>NC_142029.1:18655000-19855000 GCF_982192425.1 Myodes glareolus | reverse complement strand
CCCCTGGCCCCTTCCACTCATCTCGAAGTTCTCCCGGTGGAAGACAGTTGTTCTTGGAGGAGGGTCAAGGTGTAAACGAATGATGTGGTCCTGAAAGAACAGGGAAGGAAGCAGAGGGACTCTACCTCTGAGTAAGGGAGACCGGCCATGGCTCCCCAGTTAAGGGTGGGGAACTAGGCGTAGGACCCTCCCTCCTCTGCCGCTTCTCCACACCACCCCTTACCTGCCAGAGATGGCACTGGAGGCTCTGGGGTAGAGACTCAGAAAGACAAATGACCTTGGTCCACCACATAATCTTATGGCTAGCTCCTGAAACCCTGAGAAACAGAAATTCAAACAATAGAATTGGTTGAAGCTACAATATTTTATCAACCTCGAAACATGTCTCCTTGCTGTTTGACACCTTGTGAGTCAATAAATTCTATAACTAATAATGTGCCACAACATAACCAACAGGACCTTTTCTCATGCAACATAAAACAATGGTGTGACATCAATTAGACAATATGGAGGGGATGTGGCCAGGACGCTTTTATAAGTAAGTACTTCCGTTCTCCAGTGAGAAATACCAATGTGGAATTGAAGTTTCTGGGTTCAGAGTAACACAGGGGAGCTAAATGCCCTAGTTGCCACTTAGGAAAGAGGTGTCCAGCATAACAAATTCCAGTTTAAAGATTAAAAAGCTAAATAATGGTACCACATGGTGTTCTCATAGTCCACACCCAAAAAGCTGCCAAGCTAGCTGCTCAGTCTGGGCTTAACGAGGGATAATGCTCCACTCCACTTCTCGTCCATTGTGATTCTCTTCCTCCCATTCCCCTCCCCAAGTACTGTCCCGGCCGTTTATAAGGGGACATGCCAGGGAAATATAACTTCTAAAACACTCACAAGCTCCCCAGCCCCCCAGGCACCTCCTTCCTGAATCCTGGACCTTCTCTGAAAGGCAGGAATGATGTGCATGTTGCCAGGCAGGAACATCTTAGGGATGCCAGGTCTGGAAGGTGTCCAGCATTTCATAAATACGCCCCAAAACAGCCCTGAACTCACTTTGAAGGGGGCATCACTCACTTCTCTGCTTATCTGACTCAAGGCTGAAGGTAGGTTTGGACACTTCCTCTGTCATCTAGGGTTGAGCAAGCATTGAGCGTGTTTTTATATCATTAGGGAATAAGGAATGGTGATGGTGTATGGATGGACAGATGGCATATGGAGAGATATATGGGAGATACATAGATGCATGAGGTGCATGGATGCATGAATAGGTAAATGCATGTGTAAAAATAGATGAGTGAGGCGTAATGGTAAACAGCTTTAATCCAAACACTCAGGAGGCAGAGGCAGGTGGATCTCTGTGAGTTTGAGGCTAGCCTGGTCTACAGAGCAACTTCCAGGACCACCAGGGCCACTTAGACAGACCCTGCCTCAAAACCAAACAAATCAAAACAACAATAATCCAATAAATACACGGATGGCTGCATTCATGCATGAATAGATGGATGGGTTTATCAATGCATGCATAAATGCATGAATGGATGTGCAGAGGGGTGCATCCATAAATTCCTGGATGGGGGAATGGATGAACAAATGGCTTGTATAGATACACGGATGAATGGTTAGAATTATTTAGAAGTCCTTTGCTCTTTAGTTTTCAAAACAGGGATCCCCTGTGACAGCAAAGAGGTTGAAGTCGCTGAGGCAGGGCTAGAATTAGAAAGCCGTGTCCAGTTTATCCAGTACCACAAATGAGTAAAAATGACAAAGTTCCCTCAAAGTCTAGAAATTCAGATGGGTGTCTGCTCCTGGCCAAACATGCATGATATATTCTTCTTAATAAAGCCAGGCTCATGTCCTCAAATTATCCAAGGAATACATTTGCCCACCCACAGCGGTGGGGGAAGCGATTACTTATTAATAAGGCAATAGCTAAATCTAATTATACCTCCATCAGAGGCAGCTGGTAATAAAACCCGGCTGGTCTTCCAGAGCTTGGTGACCTTGCTGACCTCAAATCAAAGTTTAAACCATCCTTCAGCTTCCCATACACCCCCAGCACACCTCCCAATTACGAGCACCCTGGTGCCTCTGTCTGCCAGGGGTCAGAGGTCGCTGCATGCACTAGATGGCTGGGAGCTGGGATGGGACTTTAGAAATCTCATTATCCTGTTAACCATACATTTATCTGACAAGATAAAAGAGACTAGGTGACCAAGCTATCATTAAAGATTAATAGAAAGTATAAAAAATTCAGCTGCAACGAGCGTCGCTGTTTAGGGCTTGTGATCGGCCTGACAGGGTTATTAATCAGGGAGCCAAAAAGATTTAGGTCTTTGCTCGTGATAGTTTCTATTTTTATTTTCAGGGTTGTTTTTTTCCCCCTTCCTTCCTCTGTCTTAAGTCATTACCTTGTCTCCTACCACCCAAAACTGGAGGTCAGAGGAAGCTGCTGTTAATTGGTTCTTCTGGCTTTTTTTTTTTAATCATAACCCACTGGGCCAATTATAAATTTGCTAGGACTCAGAAGGATGCTGGTGAATTGGGACAGGGATTCAAGCTGCTTCCCGGAGCTACGCCCCCTCCTCCAGTGCCAGGCCTGTTTGTTGGCAGGGAAAATCGATATGTTTTTAATTTAATTCAGTCCTGGAAGGCACACCCAAGCCCCAAGATGCTTTCTCCTCATTCGCGATTCTATTTCAATTTTACATGAAAAGATTTTCCAGCCCACGCCTACTGAGGCATCAGAGGGCAGGATCGTCATCACCATCTTTTTTTAAGGCAGAGGGAATCTTTTTTATTCTTTCTGATACTATCTCTTAGCGCCCACCCACCCCTGCCGCCCTGAATCTTCGCATCCTACTTCTTTTTGATCATAAATCAATGTCTTTTTCCTGGGTTGCCCTGAAAGACGCCAGTCCAGATAAAAACTGAACTGATTCCCCCCCACACACACACACCACCCCAGGCCCAAGGCAAAGAGAAGTAGGGGAGGATGGGGCTGAGGGGTGGGAGAGAAGGTGCCCAGAACCCCAAAGCTTTCGTGGACTCCCACAAGGCTCGGAGTCTGTGCTGGAAGCCCTGTGGGTCTCAGCCGTGCAGGGTGCTGGGACCAGGTGTTCCAGGACTGAGCTCTGGGATGTCCATCCAGCTTTCCAGAATTCTCCACTGCTGCCTGGTGACATCAGGAGAGTTGTTTGGCCTGGCAGAACTGCAGCTTGGCTGGAAAATGGGGACCCCCCTCCTCCCTCACGGAACAGACCGTTAGAAGATCAAATGGAATCCCTGAGAGCAGTCTCATCTGTTGTAATCACTTCCTGATGTGTTTCCACTTCCTCCCTAAGCCATTAAAGCTAATCTGATAGATCAATTAAGGGTAAAATGTGATTGGCTGAACTCTGGCAGCTAGCCAGAGTTCAAGGACAGCATTTTATTTCTCCATAAGCATTGTGCCCATCTCCCACGAACATGACCTCCCCACAAAGCAGGCGTGCACACGTGTGCCTAGCGGCAGTGTGAACAGTCCAAGGGCTTTACCACCTCATAGGAGGACCTGTTCATGCCTCCAGGAGCACAGCTTATCACCTCCCCCGGGAAATGCTCTCATAAGGGTCAAAGGTTAGAGCTGAGCAAGCAGGGCTGAGGATCCAGCCCAGGGAACTGAAGCGGGTAAACCAGAATGGAAAATCAGGAAAAGAAAGCACAGGCTGGAAAGAGGATCAATCCAGGAGAGTGGCTTCCAGTTGTATCTGCGGCTCTGCGGCTCAGGGCTAGACCTGCTGGTTTCTGGGCCTGGCAGCTCTAAACAGTGTAAATCAGACTGCCAGCCTAAAGCTGGTGAGCACTGGGTGGAAAGATTGCTGCTTCCTCTGGAAAGCCACACAGGCGAGGTGAAGAGGGTTGTGGGGAGGATGTGATGCAGGAAAGCAGCATGAGAAACGTCACATTTCTGGACACAACCATCCAGTGATGCAGGATGCAGGGAAAGGAAGAGGGATGAACGGGGCCGAGGAACCCTGGGGAGGGCAGTCCTGCACCTGCCCAGAAAGACTCAGTGAAGGGCCTGCTGGCACCGTGAAGTTGGGACACAAAGAATCCAGGATGACCTGGTTGTAGCAGGAGAGGGTCTGGATACTTGTTCTGCTGACTGACTCCATTTTGCCTCAGCATCTCAGCCAAAGACCTGTCCCTGCCTAGGAGGGGATGGAGATGCTGGGGTCTGGGGACATTGGCGGTGTCCAGTGGCAGTTTCTTCTTTCCTTTCTCTCCCACCTCCTCTCACTGCCCCTAACGCAAAAAGGTGGCATTTACATTGGAAGACATGCATGGCTAGTGATTTACTGGGTGTGTATCTGGGTCATAATTACAGTTGAAGACGTTTCCAGAAATGAGTTCCCTTAAGCAGTAGGACTTGTTGTTGAAAGACTGAGCATTTGGGAAACAAGTCAGGGAAGAGAATCTCACTCTGAGATAGACATGGTAACGGGCCTCACAGACAGACAGCATCGACTGCCTTCAAAACCTGGAGGATTCTGGGACCAAGAAAAGGGTGTGTGTGTGCATGCGCGCATATGTGTGTGTGTGTGTGTATGTGTGTGTGTGTGTGTGTGTGTGTGTAGTGCACTGGTGAGCATGCATCCCGAAGGCAGTGCAGGCATCCAGGGACTGCATGAGCATCCTGGGGGCTGCAAGTGCCTGTGTATAGCTTCCATCTGCTTTTGTGTTGCCGAGGGTAGAGCAGAAGCAGCATGCCTGTGAAGGCCAACTGTGTCTTGGTGCTTTGTGCATGTCTTACATATTCTTTTAGTACATTATACTAGGGGAATTGTCCAACTCTGTGATCAGATAGGCTTGCTTTTTTTTTTTTGTCTTTCTTTCCTTCCTTTTTGTTTTGACAAAGCTAGTTGTCAAACATTAACCAGCACATCCCAAGTTCAGGCAGGCATCTCCTCTTCCTTCTTAAACTGAGCTCACTGAGGCCATGCTTATGTAGCCCTCAGTTCCCTCCCCAGCATCTAGGACATGGATCCCTGTATTCAAAACAAGAGCTCCATTCTAGACAGTCGGCTTCTGGAAGAAGAGCCATAATGGAGGCTGTCCCAAATAGGATTATCGTTGCTGAGCCCCGAGTGTGTGTGAGGACTTTTGTGGAGAGCCCTGGCTTGTGCACATGGGACTGCTGTGTGCATGTCTCCAGCAATCTTGCAAAAGTTGGCCCTACCTGCAGAAGAGGGAACAAACAGAGATTGATTAACTGATGTAGTGAGGCGCAATCACCCAGGTTTCCCCAGATCGCTGAACCTTGCTCAATGGAGAGGCTTGAGTGAACCAAGGAGCGTTGTCATAGAGTACAGATTTCCCAAGCGGCAGGAGGTGCAGTAGTGTGTGTCTTCAGTATTGGTGGGGTCACAGGGGCCGTCCAGGCCTTTGTAAGGGACAGAAGACAGCATGCCCTGGGGGTATCACTGGATCCATAGGTCTGAAGCTGTGACCAGCAGCAGGGCCATGTCTCTTCTGAGCACTGGGTAGGATGGGGTGTTCAAAGGGTGGATAGACTTAGCCACAAGACAAATCGCACATATAAATGTGGCCCTGAACTCATGCACACGGACGGCCTCAAAGCACTTGCTTTGGTGTGAATGCCAGTAGTCCTGACCAAAACTTGACTTAGCTGTGGTGGAATTGGAAGGTGGCCCTTTAAGAACTGAGTGGCTGTTGGCAGGTTCATGCCTTTTCGGTGTAGAGAAACGTTCTGGCTCTCCGCAGATGGAGCGAACTGTGATTAGAGGGGTCTACCTCTTACATTCCTCTTGTCTGTGCTCACTCTTCTTCCAGACTCACCCAAAGCCAAATAGATACTGCGTGCCTTTGTTACTATTCAAGCTACTGTTCTATTGCTGTGATAAGACACCATGATCAAGGCAGCTCTAACAGAAAGCGTTTACTTGGGGGCTGGCTTACCGTTTTAGAGGGCACCTTAGTTAGGGTTTCTGTTGCTGTGATGAAATGCAACTTGGGAAGGGAAGGGTTTATTTCACTCACTCTTTTATTTTTAGCAGGTTCATCTGCAAAAGCATTTGGGGCAGGAGCTCAAGCAGGGCAGGAACCTGGAGGCAGGAGCTGATGCAGAGGCCATGGGTGGGTGCTGCTTACTGGCTTGTTCCTCATGGCTTGCTCAGTCGTCTTTCTTATAGAACCCAGGACCACCAGCCCAGGGTGGTACTACGTACACTGGGCTGCGCCCTCGCACATTAATCACTAATTTTCTTAATGCCCGACAGCCAGACCTTCTAGAGGCATTTCTCAGTTAAGGTTCCCTTCTGTCGGATGACTGGAGCTTGTGTCAGGATGACATAAAGAGGGTTGGTCCGTGATTATCGTGGTGGGGAGCAGACGGGCATGGTGATGTAGCAGTACGTGAGAGCTTTATATTCTGATCTGCTTGAATGCAGCAAACAGAAAAAACAGACACAGGGCCTGGCATGGGCTTTTTATACCTCAAAGCCCACTTCCAGTGACCCACCTCCTCCAACAAGGCCACAGATCCTCATCCAACTCATTCAGCTGCACCAACTGGGGATAAAGCATCCAAACATGATTCCATGGGGGTCACTCTCATTCAAACCACCACGCCATATTTGCAGAGATCCTGACCTAATAAACGTCTTTCCTTTTAAAATTACCCAGAGTCAGGGATTTTTGTTACAGCGGCAGGAGTTGACTTAGACCAGTAATACTGAGGGGCAGACCCGTGGTCATGGTAGGCCAAAGGCTTCATCTCCACCGTCATCTCAGGAATAGTCTAGGGACAGGCCAGTCCCAGTCATGTTTTTTGAAAGAAGCAAACCTGAGCTCTTGTCTCTGGGCCTGGTTTTTCTTGCTGGGCCAGGCCTGTTACCCATATGAACACTGAGTTTACGACCTCGGCCTGGCCCCCCAATGTTGCCACCTTATGCTTCTAGGTATTTGATTATTTATTGATTTAGCTTTTAGACCAACTCTCATGCAGTCCAGGCTGGCAATGAAATCCTCATGGAGCTAAAGATGACCTGGAACTGCTGACCCTACTGCCTCCTAGGATTGTACGTGTGCCCCGTCATGCCCAGTTTCTGGGTAGTGAGCAAAGGCCTCCTTGAAGTCTACCCAGTGAGTCACTTACCCCATCTCTGATTAGGGTATTTCTGAGCTGAGTGTCCAGTCTAGACCGTAGGGTGACTGAGCACTCAAGGAGGGTGTAACATACCTGTCTGGTAACCCAGGCTGAAGATTGGGGGATCCCAAGACCCTAACCCAACCCCTATGAAAGCCTATCTGTCACCCTGTCAGAGAAAGGGGTGACTTCTTGGATCGCACCCAGCTGTCTGGGTGCACTCTCTGTGCCTGCCTGCGGGAGCTGCTGAGAAACAATCATGAGATACACAGAAACTCAGTGCATGGCCACAGCCACCGTTGTCACCGGCATCTCTAGGGAGGATGCCAGAGTCCCGCCAACATTCCTATGACCTCTATCCCAGACAGCAGAGGTGCCTGGGCTCCAGGAAGCCAGCCCCTAGTCGGTGTGAGCCAAAACAGAGCAGGGCTTCAAGCTGCCTGCTGCCTGTACCCCACCCCAGAGCATTTTGGGGACTAAGGAAAAGGGGATGCAGAAATATTTTTCTATGCCGTCTTCCTGTTACACATGCAATAATTCGCTCTGCGTCTTCTTAATAATAAATCAACAAAGCAGTTACCATCGCCCGGCTGTTCAGTTGAAGCTCAGCCGCGGAGCCTGTCCTATCCAGGGTCGTTCTGTCTTCCAGGATAGGAACCTTAAGGGAGGAGAGCTCATTTATACTGGTTAACACAATGTCAACAGATCCGATGTTATGGGCCATAGATTCGTGTGTCCTCCACCCCTAGACGTGCTACTTGAAAAGGCCTTGGGAATTGTTAAGTTTGGTGAGGTCACGAGGGTGGAGCCCCTCATGATGCAAACAGTGTCTTCATAAAAGAGTCTAGTTCATCTGCCCTCTGCCTGGGCACCAGGTAAAAGAGGCCCTTCTCTGGAGCTCAGCGCTGCTGACTCCTGAGCCTGGGTTTCTAGCATCCAGAACCCTGAGAAATGAACGTTTGTTCCGTAAGCTGTCCCACTAATGGGTTTTCCTACAGCTGAGACAAGAAGCAGGAATCGGCCACCCGCTTCCTCAGTCCTCCAGTGTTCATGCATAAGAGATGACTCCACCGCTCCCGGCCATGCTGGTGGTGGACCGGACCCTGGTGTCCCGGCTCATCAGTGTCTCCCAGGTGTGTCAAATTTCTTTACATCACAGTGACTATGTCCTCTACAAAGTTCACACTCAAGAACCCCACTTTCAAGTCACCTAAATAAAGAAATAAATAAACCGCACGCTTTAAGTAAGTTTAGGGCTCTGTGTTGACCTGTGTCCATAGCTACTCTAGACCACATGCAGCCCATGGACCCCAGAGTGGCCTCACCTGGTAAAGCATCTTGCTGGGACATCAGATTCCATTTGTTAGATTTCGGGGTAGCCTAGGTAGGACTCCCAGACATGGGAGGTTCTGGAGTGGGTGATGGCAGGCAGTCTGATGTGACTCCCGCTCAGGTCAGAGGCAGTATGGTATTCAGACTCCAGGCCAGGCTTCCCTGGGGCCATAGGCACCGTAGAGACTCAGCTCCAAGATGGTCCTGAAGGCTCTGCCTCTCCACCCTTGGTCCTTTCTCTGTGTCCTCGCTCTAACCTGCTTGCTGTTTCTCATGTGTAAAAGGCCTGTCTCTTTCTCTTAATGTGGCTCCAGCTCCACTAAGAAATTGCTTTCTGGACCATTCCGCACCAGCAAATTAAAACAGGTTAGCCTTCCTCTGGGCTTCCTCCCACCCAGCCCTGTGTCTGACCCTCCCCCTCAGGGCTTTTCCAGGGGGAGAAGAACAGGAAGCGTCTAGAACTCTGAGAGGTTGGACAGTTTAGTCAAAGACCCAGAGGGTCGAGACAACAAGGAGCAGCTTCTGTGAGAGGCACGGCGTGCCTGCTGACAGCTTTCACTGCATGCAGGGCTGGGGCAGAGGTGAGACAAGAAGATGAGGAGGGGCCCAACGGGCAGGCAGAGCCGGAACAGGCCTGAGAGAAGGCCAGCAAGGCCTCAGGAGGAAAGGTGGGCTGGACAGCTAAGTGCTTTTGAATGAAAGATCTCCCTACTCCATCTTCCAAGGGCCCCTGGAAGCACCACTGCACTTCCTCGTTGATCAGACAAAGAAAGAGAGGTGAGCAACACTTCCGGCTAAGCTGGTATGCTATGTGGTCCATTCTCTCAGGCTCTGGTAGCTAACTAAGCCCTTACTAGTAAAAGTGGTGACAGAGCAACTAGCTGAAGGCGGCTTTCTCTCTCTCTCTTAAGAAATATGTATTTGTTCACTCATTTAATTATTAACAGTGTTTTATGTAGCCCAGGCTTGCCTCTTACCTCCATGTAGCCAGAGAGGACCATACACTTCTGATCTTCCTGTCTTTACCTCCAAGTACTGGGGACTAAAGGTCCATTTCACACCTGGTTTTCGTGCTGCTGGTGATGGTACCCAGGGGCTTTGCGCCCACCGAGCTACATCTCTAGCTCAATTTTATTTTATTTTATTTTAAATGGGTCATACTTTATAGTCCTAGGTGGCCTCAAACTCTTCATCCTCCTGCCTCAGCCTCTTGACTCCTAAACTTACATGCTGGTCGAAGGGGAGACATCTGTAGATCTTCTCACTTCATAAGCCAGGGCCATTCTGAACCCTAAAGCAGTCTCTCTTGGAATGCACCCTGACAGAAGGATGCGCCCGCTTCCTTCTGAATAGAGGATCTTCAGGATCAGGAGGTCCTCGGATGAGGACAGCAGCTGCCACCAGGCTTTGTCCCCGCTGCAGCCCCGGAGGGCAGAAGGGGCAAGACCAGCACTTGGAGACTGTCTGATCAGCAACTTGAGCAAAACTTAATTGCTTCCCTGAACCTGAGAAATATCAAACGGCATAAATAAATGTGCCTTCAATTATTAATAAAGGCATTTACATCTCGAGTTTGGGGCATGAAAATTAATTTAATTTCTTATGCTAAACTGACTGGTAAAGCACGCAGTTTCAGGACTGGGAGATGCCAAGGGCAGAGAAGCAAAGGGAGACAGTGTGTGCGCTGTCTTGGGCAATTCACACTGAAAAATCTCAAAAACAGTAAGACGGCATGGCTGGCAAGGAAGGGAAGGGAAGAACTCTTGCGCAGACCCAGATACCCACACTTTTGTCACTGAGAGATAGGGCTTAGCTCTCAGTGGCACCCTCAGGGACCGCAGCCGTGAACGAACTCCAGGACTTTGGCAAGCCTGGGTTTGGGGGACGGGAGAATTCCTGCCTTTCAAAGGGGGCTGTGACTCGGTTCAGACTGTAGTGGGCTCATCTGACGGGCTTGGAAAGCAGGCCCAGAGCATCAGCTGGCATTGCCGGAGCAGCCCGGAACCCCAGCACCTGCTGGCATTCTCCTCCTTGTTTTTCTTCCTCCCCCTGTGACTGCACTCCAAGGTAACCACTTCCTGGTTGAGGATCCTCGACTATTTCCTCTGCCAGTCTGCAGCTGTAAAATAGGTTAGTAAGGCTGGCTCGTGGTCGCACAGATGTTGCAGGTGTTTGGGGACTGCTGAGCTAACGGTATGCGGGTTTGGTACCTGGAAAGAGGGGAAGAATTGATGGAAGGCTTCCTCCACTCCAGGCCCTGGGGCCCACTGGAGCTTTGAGACGGACAAGTTTGAGAGCCGGAAGTCCACAGCTTTGCAGACGGTGGGAGCTGGGCTGCTGGGAGCTTTGAAACAGCCCATTGTCCGAGGCAGAGAGAAACCACTTTCTCTTCTGTCTTGAAGAGTCCCTGTTCACACTCTGGGAGAGCAGGTGGTCTCACAAGAGCCAGGCAACTAGGGTCGGACACAGACCTGGCCTGAGGAGAGTAGAGGAAGGGCCATGGGACATCACATAAGACTGCTGTCCAGCCTCCAGTCTCTGGGGAGATGAGGGGAAAGCCTTATTCTCCACCCAACAATGGGGTGGATGAATGCAAATAGACCTGACTGCTCTGGTCCAAGGCTAGATGCCTGAACTGCATCCTGGGAAGGCCAAGGGTAGATGTCGATGTTTGCCAGCTCTCTTCCCTTCTAGGTCTAGTTTCTGTGTCATGGATGTCCATCCTTAATTTTCCTAGGTTTTCAAATCACATTCCAAACTCTAACTCCCAAATGCTCTTGGACACACGATAACTAAGATTTAATTAAGATACCAGCTTCCCCCAAACATCACTTAGCCTGTCTCCGCGCCTTTCTCACTCGGGCCCTAACAACCTTGCACAGTAGTGGGCCCACTTTAAAGCAAGGTAAACCGAACCCCAAAGGAAAGCGATGTGTCCCAGATCACACGGCTTCCTAATCGTGAATGGAGACGAAGGCTAGCTTCTTATAGTCCTCTGGTGGAGCAGAGGGTCCAGCTGACTTGAGGCTAGTCCCAGCGACACACTTTATCTCCTCTCCTCCTTGTTTTCTTCTTCAAAAGAAATTATAGAGCTGAAATCCATATAAAATAAAATGGACTAAACTGATGAATTCCCTTGGCATTTAATATAGTCACGATGTTGGATAACTTCCTCCCGGTTTACTATTTTAAAATTATTTTCCCGGCTTGGTTGAGGTATAATTGACAAAACTTGTATGTGTTTAAGGTACAAACATATCTGCACAGTGATGTGAAGGCCATAATCAGGCTAACTTCTCTGGCCCCTCATCACCTCTCATAACAAATTTGAAATCTACATAATCAACAATAGGCCTCTGTCCGCCCATTGAGCTTTCAGAACCTGGCATGTAACTGAAGATCTGCGTCCTTTGGCCACCTCTCTATCTCCCTCTCGACAGGTCCCTAAGAGTTTGGCTTTAGAGCCCACAGAAAGGTAGAATCATGTGGCTCTTTGTCTGTACCTGGCTTATTTTTACAAACCTCCAGGTCCCCCTGTCATGTGTGTGTGTGTGTGTGTGTGTGTGTGTGTGTGTGTGTGTGTCTCTTTCTCTCTCTCTTCCCTTGCTGATGGCTATCAAGGTTGTGTAAGATTCACTGAACTCAGGAATCTCTCTCATTTTCATTTGGCTAGCTATTCAGAAGTGAGATTACTCATTTGTATATAAGTTCTGTTTATAATTTTTGAAGGAAACTACATACTATTTTCTGTAAGTCAGTCCTCCCTGTCAACACCGACAGTTGCTAGTGTGTTTAAACTAGCAGTGTGCCATGCACAGCCCTAGAATTGTGTGCTTTCCTTGCCGGTCGTTATAAAGCCGTGATCCCATGTGGAGAGTAGACTGTAGTTCAGGGAGTCAAGCCTGTAACCCTCTATTTCAATGAGTCAGGATTCCAGCAGCAACCCCTGAGTCACATTCCCCGCTGACAAATCCAGTTTGAGTATCCGCTACACAGATTGGAGACACTCAACTTACAGGGATCTGTGGGCACCAAAAACAGGCTGCAAGGCCCCGGCACAGGAGTGGCCTCTCGGGACTAAGAGTGCAGCTTGGTTGGTAGAGTATCTGCCTAGTGTTGGGCCCCAAGAATCACATAAACTGAGCATGGTGCCATTTGGGAGCTTGAGGCAGGGGCACCAAGAGTTCAAGGTCATCCTTGGCTACATGATGAATTTGGGGCCAGCCTGCATTGCTTGAAACCTGGTCTCAAAAAGAAGTGACCAGGAGGTGGAGGTACATGCCTTTAATCCCAGTACTTGAGAGGCAGAGGCAGGTGGGTCTCAGTGAGTTTGAGGCCAGCCTGGCTTACAAAGCTAGTTCCAGGACAGAAAGGACTTTTGCACTGAAGAAATCTATTTACAAATTAAAAAAAAAAAAAAGAAGTGACCTCTTAAAAGACATATGTTCCCTTTCCTAGGCCCAGGATTTCACAACCCAAACTGGGGCAGGACAAAGATGAGGTGACTGACCACCAAGAACAAAAGAAGGACCCAAGTTCAGCAGTAAGCAGGAACTGGCCTAGCCTTGTCACTGCCCTCAGGCTGGTGCCCAAGCCAGGATCTGAGCACAGGCCTCAGTCCTATCCTTGACTTCCTGTCTATCAAAAGGTCAGAACCAGCGGGGCCTTTCTCTGAGCATTTTTACTTCTGTTGCAATTGATTCCCATCAACACCGATTGTCTCTGCCTTTTGCTGGTCATCCCCAAGTCTCATATGATTAGAAAGGGAGTGGAGTTTGGGTACTTCTTGGCTGCAGAGCGAGCCAATAGTACACTTGAGCGCATGAGGGCATTTTGACCAGATTTCTGCATTGGGCACCCACTGACTGCCTGAAGAGTGGGGGTGTCATGGCCCCTACCACAGTGACTATGAAGAGCAAGGACACACTGACAATGGCCTCTGCTTGGCATGGGTTTTCATGGTTCCAGTCACGGCTGCTGGCAAACTCTCGTGTCTCCTCTAGCAGCAGCACCTAGTGACCATGAGAGTATTTAAAAGGAAGGGGGGCCTGGGCAATGGCTCAGTTGGTGAAGCGCTTGCCATAGGTCTTGGTTTTTTTTTTGTTGCTAAGGTAGAGCACCTTGACAAATGCAATGCCAGGGGGCAAGGGCTCATTTTGCTTTATAGCTCCAGAGTGATACAGCTCATCATACCAAGAAGTCATGGCAGTGGGAGTGGGAGGCTGCCGTTACGTTGCACCATAATTCAGGAAATAGGGAATGAACAGGGAGTGGGGCCAGGATCTCAAGCTTCAAGGACTACCCCCAGTGACTCACTTCCTCCAGCAAGGCTCCACCTCCACCTTCTGAATAGGACCAAGTACTCAAACACACAAATGTTGTTAGTTGTTTTCCTCTTTTCCTCTTTGTACTCTTTTGGGCAGCCCACCACCCAGATCTCGAATAAATACACATGGAGACTTATTACTTACAATACCCAGCCTTAGCTTGGCTTGTTTCTAGCCAGCTTTTCTCAACTTCAATTATCCTGTTTACCCTTTGCCTCTGGGCTTTTTCTGTAATCTTACTTCCACTCTTACTCTATGGCTGGCTGGGTGGCTGGGTGGCTGGGTGGCTGGGTGGTTGGCCCTTTGTGTCCCCTTCTCCTCCTTTTCTCATTCCCCAATCTTTTTTTTTCCCAGGTTTCTCTTCCCACTTATTCTCTCTGACTGCCAGCCCCACCTATCCTTTCTCCTTCATTGCTATTGGCTGTTCAGTTCTTTTTTAGACAAATCAGGTGTTTTATACAGACAAAGTAACACAACTTCAGAATTAAAGGACTGCAACACATCTTTGCACCATTAAACAAATATTACACAATATAAACAAATGTGACACATCTTAAAATAATATTCTACAACACAAATATATGGGGGACATTTCACACTCAAACCACAGCACCATACAAGCATAAGGACCTGAATCCAGTCCCGCAGATCCCAGGTAAAAGTGGGGTACAGTATGGTTCATCTAGAGTCTGAGGGGTAGACATGGGTAGATCTCAAGCTCCCTGGTCAAAGTAAGGTAAAGAGCAAATGAGGAAGATTGACTTCTGGACTCCATACACATGTGCACGTGCACACACACATAAACAGGTACATGCATACATACACACGAATAGATAGATGATAAACTAAATAAATATGGAGTTGAGATAATTTATTTTTTATTAATTCTCAGCTACTAGCTTCCCTAATTACCTTAGGAAAAAAAGCAAATTGTAACACTATCTTTCAAAAAAAAAAGGTGTCTTAAGGGCCAGAGAGAGACCTCAGCAGTTGAGAGGGTACTGGCTGTTCTTGCAAAGGACCCAGGTTCCATTCCCAGAACCCACATGGCAGCTAACAACCATCCTTAACTCCAGGTCCAAGGGATTCAATGCCCTCTTCTGGCCTCTGAGAGTATTGCACTCATGGGTGTACATGCAGACAAGACATACATGTAAAATAAAAATAAACAAGCCTTTTTTAAAGAAATGTGTTGTATACAATCTTCATTAGTGCTTATTAAAGACTGTATGTAACCTCAGGCAGAATTTGCAATGCTGCAGAGGTGGTTGGTTTATCATCAATCTTTAGCTTTTATGACACTCCAGGGCCCCTCTTAGTAATTATAGTATGAAGTAAATATTTATGTCCATTTTATAGGATGTGGAAAGCAGCCTGGTGTTTCACATCACTGTGAACATTTACGGCTGCTGCTCCCTTTGTGACACACAGTTGGTCACTGCCTTGATTCAGGTGTCACTGAGTCATTTGTCTGGCACACCAATTATATTCGCTGTGTGGCCGTTATGGAAGAATACCTTCTAGCTCAGAGATCATTTGTAAAATCCTTATTAGCAGAAATGGGGTGCTCCCAAATGTCACATGTACCCAAATTCATGTTGAAGCTGAGATTTGAGACATCGTGTTTTCTCAGCAATGGTTTTAACAGTGCTTCAGGAGTTTCAGAGACTGAGGGATGAGCTCAGTTCTTAAGTACTGGCTGAGCAATGAGGATGAGTTTGATCCCCAGAATCTTCCAGTAACAAAAACTGGGTGTAGTAATGAGCACTTGTAGTCCAGGCACTGGAGAGGAGGAGACAAGAGGATCCCTGGGGTTCGCTGGCCAGCTGGTCTAGCCTAATAGGTCAGTAAAATGTCAGTGAGAGAGCCTGGATCAAAACCAAACAGCAACAACAAGCAAACAAACACCAGGGTGGGTGACCCTTGAGGACTGATACCGGACATTGTCCTCTGGCCTCTATGTGCATGGCCAAACACGAATATGTGCACATATACAAAATATGCAAACACACACATGCATACTTCACCTGAAGAACAGGTGGACTGGGCTACCTGTCAGCTCCTATGCATCTTTCTGTGTGCCCTAAAGCTGCACATGTGTTTTGGTCAGAGGACACGTGATCGTAAGGACAAGTACCCACTCTTACTGGTTCCCCAAGTCCTCATCCTAGGTTTTATGTCATGATCCCAGCCCTCAGTCGTCTTAACCCTTTTCCTTCTCTCAGCCCGAGAACTTCTGGGCCCAGTTCTTCTTGGTGAGGCTATGGGGTACGGTAGCTGGTCCCTACCTTCCTTCCCCTGTGGCTGTGAGCAAGTCACCTCAGCTTCCTCAGCTGTAAAGGAGGGGTGAGTACCTCCTCTGTGGAGCGGTGACATTGTATGAGACTGATTTGTCAACTGGGGAGCCCCACACGGCTCTTATGCACACAGCTCAACCATGTGATCGGCAGACAGACCACTAAGTATATCCATCTCTCTCAGAATTCTCATTCTGTCAGCCTGGTGTGGCGGTTCACACCTGCAAGCTCAGCAGTCAGAACGCTGAGACAGGTGGATTGCTGTATGTGCCACATCTGCCTGGGCCACACATAGCATTCCAGACCAGTCTGGGGTACAGTGTGAGACCCTGCCTGTCTCAAAGCAAAATAAAATATAACAAAGTAAAACAACAAAATCCAGTCTCTTCATGGACAGAGACTCAGTTATGTTTCAGAATTTGCGACTGTAGACACTGTAGAAGTTCACTCTCTCCCCAGCTGCTGGCCTGCTCCTGGAGGATGATGGGAGATTTCCCTCCCTCCTAGGAAGGAGCCAGGCTGGGCTACTGAGTGGCTACCACAAGGGGGTAGGAACCTAGCAGCTCTGGGTTGGGTCCACAGTGGGAAGCAGAGCAGAGTGCATCTTAAAAACCTTTCCCCTTCCTGCACCCAGGGATGCCAGCCCCAATGGACCCCTGGCCTCCTGAACTGGCCTGTGAGTCATGGTCCCTGGCCACACCCCAAAGAGAAGAATGACTCCATGCTGACATCTTCACTTTCTCCTAGGCCCAACATAGACTAAGATGCCAAACCCTGCTCTCCATTTTGCTGTATGAAATCTCCCAGTGAGCAGTTACTATCCAGAAGCCGGAACCACAGGGAACTGAGTGTGTGGGAAGGGGGACAGTCAGGTAACCTAGACTACATAATTGTTCACTTTTGCTCCTCTGTATTTCCCTGGGCCTCTGACCCTCTGGGCACACATATGCATCTGGTACCCACCTCCTGTCCTCTGAGAGATCCTGGCACTGAGGCTGGGACCTGCCTGCTGCAAGGATTTGAGATGCACATGGCTTCCTCATCCTTACCTCCCCCTAGCTTTCTGTTCTCTCAGGACCCCTGCACCCCCACAAGCCCCACAGACTTCTGCAGACCCACCCCCAGCAAGAGGGACTTGCTCTACATCCCTCACTAAGTTCAAGGAGGAGGAGGAAAACATAGAGGAGGAAGAATAGAGGGGAGGGAGGATAAGAGAAAGTGGAGGAGGAAGAGAGAGAGAGAAGGAGATGGAGGAAGGGGAGGTAGAGGAGAAAGGATAGGAGGAAGAGGAGAAAGAGGAGGGGGAGGGGAGAAGAGAGAAGGAAGCCTGGCAAACCTTGCCTGGTGGGGAGGAGAGAGGAGGGGCCTCCTGAGCACAGAGCAGAAGTCCCCGACGCGCTGCGGCTGCTTTGTGGTTCCAGCCCGAGGCTCCTGCAAGCGCGCTGTGGTCGAGCACGATAACGGCGAGGCGATTCGGAGAATTTCAGGAGGTTTCGTAATAAAAGGTGACAGCACAAAAGCCTGTGATAACAAGGCGCTGGGGCGCGAGGCCAAGAAGCTGGGCAGCAGGGACAACGAGGGCTCACCAGGGCAGACTCAGGGAGGGGAAAAAACCCACTCCTTTCCTGGCAAGGGAACCAAAATGGAGGCTCCCTCCTTGGCTTTGGAGCAGAGACAATGAGTGCTCTTGGAAGGAGTCGTTTGCTCGTGTCAAAGGTGAGGCTGTGAGGAGAGCAGAGATGAGCCAGGCCCTAACCGTTCTGGGCAAGCCAAGTCTGCCCAGGGATTTCACACAAGACAGGCCACTGCCCATGAGGGTCAGGCAGGTCCCAGAAGTTATCCCTACACTCTATTCCTTGCTATCAATACTGCATGACCCTGGTCAAGAAGGCAGGGGAGGAAGGCACCCAGGTGGGTGGCTGGGAGGGGTAGTCTGGCAGGGCCTAGGATGGGTGGTCTATAAGGCAGACACACTCATGGACACTCAGGGACTGTGGGGCTCATCTTCACCAGACAGTACACAGTGGAAGCCTGTCTCATCTAGGCACCATCTTGTCCCTTAGTAGCATCCTTCTTCAGGTTCCCCTGGCTGAGCCAGACCTCTAGGTGCCCCAGATGTGCTACACCCCCAGTTGTGGTGGCTCAGTGCCTTCGCACAGGTAATGCCTCACTCAGAACGATGATACCTTCGCTTTCTGCCTGGTTCTCCCTCGGAGACCCTGTTCAAACCATGTCTGTGTGTCCGTCTCTTCTGGGCAGACTCCTGGGCGCTCACAACAAGACTCGCCTCCAGCTTCTCCACCAGGCTGACCGTGCAGCCATCTGCTTTGCCCACATCTCCACCGAAACCAAGTGTTCTGCCTTCTGCTTCCCACCTAGGTTCTAAGGAGAGGAGCAACGTCTTAATTTATCCCAATTGTTACAGACACTCTGTGTGGGTCGATGGATGAAGTTAATATTTTTACTGTGAAGTGAAGTCACAGGTTCCTGTGCTGAAGGGTTTGTCTTTTGGAGTAGTGGAAGCTTTATAGGGTACGACCTTATGGAAGGAGGTAGGTCTTTGGTGGTGGTGGGTAGGTATTCTCTCTAGCCCTTCCTTTCTCTCTCTCTCTCTCTCTCTCTCTCTCTCTCTCTCTCTCTCTCTCTCTCTCCTTGCTTCCTGATTGCCATGAGGTAAGCTGTTTGGCTTTACTATTTCCCTCCACCATGATGCTTTGCCTTATTACAAACCCACAGTGATGGGGCCAAGCAACCAGAACCTGAAATTCCAGAAACCGTGCGCTAGACTACAACTCACCTCCTGTAAATTATGTCACATAGTTTCTCAAGGTGGCGTAAAAGTAACACAAGAGGATGAGTGGATCAACAGATAGATGGACGTATGTGTGCCTACCTACCTCCTAGGATGGCTGGGTGGACATATAGTGGGTTAGATGGGTGAGTGGATGGATGGATGGGTGGATGGGTGGATAGATGGGTGGATGGATGATGGATGGATGGTTTGATACATGAGCCACTGTGATGGGTTGTAGATACATACATACATACATACATACACACACATATACATATATATATATACATAATTGGATATATACATGTCTGGAGGGATGAGGTGGGTGGGTGGATGGATAGATAGATGGATGCATGCATGCATGGATGGATGGATAGATTCATGCATGCCTTCATGGATGAGTGGGTAAGTGAATGAGTAGATAATTAGATGTGTGCACACCTAAATTCATGGATTGATAGGTAGGTGGATGGTTGGACAGATGGATGAATTGATGGGTAGATGTGTGTGTGGATGGATGGATGGATGGATGGATGGATGGATGGATGGATGGATGATGGATGGGATAAAGGCAGGCTCTGGTCAGTTGAGGGTTCCAGGAAACCTCTAGGTAGAGTAAGCACTTTATAGGCCACCACCACAATTCAGGCCCAGCAAACGAAGGACTAGAGATAAGACAATGCCCCTTGGGCATGTACCTCCCCTCAGGCTGCAGGCCTGGGCTCTCATAGTCTAACAGAAAACCTTCTGTTTTGGCTTTTGTGTGTGTCACCCTGGCAAGGCTTCTCCCCTGTTTTTAGACTTTCGAACCTTGGGTCCCGAACAACTATTTGATCCCTGTGGAGTAGAATGTGTCATGGGAATCCAGTTTTCTGCTTAGAAGTATACCAAAGGATGATAGCTCCTCCCCTTGCCTCCCTGCCTCCGGCCTGCTGTACCCAGAAACAGAAGATGGAGGGCTTAATCCCAAATCAGACTTCTCTCTTAGGGAATTCCCCCAGGCTTCCCCCATTTAAAGCCCTCTCACCACCTGCAGTCACACCACTGCCCAACCCCAGGAAGACAGTCCCCCTCCAGAGGCACAGGCACCTATCAATCAAAACAGACACCAGTCACAAGTCGGAGCAGATGCAGGGCCAAGGAAGTGACCAGAGACTGACAGGAACTGGTTTGAAAGAGGCCTCGTTGATTTGGCTGTCTGACTCTGACCCACTAAGGAAGCGAGTGGTTCAACCCTGATGCACTGGAGCCCCCGTGGGGCATCTAGAAACCTTACCCTTCCGAGGCCGTATCTATTGCTGAGCAGAGAGAAGTCCCACTCAGGCCCCCAGAGACACTCAGCAACTAGCAGACCATGACTTCCTGGTCCTCAGCTAAGGTCTGGGGAGGCTTCAGCACCTGCTTTTCTCTGACGCAGTATGGTTTCTAGAGAATTCAGCTTCCTTCTCTGGACTCTGTCAGAGAACCATTATGCTCCTGGGTTGTGGGTTCTCACTCCGCCCCCCATGGTTCCGTTTCCTCCATCCTCTCCACACTCCCTTCTTGGAGCACCTGCTGTGCGTCAGAAGGAAATGTCTGCCTCTCACAACCACTGTGTGAGTAGATATAGAGTCTCTACCATGGAGAGCACAGGCCTTGGGCTTAGACCCCAGGAGTTTTAAACCCCAGCTCTGCCAGGAATCAGCCGACTGTGCCTGGGACACCCAAGCTGACCTGAGTGATGTTCCAACTCCTCTTGGAGATGTGGGCCCGTTGGTGACCAGACCTCCCAGGACCATCCAGTGGACGGAATGGAGGGACATGTGCATAGCACTTAACACTGGCAGACATGACATGATTTCTCCCTGAAAACAATCACACACACACACACACACACACACACACACACACACACACACACACACACACCACCCCCTCAGGAACTATTGACTTTATGGTGTCATCCACATCTGCTCCTGAACAGGTCAGGGAAGGTGCTGGTAAGTTTTCAGAGCAGAGCATGTCTCTGCAGCCCACGACCTGGGCCCACCTGCAGCCCACCACCTGTGCCAGGTATGCCAGAGGGATGAGGGAGCTGAGCCTTTGTACACTGCTTCTCTCTAATCAAGGTCCCTACTGGGAAACAAAGTTTGAAGCAAGGGCAGCCAGGAGAAACCCACAGAGGACTGGGTAGAGAAACAGAGGAGCCAGGAAGGGCAAGTAGGAGGGCCTGAAGATAGGCCCTCCCCTCAGGCTATCTTGTTCAGAGCATCCTCAGCTTCTCTCTCTGCTTCCTGTCTACCAGAAGATGAGCCGCCTCTGCTGCATTCTCCTGCCGCCATGATATGCAGCCTTAGCATGGGTCCAGATCAACAGAGACAAGGCCTGTGAGCGGAAACCACAAAAACTAGAAGTCAGAGTAAATCCTTCTTCTCTTACTTAAGTCATTCATGTTGGGCCTTCTGTCACTAAGAAAAGAGTTATACAACCAGAGAGCTGGTGGCTGCACACCGTGAACATACTAAATGTCCTTGAGCCACGTATACTTTCAAGCGGCTCATTGAGAAACACATCATGGCCTCATGCACGACAAAAAGTTCCGAAACAAAAAAATTCAAGTTCAGATCTAAAGGGGATACACCTTCTGTCACTGTCAGGACCAAAAACAGGTGCACACAAGGAGGGAGCTCATGAGGTCCTTGGGCAGCGGGCAAAGCCGTGAAGAATGGGGTCATAGGCTCGAGGGTCATAACTGTTGGATGACCCCTGGGCTTTCGCTGTGGGTCAGCCATTGTCTGTACTCCCATGGAAGAGCAAAGCTCAGACTGGTGAGGTCAACACAGTGTGGAGAGAGGAACTTACCCATGATCCCAGGTGTGGAGCGGACCCCTGAGAGTGGTCCGCTCCTGGAAGGTGGCCCTGAGCTCCTTGCTGCCATCCTCCCATGTCCTAGCAGGCCATTTGTATACGCTGTCATGGCTGGTTTGATTCCACTCCATAGACATTTGTGTTTGTGGTGTGGGAAGTGAAGTCCCCTTTGGCCGTTCCCATGTGAGACAGGCCCTCTCTGAGCTACACCGCAGCAAACATTCGTTTTTCATGAAGCCATCTAAAGATGGCTTCAGACTACACACCCCATCATCCTCAGCTCCTCGGCATATATCCACCGGGAGAATGCGCTCCAGTTTGTACCCATGATCCCATTGGCCTCAAGCCCTGGCTCCTAGTCCCGTCTCTCCGATGGTTGTTTCATAGGTTTGTCTGCTCAGTTGATTTCTTTGTCTTTTGGTTTGATTGGGGTCCTCTGGGTTTCCCTCTTCGCGTGTAGATTTTGGGTTTCCTTTACCTCGAATTGCTCCTCTGTAAGCTTGTTCTTGCAAAGTTCACCTCCCAAGATTTGCTTGATTATTTTATCTCAGTATTAGTCAGCCCCCACTTTGTCCCCATAAATCACATGATCTGAAAGGCAACACTGAAAGCATTAAGAGAGGAGCGGAGTCTTTTCTTTTAAATAGGAAATTACTTATGTAAATTTATTTTGTTCTTAATTGATTCACAATAATTATACACATTTATAAGATCAGGAGTAATATTTCAATACATGCATATATTAGGGTGTTTTTTTATTAATTTTTTAATGCCTTATTTGAATCTCTTTTAGAAAATCTTGACTTCTGTTTTGGTTTAAATGTAAAATACCTCCTCCCCCACAGACCACATGGCAGCTGGGGAGCTGGTGTTTGGGGATGTCTTGTAGCCTTTAAGAGCTGGGGCTTGGCTGGGTGACCTGGGTCCCCTGAGGTGGGTTGGGCACAGCCTGAATCTAAATCTGATCCAGTTCTTTCTACTTCCTGATCCAGCCACCACGTGAGCAGCCCCAGCCCCCTTACACCCTCTAACCTTTTCTTTGCCTGGCCTTCCACCCTCCCACAGATACATCGCAGTCCCTCGGGGCTGTGAACGAGAGCACATGCTGGAACATCATGGGGCAGAGATAGCTCACCTGACTCAATGTGTCTAATGCTAGTTCCTGCGTCTTTACCATTGGCTAGCCATAGTTAGGAACATGAGTAAAGCTCCCGACTTTTTTTGAAGATTTTAAAAATGATTGTGTGTGTGTGTGTGTGTGTGTGTGTGTGTGTGTGTGTGTTGCACATGTGTGTGGTGCTCAAGGAGGCCAGAAGAGGGAGTGAGATCCCTGGAGTTTTAGGAGGTTGTGAGCCACAGAGCTCAGGGCCTCTGGAAAAGCAGCAAGCACTCAGAGCACCAAAGCCTCTCTCCCGCCTTTCTTTACAGTGTTGTCTGTCCTTACACAATTACCCGCCACAGACATACAGGCAAAGTGTTTTCCCCAAGATTATTTAAATAAGGTTTCATTTTTTTCCTTCTTGCTTTGTGACCAGGCTCTCCAGTAATTTATAATTTCGCCTCTGTGTTCCTGTTAGCGCCTAACTTGGCATTTCCCTCTTTCCTAATTTTCATTTAATTTGATTAATTTTTGAACATGTAAATCATGTACAAATTATGTACAAATGATTCAGAACACGAAATTGTATTGAAAATCCTGCCTAAGGAAGTCTCATTCCCGTGGTAGCGTTTCCTGCCCCCGCCACTGTTTACGGGTTCATTCTCTCTGTATTTCTTTAGACATGCGTCACTTGTAGTCATGAGTATGCATACATGTGCATAAACACAAACCACTTTCCACCTCTTTCTCATAGAATGTTTGTTAAGGATATGGGTAGGGGCTGAAGTCTCAAAGGAGGAAACGGGGTTCAGTTTCAATGTTTCGAAAATGCTTTTAAATTATTTTTACCTGTTTGCCTGAGTGTGACTTTGGGTACCCACAGAGGCCAGAGGCCTAAGACCCCTGAAGCTGGGGGATATGTACTCTATGACCACTGAGCCATCTCTCTGGCTCCTGTTTTTACTTTTAACATGAGACAGGGTCTACTGTAGCCCAGGCTAACCTCAACCTCCCCATACAGTTGATAATGACCTTGAACTCTTGATCTTCCTGCCTCTGTGCCTGGAGTACTGGGATTATAGCCACATGCCATCACATTCAGCTTGAGCAGCAGTTTTAGTTTTTAAATTTAAAAAATTTTAAAAATGTGTGTGTGGATGTGCATGCATTTTTGTGTGAATGAAGGATGCCTGCCCCAGAGCAAACATGGAGGTCAGAGGGCAACCTCAGGTCAGAGGGCAGCCACAGGTGTCAGTTCTCACCTTTATTTCATAACACAAATCGTTAAATTCTAAATCAAATAAGAAACAAAATATATAAAACAAAGTCGAAGAACATTTTAAAAATAATTTCTAAATCCTTAGCCCTTCCTGTGCAGCTCAAAAGTCTCAGAATCTACAAAGTAAAGACAGGCTGACTTCACAGAAATGTGAAGCAGCTCTTTAACAAAGGACAAGGAATCACCAAAACCCGTGTGACAGCGTGTGACCATATTTGCTGATTAGGGCTGGGAGACGGCGAACCTGGGAAAGTGTTTGCTGCGAAAGCTGAGGATCTGAGTTCGGATCCCCAGAACCAGAGTAAAAGCAGACACGGTAGCATGCACACCAATGCAGCACTCCTGCAGCAGACAGGAAGCAGAAACGGGATCATCTAGAAGTTTGCAGGCCAGTTACCAAGTTGGAAGGCAAGGATAATATCTGAGCTTGCCCTCTGGCTTCCATATGCAACAAGCTGCCATGTGCCACTGCTACACAAATATGCACACATCACACACACATATCAATCCATATACAACATCTGCCATGTACCACTGGTACACAAATATGCACACATCACGCACACATATCAATCCATATGCAACATCTGCCATGTGCCACAGGTACACAAATATGCACAAATCACACATACACACACATATCAATTCATATACAACATGCTGCCATGTGCCACAGGTACACAAATATGTACACATCACACAAACACACACATATCAATTCATATGCAACATGCTGCCATATGCCACAGGTACACAAATATGTACACATCACACACACATATACACATTACTCACATCACACACACACATATATCATACAGATATATCCATACCACACAAACACACTCACACATCACAGATTCACCTGCACACATGTGATCTATGCACAGCAACACTAAGAATAATTAGAAGAGATTCTCGGGAGCCCCAGTTCCTCAGCTCCCCGATGTTTATCTAAGAAAAGTCAGAGGATGTGTCTACACGAAGACTCAGGCACTGTTCATAGCAGCCATGTTCCTAAGAGCACCAATGGAGACAACCTGTCTGTCCACCAGCCAACAGACGCACCAACAGACGCACAGCTAACAATGGACAACCGGTAAGTGGTTCAACTGTCCAGCAGTTTCCAGCTCCAGAACCTGTCCCCCAAGCCCTTTGCAGGCATTGGAGCATCTCACACAGCCAGTACAGCATCAGCCTAGAACCTAGGCATGTCCCTGGATACACCACTAGATGGTTAAGACACATCACACAAAGCAAACACCAGGCCAGTGGTTGTCACATGGGTTGTTTAGAAAGCAATAACAACACATGTCTGCACACACACACACACACACACACACACACACACACACACACACATAGTTATTTCTTACTTTGTTTTGTTTCATTTTCCAAGACAGGGTTTCTCTGAGGAGACTTGGTTGTCCTGGAACTCATGCTGTAGACCAGGCTGGCCTAGAGCTCACAGAGATCCGCCTGCCCCTGCCTCCCGCGTGCTGGGATTAAAGGCATGCATCACCACCGCCCGACCTTGTGTAATTTTTTTAAGACTTTTAAGCTGCAAGGCCAACAACATACACACATGATGGAATACTGCCCAGCAGTCCTTAGACAAACTATAGCACGCAGGCTCTCAAGACAACACATTGGAAAACAAAAACAAAATTTCACCATGACATGAAAGAGCTTATCTGTGTGATCCCGTGAAAGGAGGTCCAGGAAGACACTCGTCTCGTCTCCGGCGACAGAGCTCAGAACAGTAGCTGCCTTTGGGAGCTGGAGGTATTGGTTGGAACTGGGCCCAAGGGAAGTCACAGCAGTAACGAAGATGTTTTATGTCTTCATTTGGTTGACAGGCCTCCACACTTATCACAGCTCTTCAAACTATGCAGGGAAGATCTCCACCTTTGCCTGATGTGAGTCACCTGTTAAAATGATGATGGACTAAATAGGATGTGTGCAGAGAGCACCCCACAACCACCAAGAAAAGGATACTAAACATCATGTAAAATGAGCAGAGACGATGAAGGGCAGCTGTCTCACAGATGAAGGACATTTGCCTTCATGTCAGCTGGGAAGCGCAGGTGAGAGCCCTCCCCTCGCCGGCTGGCCAAAGTTAAAAGGATTAGGAGCACCAGATATTGGCGAGAAATCAAGGAAGCAATCATTTGCTTGCCCTGCACAGGCAGAGGTTGCTCAAAGGTGACTTGGCAGTAGCTATCAAAGTTTAAAAGCGCATGACCTCTGCCCCAGCACGATGACTTCTGGAAGCATAAGGAAAAGGGTTCTTTAAAACCACAGCTTTCCTGCGCTGTAAAACAAGTCAGGTCCATTTGTGCCAATGTAATCAGCACACGGTTAGGTCAACAAGAGCAGCTCAGGACAATGGATAGTTCAGGGCAACGTCACACAAAGAAGAAAACTATCAGTGCATTTACACACACATGTAAATATTCAGAGAGCAGACAGGAAAATGTACTTCAAGTGTTGCTATGGTTACCTCTGGGGAGGGGAGTTCAGGTACTTAGTCAAGAATATCTTCCATTGCACTGCACGTTCTCTGAGTTTTCCAATGATCATATTCTTGTGTTCTTGGTGTGTATGTGTGTGCATGAGTGCACGCACAGATGTGTGTGATCTGTGTGTGCTCTGACATGCATATGGAGGCCAAAGATTGGCATATTCGTCTGTCTCTCTCCTCTTCATTTTTTGAGGCAGGGTCTCTCACTGAACTGGGAGTCAACTGGTTCAGATAGACCAGGTAGCTGATCCAGGGTCTCTCACTAAACCGGGAGCTCACTGATTAAGATAGACTAGCTGGCCAGCAAGCCCCAGGGATCCTCCCGTCTCTGCCTACGTCACATTAGGACTGCAGGCACACACAGCCACACCCACGGTGTACATGGGTTCTGAGGATCCAGATTCATGTCTTTGTGTGCAGGGTGAGCACTTTCCTGAGTAAGCCATCTGTCCAGCCTGTTCATAGTGTGATTTTTCTAAAGGTTTTGACAAAGTCTCTGCTGCTGGTTCCGCGGATGTTAAGGAATCCTTGTACCAGAGCTTGCTCAGCACCAGGACGACAAGCAGTCCTGCAGGAGGGAGGAAAGAGCCCGCAGCAGCCTGCCTCGCTCCAGTCTCTGTGCGCTGGCCTCACAGGGATCACTAGACTCTGGTCATCCCACACTCAGACCCTAAATTCACCGGAGACGCTCATGACTGCCAGGTGTGGGTGCTGGCCTGTGTTCTGAGGGGCAGTGGTGGCAGGGTGTCCTTCATCCCCAGTGTTGTTCACAATGGTCTTGTTCTTACCCAGAACTCAGGAGCCAGGTATAATCTGAAGATGATAGGTGTCACTGTGACGAACCTGTGTGTTGTTAACAGGTGTTCTGTAATGAGCCCGCATGTTGTAGAGCACGTCCAGCAAGGCGGTGGGGGCAGCCCCCGCACTCGCACATTTACAATGTCTGTAGCCACATGCTCAACATTCCTTCTGAACTTGAAGGCTGTGACTAGCTATGGGTCAGCCACAGTGATCCACTGCCACTAAATGTGTTCATGAGAAACTGACAAGGTCAGTGTTTTGACTCTGAGAGCTATGGGCTCAGAAATGGTGGATAAGGCAAGATCCCTTAGAAAGTCTAACCCTGTGAAAGCCGTGTCAGGTGATAACGCGGTTCTTTAGTTCGTTCTGCCCTGCAATGGATGAGCCTCAGTGAGCAGAACCTTCGTGAAGGGAACCCGGTGTCAGGACTGAGCCTGAAAGGTACCAGGCAGTTTCTCATCTTCTTGGAGGTGAAGAAGCCCAGGGGCTGGTGGGATGGGAAAAGGCCCTTGCCGCCAAGTCTGATGACCCGAGTTCAGTCCTCAATATGTACAAGGTGAAGTGAGAGGATTGACCCCTAAAAGCTGTCCTCTGGCAGGTGTGGATTTTTATTTTTTTAATTTTGTTAAGAAGCCAGCTTCACCAGTTGCTGGCATTTGTTTCCAGTCGAAAGACCCTGTGCCCTAGTCAGTCACCCACACGCACCCATGATGCATCAGGGAATGGGCAAGGGCATCCAGCATGAAAATCCTAAATGTGCACCTGAACCTCAGTTCCAAAAGAGCAAGTGCTAGAGACTGAATTTCCTACCACAATTCTGAGAGTCTGGGGTTTGAATTCACAGCAGCCTTGGGTCAAGGCACTCCATCCATGTTGGTGGTTCCCCCTAGTGGCTGGGAGTAGCAACCACAAACCCTTTCTTGGAGTAAGAAGCCGCTTTACCATGACCAAAAGTCATGAGCACCATGAGTAGGAGAAGGCTGCCTCCCCTCAGCGGGGAACATTCTGACCAAACCATTCTTTCCTGTAGAGTTGTTCTGTGTCTCATGGGAGACTCAGCAGCAAGATAATCACCATAGAAGTCCCTCTTCAATCAAGGCACCTCAAAATGTCCCCTAAAGGGAAAAATTGCCACCAGTTGAAAACCACTGATTGAGAGCCTCAAAAACTCACATATAACAATAATGGGGCCATAGACAGAGCAATGGTATATCAAATGATTAAGGAAACAAAAAGACGGAATAGAAAAAAATAGCAAAGGAATAAGAGACTACCAACAGTGACAGGCAGAAGCTTAGGTTCAGGCAGGTTTCTGGAAATGAAAAATATAAGCAGTGGATGCTAGACATGGATAAAAAAGGAATTGGCAAATTAGAAGGCAGCTTTGAAGAAATTGCATCAATGCATCGGGAAAGCAAAAACAAAAATAAAAATGTAATAGAGAGACTAAAAGGCAAGGACTCTGTGCTAGAATGTCTCTGCAATGACTGAGGTCCCCAAAAGGAAGAATAAACGGAGTGGGAAGGGGTGGTATTTCAAAAGATAATGTCAGAGAGACGCTCTTTTGGATTCTCCCAGGCAGGAGGTACAGAGGATGCCAGGCAGGATAGAAGTGCCACTTGCTCTGAGATGGATGTAGAGAAGCAGAAGACTGAGTGTGCAAGACTTGGCATTGAGTGAGGGTGCCCATCTAACTCAGGGGCCCCTGTAAGGGTTGCCCTGCCCAGCAGCAGAGACCACAGAGTACCACAGAGCACTTTACCGTGGGAGCAGCTGACTGGACTATGGTCCTGGGGAACAGCCTCTTCCAATGCTGAGCCAAGAGACCTTGATATGAGGCCTGTGTTCTAAAGAGCTGCCCAGAAGGCTCTCTGGGGGTAGATTTGGGAAGACGGGGTGGGTGTGGGGACCAAGACAGTGTTCTAAACACAGAGAACTATGAAGAACAGGTACCTCGGCAAGGGTGAGCATTGTGCATCAAAGACCAAAGAGAGCTTTGTCAGGAAAGATCAGGGACATTCAAGGGACTGTCACAGACTGCCTGGTGGGTGTACAGGGAGGCATGCTAGGAAGACCCCCTGAGCAATAAACAAGGGGGGCTCGGCTTGACAAATTACAACCTGCAGGACAAAGCTGATTTCCTGCCTGATTTTGTAAATAAAGCTTTATTGGAACACAGCCATGCTCATCTAGCCAGCTCATTCACAGGTTCCCGAGGTGTGAATGAGCTGGAAGAATGGTGCAGGGCTGGGAAAATAACTTTGAGGGTGGCAAAAATTCAACACAAGTGAGGTGTCTCAGAGCACACAAACCACCGGGATCCGACTCAAAGTTAGATGTACAAGGAATTGGAGGTGTTGCTGACAACACTCGACTGTGTCACGCTGCGCAACTTCCCCGAAGGCTCAGTAAGCAAGGATCATGCTTGGCTTACACTGCACATGAATCTCACCACGCAACACTAGGGAACACTTCCTGAGATGCTTCAGCTCAGCTTTGAGGCCAGTGAGTGTCAGGGATGGCAGTGTTTCTACTGTGTACAACGTTTTTTGCTTTTCCAGAAGCGCAATTGTTTAACGACAGGAAACGAAAACTTTTAGTATTCCCCTTCATCATTGGTTATTATAAAGTCAAAATATCAATCGACTCTGAAAACCAGTGAAGATGGTCCATGTCCTGCATACCAATTATTCTGCCAAGGTTTGGCCCTTTGTAGAGTGATCAAGCACATCTATCTCATTGGGAGGCAATTTTGCTATTATTAATTATTATTATTTACCTTTAATAAATGGTCAACTGGGCCTAGAAGAAGAGTTGTTTAAAACATTTTTCCTTGTGACATGTTATCAATAAATATTTGATCTACATACCTGTGTTATAGACCAGTGTATGCGGAGGGCCCACACAAATTGTTTAATAGGAAAAAGTGTTCAGAGTAGAAACATTTTAAGAAGATCTTTTTGGTGCCTGTCATTGGTGCTGCTTCAGTCTGTGAAGAGATTAAGACAGTTTCCTGAGAAGTCACATGTCCCATGAAGCCTGTGATGTATCCTCTAATACCCCTCGCCCATTGAAGTCCTGGGCAGGGACGGGCAGCCCGGAACAACTCTCAGTTAGTAGCCAAGGGAAGAAGAAAAGCGCACAGTGGCTGAAGGATGTGAGAGGGCCTGCCTGGCCGGGCCAAGTCCATCCTTTCTGCCACAGTTCAGCTTGGCTGTCAATTTCATTGGACCTGGGACCGTCTAAGGGGCACACCTCTGGAAGGACCCAGAAGGTTTTCTTCTGGGAGGATTAACTTTCTGAGGAGACCCTCCCCAGAGCCGGCAGCACCTTTCCACCGTGGACCAGATGTAAAGAGGCCTGAGGGGAGAACAGAGCTGCCTTTGCCCGCCTGCTGGGAAGTAACATCTACTCTGTCGCTGCCTCCTGTCCTGCTGATCTGTGAATCCCGCCTCCTGGGCCTTCCAACATGGACTAAAGACAGGTGGCTCGCCAGCCATCTTCCAAGGCTTTAGCCTAGACTGGGACTGCTGAGGCACCCAGCTTTGTGAGCTGAGCAGCTACTAGGCTCTCACGGTCCCCAGTACGCACACAACTATCGCTAGGCTGCCCAGCCTCTGTCGTGGAAGCCAATCCAGTAAGTCCCCTTTGTCATCCACATTTCTTCTATGGGCTTTGTTCTTCTAGAGACCCCTAAGACCCCACCCCTTCAGCCACATGATCACCATCCTTTCTCACAGCCAAGAAGCTGGGACCAGGCCCATTTCAGAGATTAGGAAAATGGATCCAAAGAGAGGTTGGCTCTTTCAAGCTTGACCAATTCTTCAGGGAAGAGCTGAGATTTCATTTCAAGGCAGGCAGCCTCCAAAGCCACTCTTCTCACCTCTACCCTTCAGTATTTACGTGGGAGGGGACAGTCCCAAGCCCGTGAGCTGGCTACTGTGACACAGAAGGCCCTGGCCCCAACCAGGCAGAAGGAATGGTTTTACTCCCCCTGGGAATTGATCCAAGGGCCAGTGCTGACCTGAAGGCACCGTTTCTGACCCTGAGCTCATTCAATCTTCCCTCCTAGCAGTGGCTTTGCCATGTCTCCCTCCTTCGCGTCTCCAGAGCATGGGAGACACGACATGATTCTGCCAAGAATACTATCGTGCCATCTCCCTGCGACTTCATCTCTCTACCAGGCGCTCAAGGCAGTTGGGTGATACCATCTCCACATCTGTGATAAAAAAAAAAACAACACAGGGCTTGGCAGCCTAGGGGTGCCACCCACGCCACAAGAGATGACCCAGTTGATTTGCAGTGACTTTGCAACACAGCTTCTTGCTCTGGCCCCAGCAGGACCCCAGGTCCCAACAGAGCTGCTTTCCACTCCCAGCCAGGCTCCAAGACCACATGACTCATCATGGTTCCCTTCTGAGAGCCGGCACCAAGGCTTCGTCCAGGGAACCCACACTGCTTCAGGTTTGCAACCATGCTTCTCCTTGCAGCGCCGCAGGGGCCCAGCGTGTCTGTGAGGAACTGTAAGCAGCTGCTTCTGGGCTGAGAAACCCCGAGTAAGAGCTCAGGAGAGGGGTGACTCTGCCTGTGGTCTGGGCTCTTCCGCATCAAGGGACATGGTGTGAATCTGCCCAGTAGATCCCACCGAGGTGACTTTTTCTCACCAGCTCCCCGTTCACCAGAAGTCCACCACAGAGGCTGAGCCCACAGTGCTTCTGGTAACAATGTGTCAATGCAGGCAGGCCCCTCTCCAGAAGAAGCAGAGGCTTGAGGCCCTGAGACCTGGGCTACAATAGGATTCTACATCGTCCTGCTCTCTTTCCTCAGCAAACAGCCAGCTCCCCAGGACACACAGAGCCCTGGGGTCGGCTGCTCTGATGCTGAGGGAAGAAGAGAATGGGGGGACACCTGCCAGTGTTATCCAGCCTGTTAGTGCCTGTCACAGCCCCACTTGGTGTGGTCATAATGCTTGCTGTCCTGGGAATCTAGAGGGAAAAGAATCTAGAGGGTGCAACATAGGTAAGGTTTGGAGACCATCTGCCACGTGCCAAGGTCCTGGACACAGCAAAGCAGGACATTAACGGGATTGTGGTGCTGGCTCTTCACGAAGCTCAGATGGGCTAACCTGTATATTTGCCCATCAGTAACATGGACTTAAACACCATCAACCCTTCCATGTAGTTAGTGACTATGTAGGGACTTTCTTCTCTTGAGACAGGGTGTAAGGTAGAAACCAGCTAGATCCAGCTATGCTCCTTTATCTACACCCTGCAGCGCTGGGAACACAGGTATGCACAAGGGGCCACACCTAGGTGCACATGTGGGGCAGGGGATTTGAACTCAAGTCCTCATGCTTATTCAGCATGTGCCTTTGCCCACTGAACTTCTGCAGTTCCCCCCCCCACCCATGAGGGTTAAAGGAGGTTATTTCTATAAAGCACTTGAATATTTAATGTCTGGCACGTTGGAATTGAAATTGGGTAAATAAGTCATCTTTAAAAATATTATACTCTTTTATTTTGGGAGGAAATGGAAGCTCTGAGAGGGACAGAGACCTGCCTAAGGTCACAGTTAGAAGATGACAGCAGGATTCACACTTTTAGGTGATGTTACTACCCCATTCCAAGAGTTCATAAGGATAGGAAAAAAAACCTTGGGTGTTCTGGAGCCTGAGGGAGCAAGGGGCGGGGGCGGGGGATCATAGTTCTAGGTCAGAAGAGAAGTCCAACTTCAGCAATACCATCAAATGATTAGGGGTGGTAGAGAGAATAAACCATCCCTCAGCCTCTTCCTAGACTCAGGGCCAGTGGGTCATCGAAGGACCCTGACAGCAAAGGCCCTGTTCACACCAGGATAGACTCCCAGGCAGGAATGGTGGCTCCTATGTGCAGTAATGTGCCTTATGGTGGAGAGCCTCCTTCAAGAGCGACCTCCCGGCACAAAGTAGGCTCAGCCGCTGGGACCTGAAGGAAATTCCCAGCCTCACTGCCAGACCTTGTTCCTTGACAGTTGCAAAGGCTCAGGTCAGGCATGTACAGGACCAGACCAGAGGGTTCCAGGCTCTGAGGTGTAGCTCTGTCACCAGGGCAGGGCTGGCTAAGTACATTCCTGGGACCTCTGCCCAACCCTGCATTGTCATGCTTCTTGCCCAAGCCTGACTCCGGCACTCAGATAGCCATACGCCAGGGTAGGGTTCGACTGAACATCCCTCAGTACCCCAGTGCCTGATGAAGAAATGTGCAAACTGAACACTGAACATTCCTGAAGAGAACAGCTCCTGAGGCCTCTATGTTCTGGGGACCACGGAGCACAGAAACCCCACCTGCCACTGGAAGCAGTATACTCAGCAACTGGGCTCCACAGCGTCCAAATGCATGAATCCTGAGCACTGATTCTGTTGTTTCAGAAAGAAAATTCTAGTGTGGTGGTGGTGTGTCTCTGTGTGTGCGGGGGCAGTGTATATGTGTGTGTGTGCGTGTGTGCCCACATGCCCGTTTGCATGCATGTGAGTGGCATGCGTGTAAATCTCAGAGGACAACTTTGAGGGGTTCGTTCTCTCCTTCCACCATAGGATCTGAGGCTCGAACTCAGGTCTTCATGCTTGTACAGCAAGCGCATTTACTGGCTGAGCCATCTCCCTGGCCCGGATTTTACTTTTGAACTGTTTTGCAGAGAACAGGGCCTTCTTGTCCAGGTGTGCTCTCTGCCTAACGCATGTTCAAGTTCAAAACAAGCAGGCAGGGATAAGAGAAAAACAAGGAGACAGGGTGGGAAATGGAGGCCCCTGGAATCTAGCACTTTCCTACCAAAGTCTTCCTCGCTTCTGGGGTTTCTGAGCTCAGCTACTATAACCCTAGCAGGCTGGGCTGTGACAAAAATCCATTTTGTTTCAAGGCCCAAGGCACATCAGACAGACATGGATGGGTGGGTGGGTGGACTGGGAGGAGGAAGCTCCTGCTGCCTTCTAGAATCCTCTTTGGATTCCATAATTGTTGGCTCTGAAAATGTCAGAGGCTCAGAGAAGCACAGAAGCAGCTGTTTGGATGACAGGCAGACAGCAGCGGAGGGCGTCAGGGCCTTCATTACTCTAGGGACCAGCGCCCGCAGAAAGAGACAGTTTAATGAAAAGGTGCTGTCAGGAACTAATCATGTGGAGGGCAGCTCATGCAGAGATGCTTTCTTTCTGTCCCCTCCCTTCCTACTCAGTCAGGAGCTCCTGCCCAGCCCTGTAGCTTCTGTGACCTGGAGGTCTGAGGACCAGCCCTCCCAGGCTGGGCTCATGGCAGGCACAGTGAATGCTCTATTGCCAGGGCTGCCTCCCATAGGTCTCCTGCTGGCTGCCTGGCTTGTCCCTCCAGACTGAATCTGGTCCTTTTGTTTCTTACTTCCCAGCAGGGTGGAGACTGTGGCTCTGAGAAGACAAGGAACTCACATGTATTTTTCTTTTTAAAACTTTATTCCCGTTTTGATTGACTGATTGATTGATTGATTGATTTGGAAGAGGGTATTACATGCATGCCATGACACACATTTGGAGATGAGAGGGAAACTTGAGGGGGTAGGTTCTCTCCTTCCCCCGCATGGGTCCTGGGTATCCAACTCAAGTAGCTAGGGTTGGGTAGCAAGTACCTTTACCTGCTGAATCATCTCACCGGGCCCCGTGTCTGTTTTTCCATACTGTTGTGTTTGACCAAGGCAGTGTCTGAGAATAAGAGTTTATCTTTAGAGAGCATTTTCCTTGACAAGTAACTCCGAACTCACCTTTCAAAGCAGCGTTTGCTCTAGTGTCCTTAGGATTCCCACAGACGGGGCAGATGGAGAGATCTGAGCCAGGCAAGGAGGGTTCAGAGCCAGCCTACACACCCTTGTTTTGGGTCTGACCTTCCTAAGCATGATGCTCTACAGCCATGAGGGTCTCTACAGGCTGCTCACCTACCTCCTGATCACTGGGCCTCATCTTTAGCTCCCAAGGCTCACCAGTTAAAGCTTGCCGCAGACTCAGCAGGGATGGCCCTTGGCGGCAGCCACTCTTCTAATCTTTGATCTGAGGCAGGAACTACTGCCACCTATAGGCTCAATCACACTGCAATCCAGAAGGGTCTCAGGGCAAAGCTGACTTCCCCCCAGTGTGTGTGTGTGTGTGTGTGTGTGTGTGTGTGTGTGTGTGTGTACCCCACCACCCATGGGAGCCCAGCCAGAACAAACGCCTGGGAAGTATAGGGTGCTGGAGAATCTACAGTCGAGCTGTGTAGTAATGATGCTGTTGGCCCCACAAGACAGAAGGAGCACACTGAAGAGCACTGACTTGGGGAGACAGAAAGTGCTCTGAGGGGGAGCACAGCGCCTCAAATGAGTCCTTTCTTCAGGCAGTCTGCCCACTGTCCCTGAGATGGAATGTTGTGCCCTCATGTGCCTGTCTAGACCACTCACACCTTTCCTGGTAGATGGCTTCCCCGCTGGAGGAAATCTAGGAAGTTGCGAAGGGTCCCTGAGCTGGAGACAAGGAAGGACTCTGTCCTGCAAGTGATAAGTCCGATCAACACAGACGGGCGAGGGATGGAGAGAGCTGTGGCTCATAGTGACAGAGGGGCTTAGAAGTCTCACAGAATCAGATGGGGCTGCTGAGCTGGGCTCTGGCCACCTAGGGACGAGGTCCAGCTGGGGACGCAGGGCAAGTTCACAGCTCTGCTTTTGTTTCTAGATTTCCACTGGCAGACTGGGCCAACTCTGGTCACCACCGCTCAGAACCCCAAAGCCTGATTTATGAGAACAGAGGAAGAGGAAGGAGGAAAAAAGAAGTCGCCATAGGCTCTGCTCATAGTAAGAGGTGGGTTCTGTGTGAGCCACTTCACACACCCCACCTTCAATCTCCAGGGCAGCCCGGGTTGAGCCCCTGTTATACAAAGGACGAAGTGGTCTCTGTGTCACACAGCTACATAACTGAACCACGGGAGAGCAGAGCAATATCAACACAATTGAGCTGCAGAGCTGGAGAGATGTGAAGCCAACAGAGTGCTTGACTTGCAAGCAAAAGAACCCGACTCAATCCCCAGAACCATGTTTTTTAAACAAAGACCTGTGCTGACGCCTCAGCAGGTAGAAGCATGCAGTACACCAACCAAGAGCACACGGTGGACAAAGAGGACTGACCCTTGAAAAACTCTCCTCTGACTGCCACACAGTGACATGGCTCACATGCTCCTGCACATGCACATGTGTGTGTGCGTGCATGCACACACATACATACACACAGAGGACAGACACACACACACACACACACACCACTACCACTTCACAACCATCATCCTAAATATAATTTAAAAAAATCCAGTGAGGAGGATGGCCAACACGCTAACCAGTGAAGGTGGTCATGAAATCTCACATTGAGTCTGATTCCCAGAACCCACACGGCGGGAGGAGAAAACTGACTCCCGAAGCTGTCCTCTGATTTCCACACTTACACAGTGGCACACACTGAATCCTCACACACCCACACATGCACACACACACACACACACACACACACACACACACACACACAGAGAGAGAGAGAGAGAGAAATAAATTGAAGAAATTTGTTCTGCTTTGCTTTTAAGCCAGAGGTGGTGGTGGTGTGTGTGTTGTAATCTCAGTACTGGGAAGATGGAAGCAGGCAGGTGTTTAGGGCTCACTGTCGGCCAGTTCAGCCTCAGGGTAAGGTGAGCTCCAGAGCAGTGAGACTCTGTCTCAAAAGGGGGGCAGGGCTGCGCCTGAGAAATGACACTGGGGGTTGCTTTTTGGTCTCTGTATATAATGTGCACGCACACACGCGCACACACATGCACACACATACACATCACTCTGTTTTTAAACTTCATGAAAACCATTACAGTGGCATTATTGTCCCCATTTTACATATTGGGAAGAAGGACTGAGATCTGCAATGCCCACCCGTTGACAGCTGCCCAGATATCTTTACCCTTCCCATCACAGAACTGTCATGAGGACCAGTGGTTCTGGAGCAGAAACTGCTTCCTCTCACCCAGAGTGGCCCCTAGAGATGGGAGATTTCCATAGCCGGGCTTTGGCCTCATGATTGTCAGGAGGAGTGACCGCAAGACCACAGCTTTGATAGCACCGGGCCTGCCATCTGCATTCCTGCGTTGCCAAGCCGGTCAGTTGGTGGAGCCTTATCTGTACAAAGATCTGGTGGCAGCAGTGGACAGTTAGCCTCTGCCCATGAGCTGAAAGGTTGGGAGTTGGGCAGGCTTGCTTTATTGTCTCTGTTCCCATAGCGCTGGGGTTTTATGGGCTTAGAGGTTCAGAGAGGAGCTAGGAGAGATTCTGGACATATGAATGGGTCGGGGTTAAAGCTATATTATCATCAAGTGTGGAATGGATACTGAGAAAGATAAAGATCTAGAGATGAACTGGAGAGAAGATTGGGGAGATGGCTGAGTTGGTAAAGCACTTGCAAGCATGGGGACCCAAGCTCCATACCTAGAATTCACATAAAAAAAAAAAAGCTGGACATGGTCTCTGCTCTGGGTAAGTGGAGGCAGACAGCCTGGCCTATTAGATAGTCTCTGGCTAGAGAGAGATCCTGTTTCAAAAAATGAGGTGGGTGGTGCCTGAGAAACAAGACCAGACATTTCATCTGGCTTCCACGGGTACACAAACACACACCCAGAGTACAGAAGAGGGGTAGAGAAATAGACACATACAGAGAGGCAGTGTGTGTGTGTGTGTGTGTGTGTGAGAGAGAGAGAGAGAGAGAGAGAGAGAGAGAGAGAGAGAGAGGGAGGGAGGGAGGGAGGGAGGGAGGGAGGGAGGGAGAGGGAGAGGGAGAGAGGTGGGAAGGAGAGGTCCACAGGTAGGTACACGAACACACACCCAGAGTGCAGAAGAAGGGTAGAGAAATAGACACACACATGAGAGGCAAAGTGTGTGTGTGTGTGTGTGTGTGTGTGAGAGAGAGAGAGAGAGAGAGAGAGAGAGAGAGAGAGAGAGAGATACACATGAACACACACCCAGAGTGCAGAAGAGGCTAGAGAAATAGACACACAGAGAGAAGCAAAGTGTGTGTGTATAAGTGTGTGCATGTTTGTGTGTGTTGTGTGTGAGACAGAGGGGAGAAGGAGGGAGAGAAGGAGGGAGGGAGGGAAAGGGAGAGGGAGAGAGAGTTAGTTGAAAACTAGGAATGGGTCACTGTCCCCACTGACTCTCTTTCCCGAAGGTCAAGAGAGTCTGGTACCCTCAGCCATGGTGTACCCTGAAGCACTGCTGTCCACTGATAAGGACTTATTTCTACTAGAGGACCACACAGGAAAGGGCCAATTGCCTGGAACCTTAGTGCCCAGCAGAGATAAGTTGGGACTGGAGGGTGGCCCATCACACAGGCCTAGGCCATTTGCTCTTGGGGTTGAGTTAAGGACAGTAAAGGAGTCACTGGAGGCTGATGGGTAAAGAACCCCCCTCTGCTGTCACTCACACAACCTGGGGACTCAAGAATGTCTGCCAACCTAAACCTCTACTCCTCCAGATCCTGTACTGTCTCCTCCTCCTGGAAAAAGATCTGGGAGTTGGGCCAAGGCAGAAGTTCCATGTGGTCCCGAATAACTCCAGGTTGGTCCTGCCATATAGGGCTCAGGATATGACAGGGAAGGGAGTACATAGGGCAAATGATAGGCTAAGAGCGAGGTGAAGAAGTTGTAGGGGAGCAGGGGATGGAAACAGGCAGTGAAAGTGGGGAAGCAAAGATGTGGTGGGGACCAGGTGATCTGAGGGGTTAGTCTAGTACATAGGGTCTGTCTCAGGAGCTAGCCCGATACAGGACAGAGAAGGGTCTGTGTCCAATTCTCTCCCCCTAATCCTTCAGCCAGGCTTTCAGAGTTCAGGCTTAATAGAAAGAATCCAGTGGAGAGGGTGCTTGGGTGCCTGAGCAGCCTTCAGCTCCCATACAGGAGCCAGAGCTGGTATTGAACCGCCCTGCAGACTGATGGACTCCTTCTTCAACATCCCCATCCTCCATTGCTCATCCATCCATCTCTCACTGAGGGCCACACAGTAGAGGGGACCAAGCTTCAGAAACCTTGCAAACAGGCTGACCCTATCCACCACCCTCTCCAGTCAGGAAGCATGCCGGAGAGGAGCTGCCTGGCCTGCTTTTGGGAATCCTTCTCATAGTCTTCGAAATGGTGAGGCAGGAGAACCATGATGTGCCTAATTCTGTGAGAACCCCAAGTCCGTGGCCGATTGCCCAGCGGTAATATCAATAATATGTACAACAAAAGCGTGTTCTCTTGGCATCCATCGGCGAGGGAAACCTAGGGTTCCTGTGTGTGTCTGTACATGTCCCCTAGAGCGGTGACAAGCTGTGTACAAAGTGTGGGAGGAAGTAGGTGATTAAGGATTCAACACTACCAGTGGGTTCAGCGGGAGCCACACCACGCAAGAAACCAAGTTTCAGGACTTGCTTGTCACTGTAATAATGCCTTCATTGGAGGTCCCAATGCCAGAGTAGGGACTTCAGATTCATGCCCAAGTTCCCAAGATTTCCCAGAGGTTTGTCTTTTTCAATGTTGCTTCCTGGCCAGGGCACAGGGCTAGTTGCTGTCAGATGCACGGCCCAGTTCTGGTCGAGGAACTCCCAGACTGCCTCAGCATCTAGGCCTTCCACCCCCTCCCTGACCCTTCTCTCTCCTTCGCTGTGGACTCTAGGCTCTAGGACGTAGGAGGAAGCCAAGAAGGATTGAACTCAGAGGTCCACTTCTTTCACTAGCTCACTGTGTGGCACCAGGTAAATTCCTTAACCTCGCTGGTCCTCAGCTCCCTGGTCTATACAGGGGAGATTGGTTTTATAGCAGTGATTCTCAACCTATGGATCATGACCTCTTTGGGGTAGAGGAACCCTTTCACGGGGGTCACCTAAGATCGTTGGAAAATGTGGATATTTACGATCCATAATGGTAGCAAAATTATAGTTGTGAAGTAGCAAAGAAAATAATTTTACAGGTGGCGGTCACCACGAGATGCGGACCTGTGTTAGAGGGTCGCCGTGTTGGGAAGGCTGAGAGCTACTGTTTTACAGGGATGTGTGGCTAGGGCAGGGCAATGCTTAGACAGTGTTGAACGCAGTGGTGACCGGCCCCCAGCAGAGCTCAACAAACTTTGGCTGCATTTGTAAACTGTCATAAAGCACTTGGCAGTGGCATAGACACTCCACAAACAAGCGCCACACGAGTGTAAATAATTATTAATTATTATGATGAGTAATCACGATTATTGTCGACGATAAACGTGAGAAAAGCTACCCAAACACCAGCTTCCCCCACTCAATCTGTCTGCAGACAGACATCACTCCTCAACCGCAGATATTCATTTGGGGACCGGGAAAGAAAGCTAGTCACAGCAGACAGACAGGAGGCAGTGCCCCTGCATCCCTTCCCCAGCAGCCCCTCACTTAGGGGCACTCAACCGAAACTATCCCTTCTGGATGTTCAGGTTGTTCATGGTCTATTCTGCATCACCCCTTTGTCCCTGGGATGTTAAATATTTTGGATACTACCTGAACAAGAGAATCCCTTGGTGCCTGTGATTTCTTTGGAAGTCACCCTGAGCTTGGGGTGACCTGAAAGTATTTGGTCCTGCCCCTAGAACTTTCTGAGATGAAGGCAGATGGGAAGGAAGGGGTCTCTACTTGGTCTGCTGCTCTTTTTTACTGTATTTTATTTTATCGTGTGTTTTGTCTGTAGGAATATCTACCATGTTTGTCCTGGTGCCTGCAGGTGGAAAGTTCAATACCCTGGAACTCGAGTTACAGATGGTTGTAAGATTCTACCACATGGGTGCTTAGAATCAAACCCAGATCCTCTACAAGAGCAGCAAGCACTCTAATCCCCTGAACCACCCAGCTCCTGAGTCTACAGCTCTTACCGCCATGCAAAACAAGCCCGCCCCCAGAGTCAAACTCAGCTTCACTTCAGCTGGGCAGTGGTGGCGCACGCTTTTAATCCCAGCACTCAGGAGGCAGAAGCAGACAGATCTCTGAGGCCAGCCTGGTCTACAGAGCAAGTTCCAACTCCCCAAATCAAGGGTGCACCCCTAACCCTTCTCACCTTTCCCAGAGGAAAAAACTCTTGCCATGTTTCCCCTCACTTCCTCTAGTGATGTGGGATTCCCCTCTGTATGCCATGAATACCATTGGTTAATAAAGAAACTGGCTTGGCCTGATAGGGTAGAGTAGAGCTAGGCAGGAAAACTAAACTGAATGCTGGGAGAAGGCGGAGTCAAGGAGAAGTCATGTAGCCCTGCTGGAGACAGACCCTGAACTTTATCCCGTAAGCCACAGCCTCACGGTGATACTGAGATTAATGGAGATAGGTTAAAGCTCTAGAGCTAATAGGCCAAGCTGTGATTTAATTAATACAGTTTCTGTGTGGTCTGGTTCTGGTGCTTCTGCATATGGTCCTAGGTGGCAAAGCATGACATGGCGGGCATATTGCTGCTCTGGGAATTAGTGACATCCAATGAGTTTGTCCATGGCAGTCATTGGATCTTCTGATCACCAAAGATGAAAAGTTATAGAGCCTATGTCTTAAAATAAGAAAGAAGGGTAAAAAGAAAGAAAGGAGTGGAGGAGGGAGGGGGAAAGGGAAGGGAGGGAGGAAAAGCAGGGAAGGGGGTGAGGAGAAGGAGGAGGAAGGAGATGAAGGAGGGAGGGAAAAAGGGAAGGCTGAACATGGGCCTTAAGTTTCCACAGGGAGCATCTAATCTATGATGCCCCCTGCTTTGCAAGAGGCCTTTTCCTGGAATATTCTGGATGTGTTTGCAAGAATGTCCCGTCCCAGGGCCACAGTTGACGATTCACACAGCATGTTTCCACCATCTGTGGGGGCAGAATGACTGGGTGAGAATTTTCCCCTGCCACTCATGGCTGTGGAATCAGGAAAAGCTGACCTAACTTCTCTGTGACATCTTTTCTGAAGGGTAACATTGTGTGTGCATGTGTGTGAGTGTGTGTGTGTGTGTGTGTGTGTGTGTGAGAGAGAGAGAGAGAGAGAGAGAGAGAGAGAGCTTGTGTGTGTGTGTGTGTGTGTGAGAGAGAGAGAGAGAGAGAGCTTGTGTGTGTGTGTGTGAGGGCATGTGTGTTGTTTGTGTGTGAGAGTGAGTGTATGTGTGAAAATGTGTGTATTCTTGCAAAAATGTCAGAGTGTCTGTGCACATGTGAGCATGTGTGTGTCTACCTTCTAGTCTCTGACGCTACAGTGAGATGCTGTGTGCCTGGCATGGCTCCTCCACAGGGCACCCCCTTCCCTCCATACAATGAGAATCATGACCTGTCCTGAGTCCTAAACCCTGCGTGTCATCTGGACAGATGGTGCTGATTGTCCTTAGGGTCTTCCTCATCCAGAGGTCCTGTCTGGTTGTCTTGGGACTCTTGGTCTCTGCCTCCCAGAGAACCACTAAACCCCTTTGTGTGTCCTCAGCCCAGGGGCCAGAACTCAAGGGCACACGCTTTTCTACCCTTGGGAAAGCATCAAAGGCCGGAGCACCCCAAGCAGCCCCGTGCTCCAACAAGATTCTGACTCTTCCTGTTGAGGAGCTGTTTTCCCTTGCTGATTCTCACACGAGAAGGGGACGACCCTGTCACTGGAATGGCCTTCCAGTCTCCTCATCTCCCCCGACACCATCACTCAGGGAAACACGGCTAATTTTAAAATGGCTCCTCTCGTGATGGACGAGATTAATGGATCTTGAAGAGCAGCCAGTGTACCAACTGCTCCTGCAGCCATGATGAAAGCTAATAATGTAGAAAATTCTGCCAATTCCTTTAATTCATGAATATTTAAGCCTGTGAAAAATCTGTCAGATTATATCATTTTTTCCTGGTGATTTTCCGCCTAAGTACATTCATGGCGGCCTGCCAGGTGCTCAAGAAACTTCAGTGGGAGTAAAATCCTTCTTGTTTGTTGTTGGTTCCGTGGGCCGTCATCTTACCTTCTCTTCGCTGGATTTATCTCCCGTCTCCGGGCAGGAATCGGGTCCGCTGAGATTGTCAGCGACAGCCTCAGCATTTGTATCTCAGCAGGCTTGGATTCTTCCCCTAACCCAAGGCTGGCAGAGCCCTTCACGATCATAGCTCATGCTTTTTAATTTGTGTTCTGTGCTATCCATAAAAATAGGTGCCAGGGCCCTGGGCTCTCTGGGAGGTGCTTGGGCTGGAAAGGCTGGGTGGGTGGGGCTGCAGAATTGACTCCTCCATTCCATCAAATAGTCAGCTCTGGGCATCAGGGTGCCACCCCAGTCTTCCCTAGAAAGATGTGCATGTGTGACCCTGGCTGAAAACCATGTCCCTCGTGTCCCAAAACGACAACAGAAAGGAAAACTCTTGAGGGGAATTAATTTGCCCACCTCACAGGACCTGAACTGTGACCACTTCCGGTCCCATGTTGTCCGTGCCCTGCACCCCAAGCCTGCCAGTTCTCACTCTTTCTAGAACATTCTAGCAGCCCAGTGTCACACGACTGAGGCAAGCAGGAAGATGGGTGGAAGCTCCTACCCACCATGAAAACCCTTTCAGGAGCCCTGCAAAGACCAGAGAGACAATGGGCCCATTTAGCCACTTGGGGGTGGGGGAGAGGGTGGGCGGGAAGGAGGGAGGTTGGCCAACTTCAGAGATGATTATCATTCAGGGACTTGTTGGCTGGAGGAAGGAGAGAGCTGCTTTTTATAGGATCCAGTCCCGCATTCTCTCCAGCTATTCTCCAAAAGCAAGCCGGCTCTTCAGTCAGCTGGCAGGAGAGCTAGGGGAGCTGGGCAAGCGGGCAAGGTTCTGGCAGCCATGGCCCAGGTTCAAGGCTTGCTCCAGCTGGTCACGTCCTCACCGGGGCAGCCGGCCTGTCTGCCCACAACTCTTTGCCAGGAGCCCAGGTCAGGCCTCATCTCTCAGGGGCCTGAGCCCATCCAAAATCAACAAGTCTTTTGTGCTCCTCCTTCGGAGGCTGTGTAATTACAGCAAACACGCATTGGCGGCTCGCAGCCATGCTGAGGCGATTGTTGAAGTATCTCAAATGCACTTGGCATTGGGTCTTGGAGAGCAACATGAAGAACCACAGCTCCAGTTGGCTCATGCTGGCCAGAAAACAAGTGATTTCAGAAGTCGTGAGTGGCATGCTGGCTGGGCATGGACAGCAGGGCTCTCTTCAGCTATTTTCTTGATAATGGGTTGCATCTTGTCACCAAGCTACCCAATGGATTCATGAGGCAGGGCCTTAAAAATAAATAGGACAGGCCCTCTGTGCTGGTGCCCAGTAAACACATCAGGCTGCCGGCAAAATGGGCCCCTGTTGCTTCCCCAGGTGATTTCATTTTTCCTCTTTTTGTGTTCTTGTTTGAAAACTATAAAAGCAAAACCATATACCATTCCCCTCAAGTAGTTCCTTTATCAAGGGCAGCTGGAGGAGGGGGAGGTAGGCGAGACCCAGCCACACGGTCTCTCTGACAAGTCACTGTGTTCTAACAAGGGCCTGTGCAGGGGATGTCCTCAGCTCCAAGCAAGGCCCCATGGAAAGGGTAACCAAGAGCTGGTGACAGTTGACTGCATGGTGCTACCTTAGGTGTGGCTTGCTGCAGACTTGGATAGCTCTGTGAGAGGACAGCTTGGTCTTGGGGCTGGACCCCTGCTCAGTCTGATTCCAATGTTCATCCTCCCAATACAGACCTTATTCTATGCCTTGGCACTCTGTGAGAATCTGGGGGTCTTTGAATGCTTCAAGCAAGCTGCCTGGGCTGTGGGGACTGATTTAAAGTTTATGTGGTCCCTGCCCCACCCCCTATCTTTACCAGAGATGACATTTAAGCTTGGGAGGCGGGCAATTGAAGATGAATTAGACTACCTCACTAAACTACGGTTAGCGCTCACAAAGGAGGCAGGATGATCAGGCCTGGCCTGGCTTGAGAGAGGCCTAAGAAATCTGAGTGGGCAGAGGAAACAGTAAAAGCAATGGCCCGGGGACATTAAGGTGGAATGCTAGGAGCTGCCAGGCTGGGAAGCCTGTAGTACCCAGTTGAGGCAGCTCTTTGGGTGGGGAACCTGGTAGGGGCATTAAAAGTCAAGGACTATTGGGGAGTGTTTACCTTGACAGAAAGGAACTGCCCTTGGTGGTTTTTAAGCAGACATAGAGTCAGGTTCAGGTTTCCAAAGACTGTGGACTCTGAACAAGAGCCCCGAGTTGGGATCTTCCTAATGATACACGCTGCTGAGGGCAGTCATCTCAAGCTACCTCAGGGCTACTCCAAGAGGCCTGTTGGTGGCTTTTGGGTAGTCTCAAGATTGGGAATGTGGGTTTATATGATGTGAATGTCCTTCTGTATATGTGTTGCTTTTATTGGTTGATGAATAAAGTTGTTTCAGCCAATGGTTTAGCTTTGTAAAGCCAGGCGGGAAATCAAACAGAGATAGATACAGAGAGAGTAGGCAGAGTCGTAGACACCATGTGGTCACTAAAGGTGAAAGAGATCCAAACATTACTGGCAAGCCACGAGCTTCATGGTAAAATATAAACTCTTGGAAATGGGCTAATTTATAGTTAGGCTAGGCAGTAAGAAGCCTAAGCCACTGACCAAACAATTGTAACTAATAGTAAACCTCAGAGTGGTGATTTCATAAGCGGTTGCAGGAACTAGCAAGCAGGAGAGAAACCGGTCCAGTGTGACTGGGTGAGACAGAGAAAAACCTTCCATCTGCATTTATAGACAGAGAAGTTCCATCTGAATGGCAGAGTGACCAGGACATGCAGCAAATGGACAGTCCCTGGCTTCCACAGCTCTCACTCTCTGGCCTCTCCCCTCCAGGCCTCTGCTGCTCCAGGAAGGACCCAATACCTGGTGGGGTGGCAGGCCCTCGTGACTCTAAAAGCCACCCACTTCACAGGGCATCCTTTTGAACAGTCTCCATGTCCCCTTCAAGCCAGCTGTAGAATTCTGCTTGACCAGACCCCATCTGGCCAGACAGTCACCCCTCTGTCCTCTCTCCAATACCTGATGAGCTGGCCAGAGAGTCTCTGGATTCTCCCTCCATGACACATCCCCCAACCTGACTGCCTCATCTCTAACTTGAGGATGATGAGTTATTCAAAAGAGCAACATTCTTAGGGTGGCGCTTCAAGGAGAACAGAGGTCACAGGACAGGAGGTGAATCTCTACTCCCCCCTCCCTAGTCTTAGGATAGGCTGTTGTCTATGTCTGAAGAAAACATGAAGAAAACCTTCTCCACCAATCTTCTCCCTCTCCTTTCTCGGCGTCCCCGCACCGCACTGCCCCCTCTCTCCTATCTTTCCCTTTCCCCATCCTCTTCAAGGCAACTGGACCCAATACTTTCTAACATAACCTTGAATGTCTAGGACTAGGCTGCTCTCTTGGCTCTGGGGCCGCTGCCTGCTCCTCCACCCCTGACAAGAAGGAGAAGACCCATATCTGACTCTGTATAGGTTAAGGAGGTTGCTGGAACCTTGTGCTGTGATAGGCACCAATGCTCTAACACAGTGTGGCTATCCTTCCCTTGGCCATGAAGTGCCCTCGGGGAACGGCAGGGGGAGGACATCAGGCATCAGGGATCCTGAGCACCATCAGGCACCATCCTCAGTGCAGCACAGCTTGGTCTGATTTCTAATCTCTGTCTTGCAGCTGGGGCAGTGGAAGCCTAGAGGGAGCTATGCATCACCTCAAGTGGGAATGAGAATTGAAGCCCAGCCTGTTTCTTATTTTGCATCCTGGGTTACTAAGGATCAGGAAGGATGGACTGTCCATCAGCTATTCTATACCCCTCAGACCACAGTACACTGCAGAGGACTGGCCCTCAGAAGCAAGCCACTTCACCTGACACCACCCTCTTACCAGCTGTGTAAGACCAGGTCAGAGATGGAGCCAATCAGGCCCACAGCCAGCTCACAAGGATATCCAATGGCAGCTACGCTTCCCTCCTCGGGTTGCTAGGACCCCGGTACCTCTGAGAGCATCCTCTTGGGAAATCATTATCAATGAGAATTTAACGACTCTGACTCTCCTCGCAACATTTTCTGAATCCTTGTCGGCTCCAGGCAGGAGTTCTTTCCCCAAACATCTGTCTTCAATGCAGTCTCCCCTACACAGGCACTCAACCCACTACCACTGCTGGGGACTACTGGAGGCCTCTCTCCTAATGTCTGACCTGTCCCTCAACCTTCCCACACCCAGGACAAAATAATTTATAACAGCGAGCTGGATTAATGCACCAGCAGGCACAAGCAGGGCAGCTGCCTTACTCACCAAACACACATCATGAAAACTTATGGCTCAGAAAACACTATGAACTCCACTAATTCATAAATATTTAATACCCCTCACTTCCAGTAGCCAGAGCTCCTGGTAAGACGTTCAGGGGCTATAGTAAAGAAGCTGGGAGGCTCCCCAGGAAATTCTTCCTCTCTGTTCTTCTTCTTAACCCACCTAACTTTTCTTATTCTTTACTCATGCTAGCCAGCTGTTGACCTAAAAGCCCAGAAGGCTTCTAGCTAGCTTAAGGTCTTGGTTTATTTGACCTTAGGATAGTGCTTTTGGTGCTAGGTGATCCCTGGACCCAAGAGGCAATGCTCAAAATGGCTACCAGTCAGCCCCTCAGCACTCAGACAGAGAGGAGCCAGGGGAGTACCCACAATTAGTCAACCCTACTTCTGAGAGAACAGAGTGCTGAGTGCAAAAAAAACCAAAAAACAAAAAACAAACAAACAAAAAAAAAAAACAGCCTTCAGGGAAAGCACGAGCTAGTGAGTGAAGCCCAGCTCCAGCTCTTGCCTCCCCCCAGGATGATGTTGGAGGCCTTAAGCTGCCTTGGAAAAGCACCAGCTAAGGCAGCAGACATGAGAGCCCATGGCAGGGAAGTGTCAGGCATTCCCTAGTGCCTGAGAAGAGTAGGAACCGACTGAATATCCCAACATGTTTGGGATAATCAGGAGCAAAGGGGACAGTGTCCACACTAATCAATCAACCAATCTCTCCCCTCCCTCCCTCCTTCTCTCCATTCTGGAGATGCTGCCGTGCCTCTAGCCTTCCAGCTCCCTGCAAGTCTCTTGTCTATCTCCATCATTCTCCATTCCTACAATGATGTCATCCCTAGAGGTCATCTCCCCAGTCTCTTGGCCTCCTGGTTTCTGGAGTGTAGCCAGAGAAGGAGCCTCACCTGGCCTTACAAGATACAAGAAAGTGGAAGGCAAGCCAGGGGAAGGTGTCCTGAAAATCACTGCTACTCGAAGCCTCATTTCTTCTCCAGGGGTCCTTAGTTACCAGGTTCCCTAACTCTGTTCTTTCCCTCTCGGTCCTTCAGGACAGGGCTGGGGACAGTTTGCAGCACTGCCAATATTGTCTTTCATTTCCTTCCTCCTACCCTCTCTCGGTGAGAAATCTTTTTGTGTTCATGCCCCCGCTGCAAGCTCTCTGGATGGTACTCTCTCTTCTTCTTCCCATGGCCTCTTCTTGGCCTACAGAGAGTGAGTGTGGGGTGGGAAAACAGGGCTGCCTTTGGGGACCAATCAGGGATAGCATCAAGGTGCACGAAATCCTTGGGCTGAGCCCTTGAACGCCTAAGCTTTGATTTCTTCCTCTGTAAGGCAGAGACAAGGAAAGCAGCTTCCTCCTGGGTTAAGAGGATGAAACATGAAACATTCATTCCATTGGATCCCTCTTCTGCTCAGCACATGGGCAGAAAGGAGTGGGCAAGGGTGCTGAAAGGTCCCAAAGCCAGAGAGGCCTGGCTCTGCCTGGCCTCAGAGTCTCAAATGCAGTCCCTGGACCCCACAGACTGAAGCTTTCCCACTGTGACCCAGAGGTCTCCACCCCTAAACTTCAAAGTCACAAAGAAAAATATGACCACTAGCTTAGAGACCCTCAACCATCCTCAGTGTCCTGAAAACCCACTCTGGCTGCCTTGGCTGCTTCTTTTATTTTTTTAAAAAAATATTTATTTATTTATTATGTATACAATATTCTGTCTGCATGTATGCCTGTAGACCAGAAGAGGGCACCAGACCTTATTACAGATTGTTGTGAGCCACCATGTGGTTGCTGGGAATTGAACTCAGGATCTTTGGAAGAGCAGGCAATGCTCTTAACCATTGAGCCATCTCTCCAGTCCCCTTGGCTGCTTATTAAGATACAAAATAATATGACTGGTTGATAATTTCTCATATACTATTCTTTCATTCAAATAGATACATATTCACACACACACACACACACACACACAGAGAGAGAGAGAGAGAGAGAGAGAGAGAGGGAGGGAGGGAGGGAGGGAGGGAGGGAGAGAATGAATAGTGGAACTACTAACTGCCAAGGATTGCAACAGAAGGGTGAGTCAAGGAAGCACTCTGAGGACTGGTTAAGGGTCCTACCACTTTCTTACAAACCATGACGATCTTTGGAGCAGCTGTGGGAGAGGCACATGCAGTCACAGTCCACTGTGAGTGGATCCCTTTAACTGCAGTATAGTGTGTAGGTAGAGCGTGAATGGGCTGGAAGCTCCTCTACAAAACCAGCCGGAAGGATGCAGAGGCAGCTAGAGAACAGCTGAGGCTACATTAGTGGGACTTGGTACTCAACGTGGACGTTACTAGGGAAAGAAAGCTTCTAGACTGACTCTTCGGTTTCTGGATCACATGATCAGGGAGGTGGCGTTGCAAGTCAATGAGATTCAGAATCCTGGAAGTAGGACCAGCTTTGTGGACCAGGGTAGAAGAGTGAAGGCTCCGACTTCAGTTTTCAGTGTGGTAGATCTGAGATGTTATTACTCAGATGTCAAGAACACTTGAACATGGGACTTACTCAGATGAAGGTGGGTCACCATCTGTGTCAAAGGGTCAAAGGCCAAGGGGCAAGTGAACGCTACTAAGGAAGTAGGTCCACACTCTGGGCAACTCCCAAAGGCCAGGACCAAGTAGAAGAGAGAAAAATAGCAAAGGAGCCAGGGAGGCCGTGACTAAGAGGAAGGAAGAAAGTCGGACCAGACATTGTATGCTATAGCCCAGAGGACACCACAGAGAATGAGGCAGGCTCTCCACTCAAGACTGAAGATGTTGGAGAGTGATGTGTCCATAAAGCCAGCAACACAGAGATGCTTCAGCAAGGATTCCCCCCTGGAAGACTGGGTAAGCTAGAGACCGTCTTCATCAAAAATGTTCTCAGTCTGAGGAGATGGCCAAGTGAGTATTTGCTGTGTAAGCATGAGGATTCTAGGACAAACCCCCAGCACCCCCCAAAAAGTTGAGCATGGTCACCTGCACCCATCCGTGGGGGCCAGAGACAGGAGGATGGCTGGGATCTCCTAGCTGCCAGTGTGGCTCCAGGTTCCATGAGAGACCTTGCCGCAGGGGGATAAAATGCAGAGAGATATAACATTTATGCAGTCTCCATGTGAATGAACAGATGCATGTGCCCACAAACACGTACGTACACACACAAGTGATAGAATACAAAGAATTCTTATCCGTTGCTCTTGCCATGCCCTGTGCTCTTTACCTTCCAGGTACATGGCAAACCACAGTTCCCCATCCCGTTTGTTCTGATATGTGACTCATTGTGGCCAATGGGTTAAGAGCAGAATTTATGGAAGTCACTCACAGTAGGCTGAGCACTTAATTGCAGGCACAGAGCCCCCCAGAGCTCCCCTTTCCCTTAGTGCAGTGACTGTCCCCGCAGCCTTAGTCCCAGTGACCATGACAGGCGAAGCCTCCTCGCTATTTTTCTCAGACATTCCACCACAGAATCCCAGTCCAGTCGTCTGTCTGCAGACACTCCCTGACAGTACGCACACACAAACACAAAATAAGCTTTGCCCTCAGAAAGAGGGAGGACCTCACGACTCAGAAGGGTTTGCAGGATACCTGCAAGTCACACTCCTCTCCTGCACGTTCCTCCATGACCTCAGCTGAGACGGTCTGTGAGCAAGGACGGGAGGACGGCATCAAAGGGGAGTGGTGACAGGCAGAGGCAAGATGCGATGAAAGCAAGAGGCAGGAAGAAGAAAGCATTGGCAAGCCTGACTGGAAGGCTGGCTGGAGATGCTCTTCCCCTAGCCAGACCTGGCGACACTGCCTGCTTGTTACTGGGTTTGTTACTGGCCCACCCACAGGTTCTAGCCATGTTATTTCCACTTATTTGCTCTATGATGTTGGTCATGATACAGGTGATGTTTCTAACCTGTGGTTCAAGCTCTGTTCTTCTGTCTAAAAATCACCCTATGATTTTTTTCTAAAGCAAAATCAGAATGTGTGATACAGGTCCAAGGCTTCCATGCCCAAAGAGGTAGCACCAGCTAACCGCAGCACTCTTTCCTGCCAGAGTATTTGCAGCCTCAGAACCCTTTATCATCACCATCATCATCATCGTCACCATCATCGTCACCATCATTGCCACCATCATCTCAGACTCGTTAAAATTTATTTTTAGATTTATTTTATTTTATGCATGTAAATGTTTGTTTGCGTGTGTGTGTGTGTGTGTGTGTGTGTGTGTGTGTGTGTGTGTACTATGTCTGTCTGTCACTGGTGCCCACGGAGGTCAGGAGAAGGCTTCTGATCCCTGGAACTGGATTTATGGCTGGTTGTGAACCACCATGTGGATGCTGGAACTGAACCCAGTTCTCTACAAGAGCAACAAGTACTCTGAACTGCTGGCCCATCTTTCCAAGCCCCCAGCATCTTAGTTTTTGAGAGAGAGTCTTGTTATATCGCTGAGGCAAGCCTTGAACCAGCCATGGCCCTTCCTTAGCCTTCCCAGCTGCGGTTGCAGGTGTGTGCCACCATATCTGATATCAGAGTCCTTCTTAGCTGTGCTCCAGTGCCCACAGTCCATCACTGTGGCTTTCACAGTCAAATGGTTTTGCTGTCTTTAATATCTCATCCACACTCCTGACAGTGTTACAGCCGCACTGAGGCAGTCATTCCCCAGATAGACCAAGTTCTCTGAGCCCTCTGCACCCTCTGTCACATGCTCTCCCCTTCACCTTATCCCTCTCTTCACTCGGATCCCAGCCTTTTCCCCCTTTGAGACATCGCTTAAATGTCCACTCTATGGTTCTCCACATATCCTTGAGCTCAGTGCCTATTTACGGTGAACGTCACACTAGATGGTACCCAGGAATGTCACAACAGGGATGAAATTACAGTCCCCTGAAAGCAGAGCCATGTCTCTTCACACACAAGCACCTGTGTATGTACACACAAACATTAGATAAAGCCATCTTTCCCAAGCTCTTCATAATGAGTGATAACATCAAATTCCTAGCCAGGATAGAAAGAATGAAGATAGGGGAAGGGGGAGACACTCACTCAAGTATTGGGTAGAGGTACAGCCCTTCCTCGCCTAGTCCAAATGGCCAATGCCTAAAGACCCTGGGACTCTACTTCAATGAACTGAGCCATACCATGGAACTGGGGGTCAACATGTGAGAGCAAGATAATTTCTGGGTTCCCTTCAAATCCTGTCTTCCACATTGAAAGCTGGGTAGAATTGGGAACTGGAGAGATAGCTCCTTACCATGTGACAATGAGAAAGTGAATTTGATTCCCAGAGCCCACAGCTGATCACAGTAAATAATGCTTGGGCTTGGGAGGTAGAGACAGTTGGACAATCTCTGGAGTTGACTGGCTGCCAGCCTAGCCTCCTTGGTGAGTTCTGGGTCATGGAAAATTCCACCTCAAATAAAAATTAGGTAGATGGCATCTGAGGCATGACAACTAATATCTTATGACCTCCACATATGCACACATGTGTGTACACCCATACCTGTACACATATGCACCTGTGCATAAGTCATGTATGGGCACAAATGGGCAGAATCGCCTTCCTGTTACTGGAAGGGAAGGACATCTGGTTTGGCCTCCCAGAAGGGCCATCAGACACCTAGCGGACAACTTCTCCCCACTGTGTGTGTGGCTCCAAACCTAGGCCACGCCTCTGAAACCGCTGACTCGTAAAGAGGGAAGAAACTGGCCTTGAGGTTGGGAGCCCTCAGGCCACGGCCATTCTGTGTCAGCTAAAGGGGAAGTGAAGGTGGGAGTCGGAAATAGAGAAAAAGGAAGCAACCCAGCCAACCCTGGCTCCACCCACCCCATTCTACCCCTTCCCCTGCCTCTGGGAAAGCAGCAGAGTGAAATCCATTTGTTTCTTCCACTTCTTCTTTTGCCATGCTAACTGTGGGGCTGGAGGATGAGTAATTCAGAAAGTTCACCAGTGTAGTGCCAACATAGGTCACTGGCCTCCGTCCGAAGAGTTCAACACCACTTCACTTCTGCTCCCTCCACCCTGGCATCCCTCTCCTGACCGTTGTTTTCCTCCGCCAAGTCCAAATCAACACAGTCAACCCCACATCCCCACTAGAGGCCTGGCCCAGCCAGCCCCTCACCAGAGCACAGGGCACAGGCCAGAACCATGCCCCCTACTAGAGGTCTGGCCAGAACCACAGCTTGCGACATGATTCACTTTGTCTGTGGACAGATTGATGCAATTGTGGGTGACAAGTCATTCTTCAGATGGAAAAAAACAGCTGCAACCCAGTGACGGGGGGGGGGGGGACGACTCGGTGAGAGCTACAGGGACACACATCCCCTCTCATTCCCCTCCTCACCCCCTCAGGCTTGGGCTTCTAAGAGCAACCCCACCCACTCTACTGGAGTCATAGAGGAAGGTACAGCTTCCACCTGAAGGGACACCACAGGGGAGGAAGGCAGAGCTCTTGGGTGAAGGGCCGAAGCAGGACCCAACCCTCTCCCTGGGCAGCCAGCGGGTGGCTACCCACGATTCTGTTTTTAAATTAGCACGTCATGTGTTAGAAACCATCCTGATATTTTCTAACAAAGTTTCATTCTTCTTCCCCTCCCCATCACTCCTGTCGCCCCTGTCCCTCTCTTGTGGCTGCCCCCATCTCTTTTCCTCTTGCATGCTCCACGTGTCCTTGTGCCCATCCTTCCTGGTCACCTAATATCACTTCCTGGTCACCTAATATCACTTCCTGGTCACCTAATATCACTTCCTGAGCTTCCTTCCCAGACTTGTAGATTTTAGACCATGCTTGCGCCTGGTCACGTCGTCACATCCAGAGGACAGCATGGCTTTTGTCTGAGTCTGGGGCACCTTGTCTGCCCATCCATTTTCCTGTAAATTTTGTGATTTCACTTTTCTTTACCACTGCCTGATATTCCATGGTGTATATGTGCCAGGTTGTCCTCACCCACCCGTCTGTTGATAAATGATGAGACGGGTTCCCTTTCCTTGCTATTGTGAGCACAGCAGCAATACACACGAGTGTGCAGGCTGCTCTGTGGTGGCCTATGGAGTTCTTTGGAGTTCCAGGCATGGTGTAGCTGAATCACGTGGTCGTTCTTGTTTTAATTTTTTGAGGAACTTCCAAACTGATTTGCATGGTGGCTGTACTAATTTGCACGGCCTCCAGCAGTGAATAAGGGCTCCTCTTCCCCACGTCCCCAACATTTGTTGTCACAGCTGGGGTCTCATAGTAGGGCTTTCTGGTTTTTTTTCAGGATTTATTTTTGTAACTTGTATGAGTGTTTTGCCTTCATGTATGTATAAGTACCACAAGCGTGCAATGCCTGTAGAAGCCAGAAGAAAACTTAGTTCCCCCGAAACTGGAGCTGTGCTCCATTGTGAGTTGCCATGTGGGTGCTGGGAACTAAACCCAGATCTTCTACAAAGGACAGCAAGTACTCCTAACTGCAGAGCCATCTCTCCAGCCCTTCCAAGCACGTCTGTGATAACTAGGGATGTTGAGCCCGTTTTTAAAACACTAATTGGCTGATTCACGCCGCGTCTCGTAGGAGGCAGTACAACCATGAGCGTGCAAACACAAGCAGAATTCCCCGCATGCCGTTCTTGTGCCTGAGCTGAGTACTACGACGCCATGGTGCTCACCGCCCTGTCCTAAAGGCAGCTGTGCCCGCAGAGAGTGAGCTCCCAGGGCCCAGCAGGTGCCCTAGGAATGCACTGAACTACACTGGGAACCCCAGAAGCCCAACAGCCTGCATGTTGTGGCCTGACGTCAGGGCACACCTGCATTGGTGCCGTGGCCTGCTGTCAGGGCACTCCTGCATTTTTCCTGTTCATCCACAGCAGTCAGCTGTTACCCCTGTCCACAGGCACTGTGTTTATCCCACTAGGGACATGACCCCAAGCTAGTGAAGACCTCTCTCTGAATCTTCCTTCTCTCCTCCTGTGCATGCATCCAGGGCTGGGTAAGTGACCAGATAGCATATCTCAGGGCAACTCCCTTCCTGTGTTCATCTGTGGTCTTTCTCTCCCAGGTCTGTTCCTATTATGAGTCATTCTGCAAAGGGGTGGGCTGCCCTGCAGAAGCTACTCTGCCTGCTGGCCATACCTGAGGTCCAGGGTCTTCATATCTCCCCAGATTTTCATCACCCCCATTCCACCCATGAAGGAGCCAAGGCATAGGAGGTCACCTGACCCACCAAGGACACTCACAAGAGGCAGATTTGGAACTAGGGCTCACATTTCTTCCAACACCCAACCCCTAGTCTCTCTAGTAGCCAGCTACCAACCCAATTTCTTCCACAGGGTCTTCTGAGGTGAAGGGCTGGACATGAGGAGCCCTCCAGAGGGTTAAGACAGAGAGAATTACTCCCTTTCTGCATCTGCAGGTCGCAGAATCCACACATAAAATGTTTCACTGTCCCTCTTGCTCAGCTCCAATGCTCCTGAAAGATTGCAAAGAAAAAAAAAAAAGTTTAGCCACCAACGTGCAAGTCTGACCCCTAGTGCCCATAACCTCAAACTGCATGGCCTGCCAAGTAGGCCCAGGAGGTCACGAGGAACAGATGTGCACTCAAATTTGTCCAGCGTAGAGTTCAGGATTGGGGTCCTACGTCCCCACATTCCAGGTCAAGTGACATTGGAACCACAGACAGCAGGCTCTTACTAGTCAACTCCTTGCGTGACTAACTCAGGGAGGGTGCATGTGTCCTGTCATTCAGAGCCACCTGGATGGCAGATGGCGTTAGGGACCCAGGGAAGTGGCAGGGACTCCCCTGATCAGTCATAGAATCATTGGCAGACGCTGCCACTGAACCCAGGTGTTCTCACTTAAAACACATAACCACACCTTCTAGGTCACCAGAGGACAGGGAAGGTGGCGGAGTGTAGTCTCCAGGACAGGCCATGTAAAACAAGTGGATTAATTCATAAAAAGATAAAGACAAGGAGTGAGTATGAGAAGGGGAATACCAATGTGAGAGTGTTGTTAACATATGTGAGGCCCCATACTGAAAAGGGTACTTAAACACGTTTATTCAAAATTAAATATTTTATTTAAGTAAACAAGCATATTTAAAATTAAATTCTTTGGGATGAGCCTTCCATCTTGCCTCAGTAGATCCTGAGCTAAGGGATACGTGGGTGGGAGGGGGCTGGGCTGGACTGAGGGCATGAGGTTTAGTATGCGGCAGGGCAAGGTGGACACCTGTGTCCGAACTTCAGAAGAACAATAAATAGAACTGGAGCACACTCGTCGTAAGGAAGGCTTTGTCTTCTCTCTGGAGCGCAGTCCCTACAGAGTGCCTGTATTTTCTCTAGCAACCCTGGACTAGACACCACTGGGGGATGAGAGAACAGCATTGAGGGCTTCCCAGAGCAGCTGGATGTACTATTGGTTAGACGATAAGAAGAGGGAAACACAATAGGAGGCCCAGACAGGAACGTGGGAGCCACTGCAGACTTAAGAGGGAAGGTAGCTTGGCAACTGGTTCTGATGAGGATGGGGAGAAGCGGGGCTGGGCAATCCCAGCTGGCTCAGGAGAGCTGTCAGGGATGCAAGTGCAGGAGAGAGCTTCTTGCCCAGAGGGTGTCTTGGTGGGTGTGGTAGAAGGTTCTGGAGAGAGTCTGCAGTAGAATTGGTTGGGGCTCTATCTTCAAATGCTGTCCTTTTTGAGCTCATGTCCTTTCCCTTCGGTCCAACTCCTACATTCCCTCTCCCTGCTGCCTTCACATCACCTTCTGACCACAACTGGCAGAAGCAGAAGAAGACGGCTCAATTCATCTTCTCTCACCCAAGGTCCCTGGTCGTGATATTTCATTAGTATTTTAATAAATAAAGCTTGCAAAAGTTCAGAGAGTAAAACAGCCACATTGGGCAGCCTTACGGACCAGGCAGTGGTTTTAATCCCAGTAGCCACACTAGTTGCCATAGAAACGGAGCGGTGGTGGTACACACCTTTAATCCCAGCACTAGAGAGGAATATAGTACTGGAGGAGACAGCTCTCACACACAGACTCATTCTGAGGATTCCTGGAGGCAGGATCGCCATTTTGGACTGAGGTAGAGGTAAGAGCCAGTGACTGGCTGTTTTCCTTTTCTGACCTTCAGGTTGAACTCCAATTTCTGTCTCCCTGGAACCCCCCATCACTATCAGAGCAGCCAGAAAGAAGCTCCTTCTCTTTCTCCACAGTACCAAATACAGGAAGGGTCCATCTGTCAGTCTCAGGTGGTCAAAGGTCCCAGGGGAGGCCAAAACCCACTGTGGGCAGCTGGGAACCCAGGGCCCTCTCCTCTACTGTGCCCTATACTAACTCTCCTGAAGTGGATCTCAGGAGATAGGTCGGCTTCACCTCTGACTCAGTGGCTGGTAAACTTGTCCCATGTCAGGGTCAGGGGCCGGAGGAGGACAGGAGCTTAGAGCAGCACCAGGAATGTGTCCCTGCCTCCACTTAGACACAGCTGGTAAGTCACCTCAAAAGGGACCCACTGGTGACACAATCACTTGCGTGTACGTTTGTGCAGACGGTGGCTGGCTCGACCCATGATGCTTTGTTCTCACACAGGAACACTTTCAGAGTGTAACTTGATCAACTCATCACTTAATTTCTGTACAAGAGCTTCTCCGTCCTTCCTGTTTTCCTCCCAGAGGGTTTAGCTCCTGGGGCTGGTGGGCATTCTGTCCCTGGCACGAGAGGAGTCTCTGTTGATGCCCCGAAAGATCGTTTCCAGCCAGGGACTCTGGGTCCTCTCTGATCTTTCTTGTCTACCTATACACAAGCAAGCAGCATCACAGGGACCTCCACATGTACACACACACACACACACACACACACACACACACACACACACACACACTTTCAAGTATGTATATACAGATACACACTCAAAAACAAATTTCAAAAACTAAAATTAAAACAACTACTATCCACGGGGGCGGGGGGAGCAGGTTTCGGGCCTCAAAGTTGTCCAAAGCTCTTAGGTCAGTTTCTGGGAAGTTGGGTTTAAGAACCACTGATGATCTTGTCCTGTCATTGAAAGGAAACTGAGACCCAGAGGAAAGAGCGGTGGCATATTAGAAGGCCAGAGCAAGGTAGTTTTAAACTAGGGTCTTTGTATCCAAACCTAATGCTCCAGCCCCAGCTGGTATAGGTGCAGGGCACAGGGGATTGCTACCTTGGTTCTATCCTCTAGAACAAATACAGGCCTCCCCACATCCTTGAACCAACCCTATCCTGAATACTTCTCCACATATCAGACACTGTGAAGGTAACTCTAGGCAAAAACAAAATCAAGGATCCAGCCTCCCTTGCAGGCCTGATTTTCCTCTCAGTGTGGGTCCGCTCTGCCCCAGAGGAAATGCAGGTTGGAGTTCACTGGCTTTCAGTAGCCATGTCCTGCTGCCTAGGTTCAAGAACTCTCATGGAATCGCCAACAACTGTGGGAGGAGAGTCCATCCCTGCTCAAGGCCAGAAATAGCCTCTCAGCCTTGTCATCTGATGCCCCGAGTTCTGGAAGGTGAAGAGCCAGGAGCCCAGGGCCAGACACCTTAGTTCTGGTCCCCAATTCTGACATCATGTCATTAGTGTGTGTGTGTGTGTGTGTGTGTGCGTGTGTGTGTGTGTGTATGTGTGTGTGCTTCTGTGACTGTGTCTAGGTATCTGTGTGTGTGTGTGTGCTTCTGTGACTGTGTCTAGGTATCTGTGTGTGCCTGTGTATCTTTGTGTATGTGTTTGTCTATGTGTGTATCTGTGTCTCTGTGTGTGCATTGGGTGGGCAGGGTGAACAAGGAATTTCATTCCCTAGTCCTCAGTTTATCATTCAGTAAATGGGTAGGGGCCAGTGAGATAGCTCAGCAAGTAGAGGCTACTTGCCGTCAAATTGGAAGACACAGACCCAACACACACAAACTCGCTCGCTCTCTCTCTCTCTCTTTCTCTCTCTCTCTTAAATAAAAAGAAATGTAATAAAAACTAAATAGGAAGGATAAGCTCAATCGGGGTTAATGTAACTTGTTTTATGAAGGCCAACACTCCCAGTACCACTTCACTGTGCTTCAACTGTGGAGCACGGGAACCCCTCAGCCTGAAAAAGCAACCAGGAAGCTGGGCCTCCTCAGCCACCCAGCCCTGCTCTCTAGCGAAGCTCCCTAGATTTCTCCAAGTCCTGCCACCATTCGGTCAATAAGGTCTCTTTGGTTCTGTTAGGTTCTCCAAGGATCTGAGGAGGGACAGAAGGAACATCATGGAGGGATGGGGTGATCATAAGAGGCCCTTTGGGAGAAATGAGGGTGTCCATGCAGAAGCATGCAGACTCTTCCACCAGAATAATCTGGGGGAAGAAATTGCATATCCTTTAGGCATAGCAGGTGACTGTAGAGTAAGTATCAGAAGAAATGAACAAAAAGGAGGGGTGTTGGGGCAGGTGGGAGCTGGCTATTGCTCAGGACACCTCTGAAAGATGTTTTCCTTTCTGGTCAGGTCACCCCCTGGCTAGTCTGCAACCTTGGCAAGAGATGGTCCACAGTCATCTAGATCTTTGAGATGGACATGGGATGAGGCCTGAAGAAGCCAAGCTTTGGGAGGCCGTGCAACAGGTCAGAATCAAGTATAGGGACCGCACACAGGCAGTCTGTACTTTTCCTCCGGCTGCTCAGCCCAGAGTGCCTGAGCACACCCTTTCTCCCCACACCCTTCTGCCCACTGGCCTGGAGAAACCACAGCGCCCTGGGGCAGCCCATTCATTCTCCCCTTAAAACACATCCTTGCCTCCAAGATGGCCTGTAATTACCCTAATTGCCCCCCTGGGAACATCAGGAGGGAGCCTGCTGTGTCCTCATGAGTCAGTTTCCCAAGCAGAAACCTCAGACAGAGCCACATGGCACAGCAGAGGTCTAGTCCCTGCTCCCACAGACCACTTCCTGCCTCTTCCTTTCCTGACACTGTCCGTCAGAGGTTCATGGATGTTGCAGGGCTTGCTCTCTGCCGCTCTATAGGTCTGGCAGGGGTAGGATTTGCCTGTCCAACCCGATGGACCACATGACAAAGAGGGGGAATGACTCTGGCTGTTAGGTCTCAGGCTCTGCCTGGAATTCATCCGTGATTCTCTAGGTCTGCCCACAGCTGTGAGAAGAAACTACTCACACTGAGTTGGCAGCCCCCATCCATCATACACACTCAGGGCTGGGCCTGGCTGTGACCTGTCCCCTGCTGTGGGGCCAGAGAGAGCACTGACCATAGTGACAGCCAAACCTGAGGCTGCATTCCAGCCTCCTCCTGGCCTTGCTGTGACCTGGATTGGGAGATTTCATCTCTTTAAGCCTCAAGTTCCCCATCTGGGACATGAGGAGCGTCATGCCATCTCCTTCCAGGTGTGTGGGGAGGAATGACTAAGCTAACACGCAAAAGCCGGAACAGCATCTGGCACTCGATTTGACAAGTGTGCTGTAACTGTGGTGACTGAGGAAAAGGCTGAGGGAAAACCCCGGAGTAGGAGTCAAGAGATTTTCTAGCCAGCTCTAATGCTGCCTCCTACTTGCTGTGTGACCGTAGGCCAGCCAGGTGGGTGGACAGCCTCTCTGGTTGTAAGTCTCTTCACGTTTAAACACAAGGCTGGAACAGATGGTTTCAAGATATACTTCATTGCCTCCCCTGTTTGACACTCTTAAATCAGGCTTGGAGGGAGGAACTGGAACCGTGGGAGAGATGTGATTGTGACCACTACCAGGACCTCATTTGTGACAGAGATACAGCAAAGCTAAAATGCCAGGCATGGAAGCTGGCTCCCAGAGGAGACCCAGGAGGTAGACCACCAGAGACACCATGCTGAGTCACGAGACTGGCTGCTGCAGGGGACTGGCAGGCTTCCTCCATTTGTTTAGTCTTCCCTGCTATGTGTTCCTTGTTCCCACCCAGAAGGTGGGCTCCAAAGAGTTTACTGCCTTTGAGGAGTGCTCCCTAGCAGGGGCAAGGATGAATGCTCCACACACACAGTCGCTAAGAGTGAACCGTAGTAACCACACATTATAACATTTATTTATGGTGTACCCCAGGTGATGCCCTACACTAAGCCCTTAATGAGAGTAATCTCAACTAATCCTCCTGACAGCCCAGAATGACATCACCACTGTAGCTCTGATTCCTTCTCTGCAGTGAGAAGAAACGCAGTGTTAGTGGGATTCTGCTCCCTGACTCCAGGCAGCCCCAGAATGGGGGTTCTGTGGAGGGGTGCCCTACAGGAGCCCTCTGGTCAGGGAAGAGCATTCTCTTTCTGTTGAAGGGGTGGGGTTGGTATCCCAGAAGTGAGTGGGACATTTGTTCCTATTTGCTGAGTATCGACTAGTCCTGCCTACTTCTCTCTCTTTCTCTCTCTCTCTCTCTCTCTCTCTCTCTCTCTCTCTCTCTCTCTGTGTGTGTGTGTGTGCGCGCGCCTTTGGCTTACCAGTGAGTATGCGTTGCGTGTAGAAGCCCTGGACAACTTCAGCTTGTCATTCCTCAGGTACTACCCACCTTGTTTTTAGAAATAATCTCTCACTAGGCTGGAACACCCCACGTAGGCTGTGCTGACTGCCTAGTCAGGCCCATGTATCTCATTCCTCTGCTTCCCCAATCCTGGGATTACAAGTGCATACCATCCACTATGCCCATATTTATTTTGACTTGGGTCCTGGGGAATCCAACCCAGGTTCTTATTCTTGCAAGGCTAGCACGTCCTGGTTAGCTTTCACCCCAGCCCAGGGTCACATACTTCTAAGGTATCAAGTGAGCCATTCCTCTTTGCCAACCTGCACGGTGAGTGCAGTGAGCTGTCTGTTGCGAGGGCTACAGAGGCAAAGGCTTTTCCAATGCGAGAGAAAGAAGGGTGAGGAAAAGGAATGGCTCTTTCGGATTCTCTCATGATCCAGAAAGAGCAGTCCGCCAGCACAGTTAGGACCTTCAGGCCTGAGAACAAAGGTTACAAGGTAGCAGCTCATGACTCGGGCCAGTAAGTTTTACAAAGAGGAGACCCAGAAGAACTTGGTGCTCTGCCTCCAGGGCCTCCCCTGACACCCAGTTCCCATGGAGGAGGCCTGTTAGTCATCTTTTGCCTCATACTCTGCAACTCAAGACACGTCAGCAGACCCTGGAGCCCCTAATCCCCCTACACCCAGAGAGGTGGGAGAGGCCAGGGGCCAGTCCTGGAATCCGTGGCCTCTGGGGAGACAGCAGACATTCTGTTCTCCTTCCCCAGATGAGCTGGGCAGAATACCAATGGGATTCAGTTTTTGACGACTTAGAATCAAGGCCAGAGAAAAGATTAAGTCTTTGTCTCCCAGGGCTTAAGATCCTTGGAAGAGCTGAGTTGGAAACGAAGCGACCCAGAGTTGGCAAACAGAAAATTAGTGGCAGATTAATTTCATTGTCTCACTGGGGAGCGGAATCCTGCACTTTAAGTATAGGATTAAAGGGAGATTAATTTCCTATTTTACCAGGCTGGAGAGAGGAGGCTGTGGGCTCCTTTGCACCTTTGGCGAGTGGTGGGGTCAGTTTTGGGGGTCAGGTCTCCCTAGAGTAACATGGCTGGGCAGGGTGAGATGTTGGATCCCAGGCCCTCTTGCCTGCCCCAGGAGCGGGGAGGGAACCACTAAAAGCCTCTCTGCGTAGTTCTTCATCCCTGCACAGCCTCACACGCCAATATGTGCCTTCTGGCCACGAGCCCTGCTGTTGATAATCTCCATGGGGGTAACCAAGCATCCCTGCCCTCCTTACAGTCCTTCAAGGAAACCTTGAACAGATCTATTAAGAATAACTGTAATAATTTCCCAGGTTTAAAGAAAAGGCTCTCGGGACATAAGAGGCAGGATTGGTAAAGAGACAAAGCCAACATTTGACCCCAGGCCACCTAGAAATCACGTGTCCTCTAAATGAAGCATGTCTGTGCTATACGGAGTGTTCGTCTAGGCTTTTTCAGGCCTCTGTCTCAGTGGGTCGTCCTGGAGTAACCCTTGCCCTGCCCATTGGTTCTACCCCACTGGAAGTACTTCGGAGCAAGCTTTGAAAGTGACCACTGGGCTTGATCAGTTGGGCTTGGCTACAGCTGCCACAGGTGGAAAGGCTGTGTGGCTAAGCTGTGAAGATCCTGCACCAAGAGGGAGCCGCCCACCCAGGCAGTCACACCCTTGGCTGGGGCTGGGCAGTACCCATGCCCTGGTTGTGGGAAGACCTACGGTGGAGCAGCGTAGGCCTAGCCAAACCTCAAATAGCAGGTTGTTCCAGCTGCCTGCTGGCCTTGTGGTTAGAAGGCCCATCCAGAGAAGGCTGGCATTCAAGAAGGAAGGACCAGGCTTGCCAGCCAGAAGAAGCCAAACCACAGCATGTGGGGGGCGGGGGCAGCAGAGTTGGATGAGTCACCCAGCCGGGGGGCGGGGGGGTAGGAATGAATGAGCTGGTTCAACTAAAACTTGTGTCTAGTTCGTTCTCAGGGATGGCAAACTGCCTCTGATTTACATGTCAATTCTTTACATATTCTGGATATTAATTCGCTGTTAGATGAATAACTGGCACGATTCCTCCCAACGCCGGAGGAGTCTCTTCCCTGTATTGGCTCCTCGGCCATGCAGAAGCCTCTTAACTTGATGTACTTGTTTGTTAGCTCTTGCGGGTGCTTCCTGAGCTCCTGGATCCTACTCAGGGAAGCCTCCCCAGTGCCAGCATTTTGACACGATTCCCCCATGTTTCCTCTGGCACTTGTAAATCTTAGGTCTCACAGTGAGGTCTCAGATCCACGTTCTGTGGATTTCTTTGTAAAGAGTGAAACACAGAGATTTAGTCTCATTCTTTGACCTGTGGACATCAAGTTTTCTCAGCACAATTTGCTGAAGAGGCTGTCTTTTCTCCAATGTGTGCTTCTGGTACCTTCATTTAGCTGGAGGTGGTTGCAGCTGCATGGGTTTATTTCTGGGTCCTCTAGTTCATTCTATTGGTCTGTATGTCTTTGTTCTAATGTTCTCACTGCCACGATGGTTTTGTGACTATGGTTCCATAGTATATTTTGAAGTCTGGAGTTGTGACACCTCCAGCAATGCCCCTTTTGTTCAGGATTGCTTTGACTATTCAGGATCTCTTGGTGCTTTCTTGTGAGCTCCTCATTGCTGCCTAATTCTGCAAAGAAATGTCACTGGTATTAATGGAGATTACATTGAATCTTTTACCACTTTTTAGTGTGTGGCTATTTTCACAATATTAATTCTCCCATCCATGAACATGGAGGTTTTCCCACCTTCTAGTGTCTTCTTTTGCTTCTTCCATCAATGCTTTGCTGTTTTCATTGCAGAAATCCATCACCTCCTTGGCTAAGCTCCTCCTTAGGCATCTTTGGGTGGAGCTGAATATTGCAAATTCCTGATTCTTTGTCAATGTGTCATTCTTAGCGCATAGAAAGGCTACTGATTTTTTAGGTTGACTGTATAGCCCACTACTTTGCTGAATTTGTCTTTTCTAGGATGTTTTTGTTGGAGTGTTTAGAATTTATTTTTCTAACGCAAGTAAGCAAACATGAAAAGAGCAAACAAAGCCATGAGAGAGGACTCAGAGCGCAGCGCAGCATGTACTGGCAGCTCTTGCAGCAGAGTCTTCTGGGTCCCAGCCCCCATGTGAGGCGGCTCACAATCACCTGGAGCTCCAGCATCAGGGGATCTGATGCCCTCCTCTGGTCTCCGCGGGCTCTGCCCTCATGTGCATATACCACCCCTGACAGGTACACTTACACACATGATCAAAAACAAGAGAAATCTTAAAATCAAACAAACAACTGGATCAATAAATGGACACCCAAACTGAATATACATTTCCAATATGAAAAAGCACAAATGGCCAATAATTATATGAGGAACAGTTTCAAATTCTTAACCATCCTTAACCATCAGGAACAGAGAAAGCAAACTGCATCAGGATTCCACCCACCCCAGTCAGTATGGCTATCATCATCAGAAAAACAGTGGCAATCACTGGTGAGGATGGGAGCAGGGAGTCTTTCTGCGTTGCTGATAGGATAGTCTAACCCTGGTGGGAATCAATATGGAGGTTCCTTAAAAACTGAAGATGGGCTTACTGCATGGTCTAACTTTACCATTCCTGGGTTACACTTGAAGGAACCAAAGTCAGCTATGGCAGAGATATCTGAACACCACATCTATCACAACACACTTCATGGGAGCCAAGTTATGGAATTAGTCTAGGTGCCCAATAACAGATGACTGGGTAAAGAAAATGTGTGGTGTGGTGTGGTGTGGTGTGTGTGTGTGTGTGTGTGTGTGTGTGTGTGTGGTGTTGTTTGGTTGTGAAGAACAAAATGATGCCTGCAGAAGATGGATGGGACCAGACAACATTTAGTTAAGCAAAATAAGGCAGGTCAAGGAAAATAATGTGTATTTTCTCACATAGAGATTAAATAAGATGTGAGAGTAGAAAAGGGGCCATCAAGGAAGAAAAAAGGGATCCGGGAAAGGAGAGTAAGGTAAGAGTGGCTTTTACAAGGTATACATGTGATCAGCACATATCACATACACGAAAGTCACATGATGAAATCCATCATTCTGTACAATCAATATACACTAATTTCAAAAGTTCTACACAGAAGAGAGAGAGCAAGGGGGGAGGAGGGAAGGTGGAGATGAGGGAGGGCGATAAAGAAGGAGGAAGAGGAGAAAGGGAGGTCCACATCTAGTGCCTTTCAGCTAAGTCTGGTTCCCAGAGAGCTCAAGGATGGCACTGGCACCGTGCTCTGCTCATAAAGGAAGAGCCCTGTGGTGGATTAACCATGCTGCTGCAGGGGCGACAAGGAAGCAACAGCGTGACTGGAGCTTATCAGGTACCCCCGTTAGCTCCACAATTTAAGATCGCCCCATCGGGGTTCCAGCTTCAGTCCCCGTTCCTCTGCTGTCTATTTTGCCTCTAGCCCTTCCTCCAAGTTGCACCCAGGCGCTGTGGCTGCCTAACCACAGCTTCCACTACAATATGCTGTTAAGTTATTCCGATCAGCCTTGGTTCCTGCTGCCTCCAGAGTTCTTCCATCCTTGCCCACCTGCTGAGTTCCGTCCCTCACTTAGCATCGCTTCCCCCAGCCCTCTTGACAGTCAGTAGCTTTGCCTTCTGCACGTTACGATCAGTAGAGCCAGCCCTGTCCAGCAATTCTGAGTTGGCACAGTCCCAAATTCATCAAGCGCTTCGTCCTGAGAACAGTCCACACTGTGCTCTGAAATGATCCCCACTGGACAGATAAGGGTCAGACATTGAACGATGCTGGGAGCTTGCTCCTCTTGCCCCGGCAAGCTGTGATGGGGCTGCGATCTGAAGCTGGCTTGCCTGGCCACAGTGCCTGCTTTATAATTGTCACTCTCTGCTCTGGTGACTGTCCTTACTACCTCACACAGTTAGTTGTAACCTTTTATTTGCACATTAATCTCTCTTTCCACACAGTTGCCTCCCGGATGCCAGGGGTGGTTTCTTTATCCCATTTCCTTCCCAGCTATCCCAGAGCCCCACAGAGCAGAAACTCTCTAAATGCTGGATGACCTGCCTGACACTGCATATGGGGAACGTTCCTATCTTGTTCCCTGCCGCCTGGAAGCCCCTCAACCCAGTGTGCCCTAAACTGGCACACAGCAGCACAGGGCCACATGAGGACACACATCTCTTCTTTTTCTTAATGTGTGTGTGTGTGTGTGTGTGTGTGCCTGTCTGTGAGCATAGGTGTGGAGCCTAAAGTCAACAGTGTGAGTTTTCCTCCGTCACTCCCTACCTTATTTTTTGAAGCAGAATCTCCCATTTGGACCCCGTGTTTCCCAATGTGGGCTAGTCTGTTATCCAGCTTGCTCTGGGTATCGTGTCTCCAGACCTTCCGACTTTTAGAATTACAGACTGGTCTCCATGCCCAGCTGGCACTGATGTGGGTTCAGATTGTTCTGGGGATCCAGAGTCTGGCCCTCGCTCTTGTGACATGAACAGCAGGCAGTTTAACGTCTGAGCCATTGCCCTGGTGATAAGAGATTTTCCTGTGAGTGCCTCACCTCCCTAGAGAGGTACCAGCCCCACAGTAGAGAGAACAAAGCGCACAGCCTGCCCGCTCATTCCCTTTTGTTCTTCTGCTCGAGTGCTGTTTGGGAGCACGTCTACCGTGTCGGGCACAGACAGGGTCCTGGGGGAGCATGTCCCCTCCTGAAGTGGAGTTACTCAAAGCAGGTTCTGAGGACATGCCACTACTAAAAACACATATTCCCTCGCCCACTCGCTCTCTCCAATCCTCCAGTCCGAGGCTTTGACAAGATATGTCTGACTTGAGGCTATCCACAGTCACAGAGACAGAAAATCCCACACTGGCATCTGAGCCATCATAAGAAACAGAAGGTCTGATGACGTGGGGGAAGGGAGCTTTGGGGGACGTCCTCTTTCTCTAACTGGTCCTCCTTCATGCTTTCAGCATCCCTTCCCCAGGGGATGCTCTCTATTCTCTCAGTCTGGGTTCACATCTCCCTCCACCAATCACGGACACGCTACAGCCTGGGTGTTTCTCTCCTGCCCCCTAGATGGTGAGCTCCTTAGCAGCAATGCCTCTTGGTTCTGTGTCTGGTCCACGACACACATTTGTTGAGTTTAATGAAGCATTCACCCATGCGGCACAGCTTCTCTTGAGAAATCAGGAGCCAATTCTCCATCTGCATGCCAGAGGGTCAGTCAAAGTGGGGTGAAGGCAACGAGGAGGAGTGACAAGTGGCCCTCAGCGCTAGATTTCCACTGTGCTGTGACTGTGCCTGGAACAGTCCCGAAGACCCGGATCACAGACTTGCCCTGACATGAATCACAGCCCCAAAGCCTGACTCAGACAATCCTGGAGCCTTCAACTAAAAGGAATCTCAGGACAACCAGTAGCCCGAGCTCCTGGGAGGAGGGGAGTGCCAGAGGGCACCGAGTGGGCAGCCTTTGTCTCTTTGAGGGTCGCTGCACCCTCATGTGGCTTTTCCGGGCTATGATGGAGAGCAGCTGCTAGCAGAGGAGTGGGCTGGCACAGCTGGCATGAGAATCTTGTCAGCACACAGCCTAGGGCCCACCTAGACAGAAAAGTGACAGACGTGCACACATGTGTGTGCATGCATGTGTGAGCGCATGCATGTGTGAGCGCGTGCATGTGCGTGCGCGTGCATGTGTGTGTGTGAATGTGTGTGTGTGAATGTGTGTGTGTGTGAAGTAGACATCCCAAGCTTCAAAGCCAGAGGCCAGCACGTTCCTGGTCTGTCCCTATCTCCCAGAAGCCATCATGATCACAGAAGGTCACACCCAGGCCTTCGTGCCTCAGGTACCAGTCTTGAGAGCTAGCTCCACAGCTGGATGCCTTTAGGCAAATTGCTTCACCTCTCTGAGTACCCGTTTCCCACCTGTGACATATGACAAGGGGCACATTTCATAGGATCACTGTGTAAATGAAGTGAAATGAGGAGCGCACTAAGTGCCGGGCCTGCGCTTAGCACGCGGTTAATGGCGATGTCTCACGTGAGCCCTTAGAAGCAGCGTGCCACCAAACTCAACAAGCCACTCTGCCACCAGTGGCTTCCAATTTTGTCTGATACCTTCTCCCTTGCCAAGAAAAGGTATAACCAAGCGCTGCTGCTCCGGAGAGAGGAACTCACTAGATGGCCACAGCTGTTTGTGCCATTAGTTTAAATTTTTATGAAATGAGGAAATTTCTTTCTACCACCTCCAAATTCCAGGGCTTAATGGACCTGGGAAGAAAATGCTTTCTACTGGTCTCGGGTGGGCATGTGGGCAGGAGGAGAGGCAGCCGGCCTAGGGCTGCCATTCCAGGCGCACTGAGGAAGTAGAAGGTGGTGGGGTTTTTTTGTTTTTTTTTTTTTGTTTTTTTTTTTTTTGCCTCAGAACACAGGTGGGGAAGAGAAAAGCTATTTGAAATTTCTTACAGTGGGACTCATTCTCATGGACTCCTAGGCCCTTTGGGACATCCAAATGCTCACAGACAAGGGTGCATACAGTTCTGGGAGGGGGGAGCACCCCCACTTCAAGGCACAAATAGAAATGTTTGTGGAGTGCCCAGGCACCAGCCTGCTATAAATATCCCCACAACTATCCACCCAGCTAAGGTCTCAGCCATTTGCATCCCACCTGGGACCTCCCAGACATGGCCACCTGGGTGGGGCTTCCATAACCCAACAGCCACCTGCACTGATTGCAGCAGCCGATCGACTGCGGGGATGGCCACCTGGCCATCCGCCCACTTCGCAGGACCCTCCCTTCCCTGGAGGACATCCTAGTTTGCTTTCTGTCACCATGATAAAAGACCATGCACGAAAGCAGCTTGGAGGAGAAACGGTTTGATCTTGCAGGTTAAAGTCTACCGTCAAGGGCAGGACACCTGGAGACCAGAACTGAAGCAGAAGTCTTTAAGGAGTGCTGCCTACTGGCTTGCTTCCCATGGCTTGCTCAGCCTGCTTTCCTATACACCCCAGGACCTCCTGCCCAGGAGTGGCCCAGCCCACAGGGTTGGACCCTCCCACATCAGTCATCAGTCTAGAAAATGTCCCATAGGCTCGTTTCTCTGAAGGAGGCAATTCCTCAACTGAGCCTCTCTTCCCAGGTGTCCCTAGTTTGTGCCAAGTTGACAGAAATTAACTAGCAGAGTGGCCTAAATCAAGTCATTGTGTCTCCAAGATGAACGTATGGAGTCTAGGGGTAGGGTGTGGGCGCGCGGGTGGAGAAGGAACCATCACTCAGGAGCGTGAGGCTTCTGCACATGAACAGACCAAAGTTACACAACTTCTTGGGGTCAGAAGGCACCTTGAGCCGCCGTTCTTTCCACAATAACAACCACTTCTCCAAATCATACTCATTTCCGGCTTTCTGTCATGTGTTTGCTTATAAAGATGGTTAGTCCAGAAGGAACAGCCGTGAAGGCTGAGAAGGCTTGATGGGGTCTTCCGCAGGCTAGGCCAAAGAGATCAGGGTAGACTTCTAAATCTTCCACCATATGCCTTTGCTTCTTCTCTGTGAGGGTGAGAAGCGTACAGATGAGGAAGCTGAAGAATCAAGGAGATTGGCGGACTTGAGTTGTCCGAGCTGTCTCCATCTCCCACCAGGTCAGCTAATGCATTTCGCAAGGCTAGGTGAGCTCCAGGTGAAAGTGAGTGGTGGCTGTCTCGATAAAATGCAGACTGTGATCTGAGGACCACGCCTGTTGGCCTCCATACACACGCGCCTGTGTACTTATACATGCACATGGATGGAAAAAGCCAAGGCACCAGTTCCCAAAAGTTCTCAGGGAGATTATTTTGTGTGCTCCCTCGCTACACAGATAAGTCACAGGGTTGTGGGTGGAGCCCTGAGCTGGGCAGCATCATGGCTAGGTGTCGCTGGCTCTGGCTTGGCTGCACACACTGCCTTCTCATGGTGCTCAGGGGGTGTATGAGGCGAGGCTGTAGACCAGAACTGCCTAACTGGGTCCCTGTCCCCCAGTGCCCTGGGAGTCTGAGGAGTCAGGGGACTGCATAGCCCAAGCAGGAACCCTACACCTGTACAGGGGCTTTTGTTCTGAGACTCAGATTTGGGAGGTCAAAATTAGTCCCAAAGTTTGTTTGCCAATCAGCTGCTTATGAATTTCTTACAGGAAGTCTACACCCTTGTCTGACAAGATGCCGGCCCCTTAACCTCCAGACTCAGCCATGTTGCCTTTCTAAACTTCACTGGGCCTTGGTTCCGAACACAAGATTCACACGTGGATGTGCTATCGCACCTTGTGACGCTCAGATGAAGACCCTTACCTGTAATAAATTGCAGTGTTTTGTTGTTTCATTTTATTTGAGACAGGGTCTCACTATGTTGCCTTGACGAGCCTGGAACTCCCTCTGTATAGCCAGCTTGGCTCGAGCTCACGGAGATCCACCATCCCTGTGTCTGCCTCCCAAGTGTTGGGCTTAAAGGCATGCATCACCACATCTGGCTGCATTGCTGTGTTTTTAATGTATATGGAAAAAATTGGCTCTTATAGATACATAATGATTTAATTATAGGAAACAAAGGCTGTTTTTTTCTTGCTGTCATTCCTCAGCAACTAAGTATCAAATTAGTATATTGTGGGGTTGTACTGTATTAGAATGGTTTCTTTCTTACCACATGCTTGTGTGTGTGTGAGGGCCCACACGCCACTTGGCTTATGTGTCAGTGAGAGGGCAGCTTATGGAATTGGTTCTCTCTTTCCATCATGGAGGTTCCAGAGGTCACACTCAGGTCACCAGCCTTCCAAAGCAAACGCTTTGAACTGCTAAGCCATCTTTCTGGCTCCAAATGACCGATTTTAAAAATCATTCACTTCATTTAAAAAATTTTTAAGTTGATTTTGGATTGACATCAGAATAATTTCTGATATGGCCTTAAGCATGCTTTTTTCCCCATCTTTTGTCTGTCTATTGACCTGAAGCAGATTCCTCAGTATTTATGGCCATAAAAATCAAACCGTCAGTCAACTCTGAAGAACACTGAAGTTGCTTAATACCCTGCAGCATCAAATATTCACCACCATCTACCTCTTTCTGTGAAGAAGATAAGCAAGTCCAGCCATCGCATTAGGAGGCAAAAGGTCTACGAGGTCCTTCCTGACTTAGGCGTTTATTCAGCCTGGACTAAAACTTCCTCCTCTTGGAAATGATAACAGAAAAGCAATCTGGTAAAAGTCATTTATACACATGTGCAGTTGACTAATAGTGTTATTGTGGAAGGAGAAGGGAGGAGACGAAGAGGGTGGTTTTTAGGTGTCTTGCTAACTTCAAATTACGGAGACAGATCTCAGTCAATCAGTCTGTGAGGTCTAACTGGGGGGCGGTGTGAGAAGGGGATGGCTGCTCTACATACCCTCACCTGGGAAAGAAGCTTGGGGACTCATTACCCTGAGGTTCATCCCAGCGTCACTGCATGAGATTCAGTCAGTAGAACTCCTGAGGCACACAAGTAGGCGCGAAGGGACATGCATGTTGGCACTTGCCACTTGGGAGTGAGCCAGTTAAGAGGACTCTCCAGAGCAGAGTTGTGCTGTTGCAAGAGAGTCGGTGCTATCCAGGAATTTCCTGGAAACACCCGACATGCATTGCAGAACTGGAGCCTCCATGTGGGGGACACTGGGTCCAGCCTTGGAAACACTTCTGCAGTATTCTAGGACTGCCCTGCCCAAAGTTCCGAAGTCTTCCACACTCCTCCCACAAACCAGTTCCAAAGGCCTTCGAACCAAATGGTCATCACAATGACCCCACTCCTGATACAAACTTTCTCTACCAGTTACTTTTCCCCTTGCCATGAGCAAATAAATACTTGGCAAGAATAATCTGGAGGAGAGTTTGTTTTGGTAGAGAGAGAGCCAGAGGGAGCAAGAGGAGGAGCAGGAGAAAGGACCAGTCACTGGCACCACTGGTACCCGAGGTGGAGCCCAACCTACTGTTTTAGTAAAGATCAACAATGGGAAAGGCAGATGTAAAAATTATGGGGCCATGCTACCTCTGCCTGCCTGGTGATGTGCCTTCAACCCTGAGAGAGGCTACGCCGAGTGGCAGGTAAGGGTGAGGGTGGCCCGCACCATCCCACCAAACATCTGAACTAGACACCTGTGCCTGGCAGAGCTTCTCCTCCAGAAGGATGGTTAGAGTGTTACATCCAGACTCAGGTCAGATGGATTAGCATTCCAAGCCAGTCATTCACTGCCAAAGTCCAGAGCGCTGGCCCTCCGTCATTCTCTGCTGTTGTGTGTATAATACAAAGGTGGCTATCTGTCCTCCCAGGCAGGGTCTGCTGCTAGGGGCTCTCCGTATGGGTAGCATGCGCACTGAACAGACTGAGCCTGCCTAGCAATCGCATGACCTCAGAGCTCCAGGAGACGGGGCTTGCAGTGAAAGGGCAGAGCACATGGCTTCTGAGATGGCACTGGCTGCCAGCTGCAGTGCATCCTCCGGCCAGAGTCCCATCTATTCAAACCTCACACGCCTGTGTACACATGCCTCCACACACGTGTGTCTGCCTGTACACAGGTTACCACTGCAGAGCACTGCTAGGCCAGGCAGGTGGTAGGTGTATGAATGCCCCGTGGTAGGTGCAGGGAAGGAGGATAGTATTCTTGGAGGCCCCTTCTCCACCCCTCCCTCCTTTCCTGGCCTGGTGCAGCGCCTGCCTCCTCAGCCTCAAGCATCAAAGATTCATCAAAGCTGAGACCCAGCAAAGCGTGTGCCTCACATCTTTAAACGTGTTTCTTCCCAATGAAAAATTCAGTGGAAAAGGCAGGAAATTGAAAGGAGTTCAAAAAGGAAGCAGGGAAGGAAGGGGGGCTGCAGAAAGGAAGTGGGGAGGGAAGAGGGGGATGCAGAAAGGAAGTGGGGGAGGGGGTGCAGAAAAGAAGCAGAGAGGGAAGGGATGACCACTTCTCTGAGTTATGGTTGCACTGAAGCCAGAGTTCATTTACCATGTGTCTGCCTCACTTGGGGCACAGGGCAGGTGCACAGTTGGGTTCTTCATACAGCCAGCCAGGCTGTGCAGTGTACAACTCTGTGGAATCCATTTCAAAACCACAAAGATGGCTCTGTGAAGGGAGCATGTTGGCTCCTGGGTGTGTAGGGTATGAGAGTCAAGAGGCATTAGTCTCAAACAACATTCTGAAGTCTCTATTTCTCATGTCCAAACTGGAGTTTTACTGCCTGCCCTTTCTATCTATTGGTAGCTAAAGAAATGTGTATGTGTGTGGAGACTGGGGAAGACTGAGAGAGACACACACATGGAGACAGACAGACAGAGACTGAGAGAGACACATACAAAGAGACAGAAAGAGATGGAGAGAGAGAGAGAGAGAGAGAGAGAGAGAGAGAGAGAGAGAGAGAGGAGTGAGACTGAGAAAGATATTGAGAGAGACCTGTGGGTTGTGGGGGTTGGAGCAGGGACCATTCTCAGCAGGAAACTGGGATATACCTACTAGAGAAGTAATAGAAATTTTCCAAACAATAGAAGATTAGCAGGCATTCAGGAGGCAAGCCACCTGGACATGAGCCACTGTAGTGAAGCTAAGGTGCCCAGGCCCTGATAAGAGTAAGCAGCCTCCTGGCCAAGGGCAATGTACGCCTTAGCCTGTAGAGGGAGCTGGCTCCAGGGGAATGGGGGCGGGGGAGAATAGACTCAGATGATGCCATGGAAAAGATCCTGGGGCCCCTCAGAGAAGGCTGTGTATCTGCAGGCGCTGTGAGGGCTCAGGAGCTTGCTCATCTCCACCCTCGATGGCTTGTCACCTACTATGAGTCACAGTTGCCCTCAAACCTCAGTTTCCTGATCTGTAAAATGAAGACACCAGACAGTCATCTAAAACTTCCTCTTCTGGTTCAGTTGATTCCAGCAGCTTGGTTCCGTTGGCCACGTGGGGGAAGGGCAGGAAGCTCCAATTGACAAGATCTAACCATGGCTTCCCCATTCTCCCAAAGGGCACCCCATCGTTACCCACAGCCCCTCTCATGTCAAACCAGTCTCTGGTTACAGTGTCCCATGGAGAGAGGACCCTTAAGCATATATGAGGAAGCTGTCGTGGGAGTGAGGCCCTATTTCTCTCCACGCTGGAGCAGAGACCTGCCTCCTCATTCAGCCTGTAGATGAGCTCACACCTAAGGTAAACCAAGAGTGCTCACATGCCTAGGGCTGGGCTCAGACCCACAGGCTGCATACCTCATCCAGTGTGTGTGCATGGGTGCTTGTGCGTGTGTGCGTGAGTGCGTGTGTGTGTATGTGTGTGTGTGTGTGTGTGTGTGCGTGTGCGTGCGTGTGTGTGTCTGTGTGTGTGACAGATGGAACCCAGTGATAAATTCCCACATCCTGGTCAGGCCTAGAGGCCCTGGGGCAGAAACCAGAACAGAACTTGCTTGTGAAACAGCAGGTTGACACCTAGGTAGAGCTGACAGGTGTCAGCTGCTATGCAATGCCTCCCCTCTGTGGGAAGCGTGCTGAGTGCTCAGCTCAGGTCTGGGACAGCACAGAGAAGTGGCTTGTGGCTTGGGCTTTGGGGTCACTGATGCGGTTGGCATTGTCAGCTCTGTCCTTTGTTAGCTTGATGATGTTAACCTTGGGTGGCTTTCTTATCCGCTGAGCCTCCATGTTTCCATCCTATAAGACAGAAATGACAGAACACAGACTCTTTGGGGGCATGACTGTAAAGGGTCCTAATAACCATTCAACAGATGGCAGCGCTTGTGGCTGAGACACCTTGGCAGTTTGTAGCCAGCCAACCAACTCGACTCCTTGAAGGTGAGTGGCTGGCCCTACCCAAAGTTTCAAGACTTGTTGGTTCCACAGTACCCTCTTCCTGCTTAGCTGGCTCCCTATCACCATCAGCACCACTCTGAGACTTGCGTGACTCCTACCTCTGTCCTGGCCCTAGGCACATGGCTCCTAAACATAACCACCACACCACAGCACTATGAAAAGGTGACCCCTGAAGGTGTGGGCTCTCTCTCTCTCTCTTTCTCTCTCTCTTTGTCTCTCTGTCTCTCTCTCTCTGTCTCTGTCTCTCTGTCTCTGTCTCTCTGTCTCTCTCTCTCTGTCTCTCTCTCTCTCTCTCTCTCTCTCTCTCACACACACACACACACACACACACACACACCAACCCAATTGTCACGCCTAGCATGTTTCTGTAAGCTTGTAGTTCCCCAAATGGAAAGAGAGATGAGCTTTCTCACAATGCATACAAGAAAGAAACTGCAAAGTAATATACTCAAAACATAGTCTTTTCATTTAAAAGAAAATTAAGGGGTTCTGGGAATACTCAGTCGGTAAAGGAAAGCACAAAGAACTGAGTCCAGTTGGGACCCACGTTTTAAAAAGCTGGGCACAGCAGTTGGCATGAACTTGTAATTCTAGCATTGGGGAAGTGGAAGTAGGCAGGCCTCTGGGGTGGATGACCAACCAGCTTAGCCTACTTGGTAAGTTCCAGGCGAGTGAGAGAACCTGCCTCGAAACACACGACAGACAACACCTGAGGGACAGCAGTCACTGCTGTCTTCTGACCTTTGACAGGTCCAGAGGAAACACCAATTCTCCAAACTCCGAAAGGCTGTCCAAATGTCCAGAAATGACCCTAGCCCAGCCCTGCTGTGGAAACCTTGCCCGTCTTTGTCCGTTGCTGTGTCTGGCGTGGGGCTCTACCTCCAGCAACATGAGCAAGTGCCCCAGCTTCCTCACTCCACCCAAGCATCCAAAAGTGACTCAAGCGCCTCCAGGCTCCAGATCAGCAGGGTCACCTTCCCTGTGGTGACCGCTTCCCGGCTGTCCCGGCAGTCATTTCCCACAGCAGCAGGGTAGCCGCTCTCTGCTGACACTGGGATTTCTCAGCCTCTCCAGGATATACAAACACAATCAATAGGAGAAAGACAGACAGCACTCACTTGTTTCCTGCCACCTCAGTTCCCCTGCTGTTGGTCCAGAACATCACTTCACATGGGTCTCCGACCATGTCCCTCTCAGTCTCAAAGCTATTGTCCACCCCCACCCCCTCTTCATGTCAAACCTGACACAAACCGACTTCAGCACCCGTCTCAGCGGCAAGGGCCTCGGTGCTTTAATGCTGTTTGACTGATGCTTAGGAATGATGCATGTACAGCATGCAGATTAATCTGCAACCGCTACTAGAACTCTCCCATCTTGGGGCTGAGAAGATGGCTTAGTCTGTGAAGTTCTTACCTGGCAAACACAATAACCAGCCCCAGTACTGCTGTGCAGAAACTTCTTCCGAGGAAAAACACTGCATCCTGAAGAAAGAGAAAGGTTGATTTGAGGTTTACGTTTCAATGCTGGAGTGAATCAGTCAGGGAAGCCAGGACAGGAGCTTGAGGCAGACACTGAAGCAGAGGCCATGGCTACACTGGCTTGCTCGCTCATGGCTTGCTCTGCCTGTTTTTTTATGCTACCCAAGACCACCACCTGCCCAGGGTTGGTAGCACCCCAGTGCTGTGAACCCTCCCACATCAATCGTTAATCAAGAAAATGCCCTCCTCAGAATCACCCACAGACCAGTCTAATGGAGTCATCTTCTCAACTGAGGTTCCTGTTATTCTATTGGGACACTTTAAGAACTAACCACGCCCACCCCAGCCACTTCTGACCCCACCTCCCCCCCTCGCCGCCATCTTCACTCTCGTGTGTGTGTGTGTGTGTGTGTGTGTGTGTGTGTTTCGTGTCGTATGTACGTGTGTCTTTGTTCTCTCTATGTTTGTCTATGTCTCCCTTTTTTTAAGTAATAAATGTCTAGCTTTATGTATAGCCTTATGTCCGTTTACTCTGCCATCCACCGCATCCAGCCACCTGACTCTGCCGCTCGCCCGGGAACCCTGACTCCCCCGGCCACATGGCGCTGCCACCCTGGAGATCTTGCAGGGACCCACAGCCACTAGCAGCTGCTCTGCGAGCTGCCCGGGACATCCCATCATCTTATTATTTTTAAAAAAAAAGAACAAAAGTTCCCTTTACCCAGATGACCCAGCTACCATGACCAACATGGCTGAGACCTGAACTTACTGGGGTCAGACCTCATCCCCTCTTTACCCATCCCCTCAGAGCTTCCTTGGATCCCACAACTAGCTTATGTCAAGTTGACAAAACACACCTGTCCTGTGTTTTACTCCACCTAGTTGGAGTATGAATTTCTTTTTTGTTTGTTTGGTTTTGCCTTGTTTGTTTTTGTTTTTTGTTTGTTTTTCAAGACATGGTTTCTTGGCATAGCCTCAGCTGTCCTGGAACTCACTCAGTAGACCAGGCTGACCTCAAACTCCCAGAGCTCTGCCTGCTTCTGCCTCCCGTGTGCTGGGGTTAAAGGTGTGCACCACCACAGTCAAGTATCCTTTTCATCACCGAGTATCCTGGGCTCTGAATCTACCCCCGACTCAGAGTGTAGCCCAGCTCACCGCAAAACCTCCTGCCTCCCACTTCAGATGTCCCTGCAGGCTTCCCGCTCCTCCCAGGACAGGAGGGAAAGCAGTGTGCCTGCCAGTCTTCACTGTCAACTCAATTAGACGGAGAGGTGCCGAAGAGGTCCGTAAAGCACACTTCTGGGTGTATCTGGAACGCCGTTCCTAGACACATTTGACCTAGTAAGTGAGAGGCACAGATTGAATGTGAGCAGCACTCTTCAATGGGCTGGCAGCCCAGGCGGAACAAAACCGGGAGGAGGAAGCCAAGCAAGGTCTATCCTTGCCTCCCGTCGCCGTGGGTATTGCACACCCTCACACGTAAATGTGGATATTCACACATGTATACCACACACACAAACACACACATATAAACTTTGGGAGCAATGATACAGGAACTAAGGCTTTAAACGTTTAAGTAATTTACCAATGATCACCATTTACTTGGCAAAGCCTGGCCTCCCTGGCTGGATTCTCTGACCTCTCTGACAGCATCATCATGGGAATAACTCGAGGGCTGACTATGACCTGGAATGACCCTGACCTCCTTCCCATGCTTCAGGAAACCAGTGGTTTCTTGACACATCCTGTGTCACATTTAAAAAGGTTCCCCCAGATTAGGGGCTGGTTTGAGTGAGTTGGTTTCCAGGGTCATGGCTGCCCTCCTGCGAGAATCTCCTGTGTGTGTCTCCAACTGCTCAGATTCTAGCCGGGCCTCAGAAACTTGAAGCACATAGTACAGCCTTCTTTGAGAGCAGCTCTGGGGCCTAGGGAGCAGTTTATTTGGCTTGGAATCCAGAAAGTCTGTACCCGGGGTCTATAGCCCAGAAACCCCTTCATCTCACTCAGACTTGCGTGGTGGAAATGTATGCACACTTTCCCAGACGACTATTGCATAGCACTATCCTCCCAGGCCAAGAACCGCTGTCTTCATGAGGTCAAGTGTGTCTATTCGCAAAAGATCATGACAGTTGGGCTTGTTAATCGTCTGTGTTCCCTCGTAGGAGAGAGCCTGGAGGGTCATGGGACCCTCGCCTGAGTATTCGGCCGCTGCTTCTAGCCATTTGCCTGCAGTCTGCCCTAAGTGCTTATGGCCTCAAGGCCTTGGGGGAGGAGATAGACTATATACAATCTGAGGAGGATTAAGGGGAGGGAGCTTTGCCTATATAGCCAAGGAGAATCCATCATTCATGCAAGGTGAAGACTTCAGAGTGGCCACTTTGGGGTCATCCACACTCCTGTCAATAGCCCCTTACTCAGGGGTTCACCAGGGAGAACTTTATGAGTCAAACTTTGGTTGTCATTGGGACTTTAGAAGGAAGGAAGTAGACATAGCCTCATCAGCACCCCCTCCACCCCACTCCTGAAGAAAGTTCTCATACGAGCAGCATTAACTAGACAGATGTCTCTAATTGTACATCCGCCAGATTTGAACCTGAAAAGTCCTTCCTGGCATATTTGGTTTTAGTGTAAAGCCTGGCAAAATGGACAGCACTTCTAAAAAAGCAGACCCTATGTGCTCGCCCTATGTGCTCGCCCTATGTGCTCTTCCTATGTGTTCGCCTTATGTGCTCGCCCTATGTGCTTGCCCTATGTGCTCATCCTATGTGCTCGCCCTATGTGCTCGCCCTATGTCCTCGCCCTATGTGCTTGCCCTATGTGCTCGCCCTATGTGCTCGCCCTATGTGCTCTTCCTATGTGTTCGCCTTATGTGCTCGCCCTATGTGCTCGCCCTATGTGCTCTTCCTATGTGTTCGTCTTACGTGCTCACCCTATGTGCTCACCCTAGAAGTTTGTTTTCCCGGGCACTCAGCCTGCAACAGAGGGAGGACAGCCACCATTTCCCCTCCTCACTGGGTCTGCAGCTTACCTCACTGCTGGCCCATGGTCTTCTCCACCTGAGGACTCCTCACGCTTCTGTCAGCAGTTCTTAAGTTTGTCGTCTAGCCAGAGGCCATGGAAGCCACTTAGCACACACAGTTTCAGTCCACTGGCTTTTATTTTCCCTATCTTTTGCCTGAAGAAGCTCAGGGTAAAGGCTTGCCACAGCCACCCTGTCGGTGAAGAAGCGAAGCAATTCGAAAGCAGAGCTATCTGTGGAAGTCGGCTCACCACTGAGCAGAGCACAGTGGGCCCTGAATTAACACGGGCTGGTTCTTCCACAGCGAACACTGAGTGCTTGCCTTCGCTGTGCTTCACACCGAGAATTTCCCTTCTGGTCTACAGCTCTGCAGTGGCCCCAGGCAAGAGTGATGGAGATGCCTTAGGTCCCTGGGTCCTTTTCCATCCAGTCTCCAGCCAGGGCTGATCCTGTCCCATACAATCTGTGGACTCCAGGTCCCTTTGTGCACATAGTGTTATGCTAATCGTGGCATGGCCCCTGGTGAAACCTCAGAGAACACAAAAAGTCACAACGTGTGTGAAAACGATAAACGCTAGTGTCATTAGTGGAGTGCACGTGACCCAGAAAGAAGCCATAAAGAAAGAGCTAGGGAGGGGACCGACCCGGAAGACTTCCCGGAGGAGGCAAACGTGAAGTTAAGCAGGTTTGTTGTAGGCAAGAGTGAAAGGGGAACTGAGTGAGCCAAGGCACAGAGCAGGACCAGGCTTGAAGCTGCCTTTCTCAGTTAGAGACAAGAAGAGAAAGTGCTGCAGCCTGCGGCCACGGGCTTCCTCCCCAGGCCACCTCCTTTCTGCACATCCTGCTTAGCACCACCAGCCACAGAAGGACAGAGTTGTAGGCACCCCAGGCTGACTGACTGGCACTCCCATTCCCATGGGCCGCCCTTGGTGGTTACAGGATCATGAGGGTACCCGGGACCCCACCTGCCTGGGAAGGATCTCACATGAATACACGTGCAAACTCAAGTTCACACATGCTTGGACCACCTGCTGAAGTAAGCAGATTCCCATTCTTGGTACACTAAAAAGGAACTAAGAGGCATTTAGTGGCCAGGGGTGGGCTGGGGTGTGCTGATGCCCCATCGCCATCTGGAAGGGGTGGGTGCCTGGGGCAACGTGGGACCTGCCCTCCTCAAGGAAAACCTTTCGTTCCTGCTAAAGTTGCTCATTTTGCGTGAGTCCACTGAAATAAGCTTCAGTTGTCAGCGCTGAAGTTGTCAGCGTTAAAACAGAGTTCTTTGGGTAGAGCCTGATATAATGCAGAGGACACGGGGTCAGGTGGTCCTCGCTCACATCTGTCATTATAAAAAATATCGCAAGGGCTCTGAACATCCAGCCTTGCACCAAAGACCACTGGAACTGAACACATAAAACTGTTTCTGGACAGCCCGCACCAGCCTGCTGGACCCTGCATGGACCTCACCCTTATTATCCATCCTTGTAAACCAGGACAGAGCTCGGAACGGCCTCAGTAGCCATCGTCATTTCGTCTCCAGATGAGACTGGGCGCATCCAGGGTGGGACAGCCATAGACTCACTTCACCTAGAGATCCTCCTTTGCAGTCCTGTGGACACGTGCCTGGAATCCAGCTGCTGGGGGACTGAGGCAGGAGGACCACGAGCTTAAGTCTTGCCAGGGCAGTTTAGTGGGACCTTTCCTCAAAAATCAAAATGCACAAAGAAAGGAGCTGTGCACGTTGATCATTGGTAGGGCGCTCGACTGGCATGCATGTGCAAGGCCCTGGGTTCAATCCCCAGTGCCGCTAGATAAGTTAAAAGTCTGGAAAAGACAGAGGGCTTAGCAGTTAAGAGCGCTTACTGCTTTTGCAGAGGACTCGGGTTCGATTCCCAGCACCCGCATCAGGTGGGTCAGAATCACCCATAACTCAAGCTCCAGGGGACCCGACACCCTCTTCTGACCTCTTCTGGCACCTGCATGTATGTGCATGGTATGCATATAAACAAACAGGCACACGTATACACATAAATAAAAACAATTAAAAAAAATAAATCCTCATTTTTCTTTGCTTCCCTGGATATGCCTAGACGCCATCACACAGCCTGGATTTGAGAGTCTCTAACGTTCAGATTAAACTTCTTCCCATCGCAGCCTCTCTCTGTTACTAGGTTTCACAGTGACGTCTCTGGAAAGCCCACAGTGTTTTCACTAAGTACCTAGTGAATGCTGGGAAAATTAGCCATGGCCTCCCTCACCCTCCCACTGACCACGTGGGCCTTGGCATCATTAGCCTTTCTCTGCAGAGCAGATGAGCCAGGCTCCTGGGATGGTTAGTACTGCCAGTTTGGCAACATCCAGAATCACCTAGGTGATGGGCCACTAGTCACAGCTGTGAGGGAGTTTCTAGATGAGGCATGGAGTGGGAAGATCCATCCTACCCCTAAGCGTGGGTGCCACCCTTCCAGGGGCTGAGGTCCTGGATGGAAGCAAAAGGAGAAAGCAAGCCGAATGCTGCTTTCTTGGACTCCCTTCCCACCTTCAGATAAAATGGCAACCTCTGCCTCATGCTCCCGCCGCTGTGCCCTGCCGTAATGGACTGTCCCCTCGAATCTGAGCCAAAAGGAACCTTTCTCTTTAAGTTGCTTTGTCAAATATTCTGTCAGCTCCTTAGGTCAAAGGCCCATGTGCACCCTGCCAGGAAGGGGTGGAACTGGTCTGCTAGGGCTAAGAGAGCCCTGAATTTCTCTTCTGCCCTTCCTTTCCCAACAGCCCAGAACCTTTAACTGCTGTTCAGATGATCATGAGAGGAAAAAGCAGGTCACTGTGGAAAAAACAATATAAAGTTTTATATTTTTAAAAGAAATGTATGTGATATTAATTTTTAATTTAAATATTAAATGCATTAGTGCCATTCCAAGTGTCTTCAGTTTTGTATGTCCAGCCATCTGTAGACTTCCAGAGCCTGTATAGCAACCACCATTCTCTTTTCTGGCTACTGGACTCAGGACATGTCACATGCATGCATGGGCTCTTGTGCCCGGTTTCCTTCATTTCAAATGGTGTCCTCAAGCTTCCTCAGCGCTCTACTTCACTTACTTCATATTTCACTCCTTTTGAAGACCGAATAGGACTCCATATTGGTTTGCAAAATTCATCTGCCGATGGACATTGGAGCTGTCTCCACTTTGGGGGTATTGTGAACAGCAGTGGGTGTTTGTGAAGGGAAGGGTGTGTGCTGTGTGTGTGTGTGTGTGTGTGTGTGTGTGTGCGCGTGCGTGTGTGTGCTAATGAAAGCACCTGTTTTCAATTCCTTTGCATATAAAGTAGGCGCAGAATTACTGGGCCATACAGCAGCTCTACATTGAGCTGTACGAAAACCCAGTATGGCTTTTCTTTGACTGTGCTGCATTTTCCCGGGGTGCTGGGGACTGACCTGGCATGCCAGGCTGCCAGTCTCCCTGAGCCACATCTCTTTTCACTTTTTCTTTTGAGACAAGGTCTCACTCAGATGTCCAGCCTGGCCCTGAACTTTTCACCTGCCCCAACCTCCGAGCAGCTGAGATCACAGGCCTGCATGGCCAGGTCCAGCTGCAAGTCCAATTTATGCCTTCTCTTGAAAACGTTCAAAACCTTCTACTCCACAAGAGGACTCTGTGACAAAGGGCAGAGAGAGACACAAAAGATAACACTTTTCCCATCCTGAAAGCCAGGCTGTTTGTTTTTTTTATATTTTATTTTGCTATTTTGTAGATATGCGTTGTGTTTGTGGTATGCGTTCATGGTGTTTGCGTGTGAGTATGCGGGACGGGTATGTGGGCTGTGCAGGAAGGAGTGCACGAGGAAGCCAGAGCAGGGCCGTAGACTCTCCTCCTCTGTGGTGTTTCAGCTTACTGTTTCAAGTCTCTCACTGACCCAGAAGCTTGCCTTTTCAGCGAGGTTATCTGGCCAGCGAGATCTTAGGAACCACCTGTCTCCACCCCTAATGCTGGGGTTACAGACACATGTGGCCACGCCCAGCTTTTTACAGAGGGGCTGAAGATTCAAACTCCAGTCCTCACACTTGAAAAGCAAGTGCTTTTATACACTGAGCCAGCTTCCAAGCTCTGCCACTGGACCTTCCCTGCGGCTGGGCAGCTTAGCATGACACAGCACTCAACACCATGTATGGCTTGTCCGAAGTGCCTGGGATTACAGAGCAGACTCCAGCTCCCAGCCCATCCTTAGGAGGGAGAGGAGGCTGGGATGAAGTATCACCAGTAACCCAGCTCCCACTCCCCAGCAACACATAAGCAGGAGGGGATTGTGGGTAATGGGAAATTTGCATTTCAATCTCCAAAATACAAATTAAACCCAAAGTTGTCATCAAAGAAAAGACGAAGATGAGGATCAAGATGATTCCACCGTCCTAGAAAAGAAGAGATTAAAGAAAGGGAATTGAATGCATCTTTAAAGAGGCTTTAAAAGGTGTTAATGCCGACTAATGCAGTTAATGAAGGTTAGGTGGGATAAACGGCGGCTCATTAGCATCTTCCACCAGAGGACCGCTCTTTGCACCTTGCCTCATATCAAAGCCTGAATTCTTCCTCTCAAGAAGACAGCCTCGATTATTTTAAAAGGAAGGGGAGATTAAAAATAGACTCATGATAACTGCCTCTTCCATAATAGCGACTATTTGTTTCTTTGCCTCCAAACGCAACTTCATCAAGCATCACATATTCCGCTGCCCTGGATAAGTCCTTGAACCCACGCAGTGTAGGTTGGAGATGAGTTCTGTAAAACCAGTAATTAAGTTCAGAGATTCAACTTCCCAGTGGCATCCCCTTTCCCTTTGGCTGGGAAAGAAAAGGAACCGTGGACAGACTGAGGAAGTGCTGGGCTATCAGTCAGGGGTCTGGAGAAGAATGGAACTGATAGAATGAATATATATTAAAATAGGATGTATTTAGTTGGCTTACATTATACATGCTGGGCAGTCCCAGTCCAGCAATGGCTCACCGAGAGCTGGAGAGGCTGGAAGGCCCCAGAGCTGGACGCCTCAGCACTCCCAGCTCCCTCTGCAGGCCTGGAGGAGTCCTGAGGATCTGCTAGATTCCTATCCAGGTTGGAAGGCCAAGAAGCTGGGTTCAAATGCCAGCAGAGGAGAGCAGCAGCATAGATGCACTTACCAACAAGGGTGAAGGCAGGCAGGCAAAATGCCTCTCTAGACGGATGTGCCAACCTGGCTATCATCCCAGCAGTCAGGAGATAGACACAGAGGACTGTTGCAGCCAGCAGGCTAGCTAGATGGCTAAACGGGTAAGCTCCAGTTTCGGTGAGAGCCCTTGTCTCAGTACTGAAAGTGAAGAACATTATAGGAAGGTACCTGATGACAACCTCTACTTCTGTACACACACACTCACTCATACAGAGAGGCACACACAGATATAGACGCTCATACACTAACACACACATGCACACACTCACACACACATCTACCCATATACTTGTGAACACAAATACACACATACCACATATACAAATGCAAAGAGAGAGCAAGAAAGAGACAGGAGAAAGATAGATCACCACACATGCTATGTTTTATGACCATATACTGGTACCTAGGTAATACTGGCTGGAGAACTTCAGCAGATGGGTGAATGAGTTTATTCCTGTCCTCCAAGCTAGGGAATTCCATATATCTGTTTTCTTTCTTTCTTTTTATTTTTGTTTTTTGTTTTTTAAGACAGCGTTTCTCTGTGTAACAGCCCTACTGTCCTGAAACTCCCTCTGTAGACCAAGTTGGCCTTGAACTCAAAGAGATCCACCTGCCTCTGCCTCTGCTGGGCCACCACTGCCAGACTCTTTTCCCATTGTTCTAAGATCACCTTAAGACAGATCCTCCTGCCTCCACCACCTGAGTACTGAAAATATTAGCTTATGCCACTGTACTCAAGTGTTGGGAATTGAACCCAGGACTTTAAGCATGCTAGGCAAGTACTCTACCAACTGAACCACATCCTTAGACCTCTACCCCATTTTCAGATACTACTGTTGTAGAAGAAATGTCTCTCGCTTGTATTTAAGCCCTAAACTAATTACTATTCTGTTGCTGTAAACAACTATGACCAAGACACGTAGAGAAGAAGTAATTTGTTTGGTAGTCACAGATCCAGAGGATGAGAGTCCACAAGGGAGGAGACGAAATCTCTGTCCTCGTGGCTGCTCCCTTCATGATGCTGCGCCATCTTTGCAGCGCAGCCACAGGACACAGTACCTCTTGGTGTTGCTGTCAGTCACATGCTGGCTTGAGACACTTGGATGAAGGAGGGGAGGGGAGTCATCTTTGTGTTATTTGTTCCTCTCTAACATTAGACTCTGGATCCTCACTTTATTGTCAAGGCCATTTTGATGTTCAGTTTCAGGTTCTCGGGGCCAAGGTCTCCACCCTCCCTGAATTGGAACCCATATAGCTCCAGGTCTCCAACAGAACCAGCAAGGAACTGGCACTGGGCCAAGGAGCAGAGACGCATCCTGGGAGGCAGGCTGCCTTTTCCGAGTAACCATTCAGCAGGATGGAGATTTCAACTGCTAGTTTCCTCTCACCATAAGCCTGGGGGCAGACAAAGGCCACACCACACAGCCCTGGGGGTCCTGGTGGCTTTATGAACTGTCATATTTACTATTATGCAATGAATCAGCAGTTCCTGGATGAATCAGCTCTCGCCGGAGCTATCCTTTCCCCTTCCTTCCATCCACTATTAAGCCCTATTTGTACCTTTGCTGAAGGGAACCTCAGTGGGTACTATCGACAGCATCTTCGAGGCTAATAAATATCTTTCATGCCCGGTAAAGCTGATGGTGTTTAACTTCATTTAAGGACGTTAGTGGCTGTTTCCCTTGTCTTTCACTAGGAAGGGGCGAGCATTCCATGAAACCACTATCCCAGTGGTGGAGATTCAGAACATCATGTTTATAAGGCAGGTTCCAATTTCCCAGGAAGCTCATGTTGATGTTATAATATCTGGTACCAACCTCTGGAGCCCTGGGTTGTGTGTGACAGGATGACACTGTGGCCTGGAAGGAGAGGCAATATGCTAATTAGCCGATTGTCCTCAAGTTGTCCTTGTGCAAGGACAGAGCTCAGAGCTCCACAAGTGACCTCCGTACCCCATGGCCCAGGAAGGAGCCCAGAAAGCTTGTGACCTGAATTGAATCCAAATCCACATTTACCTTCTGCGTTGTCTGCTAATGGCCTGAGGTCTTGGCTCAGGAGAGGAAACTGTTTGCTCTCTCCAGTGACGGGTAAGCAGAGGTGGAGACCCTGCATGGCTAATTGTCTTGTTGGTGCTGGCACTGCCCAGAGGCTGTCACTTCCAGAGCACCTGTGGGGTAAAAGTGTGCCAGCCTGCCTGGGGATCACGCGTTCGCTGGAAGTATGAGGGGCAGGCAGAAGCCAGAGGAGGGCTGGCAGAGCAGTGGGACGTGGAAGCCCAGACCACAGCCCCTGGATCGTCCGTGAAATCTGAAAGTGGAGGAGAGCTATTGGAGAGCTCACCCTCGGAGCAGCCAACTTCATCAGAACAGCTGCAAGCAGCTTGCACTAGACCCCCGGGCTTGCCGACCATTAACCTTTTTCCCCCTTGAAGGAAGTGGAGAGGGCCATTGAACTCTCACCCGAGCCCGCAGCCATTTGTATGTAACTCTGTCTTAGCTGCACATGGTCTCCTGGCTGCTGTGGGTGTTAGAGTGTGTATGTAGGAACTTAAGTGGAGGAGCGGGGCCTCCATCGCTGCAACTGTTAGGAAGTCATCCGTGCTGGGCGAGGGTTTTCCAGGGTTGTTGTGGGATATTTGTTGACACTGTGTGAAGATGTGTCATTGGGATTAATAAGAAGGAAGTCTGACTATACAGGGTGGCTGCTTTGGGGAGGGCTGGGTCTCCTAGACTCCTGTAAACAGCTCCACCCCCATGCTCTGTAAGTAGATCTGTAAACACTTTGGTCCTCCAAGTCAGACTGTGGTGGACTCATATTTGCATTTGGTGCTGGTGCCCTATACAGAGGCATCTGCTTATGAGACTCTCGCCAGGAAAGGAATTGCCCAAACACTATCAGCAGCAGTGGCAGTCCCCTGGCAATCTGTCCTTTCAACAACATTTTTGCTTCTGAGAGCAAAATGTAGCCTCACCTGAACCTGTCCGCAGTCCTGGTTCCAGGCCTTCTGGGCTGCTCCCCTACCCTCCATGCTGTGCCATGAGGTAGAGATGTACAGATGGGCTCTCCAGAGGGGGCTTGCCATTTCTTCTACAAAAGAAAGAGGCTGGTAGAGGTGGGCTCGGCCTGGACAGCATTCAGTCTGGTCTGAATGCTAACAGCTTTCAGCAACACCTTTAGGTTCCACTAATAAAGCAGGTCATGTTGCTTGCACCCCAACCATCATAGCAAACAATAGAAACAAGAAGGACAAATGGCAAGAAATGAATGAGACAGACAGACACCAACCATGGCAGGGCAGAAGGCCAGAGAAGACACTCCAAGAAAGGACAGGCCAATAGCCTGCCAGACCTATGGTTGTGCTATATGCTGAATCTCAGAGCCATGACAGTCAGACAGCAGACACTCCCTACCTGGACTCTGTTTTGTTTTATTTGAAATAGGATCTCATTATGCAGCCCAGGCCATCTTGGAACCCTCAGTCCTCTGCCTTAGCCTTGTAAGTACTAGGATTATAGACCTGAACCTCCCCACCTTCTTCATGGTAGAAGATACAGTGTGGTAGCTCAGGTCTTAATCCTCAAAGTGTTTCACATAAATTTGGGCACTTGCAAGAGATCACATAAAAAAAGTTAATTCATGCTTTGCTTTGGTTTGGAATGACTAGAGCCTAAGAAAGCAGCACAATGGGTTAGAATTCTATTTGGTCACTACATGGCTGTATACTGAGCTTCTGTTATATGGAAATGTCTGCTCTGGGCTCAGGAGAGACTACGGTGATGGTGATGAAGTCCTGGGCTCCCCTGTGAGCTCAGAGCAAACAGCCTGCACACATCACGTATGGCAGCGGTACCAGGAGATGAGCGTACGCACTGAAGTCGGGAGCAGAGAAGTCTCAGGGGAAAGGAGTCAACCCCCCGAGGAAAGAGAAGGCTCTCTGATGCCCTCCAGACACAGGGGAAAGTGGTACATGGCCTGCACTGGTAGATGTGCCTTTGGTCCCAAGCAAGATGGAGATGGTAGGCTGATGGCCCATGATGGAAGGCCAGCCTGAAAAATCTATCTCTAACCTAGAGCCAAGGGCAGGCAGTAAGGATCTGGGTCTGGAGGGGGCCTTAATGAAAGCAGCACACTAGAGACTCTTCTAGCAACTGTCTGTAGAGCAGGAGGACCTGTCACGTGGTACAGATGATGGGAACCAAAGGGGAGTGAAGATGGGTACCCTAAGCCGTGGGAGGCCCGGGGCTAAGGATGGAACCAGGTGGGCATGGGAAGTGGCAGGCGAGGGAGCTCTAAGCTGGGTGGCTGCCCCGTTTCTTTCTTTCCCAAAGCACATGTTTCTCAGGCTCCTCCACACACATGATGTATTACTACTGCAGAGGCAGAGCAGCGGAAAGGAGGTGCTGAGGAAAGGTGAAAGCTGGGAGGTCCTGAAAGGGCAAGTCCAGCACCCCCAAACTCAGGGGGAGCTCACTGCTGCTCAGACCCCACAGCCAGCTCCCTTGAGTGCAGGTGAGAGGGCACAAGAGGGCATAGAAGAAGATGTGCGTCCCAGAGCACAGTTACCATTAGCAACGGCCACTCCTGAAGCCTAGCGGTGCAGACCCAGGTTCAAAGGCGGGCTTTATTCTGGCCTGTTCTTGGCTGCCTCGGATGCTTTTCAGGGTTCCCTTTATTGTTCTTTTTAAAAATAATACCATGGTGGGATGTCCCGGACAGCTCGCGGAGCAGCTGCAAGTGGCAGCGCCATGCGGCCGGGGAGTCAGGGTCCCCGGGCGAGTGGCAGAGTCAGGCGGCTGGATGCGGTGGACGGCAGAGTAAATGGACATAAGGCTATACATAAAGCTAGACATTTATTACTTAAAGAAAGGAAAACATAGACAAACATAGAGAGAACAGGGACACACACACACACACACACACACACACACACACACACACACGAGAGAAGATGGCTGCGGGGGAGGTCCAAAGTGGCTGGGGTGGGCGTGGTTAGTTCTTAAAGTGACAGCAGAAGACTAACACCCTTCATCAAGACAGTTGCTATCACCAGCATATATTTGAAGAAAGGAACCGGCAGGGCAGAGAGATGGCTCAGTGGTTAACAGTACTTGCTGCTCTGGCAGAGACCTGGGTTCTATTAGCTCCCAGCGCTCACACTAGGTAGCTCACAACTACCTGTAAGTCCAGTTGCAAGGAACCCAACCCTCTCTTCTGGCCTCTGGGAGCTCCTGCAGACACATGACATATAGACAAACAGGTGCCCACGTGTACACGTACAATAAAAAGTAAATCTCTAAGAAAGAAAGCGAGAAGGAGGGAGGGAGGAACATTGTTAGATGTCTGACAGAGAAACTGACACCCCACAGGCTTTTACATGACAAGACTCTCTGAGAGAGCATGGCACACTGCCCAAACGGTGCTTGCTCACATGGGGTCTTTGACAAGGGCTAGTGTCAGATCAAGACTAAACCATCTCAAGAGAGGGATGTGCCAATCATTCTCTCGTCTAAGGGTCAAAAAAGACCCATCATGCTTGAGGATGGCCTCCTCTTACAGGTTTTTGAGGACAAAAAATTCAAAAGTGTGTGTGTGGGTGTGGGTGTGTATGTGTGTGTGTGCACACTCATGCATGTACATGCATGTACAAACATACCACACACATGCACATGTGCACATTCCTAGGAGAAATAACTCACAGGCAGGGAACACACCCCCTCCAAATGCAGAGGGGCGGCTTTCCCTGACTCCCTGGAAGGACACCATGTTCCTAAGCGTAAGTGAACAACCGTGAAGCAAAAGCTTCCCTAAGGCCTGTGTCCTGACTTCAGAGTGTGAAGTCCCAGGCTTCCAGCAGTGCCTGGCTCCCCAGACTCCAGTCAGGAGGCAGAGTGGCTAGAGACTCTGAAAGAGTATGCGTGGTGAGGGACAGATGAGGAAACTGAGACTAATTTGGCAAGGGATCAAATGCTAAAAACAGAACTGGGACTTGAATTCATACCTTCCTGGGGATGGGGGCTCTCATGCCAAGACTCTCCAGGTCACTGACCGCCCACGCAACTGGCACGCCATGAGATGCTGAATTCTACAAATGACTTTGGGAGCTGATTGTGCTGTGGGAATTCAATCAGTCATAAATAAAACAGAAATACAGCTTTACCTTACGTTGAGAACATGACATCCGAGCCATGCGGGTTCCACATGTTGGCCATGCTGGGCCATGCAGCAGCTGGCCTTTATTCCCTTGACCCTGAATGCCCAGACTAAATGTGACAAATGGGCAAGATCTTTGTGTCTGAAGGTTGATACCACCACCATGGCTGACATCTGGATTCACATTAGCTTCCTACTTCACACAACTCACTCTGGTTTTAATTGCAGGGGTGTTAGGAGCTAAAGGGTAGGGAAAGGAGTGGAACTGAGAAGATTCGAGCAAGGGTGAGACCCTGAGTGCAGATGCCCAGAACCCATGTAAACCTGGAGGAAATAGGGTGTGCCTGTACTCCGGGTGGAGACAAGACTCCCCAGAAGCTCTCAGGCCAACTAGCCTGGCATATACCACAGTCACAAACAACAGGCCCCACCCCTAAAAAGGTGAGAGGTGAGAAGTGACAGCAGAGGTGACCCTCTGACCGCCACATGCCTGCTGGGGAAGCACCTGCCCACGTGCACAAGCAAATATGCACACACACAAACACATCATACACATACACAAAGAAGGGAAGCCAGGAAGGGAGGGATGGAGGGAGAGAAAGAGAGAGGGGTGAAGGAAGAAAGGGAGGACACAGGGAAGCTATCTCTAGGTAAGTCTATTAAGAGAGGACAATTAGTTGAACTGGTTAATTTCCTCCCAGGCTGTAAACACGCTGGGCTCCAGATAGGCCTTGTGACTTGTCTGGAATTCATGAGTCTTGACTCCTTCCCACAGTCTGCACCGTTCCCTTCAAGACCACACACACATGCATGCACACGTGCGCATGTGCGCACACAGCCTCCCAGAACAAATTAACTAGACTCTGGGGGTGACTTGTCACACCGTCAGTCATAGCATCACAGGTGGGGAGCGCTTGAAAGGTTGTTAGCAAACTAATGAATTATATAATGGCTGCCCAGTAATTCCCAGGCTACAATCAGCTTCTGGAACACCGGCTCACATTTGAAGAAGATTAAGCCACATACGAGTTGGTCCTGACAAGCTTTGAGTGCTGCCCTTTCCCTGAGAACATTTAGACTGGGAAGAAACTGTGCAAACGCAAGGTCAAGGTTACCTGGGGGAATAACTCTGAGGGGAGCCTGAGGTCAGTTTCCAGACAAGCAAGAGTCACTTGTCTCCAGCCCAGAGCCTCCACAGTGCCCCAGGCAGTAGGTGAGACACACTGCACACCCTGGTGTACAAACTCTGTCCTGGGTACCAGAAGAGACACAGGGTACCCAGATTCTCAGAGCCTCTTTATTTGAGGCATGCCCCCAGAGATGAAAGCACTCCATAGCCTTGGGAAGGATTTTAGTTCGTAGGGGCCCGATACTGTTCTGAAAATCCTGGTCCAATGAGGAGGATGTTAATGATAGCCTTTGGGAAGCCTGCCCTACAGCAGAATGGATGTGGAAGAGAAAGAAAAGGCCTGCCTTGGAGGGGCCTCCAGACAGCTGGGGGTAGAGGCCCCACTATGACCAGGGAAGGAGGTGGCACTTGGTTCCACAGGAGATGCCATCTTTGGAGTCATCGTCCCAGACTAGACTAGATCTATCGAGCTAGATCCCAGCAACATGGATTTCCCTGCTAAGACGTCCTAGAAGAGCTTCTTAGGGATAGGGCTGTTTATATTGATCTTCTCCTTAGAATGTCATAGCCCAGCTCAGGACTTCACATTCTGCTTCTATGCCTCCCCCTACACCTGCACTTAATTCAGCCTAGATCTGAGGAGAAACATCTGCTTTAAGTCTGCAGAGAGGCCAGTCCTGGAGGGTAGGATGCTGGGGCCTCATAGGCGAGCCCAGGTTAGGACCAGTTTTTCACGTAACCATGGAGACGACCATCCAACTCTCTATTCAGGTCTGCAGGGCAGCATGAGGTACCTCCAAGGAGACAGTAGAAACCTGGTTCTTCACTCGGCTTCTCCCCAGTGACACCTGCTTGGGCCATGGGGATCTCTAGCTCCTTTTCTGGGCTCTAGGCTCTGGGATTTCCCTTTCCAATAGCACCAGAACCTCTTACCACTATGAAGTAAGTTCTCAATAATTTTTATTGTCAACTTGTCACAGTCTAGAGTCTTCTAAAAGGGAAATTTCAATGAGGAATTGCATGGGTCAGACTGGCCTATGGGCTGTCTTTGATGCATGGTCCAGACTGTTGATTGAAAGGGTAGTGCCATTCCCTGGGCAGATTTGATCCTAGACTGCAAGGGAAAGCTGCCTAAGTCCAAGCCAGTGAGTGAGCCAGCAAGCCGTATTACTCCATGGTTTCTACTTTTCAGTTCCTGCATGAATTTCTGCCCTGACTTTCCTCAACGATGGACTGTGTCTTGGAATTATAAGCTAAATACATCTTTTCCTTTCCTAATTGCTTTTGGCCATTGTCTTTGCCATAGCTAACTGATGAACCAAGGTGTATGAAGTGACACCTTGACCAAAGCAACTCTTATGAAGGAAAACATTTATTTGGGACTGGCTTACAGTTCAGAGGTTTAGTGCCTTATCATCATGGAGAGAGATGGCAGACATGATGCTGGAGCTGAGAATCTTTATGCCTTGATCCAAAGGCAATCAGAAATGAACTCTCTCACTGGGCGTGACTTGAACATATATGAGACTTCAAAGCCCACCTCCATAGTGACACACGTCCTCCAACAAGGCCGCACCTATTCCAAAAAGGCCACACCTCCTGATAGTGCCACCCCCTTTGAGGGCCATTTTCTTTTAAACCACCACACTAGAGTGTAATAAACAAACTCTCTCTCCAATTCCTGGTGCCCTTCTGGCAATGCATGTCTTTCCGCCATCCTTGAACTTGTGGCTCCAAGGAGAGCACAGATATTTATTAGCCTGTGACCCCAGAAAGTTCTAACATTGGCTTCTTACAAAGGCAACTTTGCATGGTTCAAAGGAGTCACTGACCATACCTAACCCGAACAGGTCTCCAGCCAGCATGTTGGGAACTGCAATGTCCTCTTCAAGTTCAAATCTCAACCTCCAAGGTACCCAGTGACCACCTTGATTCCCTGAGACCCTCCCCCTGCAGTGGAAATTCTTAGCTATAGCAGAACCACAGCTATTCCTATGACCCAGCGTGTCTGAGAGGTGGCTGCTGGGGGACATCACCCCTGTGACTGCACTCCTGTATTACTGAGAATTGCTTCCTGGGAAAATATCAATCAACAGTAGAATAAACTGGGCCACGGAGGCAAGTCCTCCGAAGTGAGAGTTCCCTGAAGAAGAGAGGTGCTGACTTGTTGAATTACCCCAACTGTGAAATATTTTATCACCCCGTGCAGTGCCAGAGTATGCCCTGGCCGTGGATGGGACCACACAGCAGAATATTCCTGGGCAGGTTCCACAGGGAGCACACATCTTTGCTTTGTGAGATCTTTGCATCCTTAGGCACAGTGACTGCGGCTTCCATCCATCATCCAGAACAATGGGAACAGGGTGAGGTCTGGGATGGCAGAGAGGTGGTGTGCTGGTTAGTGTTAGTGGGCTACTTGGCACAACTTAGATTCACCTGGGAAGAGAGTCTTAAGCAGGAGTTACCTAAATGAGGTCTGTCTGTGGGTATATATGTGGGGGTGTTTGGATTGTTGATTGATCTGGGAGGCCCCAGACACCATGGGTAGCACTGTTCCCTAGGCTGGGTCCGAACTGTTCTAAGAATGAAGACTGTTAACAAGGCAGCAGGCAGCATGGGTGCCTTCTTTTCTCTCTGCTCTTGACTGTGGGTGTGATGTGACCAGCTGTCTCAAGCTCCCGCCTCTGAGACTTCCCATCAGGGATGGGCTATAAACCTGGAATCATAGACCAAATAAACCCATTCTCCCCTAAGCTTCTTTTTGTTGGGTATTTCTTGGATCACAGCAACAGAAAGGAACCAGAGCGGGTGGTGGGTGCAGGGTCCAGGGGAAGGCTGCTTGGAGAGCAGGCACCTCCTACTGATTGGGCCTCTCAAAGGGCCATCTTACCCCAGTTCCTTCGTCAGAAAAAGAGAAAAATAATCTCTTCTTGAAGATGGTTTTAGTGATCATGGAAAGAGACACAGAAGGATCCAAAGAGATTGAAGTAGAACTTACAATTCTTCTTCCTCTGGCCAGTATGTCCCTCAAAGGAAAAGATGCCACTTGAAAGATGAGGAGAGAAGGAAGAGAAGTGAGGGAGAGGCAGCGATGTCTTACCCATGCTAGCACTGAACTAGGGAGACAGAGGGGGAGGAGAGAGTGGCACCTGGCATCTCCAGGGCTTTCCGGAAGACAGAAGCAGCGGGGCTAAGGAGAGACAGTGCAGAGGAGCTACAGCCTGAGACGTGGGTGTTCTGGGAGAAGCAGGAGGGGATCTGAGATAACCATGTGACATCTAGGAGCTGCCTAATGGGAGTGAAAAGCCACCAGCATAAGCCCTGCGCTCACAAAGAGAGCAGGTGCTCAGGTCCCGCGAGGTGGGTCAGGCAGTATAGGCACTTGCGCCAAGCCTGTCCTGAGTTCGATCCCCAGAATCTACATAGTAGAAGGAGAGAACTGACTCACACAAATTGGCATCTGACTTCCATGCAAGCACCGTGGCATGCAGGTGCCCAACACTCTCACATGCCCAGTAAGTAAAAATAAGTGGAGTTGTCTCTGTGTGATTGCTTATTTTTAGAACCGCCTCAATGGAGAAGACAGAAGACAGTGTCAAATAAATAAAAACTAATTTCTCAGAAAAAGTTGGGATGACACACAAATGTCTGCCAGGTGGCTTCTAGCTCCTCTATCCTACCCCCATCCTACCTACCCTATCCTATCCTACCCCCATCATCTCAGTTTTAGTGAATGAGTTCTTTACCTGCTGTCTGTAGTTCCCGCCACATCTTTAGGGCCAGCAGTGGGTGCTCCCAGCCCTTACTCTGTGGGCTCTCCTGGGAGAGAGGGAAGCTAAACTTCATAACCACTCTCCTGGGAGAGACTCTTTCTGGGTCTGTGATGTCCCCAACTGCTCTCAATCCGCACATCAACTGGAAGACATGTTGACTCACCATCTATGGATGAAGCCCATAGAGGCCAAGGAACTGGAAAAGGGCCACACAGCCAGCAGAAAGGGAGCCAGAAATACTCTAGGCTTCTGTGAGTCTTTGCTCCTCCTGGTTGGAGTCACACAAACTTGGGAATGTCATCACACCAGATAGGTAGGTCATGAAAGGTTTAGATCCCGTGCTTCTAGAGAGGAGGCAAGTGAGAGTCACGAGGAAGGCTAGAAGTTCCAAGTTCAGCAGATAAGGTTTTCGAAAGCTTTGAATAACTGTCACTGGCTGGGCGTGGAGGCACAAGTTTGCGGAGGTTCGAATGAGAAGCATCCCTCATAGGCTAAGTTACTTGAACACTTGGTCCCCAGTTAATAACACAGTTTGGGAAGGTATTGCATCAGTGAAGGAACTTTGTCGCCGAGGGCAGGCTTTGAGTATTTACAGCCTTGTTCCACTTCTAGTTCTCTCGAGTGTGGGTAAAAATGTGGTCCCTCAGCTTCCTGTTCCCACTGCTATTGCCTTCCCTCAGCTTCCTGTTCCCACTGCTATTGCCTTCCCTGTAGTATGATCACCACCACCCCTCGGAGTAAGAAAAAAAATGCTTTCTTCCATAAATTGCTTTGTTCCTGGTGCTTTATCACAGCCACAGAAAAGTGAGTAATACAGCTGTATTTCCAATGGAGAGAGACAGAGACAGATGGAGCTCTATGAGTTTAAGGTCACTGTGGTCTATACAGAGAGTTCCAGACTGCACAGTAAGACCTTGACAAAACAACAGAAAGAATGAAAGAGAGAGAGGTGGGGGGGGGAGAAGGAAAAAAAGAAGGGAAAGAGGGAGGGAGGGAGGGAGAGAGGGAGGGAAGGAGATAGAGAAAAAAACTCTAAAAAGAGTGAGGCAGGCTAGGGATGTAGCTCAGCTGGTAGAGGCTTGCCTAGCATACATTAGGTCCCAGATTTAATTCCTAGCACCATAGAAAATAGGTGTGTTGGTTCCCCCTTAGTAATGTCAGCACTTGGGGAGGAAGCAGGAAGATCAGAAGTCCAAGGCCATCCTTTAATATATAAAGCAGTACAGGTCAGCTATGGATGACTAAGACCATGTTGGTGGGATCTAGCCAGTTCAACATGGATGTCTAGTTCTGTTCCACTCGGTCTGTTCCTATAGACAGCCTGTCTCCCTGGTGCTGTCTCCTAGTTTCCTTTGAATATCATGTTCTATCAGCACTCTCTCTCTCATCCTCCAAGTCCTTTAAATGATTGACAGGAGAGCATCATCAGCATCCCTCCCCCCTCATAAGCTTTCCTCTTGCCTGAGCTCTCCAGTGTCCCCACAAGGTGATGTCTAGGTGTGCTCACAAGTTGAGACTTGTCATTACCCAACCTGGCCCTTTACCACATCTGCAAGCCACACTTACATGCCAAGTTCCCTTCAAGCAAGGTCTTAAGGGTCAGACTCTGGGCAGGTAGCTGGGTGTTCACGGGTCAGGAGGTATGGGTCACCCCCAAGGCTATATAACTGCAGCAGTTAACATAACTTCCTGATCCTCCTCCTCTTCCTCCAAGAAAAGGCCGCTTGTCGAGCTATGTGAACTCTAGGTTGGCAGGGTTTCCCACCATTCCCTGCTAAGGATGGCTCATTAGACCCCAACTTCATAAGCGCACCAGTGTATGTCAGCTTTCTTCTGGGAGCCTGACACTTGGGTACAGGGAAGGGTAGACAGAAGCGCCTGAACTATGGGCCTTGTGGGAGTTTGAATGAGAAATGTCCCTCATGGGCTCAAGTATTTGGATACTTGGTCCTCAGTTAGTGGGAGGAGAAGGTGTTATGGGACCTTCAGGAGTTCAGTCTTATTAGAAAGGTGTGTCACTGGGGGAGGGCTTTGAGAGTTTACAGCCTCTCCCCACTCCCAGTTTGCTCTCCACGTCTTGTTTGGGTTTGAAAATGAGCTTCCTGCTCTAGGTGCCTGCTGCCATGTCTCCCCCACTATTACGGACATTCCTTCTGAAACGTCAAGCCCAACAAACTCTTTCTTCTATAAATTACCCTGGTCATGGCATTGTATTACAGCAACAGAGAAGGAATAATACAGATCCTATGCTCACGGCCCCTGCAGAAAGCCTGGGCCCTCAGTCTCTGAGACAGTGTACATTTTCAGCTTTCTAGAATCACCTCAAAGTGGAGCCTCTTGGTGTGTCTATGTGGGATTAACTTGATGAATTTATTTGAGGTGTCTAGACTTGCCCACTGTGGGTGATGCCATTCCCTGGCTAGGGTCCTGGGATGTCTTAATGGAGAACTAAAGCTGAACGGTAGCATCCCCTCATTGCTCCCCGTGTCCTGAGGTTTGGAGCAATACCCGCAGCTGCTCCAAGCCCTTGCCATTGTCGTGCCCCTGCCATGATGGACTGTAGTCCCCACCTGTGAACTGGAATAAACCCTTCCTCCCGGGAGCTGCCTTCGTCAGGGTGTTTTATCTCAGCAATAAGAAAAGTAACTAAGACAATCTCCAAGGAGCTCACCCGCGGGCACCGACGCACACGTGACCTCACAATGAACCGCTGGAAGGATGGAGCATAGCCTGTGTTACTATGAGTCCTTGTTTCTATGGGACCAAACACTCCATCCCTTGCCTTTCCCTCTGGGTGTACTTGTTCCAAGTCCTCCTGCTCTTCTGAGTTATAGCCACCTGGGTTGCTATGCTGAGCTCTGTTCCTCTAGCAAACTATCCACCTGAGAATTGTTCTGGAGACTTCCCAGGGATGGAAGGGCAGATTGAGCCCCAGAACACCACAAGGGGCAGGCTTGGGTTGCAGGTGAACTCCCCTACAGACTACCTTTTAAACCTATGACTGTCTGTTCTACAGCCAAGAGCACCACCTTATTAACACCCAGAGTATTAAACCCCCACTAGGAGGTAGCATCCGTGAAGCCCTACCCAATAACAAACTTATGTTTCCTGATCTCCAGTCCTGCCATTTAGGGATCACTAACAATCTGACCATCAGTCCTCAACAGAGGGTGAAACAGAGAAGCCACATGGCAGAGAGCGCCAATATCAAGCTGGAACGTTTCTGAAATCCGCAGCTTTGCTCCTGGACCAGGCTGGCTCTCACTTGGTGATCTGAAGGTCCACATGTCTTCCGGGGCTGAGGACATGTGCTTGTAAATGCCCTCACTGAGATTTCCAAGAGGCTTCTGGGTACGGATCTGCGGAGGAGAAGAGGAATCCAGCACATGGAGGGAAGGCAGGGTTTTCCCTTCTCTGAGGGTTTTAGGGCTGAGGAGGAACAGACAGGGCCTTTGAAAGAGGGACTTAGAATTCTCAACTCATTGTCCAGCCCCTTAGGGGACATGCCTACCTTCATGCCAGACACTCTGCTAGGATGGTCAGCCTCCCTGGATTCTGTGCCCAAGTTATTTATCCCAGCCACCCGAGCCACCCCAGCCCCAGGAATCTATCCAAGCAGTAACAGGGCTGAGAGGGTTTTGGCATCAGGCAGGAGAGAAGCGCCACTCCATGGAGGCACCCAGGCCAGCTGACAGCTCCAAAGAACATGGGACTGCAAGAGCCCATCGGCCCACAGCCTAGGGGGCTACACCCTCCCCAAGAAAGTCATAGGCATCAGAGTCTCATACAAGCCATGCGTGCCTCAGGATGTATCAGAGACAACCTGGCTTACTCAGTCCCCGCCATTGCACACCACTTCCATGGTACTGTCTGCCAGGACCTCCTGCCTCAGTAACTCCAGCCCACCAGGTGCACAGCTCCCCAACACCAGCCGCTGTCCCCAGATTCTAGGAATCCCAGCTGCAGGCATCTACCCTGGAATGCCCTAAGCGCAGTGAGTCAGTGGGAAGTAGGAGGGACAAAATCAGGCCCTCTCCCCTTTTCCAGGAAGTAAGCATGCAAATCAACACAGGGTTAGGCAAGTCAGTAAACCCAGGTGCCTGATGGTCACTTGCCGTATTGGTCAAGCCCATCACTGAATTTACTAAAGCCTTCAGGGGCTTCAGGAAGTTAACTAGATTGTCTCATACCTCTGCCTGCCATTTGAAAGCCATGGGTCATTCCTGGAGTCATTTGCTCATTCGTAGCCTGGTCTCCCAGCTCCCACCCACACAGTCTGTGAATCTCCCTCTTACACCTCTTCATGCCTTTCCCTGCTCTTCTCTTTCCCTCCGCCGGCCACCTTCCCTCCCCTAGTCCAGCTCTTGCCACAGTCAAGCAGGATGTGCACAGTCACCGTGAACAGACTGCCGGGGAATCACTTCCTTGCCCTAAGCGCTCATCAATGTATTCACTGTCTTTTTTACATATTAATGTGCGCGTGCTTCTGCGTGTATGAATTGCACATGAGATCTCAAGCTGAAAGTCGAGTTTGAAAGTCAAGTTTAAGCCGGCCTAGCCCGGGCTGACAGTACGTCTTTTGATAGTACATCTTTTTCATCCAGCTTTGGAGCCAAGGACCTCAGAGCTCAGTAGATCAAGTGCCTTCTTCAAGGTTGCACAGGAGATCAGTGGAAGAGCAGGCATTTGCCTTCAAGGGCTGCTGTCATCGGAATCCTAGACAGGGCAAGGGAGCCTCCACGTCCCCCTCCCTTCCTTTGCAGAGCCCTTCACATAGCCCAATGTCTGCTCTCTAAAACACAGAGACGTTACCATTGACAAGATTCTTATTACCCTCTACCTGTGACAACACGTGCAGAAAGGCCACCTCCACTCTGGGGCATTCTCGGTGTCTTCTAGGGCTCCCTGGGACTCCGCTGTATGGGACAAAGGATGGACCTCTAGTTTCAGGGCAGAAGCCTGAAAGAAAGAGTTCAGAAAGCCCACCGTGTTGGGCAATAGAGCTGGCCAGGCTCAGATGGCTTTGAACCCTGCTCTGTGCATTTAGAGATGAGTGAGGACCCTGAGGTGCAGGGATGTCAGGACTCAGGCAGGATGTGAGTAGACAATTCCAAGACTTTGTAACCCTCAAGTGTCCTGGCTGGTTCTGGTGCATCCTGGGGTGTTGTGGAAGGCTCATAGGTCCAAGCCTCTAAAAGAGGTGGAAGAGTGACCAGTGCAGCTGGAGTCTGCGGCTTGAGACCAAAAGAACACGAAGAAGCCAACTCTAGCTTTTCATTTGTTTCTTTATTTTTTATGTTATTTGTGTATGACATGATGCTTTAAAATGTACTCTTGGGACCCCCAAAATGTAGCTAATTAACTCACCCAGGATTCCACATGGTTATAATATGGAGGAGGAAATGCTCTATAGCCCCCCCTCAGATTTTATATCTGCTTCCCCCTTCTCCCAACAACCCTGGATCCTTCTAGATCATTCCACTTCCTACTTCTATAAGATAAACTTAATAAAATCTCACATGTACACGAGGTTATGTGATATTTGTTTTCCTGTGCCTGGATTATTTCCCTTAGCATGACGTCCTCAAGGCTTATCCATGTCCTTAGCATGATGTCCTCCAGGCTTATCCATATCCTTTGCAAACAACGAGATTTCCTTTTTTTTTTCTGAGAATGACTCTTTTTCCATTGTGCACATTATTCTTTCTTTATTTAGATATCCGTTGACCGATACCTAGACTAGTACTGTATCTTAGCTGCTGTGGTAAAATAAAGTTGTGGCTTTGTTTTGCTTTCTTTTGTTTGTTTTAGAGACCTAATCTGGCCTCTAATTTGTTGCGTAGTTAAGAATGACCTTGTCCAGGATCCTGATCCTCCTGCCTCTACCTCTCCAAGGCTGGATTATAGACATGTCTCACCATTGGAAACTCTATTGTGAAAACTTTTATGATAAACATGCGAGAGTCATGATCTCTTTGACGCTGATTTTGATTCGTTAGGTTATATACCCCACAGCTTGCTTTTGTCTGTGAGGAACCCCCTGAGAAGCCCCATGTGGTTTTCCATGACAGCCACACTCTTTGACATTTTTCCTTTTTTCCTCTCCTCACCAACAATAGCAAGAAAACAAAAAGGCAGTTTAGAAGGGGGCAAAGAACCAATGTACACAAAAGACCAGTAAGTAAAATTTTAAAACTTCAACATTATAAACAATTGGGTAAATGTAAATAAACCCACAAGGAGGTACCTTAAACACATATACAGAGAAGCAGCCCTGAGAGGACTCAGTGTGGGGTGTGCACAATAATGATCAGAGAAGAAGATGCCATGACTTGGAGAGGGAATTGGGAGAGGATGCAGGAAGAGTTGGAATGAGGAGGAGGAGTGGAAATGATGAGACTACAGTAATCATGTAGCAGAAGAAATTTTAATTTAAATGTAGAGTTATTAGATTCCTAAAACAAAACAAGAATTCCTCAGAAAGGCATGACCTTCACAATGGGGACAAAATAGCCCTAGACAAAGGCCACAGTGAACTTCGGTCAAGAGAACTTAAAAACAAAATTGGAAAGGACCAAGCTGGCTCCAAGGAACTTAACTGCCACCCTGGAACATTGCTTTATGATGTATAAAGGGACGTTGCAGAACGCAACACTCGCCAAGGAAAAATAAGCTCATCACATAGTCAACAATTCCTAGACTCGCTGCTCTCATGGCTTCTACCTAGCCTTACAAGGACAATAGGAAAGAAAAAGACCGTGACAGGAGAACGCAAGCATCTGCCTTCACAGATGATGAGATGTCTCGTGCAGAGAGCACAACAACATCTCATACTACTGTAAGAACTAACAACTCATTGAAGTCCAACCAGCATACAAAAGTATTAGAAAATGAAACTAGGAAAATTGTATTTGCAACAGTATCAAAAATAACAAAATATGCGTATAGAGAGATGATACAGTGGTTCGGAACATTTGCTTTGCAGAGGACTCAGGTTTAATTCCTGGCACCCACATGATAGTGTGCAACCTTTGGCTATTCCTGTTCCAGGGGACTTAATGCCCTCTTCTGGCTCTGGAAGGCACAACATGATGCGGTACATGTAAGCAAACCATCTATATATATAAAATAAAATAAATCTTTCAAAAAAATCTATCCACCAAATTTTTCAAAAAAATATTTTAAAGTGTTGAATATTTAAATAAAATTTAATAAAAATATTTTAAAATATTTAAGTAGAAATTAGTTTAACCAAAGAAGTGCAAGGCTTACACACTGAAAATTATAAAACCATTATTGGGAATTTGTTTTTAAAACTCCAGGTAAACAGAAAGGCATCTTGTGCTCATGGACTTAATGTTGTTAATAACAGAGGCATATCCCTCAAATGAATCTACAAATTTAGTGCAAGCTCTACCTAAACTTCTATTGTGTTATTCTTTCTTTTTGAAAAAAATGACAAATTGATTGCAAAATTCATATAGAAACATTCTGAAGGACCCAGAATAATCAAAATCATCTTGAAAAAAAATGAGGATGTGGAGTTCCTGGTTTCAAAACTTACTACATGGGCCTGGGGAGATGCCTTAGTCAGTAAGGGGCTTGCCTTCCAGGCACCAGGGCCTGAGTTCAATCCCCAGAACCTGTTATTCTTTAAATCCATGAGGCAGGAGAGATGGCTCCGTGGTTAAGAGAGCACAGTGCTCTTACAGACAAGCTAAGTTCAGTTGCTAGCACCTGTGCTGGGTGACTGACAACCACCTGCAAGCCCAGCTCCAGAGAATCCTGGGCACTCCGTTGGACTCTAAGGCACCTGCACCCTTGTGCACACACAGATAACACACACAAACACATACTTTAAAGTCATAAAAATAAGTCTACAAGAAGAGGGGAAAGAAAATTTGACCTATAGCCAGGGAAACAAAAACCAACCAATACCAAATGATACTGATGGTTGAGGTAACAGAGACAGACATCAACACAGCTACTAGAACTCCACTGTGTGTTCAGAAAGATAAAGAGCACACGAGCATGATGCACAGAAACATAGAAAGATGTCTTAAAGGAGAAGAAACCAAATTTATGAAAGTGACATAGTATCTCAGATGAAAACAAATGAACTTGGAGCAACCACGTCCCCACAGCGTGTCTCATGGAAATGCCTGCACCTATAGCCAAGGACCAGCGGCTGTGAACCTGAAGCTCCTGCTTGGTCTGGATTCCCACCCCTCACTGCTTTGGGTTCCTTTAGGAAGGTGATAGGGACCAAGTCGGGGTCTTTTCTTTTTGAGGGCAAGAGGTACAATGATCAACTTTCTTCTTAGAACAAGGTGTAATCCATGAACCCCCACCAATTGTATTGCTGTATGGTATTGTATTGGTTGCATTGCTATGATTACAGGAAATGCACAGGTAACAGCTAGCCTGTGGAAAGGGCTTGTTTCTCAGAGTAGAAAGCAAAAATCTGTTGTGCAGGGTAGCAAGAGGGAGTAAAGACAGGAAGGAAGTCAGGCATGGGGCTGAGACACGTGAGAGGGTCATGGAGAATGTCCTTATAGACCCACAAATCTATTCCCAACACACCACACACACACACACACACACACACACACACACACACATACACACACACACACGAAAGAGAGACAAAGACAGAGACAGACACACACTGAAACAGAAACAGAGAGACAAAGATAGACAGACAGAGGCAGACAGACAAACAGACACAGAACAGAGAGACACAGAGACAGATAGCCACTGGGAGTGATTTATATATTTATATATCTTCTTATATCATCATTAAACTTGCAGACATAGTAACAAAAGCTATGCAAAATGAACAGAAGAGAGACTGAGAAGCAACAAAAAGAACAATAATGATCTATGGAACAACAAGGAACCTAACATGCGGGTGACTGGGTCTTGTGGGGACAGAAGGCCAAAGGGAAAACATAAACATTTCAGGAAGTAATGGCCCAAACTCTCCAAACATGACTTCTAAATGATATTATACTGGACACAAGAATCTCAACCTACTCTAAACTAAGTATCAATAAAATCCAAACAGATATCATAATCAAATCATAATCAGCTAGTGATAAGCAGAAATATCTTAAAGGAAATCGGAAAGAGACCCATTGCACACAGAAGAGCAAAGAGAAGGTGCCCGGAGATTCCTCATGAGGGATGAGAAAATCAGAAGATCATAGTAAAATATCTTTAAAGAGCTAAAAGGAAAAAAAAATCAATATAGAATTCTATACCCTGAACAAATGTCTTTCAAAAATGGAAGCTCAGCTCTTGACTATCTCCTGACACCCCACCCTAACCAGCTGGGTCAACAACCAGTGATTGCTATCTACCACCTATAAGAAAGAAAAATATAGAAAATTGAAAGGGTAAAAAATTGCAAAATTCTTTCAGATAGTCAGCTAGTCTGTAATAATACTCAAGTCGAATTTAAAACAAGGACCATTCCTTGGGACAAAGAGAGGCAGAGCCTAATGGTTATAGGAGCACTTTGCCAAGAAGGTTAAACTATGCTTAACACCTGTACATCCAACAACAGAGTTTCCACCCCAGAAGAGAAAGACTGATACAACTGAAAGGAGACATATCCAAACCCACAGCCATATTCAGACAATTCAACCCTCTTTCCTAACTGCCATCACAAGTCAACAGAAGGTCAGCAATGATACACTCAACGTTATCAATTGGCTGGACCTGTTGTTTGTAGAATATTCTGCCCAACAGCCACAGAGCATGCATCCTCCTTAAGTGCCTATGGAAAAGGATTAGGCAGGGTCCCCTCACATCTTCCCCACCAGAATGGCAGAGCGTATCAATGACAGGTGAGTAGAGGCATGCCCCGTGGCACCTCATCCAGGGAAATGGATACAAAGCCTGCTCTTGACCACTGTCAAGAGGCCCAGGGGCCTTCAGCTGAGCTCCCCACACTATCCACTAAAGCTAAGAGCCCCAATGAGTGGATGGTGTGTGGGATGTGTCAGATGTGGGATCTATGCTATGAGCTGGAGCATGGGTCCCAGAGTCACGTACTCAGTGACTGTGTCAGGGACTGGCTATCCCTGGGGGGTGGAGAGCATGCTGATGAGCAGGGAAGTCCCACCTCTCAAGCTGTACTGTCTATCCAGATGCTCTGAGCGGGAAGTTGAGTGAACCGCTGGGTACTGCAGGTCCACAGAGCTTCCACTGTGCGAACAAGGTTCCCGAATATTCCAGAAGACAGGGAGAATGAGAACACAGCAGGAGGGGAGGAAACACGGGTTGCCAGTCCTCACCTGTGTGACCTCAGGCAGGTCTCTTGACCTAGGGGAAGAACTTTGGGCCACCACTAAGTGCATTCAGCTAGAATCTACAGGGTTTCCTCAGTCCAGAGGAAACATGGCTTATGCTCTCCTCCCAAAAAGCCCCAAAGGCAATGCAGGACCTCCAGGATGCTTACTGCCCTCAAGCTTGCCACCACCCTGTCCCTTCTCTGGGGCTCTGACCTCAAACTGGCTCACAAGATAAACACAAGCCGTCCGGATCACTCATAGGATGGCTCAAGCAAAAGCCGCGAGATGTTTTCTTAATTGTTGGATGGCAAGAGGTTAATGAGTTACTATAAAAACCATCCCTGCCATCTGGTGGCTGTCACCAAAGCCGGCATGAAGAAGAGGTTCCAATTTGTAAGACAGGATGACTGGATTCTCCCAGTTAGGAGAAGTCCTGCGGGGTGAAGTACTGAGGCTGGGGCTCAGAACATGTCCCTGCCAGATGTCCCCCTAGCTGCAAGTGGTGGGGGCGAAAACAGAATTAAAAAAAAAAAAAAGCGGAGAGCCAAAGTATCCAACAGCTCAAACGCTCCTCTGAGAGCTGGCTCTCAAGGGTATGCCCGGACAGCATTGCCAATTTGCTCAGCACAAGCCAGGAGGAAGAGGGGACAGGGGCAGACTGAGGGAGGGCCCAACCAAGGCAGGAGTAGGGACAGACGGCACAGGGCTGCCGACCCTGCAAGAAGAAAACAAACCAGCTGAATAAACAGACAAAACAGAACAAATGGGAACAGAGGTGCCAGAAAATGAAAAGGGCCTGTGACTCCAACAGGCGAGGCACGGAGACGAGAGGCAGATGAAAGGGCAGGGGATCTTCCAGACTCTGAGCCAGGAAAGAAGGTCTGAGGCTGTGCTGCGCTCTACACATATGTGTCTTCTTTAATGCTCTGCAGTCATCAAGAGAAATGCTCCTTCTCCCTGGGCAGAGGAGGACAGGGAGATGCAACAGTACTGCCTCTACTCTTCCCTGACCGCTACCACATACACATGCGCACACAGATATGCATACACATGCCAGCTGGTGGTGGAGCATGCCTTTAATCGCAGCACTTGGGAGGCAGAGGCAGGTGGATCTCTGAGTTGGAGGCCAGCCTAGTCTATAAAGCAAGTTCCAGGACAGCCAGGACTAGACAGAGAAACCCTGTCTCCAGCATAAACAAGAACAAAAAAAAACATGCATACACAAATGTACACATACATATGCAAATGTACACATAACACATAAACACCTACAGACATGTATAAACACCTCTATAACATTCAGGTATAAATATATAAATGTACACAAATACACATGCACACATATACAAATCCATACTTACAGATGCATATAGAAGGGTGCCTGAATACACATATACTAACATATAGAAACATAGCAAAGGAAGCCAATTGGAATCACATAGGGTTTATTAACAGACAAATTAGAATCAGTGTACTAAACTTACGGGACAGAATGAAACTGCTAAACCGCTGCAGGTGTTGCCGTTCCCGCCACCTCGTTCCAAAAGAGGATCATAACCAAGCCGCCAGCCACGCATACTCCTATGGCTCGCTGCTAGTTCACTCACAACCAAGAGAGCATGCTTCGCCCCACCCTGGGCTTTTATTTGGGTATTTGGGTCATGTACCCTTTAATGAAAACGCTACCCTTTGGGCCAAGCTGCTCCTTACAATTAGCTAACGGACCGATGACAAAATTCCTACCTCAGAAACGTATCCACAGATATATACAAACATATGTGCACGCATATGCACATACTAACACACTCCTACCCTCTTTGAAAAGCCCCCATTCTTACTGAGATTCCCATACATCCTCCACCACGACCATAGTCATGCAGTGTCCGTGTGCTCCGTGCCTTTTCCCTTCAGTCCCTGTCCCTGAAGCTCGGTTTGCAGTTTCAAGCCTGGCAAAAATAGGGCTGGGTCTCTGGCACAAATAAACTGGGAGGTCCATTGCAGTTCCTCTGGGGCCCTTCAGTGCTGGTCCTTCTGTACTTCTGGGACCTGGCTGGGAAACACAGAGGTGGCCCCGCCTCTTCTCCTGGCTCTTGCTGTGCGCATTTCCAGGAAAGACTAGGCCACATTCCTCCCTCCCTTCCTTCTTCCCTCCCTCCCTCCCTCCCTTCCTCTCTCCCTTTCTCCCTTCGTTCCTCCCTCCTTTTTGTTTTTTGTGAGATGGAATTTGCTATGTAACCCTAGCTGACCTGGTATTTTCTATGCAACCCAGGCTGGCCTCAACTCACAGAAATCCTCCTGTCTCAGTATCCCACGTGTTGTGACGTGCCACCACACCCATCCATCTCATCTTTCTCGACAATATCAAGTCCCTTAAAGCCTACTGGGGGCTCTGGGGATGGAGAATGCCTGTGCCAGGGGGAGACTTGAGTGGACCTTGCTGGCACCCAGTCAGGTAGTGTGGGGGTTAACCGCACCTGTCTCCTTCATTCCAGCAGTAACGCAGAATCCTGGGGCTGTGAATAGCTGAGGGCTCTGTGAGGACTCATGTCTTCTGAAACACCCTGGCAAAGGCACGCCGAGTCTTTGCAAAGCCTCTCAACCCCCTGTCAGCAACAGCCGGAAGCCCACAGCAGGACAGCCCCATTGCCTGTGATTAACCCCAGGATTCAAGAGCACTAGCAATGGGGCTCTCACTGCTATCTCTGGGCCCTGCCTCTTATCTTTTGAAAGACTGGAGGCTCCTCTTCCTACTGGTGCTGTGGGCTACCCGGGAGCTCTTCTAAGTCAAAAGAAAGGGAATGTGCCTGCATACAAATGCTCATGAGAGATGGAGAAGGGTCAGGCAGAGGGGCCTGCTCCTGGAATCCCTCTTGAAAGGCTGGAGCAGAAGGATCTCAAGTTTCTGCCCAGTCTGGGCTATGCAGTAACACCTTGTCTCACAAAAAGAAGAAAACCATTGCAAGGAAAGAGAAAGAGACACCGAGAGAAAGGGACTGAGAAGGATGGGAATGGAGAGATGAAGGAACAGAGGGAAAGACAGGCAGGGATGGTAAATAAGCAGGACCCTAACCTAGCGCTGGCTCATGAAGCTATGACCACTGCTCTGCCATTCACCGGTTTCCTGTAGACTGAGCCTTTGTCTCCACCCACGCTCCTACAGGCCCTGGCTGGGTCATAGCTTCAGTTTTGTCCCAGAACTTTAACCCTTATTCCTCAGGCTAGAATGACTGTTCCACCCTGGTCCATGATTGGCTCTGTCTACTACTCTATGCCTGACACAGTATACATGCAACCATAAACACACTCCATACACACATATACAACACACATATAATGCCACATAGTCCACATACACATCACATGCTATATCACACATATACTGTACTATACACGCCACACATATCACACAAATATAACACACACAAATACATATATATGTATAATATACATATATCACATACCACACACACACATGGTATGGGGGTAGGGAGGAGGTGAGGAGGGTCTGAGTTTTCACAGAAAAGACAATCGCCACAGCTGAAGATGACTCTCAGGTATTAAGCTGCAGGAAAATGAGCTCCCAACATTGAATCTTCAGGGTTTTCTTTATTGACCTGAAGGGTCATTTCACCCAGGCATGGCACTGCCAAGCCATAAGACACTGCTGCTGAATTCCTTTTGAGCCTCTACCTCCCTTTCTCCTTCAGAGGCAACAGGATGCTCTCCACTAGAAACAGGCTGGGACAGAGCGCAGTGGTAAAGTACCTGCCTAGTGCAATGCTTTGGGTACTGCCCCAGCACTACATCAACCAGAATACATTAGAGTGACGAGCTCAGAGCTTGAACAGGCTCTGTCCTGACAAAACACACTTACACAGAGCAAAACACCAGAAACAGAATCTAAACGAATGCAAGATACCAGGAGCATTCTGCGTACACAAATGTCAAACCAGTAACAGACAGCTGCTGGAAGCAACCTTAACGTGTGTGCCCTAGGGTGAGACCAGGGCCTGTCTTCACCAGCTGCTACCACCTGACCCCCAGCGTAGCCTGCTCCCCAGGACAACCTGTCTCCAAGGACAACCTTCCTTCCAGGACAACCTGACTTCAGCACAGCCTAACTCCAGCATAGCCTGAATCCAGGACAGTCTGATGCCCAGGACAGCCTGACCCCAGCACAGCCTGAATCCAGGACAGTCTGACTTCCAGGACAGAATGACCCCAGCACAGCCTGACCCCAGCACAACCTGACTTCAGCACAGCCTGAATCCAGGACAGTCTGATGCCCAGGACAGCCTGACCCCAGCACAGCCTGAATCCAGGACAGTTTGACTCCCAGGAAAGACCCCAGCACAGCCTGGCCACAGCACAGCCTGACCCCAGCACAACCTAACCCCAGCACAGCCTGACCCAGTTACAGCCTTACTCCAGCACAGCCTGACTCCCCAGGACAGCCTGCCTCCTTCCCAGAACAGGCTGACCCCAACACAACCTGTCTTCCAGTCCAGCCCACCTCCAGCACAGTGTGACCCCAGCAGCGCGGAACCCATACACAACTGCTGTAGATGTCCTGGCTCTGTTACTCTCAGCAGGGCAGCCCCACTCCTGAATAGAGGGCTTGAGGGTTCTACTTGGTTTCATTGCTGGCACTCTCTGGACTTTGGCTTCCAATGAGCATAATAAAAGCATCCCCTACTTCCTCCAGGCATCTGTTCTACAGGCATCTCCTAGCGCACGCATCCTAGGGTCTGTAGATTCCAAACAGAAGCCCAGGTCTCATCCTCCTTACTGTCTCTTCTCTGACCATGTGCCTTCCTGCTCTGACCGGGGTGTCTCTCCAGAGGTGCAATGCATCGTTCCAATTCAAAGACACCATGACAGCCAGTGGTCCTAAACAGTATATCCCACCCCCAGAGGACTCTTTGAATGACAGGGATGCCTGTCACCAGCTCTTTAACATGGGACATCTGATTTCTGGTTACAGGGCCCATATATGTGTTGCTATTTCCTACTCTGCTCCATAGGCTTTTTTAGCACTTAGTAGAGGCCACTGGCTGCTTTTGTCCACCTTCGAGCCATGTCCCTAGTCCCCGGGAGTCTTCTGTCCACTCCCACACTTCTTCTCTGCCTGAAGCTAGCCAATTGGGGCCTAAGTTGTTCCCAGGTCCATGGTGTCCCTACCCCTTACCCTCATCCAATCCTCATGTGTTCCTACTGAATCTATCTTGCCCCCAAAAGTTGTTGTGCCCCTCAACACACACACATATTACCACCCTATTCGGGAGCTCAGCAAAGTCCCATTGAGCCTGGCAGGATTTGAGGTAAACTTGGGGTCAAGTTCTGTTTTAGTTTGCTTTCCTGTCTCTTTGATAAAACACTCTCACCAAAGCAAGTCTGGGACTTGGGAAGGCTTATTCCATCTTCTACTTCTGGATCCCAGCCCATTTTGGAGGGGAGTCAGGCAATGAGTCAAGGCAGGCACCCAGCAGCAGGAACCATGGAGAACCCGCTGCTTATTGGCTTGCTCCTCCCTGGCTCGTGCCTAGCTAGCTCTCTTCTGCAGCCCAGGTCCTCCTGCCTAGGTGACTGACAGCCATGTCTCGTGGCTCACAACTGATTGCACAATTGATCTCATCTGGCCTTTCCAGAAACCTGAACACATATGGCACACTCACACTTACACGTGAGTCAAACACAAAGTAAATCTTTAAAACCTTTATTTTAGAGAATCATCCTGAGAAGAAAGTGGCATGCCATATTAATAAGTTTCTGGCCCATTGTATCTGAACCTTGTCTCCCAGGGCTTATCCTGGATACTCACCCTTCTTCCAACCTCACATTTATCAGGTACAAAAAGCCCACACCTAAGCTTTCCTATTGCATGCCAGCCTAGCCCAGGCCAGGTTCACTTATCTTGGCTCCTGTACAGCACTGGAAGAAAGAGCACATTTGTTCGGCAGCTGGTCTGGAATAATTCAATCAGGAGAACTTGACATCCCATGCAGTTTGAATGTTCAGTTTGGATCAAAGGGAGAGCATGGAAAGTTCCAGAACAAGCAACTCATTTCATGGGAGAATGAAAAGCAGGTGGAGGCCTCCTTCCCTCACCCCGTTCCTGTACAACAGGAGGTGGGGTATAGTGCTCCTGGGTCTCTACCAAAACCCAGCAAGAGAAGAAACGCTTTAGCATCTGCTAAGTGTAGTTCTCAATGTTAGTCATTATTTAATTCCTTCCAGCTCCCGGGAAACACCAGACCCCAGGAGACCTAGTGGGGCCCCCCCAATATAGCCTGGAGAAATCTGCCTCTCCTGTAGAGCAGTCGCTTGCTGTTCTGAGTGACCTTGGGCACCCCACTCCTCATATGGCAGGACTAAGCAGAGAGAACTAGAGTGAGCCAGGCTTTGACTATTGAGATGTGAATCCAAATGGTTCTGCCATGCGCATTGTAGGATGTCCAGGAGAGTCCCTGGGCTTGGGACACCCCTCGCAGTCACAATCCAAAGTGTCTCCAGATATGGCCAAGCAGAAGCAAAATCACTGGGTGAAGGCCACTGCTCTATACCCAAGCATGGCCACCATGGCCCTGTGACCCACCATGGCCTGGCTACTGTCTGCCTGCCAGCTCGGGTGCTGACCTTTGTGGCCAGTTGTTCTGATGATCCCACAGTGCCTACAGCTAACACAGAACGGTCCACAGCACTCCACATGCCGGCAGGTGTAGCACGAATCTAACTGTTCCTATAATAAAAAATCGGAGTCAGATATTGGGAAGTGAAAGCTGAAGGAACAGGGAAGCAGAGTGGCCAGCCAGTAGAGAGTCACCTCTATCAACACTCAGGCCAAAGGGGCGGGCTATCCTGTCTCTACGAATCCTCAGACTGCTGTCGTCTCTACAAAACCTCAGACACTACACTCAGACTGAACTAGAGCATCCTTTGGGTTGGATGACTGTAGTTCTTTGGACTCTGACCCTAGCCACCTGCAAACGGGTCAGATTCTAATCTTGGACCTGTGCCCTGCCGTCGCCTACTTAGTTCTGGGCCCTTCATCTATAGCTAACTCCACCTTGCCGAGCTTGTTCTTTGGGTGTTAAGGGCTGGAGTAGGGTATCGTGGGATTTAAGGGCTGGAGTACGGTATCGTGGGAACATGGCGCTGAGAAGCAAACAGAGAGAGACAAGTGCTGTCGGGACAGTGCAGGAGGTCCCTGTGACCCGAAGGAAGGAGATGGACACCCAACTCCATCAGCCTGTGGCACTATGCTTCCTATAGTGATAATATAGGGTGTATACTGTGTGTTGATCATGTTAAAAACCTTTATTCAAGGGACTGAGGGAATGGTTTGGTCAGTAAAGTGCTAGTTACCTAGACACACAGACCTGAACTCAGAATCTCCAGCCCCCACATAAAAAGCCAGGCATGGTGGAGCATGTCTATAACATGGAACTGGGAGGGGGGGCAGAGGCAGGGGATGGCACAGAAACAGGAAGATTGGAGCTCACTGGTCCATTAGGCTGACTGAACTGAAGTTCTCTGTGTTCATTGAGGCACCCTGTCTGAAGACCGCATTCCAGTGGAAGGGGGTCCAAGGAGCAGAGCACAGAGGGGAGCGGCAGGGAAGGTGGGGGTGGAGCTAGGAGGACTGGGAGCAAGCGTGATTATGAGCAAAATGACTTGTACAGAATTCTCACGGAACTAATAAAAACACGGGGAAAGGGCGGGGGAGTAAGGTGGAGAGTGTTTGAGGAAGACACTCCGTATCGGCATAGAACACTGTCTAGCACAGACAGCGCAAGGGCTCGGAAATGCACCTTTCCTTATGATCTCCATGTGCGATGTTCCCTTACAGGCCCGTGACTTAAATGTTTGGCTTCCAGGGAGGATGTGGAAGCTTAGGAGATGGGACTAGAGCTGGAGAAAGCAGATCCTGGGGTGTGATGGTGGTGGTGGTGGTGGCGGTGGCGGTGGTGGCGGTGGTGGCGGCGGCGGTGGCGGTAGTATTGGCGCTGGTGCTGGCACTGGTGCTGGTGGTGGTACTGGTGCTGCTGGTGGTCTTGGGGCCATATTATCCCTGGCTACTTCTCATATCACTCTTATTTCCTCTCTGCTGGATGTGAGTAGCTATTTTGATTGTATGTCTCACCACCATGATGTTCTTTCTGTCCAAGTACCTACAGCCAAGCAGCTAGGTGCTGAGCCCTCAGAAACCATGAGACAAAATCTTTATATCCATGCCTTAAGTTGCTTATGTCAGCAATGTGAAGAAGTGACTCCTACATTCTTGTTACCCATCTCTATCTTAAACTTTCATGCCACATAAATACATATGGACATACATACACACATGCATGATTTATTTAGCCTAGCTCTTTGGTGATGGAATATTACTTTGAGACTTATTTTTAGATGATATGTATGTTGTGTTTCTGTTTGGGGGATCATGCACGTGTGAGTGCAGGTGTCTGCAGAGCACAGAAGAGGTCGTTGGATTCACCGGAGCTGACGTTCCAGGCAGCTGTGAGCTGCCTGCACAGATCTTAAGTCCTCTAGAAGAATAGTACAAATTCTTAGCCCCCGCACCCTCTCTCCAGCCACGAAAAATTAAATTTCTATGTCATCTTGCTTTGCAAGCAGTGATACAATGTCTGTCCATTGCCACATATCTTCACACATGCGCATTGTGGGTTTTGGAGAACAAGTTCCTAAAGGAGAGATCACGGGGTTCTTTGATTAGCATGTTGACTTCATATTATGTCCCAGAACCTAGTGGAGGTTTTCTCACTCAGCAACAGCTCATGTCTTCCCTCTCAGTTTTAAAGGTAATCGTTCTTTTCACTGCCTGAGCAATGTGAGTATCTTTAGCTATCGGTAAGGCTAGATGCCTTTAAATGATTTTTCTCTGCAATGAGTCACTGGTTCGTGGCGTGAGAGGGTGGGTGAGTGGGTGTGCTGCTCAACACACGCATGTATGCACACATGTCCACACACACACACACACACATACACACATACACACACACACACACACACACACACTTGCTTTGGTTCTGAATGATTTACAGGAACGGATTCTATGGTCTGGATGTGTTTTTAAACTGTATAGTAGCAAGTGCTTTCCCCTACGCTGTTACTAGTGCTTTGGGTTCTTTTGTATTACATTTTTATCCATTTTGTGGGGGTATGTCCATATCCCCGTGTGCACACATGGAAGTCAGGGGACACCTGGCAGGCGTTAGTTCTCTCCTCCCAGCAGAGGGGTCCTGGGAACTGAACTCAGGTCATCAGGGTTGGCAGCAAATATCATCATTCAATTTAATGCCTTTGATGAGACTATTTTGTCTGACTTTTAAATTTTTCTAGGGATCTAAGTCTGCCAAACTTCTTAGGTAGCTTCTAGGTTTGGTGTTAGATATAGAAAGGGCTTCTTTAACTCAAGATAGATCGATAGATACAGATAGACGATTGATTGATTGATTTACTTATAGATAATAGATTGACTAATAGAAGATAGATACCAAAGTACATAATTTTCTACACTGTCTTTTAAGATATATAGACAAATTAAAAGTGTATAAATATGCATATCATTGAGATATATGTGTTATATATGAATGTATATATATATATACATTATATACATATATATTCACACACACACATTTATCACAGATCTTTGATCCTTTAGAATTTGTTACTGTGCCTGGAATGAATATGTAGTTCACTTGTGTCTCACACACAGGCAGTGTCCGTGCCAAGGGTCTCACCGTTAGGATCACTGATCTCTAACCAGCCTCGCCCAGGAAGGAAAACACGCTGGAAACCGAGCGCATACTCTCCTCCCCAACACCTTTCCCTCCCTCCCTCCCAATCCATTTATTGTCTCCAGAGGCAGCAGGTGTTGCTGAGGTGCCTGACTCAGAGCAGAGCAGGGCGAGGCCAGAGGACTGTCAAGGGAGCCATGAACACTCCATCACTTGAACACGACATTACGGGAATGGTCAGGGCCTGAGCGATGGTTACCTTGAGACTGCAATAACTTATGTGCCCAGAGAAATCATTTTCCTGGAAGATGCATTTTAGGCAGAGTGGAGGCCCAGGTGACCGTTCTATCATCTGGCCCCAGGTTCCTGTGGATTTACACATGCTGGCTTCTCACAATAGAAAGAAATCTAATTACCAGTAGAATAACTTACAGGTAAGGAGACCTCCAGCGCGGGCCTAGGCTGGCTGTAAATCCTCACAGCTAAGCCCTCGGGAGGTAAGCAGGTGTTCAGCTTAGGAGGTCGTACCCATCCTATGCAGACTGAGCATAGGAGGCGGACCAATACCCACCCAGTGCAGGCTCAGTTTAGGAGGAGGTATCCCACCCTGTGAGGCTCAGCTTAGGAGCCAGTACCCCACTCAAAACAGGCCCAGGCAGAAGGGCAAACCAACTACTGATGATCTTTGCCTTTTCTGGGCTTGAAAAGCAGGGGGGAGGGCAGGGAGACAACAGTAGCAAAGTCAGCTGCCTTGGCTCTCCACCCTTCTACTGACTGCTGCCCCCTGACCATTGTTCCTCGGTGTCTACATCCAGTCACATTGTCTACCACTACCAAGTCATATCCCAGGGGCAAAGCTTTAAACACAAGGCCCCCCGTTTTCACAACAAGCCTGCAGAGTGGGAATGTGTGTTCTCATTGTCCAGAGGTAGACACTCTGTCAAAGAAACTTGGTGACAATTGCCACAGCACTGGCAGGAAGCCACAGAGCTCAGATTTCTAGCCATTCACCTGAATGTCAACAAGCCCGAGTGTGTCTGGCACCCATGGCTGTGAGCACAGCAATTTGGCTATCTGTTGTTGTTGCTGCTGCTGCTGCTGCTGCTGCTGCTGCTGCTGCTGCTGCTGCTGCTGCTGCTGCTGCTTCTGCTGGGAGGTGACACACATGGCGTCAGAGTATAGATTTCTGTGTCCCCTGCTCAGGGTCCTAGGGAGACTCCCAGGACCTCACTCTCCCAACTGCCATGTGACCTTGCCTCTGGTGACATTTCCTTATGAAATAAATTACATCCTGGTCAACAAAGCTGCCAGGACAGGAACCACAAGCTTGGGTGGCTATGCATGAAAAAGCCTGGGAGCGAGGGTGCCACAATGTGAGTCAGATCAGACAGGTACTGTAACTGTGCACAAAGGTCATGAGCCAAGCTTTGACCTCCTAAGACCCTGCACTCCCAGTTGCTGCTTGACAAAAGTAGGCCTAATCCCACTGCAAAAGGGCAAACAGAGTTGTGATTGTTTTCTAAAAACAAAAGTCTTAATATCAAAGATGAATTTTCTTATGTCCACATGTTCAGGTGGTCCATTGACCAGCTATCAATACTGCATAAGTAAAAAAAAAATAGGGATTATTTATATTTTTTGTACTGATTTCGTGGAACATGTTGCCTTCAGTGAAATCTTCAAATGTGTGTGTGTGTGTGTGTGTGTGTGTGTGTATAAGTGCAATGTGTGGGTACATTTTGTGTGTGCATGTGTGTGTACATAAGCTGCAAAGACCAGGGGTCAACATCAGGCTCTTACTCAATTGCTCTCCACCTTATCTTTCTTTGGAGAGAGGGTCTCTCCCGGGTTAAAGTTGCCTGGCTGGCCAAGGAGCCCTGAGATGTCCTGTCTCTGCCTTCCAGGGCTAGAAATATGGGCGTGGGCCACCTTGCCTTGCTTTCTGTGTGTATGTTAGGGATTGGAACTCAGGTCCTCATGCTTGCACGGCAAACACTTTACCCACAAGCCTCTCTCCAGTCCAATGTTCATTTTCACAAAATTTTATTCTACTGACAGTACTTCTCTAAGGATTAAAAAAAATCAAATGTGACTATAAACTGCAATGGAATAAATGGAATAAGTTCAATTTCTAAAACATCTTATGATATATTTGGAAGCTGAAAAATATGATTGTTTTTCAAATATGATTTCAGTAAGTTACCTCCCAAATTTCTTATTTACTAAAACATTAAATAGCAAATTATATTTTATAATTAATGACTATAAAATATTTTTTATTTTGCATGTGTGCATGGGGAGAGGGTACCAGGAGGCCCACCTGTGCATGTGGAGGCCAGAGGGCAACATGCAGCAGTCAGTTCTGGCCTTCTACCATGTGGGTACTGGGAACTGAGCTGAAGTCCTCAGGCTTGGCAGCAGATATCTACCCACTGAGCCATCACATTGATACAAATATCAAAAAAGAAGAAAAAAAAAAGATGCCATTTTGGCAACTTTTGGATTAACTTTTTTCAACTTTCCTCTTTATTTTAAAAAAAGGTTCATACAATATATTCTGATCACACTTTCACCCTCCCCCCTTCTTCCTCCTTCGCCACCTACCCAACAACATTCTATTTCTTTCTCTCTTTAAAACAGACAAACCAGAAAACAAATAACAAACAGAAAACCTACAAGAAGGGTGCACACGGGCGCGCGCGCACACACATACACACACACACACACACACACACACACACACCACTGCATTGGAAACCATAATACAAAAGTTGTCCAAACAAAGCAATATGAGACAAATGTCTATAAAAAACACCATTGAGTTTGTTGGGCACAGGGTCTGCCCTGAAGTGTGGTTAATAGACCCCGCGGGACTTCACTGGAGAAAACAAATTTTTCCTTGGCCACTTGGTGTCAAATACAGCAGCTTCTTGGTTATGACTGGGAGCCTGTGTCCACATCCCTCTGTCAGCCCTGGGACCCACCAGTGTCACCCACTGGCTTTAACCCATCCAGGCCCATGCATGCTGCCAGTCCTGGTGGGCATCCAGGTCTGTGCGTGCTGCCTGTCTCAGTGGGTTCATGTGTGTGTCAGTCTTGTTGTGTTTGAAGGGCACTGTTTCCTCTGGCTCTTTTGTGTGTGTGTGTGTGTGTGTGTGTGTGTGTGTGTGTGTGCACGCGTGTGTGTATAAAACTGCATCTTCTTTATTTTGCATACTTTTAATTTTGGAACAAAATAATATAAACAAAAAAAAAACCCACAATATACAATACCCAACCCTGCTTTTCTGTGGGAAGATATTCTCCCATTGTGGAGACCCTGAGGCTGTTAAGGACCTGGTGGTGCTGCTGTTTGAAACTACCCTGCTCTCCCCTCTGGCTCTTACGGTCCTTCCTCCCCCTCTTCTGCATAGCTCCCTAAGCCCTTAGGTGGAGGTGGGGGGTGGGGGCTTGATGGAGACATCCCAGTTAGGACTGATGCTCCAAGGTCTCTCACTCTCTGCACATTGTCCCGTTGTGAGTCTCTGTGTTAGTTCCCATCTACTGTGAGAGGAAGCTTCTCTGATGAGGGCCAAGGAGACACTGATCTATGGATATAGAGACATGTCATTAGGAGTCATTTTATTGCTATCCTCCTTGAGCAGAAAAATGGTATTTGGGGTTTCCTTAGGTCCCTGGCCTATCCAGTCTCAGGTTCTTGGTCACCTGTCAGTATCAGGCATGAATTCCATCTCATGGAGTGGCCTTAAGCACAGTTGCCCCTCCCCATATTCTCTCCCTTACCCCTCTTTTCCATATTCTTCCTTATTTAATCCTCCCACTCCAATCTTCCCATTTCTATGTAATTATTTTCTCCCTTTTATCAATCCATCTGCTGTCCTACCTTAGTCTCCTGCCTAATTACTAACGTGTGTGGTTATATGGATTGTAACATACATATCGGAGGCTTATAGCTAACATAAACATAAGATATCCAAAATTTTAGCTCAAAGGTGCTCTACTGAATCATTTCAAATTCTCAGAAAGTAAATCAGAAGTAAGGTAACTCACAATTGTAGCATGGGATGCCCATCCAATCGGCAATAGGGCCTGTCACATCCACGGTGCCCTGAGTTTCACGGATGGATGTTTAAGTGTAATACGAATTGTTCCCTGTTGTGATATCTGCTGCAGTGTGGGCTGGCACTGTGAAAATCGTGTTAATTCTTATCTCCAGAGCCAGAAACTGGAACACGAAGAGAAACAAGAAAATGAACGCTTGGCACAACTGGGAAACAATAATTTGCTATACAAGAATCCACCGCGCTCAAGCTGAGAAGAAGGGTGTGACAGGTTAATTAATTTGCCTTTGCTCTGATCTGTTCAAATGCTCTCTGAAGCAATGTCTGTGCCTGGTGCTGTCAGAGGTGCATGGTATCCAGTCTGCACACAACTAGATTCAGTTTTCTAAGACCCAGGACAAGGTGAGGAGGGGTGTAAAGTAGGGTTTCTTTGGACATGGCTGGCCAGAGCTGTTGGAACTCATACCCGGAAGTATAGATGGAGCTGGGCCTGTACTGAGCAGCTCATCATAGTTGGCAGAGGCCCTTGTATGCTGTGTGTGTATGTGTATGTTGTATGTGTGTGTGTTATATGTTTATGTGTGTGAATGGTGTGTGCATGTTATGTGTGTGTTTTCTGTGTGTATTTGTGTGTGGTGTGTCTGTATATGGTATGTGTATGTGGTGTATGTGTATGTGGTATATGTGTATATATATATGTGTGTGTGTGTGTGTGTGTGTGTGTGTTGGTGTGTCATGTGTATGTATGTGTGTGTTGTGTGTGTATGTGGTCTGTGTATATATGTGTGTATTGTATGTGGTGTGTGTATGTTGTGTATGTGTGTGGTGTGCATGTGTGTGGTGTGTGTGCATGTGGTGTATATATATGTGTGTATGTGGTGTATGTGGTGTGTGTGTGTGTGTGTGTGTGTGTGTGTGTGTGTGTGGTGTGTATGATATTCAGGTATTCAGGACCACCCAAGTATAAAATCCAAAGCAAAGCCTCTCTGCTCAGGGCTCAGGACACACAGGAATGGGTGTGGAGGAGTCACAATCAACCTCCAGTTTGCCGTTTCACTGAAGGACTCGTGGGACTCGGCAAGTGTCAGTTCTCATGATTCTCATTCAGCACGGTGAAAGCTCTAAGGCAGAATTAGCAGAGAAGGCTTTTGGGTCAGAGTCTAGAAGAAACCTATGTAGGAGAAGGCTACTTGTTCATCCTGGCCACCCAGAACCGAAATAACCACACAGAAACTGTATTAATTAAATCACTGCTTGGCCCATTGACTCTAGCTTCTTATTGGTTAACTCTTACATATTGATTTAACCCATTTCTATTAATCTGTGTACATGGTTGTATACACGGCTGTAGCTTGCTGGCTAAAGTTTTAGCAACTGTCTTCGGCAGAGCTACATGGTTTCTCTCTGACTCTGCCCTTTTTTCTCCTATTATTCTGTTTAGTTTTCCCTGCCTAGCTCTGTTCCCCCAAGGGCCCAAAGCAGTTTCTTTATTTATTAATGGTAATAACAGCATACAGAGGGAAATCCCACATCACCTCCCCTTTTCTGTTTAAATAAAAAAGGAAGGTTTTATCTTTAACATAGTAAAATTATATATAACAAAACAGGTATCAAGGAAGAATTACAATTACATTATTTATATCTACTTTATCTTTTATCATAACTAAGAAAAACTATAACTATAAATTCTTCAACTCCATCAAAGACTCCAGAAAGACATAATATTAACTAAGTACACAGGAGGTGCATTGCAAGCAACTTCCAGAACTCTAGAATTGACAGAGACATCTTGCTGCCTGGACAGACACCCAATGTTCTTCTGTACCATTGGGGCATCCATTTTTAGCCTACAGGCCCAAAGTAACTAGAAGACTTTTCCACAAAGCAGGAAATTTCAAAGACAGTTCTGCCTATATTGGCAGTTTGTCAGTCATTTTCTTCTGTATCCTGTAGACTCTGTCTCGCAGACTCTTTCATGAAGCAGGAACCCCAAAGGATCATCTGACCCTTAGACAAGTTCAGCAGTCATTTCTCTGCAGGTCCTGCATGTCCAGTTCATCAAGCAGTCCAGATAAGAGCAGTTTCTTGCCCAAATGACTAACCAACACCATAAGAAGCCTCTTCGATGCCCATCTTCTTCTTGAAGTAATTGATGTTGCCAAGAGCAGATGTTTCTCACTATCATGAAAAGTCCTAAATTCTTAAACATTTTAAATGTCATATTCTGTAGTCTTTGAAAGGTTGGAGGAATGCTTATCCATCTGAAATACATCTCTGTACATCTAGAAAATCTAACCAACATGACTACAAGCTTAATTATTATCTATTAACCTATATTTCTTAATTATACATTATATTTTTAAATGAATTGCACAATTACAAAACCTTAATCAAGAGCAGAAATATACACAAAATAAAATTGACCTTAAATCTGTCTCAATAAACCAATATCCATACCAATGCAAAGTATTAATCTCTATAGCATATCACCCTTTAAATGCAAACAAATATTTATAGACAATATTTGGGAATATGGGCACAGTTATGTCCAAACTTCTTCCTGCTGTTTATTAGGTGAAGTAATTTTTTGATGGGTATTCAAGGCAACCTCTCAGGGGATCTTGGTCCATCAAACCACATTAGCCTGGAATGAATCCACAGGTTCTCATCCTCTGTGGAAATAAAAGAAGAATCTCTTTTCCAATGCAACATATCCTTAGATTCATATTTTGAAATCAAGATACCTTTAAAGTATATATGTTGGTTTAGCTTAGCAATTCTCAGAATCAAATTGTCTCTCTGCAGTCAAAAAATTTAAAGAAAACACAATAATATACATAATCCAGACTCTCTGTGAATTTTCCATCTTTATGTGGTTTGTTTTTAATCTATTACTTTTTCTACAAGTTTAATAATTATTTTATTATATTTACTCCTTTAATCTATGACTGTCTGCACTCTGTCTCTTTAAAGACTTTATCTTCTTTTTAAAAACCATTTATTTATTTTTATAACTCTCTATACTTCTTTTTATAACTCTTTATACTCTTTTTCTTCTCTCTCCCAAGCCTATGTACATTTTTAAACACACTGTGCCTTGTTTAGAGGTCTTTTATGTCTGAATCTGTCCTATTATGTATCTGTAATTCTTTTCTGATCAGGACGACTACTTGAAAACTTAAGCTGTGTCATTGCTAGGGGAAATAAGGCAGTCCCTACTTGCCTCACCCAGTCCAGCATGGTGGAGCCACTCACTTCCTCTGAGAGCCACACACACCACTCCACTTCCAGGCACACAGCTCACAAACCCCATTCAAATATTTGGTCTCCCAAAAGAGCCAGAGGATGCATTGGTGGCTTTTTTCCTGCTACCGCTGAATCAGGGAAACCTCTCTTAAAGGAGCCATGCCTCTGCTTACTTCTAGCAAACAGAGCCCAAACAAGTAAATGCTGTAACCAAACCATGTTTAACTCTGTTCTTTTGTGTTTAGGATTCCTTTTTAAGCTTTCTCAGGTTTTACATGGATTTTGTCCACCACATTGGCATACCAGTTTGTAGGAGGGAGGAGGCTGCTTGTTCATCCCAGCCACCCAGAACCAAAATAACCACACAGAAACTGTAATAATTAAATCACTGCTTGGCCCATTAGCTCTAGCTTCTTATTGACTAGCTCTTTCATATTGATTTAACCCATTTATATTAATCTGTGTATCACCACGTAGTTGTGACTTACCAGCTAAAGTTTCGACGTCTGTCTCTGGCAGTGCTACATAGCTTCTCTCTGATTCTGCCCTTCTTCCTCCCAGCATTCTGTTTAGTTTTCCCCACCTAGCTCTGTGTCCCCTATAGCTCTGCTATAGGCCCAAAGCAGTTTCTTTATTCATTAATAGTAATCACAGCATACAGAGGAAAAATCCCACATTAAACCTAGAGTAAGTCTTGAGTCCCCTCTTACAGATGGAAGCGCTTTATCCCCTGGTAGCCAGTGGTGAGAACACATGTGACATGCTTCAACCAGGAACACTCAGGAGATCCAGAGCTCAGAGCATGGGATACTTGTCAGAGGTGTCCTCTGCCCATCACACTCCCCAGAGAGAAAGCAGATATTCCACCTGAGCCATCCTGCTGGGCCAGGGTAAGCCCAGGGAGTCACTCAGGAAATGGAGGGGCCACTACTGAAGGCCATGTCCGGGGCACCAGCCAAGGGCCAACCTTGCAAGGAGGCTTGTTGGAGGCTCTCTTCCTCACAGAAAGCATCATACAAACAGTAGCAGGAAAGGAAAGCATTTTTCATTTCACCTCCCTTCAATTTCTACTTCCTGGGGAAGTAGAGATGAAACTGGTGTTCAGAGCTTATGGGGAGCTGGAGAGATGATTCTTGCCTCGTCCAGATCCATCTTGGTGGCCATGAACAGTCTGAATCTTTCAGAACATTCCGAGTATACAGACACCAGAGTCTACTTACTCTCAGAAGCTGCTGATGGAAAGAGACATGTGGGCTGCTCAGGTTTAGTTTCAAGCAAATCTTAAACAATATGCTATTTAAGAATGTCTTGGGCATGGCTGGGGTCTGGGGCAATGGCTCTATGGGTAAACCACTTGCCATGCAAGTGTGATGACCAGAGATGGGATCCCCAGGACCATTGAAAATGGCAGGCAAGTGTGGTTGTGGCTGCCTGGTATATCAGCATCTGAGTATCCCTTGAACAAGCTGATCAGCTGGACTAAGTGAGCTTGAGTTCAGTGGCCTCAACACATAAAGTGTAGAGGAATAGAAGCAGACACCAGATATCAGCCTCTGGCCTCCACATGTACTTGTGCACACACATGCACTCATACATGGACACACACACTCAGAGAAAGCTATGGCTATAAACTATTTTCTAATGCAAGTGGATTGAAGACAACCCTTACCCATAGAAGGGATTTAGGGAAACCAGAAACCAAAGGAGAAGAAAACCACAGGTATAAGAGGATTCACAGGTCATGTTAGAAAGTTTGACTGCAAATCCAGAACAAGGTAAGGCAGAAAGCTAACCTGGGCTACACAGTAACACCATTTCCAAATAGACATAAGAACAGGAAAGCCTAGTGGTACAGGCCCGGAATGCTAGATACTCTGGAGACTGAAGCAGGAGGATTTTAAGTTAGAGACCTGCTTGGGCTACCGAAAGAGTTCAAGGCCAACGTGATAAACTGAGACCTTGCCTCAAAATAAAAAGTAAAAAGAGGTTGTAAAGTACAATAGGCATATGACTCCAGCTTCAACTCCCTGTACTTGGGGAAAGAAGGTAACGGTCACAAATTCACATGAAACATGTATGAACAGAGCCAAGCTCTCACACGCACCATAAACACACACTATAACACACTATAACATTATAATCTAACTTTTTACCATCTACAGGAGTGTGGTCATCCAACCTTACAAATCTAGTGCTCATGAGGCCAAGACAGGAGGATTGCCAAATATTGGAGGCTAGATTGGCTACATACCAAGCTCCAGACCTATTAGAGAAACAAAGCAAGCCTCTGTCTTAAACTAAGCAAAACTCAAAGTTTGGGGATGTACTATACTTCACTGGCTTATCCATGTACAAGGCCCTAGTTCAATCCCCATCATGTTAGCACACACACACACACACACACACACACACACACACATACACAACTGGATAATGATAATGTGACCTTTCCAATTATGATCACACGTGGGATGGAGTTCTCAATATGAAATTTCCACCCCAAAACACTATAATTTAATTCCCATTGAAGCCATGGTCATCTCCAACCCATTGACATCAAGTTCAATAATCTTTTATACCTGACTGCTCAGAAGTCATTCATTTTGTCATGTTTGTGAATTAATTTTAGACTGTACCAATCAACTTAATTTTTATCACTTTAAATTTTATCATTTAAGTTTTAGGCAAAAAAAAAATCTTGTTTCGGTATGCTTACCTTTCTAGCCTTGTCTTGTCTATAAGTGGTACTCACTTTCTATCTATGGAAGGGGTCTAAATGCTTCCATTAAAATAAGTTTATACGAACTAAAGTCTGAGATGGATTAAAAGGGATCCATTCAACGAGATGGTCACACAGTGATGTTGCAATAGTCATCCTGGTTGCTGCGTACCTGCCACCCAAGCTTGACTTGCTAGGTTCTAAGGAAGGTCAGTAACACAGCACCTGGGATCAGGATGACACTAAGATTTTCTCCGAGGTCACAATCACAGGGCACACAAGGGCACCTGGTGGCAGAAACAATGGGTCAGGGTTTCAAGGTAACACGTGGAAAGCTGGGCAGTGATCTGCACTTTAAAATGTTTCCCTGGGTCCCAGGGCTGTATCTTCATTGGGATAATGCTTGCCTAGCATTCCCAAAGCCCTGAGTTCGAGTCTCAGCACAGCATAAGCTGTGTGTGGAGCAAGCCTGTAACCCCAGAGGGAAGGGAGAAATGTGAAGATCAGAAGTTCAAGGTCATTGCCAGCTTGGGCTGTCTTTGAAAAATGTACTTCCTAGACTCTGGACTACAAGCAGGCCCAATGTTCCCCGAGGCTGAATACAAACCCATGAGCATCTCAAAGACATTGCTCAGTTAGCATCCTCTATTGTTTCTCCAGAGATGGGTACCAGCTTTAAAACAGTAAATGCCCAACATCAAAACAGAACTCCGCAGGGTCTGCCACCCGCCCCTCCCCCGAGACACCCATGACCCAATACTTGGAATCTGCTAACTTTCCCTTCACAATGCATTCGGATGTTCCTTCCTTTGCTGTGAGAAAACACTCCTACCAAAGGCAGATTCCAGAAGGGGAAGGTTGGTCTGGCTCATCCTTCCAGGTCACAGTCATCACTAGGGGCGTCAAGGCAGGAACCCAAGTAGGAATTTGAAGCAGAAACCACGGAGGAACGTTGCCTTCTGGTTCGCTCATCAGCTTACACACAGCTAGCCCCTTACACAGCTAAAACCACCTGTCCAGTGAGTGGCGCCACCCACAGTGGGCAGGCCTTCCTACATCAACTAACAGTCAAGAGAACCCCCTACAGGCATGGCCTGCTGGCCAACCTGACCTAAGGATGTCCTTGGGTGAAACTCCCTCTCTCGTGCCTCTAGTTAAAGTGAACTAGGGCAGATAGCACAGGGGACTTTGCAAACATGAAGTTGAGGGCACTGAGAGGGCAAAGGATCCTAGAATAATCGAACCCCAAAGTAATCACAAGTGTCCCTATAGAAGGTTCTAGGGGGCAGCAGAGAGGGATCTGATTACAGAGAAGATAGACCATGTGACCCCAGAAACAGATAAGGACGGCGGCAGTGGCCGGAAGATGACTCTCCCCAAGAGCCTCCTATGGAAGCGGTGGACAGACACCTTGATTCAGACCCGGAAAACTCAGCACTCATTTCTGGACTCAGGACTTACACGGTAGAGAGTTTCAGGTGTCTTAAGCTTGGGAGTTCGTCTTACAGCCACCCCAGGAAACTAACACGGCTACCAAGGCGGGCAGAAGTTACGGGTCAAGGGAGCCACACAACTATGGAGACAGTGCCAAGCACCCTGGAAAGCTTCAGGGCTTTGAGCTGAGGCCTCCTAAGTGAAAACAGCCTGGGAACCACGAATGTGGCCTGACCGTGTGGAATACATTAAAGACACAGAGGCCAGAGACAGGGAATTCTGCCAAGAGGTTCTCGATGCAGCTCAGGCGTGCAGGAGTGAGAGCCAGGCCCTCGGGATTAGCAGTGGAAAGGGGAGAAAGGACCCGCATAAAAGGAATTTCAAAGGCAAAATTGATGGGGCTTAGTGAAAGACTGAATGCAGCAGATGAAGCGGAGATTCCTTCCAGCTGCGAGAGCAGGCACTGGCAGTGTGGGGAAACTGGGTGATGGAGAGGCGTGTGGAAGGGTTTTTGTTTTTTTTTAATAATGCCCCGAACATCTAACTTGACTCGGTGCCGTGGACTGCACCACTCCTAGAGTCTAGGAGATAGCCAGCAGATGGACGTTTTGCAAGGCTGGAGAAAAAACACAGTTGCCAGGACTCTTGCTGATAAACCATGGAAGAATTCTCTCCGCCCCACCTCCTGATCTCCCCTTTGCCTAAGGGCTTCGGAGGCCTAGATTTTTAATGTGGGATTAGGAGGGAACTTGGAGCAGAGGAGAAACATAGGGCTGGAATGGAACTGGGAAGGAGAAGGGGTTAAATACGCCACAGATGTTGCCTTGACATCTTGCTGGGCCACTGGCCAGTATCAGCCAGTCCCTGCGCCCTGGGTTTTTGCCTTTGTAGCTCTGCCTGAAGAGTCCAAGCTCCGGCTTGGAGGCATGTCCCTCCTCCAGGTCCTGCAGAGGAAGTCGGCATCGCAGGTGACCCTGGTGCAGGTGGAGTCGGAGAATACAGAGCAAGGAGTCAGGAGGCTGGCACAGAATGGGGCTATAAAAGAGGACTTGGTCTGGGTTACCCTAAAACAAAGAGTTGGGAGCAGGGTCCCAGAAAAGGGTCACACTGCGATCACAGCCTCGGGATCTGTGAGAAGGTGAACATCAAACCCTCCAAATGGAAGGTGTTGGAGCTCAGAGCTCACCCCGGCCTGCTAACGGGGGAAAGCAAAGAGAACAGGGCCTGCATTTGTTGTTCATTATTTACCGTTACTCTCCTGCATGCAGGCACCTGTTCGAGGCCCAGGATAGCCCGCCAGTGTGGCGGCCTCAGTCCCTGTCCCCTGGGTGCTCATAGACGATATCCAAACAGCTTTTGCAAACAGCCTGAGAGGAGGCTTGACATAGAACCGAAGCTCTGCTTTTTCCAAAGTGACTGAGCCGGCACATGTGCAAATGTACGCTGGACCCAACCACGATCGTTCTGTTTGAAGCTGTCTCCTCTTCAGGGGCCCCCAACAACTGCTGCTGTGTGGTACAGACCCATATGGCTCATCTCCTTCAAATGCTCCCTAGAGGAGCTTCCTGGGGCTGTCGGGGGAATTGATTTTGTCTCGATACTTTGTAAAACTATTGCTTTTTCTTCCCGATCCAAACCCCGATGGGTATTGATCGGCTGGCTCAACAACCATTGAGTGTTCCGCAGGTGCCAAGTACGGGCAATGAGTGCACCATGGCCGGAAGTGGGTGCTAAGCCCCAGGGCTGTTCTGTCTTCATGTCGCCACTCCTCACCGCCTGGGCTGGTGGACAGGAAGTTGAGGGTCAGTCTGAAGGCACAACCAGCCCACAACCTGGAACAGGAAAGTGGCAGACAGAGCTAGAGAAAGCAAGGCCCAACACCTCAAAGGCCTGCCATCCGTCTCCTTGCTCTGTCCAGTGCAGTCACCAGAGATGCTGGGGAAAATGCCATGAGGAGGCGGGTCACTAGCATTTGCCCGGGTATAGCTACAGTACACCCATCATCTCACCCGAGTCCCACGGGGACCCTAAAAGTGGGCCCGAGGCTCACCGAGGTTTGGGGTGCGGGCTGGGCTCAGTTGGTAAAATGCTTACCACACAGCTTGAGGACCTGAATTTGGTCCCCACAACCCAGCTCTCAAAACAAAACAGAACCAAGGCGGATAGTGCCCTGAGAAATGGCATCCAAAGTGAACCTCGGGCCTCCACAAGTGCATATATGCACTGCCCTCCTCACCTAGAGATGCTGGAATTTGGCCTGAGCTACCCAGTTGTCAGATTGCCTAACTGAGACGTGTGTCCAAGTCCATGGCGGCAGTGTTAGTTTTCTCTTTGTCTGGATATTGAATTCCTTGTCTTTGTCTCGAGTCTCTTGCCCCCGCCCCCACCTCTAGCCCCCCTCCCCAAATCATATATATACAGGCAAACTCCGAAGCATAATTCGATTAAAACCAGAAGTGCCTCTGCACTGCTCTCAGCCCTGGCAGCAGGCAGCAGGCAACTCTCCTGAGAACACTTAGTGATTTCCAGGGGGAAATATGGCCATCAGCCCAATCCAAAGGCCCCAAGGTGCTTTCAATTAGTGCTCTGAGCGGTCTGCCTTAGGAGGCCGGGGGACAATGGAGGGTGCTCCAGGAGACGCGGCTGAGCTCTCTCGGCACCCACACTGTTCCTAGCTAATATGTCAATAGCCTCTTAAACAGAACATGATGTGTCTGGGATTTTACTGTCAGACCCATCCCTTTTGGGTCGGGTTGAGCTATTTTTTTTTTTAAATCTAAACTTGATTGCTACGCTCATTATCAAAGCCCCCACCCATCTGTTTCCACTTTCTTCGGGTTGCAATGAGGAGAGTGTGGAAATCTGCTCTTGCTCGAGGTTTCAGGGTGCCCCTCCCCTTTTGTGGAGGGTTGTTCGAGCCTTGGTGTAGTCCCTGCAATATGATCTGCTAGTAGTGGGTGGCCCCGGCTGGGCCATTTGAAACTAATTTACAACCTCATCTGAGACGATCGTCACTTTAAATTAATTAGCCAGAGCACATCAAAAATCGTATGTCAGGGAGTGAGGACAAGGAGGTTGATCCAGGGGTTTTCAGAGGTCAGAAAGGGCCCTTCCTCTCCAAGTTTTGCTGGATCCTGTTCTTGGGCGCAAAGGGCCATCTTTGCTTGTCTTTCCACCCACCTTTTGAAAGTAAAATACACACAGAAACCATAAAAAATTCAGCGTGTTGGTTTTGAAAGGCTTCTGCGGGCAGAAAAGGATTCCATGTTGGTTTTTATGATCCAAGGCTACAACTAGGAAGAGAGGTGAGCAAACTGGCTGGAGGGACCTGTGCATCGTACACTAAGTGCAAGAGATGGAGGGTGCAGGGATCAGGCCTGGGAATCTGCCTTGTCCCCTCCCAGGGAAGGTCTCCTGTTCCTCTGATGGTCATAAAGTACATACTGATCCCTTATATTGTGGCCAGCACTGAGGGGGTGGAAGAGCCTTCAAGAGGCCTGTGGATTTCATCAAAATGACAAGCATCATTTGTACAGCCCCTGGGAAGCCACACAGTGCTCTGACATTCCCACTTCATCTTCACTATGACCTTTGGGGAGCACACTGTATAATCATTCCATCTCAGAAGAGAAGGAACCAAGGCTAACAGAGGTCAAGAGGCTTGCCCCTGACCATACAGCTATACGGAGCTATAGTAAGAAACTCAAGAAAAACCTATGGCTAAAATCAAGTCCTCTTTCCATCCCAGATGCATAGGTGAGAACTACATAAACACAAGCAGTGTGGACAGGGACATCAACTCTTGGGATGCCTTCAGCCAGTGCAACCTAGGAATACTGCAGGCACGTGTTCCTGCCACTGTGAACTTGCAATGTGGACGGGTAATGGAGGCAGATCTTTAACCGGCTCTGAAGGAGTTCTGGGCACTCAACATGGCATAAATCTGTCAGGAACAAACTGTGCGCATCATCTCTGGGCTCGAGTTGACTCTGTGAAGCTGAAACCAGCAAGCGTTTGGACAGCAGCAGATTCTGACCTCGTCACTCTTCCATGCCAGCAAGTATCTGAAAGTAATTTGAGTCATTGAGCAAGGCTTTCGTAATGGCTGGCGCATCCCAAACACTCAAAACACACCAGCTATGACTGGTGCTCCCCAAAGCATCTCCTTCTGCCGAGTTCAGAACTGGAAGGGAAGACTTCACTCATAAAGATACAACTATCTCTCATAGAATTACTTAACTGACTGACAGCTGGCCCTGAGCACTCTGTGTGTGGGAAGGACCTCTTCCACTTCTTTCTGACTCTTGGGGCAGTTCTATGAAGTGCTTCATTGCTCCATTTTTAAACAATTGCAAAAAAGATCAATGAAATGTCCTCTTGTCCACAGATTCAAATTCAGGGAGCTTGTCTCCCAGCAAGGGCACAAAGCCACAAGACTGTTTATACCACCCACATCCTCCATGAACAACTGGGAATCCAGCCTTGACTTGAACATCCCAGGGACAGGGTGCCCGCTGGCTACCTCGCCACCTGTTGCAAAACAGGAGCTTTGAAGCAGAGAATGGACACTCCCTGACATCAAGGTAAAAGGTTACTGCCTGCTGCTTCTATGTATTGATCCAGGGGCTGAAAGGATCCTTGGACAATAAGTTTAAACTCCTTCCTCCAACTCCAATAGTCCCAGGGAGCTTTGGGCTATCAAAATGAAAACCTTCTTTTATAGATCAGGCCAGGGGCCTGAGAGTCTATCCTTCCATCCCCAAATAAAGTCAGTGTCTTAGGTCCAGATCTCATTTTGAGGAATAAGGATCCAGCGCAGGTGTAGGGTTAAGCCCAGGCTGCCTCCTATTCAAATGGGACACTGTCATACCTATCTGTCCAGACTGACTGTGGCTGTTTCCTGGCCAACACAATGTCGAAAAAAATCTTAATGAACCCACAAGGGGGCAGGAGAGTTGCTTGGTGGGTAGAGTGTCTGCCGCACAACCATGAAGACCTGAGTTCAGTTCCCCGGCGTCCACGTAAAAAGTCATTTGTTGCAGCACATGCCTGTGTTCCAGCTCTTGTGCTGCCTTGTGCAAAAGGCCAGGGTCTTGAGACCAGGGTATGATGACCAAGGGCGCCATCACCCACAAGGCCAGGGCCGATGTAAAGACTCTGGAGAGGAGACACATTTTGAATCTCTCTGTGTGACTCGCAGCACTGAGGACAGAGACAAATTTGGGAAGATCAGAGATGGGGCCTGGAAGTCATGAACTCCAGGAAGGAAAGATTAAGGCAGCATCTTAGAGATTTTTTTAAAAAATACAAATAGCTTTGGCATCTGGGCCTGGCAAGGCCACTGGACATGGCCCAAACATTTGGAGGAAGGGCTCTCCCTTATTCCACTGGAAAAGTCATCACTTTATAGGTGGAGAGAGAAAAGAAAGGAGAGAGGGAAGAGTACTGCTTCCTCCTTACCCGGAAACAGGCTCCCAGCAGCTCCCAGAATGAGCAGGTGCTAGGATGTGGGCCCTGCCCCCCAAGCAATGGAAATTTTAGCAGAAGGCTGTCTTAGTTAGGTTTTCATTGCTGTGAAAAACACCATAACCAAACATAACTTGGGAACGAAAGGATTTATTTCAGCTTCAGTTGTAGTCCAGCATGAAGGGAAGTCAGGACAGGACCTTGAGGCAGGAGCTGATGCTGAGGCCACAGAGGACTGCTGCTGACTGGATTTTACCCTCCGGTTTGCTTCATTTGCTTCCTTACATACTCCAGGTTACCTAAGTGTGGCATTGCCTACAGGCAGCAACTCTGCTCTTACACGTCAACCTTACAGTCAAGAAAATGCCTCGCAGGCTTGTCCACAGGCCAGTCTGCTAGGGGGCAGCTTCTCAATTGAGTGTCCCTTTTCTCGGATGACCCTAGCTTAGATTAAGTTGACAAAAATCTACCCAGCACAAAGGCCAGGAGTAGGGGCTGACAGAAGCTGGAGAAGTAGGAACTGGCTTGGGCCAGGCCAGAAGAGACTTCATTTGGACTACCAGGAAGGAAGGAAATGGAGGAAGGGTGAGGCCAGGACCGATGGGACAGGGGAATGGCAGAGACAGCAGCAGAACTCTGTGCTGCACTAGGGGAAGACCACTATATGAAGGCAAAGGGTGGCGAGCAAAGGAAGAATGCAGTGTTGGAGGGGGGTTCAGGGCGCTGGGCAACAGAGAAGCTGCGCTGTGGTTTGAGCGCTTTTCTGGCTTCCTGTTGAGGGAAGGGGCACTGTCCACACATTCACACACACAAAGCTAAGCTCAGGTCTAGAGTGGGCATGGCAGAGTCCTAACCCCATTCCTGTGGAATGCAGGCTCCTCTGGCTCCTCTGGTAAGAAAACGGTCCCATGGAGCCTTTCTTAGAACTGCTCTCAGCACCAGGCCTAAGCCTCCTTCTGGCCCCTCACGTCTAAGGTGCCATTCCCTGGGTGCTCTGGCTTCTTACCCTTTGCCCTGCATAGAGTTTCTCCCTTGAAATCTTTGGTCCATCTAATTCAGTATTGAAGTCTGAGTGACACTGGTAGGGGGCAGGGAAGTTCATTCTCTCCTAAGAGGGTCTATGCTCCTCCGGGGGTGAGGTTGCACCAAGACCTACACAACCTGGGCAACATTTGTCTCTGGAGCCCAGCAAAGACTGGAAACACAAAGGCCGCAGGAACCATAGGCATGGAAAAGGCAGGTTTCAACTAATAACACACACACACCCAACAGCACCCCCACCCCTTCTCATCTTGCCCCCAAGACCCTGCAAAGTTACAATCTTTGAAAACACTCGGACATCAGCATTGGCTAAAGTCAGCCAAGAACCCTCATACCTGGCGAGAATCACCATATACATGATGATCACCTGTACCCTCACACCTGGGAGCCACCTGCACTCTCACACCTGGGAACCTCCTGCACCTTCACACTTGGGAACCGCCTGCACCCTCACACCTGGGAACTACCTGCTGTGCTCTTGTCCAAATGTTTCTAATCTTTGATCCCACAAGGGTTAACAGGAGAGTGAAGAATGGGGAGATGCCAAGGGAACCACAGAGAGGCACCAGGCTTTCCAGGGTAGAGAAAGGGAAGGTACAGGAGGATATCTGTCACCTCTCAATGTCCCCTCTGCCACAGGCTACATTTTCAAGCCATTACATAAGAGAGCTGTCCAAGCATCATTCATTCAACAGTTGTCTCATGCCAGTGTTTAAATCTCAGCCGGGGCACTCACGACATTGGGAGTAGCAAAGTCTGCTGTGTAGATTCTGCAGTGTGGGAGGATGCTAATAGTATCTTTCGCCTCTACTCGTCAGAAGCCTGGACAAAAATGGCTTCAGATATTACTAAACATCCCCCAAGCAGAAAACTCACCTCTTTGAGAACTCCTGACTTAATCAGCAGCAGAAATTCCACTTTTGATGAAATGTCGATGTATCCTGGGGGTTGTGTTTCTCCGTGTCTGCCCTCCTACACAAGTGTGGAATTCAGGGCTTACTTAGTGGCTGCCAATCTGAAACTTCTAAAATGACTCTGAAGCCCCTCCATAGATCCCAGGATCTCCCTCCTCAACAAGCCCCACCCTACTGAATCCTATCGAGGCAGTTCAGCCCAAACGGGCAGCCATCATGTTCTCTTCCGGATAACAGATGTTTCCAGGACAGAATAACTAGTGTAGTTTCAGTTCCCACAATGAGTTTAATAGGTGTGAATCCAGAGCAGGGGTGAGGAGGGAGCTGTGTGTCACACCTGTCCCCTCCCTACTGAACATCTCTTGATTAATTTATTCATCCCACAAGCAGGTATTGAGTGGCCATAGTGGCAGGCACTGTGCTAGTGGCTAAAAACAGATCTGTGGTACTGAACGCTCCCCACAGGCCCTACCCAAGGGGTCAAGTACAAGCTCCCAGCTTTTACGGCGGAGGCTTGAGCTGCTGCACCATCTACTACCTGTGTGAATCTGGACACATTTCTTTTAATCTCCTTAAGGCTCGGTTTCTCATTTGTAAGCTGGAAATAATGGTGGCTCCCACATCCACCAGAAGTGAGAATTAGGTGGTGTAGGATGTCGAAATCATTTTGCATAGCGCCTGACAGGTGATAAAGCAAGAATGAGCTCCCTCCCTTGAAGAGGTGGTCAATCCTATTATTCAAGGCATCACTTGCTGGTGGGAGAAGCAGACAGATTTAACATGCACTTATATAAAGTATGGTAGGTAGCCTGTGAGACAGATATATAGAACTCATTCGAGAAGGAGATGAGGGAAGAAGGTGCTACCTAAATTCACACCTGAATGTGATGACTCATGAGGTGATGGGGGAGTGTATCGTGGCCATGGAAAAGTATGCATGGAGGCTCAGAGATCAGAGCCACAGGGCTTGGGAAGGGAGCTGAATATGCTCAGAGGACCTGAGGTAGGATGCTGGATACATGAGCTGCATCCATACCAACCAATCACACAAGCCCATTTAAGGCCTTCCCGCCTAACTCAAGGGGGAAGCCTTTGAGAATCTGCAGCAAAAGAGGGATGTGGTCAGGTTTGATTTCGAACTTCCCCTTCCCTGGGGGGATAAGGGAGAAATGATGGGAGGCACAAAAATGACCACTGCTGCTACCGTACAGAGAGAGGTGGCAGGCGCTTGCCCCAAGGAGGTAAAGCAGGAATGGGAAGCCTGGATAGAGCAACAGGTTGCTGGTGGCACAGTCCCAGGTGCAGGACAGAGAACAGCCAACTCCCGGAGAAGGAGCAAGGGAGTAGGTGGGGAAATGGATTGTGGAAAGATCACGTGAGCTTCTGAAGGGCTTCCCACAAATTCTTACAGCATCCCATGTGTGTGTTGGGCGGTAGTATCTGTGCACTCCAAAGCTGAATTAAACTCCAGGTGGCATCAGGAAATGGACCAGAAACAAAATAGAAAATGTCCTTCCCCTTGCACTGCATCTGCATAGGCAGCCATGGGGCAGGACTAGGAATATGCTATGGAGATGATGGGGGTGGGGGTCAGAACAGAACGTCACGTGCCAGGGGCCCCTGGGTTGTGGTCTGTGGAGAAGGTTAGGAAATTAGGTCCAGAATCTGGAAAGGGGGAGCTGAAAGACTCCGAAGTTCTGCAGCAGGCAAAGACAGAAGAACTGGGCCAGGCCCTTTACCCTTGCAGGGGAGTGTCGAGGTTACAGGATGGCCAGAGCACAGCATGCACCCACAGTGCAGAACATCAACTTGAACCTGAAAATAGGTGGTTTGGGGACAACTATAAGAAAGTCCAAACAATTTTTAGACATTAATTTTTAATGACCCAACTCATTCTCATAAAAGATTCAAACACCAAAGATAAGATGAAAATCGCTGGGTTCCAACCTGGGTTCTGGGCCTTTCTCCCTCTCTTCCCAGAGGTGAGTACTCTTCGGTTCCCCGGTGAGTTCCCACCCCCTCCTGCTTATTTGCATGCACGTATGTGTGGCCCTGAGGGAGGAATGCATTTTTTTCCCAAGGAGCTTTGTTGTCTTGTTGCTTGCTGAGGTGCGTGAATGGGCCTTCAAGCAGCAATGTTTCATTCCACAGACCCTGGTCTCCCAGGGACCCCCCCCCGCCCACCTCCCTACAATAGCATTGAATGACATACTGTCCTATGGTTCCTTTGGCCATTCCCCTATTGTCAACACTTAGGAAAATGGATAGGAAGTCAGGATCAAAAACAGAAGGAGTTGGGGCTGGAAATACTTGCTGCATTTGCATGGGACTCAGGTTTGGTTCCCAGGACCCATATTAGATGTCTCACAACCGTCTGTAACTTCAGTTCTAGGGGATCCAATGCCCTCTTCTGACTTCTGTGGGCATGGGGCACATACATGGTGCACAATCCTACTTTCTGGGACTCTAGAATCTAGTTAATCCTACAGACAAGTCTCCAGCCTCAACAGCAAGGGGTGAATTTTGGAGATTGATGAACCTTGCAGGTTGGTGGGTAGAATGCTTGCCTAGTACTCATAGACCCCTGGGTTCAATCCCCAGCATTACATAAACTAGCCTTAGACTGTAATCCCAGCACTTGGGAAGCAAAGGCAAAAGAATCAGAAATTTAAGTTTATTCTCAGCAACATAGTGAGTTCGAGGTCAGCCTGGACTAGATGAGATGAGATGAGACAAGGCATCACACACACACACACACACACACACACACACAGAGAGAGAGAGAGAGAGAGAGAGAGAGAGAGATGGGAGGAGGGACAGAGGGAGGGAAAGAGGAAGAGAGAGTGAGGGAAGGAGAGAGAGAGAGAGAGAGAGAGAGAGAGAGAGAGAGAGAAAGAGAGAGAGAGAGACTGATTCAGTTCCTGAGCCACAGAAGAGGGAAAGTCCTCATATGTGAAAGCTAATGGGTTTCAAGTAGGTGGGAGGAGACCCCAATCTTTAAGTCTTCCCGAGGCCATGGTTGCCAGGCTTCCCTGCACGCACCCCACCCACAGGCACACATCCTGTTCTTGCCTCTTTAAAGCCACACCTCTGTGTTTTACCTTCAGACCACTCGTGTATGTGGACAGCTCATCCCAGGCCACATTCCAGAAAGCAAGTACGAGGTCCGATGGCAAAATCCAGAACAAAGCCAAGCTGGGCTCTGGGCTGGCAGAATGCGTGGTCAGCACATCGCCACCCCCGTTTTCTTAGCAGTTCTCTGCATCCCGGATCGGCTGCCTGCGCTAGATTCCTGACTTCTTTTTCCCAATGTACATCGTGTCTGAATCTTGTATGTAGCCCCTAAATCTAGAAGAGACCCCAGAAACACTTTATGTGCACACCCTGTCGTACTATAAATCACTGCCACTTCTCCAGGGTAGTGAGGGGGTGTGGTGCGTGATCAAGAGTCTCTTGGAGTCCTTGAGTTAGAGTTCAGGGTGAAGCCCTTCGCCTCTCTAATAAGGGAACAGGCCCAGCAGAGGAGGAATGTGCCCAGTTCCCAAATTGCTTGGAACTGCAAGCTTGACTCTCACCGCAAAGCAAAATAGATTAACTCCTCCTGGATTCCTGCATGATCCTTTCCAGCAAAATACAGCTGTAAAGCCGCAGGCAAATCTTTCCTGAGTGGAATCACTCATGGCTTCGGCCTTTGATGGGAATTATTTGCACAGACTCTGTCTGGGAGGACCCCCAAGGCTCCGCAGCACAGACCCCCACGACGCTGGGGAAACAATCCAGTCCCCTCTAAAAGCAGCACAAGGTCCCCTGATGCCCGAGTGCCGCCAGGTCAGTCCATGTGAGCTGCTGCCCATTTCTGACCCAGCCTCCACCCACTCCCACCCCACCCCCGCTGCTCTCGCGCTTCTGGGAATGCCTTTGAAGTCGAAAACCCTTTCTTCCCTCTCCTGGGCCTAGTTGGATTGCAGCGCCCTACTTCCAGCTGGTGGGATTAGACTGGTTGGAGGCCCATCCAGGCCTGCAGATGAAGCAGTACCACTTGCTCTTGTGCACAGCGCCCCCTGCGGGCGGACCCCCGGGTCCTGTCCCTGAATAGCCTGCGATGGCCAGATGCCACAGAAGCAGATCTCAAGAACCCAGGGGACAAGGGGGTCAGGAAACAGATGGAACCGGTGCCTTGGAGCCCAAGATGTCTGGGACACGTTCATCACCTCTGTGAGCACAGATGGAGGGCATCCCAAACACTCCCCAAGCGGCTGCCAGGATCACACACTAGAGCCGAGCATCCTTCTAGGGGAAGCCCTGGCTTGTGGAATCACAAGAGTTCACGCTAAACTTCAAAGACAGTGCCCACTGGCTCCACTTCCCACAGTCTGTATAATACCTTCCCAGACAGCTAGAAAAGCCAAATCTGCTCTGGACTCCAGTCAGCTCAGACAAACCAGAGAATGTGTGATCTCGGACATCCCACTTGACTCTCTGAAGGCCATTTCCTCCTTTTGAGAAAGGAGAAGATCTATGTATGCCCATCATTTCTCTACTGTCTCCCCAACTCCAACACAGCACAGCCAATGCCCCGCCTCTCTCAACTTCCAAGATGGCGAATGCACATCATTCCCACACAACCTTCTATTAGGAGTTAGCCAGGATCATCCCCAGAAGTCCTCAGAAGTGGGGAAGCACCAACGGTCTCTTAGGCACACTTTGTCACCTGTCCTCTCTCATTCTCCAAATCTCTCTAGCCCTGTCCAACACTCCTCCAACCAGAGTGGCTGTCCCAAAGTCAGCCCTCCCAAGTCACTCCTCTGCTTCAAAGCCTTCAGTGAGTCCTCAGAACCTTTGGGATGTAGGACACCATCTGAGCCCGACAGAGATGGCTCCGGAAGTGTGCTGCTTTTCACCTTGTGCATTCTCCTTGGCTAAGGACACCCCACACACACACTTATCCAGTGAACATACTGTCACTAACATCTGTTCCCATGCCCCTCCCCCACCCCAGAAAGCTGCAAAGCCCCCTGTGCTCACTTCTGCTGCTTGCCCTAACTGCTTTATATTAAAATGTAATTCGATGTTTTGTTGTTCCAATTAGTTATCTGTCTTTCCTCTCTAAGTTGTGAACTCCTCAAGGGCTGTCTTATTCATCTCCAAATAACCTAGATGACTCCTGGGATCTCCCAGCCCACTTAACTCTAGTTAAGATGAGCTTTGTGGCAGACACAGCTAATTGACTACTCAATAGCTATTTTCCATGTCTTCCTTAATGATTCATCTCCAACTTTATAGGGAAGTAATATGCCCAACTAAAATAATCTTTTTCCCAGACTCTCTTGCAGCTAAGTACGGTCACATGACCTACAACTGACAAAGTCATTGGCATTCCAAGGAAACTTTATGAAGGAAGACAGATTCATTCACCTGGTCTATTTTCCTTTTTTCTGAGATACAGGCAAGAAAAGTGAAAAGATAACAGCCATTATGCAAATAAAACATAAACCATATGCTTCTCATGCACACAACTTAGCCTTCGCTCTGCATCTCACCAGTTTTCTGTATGCACCCTCACCATCTTTTGAGGAATTGCTTCAGAGAGGTTCCTCAAACCCAGGTAACACCTCTGAGACACTGTCCCATGCCTTTGTCTGTTTAAATCACTCTTTTTCTATCACTTGTAGCCATGATTCAAATACTGCTTCCTCATCCAAATGATATTCAAAGTCCTCCCTTGTCAAGATGTCTGCCAGTCCCCATTGAGTTCTTAGTCTGTGTTTGTGTGTGTATGCTTGTGTGTGTGCATGTATGTGTGTTTGTGTGTGATATGTGTGTGTGTTTGTGTGTGTGCATGTGTATGGGTGTGTGTGCATGTATGTGTATTCATAGGTGTGTGTGTGTGTGTGTGTGTGTGTGTGTATACCTATTGTAAGCCACACGTTGGGGTGACATTGTCTCAGGCCAGCCACAATAGGTTTGTACATTCCAGGGTAGAGGTGTGTGGATTAGAAATGTTAGGTAGAAACAGAAATATGAAAGAAATACAGAGACACAGAATAGTAATGGAAGGACAACTCTGTGAATACTGAATACTGAATCCACCCGCATTTATTTTTCGTATGCATTTACACCCCAATCCAAAGCAGGGAAGAAGGCAAAAGACCGCTTTAACACGACACAAAGGAAAACCAGAACAGTTACATGTTTCAATACTTAAGACATCAAGTCATTATTTCCTGAGTAAAGCATTTTGATGTTTTGGGCAGGATATGCAGCTAATAAACCCTAGACCAAGTATCCTGTAGGCAGCCACTCCCTACGTCAAACCTCCTATTTTAAAATGAAGGAGCAGGAATAGGCTTGAATTCTCTGACCGTTGGTCAGGGTGGAGTGGATCCATCTCTATGGGCCATCTTAATGTCCAAAACACCAAGTAACCACACCCTAGGTCAACAACTTGTTGTAGCCACACTTGTTGTGAACAAGTTGAGAAAGCAGAAATAAGCTCCACCTCTCTGGCCTTTAGTCAAGGTGGAACAGGTGCACATCTGTGCTCCTAGATACACACATGTACCTCAGTAAGCTTGCTCCTCAGGAACCCTTCATCTTGTTTTATGAGACAGGCTCTCCCACTAGTGCTGAGGCTCACCCCCAGCTTTGTACCCAGGTGCTAGGGTTCAAATTCAGATCCTCATGTTTGCACAGCTGGCGCTTTGCCAACTGAGCTCTCTCCCTTGCCCTGACCAATAGTCCTATTTGGATCCCATTCGTCTTTCAGAGGACTATTCCACTGTGACAGTTTTACATTTGTGAAGATTTTCGTACTTTTAACTACATATATGTGGGTGGTCTGTGTGGGAGCATGTGCATGTGAGTGCAGGCGTCTGTGGAGACCAGATGTGTCCGGTATCTCTGGAATCGGAGTTATGAGTGGTTGTGAGCTATCTAACACGGGTGCTGAGAACTGAACTCGGGCCCTCTGGAAGAGCAAGCAGTATGTGCTCTTAGCTGTGAGGCATCTCTCCAGCACTCCCTTCTCCCCAGTCCCTTCACAATTTTCTAGAAAGTATTGCAAGGGAAGTGAGTCAACTAAAATACTTTACAGTCAGGACATAAACACAGGCAAGTTACCTTGCAGCATCTCATGGTGCTCGAGACTCGGGAGGACTGAGCTCACTCTCAGAACCTTGGTGGTACCTTAACCTCGTCACCGGCCCTAGAGAATGGATTCTGACCTAGCAGTCCACATGACCCCCAGTTCACCCCATCCTGTTGCCTCCTTTCTCCCCCCTCCCTGTAGCTGTAGTTTGCATCTTCAATGACCCTCGAAGTTCCATTGCAGAGAGCTTGTTCCTCAGTGAAACAGTGTTTAGAGGTGAAGCCTTTGGGAATTGGTTGCTTCATGAGAGCTCTGAGATCGTGGAGGGACTGAATTATGGGGAGGTGCTCTGTTATAAAAGGATTCTCTTCCTCCCTCCCCATCCCTCCTTCTTTACTGGCCACCCTGAGATGGACCACTTCACTCCACTATTCTGCTCTGATCTTCTGATTCACACAGGCTAAAACTACCCTGGCAAAGTGACCGTGAACCAGAACCTCTGAAACCATAACCCCCCTCCCGCTTTTCATGGTTTTCTGTTGTTGTTGTTGTTGGTAGTGGTGGTAATGGTGGTTTTGCTTTTTTTTTTTTTTTTTTGCCAGCATTCTATCACAGCAACGGAAACCTAATGGTTTTCTTCCCTCCTCTGATCTTCTCCCCAAGTCCTCAAAGGAACCAAATCCAGAATCTTCTCATGCCCTCATGTTAGTATCTTGACCACTGTCTCCACCTCCTAGACTTGCCCTCCCATTTCCCATTCTGTTTCAGAAGTTGTCAAGAGGAATTCTGTTTTCCAAGGTCAAAATTGGATTCTTCTTTTTTCTTGTTCTTTTCTTTTATGCTCCCCACATTTTCTACCATGCTCCATGAAGGTGAGCTGTACAGGTTGAGCTAGGAGGAAACTGAGTCACGCCTCTGTGTCAGACCCCTTCTGTGTTAGGCTGAGTAGAGGGACAGGTGGATGCTGGGCCAGCCGTGTATGCCATGAAATGTCCCATGGCAAGTCACACTGAGTGTTGAAGTTCAGATTTTCCCATGAAGAACTCAGGCTAGAGGTGGGGAGGATTTAAACACTCACCTTTTTTTCTTCTTTTTTTTTTCAGAAACTGTTATGGATTCACTTTATAAATGAGGGGATACTTCTGCATAGCTCGTTCTGTGATTTCCTTCATTGCAAGCTGGAAGATTATACTATCGGCCTTTTTAAAACACGAACTTTCAGGCATTTTCGAATGACCTATGCTGTATGCTGTCTTCCCGCCCTCCCCTTGTCTTTATTATTGCCTTTCTTCACCATTCGCTCACGTTCTAGCTCCTTATGGCTAGTGACTAGCTTGGGAATTGTTAGGCTCTCTTTATTTCTCATGAAATAAAGCTTCCCACAAACACTGTGACATCGTGGCTGCTGCATCACATTTGAATAGCTATTAGTCTAGCCATGGACTAGGGCCATGGTGCAGTCTGTATGGCACAGAGTGCTCACCTGGTATTCATGAAGCTCTGGGTTCAACCCCCGCTCTATGTAAGCCACCCGGGGTGGCACATGTTGGTTAGGACCAGCACTTGAAAAGTAGGAGCTTGTGACCAGAAGTCCAAGGTCATCTTCACCTACAGCAAGTTCAAGACCAGCTTGGGTTGCTCAAAAAAAAAAAAAATTCTATATATAATATTTACTTCTAAATGTTATTTGATTTCTATTGTAATTTCTTTAAAGCGCAAGCTGTGGAGAACTGTTTCTTTATCTAACTATCAAAATAAGGTGTGGGGTGATTTCTTGTCATTGCAGATATGGGCTTTTAGCCTAGTTGGATTATGATCTGATATGTGGCCTAATCATAAATATCTTTTACAAAGTTTTAGGCCTTTCTCAAGATCAATTTTTATAACTGTTCCAGGGGGTATATTTGCAAAGAATGTGTGTTGTGTCTGTTAGGCTGAATTTCCTTTTTATATTATTCAAACGTTATGTATCTTTGCTATTGATGTAACTATATGATTCAGTTAACAGGATGTAAAAATCTATTTTGATCATGAATTTACTGGTTTATTCTTAAGATCCTGTCCATTTTTACTTCTTATTTTGTTTTTGTTTGAGACAGCATTTCACTCTAGACTATCATAGAACTCATTATGTATCTCAGGCTAGCTTCGAACTCAAGGCCATCCCCCTGCCTCAACATGCTGAGACCTGAGATTGTTAGCCACCATACTCAGCTTCCATTCCTGTTTAAGCTACTTTTTAAAGTTCCTATCAATTTAGAATTGCTGCATCTTCCTACGGTTTGCTGGAGGCTTCATTGTTAAAGACTTGACTGCCTGGTGATCGGCTTCCGTGAATGTCAGATCAATAGGCTGTAGCTTCATCCACAGCTCAGCCCATTGCGGCATGCTAATCAACTGACTGTGTTATTGTAGGTGTGGCCTGCCTGGAGGGAGGAAGGAAGTCTCGGCATTTTGAAGAATGTATCCTTCCTCTTTAGGTGAGCAGCTCTGCCCACCACATCCCCACCACGATACTCTACTCCATTACAGCCCGGAACAGTGGAACCAAGTGACTGGTACCAAGACTTCTGGAATAAGACATGCCTTTCCCCTTTGTATTGTTTCTGTAAGGTGTGCGAATTATAACACCAGCCTATCACTACACACCTACATAATGGCAAAACCCTACAGTACTGACACCACCAAATGCTGGCAAGGCAGTGGAGAGATGCGAACACTCACTCATGCCTGGGGGGAATGAATAATAAACAATACAGCAACTTTGCAAGACAGTTTAGTCTTGTCTGACAAAAGCTGATATATTCTTAACCATGTGATCTTTTATCATATTCCTTGGTATGTAGTCAAGTGAGATACAATCTCATTTCCACTGAAAACATAGACATTCATAGCAGCCCAAATCCTTAAATTCAACCAAAAGGCAAAACAAATCAACAGGCACATCAGACAGCGACTACAATTCAGTGTCACAAAAATAAACACACTAGGTCCTAAAAAGACACGGAGGAACTTTAAATATATATTATTAAGTAGAAAAAGGCAGTCTGAAAAGTCTACATAGAGTATGTTCCAACAGCTTAGCCCATGACGGACCCAATGTATATTGATGTTCTCAAAAGACTGTAGTGAATCTGAAAATTCCTATTCCTTAGTGACTCTCAGCCAGTTTGATGCCTTAGAGAAGTACACTGTGTATTTGTAGTGATACAGGCAAAGCTGTTGCAACAAGTCATATAGACAACTGTGTGTAATATGTAATGCCTACTACTGATAATGACTGTCACTGATTTATATAATTGTCATACTCTTTGTTACTAGGGCATTGCTTCTGCTAGATTGTTCTGTCCAGCAGCATCCTTTGTTTCTCTATCAGCGGTCTCTCTCTGGTCTTGTTTACCAAGTCTCTGGAGGGCATCAAAGAAACCATGTTGCATAATTGATCTCCCCTATCTAGGTTTGCACAAGGACACCCCATGATATTTTCACGAAGGCAATGACTGCCACTGCGTTTCTCAGAATACATTGGTTGTTAAGCAATGTACAACTCAATTTAATATTCTGGAAAAGGCAAAACTATAGGGACAGTAAAACGGTCAGCAGTTGCCAGGGGCCCACGTGCAGATAGTAAAGTATTGGCAGGGAACAGTAAAATAACCGAGCGTGAAAAACAGTGGAAGAAACATGCTGTTATATTCGTCAAAAATGCATGGAATGTGCGGCGACTTTGTTGTAAGTATGCACTTACTTCAGTTGACAATGACATTGATGGTGGAGGTTTATGGATCACAATAGAGGAACCTGTGGCAGGGACGCTGGCAGTGAGGGCGGCTTTACATGAGGGTATGGAGAAACTGAGGACCCCCGTGCTTTCTGTTCGACTCCCGTAATACAAAAACTGCTCTAAAAACAGTCTCTTTTTAGAAAAGAAAAAGAGAAGAAATTGATAGGCCCCATTGTCTTGCAACCAACTCAGAAATCCCTGTGGAAGGCAGAGGGCCTATGGGCATCATTGGAGGGATCTTCTGGCTCATATCTACAAGGATGCGGGGCTAAAACTCAAACCCTGGATCTGACTGAAATGAAGACAAATCTTCCAGATCTAAGCCTGAGTCTTTGTAGAGAAATAGCGGGGCCCTGAAGGATGGAAGAGGAACATTTAGGGGAGTAAGTGGGAATTTTGGACACTAGATGTCCTGAATCATCAAGTCCAAGAGGGAGTGCCACTTCTATGTGAAAATCAACCAGTCTCCTTGAACCTGGGAAGCATACGAAATCTCCAAAATGATGTTTGACCACCTCTAGGTCTTCCCTCACCATGATTGTTATCTTGTGCCAAGAGCCAGGGTTAGACACATCCCGGGCAGTCTATCTAGTCTCGTCCAGCTCAGCATCTAGAAAGCAGCAGCTTATGCCACAAAGGAAGAGCTTCGCAGGCCGGGAAGCACTGCCAGAGCCATGAGGTGATGGAGACTGGATCTGGAGAGTTTAGGCTTTGGCTAGTTGGCAAAATGAGGTTGATCATCTCCTGTATGTATTGATGGGAGAGCACCGCATAAACCCAGGGTCATAGATGGTAAGGGCTTTGGAACTACATTGCTACTGAGGGCCTCCTCCAGACCACATCTAATGATGGCTTGGAAACTGGAGAGTGGCGATGTATTCAATGTAATATTGAGGAAGGAGGGAAGACAAGAGTGGATATGGTCTATGAAAGCCTGGAGCTCATTTTGTTCCTTCTGGGAGCAAAAGTTTTCAGAGAGATAAAGCACCTTCCACTGCACCTTCTGCAATGAGAACTTCAATGACTATAGCGAGGTGAGGGCCAGAGACTAAGTACGATTTATCTGGGCTATCTTTAGTCCCCTAAATAACTTTCTTGGCCACTTCTGTGTCAGACCTAACACCCTGGGACTAACAGATCAGAACTTTTTGGAATGTATTAAATTAACAAAACCCTAGGTTCTACAAAGAGCTGAAAATGTCATCACATCGCATCTGAGGCCTAAGCAGAGGCTCTGTGCCGCGCTTTAACCAAACTGTTTGGTGTTTTCAGCAACATACTAGAGACAGACCTTGATTTACAGCTCTCTTTGATCTGGTACAACAAAAACTTCATCCAAACTGTTCCCAAACCGGAGCAGGGAACATGGACTAGTCTAAGTCTCTGTTCCTTGGTTCTGGTGACTCGTATTTGTCCCCAGAATGGACTCTCCCCATACCCTTTGAGGTGAGAGCTATGCTTTTGCATTGACACATCAAAGTGACCAGAGTCTACCTGTTGTAGAACACCTTGCTTTGAACAACATGGCTGTCATCTTCACCAGCTTCAATGGTGATAGGGCCCGTGGGCTGCTGACATTCTCTCAGAGAAGGAGGCTGCTGGAAGGTTATGGGACCCTCAGTCAAGTATCCAGCTACCACTTCCAGCTATTTGTGTGCAATTTTGTCCTAAAAAAACTGGAGTCTTGGGGAGGTGCTAGAATGTATAGGCTGAGGAAGACTAGGGGAAGGGAGCCAAGTGCAGCTATAGGGCGGCCATAGTCCATGTTGGGTGAAGACTTTTGTTGGGGGGAGGTAGTTCGTGACAGGGTTTCTCTGGGTAGCCCTGACCATCCTGGAACTTGCTCTATAGATCAGGCTGGTCTTGAACTCAGAGATCCACCTGCCTCTGCTTCCCGAGTGTTGGGATTAAAGGTGTATGCCACTACCACCTGACTTGGGTGAAGACTTTTAAGTGTGGCTTCCTAGGGTCATCCTTGCTCTGTAATATGTCCACCAAGTTCATTGGTTCCCCAGGGTTAACTTTGGTTTGTCACCGGCACTTTATAAGGAAGAAGTAGGAGCTGTTTCCATCTTCCCAAGCAGCTAACTCATGGCATCACCCACTATGAAGCAACAAACACGGCCTTGAAAGAGGGACCACTCGTGTCCTTTTGAAGCTCAGTGGTTGTCACTGTTCTCTATAAGACAGTATGAAAAGCAACAGATGCTGCCAGTAACCTGGGCTCCCAGGACCCTGAGTGGGGCTGATGGGGATCCCAGAAAGGCTGATGCTAGAACAACATTAATCAGCAGCAGTGAGATGGACGTAATTATTATAATAGGCAGTGGGGCTGGAGTGGCAATCAGGCTGCCTGACCAGCAGGGATCTTGGTGATTGCCAACTGGCCATGCTGTTCTGAGGGGGCACAATTGAGAGCTGACAAGTGTGATTTCACGTACATAGCTCCCCCTAATAAACTCGCTCAGAGCTAACTGAAGCTGGTGTCAGCTGCCCTCGGGGAAAATGACAACTCCACATCTGACTTCCAACACTGGATGAGCTCACAGCTCTGGGGCCCGTGTTTGAAGAAGAGGCCAGATTCCTTAGGATGAGGGACCCCATGAAACCAGTCCAAGTAGACATGATCAACCACTTTTTGACCCCTTCCCAAAGGGTCCTGTGGCAGGTTACTATGGTGACCTTGCTGAAGGAGAACACGGGACATTTCAAGGCATTCTGAACATGGGATCCAAACTGATATTGGTACTGAGGTAACTGAAGCGCCACTGTGCTTCCTCAGGTGGAGCCCATGGGATTGAAGAAGTGGATGCTTTCATGTCATCCCCATGGTCATCCCTGAAAGTGGAGATGTTACAGCCCCTGCCCCCCGGAAGTAGAAAGGCCAAATGAGATAGATGCTCATGAGACAAGACCCTGTTGTAGCTAGAATGTGGAATGTTCCTACGATTCATGTGTTTGAACACTTGGCCCCCAGCTGGTGGTGCTAGGATTTGAAAGGCATGGGACCTTTAGGAGGGAGAGTTGTGATGAAGGAAGTGGGCCATTCTGGGATGGGTCTTGAGGTTTGTAATTGTCTGCCTCTCTTCTGGTCCTTCCTCTTCTTCTTGTTCTGCAAAGATGTGAGCTCTTTCTCATCAGGTATTTAAACTTAAGTACAAGAAAAGCATCTAATACAGCCTTAGAGTCACCTTGGCCAGTGACACACATTTGACTTTTTGACTTAGAACAATACTAGTCTCTAACCAAACACTTGGGCATGATCTCGGCTGGCTGGGCCTGGCCACCATATCTAGACTCCAAGACTTCCATGGAAATGGACTGTTCTTTCTTCAGCCCTCCCTAGCAGCTTCAGGTCCCAAAGACCTTCAGGAAATCCCTAAAGCTGGCCCTCCCTCCCAAAGAGTAAACAATGAAGACTGCGAAGAGTCACCCTCAGGGGAGCCAACCTGCAAAGGAGCCTCTGAGACAAGCCTCAGCACCGAATGGAAGAGGAGACCACTTTGTTCCCAGAAGGTACAGAGACAAGGCCCAAAGCTTGGAAGAGGCTCAGACCAGCCGAGGCACCCAGAAAGGACACTGTCCAACCTGTCGAGCTGCCTGCATGTTGTGCAGTGTGCTGGAGGGTTCCAGCTTTTGTAAACCGTCATTCATCATGCATGGCTTCAGGCAATCTATGCTTCTGTAATTAACCCCAATTCACTCTGTTGGGCTTTGGTGCTGTGGCCGCTTGAACAGGAATGGCCCCCATAGGCTCACAGATTTGACTGCTTGCTCCTTAGGGAACGGTGCCATGTGACAGGGATTAGGAGGTATGGCCTTGTTGGAATAGACGTGGCCTTGCTGGAGGATGTGTGTCACCACAGGTGGACTTTGGGGTCTCAAAAGCTAACGTCAGGCCCAGCATCTCTCTCTCTTCTTGCTGCCTATAGATCCAAATGTAGCACTCTCAGTTTCTCCAGCACCATGCCTGCCTACATGCCGCCATGCTGCCCACTGTGACAGCCATGGACTAAACTTCTGAAACTGTAAGCAAGCCCCAGTTAGATGCTTCTCTTCTTAAGAGTTACTGTGGTCATGGTGTCTCTTCACAGCAACAGAACACCCACAAAGACAGGTGTGATCCATATTTTGGTCTGTCCTCAGTTTCCTATCTAGGGTGAGTAGATGTTTTTCGCGCCTCCCCAGAACTAGTGTCACAACACTGCAGCGCCAGTGTGAAACCGAGCACAGCTGGCTAGAAAGAGGGAGCTGGAGGCCCTAATCCTGGTTCTTCCCCAGCCAGACAGTCTCGTGAACTTGATAAAGGCCCTCACCCCATCCTAGGCTGCTTGGTGTGAGGTCGGCAGGCAGCTCAGATGCCCAGCCAGCCACCACTGCCGCCTCTGCCTCCTTTTTCTCCTGGTGTGTGTGTGTACCCCATATATGTGTATGGATGCTCTGTTTGGGAATTCCTTCCCAGGAGAGAGATAACCGACAGCCATGCCCTCTTTACAAGGTTCCCAGGACAACCCAAAATTCAATTCCACCTAAAATCAGTCTATAGACACAATGAGCTGATTAGCCTCACTTATACAGGCATGGGCGGGGGGTGGTTATAGACAGTGCATGGGTGATCCTCAAGTAGAAGTACTGGCAGCTTTGCACATAGCCTGAATGATGACTCCCCAGGGGCCACATATATGGAGCCTCCTTCCGTTTGCCCTCCCCAGCCTATATCCATTAGCACTTCCTGAGACTCCCAAGGCCAAGTGCAATTAATGCAGCATTGCCTGGAAATGACTTGGAGGAGGGACAGGAAGTCAAGAGCTGGTCTAATGTCCTTCTTCTCCCTCCTGTGAAGGTATGTCATAGTCAACAAGCCCAACTGTGATGCCCTTGGTAAGCACGTACACAGAGCCAATGCAAAGACAGGATCTCTCATTGGCTGGGAATTCACTAAGTAGGCTGGGTGTCCATTAAACCCTAAGGATCCACCCACCGCAGTCCAGGTACTGTGGTTATAAGGGTGCACCACCATGTCCATGCTTTTATGTGGGCTCTGGGACTCGAACTCAGGTACTCAAGCTTACAAGGCAAGCACTTTTACCAATTGAGCCGTCGTTACTGTAACCCTTACCAGGCCCCTTTGCGTACTCTGGATGCAGACTTAGCACGATCAGGGCTCTTACCCAGAGTCTCAGCTTTTCTTAATAGAAGATTGGAGCTGTGATGGTGTGGGTGCGCAATGTCTCCACAGGCTCAGGTACTGGAAGGCTGGTGGCCAGATGATGGTCTTTGGGGAGGTGACCGAATCTTGACTTCACTAATGGCTTTTCTTTTTTTATAATCATTGGTTCTGTTTTATGCACGTGAGTGTTTGTCTGCAAGTATCTATGTGCACCACACCCATGCAGTGCCCACAGAGGTCACAAGAGGGTGTTGGATCTCCTAGAACTAGAGCTACTGATGGTCGTGAATCGCCATGCTGGTTCTTAGAACCAAACGTGGATCCTCTGCAAAAGCAGACAGTGCCATTCTCTAGCCCTTGATGGACTATCTCTTGATGTAGTCATGGTATGATGCTATTATTGGGAGGCATCACACTGTAGGAGAGTAAGGCTTGGAGGGAGGAAAGAGGCCTCTAGGGTGTTCTCAGTGAAGATGCATTGGCCCTGATTTCTTCTTTCTCTGCTTCCTGACTTCCAGAAGGCAATTATCTGTACCCTATTGGTGGTTTGTTTGTTTGTTTTTTCCTGTCTTCTCCCCTCCCCTTCTTTTCCTTCTTCTTTCTTCCCTTTCCCCTTCCATTCGCTCTTTCTTTATTAAGTGCTGGGGATTGAACCCAGGGCCTCACACATGCTAAACACCTGTTCCCCCATTAAGCTATCCTACCTCCGACTGCCTTTCTTTCTCTGTTTCCGCCTTCAACCACCTCTTGTATAGATGCCTTCAGTCTCTCTCTCTCTCTCTCTCTCTCTCTCTCTCTCTCTCTCTCTCACACACACACACACACACACACACACACACACAGTGCCCTTGCTGGAGGAAAGCTGGGAGGCGCACAGGAAACCCACACATCCCAGTGAGCGCCTAGTGAGAGCTCTCAGAGTTTAGCTCTGATCCAGGGTCGTCAAAGGCAGGCCAGACCTGGTCAGCCTAGGAGTGCAGCCTGACAGATGTCTGGGGAAACTCGTACATCAGCCACTTTGTCCTCAGACTCTTGGCAGTCCTCGTTCCATTTCTCCATATTAATAATGAAAAAGGAAAAGCCCTCAATGATTGTGCAGCGAAATGAATCTGCAATTAATTTTAAATAAGCTTCGAATCCCACTGTGGTGCCCTCCCTTGGTATTTTAATGGGACATGGTTTCACTAGATAGGCACACCATAAAGATCCTGAAACACAGGATAGACAAAATCCTCTTAGGCGTGCTAAAGGGTAATTTGGTTTTTCTCAAAGCTACGGTTATTTTTTTAAAAAAAAAAAAAAACTACAGGATAGAAATAAGCCAGCTTTTAAGAAAATATTAACTGCTAACCCATAAACTATTCCAAAAAGCAACTTTCCTACTCAAAAATCTAGCATATGGTTTTCAGAGCTTAACCTCCTTTTGTATTTTCATTTTTTTCTGTCTCTCTTAAGCCAAGAACTCGAAATTCTTATCAAAGGGGGCTTAGGGAGGCCTTCTCTCATGAGTCTGAAATTGATTGACAAAACCCTCAGGCTGCAGAATCTGTGTGTGTGTGTGTGTGTGTGTGTGTGTGTGTGTGTGTGTGTGTGTGTATGTGTGTGTGTGGTTGTGTAATTGTGTGTGTATGGCTGTGTGGGTGTGTGGTTGGTTGTGTGTGTGTATGTGTGGTTGTGGGTGGTTGTTTGTGTGTATGTGGTATGTGTGTGTCTGTCTGTTCTGGTTCTAGTTGGTCGCAGGTCTCTTGGCCAGCCTGGGAGCTCTGTGCTCTCAGGAGGAGCTGCTATTCAAATCCACAGAGGACCTTTCTCTCTCCTACCTCTGGGACACTTTCCAGCTCTATGTTTCCCAGCCCTGCCTCCCTCTGTCTACCCCCGCCCTGGTCCTCCCCCTCTGATCCCAGGCCAAAATTTGGCTCCAATAATAACAAAGAGGCCCAGAAGATGAAAAGCTGAAATCCTTTCCTTTCCAGCCGAAACCAGGTGTGATGCTGGCGGGGAGAGGTTCCAAGCCTGGCAGAGCCAGATGAAGGCATGCGAAAGCAATAACCCGAAAATGAGCCCCACGTGGGGCCAGATGCCCGCACCTTTCACTTATTTCGCTATAAATGAGTTTCCTGGGGCAAAATAATTTCTTCCTTCAAAGAAAACCATAGTCAGATGCCAAAGAAGGGAAGGGAGAGGTTGGGAAGAGGAGGAGAGAAAGGTTCTGGGGGAGGAACCTAGTGGTCCAGCGTGCAGGGCTCCACAGGGCTCAGGCAGGCCCATTAGGAATTCTCTGGCTTACAAACTGATTCTCTGCTGTCTGCAGTAGTGAGAGAGGTCGAGAAGCTTCCCCCAGTCTGCTGGCTGCTGGCACATTCCTCAGAAGGGACATAAGGATGGTGTGCTGGCTCTTGGAGGGACAAGAACACAAGGCCCAGGAGACTAAATTTTCTGGGTCCCTGGGGACTGGAAGGCTTTCTCCAAGGGATGCTTCTTGCCACCAGGTAAGGCTCGAGGCTGGGGTGCAAACCTCAGACAGAATTACAAGGCTGCCTCCAGCAGCTTCTCAGTCCTTGGACGTGTTCAGATGCAGGGACTTGGGACTCCCTACCTGGCTGGACACCCTTGACATGGGGTCAGAATGCGAGTTGCTTCTGCCCACCACTGAGAAAAAAAAATCAGTTAAGAGTGAACGTCAGGTTGAGCCAGAGCTGATGGACTGGACAGCTGACTAGACATGGATACTGTGGTAGCCAAAAATGGGGATAACTCAGTCAGGAAGGCAAAGGTAGCCTGACTGGAGACTTTCCTACTTTCCGAGACTGGAGCCACCATCTTGAACCTGCACGCTCGGCACCAGACCAACCCTTAGCCTTGTGTTGGGATCAAGCGCTGAGGTCCCGCAGCAGTGAGGGATCCCGCCCAGGGAGATGGAAAGCTGGAAGAAGAGGAAGGAAGCCGCACTGAAGAGGGTAACTGACGCAGCAACTCCCCAGTTCCGCCTCCATTGCTTGCAGTGCTCCTTACTGGCCACTAGGAGCTAGGGAGATGGGGACGTTTCCCCCCCCCCCCCCCCCTCCCACAGCTCTTCGCGGCTCCATCCCAGCAAGAACATCCTTCAGAAGGCTCTACTAAGCCGACTGTGATAACCGGCGAGTTCAGTCAGGAATGAGATTGTGGTCTTCTGCAATGGCTTTGATGAGAATCAACAGGGACCCCTAGATTGCGAGTGTCACGAGGTTGGTCCCGGGCCCTGTTAGGCTGTGGGGTATTGATTGTGGCAGTGAAAATGCGGACCTGGAGCCAGAAGTCTGTCACAGTCTCCCGGCCTCACAGTTTCCATTCTCCCGAGCTCTAAGAGGCACATCAGCAAGGCCAGGTGCGCTGGCTCCTCTGCATTTCCATCTTCCCCACGTCTTTACGTGCACCCAGCTCTTTCCTGTCTACCTTGTTCTGCCCAAGAAACCGAGGGTAGATTCGTTCATAGGCAACTGGCCCTCCAATGAGTCAGAAGCCAGAGGGATAGCAGTTTCATTTACGACAAGGTCAGAGGACAAAGAAGAGAAGGAGGGCAAGGAGAAGGATTCTGGGGAGAGGAACCTAGTGGGCCAGCTTCCAGGGCTCCACAGAGCTCAGGCAGGTCCATCAAGAGTTCTCTGTCTTACAAACTGGTATTCTGCTGTTTGCAATGGTGAGAGACCTAGAAGCTTCACCCAGTCTCTGGGCTGGTGCATGTTTCTTGGCAGGGAGGTGAATATGGTGGTAAGTCCATTGTAACTTGAAAATAGCTTTTAATACAATAATCAGCCAGGCATTGTAGCTCAGTCCAGACTACATTAAAAATGTTCAGAACATGTCCATTAGCATACAGTTGGACAAAGTTATCTAATGTGGACTATTTTGAAGGATCAAGTACCTCCTATAATTTATCAAGTATTTGCATCCAGGAAAGCTAGCGCCACTATGTTCTGTAGATTGTGAGCTGTTTCCGCTCATTACTGAGAGCTACCATTTTCTGCATTGTCCAACAATAAGTACTATGGTAAAACCAGACACTGTGCTTGGTTCTGTGATCCCAGCACTGGAGAGATGGAGACAAGGCGATCCCTGGGGCTAGCCAGCCAGCCAGCTCAGCCTGCTTGGCAAGTTTCAGGCCAGTAGAGACCCTGTCTCAAAAGCAAAGGTGGATGGTACCTGAGGAAGGACACTGAATGTTGTTCTCTGACCTTCATATGAGCGCATATTCTCACACACACATGTGCACCTGCACACACATGAACATGCACACACACACACACACACACAGAGTATCATAGTATATAATCAAAATGTAAAATTTGAAGTATATTTTCTATTGAATGCATATTGCTTTTGTACTGTTATGAGCTGAGCCTTTGTACCTTGGGGACCATCTCTGTCCAAAAAAGGAGTAGCCAGCAATGTCAAACATTGCAGAAAATTCAGGGTGAGAGTAGGGAAGCCCCGTAGGGTCAGTATGGAAGCATCCAGAACCTTGATGTGAGCACTGTCTGTAAACAACTGGGGCATCTAGATGGTAGAGCAAGAGCTGGTCATTGGAAGAAAGTCTGAGAAGTTCTGGCAAAGGAATAGAGAAAGGATGTTACACCTAGAGTAAAAGATGGCCTTGAGGAGGGGTTTGTAGCCCTGGTTGTCCTAGAACTGGCTCTGTAGATCAGGCTAGCCTCTAACTCTGCAATCCACCTGCCTCTGCCTCCTGAGTACTGGAATTTAAGGCGTGTGCCACCACCACCTGGCTCAAAGAGGTGTTTCTAGGACGGAGCACTTTGCCTGCCTAAGGGATGCTTTAGAAAGGGAAGGAAGAGAAGGTGGTTAATAATCCAAAACAAACGGATGACTATGGGCAATGGGGGAGGGCAGCAGGAAGTCCTTGGAGACAAGGGAATAGAATCCAGAGTGGGTGGATGGGCAAGCATTTGGAAGCAGCTGTATTAGTCAGGATTCTCTGGAGGAACAGAACCGATTGTGTGTGTGTGTGTGTGTGTGTGTGTGTGTGTGTGCGTGTGTGTGTGTGCGTGTGTGCGCTCAGCTTATGTTAAAACAGTAGCAGGTTATCTCACACCCGAGAGGCTGAGAATCCGGTAGCTGTTCAGTTCATCATGATGGGTGCCTTAGTCATTCCAATCTGGGGCTGAACCTGAAAGTTTCTTGGCGCTTCCATCCTGGGTTGTGATGGAAGACTGGAAAGACTGGTTCTGAGATCAGGGGTAGGATGGAGCCGAGAGAGCGCTGCCAGCAGCCACACTCAGAGCCGCACCAAGCAGCCACAGCTGCAGCAGCAATCAACTGGCAGCAAGAGAAAAGACGGTTAAGCAAGCAAAAGCTGAATAATCAGCCTGTGTCCCCTCTTATCTGGGCCATCACACTTGAGGAGGGTGTTCCCACATCAATCAAGGCATCCAGAGCAAGTCTTCAAATGAGGCTCCCTACCCAAGTGACTCGAATTTGTGGCAAGCTGACGTTGCAGAGGTAAAGAAACTCCCTTCATGGTAACCGCTTGCCATTCCAAAGACAGAGAGCCCACCAGATGGCCCCGAGGCCTTGCGTGTGGGAAGTGGATGAGAAAGGCTGAGCAAACAAATGGAGGCCAAATTTTGGAGACTCTGAGGCCAAAACAAGGGATTCCAAGCTCCTCCTGAGATGTAGTTTGGTTCGGACGCTAGAGCATGTGGCATCAAGACTAGTTAGGTGTGTTGCCAGTCATGGATTTGTGGAAAGGGCAGATGTTGGAAAGGGTGCAGGCCTTGAGTCTAGATGAATCTGCATTAGAATCCTATTGCAAAAGCCAGTAGACTGGGGACGGATTCCGTTTTTATGAGCCTCTCTTGTAAAATAAAGGGAATGGGCATTCCTATTAGAGTGGGTACCATAAAGATGACAAGATATTACATATTAGCTTAGCAATGAGTAAGTCAGTGCTTAATGAATAGTAGCTACTAAATCAGAACTTCGGGGAAATGGGGTTTACTTTTAATGAGCTCAGGGTGGTGTTTGAGTGGTTGTCCTGAGGTCATGAGGGAAGGAGGCTTGTCTTAGGTTTCCTGTGACCTGCACCTTATAAGGAGAGTACGAAGTACTTGTTGAAGGGCCAGAGAGAGAACTTAGTCTATAAAGTACTTGCCTTGAAAGCATGTGGACCAGAGTTTGATCCCCATCACCCACCTGGAAAAGTCGGGCATATAGCCTGGCAGTGGTGGCACATGCCTTTAATGCTAGCACTCAGGAGGCAGAAGCAGACAGATCTCTGTGAGTTCAAGGCCAGCCTGGTCTACAAAGTGAGTTTCAGGACAGCCAGGGCTACACAGAGAAAACCTGTCTTGAAGAACAAAAACAAATAAAAAAAAAAAAAAGAGTCAGGCATAGTGGCATGTGTACCAGGGAGGTGGTAACAGAGGCCATCTAGGGTTTGGGGCCAGTCCCATGTTTCAGTAAGAGGTCCTATCTCAAAAAGCAAGACAGAGAGCCGTCACAAGAAATAATACCCAAGACTGACTTCCAGCCTCCACATGCGTGAACATATATATGCACTGCACGCGCGTGCACACACGCACGTTTACCTATAGGTTCACATGCACACACACAAAGTATCAGAAGTGTTTATTGCATAAGTTGGTGGTAGACACCAGAGTAGACAGACAAGTAAATAAATGATAAGTAGGTAGATGGATACACAAATAAACAGAATATAGATTTTAGAAAGGTAGATAGAACTTGACATAAAAATTTAGTCTTAATTTAGAACGTTACAGTTTAGAACTTTCTTTATGAGACTTTAGCACCTTCCTATAAAACACCAAAACCACATCACGCAAGTGGTTTCCTGTTCGGGAGGAGAAGCAGCGAGGAGCACCGAGCGATCATCCAGCGGCTCGCCAGGCCAAGCCAAATGAGCCACAGACTAACAGCTCTTGCAGGCTTGTTATCTCCTAATAGGGCCCACCAGGGTTTTCGGGAACACGCCTGCATAACTGCGCTGTCTGCAACCAACGTTCTCTCTGGCAGCCTCACCATTCCGTCGGCCCTAATTACACAGAATCTACTTCTGGATCAGACTCCTTCCTCCCATCCCCAGATAGGGCCCGACTCAGACTGCAGCCCGTGCGCCCCCACTGCCCTCGCAGTTCCCTCCCCACCTAGCAGGATTGCCAGCCCGGCCAAGGTCAAGGCTGACTCAGGCGAAAGGAATGGCTCTCCAGCTGGCCCCTCACCGGTTCTCACCAACGTCCTGTCATCCGCCTAATTTATTAGTGTCTGAAAACCAAAGCTTTGAAATCCATCTAATTTAACTTCTTCTTCCCGCCTGCCTGGCAACTCTCCTGAAGTTTAAATAAGCCAACATTGAAGTGTGTGTGGGCGGATGCGGGGCAATCAAGAAAGAGAAGCCAAGGAGAGGAAGAATAGACCGCCTGACATTTTGTTTCAGGAGGCTCATTTGTTAGCCTACTCCAACTCTCTCCTTGGCGTTCTAGGTGATTGTGGGTTTCAATATGCAGCCTCCTCAGCCAGGGTCGGCTGCGCATGCCTTCTTCCTGCCTGCAGACCAGAAATTTTGAAGGCTTAGAAGCAGCCAAGCTCAAAGGCACAGTCTCCTAAAGGCTGGGAAGCCAGGCTGCACCTCCAGCCTGCAAGCCATCTAGCACAGAACCTCCGGCCCTCCAGTGGTTTGCAAGGGACTTGGATTTTCTTTTTTTCAGGGACTCAAAGCTGATATTAACAAATTCCACAAGCAGAATGACGATCTAAATGATCCAATATTTACAGGCTTGACTTGGAATGGTAGAGCTTGGGTTTGTTTTCTGGTTTTGGTTTTGCTTTGCCTTCCCACTGATGGCTGTCTGTGTCAGCTCATCATAAGGAAGACAGGATGGGTTTTAAGATAAGTTCAAACTGGCTGGAGTTCTTTCAGAACCAGATCTAAATTCAGAATTTTTTCCGTTTTTGTTTCTGAGTGATGACATGACAGAGCGGAAGTGACCAGGGTTGGGATCCTCGCCTGTCCGTCACCTGGCCACATAGCCTTGTGCTGTGTGATCCTGGCCAAACTGTAATCCCCAGTAGCCCTGTGTTCTTTTTTATAAACTGAGTCGGGGATGGCCCCTTTTTTGAAAGAAGCAGGAGATAAAGGATGTCATATTTAAGGCCGCTCAGGCCCCTGACCCAGAGTGGCCACTCAGCGTGAATCAGGTCTTCCTCTTTCATCTTGACCTCAGAGGTGTCGAGAAGTCTCCTCGAAGACACACCACTGCTAGAGCGGTCCTTTGCCAAAGTTCTGCCCTGCATAAATTTAGCACGCTGTGCCCACCACACCCCCCTTGACACTCAGAAGAGAAAATCTCTCTGGCTCCTCACTTTACAGAACAGAAACACTAGCACTTAAGACTCTCAGCCAGATAAGGAGCAATCAATAAAAAGAATTGATAGGTTAAGGTTTTTAATTGGAGGGATTATATTTTAATATGGTGGATCAACCCCGGCAGTCTTACTCTTGCTGTGGCGGAACACCATGACCGAAGCAGCTTGTGGAGGAAAGGGTGCATTTGGCTCACACTCTGCATCACTGTTCTTCATAGAAGAAAGTCAGGACCAGAACTCAAATAGGACAGGAACCTGGAGGCAGAGCTGATTGATGCAGAGGCCATGGAGGGGGGCTGCTTACTGGCTTGCTCAACCTGCTTTCTTATAGAGTCCTAGGACCACCAGGCCAGGGATGGCACCTAAGACCACTGGAAAACACAGATATTTATATTATAATTCATAACAGTAGCAAAATTACAGTTATGAAATGGCAATGAAAATAATTTTATGGTTGGGGGTCACCCCAACATGAGGAACTGTATTAAAAGGTCACAGCATTAGGAAGGTTGAGAACCACTGGCCTAGAAGCTGGAGCTATTGCTCAGTGGGTCAGACACGTGTCTAGTATTCATGAAGTCCCGAGTTCCATCCTCAGCATCGCATAAAACAGGGCAAGGTGCACACACCTATAAGCCCAGCATTCAAGAGCAGAGGCAGGAAGATCAGGAACCCAAAGCCACCCTTGACTACGAAGTGAATTTGAGGCCAGCTGAGATACATGGGAATTTAAATGCGACAATAAAATAGAAAAGAAACATAATTTTCCGTGTTTCCTGGAAACCCTTTTTTTCAAAACACAGGACATAACTGTCTCAAGTGCTGAGTCACGGGCTGTCTGGCCCTACTAGACCTTGCAAACCTTTCGACCCATCCTAGGCTGCCAATATGGAGCCTGCCCTAAGGATTAAGCATTAGCTTTAATTTGGTTCCCAGGGAACAACACGGCAGGAGTTAATCTCTCTCTAGTCAAAGATTCAAACATGCGACCAGTTATATTTGCAAATATAATTGCATTTATTTTCCTCAGCTCAAAGGAATTCCAGCCCTCTGAAGTCCTGCAATCTTCCATTGTGTTCCCCTCATTCTGACGTCTCATGTCCCTCTAACTAGGTTCTTGCTAAAGTTCTGCATTCCTACTCTAACCAGGCTATTGGGTCAGGAAGTAGATCCCGGTGGGCAGGTATCCACCTCGTTTGCCTGTTTCTCAAAGCAGGCCAATCGTCTCTACAGTAAGTGTTTCTCTTTGGTTTCTCTTGGTGTGATAAACACCATGACCAGAAGCAACGTGGGGAAGAAAGGGTTTCTTTCAGCTATTTCCACGTCAGTCCGTCCGTCACCAAGGGAAGCAGGGCAGGAACCTGGACCAGAAACCATGGAGGAATGCTGCATACCATCATGCTGTCTGGATTACTCTTATAGAGCCTGGGGCCACCTGCCTAGGGATGGCGCTGCCCTTGCCGAACGACTCCTCCCGCCCCCACACATACATCAATCATCAGTCAAGTCAACCTCACAGACATATGGACAGTCTAAACTAATCTGCGCAATTCCTCAATTGAGATTCCCTCTTTCCAGGGACCTGGGATTGTACGAAGCTGGTAATAAAACTAGCCAGAACACCAAGTGATGTTATAATGGTCATCTTAGTACATGTGTCTCTCTGAGACTCTGCTAGTCAAGAGAGGTAGGCTAGGCCCTAGTGAACTGGATACTCCATTATCCTGGACAGCACCATTGCTTTCCGTGACAATGGACTGTCAATCATGCGTACTGGCTCCTTGGCGTCACCCAAACCTCACAAACAAAGCTTCACAAAGTGTATCACCCTGCTGGGTGATATGGGCCACTCGTTTTGACTTCGGTTTTCTCTCCCTGCGATTTTTAGGAGTGTGAAGCATCTCTGTGTGTACCTTATCCACACTCCCACTTCTGTGAATCGCCTGCTCATACAGTTTGCTCGTTTTTATACTATTCTTCATCTCTTTTTAAATCAGTTTCCAAGAGTCTCTTATATGTCCTGTATGTTGCTTTATTGCCATCATCTTCAAAACTTCGAAGGATTTCAAAGCATGTAAAAGTTGAGTGCATATTATTGCATAATAGACTTGGCAGTCATCTCTCCATATGTTCCTCCATAGATAGACAAAAGGCAGAGGTAACCCGGCCCTTAATTGATTAACCATATGCAACGACTGGTGTATTATCTTGGCTTTGTTTTCTTGTCTGGATAAAAACAAAATAGGAACATAAAATTTACCATCCTCACCATCTTTAAATGTGCCACTCAATAGTGTTAAGTATATTCATATTGTTGCAAAAGTGTGTCAATACATGATGTCAACACATTCGAAAGCAAGCTACAGACTCTGGGATTCGAGTAAATCTCGTTAGAACAAAGGCTTTCCCCGCGCATGTAACACTAATCTCTAGTTAGAGTTCACAGTCAGCAGCCTCAATTATCTCAATATCTCCTGACATTTGATCTCAATCCTTGAAGACTTTCATGCGACAAAAATCTTTCATGTTTTTGCCATCAAATGTGTCCATTTGTTTTTCTCCCTGAGGAAAAAGGTTTGGAGGGCCATGAGCGGTTGGCCATTTCCAAATGGTGACATTATTTTTCAACAATTTCACCTGTTCAGTTTTACAGTTTCACCTTTCGAACTTAGACCTGAAATCTAAATAGCTTCACCTTTGTGCAGGGTAAGAAGTGAGCCCTCAGCCTACTCTTTATAGTGGACACATTCTTTGCTAATGCCACGTGTTCCCCCAGGCTGCTTGTGGTGCTTTCTTAGACATCAGGTTCCACAGGTATGTTTGCCCAGCGCCTCCCTCCAGTGCTCCACCTACCATGAAAAGGTTCTCCACCTGCCATGAGGACGGTGCTCCACCTGCCATGAGACAGTGCTCCACCTGCCATGAGACTAGTGACCTTCATTTTCAGTTTTGCCTCCTGCCTGTGTATCCCCTGACCCACACATCAGCTTCGCTCTTTGGACTCTCTGTTTTTCAGACTTGATAGCTTTGTTGGGCAGGGGTTGGGAGTGGGAAGGGGGAGCTTCTATAATTCTAGACAAAATTTAAGTGATGTTTTCTCCGTTCTTCAAACCCTGTATCCCCAGCCAGTCTCCACAGTAACCTTGAGCCACAGCTGTCCAGCCGCCTCTGCTCTTTTTGCCTGATAGATTCCTGGACACTGTTATGCATGAACATTCTGTTCTTGAGAATTACTGCCACACCATATCACTAAAACTTGCCAAAGTTTGTTTTGAAAAGAAAAGTTCATGTTGAAAGTGTCTGTGAGTCCCAGTGTACAAGGTCACATACGTGAAGACTTTCCAGCCTGCAATTCCAGCCCTCCGGTGGTGGAGGCAGAAGAGTCAGGAGTGGTCTCTGGATGCAGCTTCTTCCTGTTTCCAAAACACAGACAACAGCAGGGCCTAGTGGCAAAGGCTGTCATCCGAGATATTCGGGAGGCTGAGACAGGAGGATCATCAATTCAAGCCAGCTTAGGCAACTTAGTGAGGCTCTGTTTCAAAATAAAAAGTGTAAGAAGGGCTTCTGGGTGTAGGGACATATGATGACTCGAAGGCCAACACAGGTTGCATGAGACCCCCCCATCTCAAAACAACAACAAAATGCCTCCATTAACATCCCCAAATGCATTGACCTTCTTTAGGGTCCCAGTGTAGCACAAATAAGAAAAAACCAGAGACAGATATTGGGGTTCAAGCCAAGTCACTAGAGAAGTCTTACCTCTACCAAGGCCGGGCGACCACAGCCTAAGCCAACTAAGCCTCTCTCTCCTCCCATTTTATATTCCCTCTAATCTAGTGCTAGGATTAAAGGTGCCTGACTCCCTAGAACTGGGATTAAAGGTGAGGCACCACCACCTGGATTTGTTTCAGCATTGATCTCGTGTAGCTGAGGGTGACCTTGAACTCACAGAGATCCACCTGCCTCTGTCTGGGCTTAAATCCTGGGATTAAAGGTGTACACCATCACTGCCTGACCTCTAGTGGCTTAGCTTTGCCCTTCTAATAGTCAGGCAAACTTTAATTACTAAAACATAAATAAAATATCACTATACGCTCCTGCAAAGGAAGCAGCATGAAGAAGCTTCCTTTTGGTTTTTTGGGTGAACTGAACCCTCCACTTCCCTAGGATGATATTTGAGCACTGAAGAATACATGAAGAACCATGGCTTCCAGGCACTGGGAAGATCTCCCTAGCCCTGAGTACCATCAAGACAGGAGGGTGTCACAGAGATAACCCCTTGCCTCATCTGGCCTCTGTCAATGATCTCCCAAACCTTCTGGGTTCCTTCCATGCGCTCTGAAACCCCTGCAGTCATCCGGTGGTTATACAAGGTGACCTGAGAAAGGCAAGGGGACTCCACCTGCACAGATGCGTCACCAAACCTTTCTCTGGCCCTTGCAACTTCAAGCCTTGCCAGGAAAAACAGACACGGTTACTCCCAGACTTGACCCCTGTGTCCTCAGCAGGGTCATTTCCTCTTTGGGGCTTGGGGACACAAAGGGAAGAAGTGGAAGTTGCTGGAACCCAGGACCTTGAGGAGAGCCTCACAGAACTGGGACCCTGACATCTTAGAGAGGACATCAGCCTGCTGGTATGAGCCAGTAAAGGATTCTGGGAAGTGGGGAGGAGAGGTTTACAGAGGAGAGTTATGGGGTGTTGGCAAGACTAAACGCTGACGGACAACAGGAGCTCGGAAAGGAGGTCTCTCTACGGCAGAGCTCTGGCCTCTCAGAAGGGTGTGCTGGTGCCTGCTGCTGCTCACACCTCTCTGGGGTGTGGCGAGCCCATTGTGGGAACAAGGGAGATAAGGGCTAACGTGGCACAAGCCTTGCACTTCCTTGTGTTTGCTGATGAGTAATTGATTTCTGTTGCAATTACTTCCACCCTACGGTGGAATTCTCTTCCCTGTCTACGTGCCTATTGGCAGGATTCTAGCAATAGCTGGATGACTAACTTTGTTCTAGCCCGAGGCTGTGCTGGGCTGAGCCAGGTGTGGAAACCGGGCTGATCTGGCTTGGAGGGCCGAGACAACTGTGTTGGAAGAACCCTGTTCTGCAGTAAATGGACTGGACCACAGTGCAGCCCGGGATTTTTCATCTTGGTCCTCAGACTGATGAGGGATACCTGGCTCAGGTGAGGAGCCCTGGGCGCATCGTCTCACTGACCCACTGCAGAACTGCTCATAGTTTAAACCTGGAAGGCTCTGTCTTGGTGAATTGCCGATACTCAGTCCAGGGCAGGACTGTCTGTATTCACCTTCAGCATCTAAGCTGGCAGGGCTGGGGGCTTCAGTGCAGAGGCTCACAAAGGCCTTGGCATACACTGGTGTGAGGTGTTCCGTTGTCTGTCTCACTCAGATAATGATGCTCCTGTCTGTTCTGGTCCTCACTTCATAGCTTTTGTTTGCCCTAGGTAAGTTAATACTGTTTGATTTACCCAAGTGATGTTTGTATCGGGGTTTTCCTTCATCCAAGCCCACTGCCAACATTTACATACACACTATAGCTCTTGTACAATTTCCTGTTGCCTGAAGAGCTCACGTTTTAAAATGTAAAAGTGAGTGGTGTGGGTGGAGGGGGGCTCTCTTTGTCCCTTCGCTGTCATCTCCTTTCTAGAAGGAATCAGCATGGAATTGCCTGGTTGCTTCTCCAAAAATAGAATATAGAGTAAAAGTGCTGGGCAGATGGATCAGGGGGTAATGCGCTTGCTGCTGGGCAGAGGGTAACACACTTGCTGCAAAAACATCAGGACCCAAGTTCAAATCCCCAGAATTCATGTGAAAAAGCTGGGTATGGCCTTGACTCCAGAGCTGGAGACTCCTAGAGAGGCAGGACCCTTGAGTTCACCAGCCAACCAGCTTCACTGAACTGGTGAGCTTCTGGGTCAGTGAGAGAGAGACCCTGCATCCAAACCTAAGGGAGAAATACAGGAAGACACCAGGCATCCACCTCTGGCCTCCACATGTGCACACACAGTCACACACACCCCAACCCTCTCTCACGCGTGCTCAACAAGAAGATAAAGGCAGAGTGAGGAAAAGTGATGTTACACACATGTGCTTTGGATTTTATGTTTATTTGGTTTTAAAATGTGACCTTGAAATATTACATCATACCAAGGCCATATAGTGGTTGGTATGCTGCGGTGTATAATATTACATATGCCCAATTCACAGAACAAAGACAGGCAGCTACAGAGTGAATATCCATGTAGCTGCTGTGCAGGGAGGGGCTGTTAGTAACTATCATGAATCTCCGGATAACCCAGGCGTGTTGGTAGCATTGTCTTCCCCACATGTCTATCCCTCCTGCCTACTGAGGCTTCGGACTCAACCCTCTAAGTTGCCCTTGGACTTCGAGAATCCCCGAATTACCTGGATAATAACTCAGAGAGGACTTCCCTCTCTTACCCCATCATTGCTGTCTGTTTTCCCTTCCTTGAGCAATCTTTGGAAAGCAGAAGTAAAATAGCTGGTCTTTGTGTGTGTGTGTGTGTGTGTGTGTGTGTGTGTGTGTGTGTGTGGTTACTTCTCTGAACGGAAATGGCCCCTTCCAGGTGGAAGAGGGTGGGCATGTGAGAATAATAAATGAAACCTACCAGGCTCAGGAAGCACCAGAAACTTATAAGGTTTACAAGGCCTTTCCCTGAGGATTTATATGCAGTCGAGGAGTGGCCTCTGACCAGGCATCTTGACTGCAAGTTGTTAAGAAAGCCTCAAGGATGACGCTTTTCAGAGCCATCTCCCATGCTGGGATAGGCTTTCCCATGATGCAGCTGTCTTTGACTTATGTTCCTATAAGTAACCTTGGTAAACGTGTTGGCTCATAGATCTGGAAGTGGGTTGCAGCAGTTCTTTGGTCTGCTGTTGGTTGTCATGTCCGCCTCGACCAGCAAAGAAGACGCAACACAGACTCTTCTAACTGCGATTTATTCAGGAACCTTGAACAATCTTCTGACCCCCGGGGGAAAGACAGCCCACAGCTTAAATAGCCTCTGGGTAGCCAACCCCAGCATGCCACGTGGGAAATGCAGATAGGTCCAGAAGCAAGCCAGATCCTTAGCCTTAGCCATATATGGAGTTGTTTACAACCAGAGCACTCACCATCGGGGAGGTGGAAGGTGGAAACCACAGCCATCTTTAAGGTGAGGCATTATGGCATTACGCAGCTCTCTACAGTTGGTGACCCCTCTCGGGTGAATAGATGTTTGTCCATGTCTCCCTTGGAAACCACACAACAGAACTGGCACCTGAACCAGGACAGACAGAATCAAAGATGAACTGAGAGGAGAGGTTACTTGATACCTGCAATGGGTTATAACCAAGGCTGCTCTCTCCAATAGTGAAGCGCCTGTGGGGGTAATCCTGACATACTGGCCTGGTTGGGTTTTGGCCAACTTGACACAAGATGAAGTTATCTGGGAAGAAGAACCTCAACTGAGAAAACACCTCCATCAGATTGCCTATAGGTAAGTCTTTCTGGCATTTTCTTGATTAATTATTGATGTAGGAGGATCCAGCCCAGTATGGATGGTGCTCCCCCTGAACTGGTGAGCAATCCGTGAGGAGGAAGCCAATAGGCAGCATTCCTCTGTGGCCTCCTCTGGGATTCCTGCCTTGAGTTCATCCCCTTACTTCCTTTGATGATGGACTGTGACCTGGAAGGATACACAGAAATAAATCCTTTCTCCCCAAGTTGCTTCTGGTCCTGGTGTTTCAATCATAGCAGTAGAAAGAAAACAGATGACTACCTTCCTGCATGTGGTCTGAGATGGAGAACCTCCTCACTGTGGTGATGGGATGAAGAGCCTCCTCACTGTGGTGTTGGGTGGCATTTTCCCTGCAATGTAACCAAGGTCAAGCCATCTGAAGTAGCATCCTTGGGGGAAATCCAGGATTTTCTGTCTTCTCTGAACAGTATGGGGTCGTGTGCATCCTTAATGAATGGGGTCCACCTCACAAGTATGGGTGTACCCTGAAGTGGCTGATAGACATAGACTATACCGCCATCCCTGATAGTAAGTATGTTGAGCTACATCATGAGGCTGGCAGCTGTTGCCCAGCCTTTGCTGTGGGCATGAAGCAGAGGCTGAGTTGACTGCCCAGAAAGAGCTTCCCTGTGTTGGGGAGGGTGTCCAATGGGGAAGTGCATACAGTTACTTCTGTGTGAGCCTCTGACTTGGCAGGGAGGATGGAAGATGGCAGATGAGTTGGAGGGGCTGGCTTGCAGCTTTACAGATGACCAGTTGCAAGGGAGAGCACAGATCAGAAGATAGAACTGTACCACGAAATCCTGGGATCCCGAAACTTGAATCCCCTGGGAGGAATGAGACAGTGAAGAAGGAGGGAGTGAGACAGAAGGGTGTCCTTAGATACAGCCTTTGACACTGAGGACGGGAAAAACCCAGGATTCCACACACAGTCCGGGCCTGAATGATGGCCCAGTACAGGAAACCGTGATGATCCGAGCTCACTATGCATCTTAACTGCTTGAGTTAGGAAAACTTTCAGATATGCAGCCAGAGAGCTGCTCACAGCCTGGCTCAGGATTCGTGTGGCATGGTATGGATGGGATCAGCCTGAGTGCAGGGAGCAGAGAAACTGAGTCACATAGCTACCCATCCCTCCTAGAGACAATGGAGGCATGACCCAAGATGGCAGGAGAGCAGCCAGTCTGTTTGGATAGGTTTAGGAGGTGTGGGCTTGTTGGAGGAAGGGTGTCACTTAGAGGCAGGTTCTCGCGGCTTGTGCTTATGGTTCCATATGGGAGACCTCATCTTCTGCACGAGACATGCCTGTCACCTGCTGACTCCTCTCCATTGTAATGGACTCTAACCTTATAGAACCTTAAGACCAAATAAAATCTTTCTTCTGTAATTTGCCTTGGTCATGGAATTTCATCACAGCACAGCAAAGTAACTAATACACTTTGCAAGTGCCTCTCCACAGTCTTATACAGCAACTTCAGCATCTGGGTGCCAGACCTCCCAGGAGGCTCTGAAGGGTCCACTCCATCCTAGCTCTCCACAGTTCTATACAGCAGCTGCAGTGCCTTGGTAGCTGACTCCCAGGAGGCTCTGAAGGGTCCACTCCACCCTAGCTCTCCACAGTCCTATGCAGCAGCTCCAGTACCTGGGTACCGAACCTCCCAGGAGCTCTGAAGGGTCCACTTCATCCTAACAGTCTTGCAGATGTTCCTCCAAAGCTTTTCTTTATATTTTGAAACCCTTTCCCAGCTTTCCCCATGACTGCAGGTCTCATTCCTCTCCTCATTCCTTCATCCACCAGGCTCTACTTCCCGATAGAACTCAACTACAGGGATTTTCACAGCTACCGCTCTCTTCCTTTTCTCTACAGTGTTGTTATCAACTAGACACACATCCGTAAACACAGCAGTTTGGTTGTGTCTACTGTCTTTGAACCAAGTAAAATTGGTTTGTTTTATTTTATGTCTAGCTTTGTTTACTCAACATTATGTTTGCAAGCTTCATCTACATTGTTATGAGAAGCTGTGGCTTACTCATTTGCTCTGCTGAGAATGTCTTTGTATGACTCGCTTACACTTAATTTTTGTGCATTCTGTTGTTGATGAACATTTGGGCTGTCCATTGGGACTATTTGAATCATGCTGCTGTAAGCATTCTTGCGTCTGTCTCTTGGTGCACCTGCAGACGTCTGTCGAATGCATGGATGAGGAGAACTGCTGAGTCATGGAATGAGTCATGCAGTTTAGGAGACAAAAATCAGAGGTGGTGGTTTTATCATTTTACATTTCCATCTTTAGAGCTGATGTTATCAGTCTTGGCATTTCAGGCACTCTGATGGAGGTATAGGGAACACTCATTTGTATTTAAATTTGCTTTCCCCTGACAATGAGCTTGAACTCATCTGCAATTATTTATTAGTCTTCTTTTAAGTGTATAGTCTGCTCATTTTTTCCATTAGGTGCTTGTTTGGTTTATTTTTCCTCACTGACTTGAAGATGTCATCACATATTTTAATACCACTGAACATATTCTGAATCTAAGAAGCCACTTTCATATGAAGTGTCTAGTTCAAAGGCTGTGCTATCTCTACTGAATTCTCTTGGTTGATTTGACAAAAACCCAATTACTCATCTTTGTGTAGGTTCATTTCTGAATTCTCTTCTGTTCTCATCCACCCACCTCACTATCCTCTTCACTGGAACTCTGCGGTGACCCTTGAAGTCAAATAGTCTAAGACCTTGTTCTGGTTGGTTTCTGTCAACACAAACCTATCTATCAGGGTAGAGGGATCCTAATTGAAAAAAAGCTCCCCCCATAAGATTAGTTTGTAGGCAAGTCTGTGGAGCATCTTCTTGGTTAATATTTGATGTGGGGAGGTCCAGCCCATTCTGGATGGTACCACCACCCCTGGGCAGGTAGTCCTGGGAAGTATTAAAAAGCAGGCTAGGCAAGCCAGTAAGCAGCCCTCCTCGTGCCCTGTGTTTCAATATCTGCCTCCAGGTTCTTGCTCTGCACTCCTGCTCTGACTTCCCTTAGTGACAGAGTGTAACCTGAGAACTGTGAGCAGGAATAGACCAGTTCCTCCCTGAGTTGCTTTTGGCCTTGATGTTTTATCACAGCAATAGACCTCAACTTACTCCCTTTTTCTTTTTTTTCTCAAAAATAATATATTTGTTCTTTCTGATTTTTTTGAAATTTCAATTTTTTACAAGTCAGTTTAGAGTTTCTAGTTTTAAAAGTCTGCTGTGGTTTTTGTTGATTTGTAGATTCATCAACCCCAGTTGGAAAGAACTGACATGTGACAATATTGAGTTTATGATATGCAAACATGATCCATAATGTGAGATATCCCTCTGTATGCTGTGACTATGTTATCATTGGTTAATAAAGAAATACCTTTTGCCTATGGCAGGGCAGAATATAGCAAGGCAGGAAATACAAGCAGAGATAGAGAAAAGAAGGTAGAGTCAGAGACATCATGTAGCTGCCCAAGAAGCAAGAGGTAACAAACCACAAGCCTCTTGGTAAAATATAAAATAATAGAAATGTATTAATTTAAGATGTAAGAGCTAACTAGAAATATGCCTGAGCCATCAATCAAACAATGTTGTAATTAATATAACTTCTGTGTGATTATCTGGATCTCGGTAGTTGGGAAACAAAGCTCAGTCTCCATTTACATAATGGTGCCCAATGTTCGGTAATGTACATTCACATAAAGCCTAAGAAAGTTTTAAAAATGTTTATGTATTTACCTTTACTTTCTGTCAACAATGTTCTGTGTATGTCTTTTACTACATTTAGTCTAAGTTCCCAAGTTTTCCGACACTGTGTAAAATGAATCTTTTAACTTCATTTTCCAATCATTTGATTCTAATATGTAAATTTATAATCAATCTATATATTATATTTATATCTGCAGTTTTGCTAAAATTTACAAGACAGTGTCTCATAGAGCCCAGGATGGCCTTGAATTGGTGATGTGGCAGAAGCTGGACTTGAACTCTTGATCCTCCCACCTCAGCCAGCTGAGTGCTGGGATTATAGACACGTGCCATCACACCTAACCGGTAAATTCAGCTTTTAATTCTAGTAGCTTTGCTGGAGATTCTCTGAAATGTTCTGCGTAAATGATCACATCACTCACAAAGAAGGACAGAGTACTTCTTTTAACAATCTATCTATATATATTTTTCCCTTACCTTATCGTAATACCTCAGCTCTCTAGTTTGAGGTGGAACAGTAACTGACCTGAAGGGGTTTCTACAAATGACCTACTGCAGTGAGGGAAGGTTTCTTTTCTAGTTTTCAAAGACTCTATCATTCACTAATTTCAAACTTTTTTCTAGTACAGTGTCTATTGAAATTAGGCATTACTCTCTTATTTTGTTAATAGGACAAATTGCATTGCTTGAGTCTCAGATATTATATTAATTCTGCATAGACCCTATGTGGTCATGGTATTTTCTCCTTTTTCTATATTATTGAGTTTAATTTGTCAAAATTTCTTTAGAGATTTTTTTATCTATGTCCAGGAAGAATATTGGTGTTTGTTTGTTTGACCAACTTTTTTGTTTGGTTTTGACAGTGTCTTGCTTTGCAGCCTAGGCCCAGCCTCCAGTTCGTTACCCAACCCAGGCTGAACCTCTTGATCCCTGAGATTACAGGTGAATGCTGAAGCTCTCATTTGCTCTATTTTGTTTATGAAGTACTTTCTTTCTTGTAGGCTTTTTGCCTTAGAGCTATGCTAATTTCTTTTTTAACTTTCATTGGTTCTTCCTGGATTTCACATGATAATTCTGATCCCACTTATCTCCCTGTCTCCTAGTATTTGCCCTCTGCCCTTGCAACTTCCTCCCTACAAAAAAAAAACCATAAGAAAATCAAAAACAAAACAAAATAAAGAAACAAAGCAAAAAGAAGAAGGAGGAGGAGAAGAAGAGAGGATCTTATTGTGGAAGCTGTAGTGTAACTGGTTGAATCACACAATTTACTTCATTCATCTTTACTTACAAGTGTTCATTACTATGAGTCCTTGGTCTACCTCTAGGCCTCTGGTGTCTCCTAGGCTACCGATAATGAGCTCTCACTGCGGCTCCTCTTGGATAGCCTCTTGTTGTCCTGTGTCACAGAGATCCTGTTGTTTCAGATCTGTAGGTTTGCCCCTTCACATGTGCCAGCATTTCATAGATTGTGGTGGATGTTGAGATGGGCCAACTCATAGCCCTGGTTCTGGATCCGCGTGGCAGCTAGGTTGGTCAGCCTGCTAGCTTTCCCTCATCATCACTACCAGGACAAGCTCTCCAGCATGGCCTCAGTTAGCTCACCCAACGCAGTCCCCAGTAAGGAGCAAAGAGCGAGGAGCGGGGCCCTCAGATCCGGGTCCCCTCACTCTTACAGCCAGGGCCAGCTCTACTGTTTGAGAAGGGGGTCTCTACCCAAGTTGGGGGCTGGGACACAGTAACAAGGGGGGTGTAGAAGGATTGGTAATAGTGTTGGGTGGGAGGACACCGAGAGAGTTGGGGAGGTTCACAGGTGGGCAGCATACCTGGAGTTTTGGCAGTAGGGTTGGCCTCTGTTCAAACAAGGCTCTAATTATTATATAAAGTTCCCAGCTTCTACATTTTCTAAAGGATTTTGTGTAAGATTGGTGCAATGGTTAATCTTCATTGACAGCTTGTCAGAATTAAGAATCACATAAGAGCTACACCACTGGACACTCCCTGATGGATACTTCCAGAAAAGAGCACTGGGTAGTGAGGGCCCATCCTAAACATGAGTTGCACCATCGGTGGGCTTGAGTTCGGGACTATACAGAGGGGACAGCAGAAAGTGAGCTGAGCACTGGCTGTCACCACTCTCTGCTTCCCAACTGCAGACACTGTCACCAGATATGCCATACTTCCACAGCCATGCCCTCCCTGCTGTGACCACTATGTCACCAGAACCTTGAGCCAGAATACACCGTCCCTTTTAAGTTGCTCTTGTATTTGGTCCCAGTAAGAGAAAGAGTAACAAATACCATGAGTGTCACTTTATTCCATCCTTGGGATTTTTTTAGTAGACTTTACCCCATAAAGCTATTTGATCTTGGAGTTTCCTCTGTGGAAATTTTCTTTGAATATAACAAATGAGGATCTGGGGAGATGGCTCAGTTGGTAAAGCGTTTGCTGTACAAGGTGAGGATTTGAGTTTAGAGCCCGAGGATTCATATAAAAGCCAGGCGTGAGCCCTAGCAGAAAGGATGGGGCAGGGCAGAGCTAGGCAGATTCCCAAGATTAGTCAGTCTAGACAGTGTTAGTTCCACTGCAGAAGAGACCATATCTTAAAAAGTGACAGGTGTGCTGGCTAAACTTCATGGTCAACTTGACACACCTAGGAAGTAGGACGCTCAGCTGAAGAATTGCCTCCATCAGACTGGCCCGTGAGTGTGCCTGTGGGGCATTTTCTTAATTGCTAATTGATGTAGGGAGGGCCCAGACCACTGTAGGTGGTGCCCTCTCTGGGCAGGAGGACCTAGGCTATCTAAGGAAGCAAGCTGAGCAAGCCAATAAGCAGCATTCCTCCATGGTCTCCGCTCCAGTTCCTGCCTCCAGGTTCCTGCCTTGAATCCTTTCTCTGACCTCCCACGGATGGTGGACTGTAAGTTGTAAGTGGAAAAAACTGCTTTCTCTTACGTTGCTCTTGGTCACTGTTCTATCAAGCAAGAGAAAGCAAACTAGGACCGAAGGCTAGGGGAAGGTGCACTAACCTCTACATCTGGCCTGCGTAAGCACACACTTACATGTACACACACATACATGCATACACACACAAACATGTAAACACACACATGTATATATGCACACACACTTAAAACAAAAAAGAAAATGAAATTTATTTAATAGATGGGTTGTTCTGAGTTTCTTCAGCTTGAATGTTCGATAGTTTCAGTGATTGTGTGTTTACTACTATAAAGTTATTAATTATACCCCATTTCTTCTATCTTCTTAAGGACTGTAGTATCTACACAAGCAAACTTCATTTATTTCTGGTACTGATCATCTGCCTGCTCTGTCTCGCTAGGTAGGAGTTTATCAATTTTGTCCATCTTTTCAAGGATGGCCTTATGAGTTCATCTTTATTATCACGTCTCTTCTATGTGGATTTCCACTTTCATCTTTATGTTTTTATACATAGTCTAGATGCGCTTTGCTCTTTCTCTTTGTGCTAATTTTAGACTTTAAAGGTGACTTTGGAGCTCTTGTCATTTCTAGTAGACACATTTAAAGTCTCTGTCTCTAAACACCGCTTTTGTCAAATCTCTCACATTAGACGTAGTCCCAGCTTGCAGGCCCAAATAGTTTCTTGATTTTCTTGGAATTTCTCCTTTGATGTGTAGGATACATAGAACTATGCAAACCTGTATAAATGCTGGTTTTAGATGTTTTATTTTCATTTAATTAAATTTTTGGTTAGCAAACACATCTTAAAAGGTCCCAATTCTGAATTCACCTATCTTACTTATTTTTCCTATTGGTGTAATCACCTCAAAGAAAGCACTTTAAGGGACAAACAGATTGTTTTGGATCAGTTTGAAGGTGCAGCCCATCCTGATGGGAAGACCTGTTGGCAGGAGTGAGGCTGCTGGCCACACGGCAGAAGCAATCAGGAGACAGAGAGGGAAGAAAGCACACTCGCACTCAGTTCCCTTTCTTCTTGTTCTTGAACCAGGACTCCACTCATGGAAATGGTACCGCTCACATTTCAGGTGTGTCTTCCTATCTCAATTAACCTGATCAAGACAGGCATGCCCAGAGGCTAAGCCAATCTAGTCAATCTCTCCTGGGCATGCCCAGACCCTCCTTTCCTGGGTGATTCTGCAGTTTATCAGTTGGCAATCAATATGAACCATTGCATTCCCCGTCTGGACTTCTGCTGTGCCACATCCCATCAGCCCACTGTGATCTTCAATCTGACTTTTAATACATATTTTGTCTGTTTTTCTTATTGTTTTAAGGAGGGGAGTTCATCCAAATCACCCAGTCCCACATTGCATTGGCTTCTATACTCAGGTAGCATTCAGCAAAGTCAGTTCTTTAACGTAAAGGCTATGCTACAAGTGGCCTTGGTGATCTTTGCCAAAGTCAATGAACTGACTCTGCTCTTGAGATATGATGAGCCTGTTTGGACCCCCAAGTTTTGTTTCTTTTCTTTTCTTTTTTTCCCCTCTTCTGGCACAAAATTCAGAATCAACTTTTTTTAATGAGAATTTCCAAGAAGTACTCCAAAGTGGGGTCTTTCCTCCCAGCTGGTCTTCATTTTCTGCTTAGTTTACAAGGATGTCTGGCTGAAGCAAAGCTGATTTCATTTCTTCCTCTTTCTGATATCATTTGATCCCTGTTCTATCAACCTAAGCATGTCATTTGAAACTATATTCCTCTTCAACAAATAAAAGTATTTCTAGAAAATTTTTTTATACTTTATCTAGGCAGTCCTATAGCTTTCTTAAACCTTGATGTCATTAGTCATTCCTTGGAGACACCATTCTTTGTAGTGCTTCCAGTCTCGCTCAGATTGGTGAGTTAGAAGAAAGAAACTGGTCATATGCCATTCTGCTCTCCCCAGAACATGCAGCCTTAAGTAAACTCCCACTAGGCTCCTCCAAGAGTGTCAGCTTCAAGCCAATGTTTCTAGGTCTGTGCTGTGTAGTTGTTGATTTTTACACTTTGGGTCTTCGCTCTTTGGGGGTCCACCACCTAGCTCCCAAATTAATCACACGGAGACGTATTCTTTCTTATGAATTTCCAGCCTTAGCTTGGCTAGTTTCTTGTCAGTTTTTCTTAAATTATCCCGTTTACCTTTTGCTTCTGAGCTTTAATCTTTCTCTATTCAATATACCTTTCTTTCCTTCTTACTCCATGGCTTGCTATGTAGCTGTGTAGCTGGCCCCTGATGTCCTTCTCTCCTCCTCCTTTTCTCACTTCTCCATCTTCTCCTCCCAGATCTCTCCTCCTATTTATTCTCTATGCTTGCCAGCCCCACCTGTCCTTTCTCCTGCCTTGCTATTGGCCATTCAGCTCTTTATTAGACCAATCCGGTGTTTAAGACAGGCAAAGTAACACAGCTTCACAGTTAAACAAATGCAACATAAAAGAATGCAACACATCTTTGCAACATTGAACAAATGTTCCACAGCGTAAACAAATGCAACACATCTTCAACTAATATTCCATAACGGTGCTATCTACGAACATCTGAGATTCGGGAGAAGAAAGCCCAAACATAACAAACAGCATTAATAGGTAGCTATCTTCGTTGTGTGTAACAGATTTTTTTTTTTTTTACTTATCACAATATTCAGAACTTGAGTGAAGTCGAAGAGCGGTACTTACTGTACTCCTCGAGTCCAGCAGTTCGGCCACCTTCTTCCTGAAGTGATCCGTCCACCCATTGTCGGGAAAGAAAATAGTCGCATGCTCTCAAACATGCCATAAAAAGATCTCAGATCTACTGAAAAGAGTCTTTTGTTCAGAGGCGCATAGATACATTATCCATCAAATTTTGACTGAATAGAAATCTCTAACTCTTCTACTTCATGAATCAGCTCATCTTTTCATTTCATTTCATTTCATTTTATATTTTATTTAATCTCCACCGATTACCTGGACTAGCAACAATGGCACACGATTCTGGAATCCACAAATGAGTTTAAGTAAAAGGAGTCTCCATTATGATAAAAAAAAGCCCCAAACAGGAAATGGTAAAAGGATCAAAACTGGGTAAGATGGTAGACATCTATAGTGACAAACAAAACAGAGTCTCAGGTGTCCAATGTGAAGTGACAGCTTAACCTTCCACTCTGTGACTTACACAGATATTCCAGGTCTCATGGCGGTCCTGTTCCCTACCCTGTGAAAACAGGGCCAAGGGAAGCCCACCTAGAAGGGGATGGTGAATGAGGAATACACTGGAAGGCCTGTGACATAGTGAATCTTCAATGATGATATTTCTTTCTGTTTAAAAAAAAAAAGTCATAACCCCTGACCCAAATTCCTTGCTTACTTAAGGAAGTCCTAGGAAAGTGTAGTAGGCTTTCTTAGATTGCCAGCCCCCAACTCATGACACGGAGACTAAATTGTTAGTTACAAACGCTCGACCTTAGCTTATGTTTGTCCCACTGGCTCTTATCACTTATATTAACCTGTTTCTCTTCATATATGTTTTGCCCCAGGCTTTCTACTTTCCTGCTTTCTCCACGTCTGGCTGACTGATGGCTGCCTGGCTGGCATCTCCCTTGTTCTCTCTCTCTCTCTCCCTCCCTCTCTCTCTCTCTTCTCCTACTTTGTCTGGTCACCAGTCCCACCTCTCCCTCCTCTGCCTAGTTATTGGCAGCTCAGCTTTTCATTAGACCAGTCAGCTGCCTTAGGCAGGCAAGGTGAAACAAATGGAAAACATCTCCACGTGGTTAGGCAAGTGCAGCATAAACAAATGCAACAACACACCTTTACATAGTTCAAGTAATCCTGCACAACAGGGAACTCTCTCGGTAATACTGGAAACCAAAGAAACAGGGGTATTAGCAAACAACACAAGCCAAAGAAAAGCAGGAGCTTGGAGAAGGAGTAATTCGTCAATTCGTAACCAGCGCATGTGAGATCTTTGCCAAGGGGCTCTGTGCTTTGATCCCAGCCTTACAATCCTGTCGTGAAACTGAGGGGCCAGACATTACTGAGCCGATCTGAAGCGCAAGGGAACTAAGCTAGGTTCAGACGTGCTATAGCATGCAGCAGCTTTCCATCCAGTCGTGCCCACTCTCCCCATTGTGCCCTAGACATGATCCAGCCACTCTAAACGAATGACCATTGTGGTCCACCCCCAACACACACATACAAAGGGGCTTAACAGTATATAGGCCTCCATTTACTCTTTTGGTTCCCACAACAAAAATTTCTGACCATTTCACAGATGAGAAGCCTCAGAGAGGCCAAAAGCCCAAATAGCACATAGCTAACAAGGACTGAACTCAAGTATCTGACAATCCAAGGGCTTCTGTTCCCATGGATGTAGTTTCTGTGTGATTATTTCGGTTCTGGGACAAACAAGCAGCCTCCTCCTACACATGGGTCATGATCACAGTGCAGCAAATGAGGGCAAGAGAGTGGTGGACCGTTGTCCAGGGAGCAGATTCTCCAACTCCAGGGGAGCATCCTCTACGAGTGGCTCTGGCCTTGTGGTCATAGCGACTGGCACATCCAGTACTCTGCCCAGGTCATTTAGCATAATCCTCAGCAATGTGGTGATTTATTGATGACTCTGAGTCCCCACTGGGCCAGCATGAGAATAATCAGATGAATAATGAGCCTGTGAAGATGGATGCACTCGGAGCCAGCTCCCACAGAAGGGAATTATGCGCTGGGATGCTGCCTGGAGCAGCGGCAGGCGATGGATGTTTCTGGGGAAGGGTGGGCTCCATTTGCTCTTTTGGCTGCAAGCTGCTTCTCTCAACACAGGGAGCTTAAGAGATAACAGCACTGGCACCTCCCTGTTCCAAGAGAGGAGATAGATGGAAAGAATGTCGATGGTCCCAGCGACCAAAGAACAGAACCCGCGCCCCAGCCCCACCCCCATTCAGTGGATGTGGAAAGAGCAACACAGAAGGAAGGCATCCCTGAGGTTTGGCGGTATGTGTGCAGCCACCCTCCTAGATCATGAGCCACTGGACCCTTTGTTGTGCAGCTATGCTGTGTTAGCTATCGCTGAATCCCAGATGCTCCAAAGATACTGGAGCGTCAAACAGCCGTCCTGTTTTAGTTACAACTCTATGGGTCATAATTCACAAGGCTGGGGAGATGACTCAGTCCATAAAGAACTTGCTGAAGGGACAAGAGGACCCAAGTCTGGACCCAAGGACTTCCAGACATAGTGGCACATGTCTGTAACCTCGAGCACCCTGGGGTGACAAGGGGGTGGGGAGAGACAAGGTCTTAGAACTTGCTGGTTGGCCAGATGAACTGGTGACATGAAGGGTCCTTTCTCAAAAATATAAGGTGGGAGGCAACTGAGGGAGACGCCCAATGCCAAGCTGTAGCATCCACATACATGCACACACAAATAAATAAATAGATAACTGTGAAGGCGGCTCATTGGGAATAGCCGTGCAGACCTCAGATGGTGCTGGCTATTGGCTGGGTGCCTCAGTTCCCCAACACAGCTTCTCTCCAGAGAGACAGCTGGGGGAGTTTGCATCCCGGAGGGAGGGTGTTCAGGAACCATGAGCTGAAACCCACTAAGACTAGGACTCAGAAGCCAGGACAATACGCTGCTTTGGTCAAAGCAAGTCAAGAAACCCAACTGGTTTATAGAGGTTCAGATACACCCGCCAGCTGTGGCTGGGAAGGGCTGCGGTCACAGCAAAGAGGAGGGAACAGGGATGGGCACCACTGAAGCTGACCCTGGGCTAGAATTTAGTGGGCAGGATGCCTGTTGAAGAATGCCGTTGGGAAGCCACCTGAGGAGCAAGCACAGGGGAGAGGAGACAGGAGTTAGCAGGGGACGGGGAAGAGATGCATGGGGTCCAAAGGCAGTAGCACCAGGAGCACAGGTGGCCCTTCAGAGCTAGCCCTGAATACGACCAGCTCAGAATACACATGCAGACCAGGCCAGGGTCCACCACATTCCTCTGCTATCTACTGTAAACACCTGAGACCACACAGCGAGTCTAAGCAGGACAGCCTGGAAGCTTCCCACGGCCATCCAGAGTTAGGAACCGGGTAATCATTTCCTTTCCTTTTGCTAGGGGGACACTGAGGTGTGCTCTGAGGGGTCTCCCTGGGTTCTCCGGCGGGTTAAGCTGTGGCTGTTCTCAGCCGCAGCCTGCAGGATAGCACACTCCGTGCAAGCTTCTTTTCTTCTTGACTCACTTCACTCACGATTGTTTTCTAAGATCATGAGCAATTCCCCTCAAACCTTCTTTGGGGTGTGTGTGTGTGTGTGTGTGTGTGTGTGTTCATATCCATGAAGGGGTGTGTGGTGTGTGTGCACGTGTACACACGCGTGTGTGAAAGACACAGAGAGAGAGAGTAAGAGAGAGAGAAGACCAGAGGTCAACCTCAGGTATCATTCATCACAACCCATACTCCTTATTTTTTTAGACAGGATCTCTCATTGGCCTGGAGTTTACTCAAGAAGCTAGGCTGGTTGGACAGTTAAGTCCCCAGAGGTCCCTTATCTCCACTTTAGGGATTACTGGCATCGATATCATCTTTGGCTTATGTAGGCTCTGGGATCAAACTCAGGTCCCATGCTTGCATAGCAAGCACTGTGTTGATTGAGCCATCTCTCCGCCCCAGCCCTTCTTGTGCTCAAAGTCTTCTCCTGGGATCTATATCTGGTGCGATTCAAACAAAGATGTGATCGCCTTGAAAGCAAATTTTAGAAACCCTGAGACACAGTAGTAGAGCAGTGTACCGGAAAATACTCCAAGCCAAAATGCCACCACCTGCATGAGCTCGGCTGTGCCCACTTGCCAAAGATCATCCGAGCTGGGCTTGTCAACGGCTGACCTTCCCTCACAGAAGGAGGGGTCGAGAGGATCTAGCCCTTCTTCTAACAGTTATATACGGTTCTTTCCTAATTGTGCATGACCCCGGGAAGGTCATGGGACAGGCTGGGAAGGACTAGGGACAAGTTCCATTTATGCCACCTTACAGGAGTTATCAACCCTGCTGGATGCAGACTACCCAGTGTGGCAGCTTTAAGGCCATCCACGCTGCCCATGACCCCTCACCCACTGATCAGCTGTTAATGCTAATAAACTCATTGATTCCTCAGAGTGAACTTTGGTCAACTCTTACCTGTTTGTCATTAGGGCCTTTTGAAGAGGGGAAGTAGATATATGTTGCCTAGTCTCCTCCCACCCCGCACCCCCGCAAGAAAATTCTCACAACAAATAGCCATGCAATTCCCCCAGGCTGGGGAGCCAGACAGTCTGTGTTTGAATCTGCCTCGCTGGTACGCAAATATTTAATGCTAACAGAACTGCTATTTATAGACTCTAGAAGGAGGTTCAAGAGAAGCAGAGCTGGGAACTTTAGAAAAGGAAGATAGTTCCAGAAGGATGGGTGATATCTTCCAATTATGAGAAGACAGAAATAAGTCATTTTACAGAAGCAATTACAGAAATCCTGTGTTTTCCCGTGATGCTTCGGGGAGCCAGGCTTTTTAAAGGACAAAGGGCGAGAGACGCAGCCATAGGAGACAGAGAACAAAGTTCTCCACCCCAGTCTGTAAGACGAGAGATGGGGAGGCCAAACCCCAGAATGTGCTGTGGCTTGCACATCCCCGAGAACAATAGAGAGGTTTTTGTTAAAGGAGGCTGCACACCAAGCCAAGAGGGAGGAAAGGGCAGGCCTGTGCTGGGGCGGAGTGGGCACTGTTTAAGGGTGGCAGAAAAAGCAGAGCCTTGCACCTCCCACCTGTCTGACTCCTGTCCTCCCTGTCAAGCGGATGGCTCAGAGCACAGAGGGTGAAGACAGGCAGAGTTAAGAAGGTGTCAACACTAGCTTAGGGGCCCAACAGCCGGAAACAGAGGCTGCCAGCGAGGTCATGGGTTCCTGAGCTGACAAACTCTTGAACAGTAACTAGGAGCCACGTCGGGGCTTTTTTCTTAGTCCCAACAGGTTTCCTGAAGAGCAGAATGAAGATCTGCGCAGAGCTCAGTACAGAAAAGGTCTGACACCAGCAACTGTCAACACGGGGATGATGTTACACCCTCTCTCCCTAGTACATACCCTGCCAAGGGACTTTGGACAATGTCTGGAGACCACTTTGGACTATCACAACAAAAGCATAGGGGGCGCTGTTGGTGCCCAGCGGCTGGAAACTGGATATCCTACATTACTTCCCACTATGTTAAAGAGACCCCACCAACACAGGAAAGACTGACCTAGCCCAGCATGCCACTAATTACCATTAGACTTAAGAATTATTGGTCTAAACAAACGATTGGAGGATGAGTGAATGAATGAATGAATGAATGAATGAGACTCAACACTGTTGTGAATCCTGGGAATGAAGATAAGCAAAACATTCTCTCCCTCAGAATCTCCTAATCCAGAGCAGAAGAGATGGAGTTCTGGCCAGGACATGAAGCGGAGATGGAGGGTAAATGGCATGTTCTTGGCAAACTGGGGACACCACACGCAACCCAGTGTGCCTGGAGTGCATCTGGGAAGAGCACCGAGACAGGCCCCAGATGGCACTGAGTGCTGCAGTAAGTCCCTAGGTGCTGTCTCCTAGGCACACATCTCAGAAGAGCAACTGAGATGGGGACACAGTCAGATCTTGTTCGCAGCAAACACTTAGCAGCTCTGGTTGAAAAAATTCTTCCCTCCAGCCAAGAATTAGTACACTAGTCTCAACCCATAAATCTGCCCGTGATGACCTCATGCACCAAACAGTAGAATACGCTGGAGCCTTGGAAAATACACTGGAACACTCTGCCCATGCAGATGTGACACATTCTTTTTAAAGCACAATTCAGTAATTTTTAATAAATCTGCAGGACTTGTGCAACGATCACTATAATCCAATTTTAGAATATTTCTGTCACCCCAAAGAGTCCCCCGTGTGCACTTGTACTCAATCACCATCCTAACCCCAGCCCGAGGCAGTCACCAATCTGCTGTCTGTCTCTTCGTAGCTGCCATTTCAAGACAATTCAAACAAATGGAACCCTACAGGACGCTGCTCTTGTGCCTGCAGCTTCTCTCGCTTAGCGTGAATCCGTAGTTTGTCCCTCTTTATTGCTGAGTGCCGCCTCAGCCCTATGCCTATTTAAAAGACTGTGCTGGTTGGAGGATGAAGGATGGAGCAGAGAAGAGAGAAAGTAGAAGCTAAAAGACCAGTTAGAAAATGGTGTTGGTCTGTGTGGAAGAATGACTGAGCACCAAGCAAGAGGGAAGGGGCGGGAGGCAACAGGGCCTGGAGGCAGCTGGAAGGAGGGCGATTTGGAAGGGTTGCTCATGGGTCAGGTCTGTGTGGGCAGAGGGAGAAGACTGGGATTGGGCTAGATCCCCACAGGGCTATGAAAGGGGATGTGGGCTGATTGGAACTGCGGGGACATTCATACCTGTTTGAAAGGACCACAGCTCTAAGCCAGCCTGGGCACTGCTGGGAAGCTGGTTTCTAGGGCGTTGGGACGAAGATAAGGATAACAAAGTTTGTGGAAGGAATAAAAGGCACAAAGCTGTGAGGGACAGCAGGTTGGGGGAGGGGTAACACAATTCAAATTAATCTCAGCAGGTTCAAATGAAGGACCAGGGCTGAATCATGCTGGTAAGGCCCGGTGGTCACTAGTTTTGGGCTCTTATCTGTCTTCCAGGGTGTCGTGTCTACAAAGACACAGGACAAACCATCCGAGGACTGCCCATGCTTCTGCTCTGGGTTGTAAGGGTCAGCTCCGCTCAGTTTCTTGAGGAATGGAGGACTTCTTCATTCCAGGAGGAGGAGTTGAGCCTGCCCAAACACCAGGGTCCCCCAGCGCACGGCCACTGCTCGCTAGGTTCGCCCCTCTAAGGACTCTGTATCAGACAAGCCCAACAGGCTAAGCGGTCTCTGGCAGGCCTCCCCACCGGATGCTGAGAAGAGAGGACTTCCTGTGTCCTTGCACAAATGGTATCAGTTCATTCTGTGCTGTTGCGGCAACAGAATGACAGGTCTAGGTTACTCGCAAGAGCATGGAGATTTTAAAGCTTATGATCCAGAGGCCAAGGTCTTCAAACAGCATGGCGCTGGCATCCTGCTCAGGGCTTCCTGGCTGTGCGCACCATGGCAGAAAAATGGAGAGAACTGGCCTTATGTAGAAGGGGTCACACGGGGAAGCAGGACGCCAGTAATGTTTAGGGGCTAGGCTGGTTCTTTCTTATATCAGCCCTGTGGCAGAACAAACCAGGGTTCCAAAAGAAACATGTTAATCTCCTCCCAAGGTGATGCCCTCCCACAATGGCCTGATTATCATTCACTAAGCTCTATCAACTGAAGGTGCACCTCCTCCCCAAATTGCCTCCCCTAAGACCCATCCCCCGGCTCTGGAAGCCCAGCCCTGGTCCTCCAGTGACACCTGCTTCTTGACCCCCTATGTCCTGGGCAGATGACTGGTGCCGGTCTCTGGTAGCTGACGGGTGGCAGAATGACAAGAGCCCAACAGGGAGTCCATCATTGCGTCCACTGACACCAGCAGGGGGCCAGACCATGGTCAGTGTTAGAGAAATAACTCAGGGGCCATGGAATTCCCAGACCGCTTGGATAATGGACACCTTCCTTTAAGTCTGTTCTGATTTCTGGGCATTAAGCAAGGACCTCAGCCTTCTCTTCATTGTGGCCTACTCCATAGAAGTTGGAACCCTGGAAATAGCTTCTGCATTTTCTAATGATGCAATTAGCACAAGCTCTGGGGACCAGATTTAGAAAACATAAGCATTGTTAATTTTTGATCATTTTCTTTTCCTCTCCATATAGAATGTATGGTCTGAATATTCATTCATTCATACATACACATAAATACATACACATATTCCGCAGATTTTCTTACTATATAATTGGGATCAGCAGTGTAATTTTCAGCTTAAAATTTAAAATAACTCTTTGTCATTAAGAGATAAAGGTGGCAAAATATGTGTAGCACAGGCCCAAGGACTCTGCACACAGAAGCCGGGGCAGCAGTGCCCGCCTGAAATCCCAGTGCTGGGGAGCTGACTGCAAGCAGCTCACTGCAGCTCCCTGGCCAGCCAACCAAATCAGCAAGCTCCAGGCTCAGTGAGAGATCTTGCCCCATTGACCTCTTGATTCTACTGGCCTCCGTATGCATGCACACATGTGTACACATGCACAGACATGCAAACACACATGCATACGCACATGCACACACCCACATGCACACACGCATGCACGAATGCAGTGGAGTCTTTGATGATACCCTTTATGATCAGGGCATAGTATTCCATCACCCCCTAGGCTCCGTGGCTGTTCTACTCATTGCCTTTTTACTGCCCCTGTAGTGTCTCAGGACCTGGGTCTGGCTTTGGTGGTAGTTAAATCTGGAGCTACACTGCTATGTGGGGCTCATGAATCTTCCCCAGACACCTCATGCAGTTTCCCCCTTGCCCCACCTTTTCGCTGCACCTGCAAACTTCTTTCTGGTAGCCTTGTTGGGGTGTCTGCCCCCTCCCTTCTCACCCTACTGCTCACATCAAGGGTGAGATCTGCACTCATTCCCTGTTTTCCCTACCACCTGGTTCCTGTGACTCCAAGTTTTCACAGTCCTGCTGAGGCCACCATGGCTCTCTCCTGCCACCTCCTGCCCACTTGCAATATCTGTGGCACTAACATAACCCTTCCAAAGCTGGGAAGACTTGGGAGAAGACAGGCTTGAATCTGTATGAAGAAATCCAAGGGCGTTAGGAATAAAATTCCCCGTGCAATCTCTTCCCACCCATCTACGACTGGACACTTCACCATGACAGAGCTCCTTAGCCGTGCCAACACAGAGCGAGGGGCCTTCATCTGGATATGCCTAGCAAGAATTCAAAATGGAATGAGACTGTCTGAATAAAAAGGAGGAAAGGAGGGGAGGAGAGGAGGGGAGAGAGGAAGGGGTGGAGGAAGGGAAGAGAAACAGAGAAATGGAAGGAAGGAACAGAAGGGGCAGAGGAGCTGATAAAGGCTCAGGACTAATCGGAAGAAAAGCCTCAGAGAGATAGGGCTCAGGTCAGAATGGGAGAAAGGCTTCGTAGAAGGAGTTGTGCTCTGGGGAAACACCTGGCAGGAAGTCACCACCAGATACGGCGAGGTTCAAGAAGAGGCTGTACCAATGTGGCCGATGAAGACGTATTCCGCACTCCTTAAGAGGCAAGAACAGAAATCACACCTCTGTGAACCCTCTTTACTGGGGCCACTTGGGATGCAGAGGTCTTGAAGGCTGCAGAGAGGTGCATGACTGCTTCCTAAGGCGAGTTCTCCAACAGATCTGAGGCTGGTTTTCACTAGCTCTTTATTCCTGATAGAGGGAAGCAGTGCTTGGAGTCACTGGTACAAACCCAGTGTGCTCTGTGTTCTCTAAGGTATGGGCAAGCCAAGGCCAAAGGCCTGAGCTTCCATGATTCATTGCCAACACCCCTGTTTGCACCCAACCACACACCGCGGCCACTGCAATAGACTCTTGGGGAGCACTCGTTAATTTCCCTCCTCTGGCTTAGCGTAGAGAATCATCAGCAGAGGCAGCCTGTGAGTGCCTAAAGAGACGGTTCCATTTGTAGTGGGAGAGCTCTGAAGAAAGCAGATTCTTAAAGGGTCGAGCCAGGGGACAGGTGAAACGGCATAAAGGCTTGAGAAAGGCGATGGTTCAGAATGGATGCCTTCGAGACTGGGACAGAGTATGAGGGGACAGCATTTAACGTGGGCGATGACCTTATGTAGCTATGCAAAGACTGAGCAAGGTAGAACACAAACTCAAAGAGGCAGACGGTGTTCAGAATTTTTATTCTATACATTAAAGAACTTGATCATCAATGCAAAGACGGTGGGGTCAGGGGACAGGCAATGGCGGGAACATGGAGGAGAGAATGGTGATGGCAGATCCCTGTTTACAAAAGGCAATCTGGTGAGACTCTTGGTGGAGTGGAGACAGACACCAGTGGATGAATCCCACCCAGCATCTCCGCCATGGTGTGTGGCTCAGGAGGAGGAGAGGTGTATGTCTGGCGACGGTTCAGCATGGATGCCTTCATGACTGGGAGCTGGGTGTTTTCAGACTTGGATAGTTTCATAGATGGGTGAGCCGTTCCTCTAGAACAGTCCATTAGTCTTGTCCACTTTCTCAAACTGATACAAAGCAAGCCAAGCATACCGCTGATACAGCAATTCTATATGGGAAAGGACTTTAGGGGCCAATGTCCCTCTTCAATAAAGTCCAGGGTCATTTTTCTGGTTAGAGAATCTAGTTGTGAAGGTAAAGTAAGTCCGAACCAGAGTGGATGAGAATGGCTGTAAAGAGTGTAGCCTTGAGTTCACTTGCAAGCATTACAACACTGGCTGCCCATCGCAGTCATGAATATTAGCTAATTTTCCTTGCTGTCCCTGTCATTATTCCCCCTCTTAGTGTTGCTGACTTTACAATTAAGTCTCTAGGCCAGAACATAGGATTCTGAGAAAGAATTTGACAGAACTGGAGAACCTGCACACATACTGGGACCCGGCCACAGCTTTGAGGAGACATTGGGTTGTCTCTCTTGAGGATAAGACTAAATCTCGTTGTTACTGAATGAGGGTGACAACCGTGGGGTTTTGTTTTTATGTGTTCTAAATGGAAATGTGGACAGAAGTGACATTGCTGGTTGAGGAAACTCCCATGACAAGTACCGTCTCTCATTGCAAATTTGGACATGGCACAAGGAGTGACTGCCATGACCCCCTAGTGACCTTCTACTGACCCTTAGTTCATGTTCTATATCAAGATCAGGGGATGTGGTCTGAGAATAAAGCGAGGAGGGAAGTGGCAGGTAACTCCAAAGGAGAAAAGGGAGAGAGAGAGCAGGCCCACATCGTTGTTACTGCCGCTCTTCCCAGAGAAGACAAAGACATGGCGAGGAGCCCCCGGTACTGTCCTGGAACCCCCTCTCACTGAGATACCTGCAACCATTCTCCTGACATTTAAACTGGGACTGACAGCTCCCCCAAACGGCAACACACAGCCCTCAGAACTTGGAGATAACTAAAAACCTGCTGCAGGACTCCCAGAACGTGCGCCAGCTACCTGGAAGCTCCAGTTGCTAAGTCTAGTTCTCAATAACACAGCCCATATTTCACAACTGTTTATATAAGAAAGGCTTTCAAAGATAAGTGTGTTTATTTAATTTTGACTTCCCAGACTAGAGTCGACGTCTCTAATTGGGAGTTCCCATCTTATGGGACCCTGCTGATAACCTCCAGTACCCACTGGCTGGACCCCTTTATAGCGAGTGTCTCAGCCACAGAGCCCAGAGTCACCGGGATGGCAAACCTTCCCTGATCGTGGCATCCGGGAATAGCTGGGGGCGGTGCACTGACCTATGCCTAAGGCTTGGCTGCACGGATCTTAGAGCCAGTCTTGTGTCTCTCCACTTATCCCATTAGCTGGTTAATAATCATTTTCAGCAAACACTTCTCTTCTTTCATAAATATTCATGGATCTGAAATGCTTAGTTCCCACTACTAAATAGACTCGGGGAGCAAAGTAGGGCAGCAGGCAGAAGGGAGGTGAGCCCCTTGGAGTGAAGCAGGACCCTTTGCTCAGAAGCCTGCTTCTGGCGTGCATTTGGCCCTCTGTGCCTTTAGTCTCCCCTTGCATGACGCACCTCTTCCCAGCACTGTCACGGAGGCAGCGAAGGGCTCTAACCTCCAGAGCTGCCTGACGCTGCAACTCCCCCTCTGCAGATGCTCGGGGGTTCAAGGCGTGTGTGAGCCCGTGTACATCTCAGCCAAGCTCAGTGGCAGAAACAGCAACTCCGAGGCTCGTAATTCGGAGGAAAGGATGAGAACATTATTAGTTCAATATTGTGGCGAATGGATAATCATGGCAAGATTAGAGTCTCATAACACGGGTGATCTAAGGCATGTTTTTGTGATATTAAAGCATCTCTCTTTTTATTCAGGCCCAGACACTGGGTTAAGTTAGCTATTCAAGGTCACGGCAATAACCAGGCTACCTGGGAGACAGAGCGAAATCTTGCTGACACCTTGCCTTTCACAAAGCTTTATAAATTCCCATCATTAACTATGTCCTGGGGTTGGAGGAAGTTGCTTCCTGGCTTTTGGGCTAAGGTCCAGCCCATTGATATTATCTGATCACACTCACACTCAGACGGCACGCTGTGAGGGGACTTAGCTATAAGGCCTTGCCTGAACGGGGAAGGGGTCTACTGCTGAGCTTCATCTAGAGCCCATTAGTTTTATTCTGAGACAGGTTCTCACCAAGTTGTTCAAGCTGGTCTCGAACTCATTGTGTAGCCCAAGGAAGCCTCAGCCTGCATCCCTCCTACTTAAGTCTTTAATAGCCAGGAATATGGACCTGCGCTACCAGGCCTGGCTATGAGGAAGGAACTTGCTGCACAAAACCCAGCAAGGCCTTGGGTTTCAATCCTTTGCATCACAAAAATGGGGGAACCTCCGTGAGATTCCAGGTGAGCCCACTGAACCAGAAAATACACCTCTCACATGTTTCAAGTGAATTCCTCCCCACAATGCATTTATTTCTTCTATTATCTAGTGCTATTCTAGAAGGTTCTCAGCAAGATTCTCTCTTTGGAAATTCCCCTGTTTTTGTTTTTCCACCCTGGGTCTCGGCTTCTCTTAGCAAAGGAAGGTAGAGTCCTTGCTACATCTGAACAGAGTGTAGGAGAGAAAGGGTGGTCTATGAGGCCAGAGCTCAGCATTCCCAGGGAAATGCAAACCCACAGAAAAGCTACGCAAGTCCTCACCGTTCTAAAGATGTTGCCTTCTGGATTAAAGGTTGCTGAAGGTGAGACAAACGCCCTAACAGCCTCGTGTTTCTCTGGGGTCCTCAGGAAGTTCAAGGCTGATTTCCAGCCCAAGATCAAGTATTGAGTGTGACCATCAAAACAAAGATTGGAATGACAGAGCCACAAGCCAAGCAAGGCTGGTAGTTTCCAGAAACTGAGAGAAGCAAGGATTGGATGCCACTTCTCTAGGGCCACTGGAGGAAGCTGCAACCTTGTGGACATTTTGATTTTGACCTAGGATACTGGCTTTTAGTTTTTGACTTCCAGACAGAACCGTGAGAGAATAAAATTTTGTTATTTCAGGTCACCAAGTTCAGGGTAACGTATTAAGCCTGACCACAGGAAACTAATACACTCCGTAGTCATGGAGTTCAGAATAAAAGGGAAAATTCTCTCACAAGGGACTTCCCGGGAGGCTTCCAGAAGTCCAATCTAAGTTGTTCCATCTGGGCCGAGGGAGTTACAGCAGAAATGAAAGGAACAGACAATCCTCCAACTGGTGGGAATGAGATGGGCAAACCAAGGATGCAGGAGAACCCGGAGGATGCGATGATGACTGGGAACAGTGGGAAAGCCTTGCTGTACCCACACCATGGCTTAGTCCACACACCAGCTTCCACAGGCTTTCCTCAAACACACCTAACCATGTCAGTGGTGGGCATCTTCCAGCTTGTTTTTCCGTGGCCTGCCAACAAGCCACGACATTCTGGTGTGTTACAGAAAAGTTCTACTTCTAAATGCATTCTGCTCCTTTGCCCAAGGGCTTTAAGAGTGAATAAGTGACCGTCTATCACTCTCTTAATTACCCTGTGGGGCAGTCCTGAGTCATGCAGATCATCTATCTGTTCCAAGTGGCCATAGTTACCCATACGACAATCAGGTAGGATCAGCGCCTGTGAGGAGCACGCCTCTCTATAGCTCAGTGACAGCCAGTGTCATGATGTCACTGGATGGTGCCAGCTCAGCCGATGGGTTCTTGGAGACAATGCACCAGAATCCAGAGATGGCATTAAAAACCAGTTGTAGGGGAAGACAGAGTGGAAGTTGGGCTTGCCTCGTGTGTAAGTTCTACCCCGAGAACCTCACAAGCAGGGTGTGGGGGTCACACTTAACAACCCTAGCATTCTGAGTGGAAGCAGGGGTACCAGAAGTTCCTGGTTATCCTTGGGCACATAGTAAAGTACAGGCCAGTCTCAGATCCATGAGACCTTATCTCAAAAACAAGAACAACAATAAAAAACAAAAACAAAAACAAATAAGCAAACAAAACCCCCAGGTTTCCTTAAGGACAATTCTCAAGTCACAGGTTCCTCTAAATCCCTATCGTCGGTTCAAGGTTGTCATTTACCGTCTTCAACACAATTGTGGAAATATCTGAGAGAAAACAATAGATTCTGAAATGGAAATAAAAAGACTTCGAGAAAATAATGAAGGAAGCAAACAACTAAACAAACAAACCAGCCCCAGACATCAGAGGGAATCTTATCTACGCACTGCTCCAGGTGGTATAAGGCAGTAAATAACATGAAGATTATTGAGTTGAATTTCTTTAAATGTCAGATTAACCAGATTGTATAGCACTTTAGATACTGGACTATGAAACAAATTTCAAATAATGGTTTAAATATCAACAGTAATATATAAGTAGTAGGGAAACTGTAGCTGCAGGGGCTGTGGAGACGGGTAACTGTAGTACAGGGGCTGTGGAGACGGGTAACTGTAGTACAGGGGCTGTGGAGACGGGTAACTGTAGTACAGGGGCTGTGGAGACGGGTAACTGTAGCTATGGAGGGCTCTGGAGACAGCTCAGGAGATAAAGCATTTTCTGAAGAAGTATAAGGATTGGACTTCGTTTCTCCAGAACCCAGGCAAAAGGCTGGATGGGTGTGGTGTGGCAGCCCCTCCATTCCCAGCACTCGTGGATGGAGACAAGGGCTGTCTGGGGAAAGCCAGGTAGCTAAACCACCCTAATCCAGAAATACCCAGTGCCCTCTGCCTCTGAGAATATGGAGTGCATCATAGTTAGCTTCAGCTGTCAACTTGACACACCTGGGAAGAGGGAACCTGACCGGAGGAACAGGCGACCCGTGGACACGTGCATGGGGCATTTTCTTGACTGATGGTTAATGTGGACCGGCCCAGACCACTAGGGTTGTGCTATCCCGGCAGGGGGCTTTGGCTGTGGACAGAAGGTGGCTGAGCTAGCCATGGGAGGGCAATCAGCCAACAGTGCTCCTTCCTGGTACCTGCCTCAGCTACTGCCTGAGTTCCTGCCATGACTTCCCGCAGAGACGAACAGTGATTGGGACGCATAAGCTAAGTAAACCCTTTCCTCCCCAAGTTGGTTTTGATCAGTGTTTTATCAAAGCAACAGCAGGCAAACTAGGGCAGAAATCAAGGCAGACACCCAGTGTCAACCTCTAGCCTCTACACATGTGCACACACACATGACCACACACATGACACACACAGATAAGATGTGGTATAAACACAAGGAGTATTGAAGACGTGACACCAATGCCATACAATGAAAGACTGACAGACTTGACTAAACTATTTTTAAACTCTGAGTGAAAGAAAAAATTAAAAGAAAAAATAAAATCAGGAAAAGATTGCAACTGTGTAACAAAAAGTTGGTAGTCTTTTGGAGATGGCTCTTAAAATTAGACGCAGAGGTCAAGACAACCTCCTTCATCTCTCTCTTGTCCACAATGACAAACTTAACAAGATGGAATATCCCATCGCTTTGAATCCAGGGAAATAGCTAGGTTCTCCGTTAGCTGCTATGGAACTGATCCTGGCTATCCCACCCAGGCAAGTGATCCGGGCTGATTCCAGAAGCACAGAGAAGGCGAAGAACCAAGCTTGGGCCAGAGCAATAGAAATGCTGAAAGCATGCCTCGTGAGAACACAACAGCTCTCTCATCATGTGTGAGATGCTCTTTGAGCCACTTCCATCTCTGTACCAGAAACTGGACTTTGGTCATCCCTCCTATCAGAAAACTGGATTCTTGTCTTTGCTGCTTCTCTGCCTCTGCCTCTCTCTCTCTCTCTCTCTCTCTCTCTCTCTCTCTCTCTCTCTCTCTCTGTGTGTGTGTGTGTGTGTGTGTGTGTTTATGATCCTGTACATATGACTGGTACAGCGCACATCTCTGCACATCTATTTTGTTGTTGTTTGCATGTGCACAGCAGGCTAGCTGGCCTGGGAGTGCCCAGTGATATTCCCATCCCTGCCTCCCATCTCGCCATAGGAACACTGCAATTGTAATGCGCCCCACCACACCCAGCTTTATGTGAGTGCTAAGGATCCCAACAAAGGTCCACACACTTGTGTAGCCAGCACTTCACGGGCAGAGCCGTCTGCCCAGCACTGCCTCAGCTTCTTACTGCCACCTAGTCCCATTGTCAATACTTAGAAACAGAGGACAGAATGAACTGGCCTGGCATCACACACCTGCCCCAGAAGCAAGAAGCTGGGGGAAAGCAACCTTTTGACATTCTCAATCTCCATGGTGGGCAGATGGAGAATCTTCTCCAGAATCACAAGGCAGAGAGTTTTCTAAACACCTATTATTGATGGCTAGACATGTTCAATAGAAATTTTTGTTTACGATTGTTAATGTTAGTGATAGTTTAGAGCTATATGGATTAATATGGACATGGTGCATTTTAATTCCTGCCTCAGAAAATAGATAACTCCTACCTCAGAGATTACTATCTCTGAGTAGAGGGAAACTAGAGTACATGGCATTGTGGTACAAAAAATGGGGCATTTAAGGTATGCCTGAGAACACTAAAGGAAAAGGTGTCGATGATGTTCCTACAAGCAAGGAAAGGTTCTGTGCAGAAAGAGCCACGGGGTCTGGAAGGAGATGGGGTTCAACCTGAATAGTCCAAACCAGTGGAGATTTATAGCAAAGAATCGGGGTAGGAGTCAGGTAACTAACCAAGAACTCCTCAGAGGAGACATCGGGATCAACCAGGTTAAACCAGCTTCTTCCTGAATTATCAGACCTCACCTGGAAAATGAAGAAAAGGGATCTGAGCAATATCTGGGGTGAGAGGTTCCTTCCAGACTGACCTCGTAGCACTCTGTTAAAATGAAATTTATCGGTACATATACAGGGAGGGGCCTGGAGAAGCTTCTGGAACTGGCCTTAAGTTTGGCCGAGCCAAAAAAAAAAAAAAAATGTTTTTAAACACAGATGAGGCCAGAAGGGGGAGGGCTCTAGTAATGAAAAAAAGTAGAAAGGAAGGTTTAAAAAAAATATCCAAGACATTGGACATTAGGAATTTGCTTGTTTGAAGTATCTGTGGGCCAGGAGTGAAGTGAGAAACAGAATGGTGTTTCCTTGTGAACCCAAGTAGACTCATGCTGTAGACACCTCCTCCTTAAATAGCGCACTCAAGCACAGGACACTGCACAGGGACCCGAGTTCAATCCTCAGAACCCACGAACGCACAACAATGCATGTTGTTCCAAAGGTACTGCCTGTCATGATTTATGGTGGCACAACCCTGGCAGGGCCCCTGCTGGTGTGGGAGACCGCAGCGGATGGGAGACAGACAGATACGCCATGCAGAGAGAGCTTGGATCTAGAGTTTATTTAGTGGGTACTGGGAAGAGTACAAAGGTAAGCGGTCATGGGGGGAGTAAAGAAAGAGTCAGAGAGAAAAGAGATGGAGAGGAGGTGCGAGATCAGGGGGAGACTGGGAGTAGAAGTTTGTCTCTTAAAGGGACAAGGTATCCAGGTGACAGAGCAGGGCAGTATAACACTATCTACCTGCTTTTTAAATATTTATTTTTATTTATGTGCCTGTTTGTCACATGCATGCAGGTGCCCATAGAAGCCAGTAGAGGACACCAGACCCCTGGCGCTACTTACATTCAATTGTGAGCCACAAACATGGGTACTGGGACCTGAACTGGCATCCTTTGGAAGAGCAAGTGCTCTTGGCTCCTGGGCCTTCTTTCCAGCAAGGCCAGCGGAAGCACTTTGGCAAGCTGTGCCATCCATGTGCCCTCAGAAGTAGGTATTCCAGCTTGAGAAATGCCAATTACTGTGCTGGACCCACAAGACCAGAAGCTAGGAACAAGTGTTTCTGTTCTTAATGGATGCTGCATGTGGTGCAGGCAGACACCGGTTCTCATCCTCCTGTGTGATACAAGGAAGTTCAAACTGAGGTCAGTTCCAGAAAAGCAAGCAAGACAGGATGTGTTTAACCAAGTGTTTTCTGGGTCAAAGTCATTGCTTGCTCCCCTACCCTTTACAGTATGGACTATCCCTGCCTTTTCCTCTCTCATATTGCGAAGAAAAAAAAATTGCAAGCCTCCTTAACCTAATAAAACAGGCACGCTGGCATTTGTTTGGGGACCTAGAATACACACAAAAAGACACTAGAGCTTTATTCTGGTTCGACATCAAGTCACAATTAAACCTTCCTCAAAGTCTCTGTTGTCCTGGTAACTGCTTGCTACTGAGAGAACAGGGAGGGTGTGATTGCCCAAAAGGCCCTGGAAGGAGAGCGGGAGCTTATTAAAGCATTCTTCCCGGTGCTCACAGCGCAGCAGCCATGTCAGACAGTGGAGCGGAGCTGGAGAAAAACCCTCCTTCAGGTCCTTCCAACGCTGCTGCGATGGATTGGGGGCTCTGCTGCTGTAAAGTGGCTATGCATATTATAATAACAAGCCTGACGCCGGTACACCAAAAATATTGACAACAAATAGTATTTTGAATAAGCAGATGGTAAATCCCCTTAAACACATTCGGCTCTGACGGGTATATTTAGACGCAGATGAATAGTCGCTGGGGATTTTTTTTTAAAGTGTCAATTGGTGTGAATGAATAAAGATGGTTCTAAAGGAGCTGAACTGCTCAGGGATCAGGGCCAACTGGAACAATTTACTTAAAAAGGCGGGGTGGGGGGTGAGGAACTGTGAGAGAGTGTCTCAGTTCCTGGCAGAGCAGGGGGTCTTCAGCCCTTGAGCCACTCCTCTGGGTGAGCTCTGCACTCCCCGCTTGCCCAGCTCACCTTTTAAATTGTGCATAAAGGAGGACTTGCAGCTTCTAGGGACCAATGATTATGGCAATGACAAAGAGGTTTTTTTTTTTTTTTTTTTAAGTAGCAGTCCTTCTTATTGTGGTTTAACAGATTTTTAGCAAGAAGACTGAGAATATAAATTGGCTTCATTTTTAAATCCTGAGGAAAATGCCTAAACAGCCCATAAGGTCCCACTTCAGGCAATTAAAAAAAGCTCAGAATAGCAAGCAAGAGGGAGAAGGAAAAAAAAGGCGCAAAATTTATTTGGACACGGTAGAGGAGAAAAGGTTACTGATGAGACCAACTTCATTCCCGCCTCGTCTCAGAGTCCCTGATGTGAACCTGGTGCCCAGTTTGGGGGAGGTAGAAACGGTGTAAGGAGTAAGAGAAGCATGTCAGATATAACGTATGCTTTTGTTCCTGCAATGTGAAATGTGTTCTGAGCATGTATGTAATAAAAATGATGGTTTAGACTTTCTTCTCACTAAAATGCAATTCCTCTCATGGGCCAAATTCTAGTCCCTCACCGACAATGGAGGCACCATGAGAAGAAGGTTTAGAAACACCGTTAGGGGACATGGCGGCATTGGCAAAGTGCTTCTCTCAAGCACAAGGACGTGAGTTCTAATCCCAGCACTCACATAAACAATCAGGCCTAATGGCACATGCTGGCAGCCCCAGATCTTCAGGGCCTGCTGACCAGACAGGCTAGCCAAAAAACCAGTGAGCTCCAGATTCAGTTGTGAGAACTTGATTCAAAAAAATAAGGTTAAGGGCAATGGAGGAAGATCAGCAGCCAAGTTCTGGCCTCCACACGTGCCCATGGAGGGGAATACATGCACACGCTTGTGCATACACATGCATATGAGGGAGGGAGGGAGGGAGGGAAAGAGAGAGAAGGAGAGAGAGAGGACATTTGCTAGCCTCGCTCCCATCTCGAGAGTCCTGAAAGGGCTCTGGAGAAGTATTCCCTCTCTAACCTTCAGTTTCCTCTCAGGATTTGGAAATAGGACTTTTTTTAAAGTCCTACCCCGACAGAGGAGACGCTGTCACTCAGCCTTCCTGCGGGTACCATTGGGAAATGGCCTTCACCCTATGCTCCTCATCTCCGAGAAAGCTACTTAATGATGCATAAAACGAATTATTATAAAATAAGACGGACTCCGCACGGCAGCTGCTCACAATGTGGAAAATCACAATTTTTCATGGCCTGTTTTCTTTGAAAATGTGTGCCCTTTCCCCATCCTTAATGCATTCTGTATATGTAAAATAAATACTCCCCACAGCAGGACCCTGGCTCGGAGGCCTTAAAACCTAATAAAAGAGTCCTGTAGTTTAATGGCCCTTAAATGCTCAACATCTTTTTCACTTAATGTAAAATCCATCTGATCTAATAGCCGTGACTGAATTATAGATATATAATTTTTTCTATTAAATGTTAATCTTCTGACTTGGCACAGCAATAGATGCTCTAAATTATTAAGAAGGCAATAACCTCTCTAAACTCTTTCTAGAATTCAGGATATTCCCAGGTCTGCTATCATAAAAAATAAATCTGCAAACCTGCATAAAATAAATAAGACTTGTGCCTATTAAATAAGACAATTCGATAGCAAATAACAATTATGGGGACATTGTTTTTCTGATGCCTCCTCCTCTATTTCATTGAATATAAATTCATATATGCATATAAATATGTATACATATATGTGACCAAATCATGTGTCTAGATAGCTCGGGAAGTGGCTCTCAAAAAGCCTCTTTTTCATTTACATAGGACATTTTTGTTATCTTCTTTTGGTTGGATCCATTCATTGGTGATGTTTGTTCAAGCAGGCATAAATAACGAGAATGCACTCTAATACATAAGGGAGGTCACATGCCCAATTATGCTAACCACAGCCTTCCCACTGCCCACAGAGACTTGTGGGAGAACAGTCACTGCCCTGGCTTCATCTTTTCATTTTTAAATCTGTATACTCGCTTAAGGCAAAGGTGAGTACCAGGTCAAAGAGACGATTCTGTGGGTCCTATCTGACGCCTTACCATCTTTCTCTAGGGCCTGCTAAAGTTTCCTCTACACTCACCTAACCCCTTTAACACATGGGTTTGGGGAAACAGTTAAGATCCAATTCATAACAAAAACTACACTAACTTCAATTGGGATTTTAGAACAAGATAGGTACACCTAGCGGCTAGTCATTGCATGGGTTAATTTTAATAGGTAATAATTTGGGGGGTTGAGTATGGAGTGTAGGGCATGCACCCGATTTCTACAAGTGTATGGAGGTCAGAGGACAGCTTGGGGGAGTCAGTTCCTTCCACAAGAGACCAAACTTAGGTTGTCAGGTTTGGTGTTAAATGCCATCACCCACTGAGCCGTCTCACCAGCCCAATATTTAAATCATTGTTGTATACGTGTATCTTTACATATGTATGTATACCATGTGCATGCCTGGAGCCTGCAGAGACCAAAAGAGGACACTGGAAACCCTAGACCTGAAGTTACAGGCAGATGTGAGCTGCTTCATATGGAGTATGTTCTGGAAACCAAACCACAGTACTCTGTAAGAACAGCAAATAAGTGCTCTTAACCACCAAGCCATTTCTCCAGCCCCTCATTGCCCCAGTTTTAATAGATAATTCTTAATACTGACTGTAGGTAAAAAAAAAATGAGCTTATAAGATGATACAGGAATGAAAAAAAAAACAAAATAAAAAACAAAACAAAACCAAAAAACCCCTAAGGATTCAAGAATAAAGGATCAGACCCCTGTTAGAATTCAGTGACCCTCCCAGAGAACTTGTGGATCTTCAGGTGACAACTGGCCACAAGTCTCACAGTATTTATGAACATAAAATGGTAAAGACAACCACCTCTCATGATCTATGCTTCACTCTTACTGAAAGGCTTTGGTCATCAATGCTTTGAGTGCAATCTCAGCCTGGCATCCCAACAGGTGAGCAGGTGACAATAGGGCTGGCTTAAGAGGGTTTGGAACAGTCCACCAAAATGACTATCATCTTCCATATTTAGATTCTAGCAGCTTTCACTCTAAATTCTCCAGAAATAAGAAACGAACTCCTTAGCTTTCTAGTCTTCTATAAGGATACTCTGAGCAATTCTAAAGAAAACAGTTATGCAGGGGCTGGGGAGAAGGCTCAGTGAGTGAGAGCACATGAGGCTTTTACAGGGTACTCAAGCTGGTTCCCAGAACCTGTGTCAGGATGCTAAGAACCATCTGTAGCTCCAGTTCCAGGGGGATCTGATGCCCCCTTCTGGCCTCTATGGGCACCTGCACTCATGTGCACATACACACATACACAAAATTTAAAAGAACAAAACTTAAAACATGAAGTAAAATATGTACAAGGTTACTTCCCCAATTACTAAGAAAAACACAGATCTGAACATAGGTATTCAGTTCAGAACATCACTCGGTCTGATTTCAATCAGTGGCCAAAAACTCTGAAAACAGAATCCACGACTAAAGATAGTACTAAATATAACAACTAAGGAACCAGCTGTCATTTGTGTAAACTTTCTGTATCTACCTCGAGAGTTAAAAATAAAACAGTTCTGACTTTTTATTGTTTACACACTAAAGAAATGTGGAAAACGCTGACTTAGAATAAAGTTGTGCCATTTGTAGGGAAATACATACAACTGGCGATGGCAATGGTAAGCCAGTTAGGTTAGTCACAGAAAGACAGATACACATGCTTTTCTCTCATTTGTGGCTCCCAAACTTTACAGAGACATAAAATCATATGAATACAGATTACATGAAAGCAGAAGTCACACTATCTGGGAGAACAAGGGGGACTTATGGGGTAGGGTATTGGGGTACAAGGTGAGTATTCTTAAAATTCATTATGTACTTGCATGGATGTGCCCTTATGTAACCTTGTCTATTTTGAAGAAATGCTTTTTCAAAAAAGAAATACAATGACATATCCTTGATGTGAGTGGCAATTTTTCCAACTGTGTTCATTAAAGATAGGATTTAAAAAAAAAACAAACTTGGTTCAGAATACTCAAGGATTAAGGCACAATTTGCAATGGAAGGAAACTCAGGAGCTGGGGAGATGGCTGAGTGAACACAGTGCTTGCCATGTGCATCTCAAGAGCAGAGTTTGGGTCCCCAGAGCTGAGTTATAAAAGCCAGACAGGCCTGGTGGCCACCTGTAATCCCAGCACCAGGGAGCCAGAGATAAGAGGGATCCTCAGGCCAAGCTCTGGAGTCAACTGAGAATCCCTGATTCAATAAGCAGTAAGCGGTGGAGAGACAGACATCAACTTAGGGCCTCTGTGTATGCATATACCTGTGCATGTACACACACACAGCTGTGCATACATGAACACACACACACACACACACACACACATATATATATATGCACCACACACACACAAAAGCTTAGCTGACATGATCCATTTGTGCAATTACTTGCTAAATGTCAAATTAGTGCTTTTAGTGTGAACAGTAAACAAAATAGTAATCAAAATAAAGACATATAAGCTCTCCTAAGATACACTTAGTAAAATAGCTGGTTAGAGAATTCACCATAAACATGTCCAACTCCATTATCTCCTTGCTGTCTTTATTCTGGCAGCTCACTGCATTGTAGCACTGTTGTCTAAAACTTGACGCTGTTTCCCCAAATCAATTCTCTAATGCTAATTTTGCAAGAAACTTGTTTCACGTTATTAATCCCATTCTGATAACGTTCCTATAAATAAGTCTGAAACATTTGGAGGGTGCATGCATTACGAGTGCTTGATTACAACAGTCACAAATGGCAAAGCAATTGCAAAAAAGTCGAATTTTTGACACTGAAAAATTTCGCGCATCACTTCTCTTTGTTCTCATTTGAAAGACCATGGCAAGAAATGTCAAGCACCAGGAACAAAAGGCTAACGCTCTGCCATGGAGACCAGGAGCCAATCCTCTTATAAATTCCTCAAATATTTCGCGCCTGCCTCTTCTTGATCTAAGTGGAACTTGGCACTGCAAACATCTATGAAGGGAAATAGACTTTAAAAGGTATTAGTGTAAGAAGAAAAACAAAGCCAAAGGGACTCATTATGCCACTCAATAAAGACGTACCTTGGCTAGTACATAGTCCACACCTCCAAAGTTTGCAAAGCTTAAAGATCACATGAGAAAATAAATGATGTGTTTGTGAGTATGCATGTGCATGTGTGTGTGTGCATGTGGAGGCCAGAGGCCGATACCTGGCATCTTCACCAATTACTTTTCATCTTACTTTTTGAGACAGGGTCTCTGTGGACCGCAACTGGCTGTTTTGATTGGACGTGCTCAGAGGCTCAGAGATTCTGCTCTCTCTGCCTCCTCAGTGCTGGGATTACACTGGGAAGCTGGATCCTGGGGACTGAACTCAGATTCTCATGGTTGCCTGAAAAGCATTTTACTGACTAAGCCATCTCCTCTGTTCCTAGAAGGTCTTTTGATCCACTTACAAACAGCTGACAGCTGAATTTATTTCTCCAAAATCAATCTTTAAGTGCTTATTTCAGCCCTTTTCATATGGCCCCACTCAAACGGCTCACATTTCATTAGGGACTCAATCATTTTTAAGACATAGTTTTTAAAAGGATGAACAGAAAAGACACAGTGTGAAACGAACGTACACAAAATCTAAGGTTTAAACCAACTGAAAAACTCAACGACATGTTTGTCTCATAAAAATAAAATAAAATTCAACAACAGAACAAAATATATTTTATTTTACTGATATTATCAGAGTCAGGCCCAGAAGAGCCATGGAGTTGCACCCAGAATGCATAGCACCAGCAGGACAGGCTCTGGGTCAGCTGACGCTAGCACACAAGGCCTTGTCGCATCTGTATGATCTGCAATAAGGCCGCCTGTACGTCTTCATCCATGTGACCCTGGAGAGAAGGAAGAGGGGAAGAAACATCGTGTGTCATCTTTACTGAACTGATAAGCGGGGAGCCTTTATCCTAGAGCACATCTGGCTGTCTCACGGGTGAACCCCTCACCAAGGTAAGAGCGCCCCACAGGAACTGGGCCACGGAAATAAAGGTGTCAGGTCACAAGAAGCAAGTACACAGAAGGGGCTCTTGCTCTAAACACTTATGAGCAAAACCCAATGGATAGCAATGGTCTCTGCGGTGAAGGGCTGCGTACATTAGAAACAATAAGTTACAAGCATGTGTATGCATGTACATGTGTGTCCTCAAATCTTCTACCTTCTATACAGAGGCAGAGGCTGTCACTTGAAACCAGAGTTTGCCATTTGGCTGATGAGTCTTCCTGGCCAGCTTGCCCCAGGGCTCCCGTCTCTGTTTCCTGCCAGCTGGGTTTCCAGCTTGCTGACATACCAACTCAGCATCTCTGCATTGCTGAGTATCTGAACTGTGGTTCTCAAGCTTGCAGCAACAGTGCCTTGCCCCCTCAGCCATCTCTCTGCTCTGCCCCTTTAAGGAGAATAGAACTGAGAAAAAAAATAAGTCTCATGCTTATTACTTTTACATAAGCAGGATGACACATCTCTGCAGCTTGCCTCTGCACCCAGTGTCAGAGCAATCTTTCTCCAAAGCCAGCTAGCTGTTAATTTTTTATGCAATATCCCAGTATACAGGCTTTAAATTTCCTAATCTCAGGCATTTAAGACACACACACACACACACACACACACACACACACACACACAAAATCTTTATAGCCAGACACTTGGAGAAGAAATAACTCGCTCAGAAGTCAAAAGGCAGGTCTAGCACTGGGCGCACAGTAAACAGCTCTAAGGCCAGCACGCAGGAAGTGGCAGCAAGAGGAGCAGGAATTTAAGGGCAGTCTGGGCTATATGAGACCAAACTCAAAAACACAAACCACAATAACAACAACAGAACAGCCCAGTATTTGGTTTTTCAAAGTACTACAAAATATTCCTTACTAAAAAGAACAATCTACACTTCCACCCAACAGAACATAAAAGAACCCATTTTCCAAACACTTGGCCCACACTATAGCTAAAGGTACCTCTTACACCTTGGCGTCTCCCCTGTTGCAAAAGTTGAGTATGTTAGCCGTTTATATTTTAGAGGAAACCATCTAAACCAGGGACTGGGGAGATGGCCCAGTGTGGAAAAACGGCTGCTGTGCAAACCTGAGGTTCTGGGTTCAAATCCCCAGCAACCACATAAAAACTCTGGGCAAGGCTGTATTTCAGGGTGGAGATGGGTGGATCCCAAGAGCTCTCTGATTGTCCAGCCTAGCTTCAGGTTCAGTGAGAGACCCTGCCCAGGCAAGGAGGCAGAGCACAGAGGAATAAAGACACTCGGTGTCCTATTCTGGTCTCCACAGGCACCTGCACACTCACACGTGTGCAACCACACACACGTTTTAAAGCAGCAGGGTTAAACAGATGCAAGTCTGTTTCCACTTTCTTCTTTTTTATTAATTTATTATTGGGGCATCTGAATAGATTTTGGAAGGACGTGTCCATGAATATAAAAAGTCATGCCTCCCAAATCTGTTTTTAAATTTCAAACGCTAGCCACAGTTGACTAAACTGGATCCATAGTTAACCGCACGATGCCAGACGGCAAGACGACTTCAGATGCCAACTGCTGCTGTTGCCTCATTAGGACTCAGCAGAAAACAACTTTAGATTTCAGAGAAATGTCTGTGAAGTTGTCATGTTTTTTTCTCTGCCCCCTCTGGCCAAGACCAGAATGTTTCCCATCCTTTCTAATATCGAGTCTCTCTCTCTCTCTCTCTCTCTCTCTCTCTCTCTCTCTCTCTCTGTGTGTGTGTGTGTGTGTGTGTGTGTGTGTGTGTGTGAGAGAGAGAGAGAGAGAGAGAGAGAGAGAGAGAGAGAGAGAGAGAGCGCACATGTGGAAAGGACATTGGGTGGGTATCATGCTCTATCTAGCACTGCCTTATTCTCTTGAGATAGGGTCTCTCACTGACCCAGGAGCTAGGCTGGTCGCAGCCCCAGTGATCCTCCTGTCTCCACTACCCTGGGAGTTGGGGTTCTAGGCACTCATGTAGCCATGCTTGTTCTGTGAGCTGAACCCAGGTCCCCATGCTTGGCCAGCATTTACCCACTAAGCCATCTCTCCAGCCAGCCCGGTGCTTCTCTAATTCCCCTCGTAAACACGCTACTCCATTGCCCACTGATAGTGCTAATAATTGAACAACCTTTCAGATCTCAGCAAATGTCCTTCCCGCCCAAACAGGAGCAGGGAAGCACCCTTCACATTCTATCCCTCTCTCTCTCAGTGCCCCTCCATCCGTACAGAACAAGTAGACCTCGATGTCAGAGAGGATATTTACTATTTAAGTTTCTTTGAAATTTGCTCTCAGCACCCATCTTTCACCCTCCAGAACAGTGTGGCCTAACACTTTCCAAATCCAAATAATTCCTATTATCGCTTGCCTGTCATTCCAACGTTTGTCTCTCTCAGTACATTTTCCTGAACAATCTATTCTGAGAACCCGGGAGACGCTGTTCACACGGCTGCCACCGAGCAGTAACCACCCCTCTCTCACACCCTAAACATTTTCTTAGCGTGAGTTTTTTGAAGGCTTTCTCAGGCCACCACTCGACAAGAGGACTCACCGCCTACTTGTGTAAGTTTACAGCTCCATAGGTCACTAGCAAGTGCCTCACAACAGAACAGTTTTCTTAGTTATAACAATTCGAAGCATACCCCCTTTGTCCTTTTCAGACTACGTTTTCTGTACTTCAAAGAACCCCGAAGCCACCAGGAAACATATGCAGTCTTCTCGACTCTCCCTCTGCCTGCTGACAGCCACGTGCGATGTCAGGCATTATCCCAGCTAGAGACACTGCTAACGTGAGCTGCCATCGTGTGTTGCCAAACTGTCTAGAGGATGAGTGACAAGCAGATGGACACAACACTAAATTTAAGATGTTGTGTTGCTGTATAGCTTTGTAAATTGTTCTGGGAGATATGCAAGCCATGATTAAAAGAAACACAATTATTTTTAAATAAGCATATGGGCTAGAGCAACTTCAAATGTCAATTACATTCATGTAAGATTATTCAAAGAATAAAAACAGTATTTTATTTTTCTCTAAAATGAATACTCTTCCCAAAGACACTGCAGTGCTTACCTGCGCCGCACTGAGAAGGTGTGTCCGATAGATAGCGATGACTTCCTGGTGCTGTCTGTCAGCATCCTAGAACCATGGGAAGGGAGACAGATGACAACATCAGCACCCACATCTGCAAGACCAGGAGGCTTGTGGCAATGCTGTGCCGAGACCTCCTGCTGCAGACTGGCAGATTATTAGAAGGCTCCTGCCACTTAGAACAAATCACAGAGGCTGAATTTCTGACGATGGAGCTAGTGTAAGATTTCCCCATAATACATAGGACTATTACTGGGAAAGCAATACCAGTTATCCTAAGTCACAGGGGATTGCTGCCTCTGTTTACCTCTACTGCTATGAACTTGGCAACTTATGCTTCAAGCCATTACAAAAGCTTCCCCTCTTGTTTCCCGTGTCCCCTTTGCCATGCTTCCAAGGTTGAGCTAGCTCTTCCTTTTCATCGGTGTTGGCTCAAAGACCTCAGGGCTTGCCTCCTTACATATGAGAAAGAATCCAAACGCATCAGCAGTTTGGTCTTCTGAGTCCCCCACAACTCAGTCTCAAGCAGCAAAAGCCAAGTCTTTTTTTACTATTTATTTTTATTATTTTAAGTGTGTACATGTGTGTGTGTGTGTGTGTGTGTGTGTGTGTGCGTGTGTGTGTGAGTGAGTGCAGAGCCCTCGGAGGCTGAGGCATCAGATCCCCTGGAGCTGGAGTTACGTGTTCTGAGCCGCTGTGCTCAGCATGGGTGCAGGGAACTGAACTTGAGTCCTCTGCAAGGAGCAGGACGTGCTTCTAGCTTTCTAACTGCTGAGCCATCGCTCACGCTCAGGTCTTTTTTAAAAAAAAAAAAAACTGTGTTGGCATCGTTGTTATTGTTGTTGTTTGAGTGTGGGAGGAGCAGAGGGAGAATATGAATGAGAACGTGGGCACGCATGGAGGCAGAGGGCGGGTCTGAGGAGCGGTTCTCTCCTTCTGCCTTTACGTGCGTCCCTGGGGTGTCAGGCTTGTGCGCTGTGTGTTGTTACTGCTGAGCCACCTCATCCTCTGCCCCTAGGATGTCAGCTTACTGCTACACCCCACTAGGTCTGCCTTTCATCTCTCTCTGGTCATGGTGGCTAGATTCCACCTCAGTGGGTCTTCCCACACTATTTTCGTGGCCTGGAAGATTCCTCTGTCTTCCTTTCACCCATCAAAATGCTTTACAGATTCCTGCCAAGTTCTTCCTCCCTCTTTGGGGCCAATTCCCAGTTGCCCGCTAGCCTTCCCTGCCTGGGCAAGAGCTGCTGGAAGATGCTCCAGACCTCAGGCGGCAGGAACAGCTCCCAGTCTCCAGTGCCCACACCACTGACGTCATTATCACAGGCTTCTTCCTGCCAGAGTCCTTATGAGGGGTGACTTTGGCCCCTTGCACTCTTGTTCTATGCTGTGACACAGCCAGAAGGTCCACACTAGATGCAGTCCTTTCGGAGTCATGAGTCAAGGAGGTCTCATTAAACCACCCTGCTTTGTAGAATGGGGTAGAGGCACAGCTGAGAGAGAAAACGACGGAATGCTTATTGTAGCGGCATACAGTAGGCATCAACTAAATGACTATCATACCACACGTAATGGTAACATTAAGCAAAGATTACACACGAGTGTGTATTCAGCTGCATGGAAGCTGCACACACGTGCGCGCGCGCACACACACACACTCACACACTCACTAAGCTGGCCCCGCCCCTCCGTGCCCTGGACACTCACAGCCAGCTGCTGCTGCAGGTCCCTCACTCGGTGTTGCAGAGTGTCCACCAGCTGGCTCTGCCGCTTGCTGGGGCTGCCACTGGTGTAGGTGAGCTGGGAAAGGCCGTTGAGCGCCTGCTTCAGTCTTTCTACGTCATTCAGCAGTTCAGTGATCTTTTGAGAGACAGAGGGAGGTTGTAGGAAATCATGTGCCATCATTTCTGATGAACACCTCTGCAGAGAAAACACTCCCCACTTAGGACACACTGTAACCAGCAGGTGGGATGCTGCTGAGACCCTACCAGCAGGACACACAGCGTACTAACTGGTCTTACAATTTCTGGGCCTGAAGTCCCTCAGGAAATTTCTTCCAAAGACAACACCAGACTGAGAATAAACATCACGCACGTTCTAAGGCTGGGTCATGAGCTTGGCGTTCTATGAGTAGGAAAGGTCCTCTGAGGCATCTGAATATCCTCCAGGTGAGGCAGGAATACTGGAAAGGGGTTTTATTAGATGGAGCATGGAAGTAAAAGAGCTTGGTTCGTGTACACACAGAATTAACTTTTTCTTCCCATCGAAGGCTGTATTACTTATTCAAACAGGTTTAAAAATATGTCTTTTTCTTTGTGTATTTGGGTGTGTGGGCAGTGTCCACTGAGGCCAGCAGATGGCATCATGTTCCCTCAGAGCAGGAATTTCAGGGGTTTGTAAGCTGCCCAACAGTGGTGCTAAGAGCAGCCAGCAAGTGCTCTTAGCTGCTAAGCCGTCTCTGCAGTCCCGGGAGTGGCACTGTTTACTAACTGGCAGTGTGTGTAAGTAGATGCAGGCATTAGCTATCACAATGATGTGCTGCTGCATCCTAACGACTTTGCACATAAGCTGAGTGGATTTAAATGCTGGATCTTACAGAAAGACGTGCTGCCGAGGAGAGCTGGATCTGAGCCTGCTTTTACTCATTCCGTATTTCTCCAGTGGGTAGAGGCCATTTCATAATTACTTAGTGAATGCACTAAGCCGCGATCGGTCTTCACATTTCATCTCTATGGTACAAACTAGACATCTACCAGCTTCAAAAATATTATTACATAGCTATTTTGTAAAATTGGACCACAAGGAAGAAAACCAAGAGGGAGGGATAAATTATAAATCCTGCTCTTAAAATGTTTTAATTTAATGAATGGCGAGGCTAAAAAAAAGCCTGAGATTTTGGAGGAGCTGCCGACCATAGGTGAGACTGGCCACTGTGGACTTGAGGGTAGAGATGGAGTATGAAAGGGTACACAGGACACAGCACAACATAAAAAGGACAAAACATCCCAGGCCATCCCAGGGCTGTGAAACCTGTGGGCAGAATGCACGGTGACATGGGCTCAGTGCACTGGTACGGTGAGTAGGGAGATGGTGTCTGGATGTTCCCAGTGACTTTGACTTCTCAAGGAAGAAGCCCACTAGATTCTGATTGTCACTACAAGGAAGTGAACCTTATTCTCCCCCTTTCCCTTAACTGTCAGCCGAGAGAACAGAAAGAATAAAGCCTTGGTTTTTTGTGCTTTTTCAATTTAGAAGTTTTTTTTGACACACCCATAGTCAATTGGAAAGGTGGTGTGTCAGGAATGGTTTTACACACCTGTCTGCAGGACACATGCTACCGAGTCACATCTATCATGTGGATTTCCTCCGCACAGCCACTCCATCGGCGCCGTGCCTACCTTGTTATCCTTCGCTTCGATCTGCTGGGCAGACTCCTGTATCCTCTGCTGCAGCTCCATGATGGTCGCCAGGGACTTGTCGCACCGCTCCGTCTGGTCCTTGATCTCCTGCCCGAGGCTGAGATGAAGCAGTTCCTTCGCGTCTTTGGCAGCGAACTTCTCCTCACACACTTGGTCATATTTCCTGTTCAGGCTGGCCAGTTTGTCATTTAAGTTGGAGATCTGGGTCTCCAAATCGTTCTTTGTGGCTTTGTATTTTGACATATCAACGACCTCTCTGGTCTCTAAATTCTTCAGTGCCTGCTTGGTATTCTGAACCTCTGTCTGGAGTTTGGAGACTTCCTTGGTTTTGTTCTGGCTTTCCTCCTCCTTTTCTCTCAGGCTGGCTTTCATGATTCTGACCTCTTTCTCGAAGGCTTCCTTTATCTGCAGATGATCCGCCAGGGGCACCGAGGAGTTCTTCTGATTCTCCAGCAGCTGCTGAAGCTTGCTCACTGCCTGCTGCTCTTTCTCCAGACACTTCTGTTTGCTCCTCACTTCTTCCCGCAAGTGCTCAATTGTGTCGCTGAGAGATGATTTCAGAGCCTCCACCTGCTCCAGTGGGACGGGCTGCTTTTGCAGAAGGTTTTGGGCTGCGAGGACCTCGGAGGCTTGCTTGGCCTTTTCTTCTGCCAGCTTCTCTTTCTCGCTCTTCACATCAGTGTATCTCTGGGACAGGTCCTTCAGCTGTTTGTTGAGTTCTTCTGTTTTCCCGCTTAGCGCTCTTTCCGCTTCCCTGGCCTCTTCCACCAGAGCGTCCCTACTCTTCAACTCCTTCTGAAGAGCAGCAAGATCCTCCCTCAGCCGCTCATTCTCTTGCTTGCCCTTCTTGACCTCTTCCTCCTTGAGGCGAGACTTGTGTGTCTGCTCTGATAACTGCTCCCTCAGTCCTTTCTCTGTGGCCTTGAACTTGCGCTCACACTCTTCCAAGCGGGCAAGGGGAGCGTATTTCAGCTTGATGCATTCCTGGATGGTGTCGAGCTCCTTTTTCTGGGCCTTAATCTCAGCATGCAGCGTGAGGATCTCCTCCTGACCTCGGCGGTAGTCGGCCAGGATGGCGGCGTTAGCGTCCTGCGCCTCCTTCAGGCTCTGGCTCGCGGTGCTCATCTTTCTTGAGTGTTCGTCCAGGCTCACGTAGTCGGCCTTCATTTGATTCTGAACGTTCTCCAGGTTCCTTCTCAATACCTCATTCTCATCTCTTAGTTTTGAAAACTCCTGGCTCATGTCGTCAAACCTTTTCTTGGCATCAAGCAATGCTCTGTTGGTTTTCTCCAGTGAGCTGCTCAGTGAGGCCTTCACCTCCTCGTGGGTTTTGGAGGGCACATACTGGCTACTCAGAGTCTTTTTCAAGCTAGTGTTTTCGGATGAGAGTGCATGCATTTTCTCCTGATCCTCCGCACATTTTTTATTAAGTTCAGACAGCTGCTTTTTGAGTTCAGCGATACTGGACTTCAGACCCATTAGCTCCTTTTCATGTTTTTCAGGAGCTACAGACCCAGCTTCCAGGCGGCTGACATTCTTAGTCAGCCTGTCTCTCTCCACCAGCAGCCTCTCTGCTTCTAGCTTCTTCTCCGTGTACCTCTGTGTTACATCCGAAAGCTTCTTATTCAGTTCTTCCACGCTCGCGTTATGGGCCTTCTTCATCTCCTCACTGGCCTTTAGAGGCACGTAGCACGTCTCCATCTCCACCGTGAGGCTGTGCACCTGCTGGCTCAGACGCTTGTTGTCCACGTGGACTCTCTCCACTTCCTTCTGTAGCGTCTGGTTTTTGAGGGTTAGCTCTGTGACCTTCCTCCCCAGCTCTCCTGACTTCTGCTCCAACTTGCTCCTGAGCTGCTCCTGCTCCTCCGCTCTGCCGTGCTGGGCCAGCTTGGCCCTGGCGCTCTCCAGCTCCCTCTTCAGCTGTCGAACTTCCCCCAGAGAGCTCTCGTAGTCCCGGCCCACCTCCGCTAGCCTTTTCGCTTTCTCATTGACTTCACTGGATAGTGAGCTCTTCATGCTCTCAAATTTCTCCGCGGGGACGGAGAGGGCCAGCTTTGCCAGCAGCTCTTTCAGCTGGCCCTCCACCTCCACGAGCCGTCTTCCTTTCTTCTCCCTCTCCATCTCACACGCGCTGCATTCCTTCTGCAGCCTCTTATTGTCTTCCACCAACCTGCTTTCGTCTCTCTTGAACTCTTCCACCAACATCTCACTCTGTTTGATTTGGTTCCTCAGCTTTCCCACCTCCGCTGAAACGCCTTCATACTTGGCTTTCATGTCTTTCAGCTGCTCCTTCAGTTCCTCGGTGATGCGGTGGCTCCCTGTGGCTGCTTCACTGGTCAGGTGCTCTTTCAGGGCCAGGAAGTGGGTCTGCATTTGCTTGACTTTCCCCTCGGACTCGAACATCCTTTTCTGCACGTCCTTGAGTGCATCTTCCAACTGCTTGACCTGCTCGTCCGAGTCCTCCTTGACTCGCTCGCACTCCAGAGCTAAGGCCTTGCACTCTGCTACCTTGTGAGCCAGCTCGTTTTGGAGCTTCAGCCGGTCTTGCTTTGCTGAGTCACAGAAAGTTCGCATCGCTTCTAACTCCTTCTTTAAAATCTCATTCTCGGAGTATGAGGTCGGACTGGGTGAAGAGAGCTCCAGAGGTCTTAGCATAGACCTGCTTTGCATATGGGGGGCTCCGCCCGGGGACGTGCACTGCAAAGGAAAAGCAGACATCAAGCACAGCACCTTCAGAAAGCACTGTAGAGACCTCTGCCATCTAAATCAGCAGTCAAAGGGCTTTCTGACAGTGAGATGGGAGAGATGGGTGTGGGAAAAAAATAAAGCATCAACTTTATAACAAGAAACGCAGCTCTGGGTAGGATTTCCTCAACATGCTTAAAACATTGTGGGAGTTTTTAGGTCAATTTCCAAAGAAAATAGCTGTGGTCCCTGGGCTCCTTTCTCAATTCAGCATGCCTCTATTAGTTCTAGCAAGACATGTTTGTTATTCCATTATGTTATTTGTCTAGGCTTCCTAAAATGAGCCATCAGAAGCCCCAAGTAAGGACTGAATCTTGAATATGTAAATAATTTCATAGAACTATATTATTAAACCTCTATTTATTTGTTTGTTTGTTGACTTGTTTTGTGAGATCCACATATATGGAGATAAGAGGGCAAACTGTGAGAGTTGCTTCTCCCCTTCCATGACGTGGGTCCCAAGGTTCGAACTTAGGTCATCAGGCTTGTAGGTAGGTGTCTTTACCAGCTAAGCCACCAGGCTGATCCACGCACGTTATTAAATTTCTAATAAAATATATGTGACATCTGAGCACTCTCACTGTTAACTCCAATATAATGCTCTTTACATTTTAAAAATTCTACCAAAATAAGCCTACCTTGTATGAGAATTATCAGGGAAATGTCAATCAACTAAAAAAAAAAGACATGTGCTTTCCTTCTAGCAGGAAGATAAATAGAAATTCTAGCACATAATCTTAATATAAACTTTATGGATAATACCTGTTCCCTTGATTAATTAATGCTGGCAAAACAAGAAGTATAACTGAACTTCTGAGAGAGATAGTTCAACTATCAGGGCAAATAATCATGAGGGACTCAATAGAAATATTTTCACTTTTCTTATGTAGCAACAATGATCTTTATATAAGTACTAACTCATCAATAAATGCCGTGGGCCATGAGGACATCCTATTATTTCAATGGGCAGAATGTCTTGTTTAAAGCTATGTAGGTAAATTAAAACTGCCTTGTTCTTTTTCAAGAAAAAGAAGTTGCTAACATAAAACACTTTCCTGGGCTTGGCCTGTCCTAGACCAGCTTCCAATCCCTCAGTTATCTCTGGACTAACACTAACATATTTTGAAGAAGTTACATATACAGAATCAAACTTCCACACTATTTATACATTATCACAACCTAATATTTCTCTAGTCTTCCCAAACACTGAGGACTCTGGCTACTCCCCTCACTGAAGACTCATGGATATCCATCATTCACTCTTTAATTATTATTCTTTTCTTAAGACGGTTTCAGTAGCCGAGGCTAGCCTCAAAAAAAACCTCTGCATCTGACCTTTGACTTCTGCTCCTCCTACCTCCCCCTCCCAAGTGCAGAGCTCACAGATATGCACCAGCATACCAGGCTTCTGCAGAGCTGGGGATGGGACCCAGGGCTTCACACACGCCAGAAAAGTAGGTAAGAAATCAGTCAATATTCTACCTCTTGGAAACTTTCTCTATTTTGAAGTCAATTTTGAAACAGAGGATAATTATTCAATTGTGAAGAAGAAAATATATGTCAGTGCCCAACTCCTTTTGAATGATTTGCACCACTGTCCTCCTACATGGCATACAGAAGAGCTAACACTCCTGACAAAGGCCAAAGACCAGAGGACAGGGCGGGAAGTTCAACCTTGTAAGCCACTGTCACCACAGACTCTCTGGGGCCCCAGAAACAGCAATCAGTATGTACTTTCATGAAACTCAAAAGAGCAAGACAAACGTGGGCCATGGAAGCCTTACTCAGTGCTAACATATTTAGTAGACACACAGAGGTTTCTTCATGAAAGCCTTACTCAGTGCTAACATATTTAGCAGATATACAGAGGTTTCTTCATTTTAGACACATCCAGAGGTTTTCTTTTTGAAAATGAGGTTTTTGTTTTGCTTTTCTTTTTCTTTTCAGACAGTTTCTCACTATGTTCCAGGCTGGGCTGGAACTTGCTATGTAGACCAGGTTGGCCTCAAACTCCCAGAGATTCGGCTACAAAAGCGAACACCACCGTATCTGGAGCCCTTTAGATAGGTTTTTAGGCTGAATAATGAAAGCCTCACCTGAGAGTCTGTCGGGTACATTTGACCTTGTTTCTGAAGCATGTCTTCTTTTCCTAATTAAAACCAATAAATGATATTTTAAATATTCATGACAAAGTTGGCTTAGTGTGGGCTAAAAATAGGTATTTCTTGCCCTTTATTATATAATCAATACAAAAGCAGTACAATGTAAAACTATTCTTGTTCTGAAGTAGCCATATTTTTCCTGTATTATTTCTGTCAGTAAAAGAAAAGCATCTACAGTGAGCTCAACAGTAGGCTCTAGGGGTGGTTTTCAGAAATACGTAAGACTTTCTGGAGAGATGGCTTAGTGGGCAAGAGCATTTGCTGCTCTTCCAGAGGACATGAGTTCAGTCCCCAGCACTCACAACCGCCTGCAGCTCCAGCTCCAGGGGATCTACACTCCTTTGTTTGGCCTCTGTGGACATACTTATCCACATAGAGACACGTATTTTAAAATAAAATAAATACTTTAAAAGAAGAAATCCACAAGACTGTTAGGTTAAATAGGTTACTGGATTACTATAAAATGTATAATCAGTCAAATTTATAGGCTAACATTACTGTTGATCTTAGCTAGAGAAGCAAAAAGATAGGTTTTCTAGAGAAACTATATCAAACTAGAGAATAAAAAGAGAAGATGAAATATGGGTAATCCTAAAATAATAAATAAGCAATTGCCTATGAACACATGAAATACTTATTTGCACTGAAATCAATTTTCCCCATCAGAAAGCTACATTTGTTTCTTTCCATCAAAATAATATTAATAAATCCTGAGTTTGAGATGGTGGTTTAGTGGCTTAAAGAACTGGCTGCTTTTTCTGAGGATCCAGGTTCGAGTCCCAGTACTCTCACGGCTGCTCACAACCATCTGTAGCTTCATCTCCTGGTGCTCCAAGCCCTCTTCTGGCCTCCTGGGCACTACATACAGGGCCTCTGTGCCTGCCACATTTCACTTTAGAGGCAAATGCTCATCTGAGCCAACCCTTCCATCTGGTGGGGTGTAACACGGAGACAGGAGCTGACACTGGGCAGCAGCAGCACCGTGTTCAGGGAGGTACAGCCTACAGGCACAGTCGTCCCTGTCTGCAGCACCGTGTATAGGAGGTACAGCCTACAGGCACAGGCATCACTGTTTGCCGCACCATGTACAGGGAGGTACACCCTACAGGCACAGTCGGCCCTGTTTGCCCACATATTCATACTTACGGTTACTGGAGTAACTTCCGGGTACTGAATGATCACTCTGAAATCAGAAGTGTGAATTAAAACATTTTAGATGTACATGGCCCCAATTTGTCAAATGCTCTATGTGTTTTAGTTCTAAAGGACCCATCCCTGAAAACACCTTTGGACATGCTTGCTCCCCTGGAGCCGACAAAGGACAGCGTGCTAGCAACGGATGGGGCCAGAGGGAGCAAGCGTGCTAACAAACTCAGCCAAGGGCTCCAAGGAGAAACTGCACTGCTTTGAGCACAGGAGGAACGAGCTGCAAATGAACTGAAAACCTTGCTATCGCTGAGCCTGGGAAGGAAGGAAGTAGCCACAGTCATTTTCATTCCCACAGCTGGGGTTTACTCTGGAGTATGGGAACCCCTTCTTTTCAGAGCTGCAGACTACTGCTATTGCCAGGATAAACCAGGGCAAAGGCCTGCGTATGGCGGAATGCCATCAGCGAGGAAAAGGCAGGGAGATGCTTCAGATACCCTGGGTTAAAACACTTGGGTCATCCCTTTTCCCAAATGAGGATGTCCACAGGCTAGTGCAGGGTCAGGGTGCGTCAGCTCCAACAGCTTAATGCTAACCTTCAGCTTAGGGGGCGCGGCAAACACAGCCCAGTATTTGACACCTAAGTTAGTGTCACCTGCAGCCCAGCATTTCACAGCTAAACTAACTCACCTCCAATGTCAATGCCCAAGTGCAGGCGAAGCACATGGAAGGGTAGGCAAGCCGTTCATGCTACACGGCATTTAATATTAGAGTCTATGATCATTCACCACACGGACTTATATGTGTATGTGGCGGAGGACACAACACACACAGGAGTTCGAAAGACTTAACTTGGCTTCCTTATCTTTTCTTAATTTCACAATTAAAACATAAAACTAGCCTCATTCTAAAGTGCCCAGGTTTTTTCCGATGATAAGATAAATACCTACAAATATTTTGGTGTGCAATCGCTAGGAATATTGTGGACACACAAGTCATGCCTGTGTGTCCAGAGATATCAAGATTTACAGACTCTCAGATCTCTCACATGGCAGAGTGTAGAGCATGGCTTGGACTATGTACACCCTCCCACGGGTTTTAACCAACTGCTGGACTCTTTGTAATGTCCAGCAGAAGGCAAACGCATGGAAGCAGCTGGTATATGGAATTACTTTAGGAAAATAACAAGAAAATGCAGCTCTACATGTTCAGTAGGGAAATTCCCCATTAGCTCTTTATTTACTGTCCTTTCGTTTGTCGATGCAGAGCTCAGGAGCATGGACATGGAGAGTTTCTGTAAATGGGGAGTCTGAATTAAATGACTCATTTTCTAAGGACATGTAAGTAGGCCCTGGAATTTTCCTTTTGCTTAAAAAAAACTGCCTGTATAAAAATTCATCACAATGAATATGCACTGACTCAGGAAAATGCCCCCATTGTCCTGATGGGAAAGTGACTAACCAGGGCATATAACATGATCACACCCACTGAAAGAGGAAATAACACACAAATTATGCAAAGGAAACAAAAGACTTTGGCCGTGTGCTCATTAACACTAAGACTACACTATCTACTTTTAGTTTAACAATAATTTTTATTTTAAAACGTAAATAAATACAGCAGTTAAGAGCATTCATTGCTCTTCCAGAAGGTCCAGCTTTGATTGGCAGCACACACAGGGCAGCTCACAACTGTGTGTAACTCCAGTCCCAGGAAATCTTTCTGCTCTATGGGCTGCTGGTATGTGGCACACAGGCATACATGCAGGCAAAACATCCATACACATAAATCATAATTTTCATAAAAAACATATTCTGGCTTTGAGATAAGAAAAATAAATGAATTTCCTCTAGATTAGCATGGCCTTATTGAAAGTTCTAAACTTGATGCATTTGTCCAAAGCAACAGAAAAATGTGACTTTCTAAGACAGGCCGAATCTGCCTCCTGATATTGAACTGAAAACTAAACAGCAAGGAGATTTCAGGTGTCAGGCTGTGATGAACTCACGAGCACCCTAGGGCAGAGAAGAGCACAGCAGAGCAGTTCGACAATGCCAGGTTCAAGCCCTGGCTCTGCCATTTCCCATAGGGGAAGCCCCTTTCTGGGAGAATCTCTGTCCAAAACCCTCTGAGTACAGACAAAAATAAAGCCTTCACATGGGATTACATGTGTGTCAATGCAGGCATGTTGCACAGAGCAGCCCCCACCTACAGCCAGAGTTCTAATAACACTGCCTACTGCTCGATTTCAAATCCAGCTTTAAAGTGGCATCCACGAGTGTGAGGAAAAACAGAAGACAATGTCACCAGCTGGTTCTTAAGCTTATAGAGCTGTGTTTCTAAATAGCCTTCGATGGCATCCGTAAATCTAAAACCATGATTTTTGTCCTAACTTTTAAAAGTTACTGAAGTATCCCAATTATTACCTGTGCAGTGCAGTGACCTTCCACATGTGCACATCTGTCTAAGCGAACCCAGAGCAAAACAGAGATGATTACAGCCGTCTGGGAGCATCGCCATGCTTGACTGCAGCGAGGAAACCCTGCCCAACAGAGTCCTTCCCGGGAGCCGTGGGCATCACTGCTCACTTACATAACACCTTCCTATCTTTACAGTGATACCACTGTAAGGCCACGGGCTAAAACAACACGTAAGGCTTTGAAAAAGCACAAATAAACACTGAAGAAGATTAGGGATGAGAGCCTAGAAAGTGACTAAATGTCACCTACATGTCATTCACTAAAATGTTCTCACCGAGCCTACAAAGTCTATGCAGTTAAGGAAAGCCACCCCAGCTCTGCCAAAGTGGCCACAAACTCAAGGGCTTTAAATAAAGAGCGGATTCGTAATTCAAGTTCAATTCTGACACCAGCCCCATTCCCACTACCCACTGTAAAGAAGAATAGAGGAAATAATTTAATCTTTCTGTACCTCAAAATATTTAAATCTGTTTCTCAGAGCCTCAATGGTTCTTAAGCTTTCTTCATATTGCTTCTCTTTAGCTGCCAAAAGGGACTTCAGTTTTTCTCTCTGAAATGGAAAGGAAAAATAAACTGGCCCTCTGTTTGAGACAGGGTAAACATTTACTTTGAAAATGTGAACTGGAATTATGCTGGGGACTGGCTGCAGAGAGTCTACAATCTGGTAGACTTTATTACCAGAACTTCTAATTTATAGAAATGTACCAATAAAGTGTATCTCTCTATAAACAATATTGTTAAAACATTTGAAATTTCATTGTTTTAAATCAGTGTTTTCAGACATCTTCCTTATAATTAGATTTGTTTGTTTCTTTAACAAGTTTTATGAAAACTACATTCAAAACAGTCTTTCAGCCGTACACAGCTTCTGTTTTACCTTCCAAACTTTTACTTTAGTAATTAAAATGCTGTAAAAAACATACAGATGAAAACTTACGCTATACTATTAGCCAGACCCAAAGGCTGCACTTTGAGTTCAGTATGTGCAGTCTACATCATGAAAAGGTCTATATGTAAAGTCTATATGGAAAATGTCTATATGTCATGTCTATATGTAAAGTTCTTTGTACATCTATACATAAAGTACATATTATGAGGGGTTTATGTGTAACATCTACATATAAGTCTATACTATGTTGAGTTCTATATGTAAAGTCTATACTACATAGAGTTCAGAAATAGAGTGCTTGTGTCCACCTCGATCAGGGCCTGACCCTCCACTTCAGTGCCACCCACCCCCCCCATTTACAGGCCATCTGCAGGTCTGAAAATGTAGCATCCTACCTCACTCTCCAGATCATCGGCGACCATTACTTCCTAAGGGTAAGAAGATGAAATGCATTTTAATTCTTGAACATTTTCCTTAAAGACATGAGCCCAGAAAACACCTTAAGGCTGAGTGTTGCATGCCTTTAAGATTGGGGACAGGATGTGAGGAGCTATGTCTCTGGGTATGTCTGTTCTGTGAGCTGTCGTTCATGCTACTCACTAACTGCAAAAATATTTTGATTCTTGAGTCAAGAGTCTCCCCGACTCACCTGCTCTTCCTCCTCCTCTGTCAACAATCCTCAGTCCTTGTGATTCCCATCGCTCTCTTCTCTTTCTGGGTTACCTATTAACTCAGAGGCTGAGGATCTTACCTGTTCTCCCAACTCCAAATTTTTATATTCGTCAAGTCCTTACCCTTCGCTAGATTATGGGATATTTTTCCAGTTTTATTTTTGGAATCCGAATGTTCCTTCTTTAAAACATTCTATTTTTAACTCATAGATAAAACATCCTTTTATCTTACGGATAATACTAACAGTGGACAGTCTGGAGATTTATTTTTGGATTTCCTTTCTCTGCACAATCCATTGCTTCTGTGTTCCTCCAATATCTGCTTGGAATCCACATTCTGGGGCCGAGGCTCTCTTAGGCTATCTGACACTTTGGCTTCTCCTCAATTCAAGAATGAGTGGAGAACTCAGGAGTTGTACACTGAGTGTGAAAAAGTGACTTCAGAGTGAGACGATGCGACTGGGCCAGCAGCTAAGGACATCTAAAATCTACAGCAAGAGCAGAGAATGGTAGCACTGAAAGGACACCGTGGCATGCCTCCTCCTTATGAACAGACACGTGCCTTGAGAATTCCCCACGACAACTCGTCTCGGATAAGACAGGCACTCAAAGTGCGACTCAGCTGAACTGGGCTACAAGTATTTTCTCCTCCCCTCCTAAAAATAATGACATATAGATACTTCTTACTTTTGAACTTTCTTATACATCCATTTGAAAAAAGATTTTATTTCACTTTGAATTATATGTGTTTACGTGTGCATATGTGCACATGAGTACAGGTGCCTGTGGAGGCCAGAAGAGGGTGTTGGATCCCCTCGAGCTGGGACTACAGGGGGTTGTGAGCAGCTGGGCATAGGTGCTATGCATTGAATCCAGGTCCTCTGCAAGAGCAGTATATGCTCTAACCACTGAGCCACCTCTCTGGCCCACACACCCAACTCTGTACACCCCAGAGGATGCACCAACATGTAGACCACTGCTTCTGGGATCCTGCTTGGAGCAATACCCTGAACTACCTCCTCAGCCCATCTGGCTTTCTCTCAAAACTCAATGAAGCAGGATCTCCCACAAGAAGGCCCCTCAGGTGCGGCAGCCCATGGCAATCTGTCCTCTCACCTAACAGCCCACTGTCAGTCTGTCAACTGTCCAATGCTACTCCATATGTATAACATTAAATGTCTGAAGTGAAGGGTTTGACCCCAATAAGATTACGACACCCAGCAAGTACCACCAATGAACTTCACCTCCATCAGCACCCTGACTTGAAGAGACAGGTCCCAGGCAAAGAGTGACTGTGGATGATTGCTACAGCTGATAAGACAGCTTTGGGTTTTCTTTCTTAAATTCAGACTATTTACCTCATTCAGTTGTAACTGTAAACCATTGACTTTATCCAGGAGTATTCTTTGCTCTTGCTGAATTTTCCTCAACCTCTCTCTCAAATCTTCATTTTCAATCTCTAGATCCTTTAATAATAAAAACATAATAAATCAACATAACAGAGCAATGCCACAAGAAGACTTTGAAGGTACACTGCTATCACATACAGATGTGCATCGAGAAAGCAGTTTCAAGTATAACTGATATTTTTTTGTGTGGGGGCTGAAGAGATGGCTCACCAGTGAAGTATTTTCTGTTCTTGCAGAGAACTTGAATTAGGTTCCCAGCACCCATGCTGGACAGACATCACCTGCAACTCCAGATCCAAGGGGATCTTCTGTAGACATCCACTTCACATGCATACGCACACATACACACGTGTGTGCATGCACACACAGAATAAAAAAATCTTTTGTTGTTTTTAAGTTTTCTGTTCATTTTGTTTTGCTGGCTTGCTGGGTTCCAAGCCCAGGCCCCGCAAATGCCCTACACAAGCCACACCCCCCACTCACAATACTATAGTTCCAACAACTCTCACGATTGAGAAATCTAAAACCCAACAGGAATATATATCACTGCTATAATAGCTGGGAAGTACAAGCCAAACAAGAGCACAGAATCTCCACTGTGATAAGTGAAACCTAGAAGCAACTTAATGGAAATAAAGAAGGTTGTGTGCTTTTAGCTTCTGCCTAAGAATTTCCAAACTTATAAGAACATCCCAGTTCATTCCTCAAACTGATACTTATATGATGGCTCTGACAAAACATTATAATTTCCTATATAAGGGCTCAGTTCACACATTTTAAGTTTTTAGTTTTGTATGTATGTGCAAGAATGCACACATTCCCCCCCCCCCCACACACATAAACACGAATGCAATCCTCCCAGAGACCAGAAGAGGGTGCTGGGTCCCCAAGAACTGGAGATATACAGGTGTGAGTCACCTTTCATGGGTGTAGGAAACTGAACTCAGGTTCCCTACAAAAGCAGTATGTGCTCTTAACCATTGAGCCAGCTCTCTACCCACTCCCAAAGCCCTTTTTTTTTGGGGGGGGGGAGGTGGGGTCTTCCTCTATAGCCCAGGCTGGCCTTGGACTCATGACAATCTTTGTGCCCAGTTTCCCAAACGCTGGGAATACAGGCACAAGCCACCACATCCAGCGGCAGTCTACTTTCCTAATGCTACACAGTAAGGTAAAAATCCAAACAAAGTGCTTTCATTCTCTCATACTGAAAGCAGCTGTTCAAGTCAGTTCAATAGTGGTGCAATCAAGAAACTAGTTAAGGTTCTTTCTATGTAATAGAAAGTAATAAGTCCTCCTGATAACTTTAACCAGCATGAAGTGAAAGTTAGCTGAGTGGAATTATTTTTTTCTTAACCAAAACAAATACTAGTTTAAGTTCAGGTTTTATTTCCTTGACATTAGTGGCTCTCACTTGTATCACCATAATTTTCTAAAATGAACATAAATGTATGGCTTATATGATGATATATTAAATCATGTATATTTGTTTTCAATGGTATAGGCTTTAATTATGTAACATTTGTGAGAAAAGTGAGTTCCTAAGGAAAGTACTGGTGAGAAACCGGCCACAGATCACAGCGAGTTCTCCTAATGCCCCACCCACCTCGCCATTATCTTGTTTATTCTCTTCTTCCCACTACACACAACATTCAAATTGTTTTCCTTCTTGAATTACATTTATTTATTTGATTTGATTTATTTAAATAGGGGGCGAGGGAAAGAGAGTGAGAAAAGGAGAGAGAGAGAACACCAAGTCTCATACGTGGAGGTCACTTGCTAAAAGTGGACATTTCTCCTTCCACTACTCGGGACCCAGGGATTGAACTCAGGTCACCACACTTGGCAGCAAGCTCCCGTATGTGCTGAGCCCTCTTGTGGGCCCTGCAGTGCTGTGTAAGGCAGGTAGCACACACTTGCTTTCCCCTTCTTACCTGAAAGCTGCGATGCTCCCGCTGATTTGATTTCACGTTTCCTTCATCTTGAGTGTGTGACAAACTCCGCTTTGGGAAGACATTAAGAAACCACAGGTTAGGATGTATGAAGAGACAGAAAAGTACGTTTTGTCCTAACAGGTGGTTCTCACTTTCCTGATGCTGTGAGCCTTTGACACAGTTACTTCCTCAGGTTGTGGTGACCCCAACCAGAAAATTAATTTTACTGATACTTCATAACTGTAATTTTGCTACTGTGAGAATCATAATGTAAACATCTGATATGCAATCTCTGTGAAAGGGTGGCTTTCAGTTCATCCAATGTTACATTTCCCCATTCACAACACAAGGTGGCAGTGTTTCCACAGATGAAACCCTCTCCAGAGATACAGGCATTAAGTAAATTAGAATTTTAAACTTTTACTAAGGATGCGTCTTAACTAAAGATACAAACATTTCAGATGGAAAATATGTAAGAGACACAAAACAAAACAGTCATTCTCTAATCGCCACCCACCACGCAGAGGAAGAAACCCATTTAAAAACGTCCGGTGGAGGGAGACCGTGCTGTTTGAAAGACAAAGCTTCTTTACTTTTCTGAGAATGGCTGGAACAAAACCTCAAGAAGCCAGTGAAGGGAGAGGCTGGCAACGGTGCAGCTGATCTGCACCAAGAGCCCACAGAACTGCACTGGAGATGTGTCTGTTTTTCTCCACTTGCGGCTCTGAAACTCTATTCCAGCTTAGAGATTTGCTTTAACACAACGCAGCGCAGCAGTTGACAAAGGACAAATAATCCCCCTTGCTGCTCACCCACCTCCCTCTTTAAACAGGTACAACAACTGATCAGAGAGCCACTTCTCTGCTCTTGGGCTGCTTTCTAAAGTTACTAGTTCAGTTCTCCAAGGTGTTTTTGTTTGGTTTGTTTTTGTATGTTATATTGCTGGTTTGAGTTTTGGTTAATCGAGTTTTAAAGCATCACTTGACCATAGGTCTGATGGAGAATCAGAGGTGGGGTTCCATTACAGGAGCACTGTAGCCATAATTTGGTCTGCACTATTTTCCCAGGCACCTGACGGCTCTCCACTCCCTCCATCCGACCACCACTCCCCGCCACCCCGTCGCCATCCTCACACAAACTAGATCAACTCCAATCATTAAGGCTCAGGCCCTTCCAGGCACCTCTGGCTCCCTGAGGCCGCGCTGCACACTGAGGACTTCCATCCTGCCTTCTGCTGGTCGGAAGTCCTCTGACAAGACACATACAAAGTCCCGACCACACCAAAGCCTTCTTGATCTGGCATCTGGCCTCTTCACGCCTGTGCACACCACTGCAGTCGCACTGGCCTCTTCACGCCTGTGCACACCACTGCAGTCGCACTTGCTTAGACGCGCACCCCCACAAAGGGCCTGCTCCCCTCCCCCCCGCGAGGTGTCTCTCACAGCTCCTGATCTGTGCATCTTTATCCCTCCTTGGAGTTTTTCCTCACTGATCTGCCACAATGCCATGTCTTCTTCCTCTGCGCATGCGCCTCTGTTCCTAACCAGAGCACTCCACGAAGGTGGGGACTCAACACACCACACTTTCCTCAGCGCTCAGAATGGCAACTGGCACCCTGTAGGCAGTCAAGCCAGCCAGTCTGCCTTTGAGCACTCCATTTGGGTTCTCTGGCACTAGACACATGTCTCCCAGCAAAGAACAAATCCACTCTGTGACTGATTTCTATAGATACATTCAATAAATTGAGAAAACATGGGATTTGAAGTCATTTGTCTTACTGTTCCCAGCACAATACTGACTCCTTGCATTCATTTAGATAACTCCTACATCACGGACAAAGTTTCATTTTCATTCTAATAACCAATGCTCTTGATTAGATAGGTGTGCATCTCAGAATGCATGCTTCAGCTTCTCTGGGGGTCAGAGAAGACGACAGACACTATCAACAGACAAGACCCATGCATGAGTGTGCATGCGCTCTGATGGAGAGGATGGAAGCCACGCTGTAGCTGCAGCAGGCCTTGGAAGAGGCAGAGGATGAGCAGTGAGCACGTAGGATGCTGGCAAAGTACCTGGTTCCGTCCTCCTCAGTTTGGAAGTGAGCAAAGTGGGAGGCCTGCAAGGGAGCAGCCAGCAGGAGGGGGAGCTGCCACCAGCACTAGCTTTGGAGCCGGGGGTGTCCTGAACCAAACCCCACTCTAACTTGGAGAGATGAGAAGACCGTGTTAAGACTGTCACTCAAACTGGGACATGAAGCGGGGGTCACGTGAGAGTTGTTAAAATTAGTACCAAGTAAAGTGTTCTGCATAGCGTGCTTTTTTTTTTAATTAGCCAAGCCCTCAATTAAATGCATATGGAAAAGACATTAAAAAGAAATAAAACCTTTCATAGTGGTATTGACATCACAACATTTAGTCAGTTTTCAGCAGGGTGTGTTGGTACAGGCCTGTTATTCCAGCATTCACAGGAGGCTGAAACAGGAGACCACACGACCAAGGACAGCCTGGGCTACACAGCAAGACACTTGCCTCCAAACCCCAAAACAAATCCACTTTTTCCTTCATTTCTTATTCCACTGAAAGAAGCTTCTAAAACAGTACAATCAGCTCTGTTGCTAAAGCTAAAATCCCTTGAAGAATCTCAGTAAGGATGTTCGAGACCCCATTTGGGATATAACATCCTACTGGAAACCTTCACTGTAATTAAAATCCCTTGTCTCAGGCTGAGAGACCCAGGATTTAACAGGACCTCATGCCCTAAGACCTACACCGTGGACAGTGACAAACTGAGGCAGATGATACATGGTTAAACCCAAAACCCCACATGGACCACTAACCAGTCTTAAGGAAGATATTAGCTAAAGAGTACAGTAAAACAGTTTTTAAAAAGTTGAATAAAGGCACACCTGTTGCAAAGATGCTCCTTTCCTCCAAAGTTCTCTCCCTAAGGATTTAAAGAGAAAGCGCATGAGACAGCAGCACATAACTTAGAAGTCATCCCCCAACTGCTCCACCAGGGTCACAGGGTCACTCAGGCAGACAGGCAATCCCCAACTGTTCCACCAGGGTCACAGGGTCACTTGGGCAGATAGGCAATCCCCAACTGCTCCACCAGGGCCACTCAGGCAGATAGGCAATCTCCAATTGCTCCACCAGGGTCACAGGGTCATTCAGGCAGATAGGCATTACCCAACTGCTCCAACAGGGTCACTCAGGCAGATAGGCAATCCCCAACTGCTCCACCAGGGTCACAGGGTCACTTGGGCAGATAGGCAATCCCCAACTGCACCACTGAGACAACATCCAGTTTTCTTTTACAGCTTTAATCTTCCTTTAACACTTAACTTTTTAATTTACTCCCAAAACTTTTGTTTAACGCAGTAGTGAAATAGTCTGTTTTGCCTACCAAATTAGCAAAGATTTGTTTAAAAGGATGATATTCAAATAAATAGAAAGGTAATTATCAATATATGCAAAATTTTAAATAAATTTGCATATTTTGTAACAATTAAAAATGTAGGGAGTGATCTTTATTAAGATTTATTTTATTTTTTATATGTGAGTGTGTGGGGAGGGGCACGTGCCTGCAGTGCCCACCGAGGCCATCAGATCCCCTGGAGCTGGAGTTACAGGCAGTTGTGAGCCTTCCAACGTGGGTGCCAGGAACTGAACTCAGGTCATGGAAGAGCAGCAAGTGCTCTTAACAGCTGAGCCGTCTCTCCAGTCCTCCAGGGACTGATCTGGGCAATTATAAAATATGTAAAAATATTTATAAACACACTAGTAAGAATCTAAATAACTTAAGCACCACCTATCAAAAGCTGTTTTGGTAAGCTAAATTTAAATAAATGGAATTCTGTGCATCAATAAAAATTACACTACAAAAATATTTAGGCAGGAAGAGCCTTGCACATGCACTCCATAAGAAGGCTTAGGTCCAGTCAGAGCCCAGGTGCCCTACATGTCACTTTACAGCTGAGGAACAGACGGGAAGGGGCAAGCATCAAAATGTTCATGGAGGCTCCACAGCTGGGTTGTTCTGCAGGTTCTAGCTTTTCCTAAGAAACAGACACATACTTGGCACAGGCATTTGGCATGTGCCACATGAATATTTTAAATACACTGACACTTTCTTTAAAGCAATGCTTTCTACAAGCTAGGGTTATAAAAGCGGATCGGTAGCTGAGAGCACTTACCACTCTTGCGGAGGACCCAAGTTCAGATCGCAGCACCCACACTGGCAGCCCACAACTGCCTGTAACTTCAGGTCCAGCGGATCTGACACCCTCATCTGGCCTCCGTGGTCAACAGCCCTAGTGTACATATCTCCCCCCACCCCAGGTATAGATATATGCACATAATTTTGAAGAAGTTAAAAAAACAAAACAACCTTAGGATCTCTATGGGGTCAGCCTAGTCGACATAAATCCCACAGTGGCCAGGGCTACATATCCCAAAGCAAGGAAATAAAAACCTTGGTAAGTATAAAAGTTGATCACCTCACCCCAAGTCCTTATTAAAACATTAGCATGGGTAATTTTTATGCATTCATTATGATATTAGTAGGATACTCCTGTTGCCTCTTCTCCCTCAGCGTAAGTCAGTCCACAGTGATCAATCAGAGCAGGCTGAGGAATCAGACCATAGTGTGGCCCAGCAGCCTTGAAACAAGAGGGCAGCTTCCAATCCCCAAATGACAGCTCACAACTGCTCTGGCTATTGGGGGATCTGGCGCCCTCCTCTGGTCTGCACAGGTACCTACACTCACATGCACAAACCAGTACCCAGACATACATATTTAAAAATAAAACCTCAAAATATTAAAAAAAAAAAGATGTCCCTTATAGAAACCTGCCGGCACCTTTGTTGGTGTTTTCTGATGCTGTCTTCAGTAGGTTCAGAATGTCCAGATTGTCACCAATTCTCGCATAGTAAGAACTGTCATGGCCAAGGGCATCTAGCAATGTCACATCAGCACCATTTTTAACCAGGACTTCTACAGCATCTCTGCAGCCGTATTCACAACCCAGCATGAGAGCCGTCCTGAAAGCAGATAGAAAAGTCAAAACCTTGCTGGAATTACATAGAATATTCCAGAAGTACCCTGCCAGGAAAAAGGGCAGACCCAACCTCAAGAAGTTATATTTCATATGGACTCATATATTTTATCTTGTTGTATTTTGACTCATCACATTTCTAAAACAAAAATCCTGTTGCTTTGTGTTTAGCAGTAGAAAGAAAATTCTAACCTCTTTTGGCTACTGTTTGTCAGTCTCAAACTCACTGTGTAGTGGAGAATAATCCCACTGATCCTGCTGCGTCCACCCCAGTGCTGGGCTTACAAGCATGCACACCACACCTACCCTTCCATCACCTAATACACTTTAACTATGCCAGCCACTAAATTAACCTAGTTTATTCCAGTTCTTCAATGTCCTATAAATAATGACTGCAAAAATCTTCCCTAACTAGTTGTGGCCCAATCTGCTCAAAACCCAAATGTTCACATGCTTCTGGTGAACTGACCCATGTCACACAAACTCCCCTACAAATTCCACCTCCAGCGGAAGAAAGCAGATTCTTTTCTTGATGTCTTGTTTAAGGGAGCCCTGGTGGGGACACAGCTAGGGTGCTTGCCTAGCATGGCCTGAGTTTGATTCCCCAGTACCTGTAGGCCGGATTGTACATGCCTGTGATCCCAGCACCCAGGAGATGGGGGTCTGGGGACCAAAAGACCAAGGACATTCTCAGCTCCATGGCAAGTATGAGGCCAGCCTGGGATACATGAGACCCAGTCTTAAGTAAGTAAATAAATAGAACAAAGATGCTAGGGTGGAAGACCAGTGCTTCCTCCCATGCAGGCCTTCCAGAAGCACACCCCGCTGATCACGGACCTTCTCCTCCTCTGTATCCACCCCCAGCACATGAGCACCACAGACTGTAACCACAGGGAACAGTCACAGATTAACTAAGTTCTCAGGCAGAGGCAGCAGGATCCTGGACACCGTCTTGTCAAATCTACGCTTAGCACTGAGGGAGCTGACACTTGAAATACTGACTGATCCTACATCTAATAAGACGACTCATCCATCCTCTGTTTAATAAAATGACTGATCCTGTATCTACTAATGTGACTTAGCCTACATCCTACTAAAGCAACTAATCCTATACCTATAATGTTTTTCTACAGAAGCTCTATTCTATAGCCACACCCCCTCCATGACTGCTATCATAAATGTCTATACATAAGAGTTTAATAGTTTTCTTAGATAAGAAAACATGCTAAAGATAAGAAAGGAAAAACTTAAATAGTGTCAAAACCGTATTCCCAAAGTCATCCACTATCAACCCTATACAAACACCCAGCACCTTGCCTCACTTTGAGGTGAATTTGCAACAAAAGCAAAGTTCTCTGAGAGATATAAGACAGATAAGAATACCAGCATTATAATGGGCTCAGTGTGGTCACCCTTCTGGAATCAGAGTGTAATATCTGCAGAAATGTCACATTCTCAATCACACTGGTGACTTAAGAATGTCCTTCTTTGAAATTTGTGAAAATAAAGGGGACTCGCAGGTTGGGGGAGGGCAGGGAGCCATGGCAGAATGTAACCAATATACACTATATGCTTGTATGAAGACCACAGTACCTACCATGTGGAAGGAATCTACACCAGGAGAATTTTAGGAAATATCTCAAAAGGAAATATCTGAGTAATAAAATTCAAGGTAAAACTTTGACACCTAAATTTTATTATACCCATCTACTTCCAATGAGTTACAAACAATAGGACACGTTTAGAAGAAAAAACTAAGTAAAAGGGCATTTGTTAGTAATTATAAAAACTCAGAAGTTTTGATTATAAAATATTATAATAAATAAACTAGTTGAGGGAATATTTTCCAGTTATTTGTCAACAGAGACTTAGTGATCAAAATTATAATTCTAGTGTAAGCAAGCATTGTGACATAATTGATCAAGAAAGGAGACAATTATGGATAGAAATGACTAGACCATATCAACTGAAATAGCATTAAATATGGCAGTATCAGTGAAGGGACCCTGTCCTGGTTAGCTTTGATTGACAACTGAGCCAGTCTACAGTAATTTGAGAAAAAAAGCCTCAGTTGAGGAATTATCTAGACCAGATTGGCCTTCAGGCATCTCTGTGGGGGATTTTCTTGATTATTTTTTTAAATATTTATTTATTTATTTATTTATTATGTATACAATATTCTGTCTGTGTGTATGCCTGAAGGCCAGAAGAGGGCACCAGACCTCATTACAGATGGTTGTGAGCCACCATGTGGTTGCTGGGAATTGAACTCAGGACCTTTGGAAGAGCAGGCAATGCTCTTAACCACTGAGCCATCTCTCCAGCCCCCGATTTTCTTGATTATTAATCAAGGGTCCAGCCCACTGTGGGCAGCACCATCCCTAGGCAAGTGGTTTGGCCTGTATATGAAAACTAACTGAGCACACGCCTGAGAGTCAGCCGGCAAGCAAAGTTCCTCCATGGTCTCTGCTTCAAGTTCCTGCTTGAGTTTCCGGCTTGGATTCCCTCCATGACAGATTACGTCCTGTAAACTAAAATGAAGCCATCCCTCCTCCCACAAGGGGCTCAGAGAACTCTATCATAGCAACAGAAAGGAAGCCAGAACAAGACTTTGAGGCACAAAGCGTACTCGGACCTGGAGACGACACCGTGAGCCTGCTAAGGAGAAACTCTGAGGGAAACCCAAAGTGGCCAATGTCAAATCCAGGATCGCCAAGAGATGCTTTCATCTCAAGACAATCTCTCATGTAAAGAAACACTAGCTTTTTTAACGTCTTTATTTGTACCTATTACTCTAAAGACCTTTAGAGAGTTTTAAATAGCCAGGGTAGGACTCCTCTTTTCCGACTTTTCCGACCCAAATATGGGCCCTTGTTGCTGCTTTTCCTCAGCATTCACCCAAGGACAGAAAGTGGGGTGGGCAGACCAGGTTATAGCAACGGTGTCACGGACCTCCAGCTGCTACAGGAGCCCCCATAAGAGAATTACCTGTTTTGCTTGTCTCTGGAATTGATATCTGCCCCTCTGTCTATCAGCAATTGACAAATTGTCGGCCTACACATCTGTGTCGCCAGAACGAGTGGGGTCCGCCCATCCTAACAACAACGAAAACAACCGAGGTTAAAGCAACAAGTCTTCCAGAACGCGAGTGATACAATGTATGGGCTGAGATGCCAACCACCAACCAACTTACTATATCTTTGGCATTCACGGAGGCCCCATGGTCGCAGAGCAGCTGGATGCTGGAAGGACAGTCTGCCATGGCTTTGAGAAACAAAGGGGCGAGGACAAATGGTGAACATCTGGTGACATTCGGGCTTTTCTGGGTTCATGGGAGGCAACCTAAATCCTTCACTTCAAGCTACCAAGCTCCACATCATCCACACTCGGCTACGCATGGCAGACATCTATTTTCTATCTTAAAACTGATCAAAGAGAATCTCTGTATAACAGCTAAATTATTTATTGGCTTTGCAATTATTTATTGGCTCTGTAAACAAATAAGAGAGGAAAGGTGATGAATGAGAAAGTGAATGCCATAAAAGTACCATAATTGTTGCTATTCCCAGGGGTGTGAGGCCTCTTCTGGCCTCCATGGGCACCTGTACACATGTGGCATTCACCTACACACACACACACACACACACACACACAATATAAAATAAATCTTTTTTAAAGCTGAAGGAAATTAAAAGTTTAATACAGGCCTCCTTAGCCTATAAAAAAAATTCTCTATATATGAAAAGTTATTCAACTTTCAACTCTAACTTTAATAACACCGAATAACAATGCACACAACTTAGACACTGAGTACAATTCTTGAAATATGAGGTTTCTCGTAAATACCTTTTCAAAATATTTTACGACATAGATATGTGAGCTAGTGCCAAACCCCCAAATAAATAACGGCTCCCCCGTAAGTTCAGAGATCAACCTGCTACGGCTAATTATAACTGCCTGCACAGGTCCTGGCTTCCCACTGCAAATAAGAAGGGGTTTACAGAAAAGGCCTTTCCCACTTCTCCCAAATTCTCTCCCCATCCCATGCACACACAGTGCTCAATACTCCTGGCTAATAGACATCTCTATTATTTTCCTTCAGATCTTTCCTATCTACCAAATCTGTAAGTATTGCCTGAATGGATCTTCTATTCTTACTTTCCTTTTAATTGCATGTGTATGGGCGGGGGGGGGGGGGGTGGAATGATGTGCACATGCATGATCTACAAAGGCCAGAAGACAACACACTCCTGAGAACTACTGTTACAGGTATCTGTAAGCTACCCCACATGAGTGCTGGGAACCGAACGAGGTCCACTGTATGAGCAGCAAGCATTCTTCATTTCTGAGCCATCTTACCAGCCTCTGGATAAAGATGCAATTTGTAATGTAGACGCCTCTTTTACAGATGCAATTTATAAATTTCAATTTTGTTTTGTTTTTTGAGACAGGGTTTCTCCATATAACAGTCCTGGTTGTCTTGGAACTCCTTCTGTAGACCAGGCTGGCCTCAAACTCAGAACCCCGCCTGCTCCTGCCTCCTGGGTGCTGTGATCAAAGGCGTGCACCACCAACAACCAGCACGTAAATTTCAATTTTAAGCATACAAATTCTTCAATACTTTTCTCCACAAATTATCCAAAGAAATTCATGATGAACCCTTGAAATTGCCTTCAAGGATCCCATGTTTCCCGGAACCACTGTGCCCGGAAGGGACCTCTGCTCACCTGCATCGTGAAGGGCAGTTCTTCCCTGCAGGTCCACATGCTCAGTGGGACAGTTGTACTGTTGAAACAGAGCAACGTGATGATGGGGGGGAGGGGGCTGGTCTTAAAATTCAAGAGCCACACTTGAATGAACAGCTGTTATTTCATCTTAAAATATTCCACTTATCAAAGAAAGTAAAGGCGTTCAGACAATCTACTAAATATTTTGACGTGCAACAAATAAAATAATGCCACATAACTGCGAGCTAAACAGCGTTTCACCAGACAGGAAACATATGCCCATTACAATAGTGTGGAGTATTGAAAAGATGTCATTGTTCCTTCCAGCAAGAGTTAACACAAACTACTGAATTGGGAGAATGAATCAGTTCTAAGTGTCAACACAGGGCTGGACACTTTGGCCAATACCTTCATTCAGCCAAGTAGCTAGCACAATCCTGTGGTTGCCCGAGAAAGACTCATGACATTACTATCATGTCATATAGTCATCGGTGTGGAGACATAGGAACACACAAACCCTAGGCTGTATGCTATCTCATGCCCCATTCTAGGCTACAGAAAACGCTGGTCTCCAGCTCACATCAACAGGAAGGTCAGGCCTTTGTTGTTTATTTTTAATACCCTGAGTTATGCGATGCACTTCCCTCGCATTGTTGTCCCTTATTGCTCACGCTCCTCCACAGAGGGCGGGAAAACTGTCAGTGAAGCGAGCGGTGAGCCTGCCCCTCGGATCTCACACTCTAAAGACACCAAGAGCACACTCAAGCTTCACAATCCCCCACTGAAGTGTTTCCAGCACACCTACCTGGAGAAGTTTTTGCAGACACAGCGCGTGTCCGTACTTAGCCGCCAGGTGAAGAGCATTCCTCCCTACAAGCAAAAGCAAACGTTTCAAGTCTGTGTGAAGAATTAGTTTCTTCACACAGGAATTTTAATAGAAATACGACATTTTTCTGCCCAATTGGTTGACAGGATATTCAATTTATAAACGGCCTTTCTGGTCCTAAGATGACAGACACTTTAATACTGCAGTGCAGGCACACACAACTCTGAAGGCGGCAAGGAAAAAAAATTCTGCATGTTCCTAAAGGGCAGGAAATGCATCCACATGTGCCACCCAACCTCCAGCACTGAGCAGTGCCTGAGACACAGTAGCACAGGGACAGGGTGTGTGTGTGTAGAGAGAGATACATATTTACATATGTATATATATACATATATACATGTTGTGTATATACATACATATATATGTATACACACACTCACGAGACACACACACACACACACACACACACACACACAGAAGATGTCTCAGTGGTTAAGAGCATTGGCTGCTCTTGCAAAGGATCTGTGTTCAGTTCCCAGCACCACACGGTGACTCCAACCATCTGTCACTCCAGTCCCAGAGGTATTTGATGCCCCTTTCTGGATACCACACATATTTCATGCATAGTCACACAAGCAGGCAAAATGTCAATCCACATAAAATAAAAATAAATCAATATTTTTAAAAGTAAGTAAAGCTATAGAAAGGAAAAGCAATCCCTAGATGTCACCTAGCATTTCTGGCTAGCTAGTGTGAGCAGAGAACGGAGAATGTTAAGAAACTGATTCCCAGGATGGTTTTCTCTCAATTGTCAGCTTCGTAAGCTAAACCTCAGTGTTGAGACTGTATCTCTGAAAACCAGACAGCTAGTTCAAATATAATGACTCTAAATGTACATTAAAATTTTGAAGATTAAAATGTTATTATGTCTACATTTAGTCGAGGAGAGGCGTGCGTGTGCCATGCTGAGAGTGTGGGCAACTTGAGGGAGTCGGTTGTTTCTTCCAGAGGGCCTGGTGACTCGGAATCAGGACAGTGACTTAGAACAAGGGCTTTACAACCTTGCGGGCCCCAAAGTGCACCTTGTAAAGGAAATGCCAAATAGGCTGGGGAGGGGAGGTCTTCAGTGAGAGAGGCTGCGGGGAAGGCCTTAGGGTGAGAGGCTGGGGGGTAGATCTTCGGTCTGAGAGGCTGGTGAGGAGGTCTTCAGTGTGAGAGATTGACTCGGAGTTCCAAAGAGGATGACACTGCAAAGAACACTGGGTTCTCTCTCTCTCTCTCTCTCTATTTGTGGGTGGAGGTACCCATGTCCCAAAGCAAGTGTGCTGTCAGAGAACAACTTCTCTCCTCCCTCCATGTGGGGATCAAACTCGGGTCGCCAAGCTTTGTGACCAGCATCTTTGTCCACTGCGCTATCTTTCTGCCCCTCTTAACTGTATTTCCACACACATACATCTCACTTAGATGGTAAAAGGTATAGGGTTTGACTAGGCTATGCCAATATCCAATCTGTAATGCTTTTCCACTTTTTTTCCAATATCACAATACCCCAGTATGCAGCCTGTTTTTCCAAGCACAGTGGCTAGAATAGAAACTACATTCTGATTGTCCTGGACTGACAAATACATAGGCTTTCAATCTGCATACAGTTTTATGTGAGCTTAGGAAAGCCCTACATTTCCCCGGGTCTCATCAGCCGGATTCTAACACAGAGCACAGAGAGTCGTGGTCTGTGAGCTGGCCCTGATGAGCACAGCCACCTGCGCCCACACATCCTCTAGACCCTCGGATGGGACTGCTTCACATGTCAGTTCACAAGCCGCAGACATAGCTCAGAGGGCTGGCAAGGGGGCTCAGTGGGTAGATGTACTTGCCACCCAGCCCGATGGCCTCAGTTTCATTCTCGGGATCCACATGGTAGAAGGAGAGAATCAACTCCTGCTTTTGACCTCTGACCTCCGCATTTGTGTTGGGGCATGCGAGTGCTAACTAACACACACTCACCCATACAAATTATAAATAAAAATATAAAAGCAGAAAAAATGGTTACCCTAATTAATCAAAATCTAATGCTCTCATTGAAGAAAACCCAACAGCTGTGTTCAAATACTTGCATGTTTACCTTAAATGTGCAAACTCAGCAGTGAGATTTAAAGACAGACAGAGGTAAACAAGAGACAAGTTAAAAAATAGATTCCAACTGTCTATAAACAGCCCTTGTGATACTGCCAGACAAACCCAAGACAGGTTCCCTATGGACACTGTCCGTTATGGGGCCCAGGACAAGTTCCTGACAGCTCAGTGGCTGCCACCCTCGCTGGCTGAGGTGAGGACAAGATGGAGTAACCTGGGTGACGTGTGGAGCACTCAGCGAATGCAGAGCGGCCATCCAGATGTTCCAGGGACGACAGCTGTCATTACCGTTATCTACACTGCCGAGGCTGCTGTTTCTCCAGCAAAGAAGACATCCAAACGAATGCCAAACGACCTCACCAGAGAGGGCATGCACAGGATAGGAATATACATGAAACAGTCCCGGGAAGTCTCTAAACTGGAGCATTTTAGGATGAGCACTGAATGGCAGGTCTACCACCCCCCTGCCCTAAAGTCCCGGCTCCTGACCTCTCCCACGGTGACACTCAGAACTGAAGAGATGCCACCCATGCTGCTCTTGCAGAGAACAAGGGTTCAGTTCCCAGCACCCACATCAGGCAGCTCACAGCCAGCTCCATGGGGGATCTTACACCCACTTCTGGCCTCTACCGACACTGCACTAACATGGCGCACATACATACAGTCACAATACACTACATACGTGTAAAATTAATCTAAACACTAAATAGAAACTTCAGGATTTCACGTCTTAAGCTATAGTTAGGTCTGATTTGGAAGGTGAGGAATAGCTGGGGGTATAACTTCGGGTGGTAGAGTGCATGGCCAGCATATGAAAGCCTGGTTCAGTCTTTAGCAAGAAAGAAAAGGAAATGGGGGAGGAGGAAGGCAGGAGAAAGAAAGGGTAAGAGAGGTAAAGAGAGGGAGGGAGAGAGGGAAGAAGGGAAGAAGGGAGGGAGGAATAGAAGAAAGGAAGAGAGGAGGGAAGGGAAGAGGGAGGAGGGACAAAGGCAGAGGGAGGGGAGGGAAGAAAGGGAAGAAGGAAGAAGCAGAAGAAGGGAAGGGGGTTAATGATGGGAATGCCCCAGCCTCTTCCTGGAGAAAGCATACCTGCACTGTCACTGGTCGCCACATCAATTCCATGTGTGAGGATAGCGTTCAGACACTCTAGGTTCCCTTTGGATGCCACGACATGGAAGCTAAATGGGAGAGAACATCTGTTATGCCATGGAAACTAACAAAGGCAAAAGTTCATGGTGCTAGCGATGGCTCAGTGGTTAAGAGCACTGGCTGCTCTTCCAGAGGACCTGGGTTCAATTCCTAGCATCCATACAGTAGCTCACAACCAACTGCAACTACAGTCCCAGGGGATCCAACACCCTCTTCTGGCCTCCTTGGGTACCAGGCATGCATGATGTGCACAGACATACATTCAGGCAAAACACCCATGCACATTAAAACAAAAACATTCTACCAACATCATCCTTTATTTAACACACACACACACGAGCACATACACACACACACACGCACACAGTTGTTACAAAAAGCTTTGCTTTGTGAGATTGCCTTTACAGATACCACAATTTTTTGGTTCCCAAATCTGAAATGCTTAAAAAATCTGATTTATGAAACAAGACAAGGCATTCTAGAAATAACTCCTTAGCATGAAATATTTTAATATCCAACAGCTTTAATAAGAACTGTTTAAAATGTTATTATATAATATCATTAGCCCTGTAATTTATTGTTTCTATCAAAACCCTAGTGCTTGAAATTGAATAAAGTACACTTGAATTTTTCCTTTTGCCTGTTTTTGGCATGTGTGTATGACTGATGCATGCATGCACATGCATATGTGTCTGTGTGTGCGCATGTGCATGCGTGCACACGGGCACACAGAAGCCCAAGGCTGACTTTAGGAGTCTTCCTGGATCAGACTTTGTCTTACGGAGAAAGGGTCTCCCATCCGAGCCCAGGATTTCCTGAGAAGGCTGGTCTGAGTAGCCAGCCTGCCCAGGGACCGCCTGTCTCCACTTTCTTAGCCAGAGCTCAGGAAATGATAGGCAGGCGGCCACATGCACCCAGCATTTCCACAAGTTCAGGGATGAGAACTCTGGTCTTCGTGTTTGAGTGGCAAGCATTCATTCTCTAAGCTATTTTCCCAGAACCCATACTAAAACATTTTTATTTATTTATGAGATTATTTTGTTTGATTTAAAAATATATTGGAACCGCCCAAAAAATAAAGATACAGAAAAGGGTTAAGAGCAGAGCAGATCAAAGATTATCTCTCTTCAGAACTGGCAGCCTAACTCATGCTTTCTCCTTCTGACAGTGACTGACGGAAACACAGAATTCCGCCCCTGTGTCTGAAGTTTCTCACAAGCAGGTCTCATTGGCTAAGCTCCCTAACAAACTAAGTCAAGCCTGTCAAGATGCTAACGTTGGGGCTAGAGGGGGCTCAGCGGTTAAGAGTACTTGTAGGCATTCCTCCTTCTGGCCACACGGGCTCCCATTTGCACGTGTGTAGCATACATGCATACACATAAAATAAAAAGACAAGCTACATCACTTCGAGGCAGGACTAACACCCTCTGCCCCCTACTGTCCCCTCCACCCCTCAGCTGTACCTAGGCTGAGCAAGGTATCCCTCCAACAAGAATGGGCTGCAAAATGCCAGCTCAAGCACTGGGGATAAATCCTGGTCCCACTACCAGTGGCCCCACAGACTGTCCCAGCCACACAACTGCCACCCACATTCAGAGAGCATAGTTTGGGTGTATGCAAGTTCCCCTGCCTTCAGTCCTGAGTCAGTGAGCTCCCATTAGCTCAGGTCAGGTGTTTCTGTGGGTATCCCCATCATGGTCTTGACCCCTTTGCTCATATTATTGCTCCTCTTTCTCTTCAACTGAACTCTGGGAGCTGGGCCCAGTGCTAGCTGTGGATCTCTGTGTTTGCCTCCATCAGTTGCTGGATGAAGGTTCTATGATGGCAATTAGACTTCCCATGGGAAGTCTTACCCTCTCTGGGAAGTAGATTGGGGGGGAGGTGAGGTGGGTGGAAGGTGGGGGAAATTGGAGGAGGGGAGGAAGAGGGAGAGGAAACTGGTATGTAAAATGAGAAAATACTGTTTTAAAAAAATTTAGATGCTGATTGGGTGTGTTCAGTTTGGAAAAGCCATTAAATTGTACACTACTGAATGAGAGGCTCCCTTTAGATGCGTAATTTATACTTCAAGAAACCAAAAATAAAAGCTAAAAATTTCAACAACAACAACAACAAAAAGACAAGCTAACTCTAAGTATTTAAGTACTTAAGACACAGCTGACAAAATACCCCATTCTTTCTTGCCTCATCTAGTATTTTACTAACTCACCAAAATGCATTCAAATCCAAACTGGTGGGACAGGGTGTTGGGGTAAAGGACATTAAGTCCAAGCAGACATAGGAAGGAGGTCCTGACAGGAGCGCCTCCCCTGAAGGATGGAGGAGGAGGAGGATGTGGGAGCCTAAGCCCCACAGGTGGGCTCCCTCTCAGCAGGAGCCTGCACAGAGGAGCTCCAGCTCCCCACTGCCTGGTGCCTTAGCTCTCCCGGTGCCCCACCCCTGTCTTCACTACTCTCTGTAGATTAACGTTTTTAGCCCGTGTAAGTCCAGTATTGATTCTCTCCACGGTCTGCAGTTCTCTGCTCACTCAACTGCAAACCCAGTAAATGCAAAGGTGACGTGTTTTACTTTCTGTTATATCCCCAGACACCCGTGTCAGAAGTTACACTCTCAAATGTCTGCTAAGGAAAATACCGAGAGACAAAATCCAGAGCAGCTTGCAAATTCCCTTCCAGAAGTCACATCACTGCCCTGTGACTCTAGGACTATTGACAGGTGAGACACAAACTAGAGAGCAAGCCTTCCTCAGGGCAGCAGGGCAACATTCGGCTTAAATCAGAGGAGAACCATCAAGAGACAAATTCCTTCTCCATTCTAATAGGACAAATGCACTTGGACCATGGGCATCATTCACTCTCCCTGAGACCCGGAAGAAATCCACTGGACCCCGGAACACACCATATGGCCCTTTGGAGGCAGTGGCACCTCCTCCACACTAAGGTCCTGAGCCTCCTAAGGTTATGTCTTAGGAAACGCCAGTTTGGGGGTCATTTGTTTTCACTCCGCAGCTCACACACTTTGAAAGACTGTGGTCTTCAAAATAGTTGTCACAGAGGGCAGGAGGCATTGCCTATGCTGCCCCAAGCTATAAATAGCAGGGGAACTTCAGGAAGAGGACATGTCAATCACAGAAACATATGCACAGAGATGTATATGAAGCACGGGAAAGTGCTTTACAGAAATAAATACTCCTTTGCTACTAAGAGAACCTCCTCTTCCTCTTCTTCCTCTTCCTCCTCTTCCTTCTCTTCCTCCTCTTCCTCCTCCCTTCTTCCTCCTCCTCCTCCTCTTCTTTTTCTTCTTTTTGTTTGTTTTTTTGTTTTGTTTTGTTTTTTGAGACAGGGTTTCTCTGTAGCTTTGGAGCCTGTCTTGGAACTAGCTCTTGTAAACCAGGCTGGCCTCAAACTCAGAGTCTGCCTGCCTCTGCCTCCCGAGTGCTGGGATTAAAGGCATTTTATATTTATTTAGTGTGTTTCAGATGTACGTTCTATATTATCTCTAGTGGCAAAACAATTTTAATTTTAAATTTTAAAAGATATTTTTATTTTGAAAACATTTTGTTTTTATTTTTACTTTTGAAAATATTTGTGTGTGTGTGTGTGTGTGTAAAAAAGAATGTATAGTTCATACATATTAATTAAATGGAAAACATTTGCCATGTGAGTACCAGGAAGAAGACTCCTTCCTACAAAGACCTGGAAGACTAACAGGACACAAGTGTTCACCCCTGACCCTGACCCCGATTCTGTATGGCTCGGTCAGCACGGATAATCTCAGGACTGAGCTCTGATCAGAGAGCCCAGCAGATATTCTAGCCACCATTCCAGACCCTGGAAGGGCGCAGTCGCACTAAGGGCTTCACCGCTCAACATCTTAGCACTGGGGAAAGAAACTAGAAAGGCACTCACTTGTAGAGATTTCATTTTACTATCTGTACCATGGGCCATATCAAATAGCATGGAATTAAAACAAAATAGAAAAAGAAATAAAAATAACAATAACTTATTTCCTGTAGTTAAAAAGAATGCACTCAGGAAGCCGAAGCAAACAGATCTCCATGAGTTCAAGGCCAACCTGGTCTACATCTTGGTGAAGTCAGCTAAGGCTACACTGAGAGACCCTGTCGCAGTGAAAACAAACAAACAAACCAGAGGCTGCTGGATAAAACTGACTGTGAAGTCGGTAGTTTCCAGCTTTACTGCTGTTAAAACCTTCTGAATTTGTAATCACACTTTGCTCTACTGAAATATTATACATTCCAAAGTCATAATCGACATCAAGCAATAATGACTAACTTCCTAATATTCACTTCTATATTTAACATTGACTTCCGACTATAAGTTTTCGAAAGGAAAAAAAAAAAAAAACTCTGCAAGGCTGAGACAGGGCTTTTAGGAAATGGGACTTTTCACCCATGGTGCTGGAAGGGCTCCCAGCTAAGGCTGCAGAGGCTGTAATTAGAGTCTTAACAGAGTCAGGATCTGCACTTTAACCCAGCTGCTTCTGTTCCTCCAGAGAGAAATGGTGGAGATCTGGGATTGGTGGGGGAGAGACCTCTGGCTGAGAGGCACACAGCAAGCTTGGAGTCGGTTCACCCAAACATGGAGATGGGGAGCTCCCTAACCATGCTTATCCAAGGCACACTACATATTCCGAAGATCCTTGCTTTTCTGCCCAGTCTTGTCGAAACTAATGATCTAAATTAAAGCTCAGATTGAGGCTTGGAGGGAAGGACAGTGTCCTTTACAGAACGCGGCAAAGGAATACAGGAGAATGCTGGGGCCTCCTTCACTCAGCTCAGGGACTCCTGAGGTCAGAACAAGCTAGAAAAGTTCTGCAGACATCAAACTGTTTTTTCTACATGGTTGTTTCACAGATCAAATACAAGGACTGAAGAAAAGTCTGTCAGTGAAAATACCCCAAACAGCACAGGCTGTACAGGACCTAAACAGCTGGACACTGGGAGGTATTAAATGGAGGACAATCAGAACTAGTTAACAGTTCTGATTCTGGCTCGTGAAATCACAACGGGGACAGCCACGATTAACGGGCATTTGGATCCCAAGGCTCTACCCAGGCCCCAGGGACAGGGCAATACTCACGCTGATCTGCCTTCCACATCTAGTTTGCCTGGGTGGACGCCCTTTTTGGCAAGGATGGAGGACACTTTCTCCACATCCCCCCTTTCAGCAGCCTTCATCAATCGGTCATCATATTTATTCCACTCTGCTGATTGCTACAAAACAAACAAAGAAAAAGGATAAAGGAGCATGCTAGTCACATCGCATTAGTCAGCTCTCAAAGAGGAAGGAAGGGGAAAGGGGGAGAAGCTCCTACACAGTGTGTCACTCCATTTCCAGCTGTACCCCAAATTTCTTTCTCTCTGCTGTGTTTCACGAGAATAGCAGACCATTTATTTACTTACTAACTAACTTATTGGAGACAGGGTTTCTCAATGTATCCCTGGTTGGCCTAGAACTTGCTATATAGACCAGGCTGGCCTTGAACTCACAGGGATTCACCTGTTTCTGCTTCCTGAGTGCTAGGATTAAAGGCATACAATGCCTTTCCAAATACGTGATTCATTGAGAAGTCTATTTACCTTAAACATATAAGAAAATGTATGTTTTGCATGTTCAATATCCTGTTAGCTATCTCTGGGGCAAAGAAAAGAAATTAATAATTACTGATCACCTGCCCCAAGTCAGGCACAACACCTCAAGACCAGAGAACTACAATTATGAGATCCTCTTAACAGAAGAACGGAGTCATGTCGCCAGCATCAAATGACTTGATGTTGTAGCCGGGTCTTGCTCAGCTGCTCCCTGTCTCCCTAGGGCTCATTTTTTCACAGCTGTCTCTGGTTACTATCCAGCACCCTTAGGTATAGTGGAATGCCATGTGTACTGTAAGACACTATCTAATGCCTCCTATATCAAAGGCATTGTTAGAAAACAAACAATACTGTATTGTTAGAATACAAATGATATTGAATAGAATAAGGAATAAAAACATACATACACGTTAGGATAAAGGAAAACTTTTATACAGAAAAAAACTAAAGAAGACTCTAAAGCACTACCTTTTGTTGTTCTTATTTTAAAGAGACAGGAGCTCCCTATAGCACCCATGCTGGCCTCAAACTGGGGCCCATTCTCCTGCCTCAGTCTCCCAAGGCTTGCACCATCACTGCCAGCAGGTTTTGTATTTTTGCAAAAACTCAGCACATATATACTTAAAAGGAAGATGAAGGTAATTTCAAACCCAGGAGGAAGTAGCACACAAGACCTATTTTAATAACACCAAGGTTATGTCAGCTTTAATCAGAGAGCGCACCGTGAGGCAAATAACTTAGATCTCTTCTCAGTACACAGATGTGCCAAAACATGGAATGAGAATATAAATATCTGGGGCTAGAGAAACGAGTCAGTGGTTAAGAGCAGTGGCTGTTCTTCCAGAGGATCCAGGTTCAATTCCCAGCACCCACATGGCAGCTCACAACTGTCCAGTTCCAGAGGATCTGACACTCACACAGACATACATGTAGGCAAAACACCAATGTACATAAAGTAAAATTATTTTTAGAAAGAAAATATAAACATATATGCTTACATATATGTGAACATCTAAAATTGTGGATGTGGTATAACATTTAAAAAGGAGACCAAGAAAGAGTTAATATTGGATGATAAGATACATGTTTTTAAGAACATAAGATTTAATCTTGTAAAATATCACATTGAGGGTGGAGAGATGACTCAGAAGGTGCTTGCCACCAAGTCTGACAATCTGAGCTTGTTTCCCACGTCCACACAGTAGAGGGAGAAGACTGACATCCCCAAGTTGTCCTATGCCTCTGTACATAAGCTATGCATGTGCACACTCTCATGCATACACACATAAAGTTTTTAAAAGCCAGGAGGGGGTGGTGCACACCATTAATCCCAGCATTCGGGAGGCAGAGGCAAGTAGATCTCTGTGAGTTCGAGGCCAGCTGGTCTACAAGAGTTAGTTTCAACACAGGCTCCAAAGCTATACAGAAACCCTGTCCCAAAAACAAACAAATAAACAAAGAGAAAACAACAAAAAAAGTTTTAAAATAATGTAATAAATATTACATGGATTCACTGCTAAATTCCATGCTAACTCAGTGTTGTTTCCGTAACTCTTACAAGATCTAAGCGCTGTCACATAATTGGCAAAGTCAATCAATTCTTTGCCCACAAAATCCTCTAAAGTGTAACCAGAAAAAAAAATCAACTTCCTAAATGTCTATAGTAAATCCTACCAGTTGACTCATGAAGTACTTGAAAGAGAAAATGAAAAGATTGAATGTGAAGACAGGTGTAAAAGTTTAATTTCTAACTCACTCCCTTTAACTCACTTTATTTTAACAGACCCTGGTTTCAGCACCTAAAGACTTCAAAACTGATGTGCTGAGGTTAAATTTAATAATCAATCCATCTCCTCTAACTTCAAAAATCCAAACTGCCAACATGGGAATAAAGCCTACCATCTGACTCAAAACCTAAACTACAGCTTAGTTACCCCTCCCTCTCACTTCAAGCAAAGCAGCCTAGCTCCAGGTTAGCGAGCAGCAGTGGATTCAGATGGAAGAGACACTGGGCTGTCAAATGCCTGGAGGATTAGGTCATGCTCACCACACAAATACCTGCCCTAAACTGATTAGTTTATCCTTAAAACAGCCCGGATCCCCAAGGAAACTTGCTGGGCAGAAAACAGCTCTGCACAGCCCGCAAACTCCAAAGGAAGGCTTTCACAAACAGAAGAAGAAAGATAATTCAATGTGACTAAAGTCTCATGCTAGTGCGTGGTTCTAAGCCCGACTTCATCAAGCGCTGCTCCCAGCTCTGGCCCCGCGTCAGTTAACAGCTCTGCTGCCCAGTTACTAACATTCTAGCTTGTGCTGTTTAAGCCCAGAAAAACAAAGCTCTTGTCAGTTGCTGTTGATACGTGGCAAACCAGGAAAACAATCAGCACAGAGGCCGTCATTAGTAAGACAGGACACTTTAAAAGCACACAGGGAAGGCTGTGTGCCGATCTGGTCCACAGGTACCTACTGTGTGCTTAGGAGCGCAAGAGAGCCAACAGTTCATCATAGCCAGGCTTCTGGTTCTTGTTGCGACCGTGACCAACCCTGCATTAAATTACAAATCTCGTCTGCAGACTCTTCGCAAGGGACTCGGCCCCTCACATGCTGGGCTGCATGCAGCTTGAATCTCCAGACTTATTTTCTTCATCTTCTGGCCCCTTCTCCACCTTCATAATGCTGAAAGCCTCTCCGGAGTCCTTGCTGCCAGGCACTGAAGGCAGAGCTGCCCGTCAGGTATGTAACTCCTCCTCTTTCTTCCTTTCTTGTGAGCGGCTGGCTTTCAAAGTCGTCCCCTTTCAGGGACCCCATTGGAAGACACCCCACATCCTGCTTCATCCACACAGCAGCCCCGGCGCTGCTGTGCATGCGACTGGCCACCTCCGGAGTGACCAGTAAACAGTGTGTGGCCTGGAACCCTCAGCACAGTTCTATTTTAGATTCCATAGGACCTGACAGCTGGGTGATAGAAAAGGACCAGGAACTTGTTGTCAATGCATGCCTTCCCTCTGAGTAACCAAACCCAGGTCTCCTGGGGAAATGACTCAAGCGCATTGTGAAACGTGCTGACCGCATCAGTACAAATCAGTGCAAGTGTGTGACGAGGTGACCAGGAGGCGCACAGACAGATCTGGTTATTCAACGAAATAGTATTTAGAGCTGGTTTCAATCTTAGGGTCATCTAACATGGAGTTTCACTAGCCTAGACAAACAGGATATACAATTCTATTTAAAGTCAATGTGTCATGCTTACAATTAAGGAAACAACACGCACAATCGCCCCACTTTGAATGTTAGTACCCCTAGCAGGCTTGTTCCGCATACAACCAGGTTTCAGCTTACAACTGCTGCCAGTCTGTCTCCTCGCATGTCAAACAAGAAGGGACAAGGGCACTGCCAAGACAACATCATGGTGAAGTCTGTGCCATAAATTTTAATTTAAAAATTTAAATTTAACTCAGTACTCTGCATTTCCAAACTAAGTGCCCTGCCTGTTAGGATGAGTACATACTGTATCAGTGGAAAGCCAAATGATCTGGATCCGTGGATAAAAGCAAAACACAGCAAAATAAACTGATTAAAACTGAAGGAAACCAATCTATCCCAGAGCCGAGCTTCATTATAAACACAGCTATGTGGGCGGAGAAAGGCAACAGCCCCCCTGTGCTTATATTCCTACAATACCAAAATTCTCCGTATTACCTAGGCTGCTCCGTCCTCCAGTTCAGGGTGGTGGTTTTGTGTCTCTCTCTCTCTCTCTCTCTGTGTGTGTGTGTGTGTGTGTGTGTGTGTGTGTTTATTGTGTTCTACGTATCACAACAGCATGAGGATGATTTATATATTCTCTAAAAAGACACATTCAGGAAAACTGCGTGGTTGGAATGTGACAGATTCCAAGCAAGGCTTAGAGGAAGGAGGTGACTGTCCCGCCATAGATCACGCTGCCTGTTAAAAATGCTGCATGAACTCCAACAAGGAACCGGTTCCCTCCGGTTGCAATATAAACCATGAGGCCCATATTCTAATTATAAAGCATATATGGCCACACACCCAGATGAATTCTTTTGAAAACAATGAGGTGCTTTCCTCCCAGACCACAGGAGATACCAAGGGGTTGTGTGGCCCCAGAGACTCCGCCCAGGGAGTCTTCAGGGGAGATCTGGGCTACAGCTCAGGCCTCCACCTTTGGGGTAACAAAGTAAGCACGGGGAGGCTGAAAGGACTCTCCAAAGTTACACGAGGGGCTCTGGGTTCAGGAGATGGGCTGTGTGTCTTTACGCAGACGGATGCCCAGAAGCCACTGTCCTATCCCTAGTCACACCCCCTCCACAGAGGCTCCCTAAGAACCAGAGTAGAGCCCTGACTCTGTGGCCCCTGGATCTGGTAGGGTATTCCCTAGCTTCCACGGAGTGACTCTCAAAACGTCATGTCCCCAGAGGCCTCACAGACCCCTGTATCTGAGCGTGCCCCCATCACTCCACCCCACCCCTCTAGCAAGTCCCAGGGAGCCTTCTTCAAACTGCAGACATCTATACCCATCCATGCCCCGTCCCCCACAACCCCGCCAACTCTACTACACAGCAGAGGTCTTTGTTCTCTGTCCTGCAGCCATGAAACTGGGGCCACTGGGTTCCTATTCAGGGTAGGAAAAATTCCAGTTTGAGCCCTCTCTCTCCCACACCCCCCATTAACTAGGCAGGGTCCGTACTGCCCGTGGCAGAAAGCTGTGGGTGGCTCAGCTAGCTGCAAGTTGTTAAGTGGGTCCTTCACTTAACAAAAGATTCTTCTGGTCCTCCCTCCCAGGCCATGTCCCTGGGGTCTTCCTGTCAGGCTTGGCAGACCTCGCTGGGCCCTCAGAAGCACTGTCAGCAGTGGTTTAGGAAGGAGCTTCAGGGTTGGACAAACCTGAGCTCAGAGCCAGGCTTGCCACCAGCTGCTGTGCGCACCAGGGGAGCACTTCACACCTGAGCCTCCGTCCCTGGCCTCAAAGACAGCAGCAGAGAAAGCTTCCAGCAAAACCAAAGACTGGATACACTTCAAAAGCTTGGTGAGGGGACTGAACCCAAATATCCAAGGTGGAAGGGATTGGTCAGTTACAAGTGTTCCTAGCCAGGGACACTAAAAACAAAACAAAAAAAAATATTTTCAAAATGAACAAAAAAAGTTAAAAAAAAAAAAACCTCAAGCGTTTCTTCCTTCTTCCTTCTTCCCTCTGTCATCACAGGTAGCCAACTCAGTGACAAAGCTGCTCTGCGTTTGTTTGTTCTGTTCTTTTGAGGCAGGTCTCCCCCAGCCAGGCTAGCCTGGAACTCCACATAGCAGAGGTTGACTTTAAACTTCTGACCCTTCTGCCTCCACCTGTCAGCTACAGTGCCGGGATCCTAGTGTGTGCTGCCGTGCCCAGGTTGTACTGCACGCCAGGTCAACATTCCTCTCCCAACTGATCCCTTACGATTTTCTTTATAAGGGTATTGGGACAGAAAAAAAAAGAAAACCCTTTTCAATCTTTACTCAGTCAGGGTGTCTGGGATCCTTAGAAACTACTAACGTCACACAAAGGTGGCTTCAACGTCTGGTAGCCAAGCACACCATCACCTTTGAAGTAGTCTAAGCAAAAATTTAAAAATAAAAGTCTACCCAAACTTATGGAACTAGTCTTTTACAAAAAATACAAGGGGAGAGAGGAATATAATAAACCATAGATGTAGTGTACAGAAATAAAAATTTTTAAAAAAAGAAAAAGAATGATGGGGCAATCATAGTTTCTTTAAAAAAAGAAAACAAACAAACAGCAAGAAAGGGCTGGAGAGATGCTCACTGGCTGAGAGCATTTGTTGCTCTTACAGAGCACCTGTGTGCCATTCTCAGCACCCAACTGTAGCTCCAGTTCTGGGTGATCTGACACCCTCTTCTGGCCTCCACGGGCACTGTACATACATGGCACACATATATGCAGGCAAAACACTCATACACATAAAATCTTTAAAAATCTTAAAAAAATACAGCAAGCAAGAAAGATGGAAGTAGCTAAATTAAAAGGGGCATGGGAATCTTAACAGATGAACACACAAGCAGCAAGGCAGTGGGCATCAGTCCCTGAGCACACAAAGGTTTTAGGACTGTGACCACTGACTGGACACTTGTTTTAAAACGGGAGGCGCAGGTATGATAACGTTCGTGTATAATTTTCAAGTCCTATTTGTAAAAACTACATATTATATCATGTTCAAATACAATAAGATGTCTACATTACTTTGAATACAAACAAAATAATCAGTGTAAACCAAATTCAATAGCACATCTGAAAAATGAAGTACTATAATAAAATACTGACAGAATCCGTCACTAGAATTCAAGAAGGGGTCATGGTATGAAAATCAAACAGCATCATGCACAAAGTGACCTGGACAGAGGACAGCCTCTCAACTAATGCAAAGTATTTGGTAAGCTCTGACAGCCTTCCACAATCAAGGAGACTGTCGGGCTGACAAGACGGGCGCGGCACAGAAGCATCTGAGTCCAATCCCAGGACCCACACGGTGGAGGAGAGAACAGATTCCTGCAAGTTGTCCTCTGACCTCCAACATGCGCACTGGGGCATGCACACCCACACACACGAAATAAAAATACAGCAAAAGATTTAAAACTGTGTTTAGCTTCTACATATTGCCTTTTATCTGGTAGATGATTAACAAGCACCCTGCATCTTCACTCAGCTGTCTGCTGCTTCTGCTGGGTGGAAGTGTTCACACTGGAGGTGACTCTTAGCGATAGTTTTTGCTATAGCGTCATATGTGGCAACGCCATCGTGAAGGCTTCTCCTATGTTTCCTCTGGTTTTACAGTAATCAGATGTGTGGTGTCAAGGTCTGTAAGCATGTGAAGGCAGCTGATTTCTTTCAGCTGGATGTAATGTAAGAGGTTAGCGTCATTCTTTTCTGAGTGGATAACCAGTTTTCCCAGCAGTGATTGCTAAGACATGATCTTATACTCATTAGGGTAACTACCATCAAAAAAGAAGAAGAAGAAGAAGGAGGAGGAGGAGGAGGAGGAGGAGGAGGAGGAGGAGGAGGAGGAGGGGGAGGGAGGGAGGGAGGGAGGGAGGGAAGAGAGAAAGAGAGAAAGAGAGAAAAGAGGAAGATGTTAGGAGAGCATGAGGCCGCTCTACTCCTGGGCATCCATTCCAAAGAATCCCCATGCCCTCCGCAGCAGCCAGGAGCAGAAGCAGCCCAGGCGATCCTTGATGAATCAAACGAAATATTATGCAGTTATTAACAATGAAGGCAATCACATCCCAGGGGAACATCATTCTAAGTAAGATAAGTTGGTCTCCTCCCTCCTCCTCTTTTTCTCTCTATCTCTCTTTCTGTCTGTCTCCTCTTCCTGTTTCTCCCTTCTCTGTCACACACACACACACACACACTATATATATATATATATATATATATATATATATATATATAGCCACCTTCATAGACTCTAAAGTAATTAAATTCACAGAAACAAACAAACAAACAAACCAAATGGGGGTAATCAGCTGTCAGAGTCAGCAGTAGGGAAGGGAGTGACTGGTGAAGGACTGATTGACCAGCCCTGTAGGCTGAGAAGGTTCTGTAGCTCGGCTGCTGGACACTGTGAACACACTCAATTGCACACTTAACATTGGCATGAGTCTATGCTATACTTTATAGTGGAATGATTTCATATTATGCTAGGATTTTCAGCCCAGCAATAATTTCTAAAATAAATGTGCTTTTTAATGATAGCATTAAAAAGATTAGTACAAACTTATAACTTTTCAAAATACCAAGGCAGGTGAGTGTGGCCATCAGCTGATGGAGCTGAGCACATGGTCTGGGTGGTGGGGAGGCCTGCTGAGTTAGCTTGTGTGCCTCGGACTTCCCTGCGCTACACACGGATGCACACACTTGATGGAGAACCTCTTAAACTGCGTTGCCCGGTTACCAGAGGGGTCCAGTGGTCACCAAAAGCAGCAGTAGCCCATTGTCCCCCTGCAGTCCTTTACAAAGCCACCTGCTATGAACACCCCAGAGTGTCTTGGCCAGTGGCAGCCAGACACTTATGGAAAGCCCTGCAGGAGTAAATGCAAGTCTTCTGTGCTGACAAGTTTTAGGTCAACTTGACACAAAATAGAGTTATTTTGGAGGAAGTCACATCAATAGAGAAAATGGTCTACCAAATCGGCCTGTAGGCAAGGCCGTGCTGCATTTTCTCAGTTGATGATTGGTGTGGAAGAGCACAGCTCACAGTGGGTGGGCCACTCCTGGGCTGGTGGACCTGGGCTCTATAAGAAAGCAGGCTGAGCAAGCCATGAGGAACAAGCCAGTGAGCAGCAGCCCTCCATGGCCTCTGCATCAGCTCCTGCCTCCAGGTTCCTGCCCTGCTTGAGCTTCTGCCCTCACTGCTTTTGATGATGAACTGTTATCTGGAGCAGTGAGTGAAACAAACCCTTTCCTCCCCAGCTGTTTTTGATCATGGTGTTTCACCATAGCAACAGTAATCCAAGTTAAGGCACCTGGGTTCCAAGAGGGTACCACTGTGCTGGGGTGGCAGGACTAGAAACCACTAGTCACAGGCTGTGTGGATTTAAAGAAAGGACACAAGACACAGAGACAGACTGTGATGTGAACTGTAATCTGAAATCAACACTTTCCTCTCCAAGCTGCTTTTGGTTATGGTTTCTCTCACAGCAACACAAACCCTAAGACAGGTCTGAATGCAAGCAGCCCGACTTTCCTGAGAAGCATCACTGTTTACCCAAAGGATAACATGCATTTCTTTTTTAAATTTTAGGTGTATGTGTATGTACATAAGTGTTTGTGTGTGTGTTTGCATGTATACAGGTGCACATGTACACTTGTGTCTGGAAGATGCAGGACAGCCTCCGGGTCACCCTCAGGAGCACTTATCTACCTCCTAGCCTGGCTGGCCAGGGACCCTCCTCTGGTTGACTCTCTAGCGTTGGGATTATGGGTTCACCATACCACCCAGCATTTTCTCATGGGCTCCGGTGGTTAAACACGGGTCTTTGTGCATGTAAGGCAGGAATTTTCCCAAATGAGCCATCCTCCAGCAAAGACAGTTCCATGGTTAGTCACTACACTGGTCTGAAAAGGAGATAATCAGCTCCAAATGCAGCTATCCAAAATACCTATGGTAAAGTCAAATTACAGCTGTTCTAAAGGATAAATACAACATTCTAACACAAAACAGCTATTTCACTAGGTGGGTCTAGCTGGATGATAATGTTAAACCCTGGGGTGTACCCTCCAGGAAGCTCTCCCAGCCCTGTTCTTCCCAGTTTCCATGAAGACTGTCAACCATCCTGTCAACCATTCCTCAGAGACCAGTGTGACTGCCTTCAGGAGACACTTGTGGACATGTTGGAACCACCTCTGGCTGAGGAGGGAGCTTAGAGGGTAATATTGAGGGTGTGAGGACCTGAATTTGAATCCCCAGCACCACATAAAGGAAAGGTGTGGCCTCAGGTGCCTATACTCAAACACTGTGCGGATGAAGAAAGGTGAGGCTTGGTATTGCTATCCCAGCTCCAGATTCATTGCACACACCATGCAAACATGCATATATACCACATACACCACACACACACGCACAAACACCACACACACATGCACATATACTATACACATGCTTATCACATACACCACACACACATGCACATACACCACACACACACGCATAAACATCACACACAACATATGCACAAACACTACACACATACACATACATCATGCACATATATACACAAGTATGTGCATATACCATACATGTATGCATATACTATACACACATACTCACGCCAAAGTTTTTTACACTTCCAAGATTTTATACCGAATAACCACTTGAAATGTTTATAAGGCCAAGTAATTACTAGAAACCACTAGATATCATAATTTACCTCACCCGCTCCAAACCTAAAAACACAAACAAAAAAATTTCAACTATACTTTAAAAAAAATAGAAGTTTGGGTCAGTGAGGTGGTTGAACAGGTAAACAGAGTGCCAAGCCCAGCAACGTGACTCTGCTCCCCAGGATGCAGTGGTGGAAGAGGAGACGTGCCTGCAAGGTGTCCTCTGCCCTCCACATGCACCACAGGACATGCATGCCCGCTCCTTCCACCATGCAAGCAAATGTGCAGCATGGTGGCACATGCCTTTAAATCCTAGCGCTCAGGGGCAGAAGCAGGCAAATCTCTGAGTCTGGGCCCCCTGGAACTACATAGTAAGACCCTGTCTATAAAGAAATAAATATTTGTAATTAAAAGCAGCAGCTCACAATCTCAAGATAAAAGCCTTTCTGGGGGAGGCTCTAGAGACAACTAAATAAAATCTTCCCTAGTAGAAAATATATGAGCATGTTAAACAATGAATCCCAAGTGTCTGCCTGAAACGCAGCCCAACCAGCTTCTATAGTACCCTGTCATTACCAGTATGCCTCATTAATAAAACCCAAGGCAGGTTCCAGCCCTGCTCAGAACCAAGCAACCAGAGAGCAAAGCTCACAGGCTTTCACATTCCTCACAGATTAGGCTGCACACCAAGACCTGCTCTGCGGCTCACTGGGCTGGGGGTGGTTACAAAGATTTCCTGGATTCTGGTTAGTCCAAAGGTCATTTAGACCCCCTCTTATATAACAGAAGAGGAAAGGAAAAGAATGAGCTAAGAAAACAAACGCTGTAGAGTCAGCTTCTGTGCCTCAGACCAACTCTTTTTCTCCATGAATCTTTCCCTGTCTCTGCTCGCCTACCTGATGCCCCATGCCTCGCTATCCACCCTACCACCGCATGCCCAGAAAGCATGCCATTAGGTCTCATTGGGACAAAGGGAGGGAAGGGAGCATATACTCCACCTTCTTCCTGATGAAGGCATAGGAAATCTCACCCTACTTGATTGACTTCCTCTATTTACTGACAAGGGCAGGCTAGGAGATGGCTCTGTGGGGTAAGTGCTTGCATGCAATCATGAGGATCTTCCTTCAGGTCCCTACCACAGGCCAGTCAGCCAATCAGTGAGCTCCAGCCTCAGTGAGAGACTGCCTCCAAGAATGAGGTAGATGATAGCATCCTAGTTGAGATTTCTACTGCTGTGACAAAACACTGTGACCAACAGCAACTTGGAGAGAAAGGGTTTATTTCAGCTTAGAGTTGAAATTTCATCAGAGTCAATCGCTGAGGAAAGTCAATGCAGGAACTCAAACAGGGCAGGGAGCTGGAGGGAGGTAGCTGATGCAGAGGCCATGGAGAAGTGCTGCTTACTGGCCTGCTCCTTGTGGCTTGTTCAGCCGGCTTTCTAATAGCAACTAGGACCACCTGCCTGGGGGTGGGACCACCCCTGTGGGATGGGCCCTCCCACATCAATAATCAATCAAGACAATACCCTACAGACTTGCCTACTGGTCAATCATATTATGGAGACATTTTCTCAATAGTGGTGCCCTCTTCTCTGAGAAGTTGACATAAAACTAGTCTACACAGAGGGCAACTGAGGAAGACATTCATCAGCCTCGGGCCTCCAAACAAAATCAATGGGCATGCATGTGTGGGCACACATGTACATGCGCACCTACCCACATTTGCATATGTACACAGAAATACAGACAAAAATGTCAGAGACAAAAATGATGACGATTTAAATAACAAGCTTGACTTCTTTGGGATCTCAAGTGACCATGAAATCTGGAAGAAAACTTTTTTAAAGAACTAGAATCAAAAGAAAGCAACACTCTGCCAAGAGTTCCTGGCCTCCCAGCTCGATTCTATTCTAGGCTACTGCTTAAATACCAGACTGCCCAGCCCTAACTAAGGCAGGCATGGGCTCCTTTATTAGCACTGTCTGGGCCTTCAAGAAAGTTTATTAAAAATATACAACAGCCAGACTGGTGCACAGGCCTGTAACCATAGTTCCTTGGAGGCTGAGCCAGAAGGATCACAAGTTCAAGGCCAGCGTAAACTAAAGTGAATTTAAGGCTAGTCAGGGCAGCTTATGTAGACTATACTCCTAGAACAAAATGCAGAAAGAGGGATGAAGGCAAAGCTTAGTGGTGGAGCACTTAATTAAGGTGTGTGAGGCCTTGGTTCAAAACAAGGAGATTGGAGGGGAGACCAATCAAGACTGGAAGGTGTCTGTGTTAGGCAGGGTTACTGTTGCTATGATAAAACACCATGACTAAAATAACTTGGGGAGAAAGGGGTTACTTGTCAAACTTTTGTGCTGAAAGGCTGGGTAATGTCCTGTGATTGACAGCACAGTCTCTGCCGCAGCTTCTCTGCTCTGCCATTACAGAATGAAAACAGCCACAGACTGATGTGCAGCCATTTGAATGTCCTCCATAGTCTAGGATATTTGAACACTTGGTTCCCAGTTAATGCACTACTTGGGAGGTTTAGGGAGTACAGCCTTGCTGGAGGAGTACCACACTAGAGGTGGGCTTTGGCCATTTCTAGTTCCCTCTTCCTGCTTTGTGCTTGCAGTTCACCATGTGAGCACTCAGCTCCCGGCTCCTGCCACCATGCCTGTGGCTTCTTGCCATGCCTCTGTTCTGCCACAATGGACTCTTAGCCCTCTGGAACCGTAAGCCCAAATAAACTCTTCCTCTAAGCTGCGTTGCTCATGGTGTTTTATCAAAGTAACTAATACAGTATATTACTTCCTGAGCTCTACTAACAGAGTACATATTAAGTAGGCAGTAGATCATAATTTGCATCCCCGTTTTAGGTACCCAATGCATTGTCTCTAGATTTCTATTAGCTTGGATCATATCAATTCATGTGCCAGCTCTTCATGAGGATCTATTACCCACTCCACAGGAAAGCCAGACAACACGGCTCAAGGCTGAGACCAAATCAGACCCACAGATCACACCAAGATTTCTGGATTGATGTGGCTTCAGCATACCCTCTCAGTGGAAAAAAAAAATGGCTTAGAGAAGGACTTGTGCAAATGGGAAGAAACCAAGAAAGTGTCTGATATCCCAGCCTTTGAGATGGCTCTGGGGATGAAGACTGCTTGCCACTGTGCCTAACGACCTGGGTTCAGTCCCTGGGATCCACAGGGCAGAAAGAGAGAACCAACTCCTGCAGCTTGTCCTCTGACCTACACACACACACACACACACACACACACACACACACACTAAATGTAATAAAAAAAAAAAACAAATAAGAGGCAGGTGGATCTCTGTGAGTTCGAGACCAGCCTGGTTTACAAGAGTAGTTCCAGGATAGGCTCCAAAGCTACAGAGAAATCCTATCTCAAAAAAAAAAAAAAAAAGAAAGAAAGAAAGAAAGAAAGAAAAGAAAGAAAAGATTCAGCTGTTAAGAGCACAAGCTACTCTTTCAGAGGACCCAGGTTTAATTCCTAGTACCCACATGCCACATGGCAACTCAGAACATTCTGTAATGCCAGTCCCAGGAGGATCTGACCCCCTCATGCAGACATATAATACAGGCAAAACACCAGTGCACATAAAATAAATAAATCTTAAAAAAAAAAAAAAGATAAACGTACATTTCAATACTGTAAGATGTAGCTCCTGGCACACAGATATGGCTGCAACCAAATAGATGAAAGCCAATAGTAGCCACCAACAACCCTGGCTGGAGGCAGGGGGTGCTACTCTTGCCGGGGTCTCTGAGTTCCCCAGCAGGAAGCAGCCTGAGAAAGCAACCCAAACCTTACTTCATTGCCCAGAAAGGATATATCGGATATATCTCCCTCTGGTATGGACAAGGAAGACAGCCCTAAATAAAACACTTCACAGAGCCATATTGGAAACAACCAAGGGGTATGCCAGTACAAGGAAAACAGCATTATGACCTGTGCCCAACACGACCTCTATTGTCAAGTGCTGCCCCTTTCTTTCTTTTCTTTCTTTCTTTTCTTTTTTTATTTTTATTTTTTTTGGAGACAGGTCCTAGAACTCGCTCTATAGACCAGGCTGGCCTCGAACTCACAGAGATCCATTTGCCTCTGCCTCCAGAGTCCTGGGATTAAAGAAGTGTACTACCACTGCCCAGTTTCCATCTCCCCTTGCTTTCTGACTCCAGAAGATCTAAGTCTATCTACAAGATAGTCTATAGAAATTTTTTAATTTGTGCATCTGTGCATGTATGTCTATGTTTACAAGTGGGTATGTGTGCAATACCCATAGATGCCAGAAGAGGGGATGTTGAGGATTTGCAAACGGGTGATTGCAAGTCACCCAACATAGGAGGCAGAAACTAGACTCTGGTCCTCTGAAAGAGCAGCAACTGCTTCATCTCTCCAGCACCAGGATATAAAAATGTTAGTGAGGTTTAAACATCAAGACTTTTGTGAATGAAAACCTTGAAGGGCTTCCTGTAGGAAGGAATAGGCACATTCTGAATGCAGAGAGCAAGAATGTTAGTAACCATGATCCAGAGAGACGAGCAACTATTGTCCACTACTGCCCTCGTCACTGGAAGAGCCTCACACACTCCCGCTGTTGATGTCTAACCACAAAGCCCCGTGTCCTCTGGTGATGGGCTTTCTCTACACCCCCCAGGAACTTTGGGAGGGATGTCAAGTTTCACCCAGCCCAGGGTTCTGCTCAAACAATGCAAATGCCAGGTGGGCATAGGGGCTGCTTCTTCTTCTGGGGTCTGTCTTAGTCAATGTGCTGTTGCTGTGAAGAGACGTCATAGCCACAGCAACTCTCATGAAAGAAAACCTTTAACTGGAGCGTGGCAGCACATATGCAGACGTGGGGCTGGAGATGTTGAGAGTTCTACATTCGACCCACAGGGAGTAAGAAGAGAGAGACCCTGGGCTTGGGGCCCTTTAAACCTTGAAAGCTCATCCCCAGTGGCACAGTTTCTCTAACAAGACCACATCTCCTAAGCCTTTCAAATAGTCACTCCCTAAGCATCATGGGGGCCATTCTTACCCAAACCACCACAGAGTCTTAGCCATTCTGTACAGCAGCCAAAGCCTACAAGAGCCAGAATATGGCTCCAGGATTTGGGGTTACTGGTTTCAGCAGCAAAGTCAGTTAGCACCGAAATAGATGAAGCCAAAGCGAAAAGGGGAGACTGGGTAAAGGCAGGTTCTTCAAAGGGTATTTCAGTTCGACTGGCTGCTGGAAGCCAGGCTATCAGCAAAATTAACCCAAGATGGCCTAGATGGTTAGTGTAGGTCATCTAGGACAGAAGTGGAGAGACCGGCCTCTGGGCATGTCTGTTGGGGAACATCTTGACTATGCTGAGGTGAGAAGACCTGCCCACTGTGGGTGGCGCCATTCCCCTGGCAGGACGGAGAAAGCGGCGAGCACTGGCCTGCAGGCACTCATCCCTCTCTTCTGACTGCGCATGTGACACGACCAGCTACTTCCAGCTCCTGACACCTGCCTTGACTTTCTCACCAGGAAGGGCTGTGTCCGTGGACTGTGAGTGAAAAGTAAGCCTCTTCTCCCTCAAGCTGCTCTAGGCAGTGCATTTTATCACAGAGGCAGGAGAGGAAACTAAAGCCATCGGCGTTTGCCACGGCAGCAGCTCACACAGTTCTCAACTAGAACCAAGACAGTTCTATCACCGTCTCGTTCCGCACATGAAAAGAACCCACAGCAGCTCAGTGACGTTCAGCACTGCACAGCTGCCAAGTGCCAGCTACAACTCGGACCCAGGCAAGCCCTGACGTTCCTTTTTCCTACGCCATGCACTCAAAAAGGGTAAAGATTTACTAATTGGTCCATAAAAGTGGCTACTTGGGGGCTGGAGAGACGGTTCAGGGGATAAAGCGCTTGCTACACACGCGCCATGACCCAGTCAGGCTACAGATGCCAGGGCAAGCCGACTAGCCAGTCTAGCTGATGGAAACTGGCAAAAGACCTTGCCTCAGCAAATGAAGAGGGACTGGGGAAGACACCCAAGTCGGTCTTTAGCCTCTCCATGCACACATGTGCCTCCCTCCCACAGGCACACACACAAGCACACCATGGGCACACACATAAAGTAGTTACTTGTGTTTATGGCATTTAACATGCATAATAATGATAAATACAAGAGAATGTTTATACCTAAAACTCAGTTTTAAGGCTGAATTCTGTTGAATAAACATATTATTCATCAAGATTTTTTTAAAGATATATTTATTTATTTTATGCATGACTGCTCTATCTGCATGTATACCTTTATTTCAGAAGAGGGCATCAGATCCTGCTATAGATGGCTGTGCACCACTGTGTGGTTACTGGGAATTGAACTCAGGACCTCTCACACTCTTAACTGCTGAGTCATCTCTCCAGCCCCATCACAGACTTATTTTATACTCTGATTGTTCTTATAGATCCAACAGCCAAGAATCTAAAACAATATACCTTTGTTCTCTACTCAATAAATCTGAAGCTTATGCCACAGTGATTTAGGATCTGCAAATTCATAAGTGACGTCCTCAGTACAACTTTTCAAAATGAAAAAAAAAATTTTGAGGCGAATTAATGATGAATCAAAACAATGGGTAATGCATGTCAGGTATTTTAAATACCCCATAAGTCATTTAGAAACCTTCAAATTCCCTTTCTAAACTACATATACGGGGGCTGGAGAGATGGCTCAGAGGTTAAGAGCATTGCCTGTTCTTCCAAACGTCCTGAATTCAATTCCCAGCAACCGCATGGTGGCTCACAACCATCTGTGATGGGGTCTGGTGCCCTCTTCTCGCCTGCAGGCATACACACAGACAGAATACTGTATACATAATAAATAAATAAATATATATTAAAAAAATAAACTACATATGTGGGTTATTTTGTTATACAGCAGTGTGTTCACAGTAGGAAAAAAAAAACAAATACTATAATATATATATTCCAAGTCAGATGATAAGAGAAAGGGAAAAAAAGAAAATTTCCATGAAAAGCGTAATATTAGGGACTGGAGAGTTGTCTCTGTGATTAAGAACATGGAAGCTATTACAGAGAAGCCAAGTTCAGCTCCCAGCACCCGCATCAGGCAGCTCACAGCTGCCTGCAATTCCAGATTCTGAGGGACCTGAGGCCTCTTGCCTCTATGAGTACTATGCTCACATGCACACACCCTCATTTAGATAACATACATAATTAAAAATAAATCCTTTCTTAAAGATCATATTCATGTTATATTTTGTTACCGACCTTTCCAGATTTTTCAATACCTAGGTACACGTTAAACCTTTAACTCAAAATGGAACCTATTTCACTTAAGTAATTATTCTTAATATGACTTTAACAGAACTGCTAATAGATAAATATTACCTACATGGAAAATATCAAAACTTGTATTGAAATATCAGTCTCTCTGGCTCCCTCTGGTGACCACCAAGAGAGACTTCTCTCCTTTAGCAGGAAATCAAAATGACCCAACCAAGAAGAGACCAGCTACTAAAGGACACCTGCATCAATCACCCAGATGCATAACTTAGCCAGGGTGTGTGCAATAGATACTTTTTGGTTAATATTCTTATTTTCCAACACAAATTTGGCAGCATGAATACCAGGACCGGCTCAGCCACTGTTATTGAAATCACTGAATCCTGGGGGCACCAGTGTCCTCGCCTGTAAAATGGAGCTAACACCAGACCGAAGAACGGGAGTGAACATACTACGAGGGGACACGTTCTGCTCACCACCCTTAGCTCCAGAACCTAGCACTTCTCAACCTATATTAGGAATTTAAATATTTGTCGAATCACTGAATAAACTGAAATCCACAAGCACTGAACTTAGAGAATTCTTGCTAAACCTGATTCCTTCAGATAAATGTTATACCATCGCAAGTGTTACCCTTTGCATTTCTTCTCAGGCTAGCCAGTGCCCATGAAGGCTGGTAGAAAATAACACTCAGGCTAAAGTCCAGTTGGCCCATACCCTCTACGTCCTGCAGGGATGAATCAGAGCACAGAAATCTAAACACATGTTCTTTAACAGCCCCACGTTACCTTTGCGAGTGGTGCACACACATGTGCATCTCGTGGTCAATATTCAGCTGAGAACAGCAGTTTACACCTGCTCTTCAGTGGGTCAGTGCTGGTATCGAAGCCTGGCTGAATGTTCTGCTTCGGAGTTTCAGGAAAGATGTGTGGCCTGCACTAAAAAGAGGCACACCCAGGGCTGCCTCAAAGTGTGATTTCTGCATGTTTAACATTTTCTTTATACAGTAAACATTCCAAGCAGATAGGAGAATGTGGCCCCAAACAACATTTCTTCTGCATGTTTATGTATGGCTTCTGAGAAAGGGAGATGGACAAAGCACTTGCTATGCAAGCATGAGGACCAGGGTTCAAATCCTCAGAACCCAAGTTAAAAACCCAAGAGGCATGGCTTCTACCTGTTATACCAGCACTTGGGAGGCAGGAGGGGATTGGCCTCAGCACAGGCTGACTAGGATTGGTATCTTCCAGGTTCACGGAGAGACCCTGACTCAGTAAATGAAGCGGCGAGTGGTCAAAGAGCATAGTCCGGTCAACTTTGGTTCTCCACATGCGTACACATACATGTGCACCCCACGATGCATATGTACCCAGACACATGCATTCATACCATATGCACATGTAAAAAAAAATGTGTTTGAGAAAGGAGACCTAAAATCCTCGCTTATAGATCTTATATTAAAGTGTTGCTAGGATAACATATTTTTATCTGATGGATTTTTAGCAAATTTAATGACTTCAAAACAGTAATTATTTTTTCCCACAAGCTGCACAGTGATGTACAGACTATCTAAGAAATTTCCTCTGTTTATATAAAGAACATTAGATTTTTAAATATAGCTCATATTCATTTACGATAGAATTGGGCTTCCCTAGGGAATCATTTTGTCCAGCCATAAGAACTGGGCTGTGGTAAATGTGTGGGCCTCTCCCATGGAAAAACAGATAATGCAATCTTAGCACTGTTTCCTCTAACTAAGACTCCCTGGCTCCTGAAGACTCGGCAGAAGTATCAGTAATATAAGAAACGCAGCAACGCTTAAATTGTCGCAGGGGAGCACACGCTGCTGACAACTGTGTGAGGAAGCAGCCAAAAAGTTGACGGGAAGAAATCTATCACTTTTCACAGTGCCCTTCCAACCTGAACAAGCGCCTCTGTGATAGAGCTAAGTCAGCGGACTCCAGGCAGACGGATGGACTCTGACCTGACATTGACAGTGGACTTCCTGAATTATCATTCAACCAAGAAATGAAGACCAAGGGCAGGGACACACTTAAATGCACCTGGATGAGAAGAGAGGGACAGTCAGGACAATTTTCAGGGACTCTGGACCAGCCATGTAGAGGCAGAGAAAGGATGATGGAGGAGAGACCACACTTCCGACACAGGGCCAGGGCCGTCAGACAGGCTTGACTTTCCCCTGTGGCCACTGCCCTGATTCCACCTCACCGCCACACTTGCTTCTCCACTGGGAGACTCCAGACGACAGTACCACCTGCCAGCCAGGTATTCAGTTCGCATTATATATTAATAAGATGGAGTTTAACATAGCAGCAAATTCAGCAAGACACTGTACTTCAAAACACAGCCAGGACTGAGTCTGATTAAACAAAACTAAGCTGAGTTTATTAAGGAGGCAAAAGGCCTTCTGGTGATCACTGAGTGTCACCTAAAATATTAAAAAAAAATATTAAAACTTTTTCAAATGTACAAGAAGCATAGAAAACTGAAAACTATAAGCAGGACTGATTTATCTCAACATCTTAGAAGCAGATTCACTGCTATTCTTTTACCATACAACCAAATCTCTCCAAAATTCAGATCTTAAAAATACAGACTTGCTAGGTAGTTTCTCCACCTGCTTCCCTTTCAATCGGCTTCAGTTTCCTTTCATCTGGACTGGGAACAGGAACATAGAGCCTGGCACACTGGAAGGGCAGTTAGGACCTCAGTTTTAACATACAAGCACTCCACAGTATCCAGGTCACAGCTGTGGGTGTGGGACAGAGGTCTGCTTTCCTTAGGTTCTCAGGGGTTTCCACATTTTCTACAGGGAGCTCTGTCCAGACTTCTTAACCAGGAAGGAATAAATAACTATTCAGTTGACATAAGAAAAGCAGGACTCATCTTAGAAACAAAGTGCCACACAGGCAATCTTGCAGGAAGCGAATGGTAGGAGCTACCATGGTGCTGAGCCTAAGTCTGGAGCAACAGCGAGGCCAGAGCACTGAGGCTGGGCGGCTGGAAGAGGCCTTGTAGGGCTGTCACCAGCCCGTCATGCCCCCTGCTCATCTTGAAGCCACGTGTGTTCCTCCACTCTTCCTGTGAACACCCTCACCCTGTCTCTGTCCTGTTTATCTCTGAGCAGGCATGACGACACACACCCGTGACACCATCACTTAGGAGACTGAGGCAGACCCGTCACTAGCGCAAGGCCAGCCTCGGCGAGATGGCGAGGCCCAGGAGCAACAGAGAGAGCCTGCCTCAAAAGCAGTAAAACAAGGAGTTTAGCGGACAGAAACCTAGCTGCTGGGTAGCTACTCCTTGTCCCCTCAGGCCGCGCGGAGCTGCCAGCACACACTCCCTCACGCTTCTCAGAGATGTGCTAGTGTAGTGTGATGTTTTACTCATTTTGGCTTTTTTGATTGGGGGCACCATCTACCCAGCTCCCAAATAAATCACACGCAGAGGTTTATTCTTAGTTATGAATGCCTGGCCTTAGCTTGGCTTGTTTCTTGACAGCTTCTCTTAAATTATCCCCGGCTACCTTTTGCCTCTGGGCTTTTTCCTTTTCTCACTTTTGTGTATCTTACTTTCACGCTTACTCCACAGCTGGCTGGGTGGCTGCCCTGACGTCCTCCTCTCCTTGTTCTATCATGTTCTTCCTCCTCTGTGTTTCTCCTTCTATGTCTTCTCTCTGTCTGCCAGCCCCACCTATCCTTGCTCCTGCCTCACTATTGGCTGTTCAGCTCTTTATTAGCCCATCAGGTGTGTTAGACAGGCAAAGAACCACAGCTTCACAGAGTTAAACAAATGCAGTGTAAACCAAAGCCACACGACTTAAAATCATATTTCCCAACATGTAAGTGGACGCAGTGAACGATTCACGCCTGAAATCTTCCTTTTCGTGTTTTAGGACACAGCTGCGGGAAGTGACCAACATTGTGAATGGGAATCTGGGGACAAAACTGACGAGCTTGAGTCTGGGATAAAGCAAAAAGCAGTTCAGCAGCCTGGTTAGCTTCTCACTCAATCAAACCATCCTGTATTTTACTATGTAAACAGAATAAAATAATTTGAGGAGTAGAGAATGCCAAGGAAGTAAACCTACTTTTGATTTATTATATTCTGCACCTGAAAACTTATGAAGCCGAAGGTTCAATGTCTTTGTTCTTTAGTATGAGACTGCAGTTACCTACATCGATCTGAATGTCACGACTGCAGTGCACAAGGGCTGATACTGACAGCCTTCCGTGTGGCGGTGCCAAGCGCCGTGATCGCGGCTGATTGTGGGGCATGGGATGCTCGGAGTAACAGGAGGTTTAGCTCACTCATTCTCACACGCTGACCAGTGCTGTCAAGGCGTGCGGACAGCTTTCCTATCCATCATGTTATTTTTTGCTATTGAGTGTTTTATTTTGTATGTGTATGTGTGAGTCTCACTAATGTAGCCATGTCTGGCCTGGAACTCACTACATAGACCAAGCTGTTCTCCAACTCACAAACATCTTCTTGCCTCATCCCTCTAGGTGATTACGGCATGAGCTGTCATGCCCAGACTTTCTTTTTTTATTTCAAGTTTAAGGAAAACTTTTAATATTGAATAAATCTAAATTCTAGACAGTTGTATATTTTTATACTGTTATCATTCTGAACCAATAGATCCATAACTAGGTAGCCACTAGGGCTCAGTGTCCTAAAGACTCAGAAAGCAATGCTATAATGCATTTATATTAATATAGAACATGCATTAAATTAGAGAGTTTCTTGCTGTTCCTTTAGGCTTCACACCAATGATGGGAAATATGAGTTTTGAAATAAACTCATGTGTATATTATTTTTAATCACCATCTCAACAGTTTTCATAACTTCAAGTGAAAATATATGAAAACATGCAGATGAACATTTTAAAAATAGCCTAGAATAAAACCAACATATTATCAAATGGTAGTAAGGAAGGCAGTGGCTCAGGCAGTGGCTCACATCATCTTCTAGTTTTTGCCCCCTGGACTACACTAACGGTTAACTGATTTCTCTGGCTCTGCTTCTCCCTTGGCTCCACAGGTTAATTCTGTACACTGTCAAATCTTTTCTTCTCTTTTTATAAAATTTTTAAATGTATTTTTTGCCTGCATGCATGTGCCTGTGTGTGCCTGGTACAGATGAAGCATCTGCTGGCACTAGGGTTGTGGATGTCTGTGAGCCACGTGGATGTGCTAGGAATAGAACCCAGGTCCTCTGCAAGAGCAGCAAGAGCTCTAAAAAGCTGAGCCATCGCTCCAGCCCTGTAAAATGTTTTCTTAAACCTAACTCAAATCATACCATTTCTTTGTTTAAAACCCTCTGGTAGATAATATTCTTGTCACTAATATTTACCTAAATCTCATAATTAAGAAGTAATTATACAAACTCAAATTGTAGACTGCTTTATTTAAGCTCCTCTCTCTCTCTCTCTCTCTCTCTCTCTCTCTCTCTCTCTCTCTCTGTGTGTGTGTGTGTGTGTGTGTGTGTGCACGCGCGCGTGGTGCCTGGGGAGGCCAGAAGAGGGTATTTGATCCCCTAGTGTGACAGGGAGGTGTGAGCCACTTGGTGTGGGAACTAGAAATGAACCCTAGTTCTCTGGATGATCAGCAAGTGTTCTTAACCACTAAGCCATCTTTCCTGCCCCAGGAGTGTTAGTTTTAATTAGTAAGTTTCAGGCAAAAATGAGGATAGAGGATTCCCCTCTTCAGAGTACAATAGCTTTCCTTCTCTAAGCATGGTCCTCTCAAGGAACATCCTTGATTCTAGGGAGATAGAAGCAACCACAAAAAAGTGTATCTCCAGGGTTAGAACCAATATAACCAAACAAAAATACAGGGCAGCCTCAGTCCTTAAATGAGACAATGAGTTTTCTTGGGCGTACACACTACCGCACCCTAAAGTGTCAGTAATAGGTCCTAAGTGCAGTTCCTTCCTCTTCCTGACTCAGCCTCACCCATGAAGGGCAGCTAGAAGGCAATGGATGCAGAGCAAGCCTCCCATTCCACACGCTCTGCTGCACACAAGGAAAGCATCATGATCAATGAAGCTGACCTGACAAAGATACAGATCCTTGAACCCCACCATGAAATGATCCTTTCCCTCTATGACCTCTTTTTAAAATAGGTACAGGCCTATGTGTCCCCCTTACCCAGGTTGGACAGTAAAGCCATCTCAGCAGGGGCTAGAGAGATGGCTCAGTGGAGGAATACACTTGCAGTCAAGCCTGAGGAGCTGCGTTCAATCTCCAGGACCCACATGGTGAAAAGAGAGAACCAACTTGTGCAAATTGCCTTCTGACATGTGTCACATGGACCAACATGCATGCAGGTACATACATACACAGAAAATAATTTTTCAATGTACTAAAATTTATTTAAAGATACCTCATTTGTAGACTAATGAACTGACCGATGTTCTAAAATGCAAGGTTTTTATTACCTACAGATTTTGACACCAATTATCTTATTGATAATTAAACAAAATTAAGTCACCCATAGTGTCTTCATATGTACCCCTAGCAAGTCTTTCTCATGCCTATGAACATGTATTTTCCTAGTAATAAATCTCCAAATAAAATTCCTAGCATTATGTTTATTACACTAAATAGAAATCTATTTTAATTATAAATGCATTATAAAAAAGAAGTAGAAAAATCTTTACCTTTCTCTAACACTGCCGCATACTGTCTGATCATCTCTGGGTCTGTCCAGGCATTTGCCCATGTAAAATACTTTCCTGACTCTGAGCTATGACTGTACCTTCTTCCCCAGTTTTCTCACTTCGAAGATTTCAATTTCCTTATAGATCTCTCTATATACTTGCATAAAAGCTCCCCATATTGATTTCCATGCTGAATAACAAATCACTACAAATACGTATGTTCACAGCACTGTAGGTCAGAAGTCTGGGTGGGATTGATTTTAGGTCTGATCTCCCTAAGGCTAAAAAGGCACAGTCCTACCTAGAAGAATTCACCCGGGCTCACTTGGTTTCTGGCAGAACAGAGTCCCTGCAGCTATAGAACTGAGGTCTTGCTTCCTTACGAGCTGTGATCCAGCTGTGATCCAGGAAACTCTCCCAGCCACCTGAGCCACCTACAATGGCTTTTTACCCCTCTACTTTTTTGGTTTCTTGAATGAGTGAAATTACCAAACATGATTTTAGGGAGCACCAGCCTCACTCTTCCTTCACACCTGTCAGCCGGAAACCCTCAGGACACTGTGTCACTGACAGCATTCCTGCGAGGACAAAGCAAATGAAGTCGTGACTCCTCCTCCAGGAGACCACACCCAAGTCACAACCAGTCCAGACCACCAGCAAGCCTAGGAAAGGTAACACCAGGCAAAGCAAGCCTTGGTGAACTACAGATAACCCTGGATTCTCCCTCACTGAGGGAGAGCATTTCCTGACTTACTCAGCAGGAGGCCAGTGATTGGTACCATTTGCACTTCATTTGCATGCCCCACCCATGCTGTGCCTCCCTTTCACTTTTTTTTTTTTTTGAGTCAGCAGGGAAACACCCTCCTATGCTGCCCTAGATATTACAACATTCCAACCCAAAAAAAGTTTCTGTGGAATGTTTCTTCTTGCCTGCTTGTGATTGTTGTCCTCAGTAGTCAGGCCTAATCAGTAACACCATGCAGATGAGCAGCCGAGACAGTGGCTGAGACAGGGGTCTGCCTGGGCAAAGATGGCAGATACAATAAGGTCAGTAGAACACAAAAAGGCAGTGCCCAGAGTTAAGACTGCCAGAGGCAGAGGCTAGGAGCGACTGCAGGCCGCAGCCACTAGGAAGGTTCCAAGCAGCTGCCAAAGATCCTGCATTGGCAGCTGGGATGGGGGGAGGGCGTGTCCCTAAGGGTTCCAACATCCAAAGCTAAGAGCCAAAATGCGAGCTGGCACAGACTACTGCCGTGGATAGTTGATGCACACAGCGATTTCAGTAGTCTGCAAGTGTCAGCCGCTGGCATTTGTCACGTGGAGCAGTAAGCCTTGAATCCAGCACCCAGAGCCGTAAGTCTGTAGTTTCAAGCCTGAGTCTGTCGGCCCAGTCCATAAACCTTCATCTGAGTAGAGCTGAGACCTGAGCCTCACTGGGTGTCACTTCCTTCTCACTGGGAATGAAATGACTGGGGACCTTCTACGGCTGCAGAAGAGTTGTCCTACATCCCTGCAAGGTCATGAGCACATTTCCTCAGTGCATTCCAGGCCCTGGGCTTTAGGGATGAAAGTCTGGAATTCTGCACATCACCTCTGGATCACATCCTGGAGGCTACAGTCAAAAAGCACAAAGGTCGCCGAGCCACAGCACTAGAAAACAGTGAGGTCCCTTTAAGTCCTAAGACTGCAAACATTTAACAAATACAATAAAATGTAAGGCTGTTTTTAAAACTGGAAAGGCATAGATTGACATCAATTTAAAAGGACGCTGGGGCAAGTAGGAACATACATACATGCATTTATTTATTCATTCATTTCTTTCTTTATGGCATGTAACCTAGGCCAGCTTTAAGGCACTATGCAAACAAGGATGATTTAGAGTTTCTGATGCTGAGGTTACAGGTGTGCACCCCAGCACTGGGATTGCACACGGTGTTAGAGGAGGAGCCAAGAGCTCTATATCTTTATCAGCAGGCAGCAAGAAGACAGAAAGAGAGACTGGGCCCAGCTTGAGCATTTGAAACCCTAAAGTCCACCCCCAGTGACACATTTTCTCCAGCAAGGCCACACATCCTAATCCCTGTCAAGTAGCCCCACTTCCTAACATTCAAATGTCAGCCTATGGGGGCCATTCCTAGTCAGGCCACCACAAACACCTGGCATACAGAGGGTGGGAAATAGATGCTGCATGAAGACAGTACACAGTAGACCGGGAACACCACTAGCTGTCAGGAGTTTCACCACTAGACAGAGTTGCCAGTGAGCAAAACAAGAAAAAAACTCTACCAATACCGAGCTGTGCTGGCTCTAGATCCAGAGACAGGCAGTCTACAAGGGGGCTGAGTAACAGTTCCCAGGAACGGGAGAACACTGGGGTAGGTAATGGGAGCCCAGACTTAAAAAGTAACAAAAAGCTCCAAGTACGAGTGGAACTGAACTTTGCTGACTGTTTTATGTGTGTTGGTGTGTATGCTGTGTATGTGGCTGTTAGTGTGGGTGTATGCACGTGTGGGTGCCTATGCATACGTGCACATGCAGGTGGAGACGACAGTAACATTGGGTGTCTCTCCTCCACAGTCCTTCATCTGTATTTTTTGAGATGAAGTCCCTTGTTGAGCCTGAAGTTCATTGATTCAGTTAGGCTGGCTGGCCAGTGGATCAGGGATGGCCTCAGGGACCCCGCCATCTCTTCCGCAGTTCCAGCCAGGCACGCTGCTCAGGTTTTTTCACCTGGGTGCTGGGGACCCAACACAGGTCCTCACGCTTGACTGGAATTACTATTCTCAAAGTTACTATAACGTGAACACTGGCGAATCTACAAGTTGTTCCAATGACTCAGTCTCAGTACGACGAGCCTGGACCGTGCCCACCAGTGTCAACCAGCTGAAAGAGCACATTGACAGCTATGTATGACACCATGGAATGCGACACTCAGACAGTCCAAAGCATAACACCCTTCACCAAACACAGTGCTCCATTCTGTGCTGAAAGTTAGCGGAGGGAAAAATGTGCCCTTTGTCACCTTTGTGAAGATTGTTCCGTATCAAGAGAGCTTTGTTCGGCTGACCACTCAAACCTACTCTGCAGAGAAACAAAAATTACACTATCTCAGCTCATGGAACCAACATGAAAGATGATTTGAATTGAAATCCAGAAGACCTTTTCCTTGTGGGTCTAGGCAATGAACTTCCCCTTTACCTCAGGGTGTGAGCATCATTTTCTACTTCCAGAACTGAGCTAATCGAGGCCTCGGACATAGCTGACAAAAAACGAACAGTTGACAGATGAGCGGCCAGTGCTTAAATCTCTCTACCTAGTGTTGCACAGCTTCCAAAATGTTTTCTTTCATAGACCTTAAAATTTCTGGTCAGGTACAAGATAAACATGTGCAGCTCACCAAGGTAAAGTGCTTTGTCCCAGACACAAGAATTTTAGACACACTTCTGGGACTCAAGGCAAAATTTCCTTCCATCTTGGTGGCTCTGGTCTTTTCCACAAACAAACCAAAAGAGCAAGGTTGGGGGCTGGGGAGAAGGCTCAGCAGTTGAGAGCACTTGTTGGTTCTGCAGAGGACCTGGGCACAAATTCCATCACCCTATCTCACAGGCACTCGTGGGGCACACATTCATACACATGAAGTGAATTGTAAAAAGAGCAGAATAATAGAATAATTCATATCAAAGAAATTTTTACTTTTATAAAAATCCTACTTAAATCAACAAAAAATGAGCTACCATTGACTAAAATTATAAACTAGAAAATGTATTTTAATGGTCAAAATTTGAGACCCAATACTCTAATTTCCAGAATTATGTGAGCTATTCTAAGTATTTCAGTAGTTTATGTAGCTATTTAAAAATAACATTATATCCTTAAATGTGAGCCTGAATAATTAATTTTAAAGAAAAAAGACTCAGAAAAACAAAAACAAGACTTAGACAATATTTAAAAACATACACTGAAGGGTTTTGTTGTTGTTATTGTTGTTGTTGCTATTGTTGTTTATATTCCCTGGGCAACACACACACACACACACACACACACACACACACACACGAACAAAAGTAAATAAAACTTGAAAACAAAAGAGCCAGGTAGTGTCATGTACATCTCTAAGCCCAGTGCTGGGGGAGGGCAGGCAGTCTGCTTGGGTCAGTGAGTTCAAGTTCAGTGAGAGACCCTGAACCAAAACACAAGGTGTGTAACCTCTCGGAAAGACAGCCAACATCACTTGGATGCACAGGCGCGAGAATATACCCATATACCACACAGAGACATACACAACACAGTCAGCCCGCACACCAGGAAGCATTTACTTATGGAGTGAAGGAACAGAGCCTCTGAGTGTGGTGTTTATGTGGCTCTCAGGCAACAGTCTCCTGGGGACTGCATTTGAAGTTTCAGGTCAGTCACTATGAGCAGGAATGGGGTCTGGAGCCCAACAGGAACCAGTCCCAAGCTCACCCACAGCCTGAGGCCACATGCTTGACACCAGCCCCCTCCTCTCACCAGTCCACGTCAGCAATCCTGACTGCTCTCTACAGAATCTCTGGAGCTTGGGGGACCACCACCACCCTTTTACCTGATGGCTGACACAGGTTCCTGTCTAAATGGCATCCTGATATTTATATTGCTATATAAATATATATAATCAATATAAAAACATATTACTAATTAGCAGGAGTGTTTCACAGGTATGACAGAAATCACCCATATTATGTCTTAACATGGCTAGACTGAAAGTAAGCCTGAGAGAACAAAATTCACTATGCCTTTGCACTCTTCTTTATACTACACAACACATTATACTGGAGATATTCAAGATGCCCTGTTCTATTTTTTCTGAAAGATTTTTGTTTTACGTATATGGGTGTTCTGTCTGTCTGTACGTCTGCATACTGCATGTGTGCAGTGCTCACAGAGGTTTGAAGAGGGTATCAGATCCTCTGAAACTGAAGTTTCAAGCACTCTGAAGTACCTACCATGTGGGTGCTGGGAATTGAACCCAGGCCCATTGGGAGAGCCATCTCTCTAACTAAGCCATCCTGTTCTTCAGCGGCATGTGCTGTAGTATTTAAGATGAAATATAATCTACAGCTTACCTTCCACTGGTTCAGTGAAAGATGTCAGCATATAAACTCTATTTTGTATACATAGTCAAACGTAGAGAAAATATCAGGGCTGTGAGGTGGCTGAGCATGTAAAGGCACTTGGTGCCAAGACTGATGACTTAAGTTTAATCCCTTGAACCTATGTGGAAGGAGAGAACTACCTCCTTCAAGTTCACACACACACACACACACACACACACACTTGCACGCACGCACACATGCATAAAATGCAAAAAAAAAATTTAAGAGAAAATACAGTCAAACATCAGCTTCTGAATCTAATGCCCAGCCTCATCCTACCTCACTGTGCTAGCCTCTTGAATTGTTTCAATTTTCCATCACAAAACAATGAGAGAACTCAACCACCTATCTGCTAGAATGCTGTGCATTTTCCAGACTCCAACAGCACACTGAGCCATTCATCCCAACTGACTACAGATAAGAATATTTAAACAACCACCCAGGCTGCTAATGCATGGAGATACGGAAGCAGAGGTCTCTACCCCACTAAGAGCATAACTACCATGTAGTCACAGACTAGCTTTAAATCTGGGATTTGTGGGATTCTCTCAGGCTAGGAGTGAGGGGGGTTCTGACAATCTGTCTCTTGACTGGACGACATTGGCAGGTCACTTGTGTGGGTCCTGGGTGCCTGCCTCTCCAGCACTGCATGCCCTGGGCCGGCAGCGCTGCAGCAGCTAGGAACTGCTTCAAGAAGCCCTTCTCAAATCGGTTCCCAACAGAGCTTCCACAGAAACCGCACGTGAACATGGAACTCCCACCTATGTGTTCACAGTGCAAGCCCAGCTCTCTATTTTTAAGTATGTAAAAATGTGTGTATGCATGTATATGCTTGTATAGATAGATGAGTAGATGAGGGGATAGATGACAGACAGGCAGACAGACAATATGTAGCTAGACATTTATGTGCATGGGTATTGTTGCCTGCATGTATGCCTGTGCACCACATACATGCCAGGAAAGGTGCCCATGGTGTCATAAGAGACCGTCGGATCTCCTGGGTTGGGAGTTATAGACATTTGTGAGCTGACATGTGAGTGATGGGAACCGAACTCGGATCTTTAGGAAGAGCAACCAGTGCTCTTAACAACTGATCCATCTCTCCAGCCGCAAGTGCAGCACTCTTAAAGATGACATTTTTAAGACACTATGACTTCCTCTTCATGCCTCCTTCCCACCCAACCTCCTGGATATGATTCAACAATGCTGAGCCGCCAATCTAGGAACCGGTTTCCTCCTCTACTCTACGTCTCTTTTCTATGCCTCTGCCCCTCCCTCCAAATGGTTTTTGCCCTTTCCTGGACGGCTTCCACCCACCTCCATTAAGCCTCAGTTTAAAGCCCACTCAGCAGATTGGTGGTTGTCAGGGGACAGGGGGAGAGAAAGTGGGAAGAACTGCTTAATGGGTGTGTGGCTTCCTTCTGGAGAGAGGGATACAACTAAGTAGATAAAGGTGGCACTTGATAGCATTGTAAGTGCATTGAGAGTCAGTGAAGAGTTCTCTTCAAAATAGACAACTGGCTGACTCCGCACTCCCCATGCCTCAGCTCCACCCTGGACCAGAATATTGCACTGTATCACACACTCCCACTGGGCCAGTAGTTGCATTGTGTTGCACACTCCTCAGTGGGCTAATAGCTTGCACTATATCACACACTCCCACTGGGCCAGTAGTTGCACTGTGCTGCACACTCCTCACTGGGCTAATAGCTTGCACTATATCACACACTACCCACTGGGCCAGTAGCTTGCACTGTGTTGCACACTCCTCACTGGGCTAATAGCTTGCACTGTATCACACACTACCCACGGGGCCAGTATCTTGCACTGTATTGCACACTCCTCACTGGGCCAGTATCGCACACTCCTCACTGGGCCAGTATCTTGCACTGTATTGCACACTCCTCACTGGGCCAATAACTTGCACTGTATCACACACTACCCATGGGGCCAGTATCTTACACTGTATCGCACACTCCCCACTAGGCTGGTAGCTTCCTATCACACTTGCTACTTTATACTGATAGAGCTCCTCCACAAAGCGGGGAGCCTCTCATCTCCCAGTGCTTAGCCTAGGAGACTGAATGCTCAAGAAACATTACTGTTCTGTCATTGGTAAATAGAGACTCCATTCTTCACCCTCAGGGCAGCTACCAGAGGCAGATGTGGATTAATTTTGGAAATCTAGGCAACAGATTCAAATCGGTGCAGCTGATGACTGTGACAAGGTCTCTTAAGGAGGTAGCCACAGGACAGGTGCCCGGTACACGGTCAAGCGCTGATTGTACCTTATCTCACTTCATCCTCCCAACTACCTGACAAAACACAGGTATTAGCTTCCATTTTCCAAATACAGAAACAAATATGTTTAAGTAGTTTGTCAAAAGTCATGAAGCCAACTACCAGGAGTGACAAGACTCAGCTCAATGCACGCAGGCTTCAGCACCTGCCCCTGGAGCACCAGTGTTTGTTCCCCCACTTCCCACTGTCCAGGGCTCTCAGACGCTGTGGATAGGCATTCTGTGGCCCACAATCGACCTTTGCTAAGAATGAAAAGTAACTTCATTTCCCTCCTTACCAATTTGTTCATTACCATGATTGCTGTTGTTTATATTTTTGCGGTGAGTTGGTTGTTTGGTTAGTTGGTTGGTTGGTTGGTCGGTTGGTTAGCTGGTTGGTTAGTTGGTTGGCTGGCTTGTTGGTTAGTTTTTTTTAAAGTTTTTAAAAGCACTACCTGCTCTTGCGGAGGACCAAGTTTAGTACCCAGCACCCACAATGGTGGCTCATAATGACTCCAGCTCCAGGTACGCAGTGCTTCTGGCCTCCTCAGCCACCTAAGCTCACACGCACACACCCATAGACACACATAGTTAGAACTGATAAAAATTAAAACCTTTTTAAAAAATCAAAACCCTTTTAAAAGTCTGTCAAAAATAGAGAAATGAATTCTAAAACCTATCATAGTGATGAGCCATCTTGCTGGGAGTGGTGATCCCTCCCTATAATTCCAGCACTGGGGAGGTGGGGACAAAAGGATCAGGGTTCAGAGTCAGCCTTCACTACGTAGTTTAACCAGGGTTAGCTAGAAAAGTCTCAGTCAAAACCCTCCATAAGGCAGAAGTGTTTCTTTATGGTCCCTCGTACCCTCAGTAAGCTAGGTCCCCCACTTAGAGGACCCCCAATAACAAGTCGCTTTCAAAATACCCCACCTTCTGCTGAGTAGCCTGCTGCAAATAAGAAATAAAGAAATAACCAATAAAGAAGGAAGAATTATATACTCTTAATAGTTTACAAAGCATTCCTGTAGGGGCGAACTGTAGCTCAGTGGCTAGAGCATCTGCCTAGAATGTGTGGAAAGGGGCGGGGGAAGGAGGACGAGGAGGCCCCATCAGGAAGCACAGCATCCTATTTGGATTTTTACTGCAGTGATAAACTCCATGACTATATGCAACTTCGGGAAGAAAAGGGTTCATTCAGCTTATCCTTCCAGATTACAGCCATCCTGGAGGAAGTCAGGGCAGGAACTCAGGCCGGAACCTAGTGGAGGACCTGAAGACAGAAGCTGAAGCAGGGCCCCCAGAGGAATGGCACTTACTTACTGCTCCCCGTGGCTTCCTCTTGCTTTCTTATATAGCCCAAACCACCACGGGTGGCCCTGCGTAGGCACCCTGTAGGCTAGGTGCTCCTGCATGAATTATTAATCAAGAAAATGCTCCCACAGACTTGCCCACAGGCCACTCTGAGGGAAGTGTTTCTCAACTAAGGTTCCCTCATCTTAGGTGACTTTAGCCTGTGCCAAGCTGACAGAAATGAAGCAGCACACCCAGAGGATTCTCTGCTGGCTTCCCCTTTATTCTGTCCAGACTCCAGCCATGGGAGGGTGCCATCCACACTCACACGGTCTTCCCACTCACTCCTCTCTGAAATACCTTCACCAGCACACCAGAGGCATGCCTCACCAATCTCCTGTGGGATTCTAACCCAGCCACGCAGACAATGGTGACTACCCACCACGTGTATATGAAAAGGATGCCTGGATAGAGAGTCAGTCTTAGCAAAATTGATAAATACAATCAAAATATATCATCTCCAAACCAAAAACTGTATGCCTTTTTCAAACACACACCCACACACGCATATAATCTTCCAGACATCAAGTGGGCAATCTTAGTTTGATTAGGTCCTCATGACTTACACTTTCTTAAATATCAATTGGGATAATGTGCCAGACGAGCACACATATACACACAAAAGCGTAAGTACAGATGGCGCAGAGTGAAAGTATAACATCAGTGTGGAGTTGGAGATGGCAGCTCTAATGGGACACACTAGAGTCTGGGACACTAGAGGTTACACACTGGAGACTGGTATACCACGGGTTACACACTAGAGATTGGTATACCACGGGTTACACACTAGAGACTGGTATACCACGGGTTACATACTAGAGATTGGTATACCACGGGTTACACACTAGAGACTGGTATACCACGGGTTACATACTAGAGATTGGTATACCACGGGTTACACACTAGAGACTGGTATACCACGGGTTACACACTAGAGATTGGTATACCACGGGTTACACACTAGAGATTGGTATACCACGGGTTACACACTAGAGATTGGTATACCACGGGTTACACACTAGAGACTGGTATACCTCGGGTTACACACTAGAGACTGGTATACCACGGGTTACACACTAGAGACTGGTATACCACGGGTTACACACTAGAGATTGGTATACCTTGAGTTACACACTAGAGAATGGTATACCTCGAGTTACACACTAGAGACTGGTATACCACAGGTTACACACTAGAGATTGGTATACCACGGGTTACACACTAGAGATTGGTATACCACAGGTTACACACTAGAGATTGGTATACCACGGGTTACACACTAGAGACTGGTATACCTCGAGTTACACACTAGAGACTTGTATACCACAGGTTACACACTGGAGACTTGTATATCATGAGTTACACTCTTTGGAAAGATAAAATAGCCAAGTTTCAATATAACAACTGTCACAAAATTAAATACCCAAGACAAAAACGCTAAGAAATAGGAGGGAATGAGACAGAGGCCCAGCTGCAGTGAGAGACACGACTTGAGCCCCTCTCAAGCAGCAAAAACAAAGATGCAACACCCTTACCATTGATGCAAAAGAGACCTCAGAGAATGAAGTAGAAGAGTTCAAACAAAGGAGTACTAAACATCGATGAGCCACAAACAACAAAACAGGCGTGTACGTCCATTAATGAAAACAATTTAAAACAATAGTTTCTCCAGTCAAGTTGGCAGAGATCCATAACTTCTTCATCAGCAGAAGGGTGTGGGAGTGCAGATCTCTGGCAAACACGAGCTGGTTCTGAGACAGCCCATAGGAAGTCCTTTCTTGCCCTTAAACGGCCCCTCTTTTCCCCATTTCCACACAGTTCATGGTACAACTCCCTAGCTTTAAAATTTTGTTCTTGCCTTGTTGAGACAGGGTCTTTCTGTGTAGCCCTGGCTGTCCTAGACTCACTATGTAGACCAGGCTAGCCTGGAACTCACAGAGATTGGCCTGCCCCTGCTTTCCGGGGGCTGGGTTAAAGGTGTGTGCCATCACACCCAGCACTAAATTTTAAATTATATCCATTTGCAATGGTAAGGGGCCGAGTTTCTGAGCCATGCTACCAAGCTTGTTATTAGCTACTAGCTATAAATCATGAGCAGGTAAATTATTTAACACCATCTGAAATGAAGGCAACAGGGCCATTTGTCAGGATTGCTGTGAGCACAGACTGAACACAGATCACTTAGAACACAGGTCAGGCAACACATTCAGTAATTATCAGTTACGGGGACTATTGCTAAAATTCCTTACTCATAAGCAATATCTGTGAAAACAATTCACGAGCGATCACAGTGCTCTTAATGTTTGCTCAGGTCCTTTCAAGTTACTAACAGCTCTTTAAAAATATTATATCTATTTGCCTTGTATGTGTGCATGCTACATGTATGCACTTCATGTGTGCACACTACAGCTAATGTGTGAAGGTCAGAGGACAATCTGGAGACCCAGTTCTCTCCTTCTACTATGTGGGTGTGGGGCATGGAAGTCAGGTTGTCAAGCTTAGGGGCAAGAATTTTTAACCCTTAGCCACTTTGCCAGTCCCATGTACAGCTTTCAAGTACAAAGTTAATTTGAATAACACAGTATTCAGAAGTCATTATTGTAGGATCAAGGGGGTTCTATGTTAACTGGATAACCAAAAGGTGGTTCAGCATCTTTCAGTCAGAACCACTATTAACTCCTATTAATGGAGTTATTATAGAATGGACTCCTATTTGGCTGTTTATCCTCAACTGTATTTTGTTTTCTACAACAATCATGCACATTTTGTGGGGAGGAACGTCTGCTTTCCACACAGAAGGTTCCTGATGCTGAAGAGAGTCTAGGGTCTCACATAGGCTCGGCAAGAGCTCTACCAGAAAGCCGCATCCCCAGCCCTGAAAGGTTTAAGACCAGTCTTTTACCCTGACAGGTATAGTCTGAGGCTTGCTTTCTCTGGAAGGTCTGTGCCGTGCCAGACTGGATTAAACAATCACTTGTCGTCACAGCCCTCTTTGACGGGGTCTTTGGTCACTCTAACACATCAGCCCCTCTAACACATAGGTCCTCTTAGGTACACTGTGTTGGAGATGTCACCACTTGAAGATGCCCACAAAGTCAGAATTTAAGTATCAACAAAACTTTTTGTGATTACAAACCATCCAATTTATTTGTGGTGGTTGGTTTGGGGTTTGGTTGGGTGTTTGTTTAGATTCATTCTGTTGGTTGGCTGACTGCTTTCCTATATCTTAGCTCTAAAAGAGATACATACCTTGTTTAGCTATGTACAGCTAAAGAACTTTTCCACTGTGTTACCATTGCAGGGGGTAAGGCAACATGAGTCAGCCATCCCACCCTCCTGCTTATGATTTCAGAGACACTTCAGCCATCTGACCTGAGGAATCGTGGGGCCTATCTCCTGTGACTGTTCAGGCCTGGGGGAACTCTAGCATCCTTAGGTGGCAGGGCAGATGCTTGTCTAACTCTGACAGGGAGAAGTAAAGGTGTCCAGGCATGGGGGAGAGGAAGAGACACTGAACCCATGGTGTAACATGTTAATCCAGTCTTCTGTAAGGTCCACACAGCTGGGAAGAACTTAAATCTGCTCACCCTTAGGTCTGTCAGGAAGGGAGAGAGAAAGAGATGAAGCTGTCAAGTTCCAAGTGAGGATAACTTCTGAGGATAACGGTTTCATGACCTTGCCACTTCTCCAAACAACAGTTGAAACTTGTCGAGTAATTCTAATTTTAATTCAAGGCTTTTTTTTTTAAAGGAAGAAAAGAGTCTCCTATGAGCCCCAAGCTGCAGCCTCCTGCCACCCTGTCTCCCAAATTCTTAAGTGCGAATGGCTTGTTTCATCTACATTGCAAGACCAAAGTTTGTCTCCAAACCTGCTGCCTCTCTGTGGGCTGCTTAATTACACATGTATACACACACACACACACACACACACACACACACACACACACACACACAGTTCTTCTGCCTCAAAGGCTATTCTAATTTTTAAGCTTCCAATCTTTCTTCTGACCCCACCCTACACATCTGTGCTCCTACAGCAATCTATAAATCTATATGAATCTCTTGTGCACGGTGTATGTACAGGTGTGTGCATTTTCATTCGTGTGTGTGTGTGTAAAACAGATGACAACTTCAGCTGACCTTCCTCAGGGGCCTTCCACTTAGTTGCTTGAAACAGAGGCTCTCAGAGGCCTTGGATTCACCAAGCAGGCTGTGCTAGCTGGTCAGCTAGCCCCAGAGCTACCTTGGGCTCCACCTCCCTAGTGCTGGAATTATAGGCATGTGCTATATGACACCAGGGTTTGGAGATCACACTCAAGTCTTCACGCTTGCAGGGCCCCTTACTGGTGGCCGCCTCCTCAGATCCTGCTTTACACGGACCACAGTGCTCATACAATTGCTTGTTAGGGTTTTATGTCTAACTCTCTTCGAATCCTTGGAGGCTGTGACCAGATCTTTATTATAGAAACCTTAGTGAAGAAAAAATGAGATCACATCCAAGGTATGGATGAGGTTTATTGTAGCTATGAGGGAGAATTTAGCCAAAGGTAAACAGATTGAACATGGCCATGGGAGGTGGGGGCTGTCAAGACTGGAGAGATGGGGGCAAACAGACCAAGAGGTCAAGAGGTCAAGAGGCCAAGAGAGTACAGAGCCAAAATGTTTGAGTTACAGGAAAGAGAAGCTGAAAGAAGGGAAACAGAAGCCCAGGCCCTGGGAGGAGGAGGAGGTTTAGGATGGGGGTGGGGTGGGAGGTGCTGGGAGGAGCCACAGGAACTGAGTGAGGCTTTTCCTGGGTTTCTTTGAGAACTAACACTTAGGGCATTGACTAAATTCAGTAAGTTCATTAAAGCAAATGCATTGTGAGCCCCCAGTTATAGTTATGAACTCATGACCAATCCTACTTCAACTATATCCCCTCAGGATATTCTGAAGCAAGCCACAGGCTCCCTATCAGTTCATCTGTCAGTGCTTTGCTAAATAGTCCGCTGAGAGATAGACAGTCTTCATAAACACAGTCCCGTCACCACCGTCACAGTGAAGTCTGCTGAATAACTCCATGTCGAGTTTATAACTGCTGGTCCCGTTTCCACGATTGACTCAGAAGCTTGTACATTTTACAGCTATTTAGCCAGGGGTTCAAAAGAGTCCACCATTTCGATTGGTGAAGGGCTTCTAAACCCTTAACTCTCTTGGGAGCTCTAGGTTCCTTCTCCATCTCTTCCCTCTTCTAAAGAAACTGGTTCACCTTAGAGCTTCCCACAACCAGGACTTCGGAGGCTACTTCCCACAGTCCTCTTCTGTATTTCTAAAAGCACTGGCTATGATGTGAAAGGCGTATGTGTTTGGGTGTGGCTCTTCTCATAAGAACTCTAACATGGTAAGGACTATGAATAAATTATGTCTGTCTTTCTTGAGACAATGGTAGCCTCTAATGGTCACTTGGTCCAGACTCTAAATCCAGTAACTCATTCATGACTGTAAAACCCTAAGGTATGAACCCCCCATTCATGAGCTAGAAAAGATGATGTACTAGTTCAGCCCTTTTCCGTCTATTGTAAGAGCTTTCTCTTTCAGAGATTCTGTTTTGCTGAGATACAGTTCACACAGGGAAAGAGGCCTTTATTTTTCCTGAGCTTAAAAGAACGCACCTGTGCCCAAGCATCTTCCAAAGGTGACTAATTAGAGTGCAGTCCATTGACATTATCTTTATTGATGCTTAAAAGGTCCCATCCCTGCTGGGGAGGAGGGCCTCTTGACTGTGGTTTCAAAGTCCAATCTTTGATAGCATTCTTCCATCCACTACGAAAGTGATTACAGGCTTTGCTGCCCTTGCCTTGGAATTGTCTCATTCTCCAAAGAAGGGTATAATTATTAACCCATTATTGAGCCCAATTTATATTTTCCATAGTTTCAAAACTAGATAAGACATCTGTGAGGCTGGAGAGATGGATCAGTGGTTAGGTGCTCGGCTTGCAAGCCTTAGGCATAAATTTGAGCTCCCAAATCTATACAGAAAGGCAGGATAGCATGTGCTTGTAATCCCAGCCCTGGAAACTGGAGGCAGGAGGATTTCTGGGACTTGCTGGCTAGCAGAGCTAGCTTAACTGATGAGCTTCAGTTAATATGAGTCCTTGTCTCAAACGTGTGCTCCTGAAGATGTCCTCTGTCCTCCACATACATGACTACACACACTCACACATGCACCCTCACATATGTGAACACACAAGCACGCATAAATTTAAAAATAAAATAAATAAGCTGACTATTCCAGTTTCTAACCTGATATGGGGTGTTGTCTATTATGCATAATAAGGTAATTGAAATCCTAAACTATCACTCAAGTCTGGACTATGTGAGAAAAAGACACAAAGTGGGAGGGAGACATATTGGGAAGATGTGGACAGTTGAAGGGATGAGTGGGAGTGGATATGACTAAGATACACTGTATACATGTATGAAATTTTTACAAAGTGTGTATATATATATTAACTTTATATATGTATAATATATTATGTTAATATAGAGAGAGACGGAGAGAGAGCACTTGATAGATAGAGAAAGTGGTTGAAGGCACTTGCTGGTCTTGCAGAGAATATAAATTTGGTTCCCAAAATTCATGTCAGGTGGCTCACAACTTCCTATAACTCCAGTTCCATTGGGTCTGACGCCCTCTTCTGGTGTCTGAGAGCACCTGCACTCGCATGTGCAACACACACAGGCACACATATAACTAAAAATAAATCTTAAAATAACACAAAAGAGCCTGAACACTGTGGGGGAAAGACAGTAAGCTTGCAGTTTAAATGTTTAAATATGCATCCGTTTCCAGGTGACACTGATGAGGCATTAAGGCTGAAGCTGAAGTACAAAAAGGGAACTCCGTGGGTGCATGCATGCACATGTGAGCGCCCAGCATCACGTGTGAAAGTCAGAGGACAGTCTGGCATGTCATTCCTCAGGAGCAAGAGTCCCCCTTGTTCTGAGACAGGGTCTCACTGGCCTAGAGTTTCTAAGTAGGCTAGCAGGGCAGGTCAGCACTGCCCAGGATCTTCCCGCCTCCACTCCCTGCACGGGGTTATAAGCACATGGCACCACATCAGCATCTCCCACCTGGGTGCTAGGGCTCTGAGTCCTCATGCCTGCAAAGCAAGCATCTGCCCAACTGAGCCATCGTCATAACCTCAAAAACCCTCTTCAATCGTAACCTTCCTCCCGGGGCCACAAGGAAATAACACAGGATAACAATAAGAAGCTATCTAAACAAAGCATTAATTAAGATAAATGTTTTTAATTAAAGGTTGGGCTTTTCAATGACAACAAGTAAACTGTGCTTAGTAACTCATCCCGAGTTTAGGATAAGTGTAACAATTTGTGCTCTTAATTATTCACATGACCCCCAAGTCACTGCAGTGATAACTTAGCATCCTAGCACACACGCCAATCCTGGGGTCTAAAACCTGAAGCCTTCATTCTCAGAACCATAACCTAAACAAAACTCATGTTTAAACCTTTATGCTTTCTAACACGTAGGGCCTAATAGCCTTGGTGGGAACAAAAAGTGGGTTTGGGGTTTGGGGTTTTCCCCCAGTTGCTCTACTTGAAACCTTAATCCTTTAGGAACAGCAATAGTTTTCTCAGGGGCAGAGACCAGCAAGATGCTTCAGAAGGGTTTCCTTCCCTTAGAAAATCCACTGCTCTGTGTAACAAGTAGAGAAAGGACAGCAAAATGACGATTACAATCAAAGACTTAATAAACCAGGCTGCAGCTCAACAGTTAAGACAACTTGATGCTCTTGCAGGGGATCCAAGTTCGGATCCCAGCACCTATATCAGATGCTCATAACTCCAGCTCCAGGGGATCTGATGACACCCTCTTCTGGCAACACACACACACACACATGCATTTTTTTTTTAAAGGAGTTTAATAAGTTACAACAGTCAGGATAGGTGCTATTTAAAGGGGAGAGCCCTGACAGAACTGCTTACAATATTTATTTGTAGCACCCTCTGCTCCATCTTGAAATACAGCCCCTTAATTTTATTGCTCAAATGTCCTAACTTGAACTCCACAAAAATGAGTAAGCCTGCTATTACTGTACATCATATAACTGGCATAGATCTGATGCAGTACTTCCAGCCATTTAATGATCCCATTGGGAAACGGAAGCTCCAATTTAGCAATAAGAATAAATGTATGTCAGGTGTGGCAGCTCACACCTGTTAATTCAACATTTAGGAAGCTGAAGCAGGGGGGACCTCCATGAATTTAAGGCTAGCCTGGACTAGACAGTGAGTTCCCAGTCAGCTTGGGATAGCCAATGAGACCTCATCTCGAAACAAGCGAACACAACACAAACATTTCCAAGTCTGTGGTTAATAAATGCAGCTATCTCCAAATCTGAACAGGAGAAGATCAACCTTCAGATACACACCACCAGCCAGTGTAGTGGCAAATGCCTTTAATGCCAGCAGTGGGGAGGCAGAGACAAGCAGATCCCCGAGTTTAAGACCAGCCTGGTCTGCAGAGTGAGTTCCATGAAAGCCAGGACTAAACAGACAGACAAGACAAATCATATATTTAGCAATATTGAGCACCGTTAAGTACACTTACTCATATGTGTACGAACACATCCTCATTCACTGAACTCTAAAGCCCTTGACCTTGCTCTAACTAACGTTGCTGCCGTGGAGAATGTTGAAACTTACTTCTCCTACATGCAACCATAGCTTGGCAGGGGACGGCACAGTGTGCTGCACACGCCGTCATAAAATACTCACACGGTTACACCCTCAGTCTGTGGCTCAGCTGGCCAAGCTGAGACGTAAGCAAAGACAGCTATGGTATAAACATACCAAAGTTGTGCAGAGTAAACTATGATCATTTCCATGAAAATTAAATGAACATTTTAAGACTCGCATTAGGAGATTCGAAATCTGAAAAAGGAGGGAGAAAAAGGAAGCCAAGCTGTACACCCTCTTACATTACAGGGAACAAATGTTTAAAAATGAAACTGAGCCAGGTAGAAAGGCCCATGCCTCTAATCCCAGCATTCGGGGAAGACAGAGGCAGGGGGTTCTATGCGGATAGCCTGGTCTGCCTAGTTGAGTCCCAGGGCAGTCAGGGCTACATAGTGAAACCTTGCCTAAAGAAATAAATGTAACCAAACTAAGAAATAAAAATGCACACTAAACCGAATTTGGGAGGGCTCTGTTGTTCAATATTGCCCCTTGAGAAGACCAATATAAAATCACAACATCAAAGGTTAAATTGTATAAAAACAACCACTTTCCGCCTAGGGAACACTACAGTCATCAAGAATCATAGTAAAGAGCCGTTTGTGTGACAAATCTGGGCTTCCTAGACAGGAAGGACATACAAAATCAACAATGCACAGAAAGGTAGACTGGACAACCAGTTCCTAGCAAAGATGCAGAGGGCTCAGAAGGACACGAAAACAGGGTCAAGTTTACCCACCAGGAAAATACAGATCTAAAGTATCCTGAGAGTCTGTGAGACCCTCGGTGGGTAAAGGGACTTGCCACCAAGACTGACCATAGTTTAGTCCCCAGGACCCACATGGAAGAAAAGAACAGACTTCTGATAGTTGTCCTTTGACCTCTATACGCACACACTGACATACATGCCCATACACAAGCAAACACACACACAAATAAATAATGTGGGATTAAAAAAAAAATAAAGTACCCTGAGACACTGTATCTTATCTATCAGACACATTGCGCTGTTATTTATATAAAGTGTGGGCATGCATGCCTGTGTGTCTCTGCTGGGATGCGCTTTCTCTAGGGGAGCATGAAGGCAAATCATAACCCCAGTGGATTCTGAGGAAGGTGGGGCTGAAGGAAAAAGATGAGAGACTGACAATCTGTTGAAAATATTTTTGTCCTGGTAGGCATTAAATCAGGTGCTGGATCTATCAAAAAGGTTTATGGCCAAAAGCGGAGCTGAAGAGAGGGACCCGGTCGGAACAACATGCACACGCATGACCAAAGCAGATTCTGGGTTGTACAGACTGAAAAGCTCTAAGTCCTGTCCTTCCCGATGGTTTGGCAGTCTTCTATCAGGCACCACATCCAGCTCTCTCATTTTAAAACTCCTACACAATATATCCTGTGCCTTAACAAACTGAGACGTGTGTGCCGCTTCAGAGAAGACACTTTTCGCACCATGCATTTAATTTTTATGATGCTAAAAAACGGCAGAATGCTCAGTTTAGTGCATTATAAAGACAAACTCGAGAGCTTCAAGGTCCAAGTGTATGAGCCAGCATGCATACTGAGATACCAGCAGCAGCTACGACCTCTGGGCGTCTAGAAAATGGGAGTGAAGAAAAGAGACATAACCTCCACGTGGGAACATAAATCCTTGGTGCTGATTAACTTGGGAGAAATACAGCAAATACAGCTTTTGCTAGCGGGGAAGAAGCTGATCTGTAACCATGGTTATCTCCAATACATTACGTTTTTCTGTCAAATATATTTAAGTCAAACAAACAAAAAGAATTCTCCTGTGAGTTTACAAAACATATCATCCAACATCAAAGACTAAGCCGTCTGAATCGATTATTTTTTTCTCTCCCACCCTACCCATTTTGTTGGTTTGTTTTTGAGTCAGAATCTCATAATCCAGGCTGGACTTCAACTCCCTGCTTAGCCCAGACTGGCCTTGAACTTGTGATTTTTCTGCCTCTGCCTCACAAGTTGGAATTCACAAGCTGGAATTACAGACAGGCAGCACCACACCCAGACTCCAAATAATTTTTCCTATTTTTTTTTAATCTTGTTTCTCCTGTTTCCTTTACCCAACTGAACTACTACTAAAGGCAGCACTTCAGGAAGACACTGATCTGAATTACTCCAAAACCGGCCACAAATTAATTTGTATTCTCATAAAAAAGCATACAATCCCCTCGGTGAAATCTGTATAAAATTATGGAGGTCAATTTTAATTACGACCACCAGGTAAGCAGGCAGTTTGCACACTCCACCTCCTCTGTTTGACTCTGTAAAACTTTTTAAATAGAACGTCCTTAATGACAGAATTTTGATGATCCGGCCATTCTAACCTGCCAAATTACCCAAGTTCCAACATCTGCAGGCAGGATGTTTCCCAAGATTTCTGTTCTCTCTGCCAACTCAACAGAGAAGCAATACAGCTAGCTCCACTTCTCTCTGGCCGCACACGGAGGCCAGGCTTCAGTTCGGCACCCACATCCCGCACCCACCTGCCCCACAGGTGGGATTTACTCTGCCAACAACAGGACAATCACCTTCCCGACTTCGCCATCCCCGGGGTTAAACACACAAGCGAGGCTTTGTCTACATTTGAGATCCCTATTCTCTCCCAGCCTGGCTGAGAACCAGACTTCCCTCTGACAGCGGTGGACACACTACTTTCTCTCCCTACTCTGGCAGGGCTGGAAGCCGCGGAGCCAGGCGGGTCCGGAGTCCGCGTGGGGCGGCACCGGGTTTGGAAGACCGGGGCCACCTGGACCCCGGCGCCGCGTGCACCGAGCACGATGGGGACACGCGAAGAACAGGGGAACACCACGGGAGGGCAGAGACGGGGGTCCCCTGCGGAAAGATGGGAATGGTGGACCCCGCAAGGCCAAAGTGAGGAGGGAACCTGGGGCTCCTCCGAGAAGCTCAGATCCTCGGTGAGGGGCGCAGCAGGAAGGGTCCCCAGGGTCCCCGCCGCAAGCGCTGCTCACCGTGCTGGCCACCGCCGTGGGCGATGAGGGCGATGTGGGGCCGGGCGCGTCCTGCCTCCACAGCCGGGACTTGAGGCTCTTCATGGCCGCGGTTCTCAAGGGTCCGGGTCCCTACCCGACTGCCGGCTGCGGGCGCTAGGGCTGGAGCAGCGGACACCCTGGAGCGCGCCGGGCCCGCCCCACCTGCCACCTGGGGCCCGGGGGCTTCGCTCAACACGGTCGTTCCGGCAGCCAATCGGGCCCGCTGCCTGGCTAGGGTGGGGTCGGTCTCGACCAATTGGAAACCGGGAAGGGGGCGGGACTTCCCTTTTAAACTTCATAACACCCTTCCTCTCCCCTCTGGAGGAAAAGTTAAGGAACTTCGGCTTTGCAGCGCGTGGAGTTGGACTGCTGGGTGGGCGGAGGCGCAGCGCCGGTTCTGGCCTGTGGTGTCTGTACACTTGGGTGGTCTAAGGATAGAGAAATCCAGCCTAGACCGGTTCTTATCTCCCCAGAATCCCTCTTCTTCCCTTTCGCGAGCCCTTTAGCGGTAAAATTTTTCTTCCTACCTTCAAGTCCCAGCATACCTACACACAAACCAGCCTCAAGCAACTTCCCATTCAGGATGTTCATAAGGACACGAACCCCAGGACCACAAATCTCACGGACACACGGAAACTCTGGGATAAACAAGCTTATAAGAAAAAGGAACTGTTTAGCAGATGGACAGTTAACAGCTGGATCAGTAGATGCCGTGGAGTTGGAGCGACGGCTTTGAGGTTCAGAGCACTGACTGCTCTTATTGACGAGCTGGGTTCCAGTCTCAGGACCTCACGAACATCTTTAGCCCCAGTCCCAGGGGAACTGATACCCTCTTCTAGCCTCCGTGGGTGGTGCACACTTAGACTTCATAGTATAATTCAAGGCACCCATTAATGTACTGGTGTGGCGGGAAAGATGAAAATAGGTGCCTTCAGTAATGCTTCACATGTAGCCGAAGTGGTAAAAGAAATTATCCAAGAGGAGTTGAAGGAGGAAGTTAGGGGTAAATGTAACTGAAGTGTATTGGATATGAAACTCTCAAAGAATAAATGTAAAATATCATTTTAAGAGTGCCATGTCCTTTTTGTAGACGCACAGATGTAAATATACAAGGCATTAGCTCATCCGACTCCGAAGTCTGAGTTAATGAAAACCATCTAAGGGTGGAATGAAGACACTGTCTGGGGACCAACACCCAGTAATGTCCTGTTAATAGGATGGCTTCAAGAGTCGTCCTTGGAGTGAGATTTCCCCCAGCAAAATGTTAATTCTCCCATACAACCTCATGAAAAGAAACAACCTGCCATTCTCACAAAGACTCTCTTTGTCTCCAAGGGGAGTTTCTTCTGCTTTTCTTCAGAATGACTCTAGGTTTTGTTCCAAATGTGTGAGAAAATCTTCAGCACTCTCCTGAAGACACAGTACCCAGCCTGTAGTCCTCAGTAAAGTCAGTAACAAGCACTCAAGAAAACGGTCCGTTTTCTCTTGGTTAGGCTTAGGGGATCTTGACTCTTCCCCTGTAAAGATCCACAGCTGTTCTGACTTAGCCGACCATGGCCCAACCGTCTGTGGGTGGCAGGTTCCTGTCTTCACTGCTGCGAAGAAAGCCAGCATTATCTCATGCTGGACTCCGGAGAAGCTGTCCCAGCCCTTGTCCCAGTTCCCAGTCCTCACCTTGTCCATCACAGCAAGTGACTAAGTGATGTCTCATCCTGGATGTCAGCCTGACACACCTGGAAAGAGGCAACCTCAGCTGAGGGATTGCCCCCATCATATTAGCACGTGACCGGGTCTGTAAGACATTGTCTTGATTTCTAGTTGGCTTAGAAGGGCCTGGCCTCCGGTGGGCGGTGTCACAGCTAGGCAGGTGGGCCTGAGCTGTATAAGAAAGGTAGACTATATGAGTCTGGAAGAATTCCTCCATGGCCCCTGCTTCAAGTTTCTGCCTCCAGATTTTTGCCTTTAGTTCCTGCCTTGACCTCTCTCAATGATGGACTATATATAACCTGGAAGCCAAATAAACCCTTTCTTCCCCCAATGTGTTCTACAACAGAAAGCAAACTGTAAAAGAAACCTTCAACAAAAAAGTCTTCTACAGTAACCTTGGCCCGAAACTCCTCAGGTGGACTATTGCAGGGCTAATGTGTGCTTGTATCCCAGCATTCAGGATGGTTACTTCTTTATTGCTGATAAAACATCGTAGCCAAGGCAGCTATAAAAACTATGGGGGGCTTATGGTCCGTGATGGGGTAGCAGAGGTCGCAGGCAGCAGGCAGGCATGAAAGTCCAGAGCAGCAACTGAGAGCTCACATCTTGAACCACAAGCAGGAAGCAAAGAGCTAATTCAGATGTCTAGAGTCTTTTGTAACCTCAAATCATACCCCCAGTGACATACTTCCTGCAGGAAGGCCACACCTCTTAATCCTCCCCAAAGTGCCAGCAAATCCAGACCACGTTTTCAAATGTCTGCAACTTACGGGTGACATCTCATTCAAACTACCACAGACAACTAAGGTTGGAGAATTGTGAGGTCAAAGCCAGGCATGTGGCAAGACACTGCTAAAGAGAGGGTAGTGGGGGGAGGAGAAGAGGGGATTACAAAAAAGAGGAGAAAGAGAAGAAATAAAGGAAAGACTAAATAGACACCCAGACATGAACCCTTCAGTAGCTTGTGAATAGAATCTGACTACTTGGCACCCAATGCTCTACAGCACGGACTAAGTCTTTCCTTCACCTGGCACTGGAAGCCAACTAGTCTGGTCCCATTCTTCAGTCAGGGGCCAGGGCTACCAGTGTCCACATCTTTACAGAGACTAAGTAGTCTTCTGAAGAGCCTGCCTGCATTTACCTGACAACATTCTGTCCTCAAGAGTCGTTGGAAAGGACTACAAGCGACAGGAGCACCCCGAAGGGCTGCACCCTGTTATGTAGGTGCTGGTCACACAACCAGTATATTCCATTTGTCACAATTCATTTGTCACAATGCACTCTTGCATGTTAGTTTCGTAGCTTGTTTGTGTGTTTGCTTGCCTCCTTGCTTGTTTTGAGGCCAGCTTGCCATTCAGGCCAGACTGAGCAGCAGCTCACCATCTTCCTGCCTCTGTCTCCTGAGTGCTGGGATTACAGACATGATGCTCCACCACACCCAGCTGGCTGGGCTAGGCTTCAATTAAAAGGTGACTTTAAAAAATAAAGCAGGACTCCTTCCCAAGTGTGTTCTTCCAACCATAGCTTCCCCGATTGCTCAAGTAGAAGCAGTCCATCCCTCCGCTGACCCCACCCTTCTGCACAGTCACTGTGGCTCTCAGATGTCACTGCTGTCAAACTTCATTCCTTAACATAAGAGAATAACATCATTTTTTTAATATGGATTGTTGTGTGTTGTGTGCACATGCGTGATGCGTGGGTGGCAGTGGTGTGCACTGTTTGGAGGCCAGAGGTCAGCATCAGGTGTCTCCTTTGCTTACTCTTCATGTTGTTTTTCTTGAGGAAGGGTCTCTCACTGAACCTGAGGCTCAGTGATTCAGCCAGACTAGCAAACTCTGGGAGTCTGCCCATCCCCACCTCCCAGAGCTGGGATCACTGCTCGCAGTCTGTCTGGCTTCCTACATGGGTGCTTTACTCACTGAGTCTTCTCCCCAGCCCCAGCAGCCAGATATTTGGGATGTCCCGGAATGCTAGTGTGATGGATATTCAATACATACTTCTGAATGGATTGATCTGTTGTTTGTGCTTATTGGAGTGAATCGTGGTTGTTCTTTCTGAGTTTCCAGGTGCCGTTTAATTGGGACCCTGTCAGCTGTGAACACAGGTGGAATAGTCTGGGGGCTGCGTTGCCACTCAAATACTCCACACCTATGCTAGGGGCTTGAGATGAGCACCCTGCCCCCTGCATTCTGGTCCCCTGCCTGGACCTTATGCGTGTTGCCTTCAGTAGCCTGTCTCCCCTGCATAATTGGCTGTCATGTTAATTGTGGCCTTACTCTCTGCTGGTGTAGTCTGGGTGGCTAGCTTCTTTTTGTTTGCTCCTGGGTAAAGCAAAGGAAACAGACCCGGCCACAAGAATAGTTTGCATCACGCTCCAAAAATGTTGGGCAAGTTATTTTTACGAACTGCCTGCATGATGTCCGCGGGGTGTCTATGTCCAGTGGCCTTTTTGGATTTTTCCAGTCTAGAAACTGGATAACTGACGTCTGCTCACTCTCATCTGAGAGGAACTAAGTAAAGAGCGCCGCACCGAACGTGCAGGGCGGCTTTCTGCGTAGAGCCAGGGGCACCGTGCGTGAAGTCAAGCCATTGAGCTGCATTCAGCCAGGCCGGCTTTGATTTGGTTCATTATTCTCACTTTCCGAAAATTATTTTAATCTCTTCAGAAAACACTTAAATAAATTTTCTGTCTTACCATACCGTGTCTGCAGAAGTCAGTGTTAGGTTTTGCTTTTATTTTTTTCTTTTGAGAAATATATGTAAACAGAAAGGACAACACACTTTAGAAAAAAAGATTTTTAGTCATGTGTAGGTGTATATGTCCGTGTATGCAGATGCACAAGGAAGCCGGAAGAGGGTGTCGGATCTCCTAGAGCAGGTTACAGGCAGTTGTGAGCTAGACAGCGTGGGTGCTGGGAACTCACCTTGGGTCCTCCAGAAGAGCAGCAAGTCCTCTCATCCACTAAACCATCTCTCCAGCCCCAGTGGCACACTTTAAAAAGTGTTCCAGTAGCCAGGTGGTGACGGCAATCGCCTCTAATTCCAGCACTCAGGAGGCAGAGGCAGGCAGATCTACGAGTCCAAGCCAGCCAGGTTTACAGACCAAATTCCAGGACAGCCAGGACTACACAGAAAAACGGTGTCTCAGAAAAAAGAAGTTTTTTTAGTATGCCACAGTATACACGGTGGTGGTGGTGGCGGTCTGTGTACATAAATAGCAAGCTAACAAAGATGCCTCAACAATACAAAGAATTCACACTGCCTTTAGTAACTTCCTTCTTTGACCTTCTGCCAAGAAACATGTGCACTAGAGAAGGGAACACAGTCCGCCATCCTCCATAGCTCAATCGAGCGTCTGCCTCCTCAGAGGCACAGCAGGGTTGCAGAGATGACCCATGTTCAGACTGAAACAATTAGAAGAGATGCAAGGAGAGAGGAGCCCAAGGCTGGCTAGCCATTCCCTGAAGGAGCATGAAGAAGGAAACCGCCATCCAGATCTCAGCCCCAAAAGGAGAGCCCTAAAGCAGTTCTCACACCCTCTTCCCTTACCACACTCAAAACCAAAATCCATTGCATAAGTGAGCCTTAAAAAAAATAAACAGTTCAGCTTTGCCCCTAATTGTCAAACCATCTGTGCAGACTGTCCGGTGACTCCATCCTGAAAAACTTGGAATGTGTGCCGAGGAGATGTTTTCTGCCCCGTATAATCTCTGGCCCTTGTGTGAGTTTGCACTAAAACTTCTAGGCCTATCAATTCCTTCTTACAGAAACAACCTAAAAAAATATACACACATGAACGGGGCTCATGTACGCGAGTGTGTGTACATGTGGAGGCCAGAGGACAGCTGTCAGCCACTGTCTTGAGCCGGAAATCCACCAAGTAGGCTGCCCAGCAGGTGCCTGTCTGCTTGCTCCCCTGATGCTGGACTTATGGAAGTGCAAGGCCCACCTTTTTTTTTTTTTTTTTTTTTAACATAGGTTCTGGGGATCATAGTCGGGTCCTTGTCAGTGCAAGTCAGCACTTTACCCACTGAGCTTTTTCTCTGACCACAGAGACAGCTTCTCTACTCTCCGCTGCTGAGGCTTCTTGTATTTAGCATACCAAGGACTCCTGCTGACCAGTTATCACACGGAAAGGCAGGCCTGCTTTCCATCAGCCTTCCAAGGCTCCTTGAGCTTACAGACTGTCATTGATCCGTGACACACGTAGCACGTCATTAGTTTCATTCTGGAAAGAGGTAGCAATGCAGCGGTGGGAGGTTGGGGTGGGGTCACAGCCCAGATCAAAACCAGACCCCTCCACCCCTAGCGCTAGCCTTGTTATCTGAAAGCGGCTGAGACACTTGGGGTTGCTTCACTGGATTCAGTAAGAAAATCCAACTGGTTCCAGTTGTGAAAACGGAGCTTTGTTATCAATCTCGTGAACTTAAAGCTCCAGAGATGCCGTGCCCTTCCCTTTAATGAGATGACGGATGGCCCCAGGAGCCCAGGCTAAGGCTGAAGCTCTCCATTACCCCTTTCAAAGCAAGATGATGTCACCCGGAGTGCAGATAACCGCCAGGAATTTGGTTCAGGATCAGTACTGATGTGAACCTGAGGAAGTATTTCTGAACCTTGGAGTTTTCTTACCTTAGCGGGAATATCAAGATAAACCCAGTGGGGGAGCTCTGTGAGATACTAGAAAAGATACTGATTTTGAATGGAAAAGGATGGCAACGTCTGTCTCCTCAGATCTTAAAGTGGTGCCTTTGCTTATTCTGACTATTTTCTTTTCCTCTTTCAGATCTCCAAGAGACCTCTTAAAGTTCTGGCAATTTTCAGTAAATATTTATGCCTGGCTGGTTAAGTTCCCAGCACATACGCAGTCAGCTCTATGTCACTTGCTGCACCCTGTCCCGATGAAGAACACTACAGGAAGAGTAAGTCAAGCGGCGTCTGGCGGATGGCTCAGCCAGTGACGGTGCTTGCTGCCGAGCCTGGCAAGCAGAGCTTGATCCCTAAAACCCACTTGGTAGTAAAATGAGAGTCTACTACTGCAAGTTGTCCTCTGACCTCCACGGGAAAACTATGACAGAAACATACACACACTATATCTACGCTGAGCAAGGTGTCCATCCAAAGAGAATGGGTTCCCGAAAAGCCAGTACATGCAGCAGGGATAAATCCTGGTGCCACTGCCAGTTGACCTGCAGTCTGCCCCAGCCATACAACTGTCACCCACATTCAGAGGTTCTAGTTTGGTCCTATGCTGTTTCCTTCCCTGTCTGGCTGGAGTTAGTGAGCTCCTATTGGCTCAGGTAGACTGTCTCAGTGGTTGTACCCATCATGGTCTTGACCTCTTTGCTTATATTCTCACTCCTCCCACTCTTCAGTTGGACTTTGGGAGCTCGGTCCAGTGTTCCGAAGCAGATCGCTTCCTCTGTTTCCATCAGTTGCTGGATGAAGGTTCTATGGTGATATTTAAGATATTCATCAGTCTGTCTACAGGGCAAGGCCACAAAACTGCTATTCAATGCACACTTTATTCTGAGAATTTTGTCTACCGATCTGCTTTCATGACTTCATCATGACAAATTCTTTATAGCACCTATGATCATTTAGTATAAATATCAACAAATATTCAGCTACAATTTACATTTTTCCTGTCGCTTTTAATAAGTGCTGTTGCCACAAGTGAATATGTGTGAGAATAACAGACACACTAAAACACCAACACTCTCTGGACTTCAAACGAGTTACGCTTTAATTTCATCATGCTGGGAAGGAGTATGCATCTATTATGCTCCATAAACTTCAAAACCACCCTTGGACTAAACAGCAATTACGAATCGTTCCTTTGAACTTCAGAAGGGTGTAGCCATGCATTTATCCAGGATCAAGGCAGAGCATTCTAAAGCTAACTCCAAGGTGCACCTCCTCCCACCCGTGAGATGGGGGGACTGAAGGAACAGTAGAGGCCTGCAACCTGTCAGCTTTCTGGCTCATGACATTTCAGTAACAGGTCAAGTCACAAATGCAAATGAATCCAGGCTCCTCACACTCAAGTGGGTGGGCTTCTAGCAGCAAATCAAACTGTAACTTGAGTCATGTGACTTGGGAAGTCCCCAGATGGGGAGGATCACAGAACACCGCTGACAACAGTGAAGGTTGCCCACGCTGTCACATAAACCCTTCCAACCAGAAAACTCCCATCAACGCTATACTGGCCCAAGTCAGCATCTAACAAGCCATTGACTGCTCCTTATTTTCAATGGTTTTATTTAAATCCTACTTCAATTTTTTTAATTTTAGACTAATGTCTGAATACAGTGTGTAGTCAAGGAAAGCTGTGGAATGTTTCTATATACATGTGCAATGTTCACTTAGGTAAACCTCTCTCTCCTCTAATGTATACCAACGATTTATGCAAAAATTCAAAATCCTTTCTCTAGCATAAGAAAAAACAAACACATAGTACATCATTATCTATAGTCAGTCTACTATGCAATAGAACAGCAGAAGCTCTTTCTTCTAATTATAACTTGGGACCACCCTTCCTTCTATCTCCCCTTCTCCCCCTGTTGGGGACTGCAGGCCCTCCGACCCTGAATGTTCTATGACCCTTTGCTGCCAGAGTAAACAGCTTGTTTTCCTATACTTGTAGTTGCTCTGAGCTTGAGACCCGTAGCACCTGCACTACAGGACAGTACGCGAGCTGGGAACTAGGCTGGAGACTTAAAAACACACGCACACAGAAAGACAGAGATACGGCTCATCCTTGATTCAAGAGTGCCAACTTTAATGTGCTTAGGGGCAGCTTATATAGGGAGCCTTAACTGATAGCTACAGGTGGTTGTGAGCTGCCTGTAGGTGCTGGGAATTGAACTCTAGTCCTCGGGTAGAGCAGTCAGTGCTCTTAACCACAGCGCCATCTCTCCAGCCCCCCTCCTCACCATCTTAAGGACTTGACTCCTATAGATGAGTACTGCTATTGAGCCAGCTGCCCCACTGCGGGACCATTCTCCCCCGAGCCTGTGTAGAAGCCATACTAGCTCCCACCTCTGAATGGAAAGCTTCCCACAGATGCTCTACCGCTCTCTAGATGCCTTTGGGCTTCGGTGCTCCCTCCATATCACGATCTCTACCCTACCGCCTTCCATTCTCTCTAAAATCTACTCTAACAAACCTCCCCTCTCCTAAACTGTTGGGAACTGTCTTACCAAGGCTGTTGGGAATACCTGGAAGGTGAAGCCTGTTGGCTACTCATCTTTCCTGCACTCTCCGTCTTTCAGAGGTACCTGGCAGCCTTGACCTTTGAGAACCCACCTTCTCTTGGCTGCTGTCTATTCTATTCTCTGGTCTGCTGCTGCTCTCTAGTCATTCCCTGCCAGCCTCTTTTGCTGGTACCTTCTCTCTGCATGACGTCTCAACATCACAGTGTCTACATCACAGCTCTGCGTCTTCCTCTGTGAGATATCTCGCCCACTTCCATGGTTTTAAGATTCACTCATCTGTTCAGTCCATGAACCCTAAATCTGTGCCTCCAATCTCACCTTTCCAATGAGTTTCAGTCTTACAGCCTTACTCAGTGGCTCTGTGGTCAGCCCAGGCCAATATGATGGAGAATGGTTATGTGTTCTTTCCAAACATCATCACCCCTACCCACTCAGGGTCACTATCTGCCTCTTTGCTTAATGGTTCCTGTTGAGTCTCTATCAGTGTCTTACACATCAGCTGTGACAAACCTCTAATTACTGTAGGAATGGATGGATGCCCAACAAAGACATTTCTTATAGCTGAGATCGCCTCTTATGACGCTCCCTGCCCCATGTGTAAAGCCACTCCTTGCATGACATTTATTTCAGAACGCTGCATTGATAATTGCTGAGAACCTGTTGTCTTTCACTTCTGATATGACAGCTGTTTTAGTGGGGGTGGTTTTGTTCATTAGGAATCTGAAAGTCACCTTTCAGACTCAAGGACTGCAGTCACAGGTTCCCTAATGTGGAACACACTTTCCTTCCCCATGTTTATTGTCTCCTATTTTTTTTAAAAAAAAAATCATAACTATGGTAATGAAATGTTTTACCAATGTTCTGCTGGAGGAGAAATCTGATTTAGGGTATGCGGCGCCTACACCACCCAGAACCGCTATCGGGCAAGGATCTGGGGAGTGAAAATTACATAGGCATATACCCACCTTCAGTCCACCCTCACCATTCCCGAGGGCAATCGCTCAGAGATCTCTAGTTCCCTATCTCGCTGGGGTGACAAGTCAGGCAAGGGGCTTGAGATTAAAACACACACCCACACACACACACACACACACACACACACACACAAGGGGAGGGGTCATCCTTGAAACAAGAATGCCAAGAATGCCAATTTTGTTGTGTTCCAAGGCAACTTATATAGGGTTCTCCTTAACTAAAGGCCACACCCCAGCTCTTGGGATTTCCAGCTGTAAAGCCCACAGAATTCACTCCCTTGCCATCAGGAACTCATCAGGGTCTCGTGCTCAGAGCAGCTGCAGGCACAGGTAAACAAGTTGTTTTGCTCAGTTCACTCCAGTAGGAAAAGGGTCTGAGGCAGGCAAAGAAAGTCAAGGGGTCGGAGGTCTGCAGCCCCCAACAGATCTGGCAGACATTAATGCAGGCAAATACCGATGCACATAAAATTAAATCAAATATTTTAAGAAAGAGAGGGAGAGAGAGAGAGAGAGAGGGAGAGAGAGAGAGAGAGAGAGAGAGAGAGAGAGAGAGAAGGCAAGGAAGGTTGTTAGCCCTTAGATAGAAGCTTAGGAATGTAATAAGGGATAAAGGTGAAAGATACAGACACCAGTGTGACTAGGCTGGCATAGAAGGAAGAGGTCTCTCATGAGCCACTATCATCGCTGGGAACAGTGCTTGGGCAAGTTTGAAAAGGAGTGGCAAGGTTTGATGTAGAGGCCGGAACATTTCAGGCTTAGAGCCTCTAATATCAGCAAGGTATGCCTGACCTCAGAAATAGCTAGTGTTCTTCCTAGAGGGGAGGTAATTTCTCAGCTGCTGCCTTTCCAAGTGCCGTACACACTGGACTCCCAACAGCTGAGCCTCAGGAGCACAGTTTGTGTTCAAAAGCTAGAAGGGACTGATCAAAATATCTGTATATTTTGAATATATATAGTGGATAACACACTATATTCCACCCTTCGGTGGCCCCCCCACATTACAAGTAACTACCATTTATTAAAATATTACCAAGTGTCAAGCATTGTGCTAAATCCTTTACAAGCATTATTTGAATACTCCCAGTAACTAAATGGGTAGTACATTCTATAATAATATCCCAGTTTTATTAAGCAATGGACTGGGAGCTTACACTGCTAAATTATATCAACACTAGAGTTGTCCAGGAGAAGGATGGAGAGTTACAATTGTGAATCAGGCCATGTTGTTACGGACCAAGAGTATAAATGGGTGTCAACCACAACTGGAAGCAACATTCGTGCCTGCCACTCGTTTGAACATATGTGAAACTGCAAACAACTTGCACAGACACAGGATATGCCGTAGAAAGTTAACATTCAGACAGAAAGTCAGCCCCTGCTGAAACAGGAACTCTGACGTCATCAAGCCTGGTGCTGGACCCATCCAGAGGTGTGCTTGTAAGTTGTTTAACAACTGGCTTTTTGCAACTGAGTGGGAAGAGACCTTACTCATCTCAGCAGCTGCCAGTTTCCAGAGTGTAAATACTTCCATCCTGGAGTTCAAGTTGGCATGTCACCTCAACCTTTTCACCAAAAATCTTGGAAGCCTGTGAGTCAACTCTAGCACAGCTCTAAAAGAACCTAGGATGAGACATGAGGCCACCAGGGAAGTTTTCTGGGAATGGGGATAAATTTGAGATTATAGAACCATTTTCCCCGTCACACACACACCAAACCTCCTACAAACCAAGTTAATGGACCACAAAAGGGAGTATCGAGTATGAATTGCAGTGATTTGAATGACTCACTGATATCAGAGTAAGGAATACGTAATAGGCAATAGAATTTCAGTTCTGGTCTTTCATTTACATTACCCACAAAGTCCTGAAAGGCTCATGTAAACAAGACAACAACTGAATGAAGGTTCAATATAGAGATTTTTTAAACTGATCGCTTCCGTGTATAACGAGTATGTGAGTGTGTGTGTGTACATGTCCATGTGTGTACGCACATGTGTGTGTGCATGTGTGTGCATGCGCGAGTGTGTGACTCCAGGCCCACGTTCTTGAGCAATAGCTGACACAGCGTTCCGGAGTAGGAGCCTGAGACACTGCTGTCGATTTAGCTGACCATGTAAGCTGTTGAATTCTCTGTATTAAAAACAATTCACTCAAAGAGACTTAGCTTCATTCCATCTAAACAAAGGGTCATTGATGGTCTAGCTCCCAGCTTAGGAGCAGGAATGCTTACCAGAGAGGAGTGTTCACAGAGACATGGGTGACTGGGAGGTGAGCTTCCAGAATCGTGTCCTCCCAGTCTCATTTATGACTCTTGTCACAACAGGTACAGCTCAGATTCCGGGCTTAACACAAGCCTTGTAAGTAGAGCTGTGTTTCCTTTGAGAGCTGTCCTCTAGAACTACTTATTAATGACAATGTCCCTAGAGTCACATGAACAATACGATCTTTTTTTCCTATTTATTTACTTGTGTGTGTGCTGGGAAGAGAGGTGAACCACACCATGGCATTCACATGGAGGTCGCAGCTCAACCAGAGATGTAGGTTCTCTCCTTCCTCTGCGTGGGCCACAGGGATTGACCTGGGCTCCTCAGGCTCCTCAGGCAAGCACCCTTTCCTGCTGAGCTTTCTCGCTGGCTGAAACCTACAGTCTTCTGTTAAATTAAAAACCTAGCCAATTGTGCCTCCAAATCAACAGTCAGATAAATATTAATAAACAAACAAACAAACAAATGATGTTACAAATAGCATTCTTCAAAACAGAGAGAATAAGATCATTTGGGAATTTATGGCCAAAAATTCATTCGTGAACTCACTAAGCAGTTACTGAGTTCTGCTGTTTAGAATATTTAAAATTCATCGAGTGGTAGTGCGTATGCCTTTAATCCTAGCACTTAGAAGGCAGAGGCAGGCGGATCTCTGTGAGTTAGGGATCAGCCTGGTCTATAAGAGCTACTTTCAGGACATGCATCAAAGCTACAGAGAAACCCTGTCACACACACACACACAAAAAAAAAAATTTAAAATTCACCACCATGTCCAAAGGAGTAGGGGCTTTCCCTGCCCCTTCTCAATGCCCTTCAGAGAGCCCCTTTTTATTGAGTCCCACCTTGGCCTCATCTTTGTTCCCATCCCTCCCGCATCAGAGGCACCAAAGTGGTGCTCACAGTACCAACATGCCTTCTTCTGACACAATCCCTAAGTGTGTTCAGTGGAGCATGACAAAATAGTTCATGCTAGTGCAGCTGGAGCAGAATGAGCATGGTGGAGGAAGAGGAGGAGAGGAGCAAGGTGGAGCTGATGTCTAAACCATGCAAAGCCTGCCTGGTAGGACATAGTGCTCGTGGGACTTTCCTTGGTGGGGCGTCAGGGCTTTGTAAGGGATACTGGTGACTAGACTAGCATGCTGGTTAGTTTTTTTTTTTTAAATCGACTTGCCAAAAGCTATAACCATTTGGGAATAAGAGCCCCAACTTGGGAAAATTCCCCACCAGAGTGCCTTGTGCGCAATCCTCCACAGCATTTTCTTGATTAGCAATTGATTTGCACAGTGCCGTCCTGGGTACATGGCCTGAGTTGTACAAGAAAGCAGGCTGAGCAATCCATGGGGAGCAAATTAATAAACAGCGTTCCTCCATGGTCTCTGCTTTAGTTCCTGATCCCAGGCTCCTGTCCTGACTCCTGACTTCCTTTGATGAAGGGTTGAGACTTGGAAATACCCGCCGAAATAAACCCTTCCCACCCCAAGTTGTTCTTGGTTATGGTCACTGTCACAGCAAAAGAAACCTGGGACAACTAGGGTTACCGCAGTAGAAGTGATTGGATTCGGGACACACAGTCAGCCGAAGTTCCTAATGGCTGATGGGAAATATAAGAGTCAATTATAAATGTGATCATCTGAAAGGAAGGAACTGTCTGAAGGTGGATGGGGAAGACTGTAGGCGGAGCAGGTGGTAGAGAGGAGCCGGGAAGACTGGACTCCCATATTTGCCATGGTTAGCAGCAGGTGGCGTGTCCATGTAGCAGGTTAGATCTTTCATCTAGAAGCCCTCGATGAGGTCTGAGATGGACAGACAAATTTGGAGGTCATCAGCATATGGTTGGTGCAAGACTTCCTGAGGGAACCAGCAAAGGAAACGTAAATAAAAGACACCAAGGAAAAGATAAGAAACCTACAGTGCAGATGGAGAAATGAAGGAGGAGAACTAAGACTATGGGATGCTGGAAGCCAAGTGAAGGAGCTGGGCTCCCCCATCAAGGAAAGACCAGTCGTGTCCGTGTTGCTATCTGTGTGCTGGGCGAGGACCGACAGCCACTATAGCTTCCAGTGGAGGTCATCTGCCACCCAAACAACAGGGAGGAAATCTTGGGAGGGTAGTGACTGCAAAAGGCTAGCTAAACTTGGCTTTAAGAGGAAATTCTAGAAGAGTTGGGGGCTCTTTAAAGAATCATACTGGCAAGGGGACTGCAGAATTGTGAGCATTGACGCTGGTGTGCTTTTTCCAACATGGAGCATTAGCAGAATATCCCAGGTAAATTTTATGTACATAGCTCTTTGTAAACACCCCTCCCCTTGGCAATTCTACTATATTCTTTACATACCTCTACCTAGGGGCTGGAGAGAGGACTCAGAGGTCAAGAGCACTTACTGCTCTTTCAGGGGTTTCAGATTTGGTCACCAGAGCTCGTACCTGGCAAATCAAAACTGCCTGTAACTAGTTCCAGGGAATCTGACGCCCTCTATTGGTCTCCTCAGGCACCTGCATGTGTGTGATACACAGACATAATCTTGGGCACACACATACACATACACAGATACACATTAAACAAACAAACATATCCACCTGTAAAAAAGCCCTGGTAAGATATAAATTCTTTAAGACAGAGATTCTGTTTTATTCAATCTGATGGATGAATCTGAGGCATTCTTTCTACTACAGCTGAATAAATTACCAAAAAATTTAGTAGCTCAAAATAACTCAACTCTGAAAATCAGAAATCTCACACAAATTCACCCAGATGAATTCAAAGTGTGGTAAAGTGTTCAGTTTTTCCCAGTTTCTGGAGACAGGCTCACTCACATTCCTTAGCTTATGGCCCCTACTATCCTTGAAAAGTAACTCATGGCGAATCTCCATTGCCATGCCTCCCTCTGGTTCTGAACTCAGTCATATAGGTTCTCTGTTACAAGGAAGTATGATTAGAATGGGCTCACCTGGGTTAACGAAGATCATCTCCATGCCACGGTCTCAGATTTAGTCATAGGCAGTGAGTTCATGCCATATGCAAATGTTTATGACATCCCCAGCAGAAGAATGGGCACTTAATTTTTTAAAGTAATTAGAGAGATAGTAAGATGACTTCGTGGGCAAAGGCTCAACCCCTGGGGCCCACACGGTGGAAGGACAACACTGACAGTCACAAGTGTGCCAACTTCCACGCTCATGCCGGGTCTTATCCCTTCTACCAACGAATAAATTAATGCAAAGACTTTCAAAATAAAAATGAAAAGACCTAAAAATAAAATAATTTAAATAGGTAATACATGTGTTTAATTCAAATATGTAATATATACATTGAAAAGCACGTTGGCCTTAATAGTTTAGTCTTTGCTTTTGTTTTGAGGGAGAATGTGTTGCACATGGATTCATTTTACATGTAAAATTGGAATCGTCCTTTTAAAATCTTTTCTTTTTACTCAGCAACAGCTGTTTTGTGTGCCATTAAGGGAGCTATGGTGATGAACTAAACCTTCATCAAGAGGGCCTTCTGATGGAGACTCCAATAAGGTAGAATTTTAGGCAGAGAGCACAGGGCTGGGGCTGGGAGCCGCTGAACAAATGGAGATGGGTACTTGGCAGCCCAGAAATGCGTCACCAAAATGACTAGAGGGAACCCCCGGGGGCTTGTGATAAACACAGGTGCCAGAGGAGGGAAGCCAAGCCCAGAGAGCAGAAGGGATAGGCACCTAGAGAACTCCCAGCTGCCCCGCGCGTCCTACCCAGGGACATTTGGCTGTCCTCGGGACACCTCCACTTGGCAGGCGTTTCCTTGGTCAGCTCAGAGCCCATGCAGCGCGCACGTTCCAAGGCTTTTGCTCACATCCTCCAGCTCCCTCAGATGTCATCTGACTTCTTTGCCTTTCCGAGCTCTCTCCTCCTCAGGCCCAGGGGTCACCTCAACCTCCGGGGCCTCCTGCTGCCTCTCTGGACCTTCTTCACTCATTTCCTGGATCTCTTCTACGTGGGCTAGCTACAGCTGCCGCAGTGATAGTCCACAATCAATGTGTGAAGCCAACGCAATCTCTGAGACCAAAGGTCTGAAATTCGGGTGGTGGCAAAGCTGCATTCCCTCTGCAAGCTGCAGGAGACTCCTCTCCGCGGCCTCTCACAGTCGCTGCTGTTCCCTAGCTCTTCTGTATAGAGTCATCCATCACTCGCAGGGTCATCCTTTGCCCGCCTTCTTCCTCTCCAAACCCTCTTTTTCTAAGCACCCCTGTACCTCTCCTGCAGCAGTCAGAGTGAGTTGTGGACCCCTCCTACTCAAGTGTGACCTCAGTCCAGCTAGTTACATTCACAATGACCCTGTTTCCACATAAGGACATGAACATTCACAGGTCCCAAGGGTTAGAGCAGACATATTTCTGTGTGTGCATGCATGTATGTGTACCTATGTGCATGTATGTGTGCATGCATGCATGTGTGTGCACGTGCCTACCTGCGCCCACATGTGCAGACACACACTCTCATGCATGTGCGCCTGGTTATGGAGGCCAGATGACAACCTTGGGTGTGGTTCCTCGGGAACTATCCACTTTGTTTCTTGAAAGCTAAGCTGGCAGACGAGGAGCCCTCAGAATTATCCTGCCTCTGACTCCCCTGTTCTGGGATTACAGACGCAATGCTATGCCTGGTTTTTGTTCTTAAAACACGGGCTCAGAGAACAAAGCCAGGTCCTCCTCATGCTTGCAAGAGAAGGGAGCATTTTATCATCTGAACTCTCTCCGACCTGAACATATTTTTAGGGAACAATTTCTAGAAGGGACTAGTGTAAAGTCCACAAAGTCAAGCAAGCCCCTAGAGTCACTCAGATAATCTTTTGAGGAAAGAGAAGAAAATATTAAAAATTATATTTCTACTTAATTTTCTCCTACACAAGAGAAATAAATTCAGTTTTATTGCTATTTAATGTGTGAATTGATGCACAATGGCTGCCTCGCAGTTGCTTCTTAGAGCCCCATGGCACAATCCATGAATTAATGGGTCTGGGGGACATCAGACTCCCTAAAAACACCAGAACCAGAATATGGGGTTGTTCTTTGATCGACAAAATCACTAATTTTACAATTTCATTAGTTTTTATTTTTTTTATAATGTTGACAAACAGCAAGAGATATTCTCCTGTGAGGTATGTACGTGACCTACGGTCAGTTAAGAGGCTGTGGTCATGCTGGTTAAAGGTTACCTCACAGGAACTCGAGTGGAGGCGGACTTAAGAGATTCTGAGGTATAATTGATAGACTCTGATATCTTATGTGCTGTGTTAACTTGATATAGCCTAGAATCACCAGAGAAGAGAGCCTCAATTGAGGAATTATCTAGATCAGGTTGGCCTCATGGTATATCTGTGGAAGACTGTCTTGATTGTTGATTGATATAAGAAGACCAGCCCACTGTGGGTGGCGCCATTCTGTAGGCAGGGGTTCCTGAACCCTTTAAGTGAGGAAAGAGCTTTCTGAGAGCTGTGTTTATGCTCCTTACTTACCCTTGACTGTGGATGCAACACTTAACACTCCTGCCTTGATTTCCCTGTAATAATGAACTATAACTTAAAACTGTAAGCCAAACAAGCTCTTTCTCCCATAAGTTGCTTGTTGTTAGAATATTTTATCACAGTGACAGAAATTAAATCAGAACAACCCGTTCATAGACAGTAGTGAAAGATGCAAAGTCAAGGCTGACTTCCCAGTTTTAAACTTGACTACATGAATGAGTAATTTCACAGGGTGTTTGTTTTTATTGTTACAGCACTGAGGATGGAACCCAGGCTCTCACACAGGTGGGGCAAGTTCCCTCTGCTGAATTACACCTTTAGCGATAAATATTCTTTGACTAAAAGTGGACACTCACAGAGTAACGTGTTTGTCAGATAGGAAAGATTTTGTCTGGGCTGTTAGATTAGAGAAACCTGAGCCACATCCGGCATCCAGGAAGATGTGTGGGTCTGGAACCAAAGATAAAGGATTGGATATCAGCAGAAGGGCTGGCGAGCCATGGGAATGCACAGGCAAGCCCAGGAAGTGTGCAGAGGGACACAGCCTAGGACAGAGGCTTGAGAGCAGCTGAGAGAGGAAGAGGGGAGATCAACAGCTCCAAGGTAGTGGGGACCAAATGGCAGTTAATACTAAGGGCGAGTGATCTGACAGAAGGCAGCGGTCACTTTCCTTCTGTCTGCCTCCCACAGCTCTGCTCTCCCGCAGTCCCAGAGCGCTTCTCAGTCAGCCCTCTGCTGGCTCTTCAGCAGGGGAGGGCGGAGGGGGGCATCTCTCACAGTGGGGCTGTTTGCAAACCTGATTGCAACTACGTGGAATATCAGTTTGTTCTAAGTTACATGTATTTATCTATCTACCTGTTTATTTATTTAGTGTATGCAGATTTGAACTGGAAAGACAGACAGAAAGGAGGGAGGGAGGGGGAGAGAGAGAGAGAGAGAGAGAGAGAGAGAGAGAGAGAGAGAGAGAGAGAAGCTTGTGTAGACATTATGATAACTTGCAGGGGAGAGGCACCCACACTCCTGTCAGCAACCCCTCACCTAAGTTCTTTCTGTAAGAAATCCCAATAAACTTGTGTGTAAGCCAGGGGCAGCTATGGAACTTTGTTCGTCTCTTCTACTACTAGGAGGGTTCCCAGGGCTTGAACTCAGGCCATCAGACTCGGCGGTGGCCACCTTTTACCCTTGGAGCCATTTCACCAGTCACTTTTCTTCTTCTGTCTTGTTACTTAAGTGTTTGAGCTAGACAACGTGTGGATAAGAAGTTGAATATTATAGCACCAAATCCTCTATTTGACTGAGCACACAATCCATTGATGGGAAAACCAAGGGGTTACCTAAAGGATATAGGAGTTTGAATGACAGTTCCACCAAAGAAATCCAAAGGGACCCCGTGACTCTTAAAGGTCTTGTGTGCTGATCTCCCTGACAGATATTCTTTCTGCACCCCTTTGGGGTCAAGGGACCAGGATCAGTTCATCTGTTTCCCATGGTGCACCTCACCTGTTCCCTGCTCACTCCTGTACGTCTGGTCATTGCCATTCCTTGCTGCCATTAAGAAGCTTTCCTTGGTCATTGTAACTCGTGGCTCTTTTTCCTCACAAAAGCTTTTGGCACATACTGTTGGCCACTCACCTGCTTCTTGGCACATGACAGTTTGAATGAAAATGGCCTCCATAGTCTCGTATGTTTGGATGCTACATCTCCAGTTAATGGAGCCGCTTGGGAAGGGTTGGGAGCTCCCAACTGTGGCTTTGCTGGAGGATAGATGTCACCAGGGACAGGCTTTGAGCTTTCAAAAGTCCGTGCCAGGCTCAGTGTCTCTCTCTTTTTGCCTGCTGCCTGTGGAGCAGGTTGTAAATCTCTCAGCTACTGCTCCAACACCGTGACTGTCTGCTTCCCACCATGATGATCATGGACTAACCCTCTGAAACTGTAAGCAAGACCCCAATTAAACACCTTCTTTTATGAGTTGCCTTGGTCGTGGTATCTCTCACAACAACAGAGCAGTAAGACGTGGCAGTACGTCGGCTGATAATTAATGTCACGGGATCTCATTTCCCCATTACTGTGGTTTGTCTCCCCAAAGTTGCAAGCTTCGTTCCCAGTATGTTAGTTAGTACCAAGGGAAGCTTGGGCCCAGTGTGGTGGTGCTGAGGGAAGCTTGGCCCTAGTTTGTTAGTACCAAGGAAGTTTAGCCCCAGTGTGGTGGTGCTGAGGGAAGCTTGGCCCCGGTGCAGTATTGAGACAAGAGAATCTTTAAAAGGTCAGGACTGGTCAGACATGACTGAGTCTTTAAGGTTAATCCTGGATCTTTTCCTGGCTCATGAGTGTGGGCTGTAATAAGAGAACCTGACACCGCCCCCACATCTCTCTTGCTTCCTTCCTTGTATACATGCCCTTTTTGTGAAGAGCCGTTTCCTTTCTCTTTCTTTACCGTGTGTCGTGACAGCCAAGAAAACGCTCACCGTGTTGGTGCTGCAGTGCTGAGATCCTGTGGTTACAGGGGTTTTGTTCATTGCCCAGCATCAGATGCTCTGTTACAACAACACAAAACAGAAACGGAAGGTTCCTCAAGGCAGCTGCTGTCGTAGGGAGTGCATTGAGAGCCTTGATGACTCGTTCATACCTTTGAAAACAGAGTAATCTCTGCCTTTGGTGCAGGTGTTATTATGCAATGAATTTCTAACCAATTAGTAAGATCTAAAACATTGACACGTAGAGATGATTAAGGCATGTTTAAAGTGTTGAGGTGTAAGACCATCCTAGCTAATGGGTCACTGGTTCCCCAGAGTGAACATGGCAACACGGGGCCTTGGTTTACTGTTGGAACTTTATGAGAAGTGGTAGATGATACTTATGTCGTCCCCCCTCCCCCGGGAGGAATTTTACAACACGACCCACAGCAGTTGGCGCCCATTTAACTCATTTGAAATGACTCTCCTCTCCTCTTTCCACCATAGAGGTAATCCATTGGATTTTGGTAAACCCTATAAATGTGTTTGTGTTTTAAAGGACTGGGAGATGTCTATAACTAGATCATGAGACGTGGAGGGTAGCCATTCCTCTATCTTCTTGTATATCCATCCCCAGGGTCTAGTGCTGCACAGGGCTAGTGCTTGGTGCTCAGTTGTGGTCCTTAACTGTTCAATCCATTGGCAGTGAATGTACAAACACACAGAAGTAGGTTGGGAGTGGTGACTCATCCCTACAAGCCCAGTACTCAGAAGGCCAACACTTGGCTAGAGTGTGAAACTTGTCTCAAAAATACAGCCCCCTAAAAATATAAAAGCAGTGATGGGCAGTGGTGGCTCATATCTTCAATTCCAGCACTTGGGAGGCAGAGGCAGGAAGATCTCTGAGTTCAAGGCCAGGCTGGTCTACAGAGCGTCTTCCAGGACAACCAGGGTACCCAGAGAAACTCTGTCTCAAAAGTCAAAAACAAAACAAAAAATATAAAAGCATATAAGTAGACATCCCTGCTCTCAGGAAAGATTCAGTATGACTGATGGAAAAGGTCCCACTTGAAGCAATATTAGGAGCCTGTGCTTCACTGTAAATAAATGCGAAGGTCTTTGCTTCCCAATCTTTGGACCTTGGTTCTCTTCTCAATGTACATCACGCTTCATTACACACATAACACACACACACACATACATACACACACACACACACGGGGTGGGGACACCTCCAACTTCATGTCTAGCTGCTACAGTTCTCTCTCTGATGGATTACAATACTTCAGGATGAGGGTGCGCACAAACTGGAGCCCAGGTGGGTGGAGACCTCAGGTTGATGAACTTCTTTTGAATGCATCCAGAAAATTAGTAAAGACACGAGAAACAGTTCACCCAGGTAACGCATACCTGAGAGGCAGGGACCAAAGCCTTCCGTAGCAGATTTTTGCAATTGCCTGAAGTGCTGCAGGCAGCCGCACAGCACCAGGCACGCCCTCGACGTTTAGGGAGGGAACAGGACACGGAACGCATGCACACAAAGAATGGTGTCTGGAAGGTTTGAACCTTCAAATTAAACCCGGTCATTTTCATTTATCATCACGCAGGAATGGAGAGGAGAGCACAGACTCCCTGTGAGTCACTGCTTAGACAAGAGGCTTCACTCCTGGAGGCTTTGTTGTGAATGTAACTGCAGGATCCTGAAGGTTCCCTGCTCCTAGGGTGTTTTGCTCCCATATTTCAGGTGGTCACCATGATCAAGGATAGCCATCCTTCAAGGGCTGACGAGCACAACTGCCCCAGTCCTGTGTTTTCAGAGCTGTGGTCATTGAAGGAGGGCAGAGGAGGGAGCGGCTTCCCCACTAAATGTGGAGGAAAGCCCCACCGGGCTGGCATTTCCACCACCCTGTCTGCAAGGCTCTTCCCTCCCTCTGAGCTGACTGCCCCCCTTAAACCATGGTTTTCCAGTCACCCCAACTTCTTTTCTGTCTTTGAATTTGGGTTCACTAACATCAAGATTGCTCTCTGTCCACTCCTTAAATCCCAGGGAAGGGTGTGTGAAATGTCTCAAGCTCTTCTGGAAAATATTTTCATATAAAAGACCACAGTGCTTCAAAAGATCCGTTGCTCTTCCCACATAATCAATCCTATATCTAGCAATCAATCTTGAAATTTTATTTAGCCCAGGTTGGCCTCAAAAATTTTATGTAACCAAGCAGGAACTTAAGCTTTTAAAAATATTTCATTACATTGAGTGCGTGTGTGTGTGTGTGTGTGTGTGTGTGTATACATGTGTACATAATTTGCACGTAGAGGTCACAGGATAGCTTTCAGGAATTGGTCTTCTCCTTCAATCCAGTAGGACCCAGGGATGGAGCACAGTTGGTCAGGTTCGGTGACAAGTCGCCCTTACGTGCTAAGTCATGTTGCAGGACTTCTTTTGAACTTTTGATCTCCCTGCACCCTGAGTACTGGAATTGCAGGCGTGTGCCACCACACATAGTTTATGAGGTGCTGAGGGTTGAGCCCTGGAGTTCAGGGATTCTAGACAAGCACTCTATCAATTGAGCTACAGCCTCAGGCCCACGAATTGATCTTAAGGAAGTAACTCTAATTGGAGTCAAGAATAAGAATGTAAACCACCGAGTTACATAGTTTTGGGGAGTGGGTGAGAAATACAATCTTTTTTATTTTGCTGTCCACAGCAGAAGAATGGCCAAGTTACAGTTCATTGAAACGATGGAATATTGAGTTGAGAAATGACAGAAACAGTTTGGAATTAAAATGTGGTGACTGATTATTTCCCAAAATAAGTGGAGGTTGGGAAAGGGAAGGAGAGAAGCATGATTTCAACTCAGTAGACAGAAAGAAAGAAAGAAAGAAAGGAAGGAAGGAAGGAAGGAAGGAAGGAAGGAAGGAAGGAAGGAAGAAAAGAAAGCAGAAGGCAGGCAAAGAAAAACTACAATCATTGGAAATAAACCTAGCAAAATGTTAACTGTTACTTCTGGGTTTTAGGACATCTCTTGCTCATTTTCATCTAATGTTTTTATCTGTAAGTTTTTATTGCTGTCAGAATTAAAAATCGTATTCAAATACAAATATACGGAAGTCTGGATGAAAATATTGGCAGTGAGGCTTTTCAGTAAGAGGTGTAAGGATGCTATTCATTTTCGTATATATGAATACAGAGAGGTAAGAAAAGTTTAAAACCCACAGAAAGATTATTGTCACGGCGCCTGCCCAAACGTCCCCTGGCAAGGTATCCCTGATGCGGGAGCACATGCTTGCTCATTAGCAGCCTGGTGGTCTGCCAAAGTGGTTGGGGAAGACGTGCTTGTCACTAAGTTTAGACTACAGGTGGCAGGAAGCACACTGGGGGAAGGATTAAAGCTCCAACGGGGTGGCCTCTCAGGAAGTCTCAAGAACTTAAATCCGGCTGTTGCGTGGAAACATCGCTTCCAAACATCTTGGCCAGCTGTTGCAGCGCTGTTGGTCCTGGGGTTGGGGAGGTGAGGGCAGTGGTCTCCATGGCTGTGAACCCTCGGCAGGGACTCAGTTGAGATTAGGAGTCAAGTATGCAGGTGAATCCACTTGAGACATTGGGGTGTCCTCTGTTTGCTCCCGAGGCTGGCGGACCCCAGCCACTATGAAGTCAGAGCCTTAGGGACAACAATTGCAGGCAGTAGGGACAGAACCCAGGAAACACCTGGACAACCGTCTGGCTTCTCACACATCTGGCAACCAGTTGAAGAGCAAAAGCCCCGAAGTGTGAATCACATGGGATTTCCAGCTTCTTCCCGTTCCTTGTAGGGGATGTTAGACAAACTGCTTAGTCTGTGCCCGTGTTTCCACACTTAATAATGAGACCCAGTGCATCTCTGATTCATAATAAATAAACAGTTGACAAGGATCTGGGCAAGGTGGGCCGCAACAAACAGGGCCCTGTGAAAGTCCTACAGGCGTAGCTCTGAGGAAGAGACAGGGTGGCACTCCCTGCCCTTCCCAATCAAAACACCATATCCCTCTGATGTTAAAGGAAACCCAATTTTGCCCATATAGGCACTTTTCTGACTTTCTTCTGGTAGGCAGGTTCCAATCCATGATCCAGTCCACAACTTAGCCTTACTCAGTCTGGAAGGGTGTCTGGTATTGGGGTCAGGGAAAGCAGAGTCCCCCACCAGCCACCAGTTGGTGGGATGGTGGGATCTGCTTTTTTCTCTCTGTCTCACAGCCATGCTTCCTCTGAAGAATTTCTATGTCAACCTCAACCATGTTATTATATTATCTTTTAAAATGTGGAAACCCCCCCTCTCCCCAATTCCCACCAGCCTTATCCTACTGTACTGCCTCTGGTCCCAGGCAGATGAGTCCATGCTTGGACTCTAACCAACTGCAAGAGTCAAGGGAACCCCAGGAGACCTCAACATAAAAGGAAAAATAACAACACATCAAGGCATTTCCCAGGGGCCAGCCAACGGGATGTGGAAGCCCTTACAAATTGCTGAGTATGGAGAAGGCTGGGAGAACTTCGTGTGTGTGTGTGTGGGGTGTGTGTGTATGTGTGTGTGTGTGTGTGTGTGTGTGTGTGTGTGTAGAGGGGGTGGTTCTGAGGGGAAAGATAAACAGAAAAGAAAATCGGCTTTCAAAGGAGAGGGGGCATGGGAGTGGAACCTACCTCCCACTGCTCAGGGTAAATAGTTACCAACATACAATGTTAATCCATGGCCTTTGGACACACTGCATCTGTGACCCCTGAAGATACATCAGTATTTGGTGCTTTTACCTGAGTAGAGACAAAACACGCTGGGCTCTAAGCCCAGTGACCAGTTCACAGTGGAAACTTAAGAAAGGGTCAGGCTATGTAATCACTTGCTGCCTAGCTTCACGGGTTAGGTGGTGGCAGGTGATGGAGTTCGCCTCCTAGCTGATGAAGCCCATCAACCACCAGCTCTCCATTTGCTGGGGGAACAAGTGTGCTTCCCAGGTCAAGTCACCTGCCTGCTGGGACTAAATTTTTTTTTTGTAGGATTCTTATGTGGGTGCTGTGGATAAAGAGACATTCCTTTGAAATGATGTCTGAGGAGTAAGTCGAAGTAAGGCAGGATGCATCGGGCAGGATGCACAGGTGGCAAGTAAGCAGGTGGTGAGGGAGAGCGGATGGATGGCGAGCGCATGTTTGGAGAGCATGCGGGCCACGGCCACGCTGAAGTTCCTTCTCCAGCTGTGTCTGGGGAGCTGTCTTCCGTTCTCCTCCAGCCCCCTGGTGCCCTGCAGAGGACCTTCCTTGCCGAATGAGCTCGACTGAGTTCTGGTGAGCACCGTCAACCCCCTCCTTTTTCGACGTGTATGTTTAGTAGAATTGCTTCTTCTCCATGACGGTGCTGACTGAATGGTTTAGAATGAAGAAAACTAAACAGTTAAACTTTAAAAAAGTTTCTTCTTTTTATTAAAAAAGTGCAACTGCTCATTACAGAAAATATACACGGAGTGAAAGGAGAAGGACTCACAAACCCTGTCCATCACTTAAACACACACAGTCAGTACCATGTTAGATGATCGGAATACTCTATTCAATTTTTTTTATTAAAATGGTATAAACAGTTACAATCCTTATTTTACAGATGAGGAGCCTTTTTTAAAATGGTTATTTATTTATTATTTATTATGTATACAATATTCTGTCTGTGTGTATGCCTGCAGGCCAGAAGAGGGCACCAGACCTCATTACAGATGGTTGTGAGCCACCATGTGGTTGCCGGGAATTGAACTCAGGACCTTTGGAAGAGCAGGCAATGCTCTTAACCACTGAGCCATCTCTCCAGCCTCCACTCTATTCAATTTTTAAATTAGATGTCTGCATGTGTGTGTGTGTGTGTGTGTGTGCGTGCACGCAAGCATACAAGTTTGTGTATGTATAATACAAAATACCTTTTTCAAGCAAAAACAGGATCATCCTATAACGATGTTTTGCAACTGTTCCTTCTTTGTTCGACCAACTCCTGTTGCTATGGATACACTTCTTAGTGTCATTCTGACAGCTTTCCAGTTGCCCATCACTTGAAATACTGTATCTTGATATAACGAATCCTGTCTCTAATAGACAACTTTTTCTCTAGATGTTGTAATAGAGGTCAGTCAGCAGAGCGGCTCACAAGTATGAGGACTCAGCACCCACATAAAAAGCAGAACATGGTGGGATGTGTTTGTAATCCCAGCACTGGCGAGTGATGTAGGGCAGGCAGATGCTCGGGGTTCACGGGCCAGCTAACCTCAACTGATGATCCAGCCTCAGAATGGCTGACACTCTTTCATCTCACATTAGGAAAATTCAGCTCAGAGATCAACTTAAAGAAAGACAAAGATTAAAAGATGGGGGTGGGGAAGGTGATGACCCAGATCAAGGAGCTCCACACACGTGTTTGCGCCATCCAGGGCAAGGAAATGGCCTCTGAATTCTCCTGTGGCCATCAGAAACACCGTCAGTGGGACTGGAGACCGCAGGGATAATTCAGCTTCTTGGAAGTGAGGCTTCTAGTTGATTCCCTTGATGGGAATCACTCATCTGCTGGAGCCTTGGGTTTGAGACACTCTTGGAATGTGTGCTGCATCTTCGACCCGCCAGCACTCACCATCGTGCATGAAATCTGCATCTCCAGGCCTTCCTGTCATCCGGGGCTTCAGGTGGATTGAAATATACAAGTTTTACAGGACTTCCCAGACTTGTCACACAAGACTACTTCTCACCTAACTTCTGTAAGGGTATCTGGGGGAACAGTCCAATGGCCTTAGAAGACAGCACCAATTATCATATTTGTTAGAAAGCAAACAGGGATTCCCCCAATTCTACCTTAGTAGCTCAATTTAAATGGAGACACCTGAGAGCCAGAGATAGGACTCAGCAGTTAAGAGAGCTCATTGATCTTGCAGAGGGCCAGAGTTGGATTCCCTATGTTTGATGGCTTGCAAAAACTTGTCACTCCAGCCTCAGAGGGTCTGACACCATCTTCTGACCTCTCTGGGTACTAGGTACACACATGTGCACACACAGAGACATATACATGTAATTAGAAATAAAAGTAAATCTTTTTAAAAGTTGAATTAGAACCCTTACTTGGTCACTGAATGTCTAAACCCTTCCCAAGGAGAGAGTTCCCCGGTGGCCAAGCATCGCTGGGGCAGGAAGCAGGTTTGTAGGGTGTGCACTGTGCAATAGAAGAAGCAAGAAGGAGTACAACGAGACTGGAAAGCACTGGCTCGGGGTGAGGGCACAGGTTTGCCCTTCTGCCAGTATAGACTGCGGGACTTTGAGGAAGTTACATTCTCTCTCTGGCCCTAGCTTTTAACACTTAAAGAAGAGCCAGCATTAGCTTTCTCTGGATTCTCTGTTGCTTTCTCTTCATTCCTTAAGATTTCTACAGCGCGATTATGAAAAGTCTTCTGTAACTTTTCACAGTGTTTTATAATTGTGGAATCAGATAGACAGCAACGGATTCCACGTTAACATTCTGGAGAGACAACCAGTCAAGATTTGATCTTCACAGCTGTCAAAATGAGAACCACAAAGGCACACGCTAACAGTACCAGGGGCGAGACAGAAGGCTCGCTGGGACTTGCTGGCCTGCTGGCTTAGTGAGCTCTGGATCTAGTGAATCATCCCGTTTCAGAAGTAATGCAGAAAGAGGCTGAGAAAGATATCTGATGCTGACCTCTGGCCTCTGCATGCACACACACACACACACACACACACACTCACACAGACACACACACGTGCACACACGCAGAATGACTGTACCCCCACAGACTATATTCTTCCATGGTTTGATAGTTTGCCCCCTCCAAAGCAGCCCTCGATGGAGCTTTGAACTCCTCTGTATCACACATTTTCTTCTGAGTAATGTTGAGCCTCTGTTTTCCAGCAGGAAGTGCCTGGCTGGGTCATTGACAGGATGGAAGTTGACCCTGCAAAGAGAATGTCCACTCGTCTGAAGGGAATGGATTGAGCCTCCAGCACCTGACAAATGATGTTCTGGGTGATCTGGTAGGGACTGTATGAGCTTATGTCACAAGGAGGCCCAGGACCAGCATTGCTGGAGCCACGCTGTTTATTTCGAATAAGCTGTCTCTTTGCCGTCATACTGGAGAAGCTGTTTGGGTCATAAGTATTTAACCTCTGAACTTTCGCTCTCGACTGGAGCAGCTGTGGGTGGCAGGAATGTGGGGAGGGAAGAAATATCAGAGTCAGCAAGCATGGGCCTCCATCTAAGGGTTGGCTGGGCTTCCAGAAAGGAAAAAAAAAAAACTTAAGTAGCTCTTTGTGGTCACGGAGCATACACTTCTTTCAGTGTTTTAGAATCTGAAGAAAAGCCTGGAAGGAGTCTTATCACTAAGGAAGTAATCAGTTGTTCACTGAGCTTCAACTGCATGCAGCAGCATGACTGAGGACCAGGAGAAACTGTCCAAAGAACTTCCTAACCTTTGTTTAGGAGATGCATCAACAGACAAAGGCACACAGACACACCAGGATCATTTCATCCGTAGTCGCCTGGGCAGGGCTTTTGTTGTTGCTTTTCTGCCTTCTCAGCCCATCAGAGACTGTCCAGTCTCCAGAGTTCTTCCCGATGACTTGTTTTTCTTGTGCTCACCACCAAGCTGGGTCTGGCTCATATTAAATGCTCAGGGAGTTTTTGATATGCCTGCACCCTGAGTGGGTATATTGTTACGTCATGGCTTCCAACAAGCCTTCCCTTTCTGGATCCCTCTTCTTGTGTTATCCTTTATACATTGATGCTGGGCCTTGCCATAGGATTTCCTTTGGCCATTGAGTCCTTTGTAAACATGAAAGAAGGAGAAGAAGAAGAAGAAGAAGAAGAAGAAGAAGAGGAGGAGGAGGAGGAGGAGGAGGAGAAGGAGGAGGAGGAGGAGGAGGAGAAGGAGGAAGAGGAGGGAGGAGGAGGAGGAGGAGGAAGAAGAAGAAGAAGGTGAAGAGGAAGAGGAAGAAGCAGCTAGTAAAGTCCTTATCCATTGGAATGTCTCATGTGAAGAGCCTGAGGAGCTGCTAGAGACACTTGGTCCAGTCACCAGGCAGCTCTAAAAACCAATCATGTGAGAGACCATTTGGCACCCTCCAGTTCTTCACAGAGATGCTTAATGTTTGGGGCCAGGCAATGCCCGCAGATGAACTGCTGAGCTCAGCAGTAAGCTGCTCTTAGAATCATGTTCCAGGACATCCTGAAACACCTGGAGGCTAAGGCTGGAATGTCGTGAGTAGAAGAAGGCTGCTGGGGCTACAAAAATAAATTTTGACAAAACAAAACAAAACACAGACACACACAAACAAACATAAATGACCTGAAGTATAATTTTAAATCACTGAAATTTGGTATATTATACAATAATAAATCATTGAAATGCCATTTCTGTAAAAAAAAAATCAATGGTAGTTTTTAAGTCAAAAATAGAAAATGTCATATTTCATCTATTAATTTTGATTAGTAGTGTTTTATTTTTATTGAGATCCATGTGTGTTTGTGTGTGTGCACACACCCACATGTGCACAGGCGTGAGTCTCTCTCTCTCTCTCTCTCTCTCTCTCTCTCTCTCTCTGTGTGTGTGTGTGTGTGTGTGTGTGTGTGTAGCACACTGTTCCCTTTGGTTGTATCTAGTCTGTGATTTTACCTTGCCTTTGAATGAAATCCCGTGCTACTATGCTTTTGGTGTGAGTCTTAGTTTTCTCGCGTTGCTGGGGTAAAACACCCTGACAAAAGCAGCCGAAAGGAGAAAGGATCATCTGGATCACAGTTCTGGGTTGTAGTTCATCATTGGTGGAAAAGACAAGGTGGCAGAAACTTAAAAGAGCCAATCATGTTGTATCCACAGTCAAGAGCAGTGAGGAAGGAATCAATGCATCAGCCCTAGTGCTCAGCTCCATCCCACTCTATCCAGTTCCGAATCCTCTGCCTAGGGAATGGTGCCACCCACAATGGGCAGATCTTCCCACCTCAATTAATTGAGTCAGCCCTCCACAGATGTGCCCGCAGGCTAACTTGATCTAGATCCGGGGTTCTCAACCTGTGGGTTGTTACCCCTCACAGGGGTTGTGCATCAGATATCATGCTTATCAGATATTTACATTATGATTCACAGCAGTAGCAAAATTACAGTTATGAAGTAGCAACAAATATAATTACAGTTGTGGGTCACTACAACACGAGGAACTGTCTTAAAGGGTAGAAACATTAGGAAGGTTTAGAACCACTGATACAGACAATCCCTCAAAGAGATTCTTTTTCAGGGTGGTTCTAGATTCTATTAAGTTGAAAATTAACAGTGATCATCCCAGAGGTCTCTTCATTTCTCTGAATAAGATGCTAAGGATCTGGAAACACCCAGTCCAGTGACCACTGGTAATACATCCACCCCCCATCCATCCACCCACCCATCCACTCATCCATCCATCCACCCACCCGTCTATCCACCCATCCATCCATCCATCCATCCATCCAAAACTTACTCATCCTATGTGTCATCTGCTTAGTCAGTAAACTTGATTTGTGCTCAGCTGATGCTTTAGGAGTCTCAAAGGTGATGAAGGATTCAGGAATCCAGGTGAGAGACCAGTCCTGGATTAGCTGAGGAAAGAAATGAGGAGTGGTAGAGCAGAGGTGATAGGGAGGGAGCGGTGGGCTACAGAGAAGAAGGGATGTTGAAGGCAGAACATAGATTTAGTAGCTAACTTGTCTGTGGACAATGGAGGAGGAAAAGACCATGTTAATACACACAATTATCAACAACTAAGTATTTATTAGTGCCAGGATTGTGAATATCAATGACTGGCATTTGTTACCCACTTCTGGCGTGTCAGGCATTGTTCTAGGTGCTTTATGGGCTCTGTACTCCTCACAACTCAATGAGGAGGGTGCTGTCACTGTGTCCATATTTCAGATAAGAAAATGGAGACTCTGAGAGATGAGTGGCTTGTTCTAGACAATGCAGCTAGTAAGTGGCAAGGGTGGCATGAATCTTGGGTGTCCAGTTCAGTGCCAAGTGTCTTCCTCGGACACAGGAAGTGAAGGAGGGAGGTGCACAAACAGAGATGCCTGGGTTCATGCTGGGGAGAGCCTGGGGAAGGCAGTGTGTGCCTAGGCAGGAGGCCAAGGGAGCAACCGCACTGGAAATATCAGTTTTGACACCATCAGCTTGACCATGTAGGGGTGGACACCATGGGCTGGGGACAAAATGTCAAGGGCCAAGTCAATGACAGGATCTGGGAGGAAGCCCAAGAGCAAACGGGCCTTTGGAGGAAGCGCCAGATTCAGCTTGTGAAAAGGCGTGAGACAGACACCAGAAACCATGTGTGGTGGTACAGGAGGGAGGGAGAAAAGTGTCTCTCCCAGGGAACGCTGTTAGGAGTGTCAGTAACACCAAGGGTTGGATGTACTGAGGAGGGCTGTAGAGCAGCCACTGAAAGTCTGTGCTTGGGGCAGAATGCCTGAAGGTTTCCAGCTCCCGAAGCACCTGGGTCAGTGTCTCGTGGTGCCACAGACTCTCAGGGCTCTATGAGTGTGCAATTCCTGGAGCCAGCTCTTAAGACTTGCATCCATAAGGTATGAGGTTCAGGTCCGGGAATCGGAATGTTTGACAAGGTAAGGGCCTGAAGATGGTCTTTCTTTCCCCACCTGCCCCAGATTCTGGCTTCTTGTTAAATGATCCGTGGTCTCTGTTTTGGGAGTTCAACGTGTGAGCGGCCAACCTTTTCAGTTCATGCCTTTCCCCAGGGCCTTGCCTCACAGGCTCTGGTGGGCAATCATGCTCAAAGACTACAATGAGCAAAATCTCTGTCTCTGTGCCACACACACACACACACACACACACACACATACACACACACACACACAAAATCAAACAGAAAGCTACTTGCTTCCAAAATAAACGCACACCCTCTTCCTGAGTGTACCCATTCTCCTTGATCCCTGAAGTTAAGCAGGGTTGGCCCTGGTTAGTGCTTGGATGGGAGAGATAAACACAGGCAAGTGACTCCCCGCAGACACAACTACTCCAACAAAAGAGAAGGAGAACAGAAAAATACCTAAATAAATATAAATATATCTATTCTCGGTGTATAGGAGACATAGAGGGAAAGGGTGAGAACTGTGGGGAAAACAAGAGTTGGGAAGGTGGGAGGAAAAGCAGAGGGACCAACCATGAGACGAGCAGCAGTTACCCTGGGCCAGCAGTCTTTGGAGCTTTTTCCACACACACTAAGGACGTCGTACTTGCTCAAGAGATGGAAAGTCCATGTGATTCTCAGGTAGAGACTCTGTATTTCAGAGCTTTCTGTTTCCTTCAGCACCCAGCAGAGGGACCCTGGAGTGCACCTGGGATTGGCAAACACAGGCCTTGGAGTCTGTCTCTTCTAAGCTATACAAGCCGAAGACTATAGTGTGGGGGATAAATCATGGGGCCTGAAGACGGGGAAAGGAAGGAAAGAGGACACCACTCCAAGCCACCCCTCAAACGGAAAAAAAAGAAGGGGAGACAAATTCCTTTCCTTATCGAAATGTATATTTAAAATAATCCCAGAAAATAAAGCTGAGTTTTTGCAGGCTGGGTTAAGGGAGGAAAACTAGAAAGGTACAAAAAACAGCAAAGTAGGAAAAATAAGCAGAGCAGAAAAGAATATAAAAACAGGAAGTCTGCAGGCAGCAATTCCCTATGAGGTCATTGGCAGAGGCCCCAGAGGTGGATTCTCTGCAGGCCATCGGGTGTGGAAAGGAAAGCAAGAGTGTGAGCTTCTTCTGGTAGCCTTGGGCACGAGAACAGGGCAGAACACGGTCAATGCCAGTGGCAGCTGGAAAATTTGAAAGCTATTTGTATGTGGGATGGGTATGGGGTAGTTTCCAGGCTGCCCAACCTGGGATGGGAGGAGTAGGGTAGGAAACAGGGAACTGAAGGTCTGGGTCTACCACTGAGGGGCTGAGCCCATTTATCTACCCAGGATTGTGTGTGGTTAGCAAGGCCTCCCCGCATGGGTGGCCTGGGGACATACTATGATGCCCAGCTATGACATCAGTAGGACCAGAGAGCAGGAAAGGATCAGAGATCAGGAAGAATGTTTTGTTTTGTTTTTTTTATTTATAGCAAACTATTTTCCTGCCGGCCATTTTCCTTTCCACTGCTCAGAACCTTAAAGGATCGTGACTGCTTGGAGAGGCCCTTTCGTTCCCTCATACATGGAGCTTCAGTGGTGGCTGTGAAGTGAGGGGGCCTAGAGGCACAGGGGACTGGCGGGTGGAGCTGAGAGATCTGATGTGAATAAGGAGCTAGGACATCCTGGGTAAGAGTGTGCCAAAGGACAACCTTGGTAGCGTTCCTCAGGGTGCCATCCACCCTGCTCTTTTGAGACAGGGTCTCTGGCCCAACGCTCACCATGTGGGATCGCCAGTGAGCTCCTGGATCTTCCCCAGTGATGAGACTATGAGCAAACTAAGGGCTTACTCACTGCTAAGACTGAAAGCCCTGAGATCTATGTTTCTTTCTACAAGTCAGTTTCCCAGAATTGCCCACTTGGTGGGGAGGTGTGCGAGAAGTAGATGGAAATGGAAATACTCCGGGCAGAGGCTTGTTTGCATAGCAACCAAATGAAGCTACTTTCTGTCTTTAAGGATGAAATACTCTCGTTCTCAGGCCAGGCCTCACTTTCCAAGAGTCAATGAACACACAGATGTCGGTCAAGAGGCTTTGCTGGTCTCAATTGTTTTCAGCCACTTTGAAATAATTTTTGTGATCCATCTACCTAATAAAATAAAGGGCCCAAGTAAAACCAAGACAAAATTCACCTGTGCTTCCTCTTCCCTCTCCGGGTTCAATTACCACCTTTTCTTTGATATAACAAAAAAGTCCAGGCCTGAGCATTGCTCTATCGTGACCTTTGATGTGTTGCCATCTGGTGGTGTAAGTGGGTCACTGCATGTGTATGCTTCAACGTCCAGCCTTTATGGAATGTTCACTGTGGCAGGCACTGTATGGTAATAATTGTAGACACTTCTTCACACCAAAACTAAGGGCCTGCCTATGTAGTTAGACGTTCACCCTGGAGTAGTAGTGACCACACTCCTGATGCCTCACAGTTGCTGTATTACAGGAATCCGTAACTGTCATGACCAAAAGCAACCCGGGGAGGAAAGTGTTTACTTGATTTACATTTTCCATCACGGCCCGTCCCTAAGTAAAGACAGGGAAGGAACTAAACAGGAACATGGAGTGTGGAACTGAGGCAGAGACCATGGAGGAACCCTCTTACTGACCTGCTCCCTCTGGGGACAGCTTACTTCCTTGTACAACCCAGGACCCAGGGAATAGTCCCACCCACAGTGGGCTGGATGCTCCTAAAACTTCCAATCAGTAGTTCCCACAGGCCAATCTGATGAGGACAATTCCTCAACTGAGCAGCCCTCTCTCCAGGTGTCAAGTTGAGCTGTGGCAGCAAGCCTGAGTCAGACATTTTTTGCAAGCCTGAGTCAGACATCATTTACATCATTTTTTTGCTACCATTATAACTGGAAGGATTATCTATCCTCTGTCCCTGAATGTGTGCAAACAAACCCAGATCTCTGAGCAGTTACCCATAGAGACAGAGACTGAGAAACAGCTGGCCCTATCAGTCGAGGAGGACTTGAACAGGGCTGGGGGAGATGGCTGAATGGGAAAAATGCTTTCTCTCTCTCTCTCTCTCTCTTCCTTCCTTCCTTCCTTTCTCTTTTTGGATTTTCAAGACAGGATTTCTCTGTAGCTTTGGAGCCTGTCTTGGAACTAGCTCTTGTAGACCAGGCTGGCCTCAGACCCACAGAGATCCACCTGCCTCTGCCTCCTGAGTGCTGGGATTAAAAGTGTGTGCCACCACTGCCTGGCTGGTAAGGTGCTTTCTATACCAGCATAAGGACCCACATAAAAGGCCAGTAATGGTGACACATGCCCGTAATCCTAGCACTGGGAGACAGGCTTTAGTGACAGCAGACTGCAGTCACTCACTGGACAGCCAGTTTAACCAAACCAGGGAGCTCCAGTTTCGCCGAGACACCCTGTGTCGGAAAATGAAGCAGAGAAACAGTTGAAGGAAACACCTGACACAAGTGAGTGCATGTGTGCGTTCATGGATGCAGGTGTGTGTGCATATTTAGCATGTGTGTGAATGCATGTAGAGGACTGAGGACAATCTCAGGCATCATTTCTCAGTCGTTATATACCTCATTTATTTATATTTTGGAAACAGTGTCTCTCACTGGCCTGGGGACTGCTAATTAGGCTAGACTACCTGGCCAGCAAGCTCAAGATGTCTGTCTCTACCTCCTCAGTGCTAGGATTATAAGTTTGTGACACCATGCCATGCCTCTGTGTGTGTGTGTGTGTGTGTGTGTGTGTGTGTGTGTGAGAGAGAGAGAGAGAGAGAGAGAGAGAGAGAGAGAGACAGAGACAGAGACAGAGACAGAGACTGAGAGATGTGCATGTATGTACCAGAGGAGGACTCAGCTGTCCTGTAGTCTCTGCCTTATTACCTTAAGACAGGAAAGTCACTCTTTTGGGCTAAACTGATTGACCAGCTAGCTCCTGGCTTAGATTTGCCTCTGCCTCACAGCACCAGAGTGATAGGCATGTGTTCATGCCCAGGATTTTTTATGAGTGCTAGGGATTTGAACTCAGGTCTAGTAAATGATCTTGCCCACTGAGCCTTCTCCTCAGTCCCCTCCCCCACCCTGCCATCACCACTCTTGACGTGGGCTCTGAGGATCAAACCCAAGTCCTTCTGCTTGCGAAGGCAGGTACTTTAGGACTGAGCCATCTCCCAACACGTGGTTTGTGGGTAAGGCGGTCCAATGACAGCATTCCATAGAGAACATTTATTAAGAAGACTGTGTCTCTGGGAGGAAGGCAGGCAGAAGGTCAGGAGCAGATCAGGCATGTCCTGTCACACGTCCCATTGCCTGCGGTTTCCCTGTGAGAACCAGAAATGCGGTGCTGGCTGCTCATGAAAACCCTCCCTCTATGTGTTGAAACATCCTCTAGCTGCTGGTGAAGTCACACATTCACTCTCGAGTGACAATGTGAAAGGAGAAGGGCCCCGCGCCTGCCTTTCCTGCATGTTGACCTTGTGCAGGAAGGCTGAGGCTGCTAGGGGTGGTGAGGCTGCTAGGGGTGGTGAGGCTGCTAGGGGTGGTGAGGCTGCTAGGGGTGGTGAGGCTGCTAGGGGTGGTGAGGCTGCTAGGGGTGGTGAGGCTGCTAGGGGTGGTGAGGCTGCTAGGGGTGGTGAGGCTGCTAGGGGTGGTGAGGCTGCTAGGGGTGGCCCACCTAGTGATGATATGAATTGTGCTTCAAACAGAACCCAAAACCTCCAGAGGAGAACAGAACCTAGAAGAAACTCAGGCAGGGGGCGGGACACGACCCTCCTCCCAAGTGCAGAGGGACACGGCCCTTCAAGAGGAAGGAAAAGCTGGTACTCAAGTCTTACCATAAACTGCCCTCCCACAGTAAGAGGGACTGGGAAGGGACTGACTAAGAAAGGCAGTTTGGGAACAAACTTTCTGCTTGGTTGGGTTTGGGGGGCAGTGCCACATTCAAGCAGAGCCTTCTAGACACATGAGGTCATATTTAACAAAGGTGGGAAGCCTGGAGAGATAGCTCAGCAGTTATGAGTGCTTGCTGCTCTCCTGGAAGGCTCAAATTCGTCTGAGCTGCTCACAAGCACCTGCAACTCCAGCACCAAAGGATCTGATGCCCTCTTCTGGCCTCTGAAGGCATGACACTCAGTGCACATACCCACACAAACACATGTTTAAAAACAAGATCTTAAAATTTATTAAGAGGTGAGGAAGATGAAGAAATAAAATCTTAAGGTTAGGGATGGTCCCCAAAGCCTTGTGCATGACAGGTAAGTGCTCTACCACTGAGCTACACCCCAGCCCAGAAGGCAGAAAGCTAAGAACACGGTACCTACCTGCACGCTGGAGAGTAATACAGTGTGAGACAATGTCCTGGTTTGTAACTTACACCTGAGGAAATGAAGACCCAGAGAGAGGACAAGGACCATTAGTCACAGTGCCTGGAATCTGCTTCTCCTGACTCCCCACTCAGGTCTTGTTTGTATGTTCAGCTTTCCCAGGTGTGTCTCCTTGTCCCTGGGAATTTGAACACTGGCCGTGGCAAACGCATGGCTGGCAACTCGTGGGAAACGCCGAGGAACTCAGCAGCCTTTTATGGGGTTTTCTGGAGCCAGTTAAAGATAAGTTTTATTATCTCCCCGTCTCTCTACCCTTCTGTTTTTGTAGAGAGCAATTACCAGTGTTAGTGTGGCAAGGGGGTTGGGTCTCCCAATTAGAATTCCCCGCTTTGTTTGGGCCTCCCCGGACTGCAGGACTGTGTGGGCAGGGCGTATCAGATGATTTCCCTTGAAAGGAAAACTTGAAACTGAGCCCCTGGCTTGGCGCTGGTCCTCATGCTAATGATTCTAGGGGGCCAAGCCCAAGACCTTTCACGGACAAGATGTTGCCTGCGGCCCAGAAGGCCAGGGCACCTTTGAAGGGGGGAAGTAAAGCAGGAAAGAGGTATGGAAACACTCCAGAAATCAAATGCAAGGCTCCCTTGGACCTTCAAAGGGAGCAATAAAGACTTCTAACCCTCATACTGAAAGATCTCTTGACCATCAAGAGGAATGTCCGTGCAGCCATTTTATCTACCTCCAACTGGGGATTTTGTGTGGCACTGAGTGTGTGAACACATGCGTGTGTTCCTATGTGCAGCACACGCGTATGTGTGTGAAGGCCTTCCTCAGGGGATGTCCATATATTGTGAAACTGTCTCTCAGTAGCTTGAAGCTCTCCCAGTAGGCTATGCAGCGTGAACAGCTGTCCCAGGGAGACACCCATCTCTACCTTCCTGGTGCTGGCAAATATCATGATGCTTGGCTTGTAAAAAATGCTTTTTTTCTTTTCTAATTTTTATGTTTATGTGTATGAGTGCTTTGTCTGGGTACCACAGGTGTGCTATGCCTTACAAAATGGCTGTGAGCTTCCCTGTGAGTGCTGGGAATCCAGCCCAGGTCCTATGCAAGAGCATCTTGTGTAGAAAAGGATTTTAAAGTGTGTTGCATTTGTTTAATGATGTAAAGATGTGTTGCATTTATTTATGCTGATTTGTTTAACTCTGTGAAGCTGTGGTTCTTTGCCTGTCTAAAACACTTGATGGTCTAATAAAGCGCTGAACGGCTAGTAGCAAGACAGGAGAAAGGATAGACAGAGCGGACAGGAGAGAGAATAAATAGGAAGAGAAATCTAGGGAGAGAAGGGGGCACAAGATAGAATAAGGAGAGGAAGATGTCAGGAGCCAGACACCCAGCCAGGCACAGAGTAAGAGCAAAAGCAAGATATACAGAAGCAGGAAAAGGAAAAAGCCCAGAGGCAAAACAGTAGTCCGAATAATTTAAGAAAAGCTGGCAAGAAACAAGCCAAGCTGAGGCTAGGTATTCATAACTAAAAATAAGCCTCTGTGTTTGTTTTTGGAAGCTGGGTGATGGCTCCCCCACAAAAGAGTAAAAGAACAAAAAAGTAACTAGTAAAAAACCACCACCAACATTTTGGTGTTCCAATGTGGGGCTAAAGCAGAAGGGAAACCAGCAACAACCCAGTACTCGGAGCTGCCCAACCCTCGCTCTAGCCTCAAGCCACGCTCTAGCCCTTGGGTTTTTTGTTTTGTTTTGTTTTGTTTTTCCCTGATAACCTGTAGGTCCTGCGGAACTTCTTGTTGACTGTCAAGTCTTTCACACAGTAGCAGCCATAAACAGCCACCCCACCCTTACCCCCACCCCCCACTTGTAGCTGACCCTCACTGGGCTTCCGACAGTCTTGAGTACATTCACTCTGCTATGTTTTCTGGGGTCAGGGGTGCTACCTTGCTAGTGAGGCCCCATTCTTCCCTTTAAGCCCCATTTGTTCCTTGGCTTTTGGAAGACATAAAAACTGGCCCTGGAAGTGCTCAAACTTGCCCCGGCCTCCTGTGCCTGTGTTTATAGCAACAGGGCCCGCTGGGAACCGGCAGCAGGCTGGCACTGGAGATCCTGTGGTCTGGATCGTGTCACCCTGTACCCAAGACCCTCTGAGAAGCCTGGAGACACCACGTTTGTTTATCCCGAGACTGAAGGTCAGGCACACATGTTTCTGGGAACTCCTGTCCCCACAACTCCAAAATTAGCCAAACAAGGAAATTCTAACCGCCGGGCAGAACCATACTGGCAAAGCAAGGTTGCTTTCTTCTCCCTCCCAGGCCTTGGTCCTGCTTCAATTTTCCCATTAACTAGACTTCTGTTTGGAGGTATGATTGTGGTTGCTTTTCCACTTAACCATATTTTTCTTTTAAATGGAGAAATATTTTTCTTTTCCCCACATAGTAACCAGAAGGATCTTTGCAAAGCAGGTTCTTTCAAGTTTTTGTAGGGTCCTCTGTGGGCTGGACCTCCCTACATCTCAGCCCTTCCTGGGTGACCACCTTTCCCCAGCTCCTCACAGGCTACCTGAACTTGGCTTAGGCACAGATGGGCCAGGGGCACTCACAAACTGTCTGTAACATCCTTAACACTCCCAGATGCTCACCACCAACAGCTCCCAACCCCCATGCTCACCACCACCAGCCCCCCAGCCCCCATTCTCACCACCACCAGCACCCCCCATGCACACCACCACCAGCCCCCCAACCCCCATGCTCACCACCACCAGTCCACAGATCTGTTCTACTACCCTCTGCTCCCGTTACGTTCCGTTCTTGCCTCTCCTCTGGCACTGCTGATCTACTCACTGGTTCTGTAGTTTTGTTCTTTCCAGATTGCTAGATGGATGGGATCATGCCGCTGATGAGAAGAATCTCTCTCTGTGTACAATATACATACATGAAAAAGTAGAGGGGGGCTCACACATACAGGGCATGCATGTGGAGGTCAGAGGAGAGTCTCAGATGTTGGGTTTCACATCACGCTCTGGTTTGAAGGCCACTCTTCTGCACACAGTTTTCTAGCCCCTGAGCTTCAGGGGAATCTCCTGTCTCCAACCCCAATCTTCCTTTGGTGACAGCAAGGTTATAGACATGATTCTGTATCCAGCGTTTACAGTGCTGGGGACTGGAAATTGGGTCCTCATGCTTTTACAGCAAGGGCTTTGCCCACTGAGCCACCCCTGCAGCCCCAGGAGCTCTTTGCTGCCTTCATTAAGCATCACTCAACTGAGATTCAACTACATTGGAGTGTCTAGCAACAGCTCTGATGGAGGAGGGTAATCTGTCTATTGTTACTTTCATTGGTTAATAAAGAGACTGCCTTGGCCTTTTTGATAGGCCAGCCCTTAGGTGGGTGGAGTAGACAGAACAGAATTGTGGGAGAAAGAAAGCAGAGGCAGGCAGTCGCCATGACTCTCCTCTCCGAGACAGTCGCAGGTTAGAATCCTCCTGGTAAGCCACCACCTTGTGGTGCTACACAGATTATTAGAAATGGGTTAGATCAATATGTAAGAGTTAGCCAATAAAAGGCTACAGATAATGGGCCAGGCAGTGTTTAAAAGAATACAGTTTCTGTGTAATTATTTCAGGGGCAAAGCTAGCTGGGAGGCGGGCGGCGGGAAGCAACTCACCACTCCTTTTTACACAGCTCATTCCTTTTTCCTGCTGTATGATATTCCCTTCTCTGGGCACTCCACAGGGTGTTTAACCCTTTACCAGCTACAAAACATTCAAAGGGCTTTCAGCTTGGGGTCAGTTATGAATATGGGTCCAGGCTTTCATGTGAGTGTGAACTGTTGTTTCTCTCTAATAAACACTTTCCAATTTGACAGATAGGTCACATGGAAAGAATATGCTTGACTGTATAAATAAAACAAAACAAAAAATTCACACAGTTAGTGATGGGAAACCTCCTTCAGCCAATGGCCTTTAAGAGGCTGGACCAGGTTGGGGCGTGACCTTTTGGGTACCCAGAGAAAACCACCAGCCGACCCAGCTCTTGTTCCTGTGCTCCATACCTGGAGGTTGGACTTCCCATTTCTGTTCCGCCTGTTTTCCCCTTGCAATAAAGAATAATATTGGAATCTTTTGGAGTTAGCTTGAGATTATTTGACTCATGTTCCCTCCCCTTTCATGCATTCAGCTACAAGTTAGGAGTTTCTGTCTTGCCTATTTCCCCTTCTGAGCTATGGATAATGGCTGGTCCATCTTAACATGAGGCAAGGGAAGCTGGTCCATCACAGTGAGAGACAAGAGGAATACAGTGTGCTATGAATTATTCTTAAGAAAATTGAACCTGAGAATGATAGCCTTCTAGTGAGGCCAAAAAATAAAAATGTCAGCTATCAAGGTAAATAATATTTATCTTAAAACATTTCAGTCTTATTTTAACTTTTGTGGTGTGTGTGTGTGTGTGTGTGTGTGTGTGTGTGTGTGTGTGTGTATTATGTACAAGTGGCCGCAGTGCCTGCAGAGGCCACAAGAGAGAGTTGACTCTCCTGGAGCTGGAGTACCCAGGTGACTGTGAGTCACCCAACATGGGTGCTGAGAACCAAGCTCGGGCCCTCTGGAAAAGCAGTCAACACTCTTAAGCTCTGAGCTGCCTGAAATGCATTCTGCTGCAACATTGAAAGACAGACTCAGCGTTATCCACGGTCCCCTTGCTTCTACTTCTGGCTCCAATGCAACTAGTGCAGCCAAACTGCAGATCCTGGCTGGATCTAATGACCAATTTAAGGACCAGCTCTGATAGCCAGGGACAGAAGAATGAAGCCAGTGTGAGAGGAACCAAAGGACCATCAACTTCCTCAGTAAATAAACCTCAGGATAAGGAGCAAGAGCAAACACACCTGGGGCGCCGGAGTAGTAGGTACACCGTTGTGTTCTCTTTATGATGCTTTTCAACAGTGAAATAAAATCATAAAAGTTCCAGCAAAGATGAAAGAAAAAGCACTTATCTCAGAAGATAATCAGTTACCTAGTCCAGGTGATTAGACGATGAACTATTTGTGGAATTTTATTTTCAATGTCACTTTACCACATTCGGGAGTTGTTTTATGACATTATACTATTATATATAGTTGATATAGATATTTGTGCCTGTGTGTGTTTAAACATGACATTTGACTTCCCTGTCCCATTTATATTTTTCCCACGATTGTGAATTTGTGGGCATGTGATATTAGGAGAATCATTTAGAGGGACCATCAAGGTGGCTCAGTGGATAAAGGCACCTGTTGTTAAGCCTAAGAACCTGAGTTAATCCCCAGGACCAATACCATGCAAAGAGAGAACCAAAGCTCCCAAGTTGTCCTCTAACCACCACATCTATTCTCATGCACATACATGTGCACACACACATATTATAATACTAAATCTAATAAAAATTATAGAAGAATAATCATTATTGGGCAAAGAAAATATTGATATTCATAGCCTTTCCACTTGTCCCTTTCTATAGTCAACCCCATGACAACTTGGATGGCATATTAGATGTAAAGACATTGAATTCGTGTGTGTTCTTGTTGACTGAGCCACCTGAGCAATGTGCACTCAGGTGCTTCAGACTGGGAGTGCCACCTTGTTTCATCCAGAAGAAAGGAGGCGTGTGGGGCACTTGGGTTCTGACTTCTGAAGAACCTGCTTGGTCCATGGCTTCTACCACTATTAATCAAGCCCCTCACCCATCTATTTCAGGGGCTTCTTCTCATTTTCAGGTTGCTGAGGGGCCTAGAACTCTGGAGTCCCACGCCAGACTTTATTCTGAGACCCATGGGTATGTAAAGGTGTATTTGAGAGTCAGAGCAGTTCAGGGCGGGGCAAGTTACTAAATAATGCTAAATTATAGAGTCTCACAGCAAGAGAGTCAGCTTGCACACTTGGAAACATGAAGTTTATATGGCGTTGGGAGATCTATGTGGTGTGTGTGTGTGTGTGTGTGTGTGTGTGTGTGTGTGTGGCGTGGGTGTACATGTGATTCCCAGTGTCTTCCTCGATGGGTTTCCATTGAGGCAGCACTCTCTCTGAACCCAGAACTTACAATTTGGATAGCCAGCTAACCAGCTTGCTCCCAGCATCACCTGTCTGTCTCTGATTCCCACTGGATGACAGACAGGCCAGCAGTTTACCAGCAGAGCCATCTTTCCAGCCCACAGGGCATTATTAATGTTAGAGGGGGAAAAGGGGTTTAATTCAATGTCTTCTCAACAAATATTTCCCAAGCTCCTGTCGCAGGCCAGATGGTATATGGGATCCGGCATCCTTGCTTTGTGTCTCACGTTCCAGCAAGGAAATGGAGCGTAAACAGTTGACGGTAGCACGAGGTGACAGGTCCGCTAGATAAGCCTCCCAATCCTTGTGATTTAGAACGAGCTTATGGCTGAGAGTCTTAGTGGCGATCTATTTTGGGAGAGCAATTTTTTTTTCTTTTATGTCAGTACGATGTAGTACTTTCCCTTTAATGCTTACAAGAGCACGGACGGTGTAGGATGCTCCTTTGCAACTGACAGAACTGAAGTTTTAAAAAGAGGGACTGGCTTCACAGTTCGGTAAGTGGCAATGTTTGGGATATAGTGTAGGATCTTTTTTTATTCTCCAGCAAAAGGAGTGAGTGAAGGCTTGCTGGCTTCAGGCTGAGCTGTGGTCCTTTTAGACACGGCTGTTCTCCAGTGTGGACACTAGAGGGCGATAAGAGCAAACCAGAGAGGCTTTCCCCCTGCTGCCACCGCTGGGCAGCCGCAGCAGAGCGTCCTGAATACATCTTTGAAGGTGAGTTGGTGATGACTGTAGTGTCTAGGGTATTCTGCTGTGACCGAGGAGGACAAGGATCACAGGACTCATCTCCCAACAAAGCCCCTGACACACAGTGCTTCAATGTTATCCCATATGCCGAGCCCGACAGCTTAAGAAACCCGGGTCTGGAACGCTTGCTGCTGCAAAAATCTAATTTAATGTCTGCAGACAGATGTGGGCACAGCGTTGCACAACTGGATGCATTTCTCAACAGTTTTCCAGGATTAAAAGATTTCTGAATGCTCAACAGCCAAAAATGAATTCCAAATTAAGTGTGGAATAAAACAGAAGTGTTTCTGGCAGTGCCCAGCTGCCTGGCACCCCTCGACTTCACTGTGGCCTTTGTTCTGAATGTACATACACACTGCCTGCCGCCATCGCCAGCCGACACCCCAGGTCCCATCTGAGGCTTGCGTGTGCTGTGACTTGTAATGCTTTTGAGTTTGCCAAGTTTTTTGCTCTTATGGGAGCAAAGCAGGTTTAATTACAGACAGCAAAGACATCCAGTATATTTCCCTACCAGCATTCCTGGTCACCTGCCATGCTCTTGTATCTTTGGGTTGTATTGTGTGAGAGTGTTTGATCTTTAAAATTTTATTGTCTTGATTTTATTTGATTGTCATCTAAAAATTATGAAATGAATCGGCTTGGGGTTAGGGCAGATTTTCCAGTATGTGCTGAAATGGCCCTAAACATACTTCTGGCATTTTGGACTATGTTTTTAGGGCAAGAAGTGTTCTTGGCATTGACAATAATAAAACCAAAATATTAAGGAACTCTGAAATATACTGAAAATGCTCTCTTGTGATATAGTGTCAAGTATTCAATCAAGATTTAATTCTTAGCTGGGCATGGTGGTGCATGCATTTAATCCCAGCACTTGAGAGGCAAAGGCAGGTGGATCTCTGAGTTGGAGATCAGCCTGGTCTACAGGTGCAGGAAACTACAAAATGCAGGAAACCCTGTCTCAAACAATTTTTTAAAAAGGCTTAATTCTTTAAGCAAAATAGACAAGCAAGTCCATCTCATTAGTATGCCAAATTAAGTTCGTCTTCAATAAATGGTAAATTATATATCCACCAAATAATTGTTTTAAAATAAACTTCATTATGATTTATTATCAGCAAGTGTCTGGTTGTACACCTATTTTAGATATCTATAACAAATTATAAATTTCTCAGGTGAAAAGCAGTCATGAGAAGAAAGCCCTGGGTAAGAGCTCTTGCAACCCCGTGGAATTTAATTAAATGCCAGTGTGTGGTGCCCCTCTCACCAGTTTATGATTTATATTATGGTGAAGGGGATGTCTTTGGGAAGAGGTACTGAGGAAATTCCTCTATCAGACTGGCCGGTAGGCATGTCTCCAGGGCATTTTCTTCTTGGATGACTGTTGTGGGAGGGCCCAGCCCACTGTGGCTGGTGGTCCTGGGTTGTGCAGTAAAACAGCCTGAAGAAGCCATGAGTAGTGAGCCAGGAAGCAGCTCTCCTCTGTGTTTTTGCTTCAGCTCCTGCCTCCAGGTTCCTGCCTCCAAGTTCCTGCCTTGATTTACCTTCTTGGTGGACTATGATTGGGGACATAGTCAATAAAACCCAAACAAACATTTTCCTCCTCAACTTGCTTTTGGTCATGGTGCTTTGTGATGACCACAGAAAGTAAGCTAGTACAGATCCCATTGTACCCTGCTTCTGCTTGTCTTACAGCTGGCTCCATTTCTGGGGTGGTGTGCAAACAGTCGGTTAACTAGAGACTGGTCTAAGTGATGATCGCTAGCTCGCACGGGGCTGCCCCAACCAGAACACTCATCTCAGGTCTCCTGGTGTCCACCAAGACTCCCGCCAGCTCCCACCTCACCAAATCACAGAGGGCTGCTGGGAGCACACACCATGAGGAAGAATGAGGAAGGCTGAATCCAGATTATTTTTTTCTGAGGGCAGCATGCACCAGGATTTGCACTAGGGTCTGCATCCTTGTTGAGCATAGGCTGGCATTGCCCAGGGTCACCATTCTTCCTGCACCAGAGCTCCGCTGTTTGTTTCTGGGCAGCGCTTTACAAGAAACAGGGATTAGAACTACCAAAACAAAGTTATTTTATGATTTATGGGAAAGAAGTAAAAATCATGGATGAGCAATTCCTCTGCTAAGAGGACTTGCTGGCATGTTTCAGTCTCATGTGACAGAAGCCAAGCGGGGCTGTTTTCAGGCTAGCCACACCCTGGGGCGGTGCGACAGCAAATGAGACACAGACAGGGGCATGTTTTGGGACACAGAGCCTGGTGCCAGCTCAGGACGTCACCCTGGGTTCTGACAGGATGTGGAACCCAACGAGTAATGTCCAGAGTCTTTCCCACAAGATAGCGGCATGGCAGGGCGTTGGTGGGGTGGCCAGGCTGCTTGGCCTTTTTGTAAAAAAACAAAACAAAACACCTCCCCAAAGCAAGTACATAAAAAAAAAATAGGCTGCTTTAAAAAAATAGAGAAGTTAAGCAATCAGAATTGTATTAGTAAGATGAATTTGATGATAAGAGGTAAGAGAAGGAGACATAGAGCTGAGAAGACAGCCCAGTCAGCAGGGTGCTCGCCGGGCAGGCTGAGGACCTGAGTTAAACCCCCAGAATTTATATAAAAATAAAATAAAAATCCAGGCTTGGTGATACATGCTTGTAATACCAACACTGTGGAGGTAGAGGCAGGTGAATTCTTGGGGTTCATTGTCCGACCAGCCTCACTTACTTAGTGCCAGGCCTGAGAAACAACATGAAGTTTTCTCTAGGCCGCGTGCGCACGCGCGCACGCGCGAGCGCACACACACACACACACACACACACACACACACACGAACATACCCCACCTATACACACACATGCACTCCCCATACAAACAGGTACACACATATTCATAAAAAGAAATGGAGATCTGGGACATGCAGACATTAGAAATCCAAGGAGAATGATTAGTACTGAATTGAGATGGTGCCAAAAGGCCCCTCAGCGCTCCACGGATGGCTCTGGCATCTTGTCTGAATTCAAGAGCTGGGAGAGAAGACACACGGAGGGCTGCCTGGAATCCTTGGAGCCCCGACTTTGAGCCAGTTTTCTGTTCTGACGTATGAGATTCAAAAAAGCCGCAGGAGGCAGTCAATGCTGTCCTCAACCCAAGGGAACCAGGCCACAAGAAAGCAAATTCATCTGGATTTGAACCCAGAACCAACTTTCTGCACATTGTCTACAGGGCCTTATTTCCAGTCTCGGTGACTGGAAAGGGTGACGTCACTTGCTGAGACGGGAGGTCAAGAGCAGGAGCAGGTAGGCACATGAGCGAAGGCAGGGCGGGTCCCGAGGTGGTCACTTGGACACTTGTAGCATGTTATTGCTTTGCCAGCCCCTTAACGGGACATGTCCAGGGGAATCCGCATGCCAGCACAGAGCGGGAGGAAGCTGGTTTTCATTAAAAAGAACGAAACATCTGCAAAAATACAATTGGCTGAGTTTCCTGGCCAAGCTGTTCAAGAAAAGCCAGCTGTGCTAACAAACAGGAAGGCCATGACCCAGCCTGAAGGTCTGGCCAGAGAGATAGACAGAGCAGGGCCATCGAAGTGCTCGGGCCTCTGGCACATTGTAATGACATCTACAAAAGAGACCAGGCCTCAAAGGATGGGGAGGAATGGATGTCAGTACTGCCTGCCCTCTACAGTCACCCAGGGAACCTCACGCCAGAGCCAGGTAAACCAGACCTTCCTAAGGATGGGCTCTGTAAGTGGTGTCAGCTGGAACCAAGGTTAGAACTCCTGGGAAAAGGGGCAGTCCATCTTTGGAGGTGATTGGAGAGAGGACATGTAATTAGATCTAGAAAACACTCACTCCAGTTATTTCAGGAGCGTCTACCTGATTGTCATTGGTGATGGGATAATAATATATTGGTATTTGTGAGTTATTGTTTTTAGAAAATTGTATTGGTGTTGATTTTTGTACATTGATATATTGAAAAATATTTATGTAATTTGATTGGAATAATAATAATATATTGGTATTTGTGAGTTATTGGTTTTAGAAAATTGTATCGGTGTTGATTTTTGTACATTGATATATTGAAAAATATTTATGTAATTTGATTGGAATAATAATAATATATTGGTATTTGTGAGTTATTGGTTTTAGAAAATTGTATCGGTATTGATTTTTGTACATTGATATATTGAAAAATATTTATGTAATTTGATTGGAATAATAATAATATATTGGTATTTGTGAGTTATTGGTTTTAGAAAATTGTATCGGTGTTGATTTTTGTACATTGATATATTGAATGTTGTATGTGAGTATGCTTCTACCTCTATTTGTATTAATATATATACATATATTTACATTCCTACCTCTGATTAAGATATTTATACACATTGTTTACATTTGGAGGTCATTGTCCTCACTCATTGCACAGTTGTTCATTCTCTTAGTCTTCAAGTTAGATAGATAGAAATCAATAGTCATATATGTTTATTATATTTATATTTAGGCTAATCAGGTTATTTAGATGCATAGAGATCATACTTAGTATAGATAGTATAATCTTCAACCTCTTCGAAGAGCTGTGAAAAATGGCCTTTAATCTAACTCATAGTTCTATAGTAGTGAGACACAATCGCTCCTGGCATCACCGCTCTACTCCCGAGAGAACGTTGAGCACCAAAGACACTCCACATGGAGCTTGTCTTCTTCCTGACAGAACTGGCCTTTGGGCAAAGAAAAAGCCCATACCTCAACCACTGACAGATTTACAGAATATCCGTAAATGGATAAAAGCAGGATTGTCTTATCTTGCCAAGACAGGGTGAGAGAGTCCTAAAAGGTTTCTTGCCTTTGAAAAATGGCATGTCAGTTACATCAGGCCTTAGCCAAAGTTGGTTGACTCAACATTGCATACGAAACTTTGGGTGATTGCCCAGGTATTCAGTTGTCTCTTCCATTCGTTGCACATTTCGGGAGTTTCCCGCTTGTACTTCCGGGCTGCTTGAGTAAAATTATTTTCCTTCTCAGATCTTTGATGGAGTTGAAGATTAGATAGTTGTAGTTACCATCTACATTATTTAGACTCCCTGAAATAGAATGTTTAGCAGAACTTTTGTTATATGTTTCTTGCTTAACATTGTTTATTGTTTGTAACTTTATATTTATTATTTTCTTCTATTGCATATAGTTGTATTTGGTTTGGTTCTGTCTTATTTTAGAAAAAAGGGGGAGATGATAGGGGAGTTCAGCCAATCATATTCTGTTTTCGGGGCGTGTCGCCCTCAGGCAAAAGCCTGCCTATAAACCTAGCAAACGGGCTCCACTAGCTCTCTTTTCGCCTGGCTCCTGCATCCGGACGGATCGGTTGGATTCTGGTGTAAGCTGTTGTAAGTCTTACTTCTGTTTATTAAAGCTGTATATTTTGTATCAAGATAGTCTGGGGACTTTTCTTTACCAATCGCCCTGCAGCTTCAATTGTCCTCTACTGGCTACATGGGGGAAACATGAACTAAATGCTGAAATGACATTTTTGGGGGTCAGTTAGTTACCAAAGCCCTAGCCTAGAACTCAGATCTACCAACCCCCACATTCAGAGCTGTAGCAGAACATCCACAGGGTGGTTCTGTAGAGGGGAAGTGAAGTCCACCTGTACTCACGTATAAAGATGAAGGTCTTAAAAGTAGCTGTGGTGCACACGTGTTCACCTAAAATAAAGTCTAGTGACCGTGTGGGAGCTTAATGGGGGTGGAACAGCATACAGGAGACCCTGAAGGGAAGGGCGGGAGATGGCCAGACGGCCTGGGAGCACAGCGTGGTTACAAGGATGAATCAGGCAGCAGCGATGATCAAGTGTTGCGGGTAGGGCTGGGGAATGGGACCCAGAGAGTGTCTGGAAGGGTCAGAAGGTCCAGACACAAGCTGCAGCAGGTAGCCCGGAAAGTGGAGAATCTCGTTCCTGCAGGTATTGTCCATACTGACTCTGGACCTTAAAGGGAATATCCATCGTGGAATATTTGTTTACACTGTGTGAAGATGTGTCACGGTGATTGGTTGAATAAAGAGCTGGATGGTCAATAGCTAGACAGGAGAGAATGGGCAGATTTCTGGGGAGAGAGAGAACTCTGGGAGGAAGAGAAGCAGGGATTCACCAGGAGTCTCTGAAGAAGCTGGAAGTACGGTACTGAGCAGAGATAATTGAGCCACGTGGCGGAATGTAGATTAATAGAAACAGGTTAATTTGAGTTATAAGAGCTAGTTGGGACAAGCCTAACCTAATGGTCAAGCTTTCATAATTAATAACAAGTCTCCATGTCATTGTGTGTGGGCTGGTGGTCCCAACGGAAAAGAACAACAACAAACATAGCCCCTTCCCAACCAGGTAGTCATCTGCCGATATGGATGCACCTGTGCAATTTAAAATACACTGCTGGAGTGGAGAATGGAGTCAGTTGGCCGTGGTGCTTGCCCAGAATGCACCAAGTCCTGGGTTTGTGCATAAAGCTACATGCGGTGTTAGTGTGTGCCTGTAAGCCCTGCATCCCAGCAGTCTGGGGATGGAGGCAAAAGAACCAGAAGTTCAAGTCATAAATTCCTAGCTACATGGTGATTTTGAGGACAGCCTGTCTCAAAACAAAAACACCCCAAAGTTGTCTTTGATCCATTTCCACAACTGTTTGAGGTAAGCATTGTTTTCCTACCTCTGCCACTTCATGTGTAAATTTGCCAGTATAGGAGCTTATGGAGATGCTGAGGAAGAGGGAGCTGCCAAACTCACAGCAGCACACGTGACTGTGTTACGTGGATGTGGATGGCAAGGCTGAGCAAGGTCAAAATCATTGAATGTGGCCAGCAAAATGTCTCAGAGATTTTGCATCGGGATGCAAGCCCGATGACCTGAGATTGACCCCGGGACTCACCAGTGGAAGGGGACAACTGACTCCTGCAGCTCACACCTGTAACTCTTATGACCTACACACACACACACACACACACACACAGCATGCATGCACGCACGCACACACACGCACACACGCACGCACACTATGGCTTGACCTAAATGTGAAAAGGCACATCTTATATACACCCACATATAATAATAATGATAATGATGATGATAAACAAAAAAATTAATGCTCGCTTGGGGTGATGGTACATATGTGTAGCCTGCCTAGACCGAGGCTAAAGAATTGATATGGATGTTTGCCTTTGTTTACAATGTTGGTTACAAGTTGTTATGGATAATGGTCAGGAGAAAAGCTAAACAAAGGAGATTAGATTCAGAGGTCTTGTTTAAAAAAGGGGGGAGTGCTGTGGGACAATGGTCTGTACCCATTGTCTGGACAATGGTCACTTGTATTTTAAATAAACACTGATTGGCCAGTAGAGGTGGGTCAATGAGAATTCTGAGAAGAGGGAAGTTTCAGTCTGCAGTAGTCACCCAGACAGAGAGGAAGTCAGACACAAAGGAAGCAAGATGTTGACTGCCTCACCAAAAAGGTACCAAGTCACATGGCATACAGACAAGAATTGGGGGCTGATATAAGTTATAAGTATTAATTAATAAGAAGCCTGAGTAACTGGGTCAATCAGTTTATAATTAATGTAGATCTCAGTGTATTTCTTTGGGACTAAACAGCTGCAGGACCGGGTGGGACAGAAGCCTCAGTCAGCAGACTGGGAGCTTGAGATCAGCCAATGCTACATGGCAAGGCCATCTCAGAAAATACCACCACCAGCACCACCATCACTACCAGCATCATTATCACCACTACCACTATCAGCAGCAATAACAAAACAAACCCCATATATGTGTGTGTGTGTGTGTGTGTGTGTGTGTAACTTTTTTTTCATGTGGTGTTGGGTTGGTTTACCTGAGATAAAGCACAGGGAAGCTTTTACCAAAGTTCCTGGCAAACAAACACCACTCAATTCTTAACAAGTCCTAAATCCCCCACACGCCCCATGGGTAAGCCAACACTGGACTCTGGCCAGGGTGTGGTACACCACAATGCTTTTGGACAGTAACAGACACTAAGCCAGATGAGAAGGAAATAGAGTCAGTGTTTATGGAGGACTGACTACATTCCTCAAGGACAGCAGAGGCTCAGGGAGCCTAATGCCACGCCCAGGTCACAGAACAGGAGTGAGAGCCGTGGGGTCAGACTGGCTGACATGGGGTCCTACAGTTTTGGTCACCCCAAAGATTTTCACACTAGCACATATCAGAATCATCTGCAGGGCTTTTCGAACTCTGGTCCCGGAGAGATGGCTCAGGGTTAAGAGCACTTGTTGCTCTGCTGGAGTATCCAAGTTCAGTTCCTAGCATCCATATTGTGCAGGTCATACCCGGAACTCCAACTTCAGTGGATCTGATGCCCCATTCTGGCTTCTTTGGGCACACACATGGCATACACCTACACACACACACACACACACACACACACACACACACACACACACACATTAAATTAAGACAAATCTTTAAAAACAGACCTAGGATTCCTCCTTTGGCAGTTTCTCAATCATTTGGCCTGGGATGGGGCCTGGAAATGTGTGTTTCTATTAAATTCTCAGGTGATGTCAGTGCTGTGGTCTGGGATGTTGTGTAGCCATCAGCAGAAACTAAAGCTGCCTGTTCTGTGATACTCATTGTTAGGACAGAACTCCTAGGCTGTCAGGATTTTCCAGGAGAGTCCAGGCCTGCACGGGGGTACACTGTAGGGTAGATGGAGAAAATATGTCCTTGTTAGCTTCCTTGTCCTGTGGCCTCAGATACGGGACTCCCAGGGGGTGTTTAATTATTTATTCACTTCACAGGGAATAGACAGTCCTATAAGACACCATGCTATTGGCTGAAGGATTTGCCATTGAGCAAAAACTCCTTTGAGGTCTCAGGAGCCTCTGCATGGTCCGCCAAGGACAGACAGCTCAGTCTTTGCAGGAAAAAGCCAGTCCTGGCAGACAAACTCAGTGCTACATTTTCCCAGAGAGCCCATGTCCTCACAACCCTTCAGAGCCATCAAACTCACACATGCCAGGCATTGTCAAAACAGTGGCCATGCTGGGAGCAAGAACCCCCAGCCAGAAGATGATCTTAAAACCATGGGCACACATCACAATTAGTATACCTTACAAATATATAAATTACAAGGTCTACATGGATACAAAAACTTTCTAAGGGGACTGAATTCCATTCTCTGTCATGCTAGCTATTTGTGAGGACCTCAAAAACAAAGTTTGTTTTTAGCGGAGGCGGTATTAAAAATAGAAGGTGTTATGTACAGGCTCGGCTTCTCTCATGTCCGCCGTGGAAGCCCCTAGTGTTGTCAGGGCCTCGGGGCAACCTCAGCACCCCCACAGGTAACCCATCTGCAGTCTGCATCCTTCGAGACAGCAGGGGACTGGCCCCCGGACTTTTCTCTTGTGTCCCCATCTCGGCTTGGCGCCGTCTGCGAACCCAGGGGCTGCCCGAGGGGGTCACGCTGCTGTCCGAAGAATAATCCATGCATTTCCGGAAGATCTCGGGGCTGGTGCTGAAGTTTAGTCTGCCTTCCTCAGCCAGTGGGGATTTTCTGGAGACACCTTTGCGCTGGGCCAAGGGGCTGCTCCAAGGGCTTGAGCATGGGGAAGCATTTGGGCTCAGGAAGATATTCTGGTGGCCAGAAGGGCTGAGCTTGTTGGCGGCCATATGCCGCCGGCCAGCCATCGGAGAGGTGGGATTGCTCTCAGGGTCGGAGGAACTGTTGGCGGAAGACTCATCCCCCATGTACTGCAGCTCCTCCACTCTCTTGTTCAGGGACCGGCTTAGGTGGGTACCAGCTGTGGGCTCATCATCATGGTTCTTATCTTTGAGGGGTTTCTTTTTGGGCGGTTTCATCCCGATCAAGACAGCTTTCATGTTGTCCCTGCCCTGAGATTCACTGACCATGAATTCATGGGCTTTAATGGCGGCCTCCACCTCCTCGAACTCCACAATGGCACACTCTTGGGTCCCCACCTGGCTGTACCGGCTGCTGATCCTCCGGATGTCAGGAGGCAGCTCTCTGCCAGGTTTGAGGATCCGCACTGATGTGATGACTCCGAAAGTCCCAAAGAGCTTGAGCAGATGCTCCATCACCTTCTCCTGCACCCTTCCGTTCTTCTGGGGCGTGGCCAGGGCCCATAGCTTGGGGGACAGGTGTAGATCATACACCAGCAGCATCTTGCTGGGGAGGTTCTCATTGGGGAACAGCGGCACAGGGGTGGTCCTCCTAACCTTGCGGTGGTCCTCATTCAGCTCCAGGGTGACCGAATACTTCAAGGCGTGTGCTGTGGTCCTCCAGTCCCGCGTGAGGTGTTTCACCTAAAGAACACAAAGCAGATCTGAGTGGTACCTCCTCTTCTTTCCACACTTGTATGCGCTACACCCTCACCCTTCCTTCCTCACCTCCGTAACACCGGTGACTAGAGTCATAGCTGGTGTGGGAGACACTCAAATACCAATCAGAGAATGAGTAAACGAAAAATGTTCTCCAACCACATCTTTGGTGGATTCTTTCCTTAAAAATGTTTAATAATCTTTATTATAAAAATTGCAAAAAAATCATACACTGAAATTAACCAAACCCAAAGTCTATGTACCTCAATGAGCGGTTAGAATAGCTTTCTGAAGTCATGGCACTTCGCACTGGATTTTATACTTTTACTATCAAATGTGTTTCACGCAGATATCTGCCACCAAAGTGGAGAATCCACAGAAGAGTTAGAACTTGAATAGTCAGCAGCTTTAGCTCCTCTTTCATAACTCATGTCCACCGCCTGCATCCGGTCCATCACCGTCCTAACAGGCAGCCTTTCCTGATCCCTTCTCACGTGTTATACTTCACTCATGGCGTCCTTGCTCACATATATGCATTTTCTATTGGCTAGATTCTGCATATGAGCGAGGACGTCTTTCCTTTCTGAGACTGTGTGACGTCACTGAATTCTATACATTCTACAACCATCCCTTTGCCTGCAAATGTTGATTACATTGTTTTCTTTAGAGATAAGTAGTATTCATATATGTGTGTGTGTGTGTGTGTGTGTGTGTGTGTGTGTACCTACACACACATATACCAGATCTTTTATTATCCATTCATTTGTTGGTGGGAAGCCTTGATTATTTTCAAGTCTTTGCTATAGTGACTAAACCCAGAGGCTCTGGTCTCTATTCAGATTATTATTATTATTATTATTATTATTATTATCTACAGTACTGGGGATTGAGCCTAGGATCATGCATGGATCTACAGCCCCAGCTCTTCTTTCTTCAGCTTCAGATCAGGATAGGTGGGTTTGAAGCAGTGCTGGGCCGTCGAGTACTGCAAGGCAGAAGACATTCTCCCAAGTTCACAGGTCAGATTCTGTGTTCTCTAGAACAAAGCTGCTGTGTACGTAGACCCAAGCCTCGCCTTCGTCCACTAAGAAGACTTAGAAAATGACTCATCCTCTCAGGATCCAACCTCCTCATCTGAGCACTAGAGATATTACAAATGGCTACTTCACAGAGCTGTCACAAAGATAAAAGAGGACTTGGGAGATGGCTCCATTAGTAAAGTGTTTGTCACGCAAGCATGAGGACCCGAGTTTGACTACCAAACCCACGTAATAAAGCCAGGCAGGATGACATATGCTCATAATGCCAGCAATGGGGAATCAGAGACAGGCTTGCCAGCCAGCCACCACTCAGCCAGTTCCAGGCAGGGAGGGACTCTGTCTCAAAAAATAAAGTGGTTGGCTTCTGAAGAATGATACTTAAGATTAACTACTACATATCTGCACTTACACATGTGTGCGTGTATGTACATACACACACACACACACACACACATTAAATGAATAGCAAAAAAACCAAGAGAGACATATTTGTACACAAAATTTAAAATAGCAGTTTACTCAATAACAATGTGCTATCATTGTTTCAAATATGTATCACTAATGAGTTTGGGCAGTACTGGGGACTGAATATAGAATGTCAGGCGAGCAGTCTTCTGTGAACTATATCCCCAGCCCAGATTTTTTTCCTGCTTCTTTGAGATAGAGCTTCACTCTATAGTTCAGGCTGGACTCAGACTCACGACCCCTCCAGTCTAGGCCTCCAAAATGCTGGGACTAGAAATAGTCACCACTGAATATGCTTCTTGCATTTTGAAAGCATTTGGAGGGTCTGACATTTTTCCGAAGCTGTAATGGATTGTTGATAAAGAGAAGCTTCCCGAAGATCTTCCTCATTCTGCTGTAATCTCCCCCAAGAGTAGCAGGCACAGACGCCATGTGGAATTGCATCGACCTGGCCCTCTTGAAAAATGATGAAAGAACTCCTCCCTTTCCCTCCCATGATGGAAACTGCATATCGATGCTGCAGTATATGAAAAGCTATATTTACCTCATAAAACAGCAATTTTGTGGAGGCCCACTTCCAGTGAAGGGTGTGCCAGGGAGATGAGTCATTCCAGAGAACTGGTGGATGTGGGTGGGGTGGATAACCTAAGCCTGGATGGGGAAATCACCCGGAGTCCTCTGAGGCCAGGCCCAGGAGGCTGATCTGCAGAGGAACCAGGAACTCCCTGTGCCTCTAGGCCTCAAATAGAAAAGACACAGAAAAGGCTTGATACTTGGGCAGGTCCAGGGAACACCCACAGAGTCCCAAGTCCTGACTGACACACTGCTGGAGCCTGTGTACTGTCCACTCTGACCTCTGGCCTCTTGTTATCAGCCTGAAGAAACCTAGGTCACCTATAGAGTCCTTGAGCTGATCACTAGGGTACAGAGCAGGCCTGGGCCTTTGGTTGGCTTTCTAGTGAACAGTCATTCAATTGGGAATCCAGAAAGGGTTGAGATGGATGAAGGTCACTCTGAGATTGTAGGAAAGCCAAGGTCTGGCATGATGAAGCCGTCTGTGAAGACAGCTGGGAAGGGAGCACACAGGAAAGGCAAAGAAACGCCTCCTAAGCTTGAAGTCATAGTATGAAAGCATGTGCTACCTTACCCAGAACGGTGAGAACTACGGAGAACCTTGTACTACCAGAGAAGAGAGCTGCAGATGGCTGAGAAACACACAGAGGCAAGAGCCAGGTCTCCTGGGAAACCTTGGTTACTCTATGGGCATCTCAGGTTTGTGTCTCTGATGCTTTATGATAGTTTCCAATATCACACCAGAAAGGGAACCAGGGAGCTGGAGAGATGGCTCAGCAGTGAAGGGCACTGGCTCCTCTTGTAGAGGACTTGAATTAAACTCCCAGCACCCACATGACGGCTGCCAACAGTCTATAACTCCAGTTGCAGAGGACCTGACGCCCTCTTCTGGACTCTGAGGGTACTGCATACACATGATACACATACACACACTAACACGTACACACATAAACTGGTTTTCTTTTAAGGAAGAAGTTTGACCTGTGCAACCTCTAGCACATTATAAGACTGTCAGAAACTCTGTGTGATGATTGACCATCATTGTCAACCTGACTGGGCTGAGACTTTCTACAGAAACAAACCTCTGGATGTGTCTGTGAGGATGTTTCAGTAAAGATTTAACTGCAGGGGGGATATGAGCCCTAAATGTGGGAAGTGCCATCTCAGGGCCAGAATCCCCAACTGAACAAAAAAGAGAAAGCAAGCCGACCCTCCCTGCCTCCTGACTGTGGGTGCCATGTGACCAGCTGCCTCACACTCCTGCTGCCAGGCCTTCCTTGACCTGATGGGGTGTACCTTCAACTGTGACCCAAAGCCTTTTGCTGCATTTGTCAGGGATTCTGTCACAGCGATGAGAAAAGGAACTAGGGCTTTGTGATCTCCCCTTGTTCATTGCCTTCCTCTGACATTTCTCATGGTGATTAGCAGGAAGCTGTCTAGAAGAAGAAGAGTCTCCATTCTGAATTTGGGGGTGTCCACCTTACATCTGGTTTTAAAGAGAGAAGGCTCCCGAGTGGATCTGTAAGTGATAGCTAGGAAAGGAGAGAAAACCAAGGTGGCTCTTGAAGCCCTTGGGGAACGCAGTGGGGGTGTGTGTGCAGAGGATCCCATTGACCTCCATTTAGGGATCCCCAACCCTGAAAATGTTTTCCATGTCAGAGCTTGCTCTCTGGGTACAAAGCATTCCTTCCCATCTGAACCTTGCGGCTCCTATTCATCCTCCAAGACCATATCCCAGCACCACCACTCCAAGAAGATGTCTCAATTCTGTAGATAGGGTTCTTTGTTCTGATCAGCAATGATATCAACGAGATATCAGCTAGTCCCCAGATATCTTTACGTCTTCCATCAGTTTGTCTGGGATCACCCTGTTGCATTTCATGGATCTCTTATCTTTTGCTTGACTGTAAGTGTTTTAAGGAAAGACTGAATGCCATATTCATTTTGTACCCCTTGCACTTAGCACAACACTTATCAAATACAAAGAAGAATATGTTTGGTGAATGAATAAAAGAAAAGAGCCCAGGGAAAGGGCAGAGTGTCCCAGAGAACCAGGCAGAGATGAGCGCCAAGGTGTGGAGCTCTTCCCCAGTGCTCTCTCATAAAGTGTGCAGACATCTTGGCCAGGACCCGCTCTTACGTGGACCCACTCCTCCTTACATAAGCTGTTAAGCAACAGGCTGCATGGACTTCTCCATTCTAGTAAACACACTCCCCTCAAGGGAGATAAAGAGTTATCATTCCAACTGATTAGTCAGTCCTCTGAGAGCAGGGAGTTTAGGGTCCAAGTTCTGCATCTGTCCACAGCAGGGACAGACAGTCTCCTGCGTGGCTGCACCCTCGGCATCTACCACTCTGGTACACAGAGTTCCCTTCAGTATCACACAGAGTGGAGCATGCTGGAGTCACAGAGGAGGACTTTCTCATTGAGTTCTGTGTGTTTTCTCCCATTCCATACCGACTTGGATCATCAAGTGGAAAACCTGAATGGGTGTCAAGGCAATTCTAGACTGATAGACATCTCTGGAGGACTCCAGGACCCCTGTTCTGGCGTAGCACCCTCTGGGCATCCATTGTCTCGCAAGAGGACCACAGTTTTACTGAGAACAAGTATTAGCATTTCTTAATAATCACCAGCTGAGATTTGTTCTGGTACTCAGTACTCTTTACATAGCATGCAAGTATATTCTTAAGAATGCTCTCATAACCCTGATGTGTGTGTGTGTGTGTGTGTGTGTGTGTGTGTGTGTGTGTGTGTGTGCCTGTGTGCATATATGTGGGAATCAGATGTCACTCCTGGGTGTCATTCCTCTCAGGATCCATCCGCTTTGCTATTATCTATCTATCTATCTATCTATCTATCTATCTATCTATCTATCTATCTATCTATCTATCTATATTCAAGACAGGGCCTCTCATTGGCATACAGGCTCACCGAGTAGGCTAAGTTGGTTTCCCCCTTAGTCCCACAGATCTTTTTCTACCTCCCCCAGCACTGAAATTACAGACATGGAACCAAGCTTGGCTTTTCTATGTGGGTTCTGGGGATCAGGCCTTCATGCTTACATGGTAAACACTTTATTGACTAAGTTAGCTCCTTAGCACCGTTAAATCCCTTCTCTTGATAATTTTTCTCTTTTTCAGGCATCATATTTAATTAGAAATTTGCTGGGCAGGAGGGTCCATGGCTGGGGTTGAGGTGGAGCGCAAAACAAAACAACAGAACAATATTTAACGCCACAAGGTGTCCATACCCCAGAAACGCCCTGAGCAGCCTTTGAGAAGCCGGCCTCACCTTTTTGAAGGAGGTGAGCAGCTTGACGCTCACGTAGCCCAGCTTGTTCCTCCGCACATGCTTGAGCAGGAAGGCGTCCTTCTCCAGGTTCTCATCCGAAAAGTAGAACTCAATCTGATCCACCAGCTTCCTAATGAGCTCCTCATCCGGGGGCTTCCACTCCGGCTCCTCGCGCTCATTCTCACCTCCACTTGCAGCACTGCTGAGGTCAGCGGGAGACAGCGAGTTAGTTATGGGTTGAATTGCTACCCTCCAAATCGACATCAGGCCCCAGGGGCCCAGAGGGTGGCCTTATCCGGAGTCAGGCACTGTGGATGTTAGCATAAAGGTGAGCCCATTGTAGAGTAGGGTAGCCCCCATTGTAGAGTAAGATAATCCTCAGTACCATGCAGATGAGGTCCTCATGAAAGCCAGGGACTTGGGCATGGGTACACACAAGGAAATGGGTACACACAAGGAAATGGGTACACACAAAGAAATGGCTATGCAGGATGAAGGTGGAGATGAGGGTGACAATGAAAACCAAGTCGGCTGGGGAGAAGCCTGGCAGATCTTCCCCAGTATCATGATAACGAGTACGTCCCTGCTCCATCTCTTCCTTCTGCTCCACTTCTAAATGTACGTATTCGCTAAGCATCTATCCTTGAGTGGACATTTGATCCTACTTGAACTGGACCCCTCATTTAGGACTTCTCTGTTGGTTATATACCACCTAGCATGCACCTGGTTGTCATAGCAACTCTTGGAAGTTAGATTGGCCATATCTGAATTGTCTTCCGTAGAGATGGTTGGCCACATGACCATAAAATATTCAGAAGGTTCTGTCCTCAAGAACCCAAAAGGGCAAGCGTTTGTTTTAACAAGGATAATGGGGCTGAGGAGAGGGCTCAGTTGGTAAAGTGTTGGTCACATGAGTGTGAGGTCCTGAGTTCAGATCCCAGCACAGACGGTAATATTGCAATCCCAATATTAGAGAAGCAGGAACAGAAAGATCCCTGGGGTGTTGGTCTGCAAGGCTAGTCAAATTGGTGGACTCCAGGTTCAAAGAGAGTCTCTGACTCAAAAAATAGGGGAGAGCGCAACTGAGGAAGGTGCCAATGTCGACCTCTGACCTCCACATATATGCACGTGTATACATACAAACACACCTGGACAAAAGTAAACTAAAAAAGGGGGGTGGGGGAAGTCACACCATCTACTGAGATGTCTGCGTCACTCGGATGCCAGCAAAATATACTTGTTCCCAAATGGCACACATAGATTTTGTCTTCCTTCCCCATCTTCCCACCAGATGTGGTTTTCAGAAGACAGTAGAACAGAGCTTTTGGATCGTCGGGCCTGTCCTGGAGCCCTGGGCTTCCCAAGGCCCCACTGTGCCAGAGATATTTCATACAAAAACCAAAACTGATCTGTTATATGGTTTGGGAAAAAAAGTCTCTTCCTTCATGGCCATGTGGTCACAGCCACGGGGGAGTACAGCTCAAACGAGAGCCAGCGTCCACTCAAGGGTAGATGTTAGGAGGAAGTGAACATTTAGAAATGAGAGGGGAGAAAAGAGACAGGGAAGTGGGAGGACAGATCGGGGAACACCGAGTCATCTATGTCCAGTGGGGAGAGGGTACAGAGTAGGTGGGCGATGGTGTTAAGTCCTGTGGTGAGGTGCAAGAGAATGAGATGGAGCCCAGGAGTCCAGGCAAACATGCTGCAGATGGGTGTCTCTGGAGGGGTATTGCACAGGGGAGGCCTGGCTGTGCCCCATCTTTCCAGGTCCGTGTCAGGTGGGAGATGAGCGCTGTGCAGGGAGGAAGCAGACACAGCTGGCCTTGGAAAGTCCAGGGCTCCCGCCTGGGTCCTGAGAGACAGAGACTCTCTGCTCGCTGCCCTCCTTCTGCCTCGCTGTGTTTATGAGTTTACATTTGATTGGACATCAGTTGCTCCAGTTTGGGAGTAGAACTTTACTGGTCCGTCCCCTCCCTCTGTGGTCCATTTGTAGTCAGTTCTGTCGTTTGCCAATGCACCAGAGTCCAGCCAAAATTCTCCATTGGCCATCGTCATATACCCCATCCTAGCCCTTGCTAGTAGACATTATCAGTTGGGCTCAGAATCCCTGGGTGTTTTAAGTCATTTTCCACTGGTGTAGTGTCTGAAGCCATTCCATTATAAAATGAGAATTTGGGGTCATTTAAATCCCATAGCCTCTTCTTCCAACGTTGAAATTTTTATTTTACTGTTGGTTGTTTACTAGCCTTCTGTTTGTCTGTCTGTTTTGGGATTTGCAGATAGCTTCACATAGTTCAGGCCAGCCTCGAACTCACTATGTAGCCAAGGATGACCTTGAGTTTCTGATCCTCTTGCCTCACCTCCCATGTGCTGGGAGTACAAGTGTGCAATATGATGCCCAGTTTACACAGTGCTGGGGATCAAGCCCAGGGCTTTTTGAACGCTAGGTAAGCACTCCCACAGTGGAGCCATATCCTGAATCTGTTTGCTTTGAAGGTACATTTAAGACAGTTTCTTACTTCATTGGTATTATCTCAATTACTGCTCCTTACATAGATGTGTGCTGTACCATCTCACCTTTCGCGGTCTCTCCTTCTACTCCCAACCTTCCAAATCTAATTGGAAGAACTTCTACTCTATTTTCCATAGTTTATTACCTCATTCTATGCTGCAAAATAATACTCCAAGTGCTGTCTGGAGATGGCTAGGAAAGTTGAAAGCCAATCTATTTTATAATCGTGGTTGTGTAAACACATTCCCTGCAAGGCAGTTATTTGCTAGAATAACATTTGTTTAAGGGCTGGACGGGGATCAAACCCAGGGTCTTGAGCATACTGGGCAAGTTCTCTACCACAGGGTCACACACCCATCTTTTTGGAGACAGTTTTGGTCATACAATGATGATCAGGGTAGCCTTGATGGTACTGTGTTGTTCAGGTTAGCCTTGGATTCTCCAGATCTTGGTGCCCCCACCCTCCATGTGGCAGGATTACAGATATACACTGCCATGCCCAGCTCAGGCTATATTTATTTTCTGAACGTGTCCTGATAGTTAAGTGGCCGTCTGAACTGATCTGCAGAACTATCCTTCCCTGTGAGCCAGCTGTCTTTGCTTAGCAGTGAAGGGCAGTCGTTGATCCTCAGACTGCGTCCTCCTGCTTTTTTTTTTCTTTGCAAGAGCCCGTGTGTGTGTGTGTGTGTGTGTGTGTGTGTGTGTGTGTGTGTGTGTGTGGGCATGTTCACATGCATATGGACATGTGTGTATGTGCTGGCTTTATAGGTGGGCCACCATGCCTGTTCCACATTGATGTGGGTACTGGGGATCCAAATTCTGGTCCTCACGCTTGTACAGCAAGTGCATTGCCCACTGAGCCAGCTCCCCAGCCCTACACTGTTCCCTTTTAAGAGCACACTATTCTTATTTGGTGGATACAGTAGCTTAAATTCCCTCTCAGGGTATTGACTTTTAAAACGCCACCACCTCCGTGTTCTGTGACGCCTGTTCTTCTAATTATTTTCCGTGCTCTTGTTTTGCTCCAAGTGACTAATAAACAATTCACTTTTCATCTAAAATTTCAATAAGCTTATTTTAGGATAGTTTTAGAGTTGCAGAAAAGTTATTAAAATAGCACAGTGGGTTCCATAGGCCTCACACAAGGCTTATTTATTATTAATGTCTCCTAATACTGCCGTGTACTTCTTAACAAGGACAATTATGCAGTATCATTAGCTAAAGTATATAGTCTAGACTTTGACCATTTCCCCCTGACAGCTCCCACCCAGGAATCCTCAGGACATGCTGTACTGTACGTCTCCCGAAGCTCCTCTTGGCTCTTAATTTCTCCAGATGTCCTTGTCTTTGATGACCTTGATAGTGTTGAAATGTACTAGTTAGGTATGTTGTGGATTGTCTTGCCATTGCGGTTTCTCCGATGCCTCCACCATGGTATTTTAAGACATGGGACCTAGGGATGAGGACCATAGAGGTAAACTTCCACCCTCCACACGTCACATCAGGACACAGTTAGCAACAGGGCTTTGCAGGGTGCTGGTCAGGTTTCTCCACTGAAAACCATTCTTTTCCCTTGGAAGAAATCAGGATCCCTTGCCTCCTCATCAGGAGGGAAGCTAGCTCCTTGCTATTCAATTGGAAGGAGGAGGACCTAGTACCTTGCTTAGTGGGTTACATGGCTCCCCCTGCAGCTCTGTACCCTTGTTGGCTCTCTTCCTAGTTGGCTCTAAACACTTGATGGGGGCAGGCTCCAATTGAGAGCAAACATGCTGAGAATCACCCATCTGGGCAGAGAGGTTTTCCCCTGCAGCTCCCAGCTCCCCCTTTGCCTCCCTGGAACTCAAGCAATACAGCCAATTCCTTAAGAAATGACCTCACTTCTTTGCTCCTGCTTGGCAGTACCTGCCGTGTTGCCTGACTCTCTTTGCTGCTAGACAGAGGTTGGAAAACAGGTCTAGAGGTAAAATGTAAATTAAATTACCCTTCAGACATTGCGTTTCTTTTGATTCTCATATTTGCATACATTTCCCAAGCAGAGCCTTTCCCGGTTCTACCTCCCACCTCCTCCCACCTCCCGCGCTGTATTTCGGGTTCCAGCCTCCTCCACACAACGCCACATTTCATATTGTAAAGAAGCTGTGAGAAGGCGCAGCTGTACTACCCTACCCGTTGCAACACGGATCCCATGGCCCACCAAACAAAACCTACAGCGCCTAACTCTGCATTCAGATGCACTTGGAATGGAACTGTCTTCCTTGCGGAAGCTTCATCTCCACTGGCCTCCTTCAATGGCTTTTGGGCTGAGCAAGCAGTGATCCAAAGCTTTCTCACTTCCTACCTTTGCACACGCTACTCCTGACTCCTTGAATGGCTTGTCCCCCTCTTACCCATGCATCTCCAAAGTGACTTTCTAGGAAGGAAATCACCGTCTCTAATGCTTGTCTATATTTGGATAATCACTCCTCTTGTGCATATCTTATTAGCACCCTGAACCCTAAGTTGAAAGGTAGACGTCATATCGGCTTCTCTTATTTTAGTACCATTTAAGAGACTTGCTCACAGTAGGAAGTTCTAAAAGTATCTGTAATATAAAGTAAATAGGTTTTGTTATGGTTTTCATATCTACAGAGACCTTTGTTGTTCTTGTCTGTTTTTTTTTTTTTTGTTTTGTTTTGCTTTGTTTTGTTTAGAGACAGGATCGCTATGTAGCCTTGACTGGCCTAGAACTCCATTTCTAGACCAGTCTGGCTTTGATCTCATAGAGATCTATCTACCTGTCTCTGCTTCCTAGGTGTTGAAATGAAAGGCGTGCACCACCATACCTGGCTCTCAGAGACCGTTCTAGAAAGGAAGTTTAATTCCTAGTAAATATATACTAATTCTTCTTGAAGAAGGCTTGAGGGTGCAGATGAAGCACGGCTGGTAGGTGTTTCCCAAGCGTAGAGGGAGTCCTGAGTTTGATCCCAGCACCTCATAAGTAGGTATGGAGACGCATGCCTGCAGCTCGAGCTCACGAAAAGGATTAGGAGCTTAATTATCCCGAGGTACCTAGAAATTTCCGGCCAGTCTGGGTTATGCACATCTCAAAAAAAAAAAAAAGACTTAAAGTTTTATACTTAAATTCTGCTGTTCACATAAAACATTGTAAATTGAGAACAGTCTTTCACTGTGGCTGTAATTTGGCTTGAAATTGACACAGAGGGTAGAAATTGAATCAAAATAGATGATTGACCTCCAAAGAGCAGTCTTGTAATATTTATCTCTTTTTATAAGGGATTTGGGAAAAAAATAAGTAAAATCTCCAAAGCTGTTTTTCTCATAAAATCTCAACCTAATGTGGATGTGTTGACTCAGTGGTTGACCAAAAGATGTTCTGAGAAAGGAAAACACCCGGATGCCCATGGAGCCACGAGATCCTCACTAGGATGGCCAGCCGAGGGAGAGCTTGTGCATTTAAAGTGTAAATGATCTATTAGAGTGTTTGGGCCGCAAAGATGAAGAAAGTGAAAACAATGACAAAGACGGCAATGAACATGAAGGAGGAAGAAACACCACATATAAAACCCTGGAGTTCAGAACCTCCCGTGCAGCGTTGGTGTTGGTTCACCTCTACAAAAGAGATGAATTAGAGTTAGTTCAAGAGAGCGAAGTCAACATGATTAAAAATATACAGACATCAGAGGGTTCTGGGCTGAGGAAAGAGCTTACTCAAAGGCCCTGGGTTCAGTCTTCAGCAGTGCAAAAAGACAAGAACAAACCGTAATAGTTGGGATTGAGGAGATGGCTCAGTGATTAAGAACACTTGGTGCTCTTGTAGAGGCCTGGTTTGGTTCCCAGCACCCATATAGGGTAGCTCACAGTTTGTCTATTAACTTCTGCTTCAGGGAACCCAGTGCCCTCTTCTGTCACAGACAGAACCTAATCACACATAAGTCTCTCTCTCTCTCTCTCTCTCTCTCTCTCTCTCTCTCTCTCTCTCTCTCACTCACACATACACACACACACACACACACACACACACACACACACACACTAAAATAAATCTTTTTCCCCTCTTTCTTTCTTTCTTTCTTTCTTTCTTCTTTTCTTTTTTAAGATAATGGCTCTTCACTGAGTTATGTGAAAAACATCTGGATATGCGCTCAGCTTTGGGAAAGGTATCAAAGGAACCCTCCTGCTTTAGATGCTACTGGTGAAGATGGTGTGTGCTGCGTGGCTGGCCCACCAGTTCTCAGATATTCTTACAGACAACATAGGGAGTCAAACTTCTCAGTGTGAAAACAGGGCAAAATCTTGTAATGTTAAAACTGAATTATTATACAGATGTACTTTTAAATGCAGTCCTGTGCCTGGAAGGACCCTGAAGGTGACGATGCCCTGATAGAAACAAGCACTTTTTATTTTAGGCCTTGGTTTCTAAATGCTTTCTCACTCATGTTTCAGAAAGTCATGGATTCCTGTGGGAATGGCTAATTTCCATGACTGGCATAGGAAAAGTACAAATTAAGCCTGGAATATGGAGTTCCCAAAGGGGAGGTTCTGCCCGAAACCAAGAGGACGTGTCCCTAGAGGGTGTGTGGGTTGAAGGGTCACCTCCAGTTACGTGATAGACAGTCTAAGCATCCAAAATAATGACTGTCACTAGTTATGACGGCAGAAAACAGGTAAAAACCCATGAATAAGCATGAGGGGAAGCTCACGTTTGAGACAAGGCCTTCATTTAAAGCATCCAGTAAGACAGTTAACACTGACACAGAAATTAAGATGAGCTCATGAACTATTTCTTCTGGCCTCACTGGGAGGAACCCTTAGTCAATCCAGAAGATAAGGGAGAGCTCTTTTCCAAAGCAGAGGGGTTGGAAAGGTGGCTGCGTGGTTAAGAGCACTGAGTGCCCTTCCAAAGGGCTCAGGTTTGGTTCCCATCACCAACTTGACATCTCACAGAAGACCTGTTAACTCCAGACCCCTGTATCTGATGCCCTCTTCTGGCATCTATAGGCACTGCATGTATGTGATGCACCGACAAAACATAAAACAATGGAACAAAATTTTACATTAAAAACAAGTATCTCCCATGCAAAAAAAAAAAATTGTAATTTGATTGCTTTTCTGATGATTTTCATCAACATTTAGGAAAGAATGAATACCAGTTCTTCTCAAACTCATCCCAAAATGTTGATTGGACGAAATACTCCCGAATTTGTTTCACAAATATTATTTCACTATTAAAGCCAGACAGAGGTGCTACAAGAAAAGAAGTTATAGTCCAATGCTCCTGAAGAGCACAGGCGCAGGCAGTCTTCAACAACATATTAAAAGGATTGCTGTCCAGTGGTCAGAGAGTGGACCTGTAGTCCCAGTTGCTTGGGAGGCTCAGGCAAGAGAACAGACCACTGACCCTAAGAATTCATCAGCCTGAGCAACATGTTGAGACTCTGCCACTTTAAACTAAAACAATAAACAAAAACAAAATGACTGCATTTGCAGAGAGAGCCCAGCAGTTCACACATTACTTCTCTCGCAGAGGACCAGCATTCAGTTCTTAGCATGCATCAAGCAGTTCACAACCACCTGTAACTCCAGATCTAAGGGTAGCTGATGTTCTCCTTTGGCATCTGGGGAACCCGCATGCCCGTTTTCACACAATTAATATAAAGTTTAAATTTTTAAATGAAAATAAATGAAAGTATCAGCCATCATAATCAAGCAGGACTTAATCTTGGAGTGCAAGGATGGTCCAGCATATTCAAATAAAAAAATGGCATATCACATTAATAAATGAAGGGCAGGAGGATCACAAAGACTGATCTGTGTGATGAAGACGCCTTTGACCAAATAGTCAAATTTAGCGTCACTAGTGGTGAGACGACGTCTCCTGAGGTGATGCAACAGTGTCAAGGAACAGTCTATGGAATACTCTTGCCAAAATGTTAGTCCAGATTCAACTAAGCCATTAGCCCCTAACTGCTGCCTCTGTAGGAAGCCTATGGCACAAAGGACTAAGTTAATGAAACGATGCAAACTGACCTAAAATGAGACATTTGAAAAAGTGTCTGGTCTTATGTTAAAGTAGTAAAACATTAGAAAGAAAAAGGTTAAGAATGTTCCAGAGCAGGGCTTCTTCAAGTTTTCCCCTAGAAATCCCTTTTACTCCAAAATTTTTTATATGACCTCAGATATACAGGTACGTAAATTAAACACCCATTGGTGATAAGTAATAAAGACATTTATTTTGAAACAGTTCATTGGTAATACTTTTTAAATGGTATTTATGTGGATGAGCATTTGCCTGCATGTGTGTCTATGAACTACTTTCATGAAGTGCCCAATGAATCCAGAGGATCCTCAGACCTGGTGTCACAGACGGTTGTAAGATGTCATATAGGTGCTGGGAATCAAACCCCAGTCCTCTGAAAGAGCAGCCGGCACTCTTAACCACTGTGCCATTTCTCCAACTCCCTAATTTTATCATTTTATTAAAGACAAAACAAGTTGGTACAATGCTGGCATGCACATGCTTGCTGTTACACAAGGATGGAGCCTGGGCTTGTATTTGGTACTGCAGGATGAAAGGCACTGTGCACACTTTTCAGAGACGATTATCATTTCAATTAATATTTTTCATTGTCAATGCTGACGACACTGCTTTGCATAAATATGTAATGCAAAGTGGTAGAAAAGTGTCTAGAGCATTTCAGAATTAACTGGAAGCTCTGCATCAGTGCCAAGCCAAAACTCATTTAAAAGTATTTCCGTGAAGCTCAAATCAGCAACCCAGAAGGCAATTTTTAAAATCAGGAGTTGGAGAGATAGCTTACAGGTTAAGAGTGTTTGCTGCTCTTCCAGAGAACCTGAGTTTGAGTCCCAGCACCCATTTTGGGCAGCTCACAATCACCCGCATTTCCAGTACCAGGGGACCAGGCACCGTCCTCTGGTCTCTGTGGGAACTTGCGTTCATCCACACTCCTACACATACAATTAAAAACAAGATTTTAAAAACGAAGTCTTAAAATTAAATAATCAGAAATAAATTTGTTGTAACCAAAGAATAACTAACTAGGAAAATATAGAAGGTCTGTGTTTTCCATAATTAAACCATCATGTTTCTGTGAGAGCAGAACACTCTGTACGCACAGCAAAAACACCACAATCACTACCATTCCATAGTCTTGAATCTGAGTTGAGGAGTTTGGGGTAGAATTTGCTGGCATTTGCAAGTGTGGCAGCATGTACGCGGAAGGATATGTACACTATGCTGGGAACCAGGGCTGCAAGGAAGTCACAACATGGGCGAGCACGGCTAGAAACATTGGCTAAACATCTTTTATTGTTGCTAAATTGTTGAGAACATTGCCGCATTTGGGGAGTGATGCCCTCTTCTGGTCTGCATGGGCACCTGCATTCCCCACCTCCCACGGTCAGGCTCAGCCTCTGTCTTTACAGGTTCATCATTTTTGGGAAGCTCTACTCTCTACTAAAAGATTCTTTAGAAACAACACACTAGGCAAACTCCGCCTAAACTGACTGGCTGCTGCTTTGAGACAGCTGAGGAAAACGACTGTGGGACGCTGAACGTGGAACTTGACTGTTAAGCCGATCTGGGTTACGTTAGGGAATTCCTGCTCATTTTCCAAGTTGGTAATGGTAGTATTAACAGCTTCCTAGGGAACAACCCTGTTAAGAGTTGCAAGATGAAGTACTTCAGGTGTGACTCAAGGTCCAACATAATTTCACATGGTTCCGGAGAAACCGTGCATGTCCTATGCATCCAACAGATACAAAAAATAACAACAGCAACGGTGCGTTTATTCCTTGTCTAGGAACAGGATAGGTACTACGGATGTGCAAAGGGCTGAGACAAAGCCCCTGCCTCCAACCAAGGGTCTCAGTGTCTCACAGAGGGGGGACCTGTGGCTTTTCACACTATGAAGTGAGTGTACTCATCGCACACATATTTCCTAGGTGCTGGTTCATTCTGGTGCTGCGCCCGAAACTACAGGCACAGAGCTCAGAGACCTTCGAGGGAGGTGTAACTGTGGATTTAGGGCTGTAAAAGGTGTTAGACCTGAAACGCACCGAGTACCAAAGCAACACAGAGGGGGACCAACCTAGCTCACTCAGGGAGGGGTACAAGGACTGTGGGGAAGAGGGGGACATTTGCATGCATGACTGACAAGAGGGCCAATAGGAAACGGAGAAGTGGGCGGGCAGAAGCACGCGAGCATAAAATGCCCCGCCCACCCCTCTCACCACCATACTCAAGGGGACAGTGCCCCAGGAGCATGGAATAAGACAGAAGACAGCCATGGGCTGAGGGGATGAGGTAGGAGGGTGTTAATCTTCAGCAGATTTAGGAACTGGGGCTCCCTCTTCACTGGGAGCCTCTACCAGTGGAGTAGCTGCTGCCTCGCCATGCTGGGCCCAAACAGAGAACAACATTATTCTGGCCCCACGCCCTAGGTGTCTGCTCTTCAGGCCATGTCAGTTCACTAGTCTGAAGAGTCACGGGGATTTCAGACGCCAGCTCTCTGTCAGCAGACAATATAACGCGCTGCAGGAGGAAGGCTCCATGATCCTTCAAAGTGGAAGGGAGGCCCTGGAGTGACCCGTGAGGGATGAGGCCCCAAGCATCAGTTTTTCCTAGGACTCCATGGAGAATCTTTCTAGGACCAAGAAATAAGGGTGACCTTAACCTTGGCTAGTTAGGAGGGAGCCGCTTTTTGCCGTAGTCACAGGCAAGCAAAGCCGTAAGGTATTTTGCCTGACCTCCGAGGTTATCTGGCTCGGTGGCTGTCTTTATATGCTCGTCACTTTTATGCTGGGCATAGAGAGAGCTTTTTGTACAATGATGCCAGGACATTAATTATGTCATCATTCTTGCTCTACTGTGAGCCTGGCCTTTTCTCCTATGACAACTGCCTCTGCGGATTGGGCCTGAAATTCTGGGTTCCAGACCCTTTTAACCAGGGTCCTGTCTCTTTTAATTGGGGATGGGGCAGCCCCCTGGAGGAGGCCCCAGTATGCGCCCATGCTGCAATTGAGCCTCCTCTCAGTGATAGAGAGGGTACTTCTGCAAAGTCTTCACAGCTGCTCAGCATCTCAAAGGAGGACTCTTACCAAAGGCCTCTTGGCATTCTCCAGCATTAGCTAGTGTCATTGCCGTGTCTCTTTTCTCCTCAGCTCCAAGCGGGTTATCTCTTTAATCGCAATAAGAAAACATGGCTGTGAAGGGCCTAACCATTAGCGGTGGGTGTCTGGCTGAGGAGAAAGCTCAGGGCCCAGAGGCAAGGTCAGATGGGTGCCACACCAACTTCAGTGAGCAGAGAGAGAGCCAGCCTCAGGCCCACAAGGCAGGCAAGCAGGCAGACAGAAACAGAAACCCCCAGGCTCCTAGGGAGGTGAAGCAGCAAGGCTCTCAGCCATGTCAACTCTCTCCATCAGGAAATCACCCCTGCCGGACGCCCCCATTAGAATGTATCAGCTGTGCCTGGCCTGCGCCCACACAGAGAGAAGCCACTGGACTGACAAGCAGAGCAGGTGATGATGATGGTGATGAAGGCTCTTTAGGACCACTGACATCAAAAGGAGGCCCAGCCTCAGGGGGAACTCCAGGCTGGGTCAAGTAAGTGTCTGATGGGGTGCATCCACCGAAGGGGGCGTCACCTTCAGAAGTAGAGCTGGTGATGATGGCCCAAGCAGATATCCCTTTTTGAATCCCAAAGCACCCCCCCGCCCCCGCAAGTCCGGGTCCCTCAGATCCCCGCCCCCATTCCAAGAAGCCTTGCCAATCATGAATCAAAACCTGCTGAGGGTTGGGGCACAGACTGCCCCCCAAAAGCGGGCTCTGACTCAGTCTGCAGCCTCCGTGGCGGGGCTGAGTCAACCCCTCTGCCCTAGTGAGTTGTCGCACACCGGAACCCCATGTACCCCCGCCAGGCCGCGCCACCTCGCCTACCTGTGCCCGCGGCTTGGCTCCTCCTCACTGGCGCTGCCCCAGCCAGGACTGAGGTACCGGGCTGGGTCCCCCGCTGCCTGCACCGAGGTCCCTTCGTCGTCCTCCTCCAGATCCTCCACGTCCTCGGCCTCCTGGATGGCGACACGGATCTGCACTGTGGTCTCGGGCCCGGGCAGAGTCTGGTCGCTGATCTGGGCCATGGCTGGCAGGGTCCCCGCGCTGCGAGGCCGGGCCAGCCGGGCCGCCGCGGTAGCGACGATCGCGCGTGGGCGGTGCGCGCGCCGCTGCGACTCGGCCCCGGGGAGGGACTGGGGTCGCGATCCGGCCCACGCCGCACCGCGGGCACCGCCCTGAGCGGCCGCGCAGGGACGACTCCCCGAGCTCCACAGGCCTGTCCCGGGGTAAATCCCAGACCGAGTCCCTCCCTGCGTCCCTGTCTGGTGGCGCTCCAGCCCCACAGCTCCCTCCCCCCTGCCGCGCTCACAGACACCGCTCAGCTGGTTTCTGGCTTTGGACTGAACTGGAGGAGACAGGCACAAGTCAACAGTTCCCAGGCTTGTCTCCCTTGACAGATCCGCCAAGGTGAGAGAAAACACAATCTCTACCGTTAGTTCCTCTAAGATAGCCGCCTTAAGGCTAGGGTGCGTCCTGTCCCCTAACAGCACCAGACACACCTGGCAGCTGATCTGACAGCAAATTGTCAGGCCCGGAGCAAACCGCATAAATCAGGATCTGCATTTTAAGGAGTCTTCAAAGATGCTAGAGCATCCTAACTTTCAAAACCACTGTTGTATCGAGGTACTGTTGGTGAACAAAGGGACCATTTACTCAGCCTTAAGATGAATTCCATCTCATCCATGGTATCCACAAAGCTCTTCATCTAAGGCCTTCGGCATAATTGATCACATTAGCTACATCAGGGCACTGAAGGACAGACAGACCTTCTGTCCCACGTGTTTGTTTGCTTTGCTGTGGGACCTCAAGGCAGGAGACACTCGGGACACCATGCCTAGTGCCCTGGTTTCCGGGCTGAGGCCAGGTGACACCTTAGGGCCCAGAAAGGAAGTCTATTCCCCCTTCAAGGCTAGGAATAGAGCCCAGAGTCTCCTGTACACTGGACAATTGCTCTGTCTTTGAGCTATGCTCTCAATGTTGTGGCCCCTCTTCTGAGGTTTGAGTAAATCTGTGTTCCATTGTAAAGTCCCATCACAGGTCCTCTGGGCAGGGAACAGGTACACTAAAGAGTAGGAACCCTTGGAGAGGAGGACACGACTCAGTGGATGGGAGGCTAGATGGGCAAGCATGATCTGAGTTTGATTCTCGTTACCTAAGTAAAAATCCAGGTGTGACTGCTCACCTGTGCTCTTAGAGCAGTGGTTCTTTACCTGCGGGTCATGACCTCTTTGGGCTCCAATGACTCTTTCACAGGAGTAACATATCAGATATCCTGCATATCAGATACATTTACAATTCATAACAAGAGCAAAATTGTAGCTATGCAACAGCAATGAAACAATTCTTTGGTTAGGGCTCACCACAATCCGAGAAGCTGTATTAAAGGGTGGCAGTATTAGGAAGGCTGAGAAGCCCTGCCTTAGAGTGTAGCGGGGAGAGGAGGCATAGTTAGGGCTTGCTGACTGCCACTCCAGCTCCAGGTGAGTGAGACTCTGTCTCAAGCAAATAAGGTAGAAAGTGATAGAGCAGGACACTTGTGCACACACCAGCACACACAGGCATTGACATCTCTCTCTCTCTCTCTCTCTCTCTCTCTCTCTCTCTCTCTCACACACACACACACACACACACACACACACACACACACACAAACACTCACAGCGTAAACTTTCAACCAGGTCCCTACCGAGGCAGGATAAATATAGGACATTTTCCTGAGTTATTGATGTCCCCCAAATATTTATAAGAAGCGTCATATACAAGCGTTAAAATAACTCGGAATGTCTTGGAATTGAATAAAAACCTTAAGGCAACTTCAGGCAGAGCTCTCATATTTAGTATCTGACTCGGCATGACATCTGGGGGAGGGGAAGACGAAAACCCTCACGTGCATTTGGAGGGCTTGATGAAAGGAGGCAGCGTTGGTTACTTGTCAAATGAGGAAAAGTGAGTTCCAACGAGGCTCTCAGAGGGCAGCCCCGTCCGCTGTGCCGCCCGCTCTGCAGCCTGTGTTTGCTCCAGTGGAGCCTTGCTTCTGCTTCAGTTTAGCTGTTTACACTCAAGCATTCCATCAGTGGTGAAGGAACCAGGGGCTTTCAAACCCCTTCAGGTTTCCAGCTTCCTCCTCCCCAGAACAGGGGACGTGGCCAGTCTCCCCTCCCCAGGCTTGTCCTAAGAACCCTGCAAAGTTTGGCACACCACTGAGACATGAGCAAAACGTCTTTAAACAAAACCATGACATCAGTCCGCATCTCCCGTCTTTCCCTGGAATCTTAGGGGCTTGTTTGTGTGTTTGTTTTTGTTGTTGTTCATTTTTATTTTTTATTTATTTTTTGAAATTTTCTCATACACCCTGATGGCAGTTTCCCCTCCCTCCCTCTCTCTCCCACCTCCCCTCCCCCAGATCCACTCCTACATTTCTCTTAAAAAAAAAAAAAAAGAGCAGGCTTCCTAGGGATATCAACCAAGCATGGCCTAGCAAGTTACAAAAAGACTTAACACAAACCCTCCTATCAAGGAGGATGAGGCAACCCAGTATGAGAAAAAGGTCCCAAGCACAGGCAAAAGAGTCAGACACACCTCCCACTCCCATTGTTGGGAATCCTCCAAGAATGCTAAGCTACACAACCACAAGGTATATGCAGCGGACCCAACTCAGACATACAGAATCCATGTTTGTCCCTTCAGTCTCTGTGATCCCCTATGAGCCCTGCTTAGTTGATTCTGTGGACTTTGTTTTTGTGGTGTCTTTGACCCCTTGTCCTACAGCCCTCCATCTCTTCTTCAGGGTTCCCCTTGTTCTGCCTAGTGTTTGGGTGCGGGTTTCTGCATCTGCTCTCATCAATTGCTGGATGACATCTCTCTGATGATAATACTGATCTATGAGTATAGCAGAACATCATCATTAGGAATCATTTCATTGGCTCCCCCAACCCCAGTAATGTTTGGTTCTTTCTTGGGTCTCTGGGCTGTTCAGCCTCTTGTTCCTGGCCATCCAGGCAGCGTCAGCATGGGCTTCCTCTTGTGGTGTCGGTCTCAAGTTGGACCAGTCATTGGCCAACTTTGCCCCAGAACGTCTTGTAGGTTGAAGGTTTTGTGGCTGGGTTGATGTCGCAGCACCCCTGCTGGGAGCACCCCTGGTTATAGGAGATGGCCAGTTTAGGCTCCGGATCCCCGTTACTAGGAGATTTCTCAACTGTCACTCTGGTAGATTCCAGGGAGTTTCCACTGCACTAGGCTTCTGCATCACTCCCCCAATGTCCCAGTTTCAGTCATCTCTCCCAGTGGTCTCTCCCTTTGTCCCTTCACCCTCCATCAGATGCCTCCTGTTCCAGCCCCACCCACCCCACTTCACCCATTCTATTCTATTTTCTCTTCCTAAGAAAATCCTTGCATGCACCCCTCTTCCCTTGAGCCCTCTGTATTACTTATCCTCCTTGGGTCTGTGGATTGTAGCGTGATTATCCTTTACTTAACCGTTCATATTCACTTGTAAGTGAGTACGTACCCTGTTTGTTCTTCTGGGTTTGGTTTATTCATTCAGAATGATTTTTCTAGTTCCATCTATTTGCCTGAAAATTTCATGATGTCATTGTTTTTAACAGCAGAGTATAATCCATTGTGTAAATGGACCACACTTTATTTATCCATTCTTCAGTTGAGGGGCAACTAGGTTGTTTCCAGTTTCTGTCTATTATGAATAATTCTGCTATGAACATAGTTGATTGTTTTTGTGGTGTGATGGTGCATCCTTTGGGTTTATAGCTGAGTCTTGAGGTAGATCAATTCCCAATTTTCTGAACAGCCACCATGTTAATTTCCATGACGGCTGTACAAGTTTGCACTCCCACCAGCCATGGAAGACTATTCATCTTAGGGCCTTGTTTTACTAACAGAGTGGGAAACAGTTTTTTTTCATTAGCTCCTGAGAATGACACAGAATAGGCAAGCAAGACACGATGATAAATTGAGGCTAGGCTGAAGCCAAAACTCAGCCCTACTAAGACCATCCAAGTACATGAAGTTTCAATCAGTTAGAAATGTTTTTGTGGTATCTGGCAGGAGAGTTGTGAACCAAAGACTAAGGAATAAGATGTGAATGGAACAAAATTGAGATGGCTAGGTGTTCACGCAGAGGTCTGAGGGTGTTCTTAAGGACTCGAACTATCATTTGTTTAGGCATGTGTCAGTTACCAGATCATGGACCTCACTCAGTTTTGCAAAATGGCTGAGGCATAATGAATGAATTCCAGGAGATGGAGACAGTCTGGAGAGGCAGATTGTAATAATAAGAATGCAGCAGCTACAGCAGGTACCTTAACATATGACCAGTAAGGGTGCTTTCAAGGATGCCTTGAAACATCGCTTTATTATCATTTGTGTACATGTAAGCATGTGCATATGGACACAGGTACACATGTATGTAGAGGCTCAAGGTCACTTTGGGTGTGGTGTCTCTGAGCTGTCCATTTTGTTTAATATTTATTTGCTGCTTGTTAGTTTGTTTTCTGGCAGGATCTCTTTTCGGCCTAGGGCTCGCAATAGAACTAGGCTGGCTGGCTAGAAGCCCCAAGGATACTGCGAGTCTCTGCCTCTACAGTACTGGGGTGACAAGCATAGGATGCCGAGGCTAGACTTTCTCACAGGCATATTGGGGGACTGAACACAGGTCCTCATGCCCTGTGCAGGAAACCCTTTATCACCAGAGCCACCTGCCTGGCCCTGAAGCCTGCTTTGAGGGCCCACCCGTGAGCAGCAGTATATTAAGAAGAAGCACCCAGCAGAGAATCAGGCAGGCCTGGACTCAGACTCTAATCGATTCTTAGCTCCACCCTCTCTTGGAGACTCAGTTTTCTTGCCTGTAAGATGGCCTGAATGATCCTTATCTGATGGAGCCTAGCACACAGATTAAAATGAGACCGTCTGTGGAAAATGTCCACACTACAGTCCAGGCGGATGCTTAGAATCACCTGGGAAATTTATTATTGTTATTATTATTATTATTATTATTATTATTATTATTATTATTATTTTGCCTACTCTACTCAATTACATTCTTGGGAGTGAACTTCAGGCATCAAGCATCTGGTCCGGCTTTCAAAGTCCCCCAGGTGAGTCTATATACAGAACACATATGTAGTCAAGAACATTTGTGCCAGAACTTTCGTGCTCAAATTTTCTACATATCTGGGGTTTGGCTATTGGTTCTCCAGACTTCAAGATGCAACTAACAAGAACTAATTCATGCCCAGGGTCTTCCTAGAGTTTACTGAGATATCGGGAAATTCCAGAATGAATCTCTCAGGTGTATTATGTCACCTTTGAAAAACAACAAGAGCAAATAAAATTGTATCCCTGGGCTGGTGAGAGGGTTCAGCAGATAAAGGGACTTGCCTCTAAGCCTGAAGACCTGAGCTAGATCCCTGGGATCCATGTGGTAGACAGAGAGAACTGACTCTTATTAGTTATTCCCCGATTTCTGCACAGCCACTGTGCCATGTTTGTACACACATGCACACACAAACATACACAGACTTACGTAACTGTAATTAAAATGTAATTAAATTGGAAGAAAAATCTCATCCCTTCTTTAAGTATTCTGATGTGGAAGAAACAACCCAAAAATGGAAGTCCCAGGAGGAGTCTGAACCACGGCCTCTGCTAAGGTCTGTATGGATCTGGCATCTTCTGGGAACTGTTAAGCAGATTCTGAAGATACCAAGGAGACACCGAATATCCATCCCAGGGCTGGGGCAGCCAGGCACCACAAGCCTGACCCACTCACAAAGCCTCCACTGTCAGGAAGGATGAATGACTCGGGGCTCAGATTAGCGTCCAACACGTGCTTGTTTGTCTGAAGGGCCCAGACCTAGCCCTTGTTTACAGTCCCTGGTTATAGATCTGAGTGCCAGTGGAAATCGAGGAGACGACACCAAAATGGAAAGTGCTGTTCTCTAGAACCCTTCCAAACCTACCGATCAGAAAGAACATGACTTTGGAACTCCAGCAATTGAGCATATACACGGAGCAGTCGCAGAGTATACACGGAGCATTCTCAGCTAATGCACAGAACACCATCACACAGCTCTGGCACCTCCTGGGCTCCTTATTAATTGCAGTGCCTGTGAACACAACTGCGCCCAGTGAAGTGTCAGAGGTGCTCAGTCGGCAGGGCATGGTGCTGTCCAGCAGAGAGGGTGGGGCCAGTACAGGAAGTCACCAAGTGGTGATTAGTTCAACCCTAGCACTTGGAAAGAGAATGGCCCACAGAGCCCTGGGCAGCGCTTTGGAGCTAGGATGCTATTCTAGTTTCATTTCCGATGCTGTAACAGATCCATCCCCTGACCAAAGGCGATCCAGGGAGTGAAAGCATTTATTTCAGTTCACAATACCAGGTTACGTCTCTCTTTGAAGAAAGGCAAGGAAGAAACTCAAGGGACCTGAGATACCGAAAGGACACTGGAGTAGTGCAAGCAAGGGGACAGGGATTAAATGTGGCCTCCTCCAGTCCCTGCAGCCATTCCAGTGAGACACTGTTAGCAACCTGGAGCTCAGTAAATTTGAGCGCCATGTGGCGTTAGCTTTTGGCTACGACAAAATATCTAAACGACACAGTGTAAGAAAGGGAAGGTTGGCTTGAGCTGTGGGCTTCAAGACTCCAGCCCATCGTGGCAGGAGGGCAAGGCACAGCCCACTTCAGCGGCCAGGGATCTGGCGAGAGAACGAGATTGTCTAAACTAGTAGGTCTCCTCCTTCTCCTTCTCCCCTTCTTTCCCCCCTCCCCTCTTCTCTTTCTGCCTTTCTTTCTCCCTCTCCTCCCCTTATCTCTCCCCTCTTCTCTCTCCTCCTCCTCCATTCTCTTTGGAACTCTAGACTGTTGAACAGTGCCTCCCTCATTCAGGACTTGTTTGAACTCTTTCTGGAGATGGCCTCACAGACACACTCTGATGTCTCCTTTATTAATATAGGCCAGTGGTCCTCAGCTTTCCTAATGCTGTGATATTTGCATACAGTTCCTCACGTTATGGTGACCCTCCTAACTAAAACATTATTTTCATTACTACCTCATAACTGTAATTTTGCTACCATTCCAAATCCTAATGTAAATAGGTGATATGCCGGATGGTCTGAGGTGACCGCTGTGAATAGTTCATCCGACCTGCAGAGGAGTTGTGACCCACAGGTTGAGAACCACTGATCTGGGCCCTTCTTAATCTAGTCAGGACAGGGCACTGTACTTGCTAAAGATTGCGCGGCTGGAATTGGCCCAGCATAGGTTTATAGTCATGTCAGCCAGCGTCCAATCAGCACCTTTTCAACGACACCACAGAGCATTCTTCTGAAAAAGCCATGAGACAAAGGTGTGAACGGTCTGTGAACTGGGGACATTATTAAATCGAGGTAAAGAAGACATCATGTCTGCTATGCTCTCTGAAGAGAACCGGGAATACTTTTCTCCTATTTTTCTCCCTGATTGTCTCAATTGCAGCTGCCATTCGCCTCATTTTGAGCCGTGCTCCGGGGTCATGCCCCCCGGAGCCATTCTGAATGAAACAGTCAGAAGCAGAAGTGGCGGCGTGAGTGCTCACACTGCACAATGCCATCTCTGTTTCACACATCCCAGATGCTGCGGCCCTTTCCTTTCTCAGCATTACGTTAGCTGTGGTTTTGACAACACCGTGTTCTTCCTTCTCTTTGGCTGGATTGTCCTTTGCCCTGGGTGTGGGGAGGGGTGATAACAGTTTGAAAGGTGGTCAGCCACCCCGTTTTGTAAGCTCTGGCCACAGTGCTGAGGAAAACTTACGGCGGCGTGTTTTCATCCAGTGAGGAAAACATGTTATGCTCTGCACTCTTGCATAAGCATGAAACATCTGGGGTAACTTAGCTTCAGATTTCCTTCCAATGCCACATTTGGGCTAAATGATACAGAGACATTTCCACCCTGACCGGGAGAGACAGCAGCATTTGAATCATTAGCACAAGTGTTTGGCCACACCAACTAGCAACTCTGTTCTCCCCAATGACAACTCAGTGTCTCTGTTGTATCACAGCGCCCCTTAGAAGTGGACAGGGCCCAGAAAGTGGAATTTAGGTATTTAAAGGCAAGTGGCAAATACTTCTGAGGGTTTGGCAAGGACTTGTCAGGGTTTTCAACGGGTTCTTGCCAGACTTGAACATGATCCAGAAGGCTTCTTAAAACTCAAATCCTGTGCCCGGACAGAAGACTCAGTCATCAAAGTGCTTGCTTTGCAAGAATAAGGACCTGAGTTTGATCCCCAGCACCAAAATAAAATCTGGGTGTGTTGACAAATGCTAGTAAAAGCAGAATTGGGAAGGCTGAGTCAGGCAAGATTCTGGCTCAATCACCCTAACTGAATCAGCACACACACACACACACACACACACACACACACACACACACACACACACCCCTACACATGTGCACACAGGAAGAGCTTGATGAATCTGCTTTGCCACTGGGTACCATGTGCTAAGAATTGCTTTGAACTTTGGACAGCTAAATCAATGAATCAGACTGGCCAAACCTCCCCTGTGTTATAATATGTTGTCCTACGCTTTGCTTTTCTAAACAAGTAAGAGCTGGAGTTACAATGACCTCTCTTAGTCATTGCAGATGGGCGGATACTTTGGTACAAACTTGGTAGTTAAAAAAAAGTCAGTAGGTAAGAATCAACACCATCTAATAAATCTCAGTGTAGGTATCTCTAAGAAAACAATCAGAAATGAAAGATACAGCAATAATAAGTAATAATAAGGTAATAAGTCATTAAATGTCAATTTGCAAATCTAGAAGGGAGTCACTTAGGCTTACAGCTCAGATCTTCTGAAGGAAAGCCTTTCCATGGCATCACACTGCTCCTTAAAGCACAAAGTGTATAAAATGCTACTTCTATGGAAATTATATGCTTGTGCAACAGCTCATAAGTGACAGTAATCCCTCATGGTGGAATATTATGCCACCACCAAAGTACTTGGGGAAAGATTTTAATGACAAGATGAAAATCTGGTGCTATTTTACCCAGTGACGAGCTTGGGGGTGATCCCCAGCCTCCAAAGCACTTGCCTTTCAAACAGGAGGATCTGAGGTCAATTCCCAGAACCCATTAAAAAAAAAAAGCCAGGCATGGGGCTGGAGAGATGACTCTGTGGTTAGAGGCTCCTATTGCTCTCCCAGGGCCCTGGCTTTGTTTTCCAGCACAGACATGGACATGGAGTGGCTCACAAAAAGTCCTGTAACCCCATCTCTCAGGAATCTGACACCCTCTTCTGGTCTCCTCAGGCACTGTGGGCATGTGCACAATTCGCCTCAACCACACATAGACATAATTAAAAATTAAAATAAGTCTTAAAAGAAAAGGCCAGGTGTGGTGGTATGTGCTTGTAACCCCAGTGTTGTGGAACCAGGAACAAGTGGATCCACAGGGCTCACGCCTGCCTGCTTAGTCGGCTCAGCAAATTCCAGCCAATGAGAGACCCGCCTCAAACAGAAGAAGTGCACGGCACCTGAGGAACAACATGGGAAAGTCGATTTCTAGCCTTTACGGGCATGTGCACACATATGCCACTGTGCACACACACGCATATACACACACAAAAGAGAAAAACCTGTAAGATATATCAACTATATTTTATATGCCTCCTTCTGTTCCCACCTTACAGCATATCAACTAAAGAAGACACTGAAATGTTAGCTCCATGGTTTTTGGATGGTAGCGTATTTGTGCTTTAAATGCTAACCATTTCTTTCATACCTAATCTCCTGAAATAATGTCTCCCACCCATAATATCCTCCCCAAAGAGGCTGCATATCATGGGAGCTCAGTTTTCCAGTTGGTACGCGATTGGGTACTTTACAGACACCTGATCAAGGTGAATCCATCAGTGGCTCTTGTAAATTTGCAGTGGTAAGCACCCAAACTGTGGTTAGGCAACTATTCTGATGTGCATACGTGTTGATGTAGGGCATGTGGGCATCTTCGGCCATCCTCAGTAGAGGAGGCTACTCTGGTCAGTACAATGCAGCCCCACTAACTAAGCACCAAACCCATGCCGGACACACAAAGTGCTATCTAGTCTTCCTTCTAAAGCAGGGTGGGGAAGGGCTGCACGGGTGAAGCCATTGCAGTTCTGACCTTTAATGCTTCTGGTGAGTTCTCTTCTGGCCTTGAGCTAATTAACATGGGTTCCTCTTCTTGTAATTACGTCCCAGAGTAGCAGGTGACTTCATTTATATAACTTTGTTCTTACTCTCCTGAGTGTTTGTACTTCTTTTGTTAAGAAGAAGGTGCGACTAAAATTGCAGCAGTGAATTGTAGCAAAACAAAACAAAACAATCAAACAAACTCCCATTAAAACAAACCCACTTACAGGAGACCCTCCCCAGACATGCCTATTCCTCACACCCAGCTTCAGTATTGGAGGTTTTGTTTGGTTACGTCAAGTTGGTACAAAAGCTGGGAGACAGTTTATCTGAAATTTGGAAAATGTCAAAGCAACATTATTTTCCTGTCCTGGGCGAAGATGATTCCAACAGCAGAGACCAATCCAGAATGAAAGACATGGAGCACGGCTCTCCCTGTTGATTTACAGACCTGAAGACTGGAACGGGTGAGTCATGGACAAATGGGATTAGGAGGGGCTGCGGCAGAGCAACCCACAATTTGTCATCAAACTCTGCTGTGACCCCGCGCCTGCCCGACTGTGGTTCGTCATTTGTAGAAATCTGCATGAACGCTGTTCAGTTGCTCGCCACTGTTTTGTGGCCTTCCAAGTCCCTGCGGAGCTGTGTGGCTCAAGAGGTGATGTAGGACTGTTAGGAGCAGGCCTGGTAGGTTCTTCCAATCCCTCTCAGGGTCATCAGAGCAAACTTCCTTTTTCTACTAGGGAAAAAAATATTCACTAGAAAATGGCAGGAATTCATTTTCATACTTTTTCAATACGCTGGATGATCTTTGAGGGCAAGGACTGTTTTGTTGTTGTTGTTGTTTGTTTTGTTTTGTTTTAACCAGGTTTCCTGTTTCATCCTCAGGTTATTGAAGGATTGAAGAATGTTCATAATGGGTGTGAAGACACGAGCTTAAAGAATGAGTGTCTGGAAGTGACTTCCCAAGGCGTTCAATTTGGGGAATCTGAAATCATGGTCTGGAAGCCTGGAATGGTGCTGGGGAGAAAGTAGCGATGTCATTTAGGCTTTTGGAAAGTTTACATGTCCGAAGAGGAAGTTTGTTAAGAAGGAGAAAATTACTGGTATTTTTTAATAAAGAGGAAATTTAAACCAGAGAGGCTCATTAAACAGATCTAAGACAGCTGCTGTGTCCACTGGGGAAAGCAATTTGGAGCTAAAATTGTAGAACACAGAGAAAATAGGAGATATTTTTTCTTCAAGAGATTCCAAAATCCATGAGAGAAAACAGGCAGGCTCAAAACATCTTATCAAGCTAGATTTAAGCTTACATTTGCAACCGACCCAATCTTAAGGATATATTTATTTATTTATTTATTTCTATTTGGGTATATGTATATGTTCCTACTTGTCTGTATGTTCAGATGCTGATGGAGGCCAGACATTTGTGAGTTGCTGGACGTGGGTCCAGGGAACTGAACTTGGGGCCTCTGCAAGAGCGGCAAGTGCTTTTATCTTCTGAGTCATTCATCTCTTCAGCCCTCTAATTGACCCAATTTTATTTAGCCATCATAGTCTACTGTTGATCATTGAAGTAAAACACCACACACACTCAGAATTGCTCAAATGTATCAGGGTGGAAGAATAGGAAGATGGGAGCTATGATGAAGGGAAAAGAAAGTAGTCATTGATTTGTTTTAAAGGAAGTCTGATAAACTACTGGTATATTGGGTAGTGTTTGCTGCATAACAAATGATACAACTTTATGTCTTAAAGCCCACTGTTGTTTCATCTCACAGTTTCCTGGGTTGACTACGAAGGTCTTTGTTGGCAGGCTAGGGGTCTCCTGGCCTTATTCATGTCTGTTCAGTCATCCTGTACGTAAGAAGGGGCTTAGCGACCTAGAGTGTCCTCATTCACACAGGGACAGTTTGATGACTCTTTGAAGGGGCTGACTGCTTCTCCACATGGCTTTCTCATTCTCAGGATGAGGTAGTTTTCCTGGTAATCCTGGGGTCAGTAACATGGCAAGGGGCCACCCCATTGCACAGGTACTTTTCAAATCTCAGCTTGAGTTACCTTTGCTAATTGGTCAGAGTAAGTCACATAGCCAGCCAAAGTTAAGAAATGGAGAAACATATTTTAACTCTTGACAGGAGTGCTGTAATTTTTGGCCTTAGACACAATCTATTGACTAGGTAGTACTGTTAGTAAAGAAATAAAGCGATTTGGTCATGGAACAGTAAAGAAAATATAGAAAGACACTGTCAGGAGCCATGCAGCCGAGTCTTGGATCAGCATGACTACCAGTCCAACAGGTTTCCTTGGGGGCAAGGCACCCATGCAAACAGATTCTCACATGGCATGGACCAGTAGACCACAGGGCAGTGTAGGAAGCTGCAAAGTTTGTGCAGCTTGCAGACTTCTTTCTCTCTTATTATATTGCTGATTCTTTGGGTGGCTTAAGTTTTTGTCAGTCACACATGCAATAGCTGTAATTTTACCTGGAAATTCTGCTCTTTCTCAAATATCTCCCCCTAAGATTCAGCAGAGGACTAGCGCTTCTCAAATCTCTTACCCAGAATTACTAACTATAACTCCTAATGCTGGGACCTTTTCTGACCCAATGGAGATAGTTAGGCACGTATGAGAAAACAACACTTGGGGCATTACCCATGTCTCACCGTTCTGGAGAGAAGAGAAAGGCATGCACGCACAGAATAGGGAAAAAGCCTCAGGAATACACAGCTGTTGAGAGGAAGTTCCCTGGACACCAAGCATATAGAATCAATAATAGGATCTGGAATGATGGGAAAAAGGCAATATAAAATATGGGATGATAGATCCATTTTTACCATACACAGGAGCTCATATAGGTGGAAGAAGTATAATATAGTGAGAGGGGAATAGGGAGCTTTATCAGCGTCTGCCTCTTACAGAGACTGAGACATGGGACCCTCTTGTAGAAAGGGGAGTGTATCAAAGCTTATCTTGCAGACATGAGAGAATTGTTTGGATTTGAATATTGTTGTTCTTAATACCTATTTCTATTACTTTTTAACTTGGTAACCACAAGTAGCTGCCAGCTGACATACGCGCTGTGAGAGCAGGATGTGTCTGGCTCCATATTTAGTTAGGCTTGCAAAAATGCTGAACTCTCTGTCTGGAATATGGTTATGTAGGGGGTGGGAAAGTGTATTTGGGGAAGCATAAGGGGGAACAATGGGGGCTTTTAAAATAATGATGTGTTTTGTAAAGTATGATGTATTTCTTAAAAGTCAAAAATAACCAATAATAAAGCTGTTCATGTAAGCCTGGTAGAAAAAAAATTAAAGTATAAATAAAGACAGCTTGAGCTATTCAGGGCTACTTGAGTGCAATCCACCTGGTGGTCAGATTTCTTCCTTGCACGGATACCCCTTCCCCATCTCAGGAACTCAACCAGAGTTGAGGCTGGACCCTGGCAAAACACAATCCTTTGCTGTAGAAATTCATTATTCCCTGCTGGTGGTAACTAAAACCACACCTGATCAGAACAGTTCAGCTAGGAAAACTTGTTTAAGGATAATCTAGTTTTAGTTTTAGTTATCTCAGAATGCAGTATAATATTGGGAATATAAACTGGGCAGTGGTGGTGCTTGCCTTTAATCCCAGCACTCAGGAGGCAGAGGGAGATGGGTTTCTTGAGTTCAAGGCCAACTTGATCTACAAAATGTGTTCTAGGATAGCCAGGGCTACACAGAGAAACCATGTCTTGAAATAAAATTGAGAATATATAGCCACAAATACCATCATGGGATAATACCAAACATGCCCCAGGTATCTGGGATCCTTGTGACTTAAAGTTAAGCAGGCAGGGATACCTCCCTTGGAACACCTGTCAATCCAGTCCTCTTGGTTCCATCAGGAAAGAAGGTCCACCTTTTTTCCCCCAGGGCAGAAATTAAGACCGGGGTGGGTAGGGCGGTGGTGGCACATGCCTTTAATCCCAGCACTTGGGAAGCAGAAGCAGGCAGATTTCTGTGAGTTGAAGGCCAGCATGGTCTACAAGAGCTAGTTCCAGGACAGCTGGGGCTATTACACAGAGAAACCCCATCTCAAAAAACCAGCTCCCCCCCCAAAAGACCTGGGTAGTGGGAAATGGATGAATGGGTGGCAACACCTGGGTAGTCGAGTTATTTACATCAATATCAAGACTTAGTTGCATATGAATGTCAAGTTTTTTCCCCAGAGGAAATCCTTTAAATTAATAATAAGCTTGAGAATATGATCTGGAGGAAAGATTAGGAAACATTCAAAGGACAGGTAGACGATATGTGATAGTCACCTGAAGCAGTTAAATGGTGTTTTTTTTAAATTTAAAAAAGTTATTACCTATCTGGTTTTGTCTGTGTCCATTCACACATATGTATGGTGCACATATGGAGGTCAAAGGCCAGCCTGAGGGAGGCAGTTCTTTCCATCCTCTTGTGGGTCCTGGGAATTGGATTCAGGTCATGGGTCTTGGTGGCAAGTGCCTTTAACTGGCCATAAAATGAAGGTGCAAAAATACTCCATTTTGAGAAAGAACTCCTTTTTAGACAAAACCTAACTGAGGGTGGGGTGGGAGTGAACACAGCCCAGCAAAGTCATAACACTTCCAAGAAACTGTGCCTGCCCTGGTCAAAGTGACCCACCGGGGTGTCCAAACAACATCCGCTTGCTTCAGACATCCATGTAGGCATTCGATTAAGTGCTGTTTTGAAATTCTTTCTTGCAGACAGTCACTGTTTTAAAATTCCCCTATATTCCAACCAATGAATTCAAAAGTTGCATACTTTACCCAATCCTGAAATGCCAAGGCTTGTGCCACCCTGCTTGCAGTTGTTCCCTTTAAAAGCCCATTACCCTGAAGCCTCCTGGCTGTTCTCCCCCACCTACTGTGTCAGAGTGTCAGATTAAGGTCCGCATTAGATAACTTGTAATCAATAAACCCAGCGTGCTTGCATCAGATACGGGCTCCGTGGTGGTCTTGTTTGGGGGTCCTGTGGCATAGCCATAACAAAACAACACTTTTTAAGTTGGTGAGCCAGGGAAGACTTACGGCATCCATCACTAAACAGTCCTGTCAGTGTTGGCAACCACTTCCTTGCATTTTTCTCATTGATAAAATGAAGCATTCTGACTGGATGGTTTTCCAAGTTCCTTCCATCTCTAACCTTTTCAGGGGAGCTGGAAAAAGCAAAGGATAGACATACACACAAAAGGAACGAGTATGATTGGTAGGGTCTCCTTCAGAGCTCATCAGGAAGATCCAAAATGTCTAGAGCATTAAATACACCAGAATGCCTCTATGATTCATTTAACAGGTACTATCTGAGCATCTGCCAAAACACAAGAAAACTCAGTAGTCAGTGACTAGCTGATCTTCCCCATAGGAAGATGACTGGGTCATTTGGATTTGATCCAGTTACCCTAGATAAATCCACTAAGTCGGGCTTGCATGAGTATCAAGTTTTATTACTGAACCATTTCTAGAGAAGAGTGGGTTTGGGTTTGCCAGAAACAAGAAGGCTGGTGCATTAGCCAGGGTTCCAAAAGGCACAGACTGATATTCTCAACATGTATTGAAAGGTGATTTATTAGATTGGCTGATAGGATGTTGTCCTGGTAGCCCAATGATGATTATATCATAATAGAGAGACTGAGAATCTGCTAGTTGCTCAGTCCATGAGGCTGCATGTTTCTGCAGTCCCAATCTGGTACTTAAGGCCAGGAGTATTCCTGGAGAGTTGCTGATTGGAAATCCAAAGAAGCTTGTTCTAGTATTAGAGAAGAAATGTAGCAACAAGACAGATGAGCCTGCCAGGAGAAAAGGCAAGCAGGTAGAAAGCAAAGTTTCCATAGTCCATAGCTTTTCAGCTGGGGTGCCATCAGAAGGTGCCACTCACAGTGAGGGTAGATTCTTACTGCTTTAAATGATCTTATCAAGGAAATTTCTTGTAGGTGTGCCTCCTGGCCTACATTGTAATTGATTACAGATCTAGTAAAACCAACAACAGAGATCAGCCAGCACAGTTGAATTGCTGAGAGCACAGCAGTCAGAGATTACATCAGATATTTCCCCCGGGTTTCAGCTGCAACAAGCATGGACTAACTCCCACAGTTTTAAGCAGCTCTGTAGTGCTGATTTAGCTGCTCCAGTCTTTCTTCTGTGCTTCATCTCAGCATCACAGCTAGTGTCTCCACAAGCTTCAGAGGATTTAGCATTGAAAGCATTGCTTGAAAAACGAGTCAACAAAGAAAGGGCAGGCTGAACACAGGCTTCAGAAGCAAGACCCACAGGCCCAGGGTTGACCGTGATGACAACCAATGCTTAGCATGATGGCTTTGTGCATCAAACATTGCTCTAAGTAGTTAACACTCTATAGCTCTCGACAGAGGACGTGAACACACCCTTACATTGCAGATGAGGAATCTGGGCACATGAAGATAAGGGAGAATGCTCAGTAATCGGCAGAGCTATAACTGAAGTCCAGGACTTGACCACCAAGTCCATTCTTGTAATTGCCACGCAGGACTTATTGATGGTGCCAGAAAATGGGAGAGGGAATAACTCTGGTTACTTCTTGGAACAGCTGAGCAAAGTCTCGGTAGAAAGGAATATAGAGGAGCCAAAATCTATGGTTAATATTACATCTATGAATAAATTATTAAGGAGAGTGGTCTTAACTGAGCTGGTGCAGTAGGGCATGGACAAGAATGTGTAGTTGTGTTCATAATTTTGCTCCAAAAATTATATGTTTGCATTTCAAACAGTGACAGAATACTACTAAAGAACGGGCTTTAGGCATCCACCAAGATGTGGAAAGCAGCTCGGTATTCAAGAAAGAATATTGGGCTGGCAACTGGAACTACAGTAAGAATTCCAGGTCCTTAAGGAAGTTAATTCTTCTGGGCTAGTCTCCTCATGTAAAAAATGATGGGTTTGGACTAGTTGGGAAATAAGGTTTCCTTCAGCCCTATTATTCTATATGAAATGTCAGTTACAGACCACTTGACTTCTTGGCAAACTTTTCTCAAATTTAGAGCTAAACATTTCTTCTGCACAATTATGAAGCCATTGTTTAATCCACATAATGGCAATAGGGTGGAAACTTGATTGTCTCAAAGAGGGCTTGGAAGTCTTTAAAAGAGCAAGCAGTGGTAACCAGATGCAAGGGAAGTGTAATTCATGTTTATGGGAGTAGGAAATTAAGCAGTGAGGACAAGACGTGAAGTTCAGCTCGCCAGAAACATGAACTTGAAGGCATTTGGTAACAGTCTAAAGATGTTTAGGTACAGAAAGGGATTATTAGCAAGTCTGGTCTTCAGTTTCCTTCCTCAATCATTTTTTGACAGACAGGTCGACAGTTTTGGAGCTAAGGGTCAGGGGCTGCCAGGTCCAGAGCACAGGGTCCCTCTGTTAGCAGTGGCCTCAGGGAAGCAGCTTCTCTTTCACTGTTTGCCTCCAGGTCCTGATGTATCCTTCCTGGCCTCGGCTCAGAGGAAGTGCCGAACTGGAGTGCCAAATGGTAAGGTTCTTGGGTGTCTTCATTCAACTCTTCCCAGCGATTCTCCCAGGAAAACCAGGAGATGTAGGCAAGGGGAATCAAACTTCCCGCGGGCAGCGTTGAGGCGGGTCGTAAAGGGGAAAGGACCGGAAGTCGCGGTTGCCATAGCCGCCGATGTGGCCAGCCTCTTCCCCATCTTATCCTCCTCCGGATCCTCCCGCTGTTTTCACGAGACCCGGAAAAAAAGCCAGAACGAGGAAGTGCTGACGCACCGGACCGCACAGATACCCCCCGAGGCTAACCACTCGGACAGCCAGCAGATCTGGGACGAGGACCAGACCGGAAATGGTGGTTTCCATGGCAACGCCTGAGCGGGTTGCCTGGGAAACGACCCCTTTTGGTCTCTTTGAATCTTAGCTGTAGCATTACCTCCAAGGAGGATCGAACATCCTGGACTGTCTCCTGCCATGATTCCCGGGAAATACCGCTCCGTTTCTGGCCGAGCTGCAAACAACGTGAGCTGGGCCTTCCTGCTTTTTTCCCTTTCCAGTAGTCTTGTCTTCTCTGACTGGCGTCTTTGTCCTAGGTGATGGGCTGCATAACTGGGACCAGGGCCGCTCAAGCTATTGTCTGACGGAAGCTAGGGGTTCATGGGCTAGTCCAAAGCACTCGAAGAGTATTTGAATATGGTATGATGGGTCTTTAAAATCTTGCCGAGGATCTGAGCTCCCAGAAGGTGGAGCTGGTCTGCTAGGTAAACATTGGGATTCATTTAGCTAGCTCCCACCCCCTTTCTTTCTTTTCTTCTCCTGAGAAAGGAACCTGTTCTTAGACACTCCCACCTCCTTCGTTCCTACACTGATATATTGGTTGACAAGAGAAATGGCAGGGATCAAAAGCCTGAGGTACAAGGTGGGTCGAATTGGTACCTCTGACATTTTAAAAATAAATCAATGAAAGCTTTTAATTCTTAGACGTCATTTTACAATTCTTCGGGAAAGTGGTTATTAACTAGAAAGGCAAACAATGATGGAGCATTTGACGGTGTTCCAATTTTTGTGATGCCTTTATATCGTGTGAGGGTTTATGTATGTATTTATGTATTAAGAATACATTTTGTGATTTAATTTTTATATTTCAGGTGAACTGCGGACTTCATCTGGTTATTCAAACGTCGTCACTTTCTGACAAAAACAAAGTAAGATTTAAGCAGATTTGTATTTAAGTTGAAAATATATGGTCAGATCTTTTTCACAAATCATTGCATGTTTTAACAATAGAGTCTGACCTGGAGATTGAGTATATCTATTTTGGTCTTCAATGTAAAGCATATTTTATTTTCTGCCTACAAAAAGCCAAATCACCCCCTTATATCAACTTAGATCATTCCATTGGTTACAAGAGTTCTTCCCCCCTTACATTTAAACATTTCTGCCAAAGGCATTTCTTAAAATTGGTTGTATGACATAACTTAATTAAGAAATGCTTTTATTTCTTAGCCATAGGTAAAATGATGTTGTCATTCTACTGGTGGCATCTTGGGAAGAATAAAATGTAACATTTAGGAGGGCTTCACTCTTTATTTCATTTCAAATCAGAGAAGAAAAACTGGCTTAGCAGTGGAAATATTGTTAGAATGTTTTCATAATGTACTGAGTGTAGGATTCTTGTGTGTGTGTGTGTGTGTGTGTGTGTGTGTGTGTGTGTGTGCTTCTGTGTCTATTTATGTGTCTCTGTGGAGTTACAGGCAGTTGTGAGACACCTGTCATGGGTGTTAGGAACCAAACAGGTCCCATGGAAGAGCAGAAGTGGTCTTAACCTCAGAACCATCTTTCTACACTCATACCATTTACCTGTAATAGCTTTGAACTCTCCAGAACTGCTGGCTTCATTTAATTCTGAGATGAACCCTTTTCTTCCTTGCCCGCCTCACCTGAGCACTCACACATGCTCCCCCACCCCATGCTATTTATATACCATACACTTCTCCCTTTAGCCAGAGTGGTCGTGTTCAACCATCACAGTTCAGTTGTTTCCTAAGGAGTTCTGAAATAGGCATCCCTGGATTTCACAGACAGCAGCAGGAAGAGAATCAACAAGGGCCTGAGGAAGGTGAATGGAGGGGAGCCTGCAGCCTCTAAAACGTGAAAATAGCAATACTCCCTTGTCTGACTCCCCTGCTCTCATCATTTGATCATCTTAAATAACAGCGGGATTAATGAAAAATGTATTTCTTATTAATATCAGGCATGGTGTATTGCTTGTAAACCTTTCCTAATTGTCTTTGCCATGTGAGTCCTTTTCTCCTGTTACAGTCCTCTTAGGAGTGCTGTGTTTATTCCAGCATTCTTTTTGTACCATTCACTGTTTGGAGTGTAGCCATGTAGTGTTCACGGTGATAAGATGCAGATGCTGATGTGGTGGTTATAGGATGAGTAAATGAGGAGCATCATAAGCCTCAGAAGATATATTTCTAAAGTTTCTGTTGTGAAACATAAGAGGTCATTCTGGTTTTGACTTTTCAGGCCTATTGTGAAAAATATTTTTTTAAAGTATTTTAAAGATTATTAACTAATTTTAAAATTAACTTTTAAAAATTCTTAAAATTTTTTAAAAATAAAAATTATTTAAAAAGACAGTTAACATTCTTCTTAAATATGCAATTTTATTATGTTAAAATATGACATTTAAATGATTTTAAAAATCAAAAACAGTTCCATTAGCTTTTATTGTTTGCATTTCTTTTTTATTGAGCAAATGATTCTTTCAGTCATGGTATTTGGGGAGGGATTGGAACTATTTTAATCTGATCTTCTATAACTGTTTTAGACTTTGTGTTTGGAAAATTATACCTCCCATGCAAATTCCAACTTAGCCCGTTTTAAATTTACAACTCAGTGGCATTAAGTATATTCACAGCGTTGTGCGACTGTCACCTCTGTTTAGTTCTAGAACATTTTCATCATTCCAAACATAATCCCATATTTATTAAGCAGTTGCTCCCTATTCCCCACTTATTTTAACCCTCTGGAAACCACAAATATGCTTTCTGTTTTTATGAATTTTCCAATTGTGTGTAGTTCATATAACTGGAATAATATGTGGCCCTTCCTGATGTTTTCAAAGGTCAACCTTTTTAAAGGCATATTTTATCTTTTACGTTATAATAAACTTCATTTCTTCATTACTGTGATTTTTTTCTCACAATAACTTTTCTTAAATACTGTATTGCAGGTTGAATTCAAGCTTACTAGAGAAACACCATCATTTCCTGGCAGACTGTTGCAGCATGACTTGGAGAGAACCTACTCCAGTAGGCAAGGTACTGTCAGAACAGAGACCAGGTTCGCTTCTTTAAACTGTTGTTTCTATGACTAAACCTGAACTACAAAATTAAATAGTTCAGTGGTTACAAAATTGGTTTGATATTTGTTTAAATTAGAATTGGTGATATAGATCAACACCACCCACTCACATACACACACACACACACACACACACACACACACATAAACACACACACATACCCCATAGTGAATTGCTTCCAGTGCATTAAAACAAAACAAACAGAGCCCAAGAAACTTATTTTAGTTGGAATGTAGGTTACAATAGAGACTAGGAAAAGAATGTTTTGATCTTAGAAATAAAAATAATGGCTAATCTGAGAATATGGGAAGACAAGTGTTTTGAAAATAAGAAAACAGTGGGAAGTTGGGAATAGGAAGAAGGCGTCGTCTTCCCACACGGTCACACTGTTACACGGTCGCACGGTCACACTGTCACACGGTCACACGGTCACACGGACACGCTGTCATACAAACACAGGCACTTCATCGCTAGAAGCCTTCAGCTTGAGGTGAATCATTTGCAAGTTTGTGAGAGGTGCAGCTTCTTGGTGCATCCCCCCACTGTTGCTCTTTCTGCTTTGGTCAGTTTGGGGTGGTGCCAGGGTGGTTCTGTCAGGGGTGGTGGTGATGTGGCTTGCAGACGGTCCTTGTACAGATGGTAGGTGGTAGGATTTGGCTGTACTTCTGAAACGTGTTTTTAAAACCAAAGTAAAGTCTCCTTCAGAAATCTGAATCTTAGTTGAGATAGTTATTTGGGATGTGCTAGTGTGGAGTAACACTAGTTAATAGCTGGTTCCACCTCTGCTTCTTTGGAGCACGTGCTGCCCCCACCCCGCCTTTGAATGGGACTGTTTGTATGATAAGGGATAAAATATTACCAAATATTTGCTGATGAGGACATAGTGTAGATGTATTGATTTTGTGAAGCCCAGAGGCAAAGTTTCATATATGAGAGCCTTGACCCATAAAATACAAAATAAAAATAAATTTAGGCAGAAAGAAATTGAATTTGCTTTTTCTTAAAAGGTCCCATTCAAAGCCATTCTCTGTGACAAGACGCTCATTTGATGTGTCTTAAATGCGGAATTGTTCATTCCCAGTGCGCCTCTTCCACAGTCCGGGCAGTGTTGTGTGAAGAAAGCCGTGCAAGTTGTAGCTGTTCTCTTGACTTCCGTTCTCAGTTTTATACAACCTAGAGCATACAACTCTGGAAAAAAATGAATTTAAGCTTTGTTGGGCAAGAAGACCTGTGTGTGATTAAACAGCACTGTCACATCTAGACCCCACCCCCATTCAGACAGTTATTACTTTAAAAATGAACCACACGCAACCACCAGCACAACATAACCATGGTTCTCTCAGTCAAAATGAAGGAGCTTGATGTCTCAAAACAAGTCGTCTAAAGTTTAGACTTCAGACTTGTAGGGTTTAGATTCCAAGGTGATTTCCTGGAGGCCTGGTGGGGAGTAGCTGCGCGGTAGCCTGTGTCCTCAGGTTGGTAAGAGCTGGCTTCTCCACTGACCCCTGCGAGCTCATCAGATCGCTTAAGTAATGGAGGGAGGAGGCGATGCTCAACTTCTGCCTCATGACAAAGGAGTGGGAAATCATGTCAGAATCTTGGTCATCATATGGTTCTCCAAGATGAGGCTCAGTGGACAGCCACTGCTGTGTGCTCTGCTCCCTGAACCGCCCGTCTCTACTACCACCTCTGCCACCTTGTCATGTGTCGTCCACCTGCTGCCTCTACCACCCTCTCACGTGTCCGTCCACCTGCTGCTTCTACCACCCTCTCTTGTGTCCTGTGTCCACCTCCTGCCTCTACCACCCTCTCATGTGTCCATCCACCTGCTGTCTCTACCACTGCTCTACCACCCCGTCACGTGTCTGCCACCTGCTGTCTCTACCACCCTCTCACGTGTCCCTCACCTGCTGTCGAGCCTACACCACCCCATCAAGCACTTTAACCAGTTGTAGATCATTTTGTCTCTGACCACTTTGAGACACTGTTTACACCAAAGCGGAGAAATTTCTGATTTTCTTTCTTTCTTTTTTTAAATAGAAATAAAATACAAAGTAGATTTTCAGTTAAGCTCCTCTAAAGTGGAAAGGCAGTTTATCTCCCGTTTGGCTCCTACATCTAAATTCTGCTGAGATGTAAAATGAGACCAGCTGTCGGGACCTTACAGATCGGGTCGGGAAGTCAGGGCACGTGTGACAGAAGAGTGATATCCAACCACCTGGGGGCAGTCTCATGTCAGCGCACACCCACGTAAATACATGGCTGTCCAGAGATTCAAGTCACCCGAGGGCAGTCCGCATGTCAGCGCTATACCCACGTAAATACATGGCTGTCCAAAGGTTCCTGTATGTCCCACTCACAGGATCTGTGTGTAGATTGTAAGACTTTTTTCACCTAATCGTTTTAGTCTTTTGCATCTACAGAAGGGTGTCTGTCACATCAATGGTAAATTGAAAATACTGACATTTGCATGTAAGAGGAGCTGAAATATGTAAGGATAGAATTCTTTCGTTCATGAAGAGTAAGTGAAACTTATTCTTTGATTATTTGCCTCTATATTCCAAATCATGGAACTCTTTGATCTTTTAAATCTCAGATTGCCTTGAAGTTCTTATAGTAATTCAAAAAACCTAATGAAATGTTAATCAAACAAAATGAGATTCTTTATTCCCTTGCATTTCCTTTCATCCTGTTCCACTGACCTTGGCATATAATCTTTATGCCGTAGCTAATCCTCGAGCGTTTCTGTCTTTGGACTCTACATCAGTGTGTTGGTTCTTGTGGCTTGGGGATCCTGCCAGCAAGTATTCCTCCCGTTTGATGTTTGTTGCTGAGCACAGTGTCAGCTCCAGGTGCTTGCCTCTTGGACAGCATGATTAGCTGTCTTGATGTTTCATGGTCTTCAGCAAAGTGAGATGTGAGCTCTGATTGTTTTATGGAAAGCATGAGATGGCCTGGAAAGGCCAGCTGATACGGGTACCACTGCCTTTCAGTTAAGAGGTGTGTGAGTGTGTGTGTGTGTGTGTGTGTGTGTGTGTGTGTGTGTGTGTGTGGCTTGATTTTAGGCTCTCGTCAGTAGTGATCAGAAAGTCTATTAACTTCTAGGTTAGGATTTTCTCTTCGGGTAGTCTAAGCAGCAGAATTCTGCAGTAGCCTTGGGTTCTATCATCCTACTGATTGCTCCATCAGGTACTTCCTTGTCCCTTGCTGCTTTCAGTGATGGTCAGTCTCCAGCGACAAATATAGCAGATAGCCTCTGGTGTTCAAAATTTTTAGAGTTTTTTCTCTTTGCTTCCAGACCACTCTGTAATCTTCTATTTCTTTAAAATATATCTTAGTGTTCACCTCTTCCTAATCTCATTTGTGATGTGTTTTATCTTCCACTAACTAGACACACTACGTGCAAAGGGACTGGTCTCCTTTTTAGAGTAGTTATACACATTTTTAAAATTTATATATAGATGTTTGCCTGCATGTGTATCTGTATCACAAGCAAGTTCAGAAGAGGGAGTTGGATCCCCCAGAACTGAGTTGGTTGTGAGTTGCCATGTGTGGTTACTGAGAATCAAACCTGGATCCTCTGTGGTAGCAGCCAGTGCTCTTGGCCATTGGGCTCCCTCTGCAGCTCGGTACTGTTCTTTTGTAGTCTGTCTTTTGCACATTGTTCTAACTTATTCATTTCATATGTGTTTTTCTCCAAGAAAAGTTTCTTACTATCAGAAACACCCAGCCAACAGCCTTTAGACTTCACCGGGTATCATATCCTTTCTGGGTCCCAGCTACAGAAGCCTCAGTTTGTCGACATCCACGTGCTGTCTTTGCAGCACAGAGAGGACAAACAAGGATGTGAGGTTTACGTCCGCTATCCCACGTTACTTTCTGTATCTATCCTATAGCAAAGTCATGTGTTGTGTAGCTTTGTGATAAACTTTTTGATATTTTGAAGGAGATGGAAGAGTAATAAGTCCGTCGCCTCGTAATAAGTCATCATGCATCTCATCCACAACAAACGTGACAGAACTCTGTGGGCTGGACATGAGAACTGCTACAAGCTCCCTGTCAGCATTTGGAGACTCTTCCATTCAGACACCTTCAAAGCCCAGAATCCGGCAGGGCTGTCATAGTGCTGGCCCCAATGTATCTGGTAATGAGGGGCGATCCTGTAGTGTATCGTGTGGTTGGCATGTAGTGTCAGGAGTTAGAGCAGTAAAGGGATCAAGACAGCACCAGAGCACATTAGTTCATTCAGCTGACCTGTAAGGCAAGGGAAGGCTACCTGGCACCCACAGAGCACAGAGTTTAGGGTTGAGAAGAAGACAAGCCCGGTGGAATAATCAGCTGCTAGTACGGAAGCTGTGGAAATGACTGGAAAAGCTGTCTCTGTAGGCTCCAAAGCTCCCTATATAAACAGTGACTCTAGCTTCACAGCTGCTATGATTTGCCTTAATCAAGTGACTTGTGTATCGTTTTCAACAGGTGATCATATTAATCTGGTGAGCTCATCAATGCCACCATTTCCCATTCTCCAGCGTTCCTCTGAAGAGAAGATTCTTTACTCAGACAGGCTGACTCTGGAAAGGTGAGCACATCTTCCTTTCTCCCTTTCTCAACATCTGCTCTCCTGTTTGCTTCTGGTCTTCCCTCTGATGTCACCTTCCCACTGTCTCCCCAGATGCATCCCTACCACCTACGCATGCTCACTCCCTTCTCTGCTTTATCTTCCCCCTTAGTGTTTACCGTTCTCTAGCATGTTAAATATTGACTTGTGTTTGCTGTCTGTGACCTACTAGAATATAATCTCCATAAATGGTGATTTTTGTTCAGTTGTGTTCTTGGGCACCTAGAACAGAGAGCCTGGTACAACATGGGCTCTTGATTAAATGCTGTAGAAGGAGGTGAATATGTATAAGATTTGGTGCCCTTCTTTATAACCAGGAAGGGATTTGTAATGGGATGGTGGGCATAGAATCCCAACAGATGGAACATCTGTGCTGTGCACAACTGGCTTTAGCAGGATGCAGCTGCTGCATGAGTTAGCTCTCCTGCATGTACCAGGGAAAGGCCCTGTTCTGAAGGTAGAGTTCTAGTTGAGACCAACCTTTCTCATGACAGCTTTAGAAAGCGTCACGATTTTGAAGTTCCCACCCTAAATACTGCCTTATGTTTATACCTTTCCCAGCAGCATTTCATGTTTGAAGGATTGTGTAGGAACTTCCCCTTCAGTCTTTAAAAACACATTCAAGAACAGTAACCTAGTCTTGTGTTACTTGACATTAGTAGGAGCCCTGTTTGTAAGACTGTGACTTAAGAAGTTTGGTGCTTCTATGGTAGCTCAGGGGTAGCTTGGGCAGCTTTAAAGATGAGTTTTTGGCAGGCTGAGTGTCTAGAATGGAGAAACCAGCACTGATTAATAGACACTTGCTTATGAAGAAAGTCAGGACCAAGGAAACTGGCTCTCCTTGAAGGATGAAGGCTGGCCGTGAGACGGTAGCACCGCAATGATACCATTGCTGTCATATGTGCAGACGACAGAGTTGGACCAGCAGCAGGGTACCACATGGAAGTCTTGTTTGACAGCCAGTGGGTAATAGTAGTGATTTCTGCGTTATTGTGTGTGTGGCTTCTTGGTCAGGGAACTGAGTGTTCAAGGGAAGACTCTAACCATAAGAAGTACTTGGCCTCACTGATTTAAAAGTAGGCCTAAAATATCAGGAAGACAGCATGTTCCAAGAAGGAAACAGATGTCAAATCATGGTCCTACACAGACATTTGATAGCGCAGGAGGTGCCATAACCCAAGGCTTTTACAGACACAGCAGAGCCCCCCCTGGGTGGGTAGGGCATTTTTTCCTCTCTTGCTCTGCTGAAGTGGCAGGGATTACTGGGGTAAGGGAAAGTGACTTTATTTCAAGGCTGAGCGGTTTGAGAAAGGAAGACAGGAGGTGATTTTCCCGTGTGGGTAGCAACTGATGCAAAGACGGGGGGTTGAAGCTTTCACTATGAGAGACAGACTGAGCAGAGAGGACATGATTCAAGTTTTGCTAAGAGCAAAGCTACAAACTTCAGCTAGCATATCTGCAATCATTTAAGTTATAGTTTATGTAACAGAAATGTCAGCTGTGAGCGTATAAAGCACGAGATGGATTCTAAATGTGATCCACACAGAACCGGTGCTACTGCACAGTGGTTTTTACTTTTCTCCTCTCTTAAATGAATTTCCCCAGAGTCTCCTCTCTCCCCCATACCTCCCCACCCTGCTCTCTGTCTCTCTTTCTGGGACAGGGCCTCACTCTTTATCCACTGCTGGCCTAGAACTCACTATGGAGATCAGGGTTGCCGCAAAATCAGATATTTACCCGCCTGTGCCTCTGCCTCCTTAGTGCTAGGATTGCAGGCGTGCACCACTGTGCCCAGCTTTAAGGGTCTGTTCTTAAAGCAGGATATCTTTACCACCATTAGCATTCCCTTTTTGTCCCTACTAACCAATTTTTTTTTCATTGCAACAAGAACTCTGATCCGTCCATATTCTGCCTGTGTTTATAACATTCTGGCTGGCTTTCTTCAAAACTCCCATTCATGAGGTGTCACTAAGGGAATGTTTCTAACAAACCACACTAGCATTGTTAAAGCATAGCCAGAGCTGTTTCCCTTGAAGAGCCTTTGACTCTCCATGCAAAATCTCCTAGGCCCTCCTCCTTCACCATGGAGGTTATGACGTGGGTAGAATTCTTCAAGGGTCATGACTTTATTTACTCCACAAAGGAGACAGAAGAAGTTCACTGTTTTGAATACGACCAAATACACACAGAATTGTGTTCCATCTGGTCTTGAAAACCATGAATATTCTGCAGAGTTAAAGCTGGTGTTGTACAATCGAATCCAGCATTCAGCCTCAGTAAAGGTTGCCTTACAATTAAGGGGCTTGGCATGGAATTTTCCATCAGTGTCCCCTGTTGTAGATGGCAAGATTTCTTCTCATTCTCATGAACTTTTGTGAGTCAGTGATTCTAAAATAAACCTGTTAGTATGGTTCTTGCTCCCATGACTTAGTCACTCAGAGAAATTTTGACATCAGTGACTGATACCAAACGCAGTTGTTTTTTTTTTTTCTGGTTTTGTGACCTGATTTGACCATCTAAACCTCTCCCAGAAAGACAATTATATTTGAAAGCTTTTGATATTAATGTCATGTGAAATTAATATTAGAGACTCGTTTTAAAATACAATGAGAGTTTAGACTTAACTTTAGTGATTACTCTTGTCAGTGTCCATGTCCCCCTTTCCCTCCCCCAATTCACAGTTAAATTTAGGTCTCTTCCCTGGGGTCAGGAAGTAGTCCAAATAACCTTTTTATTTTTAAAAAAATATTAATTTAATTGTATGCATGTGTGCTTGAGTGTATGTCTGTGTGCCACATGCTTTCCTGAGCCCCTGAATGTCAAAAGAGAATGCTAGAATTCCTTGAACTGCAATTTTAAGCTGAGTTGTGAGGTACTGGGAACTGAACCCAGGTCCTCTGTAAGAGCGGTAAGTACTCTTAACTGCTGAGCCATCTCTCCAGCCCCAACTTACGTTTCCCTTCTCACAACCTGGGTGCACAAACATACTACTTACTCGTATTTAATAGAGGAAGCCGGAAGAGGATGCTGACTCAGAATCTTACCTACATTTTTTTTTCTAGACAGAAGTTGACTGTGTGTCCTATCATCGATGGGGAAGAACACCTTCGTTTATTGAATTTTCAGCACAATTTTATAACTCGGATCCAGAATATTTCTAATCTACAGAGGTTAATATTCTTGGACTTGTATGATAACCAGATTGAAGAAATCAGTGGGCTTTCCACACTGAGGTCTCTCCGTGTCCTTCTGTTAGGGAAAAACAGGTATTTGTGAAGTAGTTTCTCTCCATGTGTGGGTATGTGCATGTGTTGCATGTGTTGGGAGGGTTTGTGTATATGGGGTGTGTGTGAGTGTGCACTGTACACGTGAGTGCATGTGCGTTTGAGCATGTGTGTGTAGGAACAGATGCATGCACATGTCTGTGCAGGTGCTCACAGTGTTGTAGAGGTGAGAGGAGGACCTTTGGTGTCCTGGCTGTCACTGTGCCTTTTTCCCTTGAGGCAGGTCTCTCACTGAACCTAGGACTTGCCTTTTGGGTATGTGGGGCGGGGCACCAGACTGCCAGCCAGTGAGCCCCAGGATATTCCTATTGTTGTACCCAGCTTTTATGTGGATGTTTGGGATGCAAATTCAGTTCCTTGCTTTTATAGGCCGCACTCTTAGCTGCTAAGGTCTCACGGAAGCAGTTCTTGCTTATAGCCTAATAGAATCCATAGAATGTTCAGGTGGTAAGTCACAGCAGACTAATTCTGTAGGTATTACTAGAGGAGAGCTTAGCGGAAGTCAGTGGTAGCACACTGGCCAAGCATGCATGAAAGCCTGGAGTTGAGTTCTAGCCCTGGAAAAATCTATCCTGATTTGCTCTGTGATACCCAGTCTGACAATCCTGGCGTTGCTCCAGCACCATGCCTTAGATAAAAGTGATTGGAAGAGTCCAGCTTTGACTTTATGATTTCTTAGAATATGTTGTAAGCATATGTGCTCACTTGAAGCTTGTACGTGTCTTTCCATTCTTATTGGTGTTTACCTGAGAGGAACATTTGCTCCTTTGCGATTGTTAAATCAGTGGCAAATTCTTTTTCAGAGAGTAGTTCTCATATGTTTTATTTAAATATTTGTTTATGGTTTGAATTTTATGTATATGTGTATGTTTTCCTGAGTGCATGTCTCTGTACTGCCTGTGTGCATGAACCTATGAATTAAATCCCTGGAGCTGGAATTGCAGGCCATTGTGAGTTGCCTGATATGGGTGCTGAGAGCCAAACCCAGGTCCTCTGCAAAAACAGCAAGTGCTTTTACCGGGGGCGCCATCCTTCCAGCCCCCGAGTATGTTTTAGTGTCACGTCTTGTGGTGTACTGTCCCGGTTCCTTTGCTATAGCTCCATCAGGCAGTAGCTACACAATTCCTGACTCATGGCCTTGAAATCACTTATGAGTTTTCATTCAGTTTTGCCAAATAACTTTGAATACCTTAGAAGAAGGATTAACAGAGTCTAAAAATTAGTAATACCTTTTGGTTTTTGGCTTTTTCAAAGCTCATGGTTGACATCCTGATAGCAAGGAACAGTTTGTAAGAGAAAATATATATAATCTAATATGATAGAGTAGTCTTCAGATAAGAAGACCCAAAGAAACAGATTAAAAGTCACATTGTGTTTGTAGGTTTGATGGCTAGTGGGCAGTCTTAGTGGAATGTGTTGGGCAGAAGGAATGTCCATGTCGTTCATGGCTATACTCTGGACGACTCTGCAAGGCCTTAGTGCAGGCTTTCCTGTGGCTGTTTTATTCCTGTTGCTTCTGTTTATAAAGGGCTTAGGATGCACTCTTGGGTGATGTAGGTCAGAGAGTCTTTTTATGGCCTTAAGGGAAAGTAGGGGGAGGAGGTTAGTGTGACCTTCCTGCCTCTCCAAATTTCTTACTTTATTTCAGTCTAAATTGTGTAATATTCAAAGTGTTGTGTTTGGAGATGTATTCTTAACTTTATTCTCAAGGTCATGTCCCAGATTTTAGCATCATATTTTCCCCTGACGTTTCTCTGAAAGTTTCTATTAGTGTAGTTTATTAGTTCAAATGTTGCATTAAGAATTCCACTAAAAAATAAATTACAGAGTTGGAGGGGCTGGAGACATGGCTCGGTGGTTAAGAGTGCGTACTCGACTACAGTTCATTTCCCAGCATCCATATCAGGCCTGTTCTCAAAAGCTTCTAACTCCAGCTCTAGGAGAACTGACACCCTCTTCTGGCCTCTGTGGGCAGTGCGCTTACTGGCCCTCCACACACATAAACACATAGTTAAACATAAGAATAAAAGAAAAAGTTCCACATAGTTTGAGAGAATTTGGGAAATTATAAGCCCATAGGATATTAAAGTATGAAGTGACCTCAGAAGTCAGTCCTTTCATTTTAGAGACGTGAAAATGGCATGGTCAAATGGATCTGGCATAGTCAGTTATGGAAACTCTACCACACGCCAGGAGTCTGTTCCCAGGCAGCTCACTGAGCTAAGTGAGGAGGAGCTGACGTTTGACTTTAAGACTTTCTTTTCCAGGTGTTCGGTGCCACTTCCACAGGCCTGGCTCCTTTCTGGTTCTCTGAGTTATAAGTACCTAGCTCACATTTATTCTTTAGTGCAATGGCCTAAATATATCTCCCTTTTCATCTTTAGATGAAGATATTTTCTAGAGATATCTGTGATTCCCATCTCTAATGTAAACAATATTCAAAGGCTGGTTCTGGTTGCATCCAGTTAAAATCATCTCTCTATTCTTTCTGCCTGTTTCTACTTTTTGGTTTTTCAGAAGAAATTTGTTCATCTTGACCTGGAAGACAGAATTGTTTTGGCCTTCTTGAAGTACCTGAGGTTTCCTACTTTGAGGGATCCAACACCCTCTGCTTTGTGCTTATTTTGCTACAATAGAAACAATCTAATAAGACTCCTCTTCTTTCTTCTCCTTCTCCTTGGTTTTTTGTTTGCTTGCTCTGCAAGCTATATTTGGATTTTCACCAGAGACACTGTTAAACAGTTTTTGAACTGCTAATGCCCATGAATCAAAGGGAAACGTGTTACAAGAAAATGTGCTACACTCTCCAAGATCAGGTGTCTCTCAGGTCTCTGTAACATATGCCTCTGATTTCTAACACATCTGCCCATGCTCCTAGCTGGACATCTTGTAACAAAAGTCCTACAGACTCTTAGATGCAGAGCTCTGCTGAGCATGAAGGACCTGGCTGAACATCTCCAGCTGTGTATTGTGGATGATTTTTGGCTTCCCGTTAGTCAGAACAGGTTTCTCCAGCTTCTTTTGAAAATTAGAGCATACAAGCTTCTAGGCTCAGAAGGCCGGTGGAGCTTCTTCAGTGCCATTGCCTTTATGTTGTTTAAGTCCTCCAGGTCTCAGGTTCACTGTTATTTAAATGATTACCCAAAAACCTCCAGTCTCACTTTGCTGTAATAACTACACATGGTCTCCACTGGGCCTCTGATCTGAGTGCTCTTGGTGAGGATAATTTCTGTTATCCATGAAGAGTAAGTTTCAGAGTGTTAAAACCATAATTCTGTGCCTGGATAATGGCTCTGTGGGTAGGATGCTTGCTGCACAAGCATGAGGACCTGAGTTCAGATTTCCAATTTAAAATGCCAGGCATGGTTATGTACATTTGTGACCCCAGTGATGGGGAATGGAGACAGACTTGCTGGCCAGGCAGTGTACTCAGAATGGTGTGCTTCAAGTTTGGAGAAACATCCTGTCTCAAAAAGAAAAGCAAAAGCAAAATAAATATATAAATAAGGCAGAGATGTGATTAGAGCAAGATATCTCCACATCAGCCTCTGTCCTTCACACACACTTGCGTTCACGAGTGAATGCATACACACAGTGCATATGCACACATACCACACACACACACACATACACCCCCCCCCCCACACACACACCTCCTATTTCTTCATAAGTAGCTTAACTGTAGGCCATTGTTTGACTAACTCCATGTGGGAACCAACTGGAGGACCAAGCTAATTCAAAGGAGACTGACTAGGAGGAGCCGATCATTCATGTTTTAGCAAGCTCTTCAGCTGAATCTGATCCACATAAGAGTTGAAACCACGTTTTAGGGTCTGTCAGTGTGGGAATATGAAAGAATGGGATCAGCAACTTCTCTAATAGCCATGAGATCAAATTGTTGTTAAAAAGCACAGCTCTTTCCTAAGCTTTATGGTTCTGCTTCTGTAACTCCCTCCAAGTGTGCTAGGTTTATCAGGAGCAAAACAGAAAATCCAAAAACAAAAACAAGGGGGAAAAATCATCAAAGCTTTGTCTGTTTCATTGTACTTCACTTTTCATTTATATGTCTATTAACCAAATATTTAGATGTTAGCTAGCATGCTATGAAGTACCTGGCCTTAGATAAAGGCCTTTGAGTCCACAGGGATGCTCTGGTTTGGGTGAAATGAAGTAGAAGTGTTTTTTTCAGTAGTGTGTTTTCCAGGAAAAGAACAGATTCTGAAGTTTTAGGAGAGATAAGTAAGGAGATTGTGGGGAGTGTAGTCTATCTGAATGGAGAAAAGAGTTATAACCATGCAGTAGTGCTCTCTGGTGGGAGGTGAGACCATTTTTATCAGTAAGTTGGATTGAATTGGGTTGTGATGGAGTCGTTGTTGCTTTGGCAATGATATCAGATGGCTGAGGCCTGAAAGCAATAACTATTGATGAGGTTTAAGTGTGTACTGTGCTAGCATGATGATTTGCCTTCTGGAAGCATCGAGGAAGGTGGACACTGTTCTTCGACCCAATAAATAATGAGAACAGGAATAAGTAATGATAGATGCTTTGGTAAGGATGACATCTTTCCTTTATTTCCTTGCCTCTACTGAGTAGTTATGGTGCGAATCTGTAGGATCCATAGGAACAATAAATAAGCCTTTCATGCTAAGAGAGTGTCCTGTGAGTAGCAAGACAGAGAAGAACACGGGTAGGCCTAACCACCAGGGAGTTAGTTAAATTTGCAGTACAATTGAAAAAAAAAAAAGAAAGAAAGAAAGAAAGAAAAAAGAAAAAAGCGCTTTTTTTTCTTTTTTAAATTTTAAAGTATCATTTTACTGTGTTGCCTGGGCTGGCTCCAAATTCCCGAACTTCTGGACTCAAGTGATCCTTTTGCTTTGGGACTATCGCCATGTGCCTGGCACTGCCTCCCTCCCGCCCCCCATAACACGTGCCTTGACCTAAGGTTAGAAGTAGAATTGCTGTTCTCTAAAATAAGACATTTATGCGTCTTTCCCCAAGTAGTAGTAACAGTACTGCTCTGTGTGTATTCACTGGGAGATCAAGAATTTAAATATTAAAATGAGTATACCATTCTGCTTCAGCAGGCTTTGAGTTACTCATAGATAAGATGTGACTACATTTCTATTCAATTCTACTTATTCTAATTTTCAGAATCAAGAAAATCTCAAATTTGGAGAATTTAAAAAATTTAGATGTCTTGGACCTTCATGGAAATCAGGTATTGTACAGCTCTTTCTCTCCCCTCCCTCTCTCCCTCCCTCTCTCCCTCCCTCTCTCCTTCCCTCCCTCCTTACTTCCCTCTCTGTGTCCCTCTCTCTTTGAAAGTCTCCAGCACATTTTGTGTTATAAATGTTTCAAGAATCACACTAACATTGAATTGTAAGAGTCGCTTTACGGATTCATTGACTTTCTGAGGTCTTCAGCCTTCTGGTGCAGGATTTCCTAGTTTCTTAGAAGTAAATCACAGATGAGACCTTGGCATCTGTCTAATTATGACAGGCTTTATTCAGGCAAATTCTCAAGATCTGTAATCTTCCTGACTTCTTTCTGTATCAGTGTTTCTCCCTCATCCTGCCGCTTGCTTGCTCATCAGAGGTCAGCAGTGAACTGGATTTTGTGACCATCATGCCCTTATGGTTTTAAAGTTGCTTTAAAGGAATTGATATTTTATCTTAGTCAAGGTTCTCTATAGGAACAGAACTGAGAGAATGTATATGTGCTGGTTAGTTTTATGTCAGCTTGACACAAGCTAGAGTTATCTGAAAGGAGACAACCTCAATTGAGAAATTTCCTCCGTAAGATCCAGCTGTCGGGCATTTTTCTTAGTTAGTGATTGATGTGGGAGGACCCAGCCCATTTTGGGAGGGGCTTTCTGTGGGGTGGTGATCCTGGGTTCTATAAGAAAACAGGCTGAGCAAATCATGAGGAGCAAGCCAGTAAGCAGTACCCCCTGTGGCCTCTGTATCAGCTGCTGCCTCCAGATTTCTGCCCTGTTGGTGTTTCTGCCCTGGCTTCCTTCAATGATGGACTGCAGTGTAGAAGTGTAAGCTGAATAAATCCTTTCCTCCCCAAGGTTACTTTGGTCATGGTGTTTCATCACAGGACTAGAAATGGTGACTATGATTGTGTGTGTGTGCGCGTGTGTATGCGTGAGTGTGTTTTATTAAAATGTCTCATACAGTTTGGTTCACATAGTTCGACAATTGCTGTCTCCCACTGGAGAGAACAAAAATCTGCTAGTTGCTCAGTCCACAAGTGTGGATGTCTCAGCAGTCCCAATCTGGTGCACAGGCCTGGAGGATTCTGGGAGAGCTGCTGGTCTTCAGTGTCCAGGGGAAGCCCAGAGAAGCTCTAACACCGGTGAAAGGACCACAGCAGCAGACCTTGCCAGCAAGAGGAAGGGCAAGCAAGCAAAAAGCAGTTTCCCTCTTCTGTACCCGTGTATCTGGGCTGTCATCAGAAGGTGCCACCCACATTTAAAGGTGGATCTTCCTAGTTGAGGTAATCTGATGAAGAAGCCCCCATGGAGTGCTTGTTAGCCTGCACCCAGCCAGCCTGGCCACCAGACCGGCCATCAGTCATACTGTTTTTAAAACTATCACTACAAATGAAGCATTTTGTGATACTAATACTTTTAATATGATTATTTTGATATTGAAATAATAAATACTTGAGGTTTTTCAAGTTACAATATGCCTTTGAGAGTTCACAGGCACCTGTGACAAACACCATGTCACTTGATCGTGTGCAAGCGTCATCTGCTGGCCACTGTTCAGGGACTTACTACATTCCTAAGTTTCACCGTGCTATGATAGTCTGATATTAAGATTGCACATTTGTACCAAGTAGTTATTTCCTTAAGTTCTGTAGCCACAAAGAAGGAGTTTGAAATGAGAATCTAAGTCTCTTTTTAAAATGTTCAACTTCAACAAGCAAAACTTTTGTGTATTTCAGAGCAAAGAGGTACAGCCTTTGTGATGTTAGGTCACAAAAAATATATCAAGAGGTGAACCATTCGATACAAACACCAGATTATCATCAGGGCCTGTGAGACACCTAAGGGAGAAAGGCATGCACTCCCAGACCTGCCAACCTGAGCTCTACCCCTGGAGCCCATATGGCAGGAGGAGAGAGCAAACTCCCACAGTTGTTCTTGACCTCCGCACTCATGCCTCCCCCAAATAAATGAATAAATGTAATAAAAATAAATAAAGCTTAGGCACCAGCTAAGGGAGAGTGTTTGATCTTTAGAATCCACTCATTAGCAATGGGGGAAACCTCTCTGGAGTAAGCACTCCAACACCTGTGAGGCGGAAGAGAGGCAATGTCACCCGTGCACTCCAACACCTGTGAGACGGAAGGGAGGCAACGTCAGCCATGCACGCCAACACCTGTGAGATGGAAGGGAGGCGATGTCACCCGTGCACACCAACACCTGTGAGATGGAAGGGAGGCGATGTCACCCGTGCACTGCAACACCTATGAGACGGAAGGGAGGCGATGTCACCTGTGCACTGCAACACCTGTGAGACGGAAGGGAGGCGATGTCACCCGTGCACACCAACACCTGTGAGACGGAAGGGAGGCGATGTCACCCGTGCACTCCAACACCTGTGAGACGGAAGGGAGGCGATGTCACCCGTGCACACCAACACCTGTGAGATGGAAGGGAGGAGAGGCCACTGGTGGACCAATGCCAGGACAGCTCTTGCAAGCCTTCAATGCTGGATCTAATTTGTATTCCCATTTTATACTCTAAAACTACAAGGTGGGTAAGCAAGCAATCAAGATTTCACAGAGCTTACATGACAGTCAGCAAGAAGCCTATGTGGTAGTCATCAGGTCGTTAAGGGCAACAACTCATTATTTCAGTTATGTTTCCAGGTCATTCTGTTCCATGTTGCAAGTGAAGCCACGTCTAACAAATAGGCAGTGCTGTAAGTGAATCACTAAATCAATCAATCAATATCTAATAATTGGTCTTTTCTACCTCATTCTACTTCATTAGAAATTAAGACTGCCTAGTGAGCAGCATGTTCAGTACAGTTGTCTTATGAATGTGAAAGTGTTTTGAGGTGTGACGGTTCTGGTCAGGAAACAGATCGGAGGGTGGAAAGAGATGGAGAGGAGCTGTCTTAGGCTGCTTCCTACTGCTGTGATAAACACTGTGACCAGAATCACCCCAGGGAGGAAAGGGTTATTTCAACCTAAAGTGTATAGTCTGAATGGAAGTCAGACAGGAACTTGGAGGTAATAACTGAAGCAGAGACAATGGAGGGGTGCTGCTTACTGGCTTCCTCTTCTTTACTTGTTCAGCCTGCTTTCCTATAGCAATCAGGACCAGCTGCCCAAGGGTGGCACTACACGCAGTGGGCTGCGCCCTCCAACATAAGTCAATTAAGAAAACATCCCCAAAGACTTCCCTGCAGGCCACCTGGGTGGCAGCACTTCCTCAGTTGATGTTTCCCCTTTTTGGATAGCTCTAGCTTATACTAAGTGATAAAGGGCTGACTGGCACAGGGAAAAACTGTTCTCTGGTGAGAGGACAGATGGGGCACACGTCAGAATAATCTCAAATGGGGACACGTTAGTGGTAGGTATGTGGTAAGGTAACAGATAGAATAAATATTTAAAAAGTGGAAACATCAAGACTTAGCCTTCTCTATGAGAGCAGGAGTCTGGGAGATTGACTCTGGTTTCCAGTCCAGATTTTGAGCTGGTTTACCAGATTTTGTTTTCCTAGGAATGCTTCAAAAAGATACAAATGGGCTCCTAGAAGATTCTCCTCTTTCAATACTTTCAGTACAGGGAGAGCATACCCTTCCTGTGCTTGGCAGACCCTGCCCTTTCCTTACACAGAGGTGGGAAATTTGTGTTTATTCAGGCACTAGAACTTACAGCTCTCCTGATGTATTCAGAAGCCCTGGATTCTAGTCAGTGTGGCTCACAGTTAAGCCTTTCTTTTCAACATTCCTGCCATTTTGTCTATGTATGGCAGATAAATCAAAGCCTCTGTGTGTGCTCTTGGCACGCCCCTTGCCTAAAGCTTCTGTCACTTTCTCTGTGCTTGTAACTTTGTCCATAGCTGAGAGGATTGTAGGCAGAGACTGCTTGTTCATTTCCCAGCTACCCAGACCCAAAATAATCACACAGAAACTGTTTTAATTACAACACTGCTTGACCAATAGCCTAGGCATCTTTTTAGTTCTTATATCTTAAATTAACACATTTTTATTATTTTGTGTTTTACCACAAGGCTCATGGTTTATAGGTACCAGCACATGGGTGTCTTTCTCCTCAGGCAACTACATGGCATCTCCCTGACTTTGCCTATTTTTTTTTTCTTTATCTGCTTGGAATTTTCACCTTATTCAATTCTGCCCTTCTATAGGCCCTTGTAGCTTTATTCATTAACCAGTGGTATTCACATCTTACAGAGGGGAATCCCACATTACCTCCCCTTTTCTGTCTAAATAAAAAGGAAGGTTTTAACTTTAACATACAAGATAACATATAACAAAGCAGTTTATCAAACAAGAATTATAGTTACAACATTTAATCTGTTTACACTTGGCAAATTAAGGGAAATACTTTATTATTTACTTTATCTTTGTGAGTCTACATTTTTATATTTATTTTTTATAATTATAGCTATTTTTAATTCCATTAAAGACTCCAGAAGGATATAATATTACCTAAATAAACAGTAAGTGCATTGTAAGCAACTTTCAAAATTCTAGAATTGACAGAGACATCTTATTGCCTGGACAGTCACCCAAAGTTCTTCGGTAATGTTGAGTCATCCATCTTTAGCCTGCAGTCCCATAGTATTTAGCAGACTTTTCCATGAAACAGAAAATTTTAAGAGAGTTCCACCTATATTAGCAGTTTATCAGTCACTTCCTTTTGTGTTGTGCAGCATGTCTGGCAGACTCTTTCATGAAGCAGGAACCCTGAAGGACTGTCTCATCTTTAGGCAAATTTAGCAGTCATTTTTCTGTGAGTCCAGTTCATACAGCATAACATCAGCAGTTCAGGCAGGAGCAGTCTCTTGCCCAAATGGCTAGCAAACTTCATAAAGAGCCTCTTTGATGCCCATCTTCCTCTTGAAGTAATTGGTGATGCCAGGAGTAGATGTGTGTCATTGTCATGAAAAGTCCTAAGTTTTCAAAAGTTTAAATGCCATATTCTGTTAGTCTTTGAAAGGTTTGAAGAATACCTATCTAATTGAAATATAGCTCTATATATCTAGAAAACCTAACTAAAATGACTACAAGATTGACTATTATAGATGATTATCTATTAACCTATATTTTTAATTATACATTACATTTTTAAATGAGCTGCACAAACACAATACCTTAAATAAGAGCAGAGATGTATATAACAAAATTGACCTCAAATTTGTATCAATAGACTAAGATCCATACCAATAAAATGTATTCATCTCTATATCATATCCCCTTTAAATGTAAACTAACCTTTATAAACAAAATTTGAAATTTGGGCATAGTTTTTTTAAAAACTGTTTTTCATTGGGCAGAGTATTTGGTGGTTTATGGAGACCTTTTGTGGGATCTTGATCCATTAAACCATATTAGTCTGGAAGGAATCCAGATTCTCATCCTCTGTGGAAGCAAAAGCAGAACCTCTTTTTTCCAAAGCAACATATCTTTAGGCCCAAATTTTGAAGTTAAAATACCTTTAAAATATATATGTTGGTTTAGCTTAGCAACCATTACAATGAAATGTCTCTCTGTATTTAGCTCATTTACAGTAAAAAGAAAACACAGTGATATACATAATCCAGTCTCTCTGTGTATTTTTATATTTGCACAGCTTATTCTTTAACTCGATTACTTTTTTATAAGTTTAATATTTATTTTATTATTTTTACTTTTTTAAATTTATGAATGTCTATACTCTTTTATATCATAATTTCCTATACTCTTTTTTTCTCTCTCTCCCAAGCCTGTGTGTATTTCAGCATACTATGATCCATTTAGGGTTTATTTTTGTCTCATTCTGTCTTTATTGCCTATCTGTAATCCTTTTCTGACCAGGACCGCTTCTTAAAATGCTAAGCAGTGTGACTAGGACTAAGACTGTTTTGCCTTTGGGCTCTTCCAAGTCCAACATGACAAAGGTCTGTTCACTGCCTCTGAGACTACTGGGTGGGAGCCATCCTCACCACCTCAACTCTGGGTAGCACCGTGTAGCATATAAACACTTTTTATCTGGGTAACGTGGATGTAATTGTCCACATTGGCACAAATTTGTAGGCAGAAACTGCTTATTTTTTCAGGCTGCCCACACTCAAAATAATCACACAGAAACTGTATTAATTACAACACTACTTGACCAATAGCTTAGGCATCTTTTAGTTAGCTTTTAGATTTTAAATTAAGCCAATTTTATTATTTTATATTTTACCACAAGGCTTGTGGTTTACTGGTACAGGCACACAGGTGTCTTTCTGCTCTGGTGTCTCCCTGGCATCTCCCTGACCTTGCCTTTTTTTTTCTTTATCTGCTTGGAATTTTTACTTTACTCAATTCTGCCCTGCTGTAGGCCAAAGCAGATTTATTCATTATCCAATGGTATTCACAGCATACAGAGGAGAATTCCACATCAGAGAATAACTGACTTTATTCCACCAGTTGCTGTGATTTATGGAGTTTTAAGAATCTAAACAAAATCCCTAGTGGTATATTTCCAGTTTTATAGATTAATGGGGTTGGAGAGATTGCTCAATGGTTAAAACCATATATTGCTCTTGCAGAGGACCTGGTCTTAATTCTCAGCACCCACTTGGTGGCTCATGACTATCTGTGACTGCAGTTCTAGGGGATCCAATATCCTCTTCTGATTTCCAGCAGCACTAAGCACACATGTGGTACATATACAAACATATAGGCAAAATACTCTATATATGATATATCATATATATTATATATGTGATATAATATATATATAATATATATATATATGAGAACTAACAATATTTCCAAAGTCAAAGCAACAGAAAAATGCAGAGGATCTAGTTTCAGACCCCATGGGTCTATGAAGAATTGGAGAAGCAGGGTTTTCTGAAAGGAATTTTCAGGAATGTGTGCAGGAAGAAGAGCTGCTGTGCATGTGCCTTTGTCTCCTTAGTTCATTAAAGCAAACTGCCTGCAGGAAGCACTTGAGCAGGAAGAAAGGCACAACTTTGCTCACAAAGGTTCAAATCCAAAGTCAGGTGGCTACATTGGAGGAATTGCTGAAAAGAGCATTACATCTTGAACCAAGAAACAGAAGAAGAGGGGAGGTTGAGGTCCCATAATACACTCAGGAGTACATCCCAGTGACCTAATGGCCTTTCTCTAGGCCTCACTTAATACTCATGGCACCTCCCAATACCTACTCCCTGGGAAACAAACCTTTCTATGGGGACTTGTTGCAATTTTATTAAGTCTATATATTTCAAATTACATCATATACTTATTGTCAGATGCCTTACTCTATATCTTCTTGTACAGTTCTGCCATCTATATGTTTCCATAACCTTGTTGTTTCTCTTTAAATTTTTATATAATTTAATTTCACTTAAAATCAATTAGATGAGAAACCTTGGAACAAAATTTAAACAGAACCACAGGTTACTGTCATATGTTTTCCAATTTATAATATACCATTGTATGTGTGTCTTCCTAAGCCCAGAAAGAATCCAGGTGGTGTTTGCTGGTTGCAGAGAGTCCAGACAACAGTGTGGAAACTGTATTGTGAATCTAAAAAGAGTCTTTTAGCAAACATTTGCTTTGAAATGTTAGATTTTTTTAAAAAAAATAAAATTGTTATAGCGATGTAAATGAGCAGGTTCATATTTACAGATGGTAAAATCTATTCTTTTTTTTAAAGATTTATTTATTACGTATATAATGTTCTGCCTGCATGAATGCCTGCAGGCCAGAAGAGGGCACTAGATATCATTACAGATGACTGTGAGCCACCATGTGGTTGCTGGGAATTGAACTCAGGTCCTCTGGAAGAGCAGCCAGTGCTCTTAACCTCTGAGCCATCTCTCCAGCCCATGAAATCTATTCTTAAAAAAAGAGATTTGTGTGCATGTATGTGCACACATACATGTGTATGTACACAGGTGCCATGAAGAGAAAATTGGATCCCTTGGTGCTGGAGTTACAGGTAGTTGTGAGTTTCCATGTGGATACTAAGAACTGAATTCTGGTCCTCTGCAAGAGCAGCAAACTCTCTCAACCCTGAGGATCTTCCCAGCTCCTGAGATGTATCCCCTTAATGAAAAGTGGCACATTGACCAACTCATGGTTTCTTAAGGAAGTCCTATGAAGAGGTTGATGACTACCCTTCCCAGCTCCTGTGTTGGAGACACTCAACCTTTGAACTATGTTGGCTGAGTAATAAAGGGGCTTTAACATAGTGCTGCTCTTGCCTTACTTCCTGAGCATTGAGGCTGATCTGCTCTGGCCCTGTGCTTATGTGCCTATGTGGCTTCCACAACCTAAGGTCTTTTGTTCTGTGGGCAGTACCTACCACATTGCACCCTGACTGAGCATTGCCTCCTGGCCTAAGCACTAATGTTCCAGAGTACATCTTTTCCGCCCACAGGGGCTCCTAGTCCCTTCCATCTGTCCATTTGGACTCTTCACTGCCCTCAAGATCCTGGCAGGTGCAGGTCAGTCCTGTCCTTTGCTTTTGCTCTGAGAGGCTTGATTTGCCTTGTCAAAGCACTGTGAGTACGTGCCTCGGGGCCAGAGTCAGTTTCTGTGTGACAGGTAGTGTGTAGATGTGGGACCTGGCAGCTGTAGAGCTGCTCCAAAGGGACTCATTGGTTATTTGAGAAAATTTACTCGATATGTTCATTATGGTCAAATGGTCAAAGGATCCTTGGCTAACTTTTACAAGTTAAATGACTTCATAGGACTTGCTTTGAGACCCTTAAATGGACTGTAAATGTCTTGGTATAAACTTGTCACAAAATCTGGGGACTTGAATGTTTTATCTTTGGAGTTTATTACATGCGTATGCCAATCATGCTCTTCCCCCACCTTTGTATTCCAGATAACCAAGATTGAAAATGTCAATCATTTGTGTGATTTGAGAGTTTTAAACCTTGCCAGGAACCTCTTGAGTCACGTTGACAATCTCAACGGTCTGGATTCTCTAACTGAACTTAACCTTCGACACAATCAGATCACTTCTGTGGTGAGTAGTGCAGGCTGCAAGTGTGCCCTCTTCTGTGACTGATGGTAGTTCAGTATCGAGTGTGGAACGCCAGAATCGGAAGTGACCTAGGTTTTGTTTTTCTGGATTTGAATTGTGACCATAACTATGGAGCTTTGTAATATGTTGATCTGGAAAGAAAAGTGGTTTCTGTTTTAAAATATAAATATAAATTCCAAATGGTCTCAGTGTTACCTCTAAATGAACCATCTGGTGGACGTGACCACTGCTCGTCATCCCTTCTGTCGGGAGGCTATGGGTGAGCGACAGCTGTGCCCAGAAGGAGGGGCACAGAGAGGGGACGTAGAGGTCCAGCTGATTGTCCTCTGGCGGTTTTAAGGAGGCCTCTTGATGAAAAGGGTATACTGCTTAGGACCGCAGAGGCCTCGCTCGGGTCTCAGCTTCACCTCGAATCAGCTGTGTGACCCTGGGTGAAACACTGGAATTGTCTGGGGCTCATTGCAGATTTGTCTAAAAGTGAAGTAATTGGGCTCGGTTGTCATTTGCATCTCTTTTGGCTTGCTGACTCTAAAAGAGGGCACAGCGACAGCTTAGACCAGTGTGCGAGCAGAGCGGGAGAGACATATTGTGGGGACAAGACTTGAGCTCTCAGACGACTAGAGAAGTCATTCTTGGATCGAATGGCCCTTTCACAGAAGATGCCTAAGACCATCAGAAAACACAGATGTTTACATCACGACTCATAACAGCTGCAAGATTATAGTTTTGAAGTAGCAACGAAATAATTTATGGTTGGGGTCACCACAACATGAGGAGCTGTACAGAGGGTTGGAGCCTTAGGGTGGGCTTGACTGTGGTGCTGTGTTGGCAGAATAATAACAGGGCTTAAAACAATGTGATCTCTCCTCCTCGCTTCACGGTGAGAACTTAGGCTCCTCTGTGGCGTCAGGATCTGGGTTCAGTTCCCAGCACCCATAGGGTGGCTACCCTTACTTCTACCCCTGTAGGAGGACTTGATGGTTTTGCTGGACGCAGGTAACTAAATAGTAGTCTCATGTGGAGGCCTTATGTATTGATACAAAGGTGGAAGGTACTAGAAACACATCTTCAGTTTTATGAGAAGATAGCAACCTAGTGGACTTGGCATCATCATCATTTTAAAGTCCCCTTTGTTTTCACACCGTCGAAAAGCTGCCTTTGGGCTCTCCGGTGTCTGTCATGAGCTTTTAAAGGCACACAAGGCACACCCTAATGGGACCCCTTCCTTAGGAAAGAGTACAGTGTGTTCTCTGTGGCATGCAGATGTTGGGGACAGATGGCGCTCCGTTGTATGAATTGGTTTCACTTTCATTTTCCCAGAAAATCTAAGGCAGCTAACACCCATGTCTTCAGGGAGGGGAGGAGACTTCCTGAACCTTTTCTAAGACATGGATTTATTGCGCAATTTCTGAATCACGTCAAGTCCTCCCCAGGTTGGACAGAATGGTGGAGACGGGCTATTTGTTTTCAGAGCTTCCAGGCTGGATTACTTTGCTGTGTTGCTGAATCCTCACAAGCTGCTCAGTCAGGACTATCCTCGGGACACTGGGGCTGGTAAGCATTCAAAGAGTTCTGCTAGTTGAGGGCAGCCATCTGCTCCCCTGGCATGTTCCCACCTGGAGTCTAGCTTTCCCTGGGAAAGCACATGCTGCTCAGCCAGGAACTCACGGACTGCCAGTGAGTGTGGTCTCTGCTCTAACTCACCGATTGCCTGTGAGTGTGGTCTCTGTTCATCACTATGGCAGCTGAGACAGCAGCAGCATCTCTGGGAAAGGAAATTGTATCCATCCATGAAACTTTAAAAAAACAACAGTATCGTTCATGTAACTTTAGTAGTGATAAGTATAGTGCAGGTAATGCAGGAAGTTGAATGTACATGTAAGGGTAGATAGATAAGGGTGTGGTTCAAATCTTAAGTTCCAATCGTTTCTAAAGTACTCCCTCCCCCCTTCTCTCTTTCTCTCTCTCTCTTTCTCTCTCTTTTTCTCTCTCTCTCTCTCTCCCTCTCTCTTTCTCCCCACATCTCTGTCTGTCTCTGTCTTTCCCTCTCCAGACAAGGCCTTCTTATATAGTTCTGCCTGTGCCTGCTAAATGCTGGGATTAAAGTTGTGAGCTCCCATGTCTGGCATAAACCTTTGCTTAAAAAGTCCAAAAAGACTTTTAAATATGAGATTACATTTTTTCCTTCATCTTTTCCTGCTTTTATGTTCAGTCACCACCTTACTCTTTTTCTGGGGAAGGAGTGGGAGATTTGGGGTGAGACAGGGTCCCATGGGGGCCCATGCTGGCTTTAATTCCTTCTGTAACCAAGGGCTGATCCCTGCCTCCACTTTCCAGGTAGCAGATTACAGATGTCCTCCACCACATTTGACTTTTTTTTCTATTTAATAACTAGTGATTATTAAGATTTATTATTTTAGCTGGGTGGCGGTGGCACACACCCTTAACCCCAGCACTCAGGAGGCAGAGGCAGGCAGATCAATGTGAGTTCGAGGCCAGCCTGAACTACAGAGCGAGTTCCAGGACAAGCTCCAAAGCTACAGAGAAACCCTGTCTTGAACACCCCCCCCAAAGATTTATTGTTTTTTATGATTTTTAAGTGTGGGTGCAGAGATTTGGCATCTCTGAAGTAGGAGTTACAGGTGGTTGTGAGCTGCCTGGTGTGGGTGCTCAGAACTAAACCTTGATCTGACACAGAAGGACCCGAGCCCTGCAACTAGTAACTTTAAAATAAAAGCTTCCATTGGATGATGGCTTGGGTGTTTGAGCCCTTCTTTAGCCTTAAGGGGTGGAGGAAGGAGTGTCTGTCTGTCTGTCTCCTTCCCAGTTGATCACTGGATTGTGTAACTTCTTAAGTTGGACACACGGAGCACCCATCCCCTCAGGATGAATGGAGGGGAAACTGTCACGTGGTAGTTACTGAAATAAGAACGATTTTACTTTGTTGGGTAGAAGGACTTTGTTTCCTTTTGTGTGGGGTGAGCTGCCCTTCCTGTCATGCCCCACCCCCGTTTGTTGCTGCTATTACTAACCCTCTTCCTAAAGGAAGCACCACTCCCCTGCCCCACCTGCTCTACCTGCCTCTGAGAGGACAGGCCTGGAGCTGCTACTGGAGACTTCTTCAGCTGCTTTGGCCCTGCTGGCTGTGTGAATGCGCCAGGTGGGATAGGGTTAGTGTTGGTTCAGGAACTGCTGATGAGCAGGCAGATGTTAAATTACACACTTACCGTATGTGCTTCCTTCATGTCACCCAGGCCTGATCTTTGCATGTCCAGACTGAGTGTGACGATGGCATGGCCTCCCATCCAAGGGAACTGTGTGTGGCTCTGCACCTCTCCTGTGGTTCCCAGCTGCAGGCCCTCTTTCTCAGGGGGTCTCTTGGGAAGTTCTTCCGGCTTCCTGAAATTCATCCAAAATGTTGATCTGTCACTGACAACTCTCTTACTTTCTTGATTTCTGAGAATTTACTTAGGTTAGTGTGTTTCTCCTGAGCCCTGGAAAGGAAGCATGGTACATCCTTCATCCTCATGAACAGAAACCTCTCGTGTTTCAGTGTCAAGACACATGTTTATTTGCCAGTCCTGTCTTGGAAACTGGGTCATTGTCAAACTAAATATCTTTTTAGTTTCCATGGTGTTGTCCTGTAGGAGAAGACTGTTCATTCATTTCCTGGATGCCCAGACCTGAATAATCACATAGAAACTATGTTAATTACAACACTGGCCAACAGACCAGGCTTATTTCTAGATAGTCTTTAAATCTTAAATTAACCCATTTGTATTAATCTGTGTATTGCCACAATGCTGTGGCTTACAGGAAAGGTTCCAGCGGCAGTGTCTTTCTCCTTCTGCAGCTACATGGCGTCTCCTTGACTCTGCCTACTTTCTCTCTATAGCTCTGTTCAGATTTCCTGTTTGACTTTACTCTGCTAAGCCATTGGCTGAAACAGCTTCTTTATTAACCAATGGTAATAAAACATATTCAAGCTTACAGAGGGATCCCACATCATTGTCCCTGTTTAAAAATTAAAACTTAGGTGTGATGCTCAGGCCTGTTCTCCCAGCTGTCAGGAGGCTGAAGAAGCAGGAGGTTGAGCATGAGTTCAAGTCCAGCCTAGGCTTCACGGTGACTTCCAAATCAGCATGAACTAGAGTGAGACTCTGCTTCAAGAAAAAAAAAAAACAACAAACTTAAAACATCCAAAGTTACTGAAAATAATACACCAATATTGGTAACTCTCGCTCGGAGGAATAAATGAAACCCTTTCAAGTACAGATCAGGACTTTAGGTTCCCCTCCTGCCACTGTCTTCTCACGGAAGTAGCCTCCGTCTTGAGATTGGTGTTGCTTGTTTTCACACACACCTGATTCCGTCTCCTTTTGTTTACAGTGGTAGAGATCAGCACTGGGCTTTACACACTTGGAGTTAGCACTCAACCACTAAGCCACTCCTAAACGATAGGTAGTAATGGGTTTGCATGCTTTTAAGTGTTCTGTGCATGAAGCCATCTCATGGCGCATATCTTCTGTTTCGCTCTATTTGACACCATGAGAGTCATTCGTTTTAGTACCTCTAGCTCTAGTTCCCTAATTTTGGTAGCAATATAGCGTTCTGTCTTATGGTTATAATTCATACTGGACAGTCGTATTATTTGCAATTTTTCATTATTACAGGTGGTACAAGTAACATTCCATTTCTTTGTGCACATGTGTAAAAGCATTCCTACAGATAGAACTTTTAGATGCTTTTGTTAGTCTATAATAACAAATTAATACTGAAGCATGACTGCTCCACACATGTCCATTTGATCCCATTACAGAAAATGAAAACATCCCAAGGACCACACCTGCCTCTTCTGAGAACCACCACATTCTTACCTGTTCTTTTCTATCTCACTAAAAATATTGCTCTGAAGATACCCTGGTCTCAGCCACTAAACTGACTTCTTGACCAATTAGAAATCAACTCCTTCTTCCTGTTTTTTTCTTGCCTTCTTTTTCAAAAACTATAATTAGATTATTGTCTGTGGAAGAGGGACTGAAAGGCTGTAAGAGCTGGAGGGTAGGGAGTTTGCTGTGAGACTGTGTCTCCAGTAAGTAATGTCAGAAGCTGCACCATAAAGTCTCACTAACATGACTGCCCTGACATGAGCTGAACAAGGACAGCAGTAGACATAGCAGAGTAGACAGGAGAGATAGTATGATCCTACACACATAACTATAGGCAGCTAAGCAGTGCTGGGGTGGGAGAAGAGAGGAGAGCACAACAATTGTCTGTGAAAGGCAGCACAGAAATCGTTAGATAGCTGGTAGATGCAAGACTATTATGTCGGTTGTCTTGAAAGTTCACGGATAGCTGATATGCTTTTGCCAGATTTCTTTCCATATATCTTATCTTTTGTTAATATTGTGAAATTTTTTGGTAAGAAATTGATTTTTTACTATTGGTAGCATGCGTAATCATTGTTGATTTTGGTTCATTGATTTTTCTATAACAACCTTGCTCTGAGCACTTATTCTAGTAATGTCATAAATTTTCTAAATTGGCGTATCATTTACACTTTTTTTTTGGTTGTTGCTTTTTTCTAAACAAGCAATAGCAGTTTCCTACTAGCCGTTATATATACACTGTATGTCTGAATGTTTGTCTCCCTCTAACATTTTATTGAGACCTTGTCACCAGTGTGAAGGGCTTGAGAGGTAGGGAGTAAGTAGGCAAATGGAATGACTTCCTTTTTCTAGGAGAGGCTTGGAGGAGCCTGCTGCCCTCTGTCATGTGAGAACATGTAGAAGGTGCCGTCAAGTGAAGGGTCCTTACTAGGCACTGAATTTGATGGCTCTCTGTTCAGCTGAGCCAGAAGAACCTTTAGCATAAAGCTAAAGCAGAAGTACAAGTGGGTTCTTGAATTATTCCCGGTTTTAAAGAAAATGTATCACTAGCTATATTCATTAGCTATCATTTATCAATATGAAGAAATTTGAGTGTTACATCCATGTGAGTGTGTGGGAACAGTGCCCAGATGTGTACACAGAAAGGACTTGGAGCATCTTTCATTTAGCACTGCCATTGTATATGAATGTGCACAGTCACTGCACTGCCTTGAGACAGGAGACATGGATGTGCACAGCCTTCCAGCTCCTTACTTGCGGGCTAGGGTCTAGACTCTGGTCCTCATGCTCACAGAGCAAGAATTCACCTTCTTTCCAGCCTAAGAAATTGTCTTCTGTTTTTTATTTGCTTTAAGTTTATATTATTAATGATAATTGAATTTTATTAAAATACTTTCTGTAACTCTTACATAAGTCATATTAGATTTGATTCTTAAATCCATGGCGCTTGCAAATTAATCTTCCAAATCCTTAGGTCATTTTAGCATCTTGCTCACATATTCTAGGCCATCATTTGTGCACAGTCCTGAGGGCATTTGCTAAGGCTGTTTGTAATATTTATATCTACAGTACTTGAGATGACCTGCAATCCCTTTCCTCTTACTCTTCTGGTTCTCATTCTGTGATGCTGTGCCTGCCCGAGATGGGATTACAGAGGGCCTCTTAGTTGCACATCCTTTGATTTCCCACTTTGCCTTCCTACTTAGAATCTCCAGATATGAGGTAAAGATAATGCCTTCCTTAGGCATTTAGTGAGAGTTCATTGGGAAATTGGCTGGGTGATTTTGACTTTAAATGGGCAATCTTTGCTGTTTTGGTTTCCTTTATTCTAATGACAATTCTTGTCCTGCTTGTTTTCATTTTGGTCACTCTGTATTTCTGCCCCCTCCCCAGCCCCTGGAGTATATTTTTAATTTTTGAAATATATAATTTTCTTGTTCATTTTATTATAGCTGTCTTTTCTAATTTAATTGCTTTGTGTCCAATAAAAATGGATTGGTTTTTTGAAGTTTGTTATATTGCCTAGCATGTCATCAATATTTGTCTAGAATATGGTCAATATTTTGAAGTTATATTCTAGAAAATAGAACTGAAATCACTATTTCCTCCTGGTAAGTTGTTCCTTTCATCATTATATGCTAGTGCCCCTTATTCCTTGCAACTTTCCTGAGCAATATTGTAGGAGTTTGTATCCTCAGGTCTTCAACCCAACTGTGCTCAATAATCATAAGCGACATTTTGAGCTAGGCTCTCCAGCTCAAATACAAATTCTCAGACTGTACTTGTTTGTAAGGAGCCGTGCCTTCTTTATGAACCCATGTCAGTCGTGCTGAGAGCTCAGCATTCCTTTTGTGTTGGCTCTCCCAAAAGCACCTGAGCATACCCTAATGACCAGGAAACTTTAGAAGCCCACACTGAGACAGTCTCCATTGCGACAGGTGAGTGCTCTGCACAAATGGAGCATCACTCAGTCTCCCCACGGGACAGGACTAGAGCACTGGGAGCCTAGCCACTGTTAGTGGAATAGACGAGATTTGCTGAAAATGACTGCACTTCCTCTACTCCTATAATTAAGAACCAAATGTAGTAAAAGGAGCACAGCCATATGTTCATGGAGATGTGTTCTATGCTGTCACTGAGCTAGGCCCAGAGGCGACCTGTGCCCTGCCAAACCGTGAAGCGGGAAGGAGGAGCAACTGAGCCCTCTGAAATGGGTAAAGAACTTTCAAAGTAAGAGCCATGGCAAAAGTTCTTATTTTTGCTTTATTTATTTTTTCTATTATTTTGTGGGCTAGTAGGGGAGACGGAGTTGTATCCCAGCATGGGTGTGGGGGCCAAAGAACAATTTGACAAGAGGCAACTCTCATAACATCAAACTGGTCTCAGGGATCAAACTCAGGCCATCAGACTTGGTGGCAAGCACCCCTCCCCACCGAACTCTCCCCAGCTCTGCTTTATTTGTTGCATATTACAAAGATACACAGAGCGAGTTGTCACTGCTTGGAGGCCGCTCTTGTAGCCAGGAGAGGAGCCTCTAGAGCATACTGCTTCCTCCATGTTCCCACAGTGCCAAGCGCCTCCCTCCAGACTTGGTTGAGTTATAATCTAGATGCAGTAAAATCTTAGCTATATAAGTCAGCGGGTTTTTATTTTAATGTAACTGCCAACCATATCATGGTGTCTGAAATGTTTCTATTATTATAGAAAGTTCTTCTGCATCCCTTTTCTAGTCAGTCCTGTTCCTATTCTAGAGGTACTCTGATGTCTGTCTCTGGATGATTTTATCTACATTTGTACTTTACAAAAAGTGTGTACAGCTGCATACCATGTCATATCAGGGATGCATGCTTAGAAATTTAGTATTAAGTGATTTTGTTGTTGAAATGACTTCATAGACTTTATGTAATCCTAGGTGGTGTGGCCTGCACACATCTAGATTCTACTATGTGTGCGTAGTCGTTAGATATGAGGCCATTGTGTAGCACGTGAATGTATACACATGGATTCTTCCCTGCACACATCTAGATTCTACTATGTGTGCGTAGTCGTTAGATATGAGGCCATTGTGTAGCACGTGAATGTATACACATGGATTCTTCCCTGCACACATCTAGATTCTACTGTGTGCGTAGTCGTTAGCTATGAGGCCATTGTGTAACACATGGATATATACACATGGATTCTCCCCTGCACTTGCTGTGTTTTGATGGCCATCAGTTTGTTGTGTTTGTCATCATTTTGTCAATTGCTGGATTGAATTCCACTGGAGAAAAGCTGTTGTCACATTTGCTTGCTCGTTTTCCAATCTTTTTTGGCCACACAAAATCACTATGGGTAACCGGTTTGTTATTTTTATTTATCTATTTATTTTAGTGGGCCTAAAGCCCTATTTTTCCAAGGTAGAAACAAAGGAATGCCATGTGAATGTATGAATTTATCAGAAACTGTCTGACTTTATTGAAAATGCTAAATTCATCAGAAACAGTTGGTACTGAGCATCTGTATAGTTCACAAACAATTCCCATCATTTTAGGTTTGCATTTTCTTGATGGGTGAAGGCATCTGATCTGTCATCTGTGATGAAGCACTGGTCTAGACTGTTGTTACTAAAAGTCATGTGATATTCTAGATTCAGCCTTTTGATCTCTCTCTCTCTCTCTCTCTCTCTGTCTCCTATGGCTATTTGTCTGTCTCTCTGCCTCTCTCTGTCTGTCTATCTCTTTATCCCAGTATCTATATCTGTATGTCTACAGAGAGTATATTTTCCATGACTTGCCATTTTTACTTTTTCAGAAAGTATTTGGTTTGTGGATGCTTCCAGTTTTGGTGACATCATCTATACTTTGACCTCCTCTGTCCTTGGTGTCTTCTGTGTCCTGTCTGAGGACTCTTCTTCCCATTGCAGAGTCCTGACTGTTATCCTGTGTTTCTTCTAGAAAGTTTACAGCTTTCTCTCTTCATTCAGAGCTGTGAGCTCCTTTTAGTTAACTCTTTATGTGCTTGAACATAGTTGGTGATTGTTCATTTTATCCACATATGGATATCTATTTTCTTGGCCATGTTTTATTGAAAAGACCTGTTTCCCCACTAGCCTGAATCATCATGTTTGTCAAAGTAAGTGATAGTTACAAATAGCTTTTCTAGCCCACTCTTCCCTTCCGTGTCTACCTCTGCCCTCACAGCCCTTCTCCTAGACCCCTATTTTATGATAATTGTGAAATTTTAGTACATGGGCGTTTTATAATCCCCTTTTTAGTGCATAAGAATGTTGTGTGAAGAGAATGGGCGAACAACTGACCGCCTTCCTTCAGTTGCCGCTAACCCCTCTCTGGGATAGGCTGCCCCACCACGGCTTTGTCATCTTCACTTTCTCTAACTGCTTCATAGATTGGAAAATAAAGGTAATTTTTATAAACAAACCTAATATTTTTGTTTCCAGAATCTGCATAATCATGTCTTTCATTAACTATGGGAACATTCTATATCTGCATTTTCATAAAAAAGCACCTTCAGTTTTCTCTTTACACTAAACTTCAGGCCTTTTCATTATGTTGTTTATTCCTTAATCTTGCTTTAATATTTTCTGTCATTCTAATTTCTCCCAAGTACATCTTTGTTTTCTTATTACTTCTCTACTTCTACCTTGAAATTGATTCTTAAAAGAAAAAACAAAAATACAAAAAAAAACCCCTCTTGTTTAAACTGATTTTTAGTCTTAACTATTGAGTTTTCAGTAATTGCTTTTTTTTTTCTTTTTAAGGTTTTTGAGACAGGGTTTTGCTGTAGCTTTGGATCCTGTCCTGGAACTAGCTCTGTAGACCAGACTGTAGAAATTAGTAGTTTGGGATCCTCAGAATGCTGTGAAACTTGTTGAGTTTGTGTCTTCCAGACAGTTTTGCTAGGAGGCTTAGAGGCACATATATCAGGCTACACTTTTGTCAGATTTTTTGTTACACACACACACACACACACACACACACATTCATTATATGTAAATATATATAAATCTAGCTTGTGTTGTAAATTTCAGGTGCACATTCAAATAAAGGAAGGCCATTGACTATGATATATAGGTGCCTAGTCCTTTTCATCATAGCTACAAGAGTAGTGCTTTAGAGTGTAGGGGTGGGGATCTCCCTCCTTAGCACAAGTACCTGCTTTCCAGTCCAGTTTGTAATGCCTCCTTAGCTTTCCTTTGGTGAAATGACAACAGTATGTAGGTGAAAATCAGATCAGAAAAGCAGCATGCAGCTTATTGACTGCTATCAGTTGCCCTAGGATGGTAGGAAATTGGAAGTGCAAATAAGAATATTAGTGCCTTTTAGAAGCCTGAGCAGACACTGACGGTTTTCATAGACATTTAAAGAAATGTGTGGTTAGAATATGATGGCTTCGTGTGTGCTGTCCGTGGATAGCATCTGGGATGCAAGTGGTGCCTGCAACAGGCAATTTGGAATTAATTTAGTCTTTTTTTTTAAAAAAAATTATTGATTTTTATTGAGCTCTATATTTTTCTCTGCTCCCCTCCCTGCCTCTCCCCTCCTCTGCAATCCTCTCCCAAGGTTCCCATGCTCCCAATTTACTCAGGAAATCTTATCTTTTTCTACATCCCATGTAGATTAGATCTATGTATGTCTCTCTTAAGGTCCTCATTGTTGTCTAGGTTTTCAGGACTGTGATTTATAGTCTGGTTTTCTTTGCTTTATGTTTAAAAGCCACTCATGAGTGAGTACATGTGATAATTGTCTTTCTGGGTCTGGGTTACCTCACTCAAAATGATGTTTTTGAGCTCCATCCATTTGCCCGCAAATTTCAAGATGTCATTATTTTTTTCTGCTGTGTAGTACTCCATTGTGTAAATGTACCACATTTTCCTTATACACCATTCAGTCGAGGGGCATTTAGGTTGTTTCCAGGTTCTGATTATAACAAACAATGCTGCTATGAACATAGTTGAGCACATGTCCTTGTGGCACAATTGAGCATCCTTTGGATATATACCCCAAAGTGCCATTACTGGATCTTGAGGAAGGTTGTTTCCTAATTTTCCTGAGAAACCTCCACAGTGACATCCAAAGGGGTTGTACCAGCTTGCATTCCCACCAGCAATGCAGAAATGTTCCCTTTTCCTTGCGACCTCTCCAGCATAAGTTGTCATCAGTGTTTTTTGATCTTGGCCATTCTGTTCTGACTGATGTTTTGCATTTCTCTGATGACTATGGATATTGAACATTCCCTTAAGTGTCTTTCAGCCATTTTATATTCCTCTGTTGAGAGTTCTCTGTTTAGGTCTATACTCCATTTTTTTAAATTGGATTATTTGTTCTTTTGGTGACCAATTTCTTGAGTTCTTTGTATATTTTGGCGATCAGACCTCTGTCTGATGTGAGGTTGGTGAAGATCTTTTCCCATTCTGTAGGCTGTCGTTTTGTCTTGTTGACCATGTCCTTTGCTTTACAGAAGCTTTTAAGTTTCAGGAGGTCCCATATTTTAATTGTTTCTCTCAGTGTCTGTGCTACTGGTGTTATATTTAGAAAGTGGTCTCCTATGCTAATGCATTCAAGTGTACTTTCTCTTCTATGAGGTTCAGTGTGACTGGCTTTATGTTGAGGTCTTTGATGCATTTGGACTTGAGTTTTGTGCATGGTGATAGATATGGGTCTATTTTCATTCTTCTACATGTTGATATCCAGTTATGCCAGCACCATTTGTTAAATATGCTTTCTTTTTTCCATTTGATATTTTTTGCTTTTTTGTCAAAAATCAGGTGTTTGAAGGTGTGTGGATTAATATCTGGATCTTCGATTCAGTTCCATTGGTCTTCCTGTCTGTTCTTATGCCAATACCAGGCTGTTTTCAGTATTGTAGCTCTGTAGTAAAGTTTAAAGTCAGGGATTGTGATGCACCAGAAGTTCTTTTGTTGTATAGGATTGTTTTGGCTATCCTGTTTTTTTTTTTTTTTGCTTTTCCATATGAAATTAAGTATTGTTCTTTCGAGGTCTGTGAAGAATTTTGCTTGGATTTTGATAGGCATTGCATTAAATCTGTAGATTGCTTTTGGTAAGATTGTCATTTTTACTATGTTAATTCTACCTACCCAAGAGCATGGGAGATCTTTCCACTTTCTGGTGTCTTCTTCAATTTCTTTCTTCAAAGATTTAAAGTTCTTGTCATACAAGTCTTCCATTTGCTTAGTTAAAGTTACTCCGAGTTATATTATGCTATTTGTGACTATTGTGAAGGGTGATGTTTCTCTGATTTCTTTCTCAGCCCTTTTATCATCTCTGTACAGGAGGGCTACTGATTTTTTTTTTTTAGTTAATCTTGTATCCTGCTACATTACTGAAAGTGTTTATGAGTTGTAGAAGTTCCTTGGTAGAATTTTTGGGGTCGCTTATGTAAACTATCATATCATCCACAAATAGTGAGAGTTTGACTTCTTTTCCAATTTGTATCTCCTTGGTCACCTTTTGTTGTCGTATTGCTCTAGCTAGGACCTCAAGAATTTTGTTGACTAGATATGGAGAGAGTGGACAACCTTGTCTTGTTCCTGATTTCAGTGAGATCGCTGGGAGTTTCTCTCCATTTAGTTTGATGTTGGCTGTTGGCTTGCTGTATATCATCTTTATTATGTTTAGGTATATTCCTTGTGTCTCTGCTCTCTCCAAGACCTTTATCATGAAGAGATGTTGTATTTTGTTGAAAGCTTTTTTTTTGGCATCGACTGAGATGATCATGTGGTTTTTATTTTTCAGTTTGTTTATATGATAGATTACGTTGACAGATTTTCGTATGTTGAACCATCCCTGCATCTCTGGGATAAAGCTGACTTGATCATGGTGAATGATGATTCTGATGTGTTCTTAGATTCGCTTCGCCAGTATATTATTTAGTATTTTTTACATCAATGTTCATGAGTGAGATTGGTCTTTAATTCTCTTTCTTAATAATGTCTTTCTGTGGTTTGGGTATCAGGGTAATTGTAGTCTCATAAAAAGAGTTTGGCAATGTTCCTTCTGTTTCTATTATGTGAAATAATTTGAGGAGTGTTGGTATTAGTTCTTCTTTGAAAATCTTGTAGAATTCTGAACTGAAACCATCTGGTCCTGGGCTTTTTTTGGTTTGGAGCCTTTTGGTGACTGTTTCTATTTTTTTTTTTATAAAAGTTATAGGTCTCTTTAATTTGCTTATCTGGTCTTGATTTAATTTTGCAAGTGATATTTATCCAGAAAGTTGTCCATTTCCTTTAAGTTTTACAATTTTTTGGAGTACAGGTTTTTGAAATATGACCTGATGATTCTCTGTATTTCCTCCATGTCTGTTGTTATGTCCCCCTTTTCATTTCTGATTTTTTAAATTTGGATATTCTCTCTCTGTCTTTTGGTTAGTTTGGATAAAGCTTTGTCTATTTTGTTTATTTTCTTGGAGAATCACTTTTTGTCTCATTGATTCTTTGTATTATTTTCTTTGTTTCTATTTTGTTGATTTTGTTGCTGTCTCAGGCCTGCTCTGGCTAAATTGTCGGCTCAGCCTTGTATCTTTAAATGTCCCTGGTCTGGATCCACTCCTGCAGAGGTCCCTGGCTTGGGGTTGGTCCTGCAAAAGTCTCTGACTCTGATCTACTTCCTCAGAGGTCCCAGACTTGGGTGTGCCCAAACCCCCAGAGGACCTGGCTCAGGCCTGTTGCGTCTGCCTTATCAGCAATGCGGATGCAACACCGGACTCTTCTTAACTGCAGTTTTATTCAGAATCTTCTCACCCTCTCACTATCTCTCGTTACCTCTTGCTCCTTCTCAACCTCTCGCAACCTCTCACAACCTCTCACAAACTCTTGCAACCTCTCACAACCTCTTGCAACCACTCGCAACCTCTCGCCCTGGAGAAAAGCCAGTCTACAGCTTAAATAACCTCTGGGTAGCCAACCCCAGCAAGCCACGTGGGAGATGCAGATAGGTCCAGAAACGCGGAAGCAAGCCAGATCTTAGCGTTAGCCATATATGGAGTTGTTACACATCTGAGAGCATTCACCATTGGAAAGGCGGAAGGTGGGATTATTTATAATGAAAACAATAGTAAAGTTTTCTTTGTCCTCTTTGTCTTGTTTGCTGCCTTACCACACCCTGTGTCTTCACCTTGCTTCTTCCTTATTTCTCTGTAGAAGAGTCACTAAGAATAGCCTGAGTAATAGATGTTCTCTTCAGGCATATTGCTGAGTCATGAGTAATAGCCATTCTAGACAGGCAGATTGCTGAGTCATGAGTAGTAGCTGTTCTGGACAGGCAGATTGCTGAGTCATTCAGTTCTATTTCAGAGTTAGGGAATATGGAGAACAGTACTGTGCAGAGGAGACAAGTTCTTCAGATGCAAAGACATTCTTTGAGAAAATAAGGAATTCTAATCCTCATCAGTCTTAGAATTCATGATTTCATTCAGCTTTATTTTTACAAAATTATATTTTGAGATGACGCTAAATCTTTAAATCATGCTTCAGAAGTCTGTTGAATATGATTTTCAGTATTGTTTCAAGTGCAATAAATTTAAGGTGATGAGCAGATTAATAATGTGACCTATAAATATTTTGGTCAGTATTAGCATTTTCTTTTCATGCTTATATATATATTAATAGTCTAGCTGTCTCATGATAGTCTCTTTGCCTGTGAAATAGCAACCTCCAGAGGAGATGTGCTAGCACTGTTGAATCTGTAACAGTAAAATTAATTTGTTGGCTTTTCCTTAAAGAGATATAAGGTTCGAGCATCCTTACAGCTTTCCAACCCCCAATTTTCCTTCCTCTATCATTCCAAAATGCTTACAACATATTTTGGTGCCAACTAGGTGGATGGATTTGAGTCCTACCATCAGAATAACTTACTGGCAAAGCTCAGCTTAAAGTCTGCTGCTACCTCATTATAGTCTTGGTCTGGTTTATGAAGGTAAAGACAGGATATTTATTGAAGTTCACCCCAGGGAATCCAGTACCAAACAGTTAGCCCTGAAATCATATGCATACAAGCAATATTACAGCAACTGAGCCAGCTGTGCTTGTTGTGCATTTAGGAATGTGCATATGTAACAACAATAAAAATAAAAGGCCCTGAATTTGAGGAGGGTCCATGGGTAGTGTTGGAGGGAGAAAGGGAAAGGGGGAAATGTAATGACATCTAAATTTCAAAAACTAAAATAAATAAATAGATAAACAACAACAGTAGCAAAACCTACAGATCCTAAAAAGAAAACTACAGACCTTTAAAAAGTTATTTTAAAAGAGAAAATCGGGCTTTAAGGGGTCGAGAGATGGCTCTTTGGTTAAGAGCACTGGCTGCTCTGCTAGAGGACTAGGGTTGGCTTCTCAGCACCCACATGGCCACTCACAACTGGCTGTAACTGCAGCCTTTGGGGGTGCAACACTCTTTCCTGGCCTCCTGGTGTGTAGTCATACATGAAGGCAAAACACTCGTACACATAAAATGAAATAAGTACATTAAACACTCTATACAAACAAGGCCTTAATGAAGGCCTTAAGTGCTCAATTAAAATTGGTACGTTTGTGATAGAGTGGATTCAGGTTGTTGGACACAGCTAAGCAAGGTTTGCAAAGTTAGACTTGGATCATTGTGTTCAGTGGTTTTGTTTGTTTGTTTGTTTTCTGGCATTAGAACTAACTCATTTACCCATTAATTGAGGATGCAGATGTTAATAACAAAGCTGCCCCGAGTGAGGTAACATTTCTCTCTGCCGTCCAGATTTCAGGTGACCTGTTCCATTTCTCCCTGAAGCTACCTTGCCCAGGTCCCTCTGAGGCGCTTGGCTGAGGGAGACTGTGCACACTTGCCCTCAGCCCCTGCTCTGGGTCATAAGTCCTACTAGTTGGGTCTTATAGAGTTTCCTTTTGAAGGCCATATTTTAGTATTTTTTAACAGATCTTTTTATTATAAGAAATTTATGCTTAGGCAATTGATTAATATGACAAACATGTTTTCTTTTAATCTGTTGTAATGTTAGAATTTTGCTATGAAAATATATCTTAAAATCTTTAGGAAAATTAAAAAATAATTATTTTCTCTTGATGTTAAATTTGGAACAACAGAAATATTGTATATAATTATTCTGCTTTTTGAAGTCCTGGAAAGGCTAGCTACAGAAGAGGTTATTGATATGTATATAAACTAAATTTGGATTTTTGGTTTTCGTTTTTTTGTATTTTTTAAAACTGTCAAGAAATGACAGGTAATGATTTTGAAAAATTGGTAGATTTTATAAAAGAAGATAAATACAGAAGCATTACAATTTTTTTTAAAAAAATATATCCATAAAAATAATTTGAGTTTGTACTTTAATTACAAAGCAATCGTGTCTTGAAAGGAGTGTGTATGCTTTGCCTTGGCATGGGAGACACAGTGAGACTGTACTCTTTAAAGGATGCTCTGCCTCCCAGGAGATGCAGGCCACTGCTTCCATTCCCCAGCTGGGTGCCAACAGTGCTTGTGCCCAGAAATACTTGAGGTAGCGCTCGGGAGGAATTTGGGGATAAGAGAGTAGAGTGGAGGCTTTCAGGTCAGCCTTGACGTGTTTCTGAAGAGATAAAAAAGCAGCAGCCATTTCCTGTGAGATACGGGGTCCTGGAGTGAAACCTGCACTCCTCAAGTGTGGGAAAGTCAGAAAGAAGCCGCTTCAAAAGATGATTCTAGAAGTTTACCGATTTACACAGTTCACAATAACGGGGGTAGGATGTGTGGTTAATCTGCCATCCTGTGGTCTACAGACTTACACTTTGACCATGGAAAGATCTAGACGCCACTCTTCACCCTTGTGAATCAGGCTTTTCAGGGAGCCAGCAATGACAGTCACTACAGAAGGTAGATGCTGATCTGGAAACAAAACAGTTTTACATGGGAAGTGGCTGATTGCGTGGAGTCCAGAATGCCCTGTCTCAGCCTCTGGGGTTGTGTGGCCACCATGCCAGCCCACCCTCCAGCCCACTACCCTCCCCTTTGCCCCTGCAGCCCACCCTCCACTCCGCACCTGCAGCCGCCTCAGCAGCTGCCTTCTCTGGACTAAGTCAGACTGCTCCACTTCCTCTGCAGAGTCTGTGCCTCTAGTATGCGATGCTTTTCAGAAGGTTTCTTGTTTGTTTGTCTTTTCCCTGATGAAGTTGGGCATATTTTTTTTTGTAACTGTTTTTTAATCATCCTAGCCTAAATACTTCAGTATTGACTAAGGGCAACTTCTAAAAATACTGCAGGAATGCTTTTTAGCACGTGTTTGAGTACACAGTCTAAACCTTCAGTTTGTGCCTAGGTTAGGAGCTGACCTTACCATGCCCTCCAGTGACATTATGATCTGCTTTTCGTTTGAGTGGTGGTTGTTCCTGTACTGGATCTGCTTCCAAGTTTGAGAATAATGAGGCAAATTGCTTTGAAATATATACCATTGTTTGGAAAGCTTTTGGATGTCTCCCTTTGAAAAGTGACTTTGAAGAAGCCCTGATCACGCCGCTATGCTACAGTAAATGCTGAAGTAGCATCCTGGCATCCTTCCCAAAAGCACGGTGAAGGAGGCTAGCCGCAGCGCTCCCTGCTCCTTCCTCTGCTTTTTACCTTGCTGGCACTGGTGCAGCTCGTCCTGCGGATGTGCTGAAACCCTCCCACTCGCTCTGCAGCAAAGAAGAATGGATCCCCGAGTGCTCTCGAAATGAACGGTGGAGCGAGGTTGCGGGAGGGGAAGTGACGTGAATGCCTTCCAGCAGCTGAACAAGAGAGCATTTTAAAATACGGTACTTTTCTTCTTTCAACTGATAAATGTTTGCTTTCTGTTTTCTTCTAGAGAGATGTGGATAATTTGCCCTGCCTCCAACGCCTCTTTCTCAGCTTCAACAATATATCTAGGTATGTGAGAACTCCCAGTTTGTCATTAATAGATAGATAACTTGTCTGTGTTGGCTCTAATGCTTTGAGATAGCCAGCGGAGTGGAGAGTTTTACTGTCCTGACAGATTTTACATTTGAAAATGGGAGGACCGCCCATGAGAAAGTTCTTTGTTGGGAAAAGGAAGCTCTTGTGTCTTCTGCCTCTGTTGCTAAAGATGATGCAATTAGCAAAGCATGGCCTTTCTTTAGCTGTGCTGGGGGGATGCATGGAGCTGTCAGTGTGAATTTGCTGTCCTTTGTTTGACAGCCACTGCCCCACTCAACTGAATTAGTTTCTTTCATGAATTATCATCTGCAGTTCGCACAGCCGCTGAGCATTTGTAATAAAGCAGGCTATGTTTGTCACTGAGCTGCATGGGAATCGGCCCTGCCTGCCTTCTGAGAGAGTCTCTGCAGAGAAGGGCGTTAGAATAGACGAACGCACACATTTTGCTTGCTATCCTTGTCCTTATATCATGATGTCTAGTTCAGGGATAGTGTGGGAGGTCACAGAACTGAAGCAGAGGCAGAGACCGCTTCCCAGCTCAGAAAGACCTTCACTTCCCTAGTCTGTCCTGCCTCCTTTTCTAGATCTTTGGGCTTGACTCCATGACTTGCCCTCTTCAGTTTCTCTTCAAGACCGTTTGTGAAAGGGGAATCACTAACTTTAAAAGCACACTCTTCCCGGACTCCAGGTCTATGCTTCTGAGCACTAGAAATCATGGGTTTTTCATCCGTCTATTCACTGCCCCCACCCCCCATTCCTGGGTCCAAACCTCATCTTTCTATCCTGTATCCCTAAAAGAAAACAGTAATCTGAAGATGGTGAAAAGCATAGAAGTTTTCTGAAGGGCTTTCTGTGTTCCTCTCAGTCTGTGTGGGACTTTTCTAGCTACCCTGCTGTTTGTGTGTGTGTGTGTGTGTGTGTGTGTGTGTGTGTGTGTGTGTGTGTGTAAAACTTCTGTTGGCATTGGTTTTCTTCAGGGGATTTCTAAAGACTGTCAAACTTCTAAAGTGGTGGTTCTCAGCCTTGCTAATGCTGTGACCCTTTAATGCAGTTCCTCATGTTGTGGGGACTCCCCCAAACAAAATTATTTTGTTGCTACTTTATAACTGTAATTTTGCTGCTGTTATGAATTATGATGTAAATATCTGATATGCACAATCAGTTTAAGCTGCTGCAAAGCCTTAGATTTATTTCCCCAGTCTTTGGTGAACTAGTTTCTTCTTGTTGTTTGTGTGAGCAACTGAAAAGGTATGTATTTGCTTATATGTAGGTTACGCTGCTCCCAGGCCCCAGGGCACCAAGCTCTCTGAACTCCTAAACTCTGGGTTTGTAAGGAGGAGTCAGCGTTGGTTGCTTATATACTAGACAACTTTCTTTCAAAGTCTGGAAGGGAGGTTCACCCAGCCAATAAAATAAAAATAATGGGTTTTTTTTTTCCTTGAAAAAGCATGATTTCCTAAGAAATTAAGAAATAAGTGAGGCAGCATTTCAAGGTTTTTGTTCTACCCGTGACTGCCTTCTCTGCGTCTCTCCGCGGGCTGAGCTCTAGCTTCTCTATGGTGTCCCCCGATTTCTCTATGGTGTCCCCCGATTTCTCTATGGTGTTCCCCGATCTGTGTCGGAGCCAAAGTGGATCTGTTGCTCTGGATTGATATCTGTGATCCAGAGGTTTGGTGTTTGGCTTTTTGAGACAGGGTTTCTCTGTGTAGCCCTGGCCATTTTGGAACTCACTCTGTAGACCAGGCTGGGCTTCAAAGTCAGAGATCTGCCTGCCTCTGCCTCCCGAGTGCTGAGATTAAAGGTGTGCACCACCACTAGCCAGTGGCCCAGAGGTTTTGTATCGTGAATACATTGAATCTGGGGAAGAAAAATCTCTTGGAGATGAAGCCCTGAAAACATTTGTGTAAACTTTACTTAAGATGCACATATGTCAGCTACGCCATAGACCGCTAGAGACTACCTTCAATGATAACTCGGTGCATTTCCTGGACTCCATATTCTGCTTAATAGAGTTGGCAGGCTTTACAGCCCAGTGTTCCTGAGTAGCAGAGGTCATGAAGAGAAGAAGCAACAAAATGATAGCCTATGTCATAGGGTCTTCTGGTCTTCTCTGAGAGATGCCGACTGCATCTGACAATTGGAAATATCCAGTATGTTGCCCTTTAGAGGGGAAAGTTTATTGACCTTTCTGTTGTAGGACTTCCTAGGTTTTCAACAAGTTGTTGGATTCTTAATGATCTATTTGCATCAACTCTTAGATGCCTTGTAAATAAAGAAAATTCCAAAATGAGATTTCACTATGAAATTCATAGATAGATTTATGATGTGGTGGTTTGAGTAATAATGGCCCCTATGGGCTCATATTTGAATGCTTAGGGAGTGACATTAAGAGGTGGCCTTGGGGTGAGTGTGGCCGTGTTGGAGGAAGTGTGAAACCTTTGGGGTTTCAGAAGCCCCAGCCAGGCCCAGTGGCACTCTTGCTCTCCTCCTTTTGCCTGCCAGTCTGATAACTCTCAGGTACCTCTCCAGCACTATGTCTGCCTGCATGCAGCCAAGCCTCTCATCATGGCAATAATGGACTAAACCTCAGAATATAAGCAAGCCCCAACTCAATGTTTTCTTTTATAAGAGTTACTATGGTCATGGTGTCTCTTCAAAGCAATAGAACAATGACTAAGGCAATTTATTTCTTCAACACAGGCTTTTTCAAAGGCTCTGTGAATGCAGATGGTAAGGGGAGGATCTGTGTATGCAGGGGATGCTGTCCTGAGGGAGCGCATCTGATCTGTAGTTGGGCTTTCTTTGGGATGTGCACATACAGGAAGGAAACTTGCTTCCTGGATATGGAGGATCCCTGTTGACCTTGGCCATCAGGACATACCTAAAACTCTGTCCTGGTGACCTCAGCCATCAGGACGTACCTAGAACCCTTCCCTGTTGACCTCAGCCATCAGGACATACCTAGAACCCTGCCCTGGTGACCTCAGCCATCAGGACATACCTAGAACCCTGGCCTGTTGACCCCAGCCATCAGGATGTACCTAGAACCCTGCCCTGGTGACCTTAGCCATCAGGACATACCTAGAACCCTGCCCTGATGACCACCTAGAACCCTTCCATTAGCCTCTGTTTCCCTGTTGAGCCTGAGCTTAGTTCAGGAGTCAGCTATCTTGAGAAAGATAGTGTACCCCCCCACCTCCCCCTCCCAGAGACAGGGATTCTCTGTAGCTTTGTAGCCTATCCTGGAACTAGCTAGCTCTTTTAAACCCAGGCTGGCCTCAAACTCACAGAGATCCACGTGCCTCTTCCTCCTGAGTGCTAGGATTAAAGGCATGTGCCATCACCACCCAGCAAAAGGTAGTCTATTCTTGCCAAGCCCTTCCGGAATTGCCTGGACAACCTAGTCATGCCTGCTCCCAACACTTGCTGTCCCTGTTCTAAGAATCTACAGAGGCTCTGGCAAGGACTCTTGCAGTGTAATGCTGTTTTGAAAGTGTGTATATCAGTAGTGTGAGGTGTGTCCATGCTGTTTTGCAGCCAGCCTCAAGAGAGCTTTCCTCTTGCAAACCTGGAGCTCTAAACTCACGAAGTAAGTCTGCATTATTCTTTACTCCCTGTCCTCAGCTGCTAGTGACCTGTACTCTACTTTCTGTCTCTGAATTTGATTGCCGGAGGGGGATCCCTCACTTGTATGAAATCCTGCAGTGTTTGTGTTTTTTTACGTGCAGCCCATTTTACTTAGCATAGTATACTCAGGGTTCATCTATGTTGGTACATTTTGGAATTTCCTTCCTAAGTGTGAGCACTCAGGTATTTTTAAGACAGTATAGAAAACACCAGAAGAGGGAGCTTGCAGAACAGGCCATTCTTAATCTTCCAGTTCTCATCCTCCCCCCCCCCCCAGTGCTCAACATTTTGCCCCACCTACCCCCTTAAGGCATCCTATACCTCTGCTCAGTCTTCGTGTCCGCCTCCTTTGGCAGTCACCTCTCCATTTCTTCTCCTTATCAGAATAACCAGACCACCCTGCACCTCTTGGACTAAACGACACCAAGAGTTCACGTGCTAAATGCAGCATTTGGAGTTACTTTCTGCAGTTTCCAACTCCATAGCTCCCCGCCCCCAACCCAATTCTGTAGTTTTAAACCCAGTTCAAGAACTCATAGGTAAAACAAAAAACTATATCTGACTTGAAAACTGATTTGTGTGTCTTACAACCTCAAGTCAGAATATACCCAGGGATGCTATAACCAGCTTGGTGCCTCAGGACCCAGCAAACAGGAAGAGAAGAAAAAAATATCAGAGACCACCCTACACTGTAAGGAAAACACTGTTTATGAAAATTTTCTACTTTGGTTGTGAGTGGATCTGTGTGTGTGTGTGTGTGTGTGTGTGTGGTGGGGGGACTTAATTCTAGGAATGTGTGAATTGGTTTATAATGGAAATAGGGAAATTTCTCACTATGTTTGGTTTTTAAAGTTTGAGAGCTTCTGTGGGGTCTTGCCTTGGGCTCTAAGAGCCTCCTGAGCCGGGTGTATTGTTATTGAAACGTGTAGCTTGTGCCCTGGTTTTAAATTATCCCCTGCTGGACCATGAACTGGAAACAACAAAGGAATATGTGTGTGCTGCCCATTATTTTATCATCTCCAGCACCTAGAGTGCTCTTTGTGCGAACTTTACTAGCGTGTGGACAGTTCCAGTCAGGATCTAACTCCTCCAGTACAGGGTCTGCTTCTGCTGTGCCCTCGGCCATGCTGTCGGTAGGTCATTCAGGTTCTGTTTGCTGCCTGGACCCGCGAGGTTTAAAGCCCTAAACAATCGTGTTCTCATGGCAGATGTCTCAGGCTTCTAGGTTGATGTACTGGTTTGTCAGCAAGGCTGTTGTCCAGAACTTCTAGATACAAGAAAAACCTACAGAAACAAAGGCTTTTGAATATGCAGTGGAGCCTGGCAAGCATAAGGCCGTCTTTGAGCTGTGTCTATTCAGGAACAATGGCTGCAAGGCATTTATAGAATAATATCGAAAATATAATGTTGCCTTTTAGTATTCCCATGCACTGGAATTCCTAAAGCTCATGGATGATGGAACATTACTCCCTGCAAGGATGTACCTTGCAAACTTCTTTTCCTTATAAGGATAATGCTTTGGACACAGCTTTCTCCAAGTTTTACTGAAACTTTTTGTTTTGGTGGGTTTTTTTGTTGTTATTGTTGCTGTTGACCTTTTAAGACAGAGCCTTACTGAACGTATAGCAATCTTCCTGCCTCATCTTTCAAATTTCTGGGAATACATATGTAAGCCACTACACTCTGCCTTTGAAACTTTAAAAAAATAGTTTTATTTGCCTCCGTGCGTGCATGTGTGCATGTGCATGTGTATGTGAATGTGTGTGATGTATTTGCCACATCCATGAAGGGGGCCAGAAGGTCTCCTGGAACTGGAGTTGCAAGGAGTCATGAGCCCTCTGATTTGGGTGCTGGGAATGAAACTTGGGTCTTTTGCAGGAGCATTTAAAACTTTTAACCACAGAGTCACGTCTTTAGCTCAACTTTTTAAAAAACACACAGTGTTCTCAGTGCTGTCTTTTTTATTTTAGCTTTTATTTTCTCATTTACTTATTTATTACTGAGCAGGGTCGTGTGCTACAGCACCCACGTGGAAGCACCCACAGAGGACAACTTGTTGCATTGGTTTTCTCCTTCCACCTCGTGGCCTTGAGGAATGAATTCAGGTTACCAGGCTTGGTGACATGCCCGCTCCAACCTGCACCAGGGTGTGCAAAAGATCCATGAATGTGGCCATGGCTTAAGAAAAACTCTTGCCTATCTGAGGGCTAAAACCTACATGGTGGCTCACAAACATCTCTAACTTCAGTTTCAGCAAATCCAACACCCACTTCCAACTTCTGGAGCCACCAGGCATGCATGTAGTATACATACATACGTGCAGGCAAAATACTCATAAAAACACAAAAAATACTTTTTTTCTAAAGGAGAAGACTCTAATGGCTTCTGTTAGGAATTATAACATTAATGATCTCTTCTTTCTCCTATTCCTCCGTGTGTGTGTGTGTGTGTGTGTGTGTGTGTGTGTGTGTGTGTGTTGGTGGGGATGGAACTCAGGACCTATATGTATTAAGCAAGCACAAGATTTCCCTCTGTTATAGAAACTCACATCACTGCCATTCTCCTAGAACTTTGTAGTGTAACTTTAAGTGTTTATAGATAAATGAGCACCAGAAGTCAACTCCTTTGTGTGTCTTCTGAGTCTTTTTGTATTTTGTACAATTATAACTTGGGTGAGGTTTTCTTTAACAGAACTATTAACAGAATGTACTTACATTGTGTCTTCTAATTCACTAAATTGTGTATAGAGTTGACTGCCAAGAAAAGTATTTAAATGACATGAACAGAGGATAGAGGTTCATTCTCTGAGTTATTAGGGAGCCCTGAAAACCAGATGACCCCAATGGTAGCAGTCTTGTTTGAGTGGGCTGTTGAGAAGCTGACTGTGTGACCCTAAAGCTTTTCCTTCTGCACTGTGAGTCTCCTCTTTCTGGTCTCAGCAACTATCAGAAATGATGTTTTCTGAGGACAGTGTTTGTAAGCCTTGCACTTTATTGAAGGGTCAGAGTTCACAAAGCAAGTACAGTTTAAAAAAGAAAGAAAAAACGAAAAGAAAGAAAAGGAAGGAAGGAAGTCAGTGAAGAATCTGGGAGCCTCTACCATGCTTGTTCTTATGTGGTCACTGAAGGAGAGAGACACAGAAATCTAATGTACATCATTACATTTTTTATTTTACCATTACTGTATGTCTTGTTTTATGTCTATGTGTTATGTCTTATCTATAGTCATTTGAAATATTAACTCTACAGGTACAAAAGTACATAGAAATGTTGCCCTAGGTTGTAGTGAGGCATTCTGAAGCGGGGAGTGGCCCTGAGTGACTGACTGTCCAGATCCTCTGGAGAAAATGTTGAGGTTAATCATTCCACATTTATGTTCTCAGTTCAAAGATGGCCTTTCGTCTGCGGGTATCATTGGTCAGTTGGAGATTTTCTGAACCTCCTCAACCAACTTATCAATAAACACATATAATTTGAAGTCACCGTGAATTTTCTAGCTCCATTTATTTTAGTTATAAAAACTTGTTTTCATGAGTTCAAATAAATTGACGTATTTTTTTCTCAAAAGAAGCCTTCTTAAACTGAAATTAAACAAAGGTTCTGCTTGCTGGGTGTGCACACACCTTGCATCAGGCTGAATTCACACTTAAGAAGCTGAGAGGTTGATAGCTATTCATGACAATGAATTAGCCTGAATGTATGTATGTTTATTTAAAAAGAGGGTCTTGCTATGTGTAGCATAGGCTAGTCTTGAACTTGCTGTGTAACTAAACTGTTTAGTGTTGGTATTATAGGTATGTGTCACATGCTGGCTTGAATTAACATTTTAATATAATTTTTATTAATTCTTTAAGAATTTTATAGATACAGATAAATCATTAATCACATTTACCCCTGACTCCTCCCGGATCCATTTCAACCTTACCCCAACTTCCTGTCCCCCTTTTTTTAATAACCCACTACGTCCACTCTGTTCTGCCCATATTCTGATGGATATGGGACCATCCATTGGAGCAAGTCACCAAGACAGGGTTCTAGAGACCAACCATTGGCTATACCCTTAAAGAAAATTGGCTCTGCCTCTCTTAGAAGCCAAAAATTGTCCTTAGCTCATTAGCAAGGAATAGGGGTTTATATGCCTCACCTCTCTCCAGTTTAGAAGACTGACTGGCTTGCTCCCATGCAAGTCTTGTACAGGCATCCATAACTGCCGTGAATCTGAAAGAGTGGCCCAGTCATGTCCAGAAGACATTATTCGTCTCTAATCTTCTCTGACCTCTGGCTTTTACAATCTTTCTACTTCCTCTTCCATGATGGTCCCTGAGCTGTGTGTGTGTTAATATGTGATACACACACACACACACACATATCCATATTTATGTCCCATTTATGTCTGAGCTGTCCACGGACACTTACTCTCTCACTTTGGCCAGTCATGAGTCATTGTTCCCTCTCTGCACTGAACACAGGGTGACATGTAGGTGAGGTGGGGAAGTGGAAAGAAGGACGGGAGGGGAGGGTAGAGAAGGGAATAGGGGAAGAATAGCTGGCACTAAAGACATCTGAAAAAGCCATATGAAAATATTGTGTGTGTGTCTGTGTGTGTGTGTCTGTGTGTGTGTGTATGTGTGTGTGTGTGAGAGAGAGAGAGAGAGAGAGAGAAAGAGAGAGAGAGAGAGAGAGAGAGAGAGAGAGAGAGAGAGAGAGGGGGGAGAGATTTAGTTGGTCTTATACTACACAGGGGATGGGCTCTTCCCAGAAGCTATGAGTTGAACTGACAGCTTTTTTGTTTGTTTGTTTTTGTGTTTTGTTTTTCAAGACAGGGTTTCTCTGTGTAGCTTTAGAGCCTGCACTGGAACTGCTCTGTAGAACAGGCTGGTCTTGAACTCACAAAGATCCACCTGCCTCTTCCTCCCAAGTCCTGGAATTAAAGGTGTGTGCCACCACCACCCGGCTGAACTGAATTTTTTTAAAGCAATGATATATCAAAGACCTCTGAGGTTTTGGTAATGTGAAGTTTCTAGAATAGAAGTTTTGTTGCATATTCTTAAAAGGAAGGCCTTTAAGCCTTAAAATTATTTGCAATTAAATATTGGGTAGTTTTTTTCCTTGGTTCAGAAGCAAACACATCTGACTAATTGAGACCAATATGTATTTATGTTTTCCATTTTGTTTTTTTATCAAACAGGAAGAAATTAAAAATATATTCAGAAAAATCAAGGTATAAATAGATTTAATTCACAATTTAAAAAACAAACCCAAGAAACTTACTAGGAGCATTCCTTTTTCAACAGCATTTTTTGTCTGTTTATTACTATTTTTTAATTTATTTTTTTAAAAAACTATCTTTTCTCATTTTACATGCCAAATCCATTTTTCATTCCCTCCCCTTCTCCTGCTTCCTCCACCTTCCCCCCTCCCGCCCACCACCCCAATCCCACCCACCAGAGAGGGTAAGGTTTCCCATGGCGGGGGGTCAACAAAGTCTAGCATATTGTTTTGAGGCAGGACTAAGATCCTCCCCCACTATGTCTAGGCTGAGCAAGGTATCCCTCCAGAGAGAATGGTTTCCAAAAAGCCAGAACAAGCAGTAGGGATAAGTCCTGGCCTCACTGCCAGTGGCCCTGTAGTCTGCCCAGTCATACAACTGTCAGAGGGCCTAGTTCCCTTGCTGTCAGGCCGGAGTTGGAAGGCTCTCACTAGCTCAGGTCAGCTGTGTCAGTGGGTGTCCCCATCATGGTCTTCAACCCTTTGCTAGTATTCTCACTCCTCCCTCTCTTCGACAGGACTTTGGGACTGTGGGAGCTCAGCCCAGTGCTCTGCTGTGGTTCTCTGCATCTGCTTCTATCAATTGCTGGATGAAGGTTCTTAGGTGACATTTAAGATAGTCATCAATCTGAGTACAGGGCAAGGCCAGTTTAGACACCCTCCCCACTATTGCTAGAGTACTACTTATTCTAGAACTAGATGACACGTTTTAAGATACATATTTATGTTATCCTTACACTAAACACAGGGTTTCTGGATCCATAGGAGATGGTTATTTCCCTGCATTTTTCCCATGTTCTGCTTTGCCCCTTGGGGTTATGTGAGAAAGGTGTTTGTAGCCTACATATATGGGGAGGGACTTCTACATATGGCAGGACTCCAAATCACTAACCCCATAATTCATACAGGTCTGTTTACACACCTGTACCTTCTCTCCAGAGAAGAAAAAAACAGTGGAGAGGGAAGAGGGGAGCAAGAGGCTGCCCAGCTGTATCTCTCCCTAAGACGTGTATTCTGAGGTGAACGGGGGACGTAATGTAGCCAACTAGCCTTTGGAATGTAAGCAAAGGCTTCAGATTTTATGTCTGTTTGGAATGTAAACACGTAGCTCTGGGAAGCCAATTTCTAGACTATTCTCCATGTCTCCGTTTAGTCAGCCTTCAGCGCCTCTACCATAGAGAATAGGAAATAGTCATCGTCCACAGTCGCCCTGTACTTGAGGTCTGGCTTTTGTGGGGAGGTGCTCCAGGGCAGTCTGGATGTTAGTGAAGTGACTTCACTCTTCCTGCAAGGTGATGCACTTCATCTCACAGCCCCCAGCAATTGCATTTTCCTAGGCTTCCTGGCATCAGCTCTGCATGTACATCCTGATACTCAGACAGATGCTCAGAGACACCCCCCCACACACACACACACGCTTCTGGGTCTCCTCCTCTGAGTGTTGACTCTTTTGTTACGGAATAATCTTTTTGCACACTGTGAAGATGTGTTTTTGCCAAGGCACCTTCTGATTGGTTTAATAAAAGAGTTGACGGGACACTAGCTCGGCAGGATGAGATTAGGTGGGAAAGCCAAGCTGAGAGACACTGGGAAGAAGAGCGGAGACGTGGGAGTCTGAGAAGTCTTAAGGAGATGCCATGAGACATCCAGAGTGAATTGGATGGCAAGTTCATTCATGATTATAAATGAGCCTTGGGGCAGCACATGGCTTAATAAAAATGGGTTAATTTAAGAACTAGCTAAAAAATGAACCTAAGCTATTAGCCGAGCATTTATAATTAATATTGTCTCTGTGTGGTTATTTGGGGAGCGACTGGTGGGATAGGATGTCCGCCTACATCTTCGCCACCCACCATCCACATCCCAGTACTCTGTGCCACCCCAGACTCTGCTTTGGGTTTCATCTCCTTAGTGAGACCTCTGTTCCCTCTTTGGGTCCCTGCCAAGAGCTCCTGTGGTCCGGAAAGTGTCTTCAGGCAGAAGCCACAGTGAATGTGACTTTCATGTGTTTTTCTCTCTCTCCAGGGGACACAGCCCTATGCCAAGTCTTATTTATCACTTGGATTCTATTTTTTTCTCCTGTTTTGCAGTAGTTTATATTGTGACAACAAGTCTGGTATCATCGTGGCTTAAACTGCAAGTTCTGTCTACCAGGTTCTCAAACTGTTGAAATAGATCATAGGTCATCTCTGCCTTTTATTTGTCTGTACTTACAGGCCATGAATTCCTTAGAGACCAATACAATGATCATTACCTAGGAGCTAATGATACACTCTAATCTTCAACTGAAAGAGTGGCTTTTCTATGTAAACCTTTCCTTATAACTGAGCTGTACAATTTAGAAAAGGCCTGAAACTCTGCTTGTTAGATTCAAGCCCTACCCAGGTGTCATGTGGAGTCCAGATGGCCCCACACTCGTGTCTTCCTTACTCTTTCTCCCCATAGAACTGCCGTCATAAACTGTCCCTCAGCCCATCCTAGTCTTCATTGACGAGATCGTAGGAACTAAGCGAACTGCCTCTGAGAGCGCAGGATGTGCTGTTCTGAGAGCGTGCTTCCGTTGTGACGGAAACGTAAGCACTGTGCTGTGTTCGCTTATGTAGGAACAGACTTAATGGAGTGTCTCTCCAAGGAACTGCTGACATGGTGTTTGTAATCCTAGCCTTTATCTTCTGCTCTAAACTTGGACTCAATTGAAGAGATACAGGAATCAGACGACTTGAGATGTAGATATATGCTGTTATAATCAGCTTCAGGTGTCAGCCTCACACACCTGGGAAGAAGGACTCTCAGCTGAGGAATTACCTCCATCAGGTTGGCTTGTGTGCATGTCTTTGGGCATTTTCTTAATTGCTAATTGAAGTAAGAGGTGCAAACCCACTGTAGGCTGCGCCATCCCTGGGTGGGTAATCCTGAGCTCTATAAAAAAGCAAGCTGAGCAACAACGGGGAGCAAGCCAGTAGGCTGTGGGTTCTGCTTCAGTTCCTTCCCCCCAGGTTCCTGCCTGGGGTCCTGCTCTGATGGCCCTTGGAGTCTAATAAGACAAATTAACCCTTTGTTTCCCACATTTGCTGTTGGTGGTGATGTCTTTTCAGCAACAAAAAGCAAAGTGGGGCATATGTATGTCTTGTGGAATGACCAGACCAATTTGCATTTTTCAAAAACATGAAACATTATTATTAAATATAATCACCATGCAATACAGCAGCTCTCCTGAATGTATTCCTCGTAACAGAGATGTGTCCTTTGAACGTGGTCTCTGCATTTGCCCTTCCACTCACTCACTGCTCCTGTCCCAAGTCCTTGTAACCTCCGTTCTGTTCAGTGCTCTGTAAGGTCAGAGACTCCACATATAAGTAAGATAAAATAGATTTGTCCCTCTGTCCCTGACTTATTTCTCTCAGTTCCGTGTCTTCCACATTTACCCCAGTTGCTGCAAAGGGCAAGATTGTTTTCTGAGGTTGACTAAGATTATGCTGTGTACACACACTTCAAATCTTCTTTCTTCGTGTGTGTGTGTGTGTGTGTGTGTGTGTGTGTGTGCAGGTGGGAATTCATGTGTGTGCATGTGCACTTTCATGTGTGTCTAGGTGCTTGTGTATGTGCATATGTGTCCATGAGTACACATACATGTGGACAGTGTAGCACACCCTCAGATGTCAGGCATTGTCAGCTATACCACAGTTCTGTGGCCATTCGGCTGTCACTGGATGCTTACATTGGTTCCATATCCTAACTCTTCTGAGTGGTGTAGCCATGAGCGTGGGAGGCAACATGTCTCTTCACACTGTCACATTGCTTCCTTTGGATAGAAAATGGGGTTGCCAGCTCACATCGCAGCTCTGTTTTTAACTTTTAAGGTACTCTGTACCGATTTTCATATTGACTATCCTGACTTAAACCCCTGCCAGGAGTATGTGGCCGTGTACAAAGGCTCCCTTCCTCCACGGACTACTTTTACATCACCGTGGCCACAATATCTGACAGAAGCAAACTGAGGAAGGAGAGATTCATTTTGACTGAGAACTTCTGTGGGTTTCTGGCCCCTGTGGTGAGGAAGGCATGCTGCTGAGGCACTGGTGTGGTGGGGACCCTTCACATCATAGAAGACCAGGAAGCAGAGAGCAAGGCAAGAACCAGGGCAGTATAGCCTTGGAAACCATGCCCTAGTGACCTGCTGGGCCAGCTGGGCCTGACCTTCAGAAGCCTCCTAAAATAGCGCCACCAGGTGGGAAACCAGTATTCAGAATGCAAACCTGTGAGAAACCCTTTAGTCGAGTCACGGTACCCACTGTCCTTGCCAACAGCCACTCCTTGTGTTTTGATAGTAGCTCTTCTAACAATTATGATGAGATAGTGACTCACTGTGGTTTCAGATGGAATTTCATTATGATTTTTTTATGTGCCTGTTGACTGATTGCATACATGCTTTTGACAAATGTCTATTCGGGTCTTTTTTTCATAAAACTTCTCACTTAATGGTTTAAAAATAAAGTGACAGTGTCTGCTGGAGACCTTCAAGTCAGAGACTGTCAGTTTTAGTACTCAGTAAGATTCCATGGGAATCACTGAGTGAATCTGCTAGAAGGGCAGGAGTTCTCTGCTGGGACCTGGGGAGTCTTGCTGCTTTATCCATCAGGGTGTTGGCTGTTTGTTCTCCTAAACCAGCACAGAGGACCTGAGTGTGCTACAGGGGCTCCTATCCGGTGAGTCAGGGAAATCCTAAGTACACAGAGGACGCTCACCTTTGCCCACTGCTGTAGCGGGGTTCTGTCTGTCACTGCGTCCTTCCCAACTCAGGACAGTCTCTGCCCCACCTCTTTCCTTAAGGAGCTTGATTTTTGTTGTTGTAGACATTTCTTACACATTTCTTTTTGCAAAACACCAGCGATGACATTGTTGAGAGTGGTAGAGAGTGAACGTTTGGCTTTTGTTTCCTACGACTGTATGATCAAGCCACAGAGAACACACCAGACCCCAAGTGGCAGACATGAATGCTGCGGGTTGTATGGTAGCCAGCACTGAGTGTACCAGTCTGTCCATTTACGGCTCCACCAGGAAGAGCATTCCCTCCCTTCTGTACAGACTCTAGCAGGAAGTTTCCGAGGAGCGGAAGGTTCAAGGTCTCTGGACCATCAGCATTCCCCTCACTGGGAAGCTTAGTAGAAGTGTGAACACCAAGCCCCATCCTGAACTCCTGGATCACAGCTCCATTTTCTGGAGATCCTGGTGACTCAAGTGCGCATTTGGGAGGTGTTGCTGCAGAGAATTTTGAGCGTCCTTAATTAGGTCAGGTACCAGTTAGAAGTAGTCACCCTGGCCAAGGACATATGGGATGCACAAAGCACTCAGTCCTGGACCTAAGGGGTGGAGTCAGCTTGTGGAAGGGTTTGCTGCAGGGAAGAATTCTGTTGGCAGTTAGAGAAGAGTTCTGGTAACAGTGGGTATTCCTGTGCGGGCATCTTTCATTTTTGTGCACAATGGTGACAGAGCCTTCTATTAGCTAGCACTCTGGATTCATCTGGCTTGTGTGGGGGGATGGGGAGTGGGAGGGTGCCCATGCCACGCCTCCCCATGCTCTACTTCCAGTCTCTTTCACTTCACAAAGCCATCTGTCTGCCTGACCTAGATAGGAAAGACTCCTGCTTCCTCCTCATCTATTCTCCAATGACGATTAACATGCTAAGCATGGCACCCACGTGTCCCTGCTCAGGTACCTACACTTCCCTTCACTGCCTTCTTGGGAAAGTTGGGGGAGCCTGTTTTCCTCACCCACTGCACTCCATCCTGGCACTAAGGCACAGCTGTGGATTTCTGCCTTTTACAGCTGTGACCTAGCTGCGCACATGTGTGTTGACTCAAAGAGCCAGGCTTTTAACCTAGGGAGTCAGAGCTCCCCTTACATATATACGTATGTGTGTATATATATTTACCTCTAGGAACAGGACAGTGTTGTAATCCTTTTAGTAACTTATAAGTTGATACCCAAATGAAAATTGGTACCTAGGTTTCTGAGAGCTGAGCTGGCTCCTCTTAGGTCTTGGCAGCTTGTTTACTATGTTAATCCTGATTGTTGGGCTCAGTTCTCACCAGCTTATTTCGCTTTTAGTAAAGTGTCCATCTCAAAGCATGGTGCCGTTCACTGCCTTGTCTATGTCCATCATTGTGTTCCGGATTCAAATTAACTCCCAACCTGCTCTTCCTCCTTCCTCCTTCTGTCTGTAAAGATAGATTTTCTCTTCTTGTGGCTTTCATTTCTACAGACCAGTTAATTAAAAAAAACACAAAGACTTGATCCCTTTATTTTTATCTACTCTTTGATTTTTTGTTTTGTTCATATTTCCAAGCCTGCTTTTATTTCTTAAGACATATTATAGGTGTCTTTAAATTTTTTATTTTATTTGTGTGTGTGTGTGTGTGTGTGTGTGTGTGTGTGTGTGTGTTTGTGTGAGACCATAGTGTCTATAAGAGGGAGTAGAATCACCTGGAACTGGAATTACAGACAGTTGTGAACTTTCCAGTATACGTGCTGGAAACTGGACCACTGCCCTCTTTAGGAGCAACAAGTATTCTAAATACCCGAGTCATCTCTCCAGACCCTACTCCAGGGTTTCAAGACTGTCTGAATTTTGGTTGTCCAATTACTTGAAGCCTTATCCAGTCTGACTATGCCACCTGTTTTTTACAGGTCTGCAGATAGCTTAATTTCTTTACAAGATTGAGCTGTTTTGTTGCTGTGGGTATTGGTGGCAGTCCTTAATATCTAATCTGTGGGGTCCTTGAATCTAATCTGTTGTCAGAGTCCTATAGTGTAAGCAGACTTGAATATCTTAAGAAAATAATTCACCTCTTGGAATATTTTAGACCCGTTCAGTTCAGATTCATGCTTCAAATTATTGTTTATATGTAAAATTAATCAGAGAAGACCTCACTCCCTTCCTATGAGGCACATGTTGAGATGGGCAGTGTCTCCTGGGGAGCAGGTGGGGGCATCCATCACCATTCTCTCCCTGTTTGAGACCTGGATTTATGAACCAATGTCAAGTTAGATTTTCTAACCTGAGTCTACTACCCCACAGCATCAGAGATCCTGCACACCAAAGCTCAAGATCCCTGGGCTCAGAAAATTCCACATTTCAGTTGTTTTGTTTTGCTCTGGGGCCATTTACTTGCCTCTCTGCATCCCTGCCTCTCCTCCTCTCTTCTTGCCTCTCTTTACCTTCTCTCCCCTACCCTCCTCCCTTCCCTGTATTTCCATTCCCCTCCTCTCCTTTTCCTCCCCTTCTTTCCTCCATCTTTCTGCTTTCCTGATTTCTTTTGAGCAGATAGTTAATTCATTCGAGATTTTTCAGATACATTTTATTCAGTTCTTAAGTCCATCATGTGTATTGATGGTAATCAATATGCATTCCTGTACTGCTTTTTTCTTTAAATACAATTTATGCTCTAGTAATTATACATATTTTATGGATCTTTCTCGTGATTTCATGTTTGTTGTATGAATGTGTGTGTGTGTGTGTGTATGTGTTTGTGTGTGTGTATGTGCGAGCACGGGGTGTGTGGTTGTGAATGTGAGAGTGTGCGAGAGGGTGTATGTGAGTGTTGGGTGGGAGCTACTGGAGCCGGCATCAGGGACGGCATCTGCCTAGAATTACAGTCGCTTCCCCTCCTGGAGTCTTTCTGGTTGTGTCTGAGCTGCAGATGTGGATCAGGTAACAGTCCCTGTCTTTCAGATCTCTGAAGTGTGCCATTGCGACCACATTCACTGGGCGTACAGCTTTCCGCTATGCACGCAAACACATTTTATCCTTGCGTTTGTTGAAGACAGCATTTAGTTTTGCATGTGGCACCACCCATTCTTCCAACAGATGATCATTAGACCAACCCCAAAGGAGTACTGCGAGGGCGGGCGATGGAGACTTTCGCTACTGAGACTGTTAGCTGCATTTCAATGCATCCTTAGTTTGGATGATAGCGTCATTTAAAATTACACACAGCAGTAGGAGCAAAGCACAGGCTCTGCAGCTAGCTGTGGGTGGTAAATAAGAACAGAAAGAGCCCGCTTTTCTTTAAATCTGGGAATACTGTTTGCATTTCGTTCAGTGTATATATCTGATTAGTAATATACACCAGGTCATAATAATTCTTGAATAGTCTATAATCTTTTAAATAATTCTAAGAATAGGATAAGAAAATCCAATTATTTTTCATCAGTAGAAAGTTCTTTGGAACAATTAGACTTTGCCCTATTGTTTTATCCAGTCATAGAACTATGTGTTCTTATAGTCTCCAATTTTCTGAATCATTTTTTGAGAAATAATTTACATGTAATAAGTTGTACTCATTTGAAGCGTAGTCTAATGAATTTTGATAGCATCTGTACCCCGTAACCACAGCTGTAGTCAGTCGCTTGAGAGGGAAGCCTAGATATCATTCAGCAGTCTCTCTATCACATCCAAATGATTAGGAACTCCACTTCACAGTCCAGTCTTCCATGGCCCTCTGCTCTTTACTCCCAGGAAGACTGCCACAGTTTTTAGTGCATTGGTCTCTAACAACCTTTCCCCTCCTACCGCAATCACAGGTTTCTATTCTTAACCTCTTTCTTTGGATCCACTACACAATATCACTAAATTGGGATTTTTCTGGGCTACAGTTCTGGTTGCATTGTGGCCACCCATCCACGCCTCCATTATCCACCCCCCAACTCTCAGCCCTCTGCCCTCACCACCTAAAATCCCTGTGACTCCTCTCAGTTCCTGTCCTGAGTCGCTGGTTTGGGGAAGGGCATTGGTGTAGAGTGGCAGCTGTTTATTCAAATCTACTTACAGCCATTATTAGATGTAAATTTGCAAACTTTGCCCCCCCCCGTTTTAAATGCCTTCCTGTAATTATCCTGCTGTGTCTCAAATGCCTTAACATACATTCAGATCGTGAACTCATAGATGAGTAGAGATCAACTCTGGGTGACTTCACATTGGATGTTTTTACTATGACTCTGATCAGAACGTGAAGAGCTGTCTGAATACGACAACAAAGAAGGACGCACTTTGCTGTACCTGTCACGTGGTTGTTTTTTGTAGCACGCTATTCTGTGTCTTCTCTTCCTCATAGAGGGTGTAATTTTCAACATAAATCCTGAAAAATTATGCATTCTTCAGCATAAGTATTTGTATTAGTTGAGTTGCTGAGCTCCGGTGTAAATGAATTTCCCAGGGTTTTTAGGATTAATATTTATAAAGTGATTATTCCCATCTTTAAAAAAATCAAGATCTCAGTGTGTGGTTTTCTAGTTGTCGAGAGATGGTTCCTACATCTTATATGAAAGGGTCAGTACCCAGGGTCCTGGCATGATGCTGAAGGACAAAGCTTGAAGACTCACAGCAGCCTGTAAGGACTGTCTTGTGCAGTTAAGTGGAGTTGACTGTAACACTGTGATTTCATTAACACACAGTTTATTGCTATGGGGAGGCAATGTTCCTCTGCTTTTATTCACAGTGCTTGACAAGGGCGGAAGGAATGAGCTTGACAGATGAGGCACAGTGACCACACAGGAAGTTTCTATGTCACTTCGAGCCCAATTGTTACAGTCTAGGTGCTGGAGCAGAATGGAAGGGAGCCTTTGTAGATATGAAGTCTAATTAAGCTGAGGAGTGTTTTCTGTGGTGTGAACTAATAGAGGTGCTTTGACCAGCACAGACAAGATCCATGATGGCGCACAGGCCCCTCTGTACTCACAAGTGGAGCTGGTATTGGCAATGACACTTGGGAAAACAGTTTACAACTGGCAGAAGCAGCCCTGCCATAGGCTGGGTCTCCAGTACGTCAGTGGGGATGGCAGACTGATGCTTATTTTGGAGCCTAGTAGTTGAAGACAGTCATTCACCTGTGACTTGATTAGGTACAGTGTCACATTTCCATGGAAAGGGAGACTATACTTCATGTTCTTGTCAGTGACATTCAAAGAGTGAACTATGATGTGTTTAGAATCATTTCAAAGCTGCATTACACACACATTTCCTCTCCCATCGGAGGGCCCTAAAAGAAGTGGTGTCACAATAGCTAGAAAGTACATTTCCTTCCCAGGCTTTGTTGCTGATTCCGGTCCCTAATATAAGGAAGTGCTGTGCTGAGAAATGGTTGCTTTCAGGAATGGGCAAGGAATGTGGAGTTCAGAGAGTAAGCACTGTAGTGCCAGGAACCAAGGGAGTGCTAGCCTGTCTACCCGTATATACACATGGTGTAGAGGGACACGGGGGACAGAGTGTATGAAAACTCTGTATATCGTCTCATTTTTTTCTGCAGATCTAAATTTTTCTTTCAAAGTCCATAATGTGCTGTGCATGGTGATGCCTGCCTGTCATCCCAGTTCTTAGAGGCTGAGGGTTATTGTAAGCCTGAGACTAGCTTAGTCTACCTACTCTGTAAGTTCTAAGCAGGCTAGCCTCATCTACCTAGTACAAAAGTTTCAGATCAGTCAGGGTTGCATAGCAAGACTGTCTCAAACAAGAGCTGGAGAGATGGTTCAGAGGTTAAGAGCACTGGCTGCTATTCCAGAGGACCTGGCTTTATTTTCCAGGACCCCCATAGCAGCTTACAACTGTCTGCAACTCCAATTCCAGGGAATCTTGACACACTCACAGAAACAAATGTGCACATAAAGAAGAAGGAAAAAAAGAAACAAAATCTCATTTTAAAAACTGGAAATATTGTTTGAAAAGCCTCAGAATAATTCAGTGGCCTCTATTCTGCAGCTTTGACAGTGTTTCCTGCCTTGCTGAGTCAACGTCCCTCTCAGACATCACCTTTGATGGCAATCCAATAGCTCAAGAGTCATGGTACAAACACACGGTCCTTCAGAATATGATGCAGCTGCGCCAGCTAGACATGAAGAGAATCACGGTGAGCGCTGTTCTGTGAACCTCCCTGCTTCCCTGGGTGTTGCCTTTGAGTACCTCCCTGCTCCCCTGAGTGTATCCTCTGTGTACCTCCTTGTTCCCCTGAGTATGACCTCCAGTACCTCCCTACTCCCCTGAGTGTGGTCTCCTGTATACCTCCCTGCTCCCCTGGGTATGGACTTTGTGTACTTCCCTGCTCCCCTGAGTGTGACCTCCAGTACCTCCCTGCTCCCCTGAGTGTGACTTCCAGTACCTCCCTGCTCCCCTGAGTGTGACCTCCAGTACCTCCCTGCTTCCCTGAGTGTGACCTCCAGTACCTCACTGCTCCCCTGGGTATGGCCTTTGTGTACCTTGCTGCTTCCCTGAGTGGAAATTGGGGTTCCAGTTGTGTGAGTGCTTGTTAATTTTAACTAATTAAGAAACTATGGGTTAGTGTGATTATATACTTCGTATTGTAAGTACAGGGTTGTCTTTTAAACCATCATGCCCATCTCCAGTTTTGCTGAATGAGGCTTCTAAAATTCCTAAAATCAAGCCAGACTCCAAATTTGCTTTTCATTCTTGCTCGATATTTAGCTAATGATTGATTTCAAAATGCAAACGAGAGCTGCGTGAGTGGCAGTGTCGCGCTGGAGCTGCAGGGCGGTCTGACATCATGCTGACCGCTCCTGGGCACTTACTCATTCTCTTCCTTCAAGTTAGGCAGTAACCTAAGTACCCCATCCCACAGGGTTGTGAGGGAGCAAAAATATAAAGTCCTGAATGCTGTGAGGCCCCAGGAGCTGTGTGGAGTCTTGTGGTTGCCTGTCTTGCGTTGATAAAGATGTCATACCTCCTAGTGTACACAGCCGTTCCTCGTCATTCTCTTTCTGGTTTGTGTTCCCTATAGTGAGACTTTCTTTTCAATGTGACCACTGCTCTAAGGGACTCTGCATATGATTCTCCACGCTACAGTATATATCAGCATGGCACTGGCTCCAAGAAGACCTGCCTGCCTCTCTCTCATGACCCTTCACATTTCTTCAAATGCTTACTTTCTCAGAAAATATCCAAGGCTAACCTCAGTGTGTTCATCTCTGTCCTTGACATATACCAAACCTCTACTAACTTTCCCCCCAAGCTGTGCTGAGTTGATGTGAAGTCTGCAGCTGGGTTCACGTGACTGCCTCATGACTTACTCTTGGAATGTCAGCTCTTCGCTGTGTGCCATTTCCATTGATCGTTTAGTGACACCGTGGGCATCTGGAGTGAGTGGTAAATAGCTAAACATGTAGGTGAATTCGTGAGCACCATGGGTGGGTCCTAGGGTTTGCTTGTGCTCCTTCTTCCATGATGGAGAGACTGCTCTTTGTCTGTTTACTCAGACATTTGCTGTCAACAGTGATTTGTATTTTAGGGGCTACTCTTTTCCCTTGTTTCCATGTCTTTCTTAGTTGGGCATCCTGGATACTTCTGTTTGATTTTCTTGATGAAGATGAGGCAGAAAAGATGTAGAGCTAACCCCTGAGTAGTTGAGCATGTTGTACCGCCAGCCCTTTCTGCCAGAGCTGCGTATGTGAGTAGTTGAGTACATGGCTGCACTGTTGCATGTCAGCCCCGTCTGTCCAACAGTAGACAGTGCTCAGGGGTAGAACCCCTTCCTTCCCTTTCTACAGCAGGTATTCTACAGATGTCCCTTCCTTCTCTGCCTCACATAGTACTGCAGAGTGGAGTTGGATTTACTAAGCCTCAATAATGACTTGTTGATCTGTGGAAATTTCCCTAATTTCATACGTAATAAAGGATAATGATCCATGTATGATTGTTCCCCTCATAAATTCCACAGAGTGTGTTTGCCTGGGACCCAGGAGTATGACAGGGTCACCTGTAAACATAAAGACAGCACATCTGCTCCTTCACAGTTCACTTTTTAGTTAAAAATCAACCTCAGAGTTAAGGTTATAAGCACAAAACATTTTTTGAGAGCACGATGCTGTCAGTTCTGTAGCAAAGCACCCATGTGACCACATTCTGCCAGCACACTGAGACGCTAACACTGAGAAGAGACGAGTGCCACATTCAGCCTCCTGTGAGCCATTGCTTTTCACAGTATTATAGCCCACTTTTTCTTCACCTTTCCTGTCTGTGACGTTTAGGAAGGTTATAGATGAGTTCTTTTAACTTTTCTTTTTTTAATTGTTTTTAGTGAGTTATATATTTTTCTATGCTCCCATGCCTTTCTCTCCCCTCCCCTTCAGACCTCTCCCATGGTCCCTATGCTCCCAATTTACTCAGGAGAGCTTGTCTTTTTCTACTTCCCATGTAGATTAGATACATGTATATCTCTCTTAGGGTCCTCATTGTTGTCCAGGTTCTCTAGGATTGTGAACTGTAGGCTGGTTTTTTGTTTATTTGCTTGCTTGGTTTATGTAAAAAAGCCAGTTATGAGTGAGTGCATATGATATTTGTCTTTCTGGATCTGGGTTACTTCACTCAATATGATGTTTTCTAGATCCATCCATTTGCCCACAAATTTCAAGATGTCATTATTTTTTTCTGCTGTGTAAATGTATCACATTTTCCTTATCCATTCTTCAGTCGAGAGGCATTTAGGTTGTTTCCAGGTTCTGGCTATGACAAACAAAACTGCTATGAACATAGTTGAGCACATGTCCTTGTGGCACGATTGAGCATCCTGTAGATATATACCCAAAAGTGGTGTTGCTAGGTCTTAGGTTGTTTCCTAATTTTCTGAGAAATTGCCATATTGATATCCAAAGGGGTTGTACCAGCTTTCACTCCCACCAGCAATGTAGGACTATTCCCTTTACCCCACAACCTCTCCAGCATAAGTTGTCATCAGTGTTTTTGATCTTGACCATTCTTACAGGTGTAAGATGGAATCTCAGAGTTGTTTTGATTTGTATTTCTCTGATGACTAAGGATGTTGAGCATTTCATTAAGTGCCTTTCAACCATTTTAGATTCCTCTGTTGAGAGTTCTCTGTTTAGGTCTATACCCCATTTTTATTGGATTATTTGTTATTTTGATGACCAATCTCTTGAATTTTTTTGTATATTTTGGAGATCAGTTCTCTGTCTGACATAGGGTTGGTGAAGATCTTTTCCCATTCTGTAGGCTGCTGTTTTGTTTTGTTGACCGTGTCCTTTGCTTTACAGAAGCTTCTTAGTTTCAGGAGGTCCCATTTATTAATTTTTTCTCTCAGTGTCTGTGGAACTGGGGTTATATTTAGGAAGTGGTCTCCTGTGCCAATGCATTCAAGTGTACTTCCCACTTTCTCTTCTGTGAGGTTCAGTGTATTTGGTTTTATGTTGAGGTCTTTGATCCATTTGAACTTGAGTTTTGTGCATGGTGATAGATATGGATCTATTTGCGTTCTTCTACATGTTGATATCCAGTTATGCCAGCACTGGGTGGGAGAGAGGATACACCCTACAACTCACCTACCATTCATTGTAACTGATGGTGTATTCGCTGATGGTTTAAAATATTTATCTTTCTTTCAGTATGCAGAGATGGCTTTTTCAAATGGCTACTTAGTTGGAATATGAACACAGTGTCTACTTTGTTAGAACGTGAATGCTAGTTTAGTTGCTTGGACCTTAGTAAAGGGAATTGTTACACTTTCCTTTTGACCAAGAAGCACTGTGAAAATACTCCTCATATGCTCTGTACACAGGTTAAATGGAGATTTCTGTGGTAGGGTGTGTATGAGGCACCAGAGAGACAAGAGCAGAGTTCTTTACAGTTTACGGCAGAGGCAGGTGTGCAGCCAGGTTACAGCAGATAGGGACAATCTAGTTAGAAAACACAGCTGCTCTGTCTGCCTTCCTGTCTATATATCTGTCTATCCGTCTGTCTGTCTGCCTGATTTGCATGCACACTCACATGCTTACATACTTATGGAAGCCTGAGGCAAAATGACACAAGAAGGCAAAGTAATTCCTAACTTTATCAGAGAAATAAGAAAGCTTTCAAAGGAGAAAACTTTTGACTCAGAACTTGAAGAATGGCAGTGAAACAAGGCTGTCTAGGTGGAGGGTAATGGTGTGCACAATGCAGGGGTGAGGGGTGGCATGCAAGGTACAGAGGGGTGGTATACACAGTGCAGAGGGTTGATAAGCATGGTGCAGAGGGGTGATGTACATGGTGCAAGGGGGTGATATGCATGGTGCAGGGGGGTGATATGCATGGTGCAGGGGGTGGCATGCACAGTGCAGAGGGAACCAAGGGAATGTGGCAGCTGATAACAGCAGCTGAGTTTAGCTGATCATTGGGTGTTTGTGGAAGAGAATGCTGCAGGCAAAAATGTCTAAGCAGGCTTAGAGTGGTTTTGTTCTGTGCTTAATAAGAGGAGCTCCTGAAGCCTTGGAGTTAGTAAAACAGTTTGCCTGTTAAAAATGCTGTCCAACCCGATAGAGCCTGTTAACATTCCATCATGTAGGGGGAACTTTTTAGGCCCCACCCCTTCCTGAGAAGCTATTGGCAGTTAATGCTTGCTCAGGAAGAAGTCATTTTCCTTAGTGAGCATTGTAGCCACTGAGTATTGTTTGTTCACACTCCAAACAAAACGAAACTCCTCAGCTATGCTCTTGCTAATGACTCTAGCTAAGCCTGGCAGAACACACACAAATGGCTAACCCACTGCTGTCCTCAGTTCTTAGTTTCTCTCCTCGGAAGAATGGGTTGTGGTTCATCAAGAGTAAAGTAAAGATTCACAGGAAGAACGTGGGACAGGTTTGGGCCCAGGCCTGTCTAGTGCTGACATTAGCGAAGACCTGAGGGTAAGAACTTGCAGCTCTGGGGAGCAGGTGGCCTGCTGGGACTGCTCAGCTCCAGCAGTGTGAAAGCAGATGTGATAATATCTTTGTTCTGTGAAAGCTTCTTTACAGATCTAGCCTTTTGTCTGTGTCCTGGAGTTTGTCAAGCCCTGATGTACTGAATGATTTGCTGGACTAAGTAAGCACACCAGGGGCTAGTAAGATGACTCAGAGGGTATAGGTGCTGGCCACCAAGCTGGCTAATTTTTGTTTGAGCCTTAGGACCAACATGATAGGAGAGGACCAACTCCTGAAATTGTCCTCCGATCTCCATGTTCTTGTCATGATATACACACCCCAATACATACATCATACGTACATACATACATACATACATACATACACAATTTTTAAAGGTTATGCTCTGGCCTGGTGGTGTGGAGTAGCAGAGCAGCTGAAGGGCGGGGCTAGCTAGGCTGTCTTCTTACCAGGGAAAGAATGTAAAGTCCCCAACTGTGACAGCCTGAGGTTGACTAGAAGAACTAGAGCCTGAACCTTGCAGGCAATGCTCACTAGGAGGCACCGTTAGTTCACTGAGCATCTCCTTCCAGACAAAATGAATTCTCTTTGAAACATTTTTAGTTGACATTATACCTGTCAATATTTGTGGGACAAAGTTACAGTGTGTGTGTGTGTGTGTGTGTGTGTGTGTGTGTATAACAGTGATCAAACTAGGCTAATTATTAGTAGTCCCTCCCAGAGACTGGGATAAACCATATCTTTGGTATTTGAGCAAAGCATTTGGCAAAGTTTATTGCTTTCATTTTTGAACCAAGCTGGGTACCTGCAGGTTCTTGACTCACTATACCCACAGAACACAGGACCTGACTGATGCCAGCCTCTGAGAAATCTCCATAGATAAACTGTGGGGTTTTCCTCCAACATTCTGTTGAATATCTTCATTAATGTCTAGATGAGGGAATATTGATGTTACCCTGATAAAGTATATGGGTGATAGAAGCTGGGAACTTAGAGGTGATAATATATAGATTGATCCAGTCAGGACCCAGAAGTAGCTCACACACCTGAGGTTCAAGACAGGCTTTGTAACAATGTCCTACGACCAGATCCATCCACATCTGTCTTCATATGGCTCTCAAGTGAAGAATAGTTTTTAATAGTTTTAAAATATCACTTAAAGAAGAAAGCAAAGAAGGTTTGAGATCAAAATCTTACCTTGCTCACAAAGCCTAAAGTATCTGGCATCTTGTTTTTTTAATTTTTAATTGTTAATGTTTTATTTGTTTAGAGTTACATGTGTGTCTGTGCACGTGAGTGCTTGTATGAGTGTTTGTTATTTTATTTTAAAATTTATTTGTTTATTTTATGTGTATGAATGTTGTGCCTGCGTGCATGTGTTTGTACCATATGCATACCCAGTGCCCACAGAAGCCAGAAGAAGAAGAAGATACTGGATCCCCTGGGGATTATAGACAGGTATGAGCTGCCATGTGGGTCTTGGGAACTAAACCCAGGACCTCTGAGAGAATAGTCTATATTCTTAACCACTGAACCATCCCTCCGTCCCTTGTTTTATTTTCTTATTTGGTTTTTGTTTTGTTTTGTTGTTTTTTTGAGACAAAGTCTTACTCATGTATCCCTGGATGGCCTGGAAATCTCTATGCAGATCAGGCTGGCCTCCAGTTCATAGAGCTCTGCCTCCCAGGTGCTGGGTTAGATATGAACCACCAAACCTGGCCCAGTTCCATGTCTTTCACAGAAAAGAATCTGATTATCTTTTGTCTAGCAAAATAAAAGAATTTCAGAAGGTAAAACATTAGATCAGTTGAAACAATATTTGACTTTACATCAGCAGCGGCAGCAGCAGGCTGAACCAGCCCCAGCACAGGTGCAGGAGTATTTACTCACGGCAGCCACAGGCTGAAGGGTCACCAGCACAGGTGTGGGGAATGGTGACCCGACAAGCGTGTGCATGGACAAACCTGCACAAACTTGAGTGAGTTATGAATGATAGTTAGCATGGCCTCAAACTGTATTCATTTGTAGAAGCAGAGAAATCAAGAAATGGAGATAATACACCTCCTTTTCACTTTAGTGGTCAGATTACTTCTGAACTATTATTTTTAGGATGTTCATACGTGTGTGTGTGTGTGTGTGTGTGTGTGTGTGTGGTGTATGTGTGTATGCATATACCTGTTTGCATATGTGTAAGTATACAGGGGGAGACCAGAGATTGCTATCGGGAGTCTCCCACAATCACTTGAACCCAGAGCTCACTAACTGACAGGTCTGAGTAGCCAGCTTACCCCAGGATACCTGTCCTTCTCCAGACTGCAGAATGCTAAAATTATATGGGGGCTGCCACGCCCACCTGGCATTCGCAGGGGTACTGGGGGTCTGAACTCTGGTCTTGATGTTTGCAGGGCAAGCACTGCCCACTGAGCGTTTCCCCAGCCTCTGAGCTGCAGTTTTATGTTTTAGGCAGGGAGCAGCCATCTGTAGATTTCCGGGGCACCTGGATTGAACAGAGAAGACAGAAGGAAGACTTGGCAGTGGGTGTAACAACGTGAGGAGGTAGAACAAAGACCATTACACAGGAAATGTGGGGTGGCGGAGTTTAGTTCCCAGCACCCACATCCAGAGTCCAGAACTGTCTGCAACTGCAGATTCAGGGATCCAAGGACACACACATAAATGGTGGGCGCTCATACAAACAACACACATATACAAATAATAAAAGTAAAACACTTTTTTAAAAAATGGATTTTCTTCTCTATTTCAAAGACAATGCTTTGGGAAGACAGGTGCAGTCAGCATCCTAAAGAGAGTTTATATCAGACCACTCGCACCAAGTCCACAGTTAGTTTGTTCAAGGTAAACTTTGATCTCAAAAAAAAAAAAATGACATTACAGGATCTGAAATTACTAAGGCTACTGAAAACTGGATTCTCCTTCTGTAGTGTGTGGCCTCTGAAGTTACATGTGGTCCTATAAGTTTCTTTGGCTACATAAATGCATCATTAATGTGTGTCATTTCCAGAGAGACATTTGGAAGCCAATGTGTTGTTCATGATTCTTTATGTTCATGACCCATGCCCTGGTCATTATGGAAGCGTGCACTGAGCATAGATGTCCTCAAACGGCAGCTGCCAGGAATGCCTAACCCTGCGCCAAAAACATCTGCAGTGTTCTTTTAGCATGAAATAAACTTCTTTAACACTTTTGTGTCTGTAACATGGTTTTGTGTGTACATGTTTGTGTGAGCACATGTGCACATGTCAATGGCACACGTGTGAAGGCCTGTAGCTGACAGGTGGTGTATTCTCCACCTTTGTTTCTGAGGCAGGGTCTCTCACCCAACCACTACTCACTGATTCCAACAGACTCTCTGGCCAGTAAGACGCAGAGTCCCTTTCGCCTCTGCTTCCCCAGCGTTGGGGCTGCAGGCATAGACGTGCACACACTTTCCTGACTGAGCTGTCTCCTCAGCCCAGTACCTGACAGTAATATTAGTAGAACAGTAGAAAATGGGTAACTTGACTCCCTAATTTTAACTTTAAAGACTGTAAAAACCACTCTTCTCTGTCTAGTGATATTGGACAAACAACACAGTGCCTGTGATCTTAAGAGCTTTAGTGTTTATGTACTCGAGGGAAACAATAGCTCTAGCTGTGTGTTCTAAGCGTGTTATTAAAAGTACACTGGAGCGAAGTAAATCCCAGAGAATGAACTGCCATCACCGGGACTTCTCAGATCGCCTGTGGCTGTTTCAGAACAAGTGTGATCCAGGTCATCTGGCACTGATGATTAACTTGACATTGTTTTTGTATTGGGTCTTCCTGGGCAAACTAAAGGCAGGAAAAATGTCTAAATCTCTGGCTTCAGATAGATTGCCTTCTTAGCCTCACGAAGGATTGATGTGGCTTTCATCCCAGAGTCTGAGCTAGTCTTAGAGGTGCCAAAACTACCCCGGCTTTCTTTTCCTTCTTGCCAACAAATTCATGGCCCATCTTCACTGCCAGAGACTCAATTTTTTATTTATAAAGCCAGCTATTTGATAATTATGTGTGCTAAAATATAGTCATCAAATGCAAATATATTTACATACATATATACATACATATCCTTAAAACCCTCAGTGTTTAAATGTATTTGGTGTAAATCCAGTTTTCCAGAGTTCAGAATTCTTTTTAAAGTGCTACTGCCTTCAGTAGGCGCTCACCTTCTCTGAGAATCAGATGCGAGCATCTCTAAAGTGTGTGTCCTACGTGATCCCCGCAGCTCCCATCGTGTTTGTATCTGGGCCCTTGGAATAACTGCTGCTTCCAGTTTGCGTCTTCTAGATGAGGCCACTCGGGGCACCAGTGTCGTTCTGCTCCTTCAGAAACGGCACGGAGTAGTTGAGAGTCTGTGGTTTCAGCAGTGGCCCCAGTGCAGGCTGAATGCACTGGGTGGATTCTGAGGTTCTCTGGCAAGGCAGCGGGACAGCCCCCTCGGCAGGTGGTTGTAAACAGCCCTTGTGCTCTGTGACTCTGGGATGCTGCACAGTCCTTAAAATCATAGGGTGATACTTTTTGTTTTAGAAAGGTAGGCAGTATTTTTTCTCTTAGATCACCTCTAACAGAGGAGACTGTTAGCACCCAGCAGATTTATTAAATCAACAGTATGGCATAGTTACTAAACGAGCTATTTTGTGAAGCTAGGGAGCAAAGTTCTGAAATTTTTACTTAATTTTTCCTTTTTACTTGTGCTTAGTTTTGTTTTAATTAGCAATTATTTTCCGTACTTTAAATTTACCAAAAAACCACATTGAATTTCCATTCCTTTTAAAACAACTACATCATATGACCAAACACTGCTAGGTTATAAACTTCTAAAATTAGAAAAGTAAGCTTGCATAAATCTTTATTTAGACAGCAGCAGAATTACAAGTTACGTTTCAAGCCAGGCAGTCTCTGGCCTGATCTTTGTCACTGGCTGTGTGTTTCACTCCAAGCCATCATCTTTCAGAGCGTCTGTTGTTCATTTCTTCCCATTTCTTTTTTCTTCCTCCCTTCCCTCCCTTTCCTCCTCCCCTCTTTTCCTCCCTCCTTTCCCTTCTCTCCCTCCCTCCCTCTTTTTACCCCTTCCTCCCTTCCTCTCCCTCCTTCTTCCCTCCTTCCTCCCCTTTTTTCCTTCTTCCCTTCCCATTGTTATCTCCTAGGAGTTTGGATGTGGGTCAGTGCCGTGCTGCTGGTTTACTCTCTGATTCTATAGTAGGGCCTGAAGTCACGGTACCTCCTGCAGTATCCTTTCTGTTCAGACATGTTCTGACTAACCAATCATTTTGACTTATGTATTGAATTTTAAGATTATGTTTCCCTTTCTGTGAAGAATGGCCCTGGATTTTTGATTGGAATTGCATTAAATCCATAGCTTAATTTTGGTAGGATGGCTGTTTTCATGATACTAATTCTGATCTACAAGCGTGGGGGTGGGGTGGGGGTCTTTCAATGTCTTTGTGGATCCCTCAGTTTCTTCAGTGTTTTAGTTGTCAGCATAGAGGTCATCCATGGCCTTGGCTCGGCTTATTCTGATGGTTTTGTTTGTTTGCTTTGTTTTTGTTGTGAGGCTAGTATAAATATTCCCCGGGTTCCTTTCTCACTGTGTTTGTTATTAGTGTATAGAAAGGCTATTGGTTGTGTATGTTAACTTTTTGTTAGCCTGACATTTTGCTAAAGGTGTCATCAGTTCTAGGAATTTCCTGGTGGAGTTTTTAGGATTTCCTAAGTATGAATTCATACCCTCTGCAAATGGAGATGTTCTGCCTTCTCCTTTTCCTGTCTACATCCCTGTTATCTGTTTCCCTTGTCTTCCTAGCTTAGACTTCCAGCACTATATTGACTAAGGGTGGAGAAAGTGGACACCTACATCTGTTCTTGCTTTTAGTAGGAATGCTTTAAGGCTCTTCTCCACTAACTATAATATTGGCTGTAGGTATATTGTTTGTAGTCTTTTAATTTTTTATTTATTTTTATTTCATGTGCATCTGGGGCTTGCCTGCATTTATGTCTGTTTGAGGGCATTGGATCCCCTGGAATTGGAGTTAGACACTTGTGAGCTACCATGTGGGCGCTGGGAATTGAACCCTGGTCCTCTAGAAGAACAGTCAATGCTCTTAATTGCTGAGCCATCTTTCCAGCCTGTGTTTATAGTCTTTATCATATTGAGATGTGGTCCTTCTGAGTTTCTTCAAGACTTTTATCATGAAGAGATGTTGGATTTTTTCAGAAGCCTTTTCTGCACCTATCAAATTGAAAGACTGTGTGATTTCTGTCCTTCACTCCATTTATGTAATATATAGTATTTATTGACTTTTATATATTTAGCCATCCCTGACTCTCTAAAATTAAGCCAACTTGACCATAATGAATGATCTTTCTGATGTATCCTGAATTCATTTCTTAAGTTTATTTTTTCCATCTTTATTAAAGTAGAATTGACAAAATTACAGGAAAAATTTGTATAATGAAAAGTGGGACAATCTGGCTCTCTTTTTCTTCCTCTGGTTTCCTTTCTTGTATTAATTTGCTAGATTTAGCTCACCTACAGAGTTAGGTGCAGACTTACAAATATATAATTTATTTTAGAATTAGGAGGTGAGAAGAAAGGATAGAGAAAATACCAACCCTTCCTCCATGGACTGTGTTCTGTTAGCATACACCTTATTGCAATACGGCTTAACACCTCAGGATACTTTCTCTAAAAAACATTTCTTTTTCTAGGAAGAAGAAAGACGTGTGGCATCTGTTGTAGCCAAAAAAGAGGAGGAAAAGAAGAGGGAAAGTCATAAGCAATCTTTGCTGAAGGTATATCCCTCAATGTCTGCCTCCACTGCACACAGGAGCACACACACTGATGCTGGTCAGCCAGTAGGAACATGACTTTCAAAACTAAGTTTGTGTTTTTGTAAATAAGCCCTGCTAAGAACTTAGAAAATAGATCTGAACATAGGAAATACAGAGGTGCTGTGTATACAAGATGTGCAAGATGGACATTGTAAAAGAAAGACATGCAGCAGCAGGATAAAGGGACTTCGGGCATTTCTTATGCCAGTGTGACATTTGTGTATTGCCTGGCATTAGCATATCACTTTGATAGATCTGTGATTGACAGCTATCTTTACTGATATGTTTTTATAAGCTTTGCTCTGAGTTCTTAATGACAGCTTTTAAAACCTAAAATGTTTCTCCATTAGCACCTTTGATACAGAAATGGTGAAACTCTTGAGGCATTCAGAAGGGAAAATGTGCTTTAAAGCAGTTCTAAGCAATCACGCATAACTGATGTAAAGTTCCCCAAGTGGTGATTCTTTTCGAATCTTCACGCTGTCTTCACAAAGCCTGGTAAAGACAGGTTAGGACGGCCAGCTGGGCTCTGAATCAAGCCTGTTGTCCTCATCAGTACTCCTTTTCTTACGCTTTTCTCTTTAAAGTGGCGTGCAAAATTCAAAGTGACTGCAGGTCACAGTTATATGTATGAAGTATCTTTAGATCCCCAAAGGGGTGGCTGTGTTCTGTGGCTTGGTCGGGGTCCGGGCTGCACAAGGACATGCATTTGTCAGGACTGTTCTGCAGTATGGAAAGATTCCTAAGTTAGCATCAAACCCGTCTCCAGCACCATGCACGTCGAGACTACAGATCTGAAAGAGACATGAGTCATGTGCTGACTGCAGGCGATCCTCTTGCCTGCTGCCGCCACTGACCTCCTGCTCTCTTTGACTACCCCTTATCCATTCATCAGCGCGCCTACCCCTCTCCTCACATAGATTCCTCTTGATTCATTACCTAACAACACGGTTTTAGTTTTCTTATGTTGGATTATCCCTAAGAGTTTATCAAAATTACATTTTTAATGTTTTGTTTATAAAAATATAGCTGCAGTGGTATTTTTAAAAAAAGATTTGCCACTGACAGGTCACACTTAGTCACACCTTTTCAAAGTGGCCCATGCTGGGCAAGTGGCCTTACCTGCCACACCGTTGCTGCTGTCCAGTGCCTACATGGATGACTGAGTTAGAGATGGTCCAAGAGACGCTTGCACACTTGAGTAAAATCGAGCCTGTGGAAACCTCTCGTGCGATAGGCCCAGGGCATGGCAAGGAAGAATGAATGTGGAAACTCTTTTGAGGATTTAGCTAGAAGCCTGACAGCTTGCCAGTGTGAGGGGAGCCTGGGACAGAATCAACTTGACTTTCATGTCCAACTGAAATTTTATCTCAGTATTACTCCCCCACCCCCCGACTCAGCTTTTTCAACATTTAGGGAAATGTGCCATGAATTCTAGTGAGCAGTTAAAGGACTATTTAGAAAGCTTAGCGACAACTTTAGAACATTTAGCATTTTGTTTGAAGTCTTAGTACTCTGATTGCTTATGAAGACTGTTTAGCTTTTTGTTTTTAATAAGAGAAGTGTTGGCACCAGCAGCCTCAGGCCTGGCCTTTGCTGAGAGCCGAGGCCACGTCAGAACAGACCTCCGGGGCTCCGGTGGCTGTTTCTCTGCAGCCGCACATACGGATGGTGGAGATGACAGAAGCGGGGTGGGAAGGAGCCGAGGTGTGCAGAGCCTGCGGCCTCAACTGTGCTCACTTGTCTTCCTGTTTCACATGCCATCTATGAGATGAGGGAAGCGATAGCTGTGACGTGCTCTGGTGAGGTCCAGTCTGGCCAGTGAAGAACAGACTCCTGTGTTAGAAGCTGAACTTCATTCCTCGGATGCTGGCCTCTTCCACAAACATTTGACAGCCTGCAGCCACCGAAGCAGTGACAGGCACTAATGCATCTGGCCTGTCAGTGCGGCTGTTACCTTTTGGGTCTTGCCTTTCCTTCTTACCCCATAGACACCTTGAGCCCTCCTGTGTCTCTCTGCCCATCCAGGAATGCCCACTTGGCCTCAGGATAGACTCATGACTTAATGTACCTTTTTCATTCTTCAGACCCCAACAAAATCACCTACTCATTTAGTCAACCTACTACCAAACTGCTTTGAACAGCCTGGAGAAAGGAAGTGCTGCTCTGGTGTGGGCGTGAGAAAGGGTTTGCATTTTCTGACGCCTTCTTTTTACACATTTGCTCACACACCCCGTGGTGGAAAGAGACCCTATGGCTTTCTCTAAACACTGCTATGTCCGTCTATCTCATTATGATTTTTCCTGACAGCTAGGACGCCAAATACATGGAGCCAGTGGCCTTGCCACTAGGTGGAAATAACAGCATTGTTTAGATTAGAGTTAGGTTGGCACAGCAAAAAGCTGAAATAGAATTTTATAAGGTAAGTTTTTTTTTTCGTGTTCTAAATAGGGTAATAGTGTTTTATAGTAGAATAGCAGGACTTCAATTGCTGTGTGCAAGAACATTATGCACAAAATATCATTCATCTCAGACATACGTGCACAGTATTTACAATGTTCTAAACTATGCAGACATTTGAAATAACAGACTGCAGAACAAAGAACTTGGGCCAAAAACATTTCTAAATGTAGAAGGAGAACTTTGAAAAGTTCCATTAAGCAAGCCGTCACTTGTGGTTGCTATGCAGTGCCACACACGCCAGTTAAACTCTTAGGTAAGCAAATATAGGCAGAGGTGCAACTACAAGTGCTTGTTCTCATCTGTGCAGGCGCCAAGGGAATGGGAGAGAAGCCCCTACCCCTTCCCTGACTCCAGAGTAGACTTCCTGGAGAGGGGCTAGTAGCTCACTTGGTGGATGTTTTTCACTAGCAAATTTTGAATGAAAGAGAAAAAGAAAGAATCTATATTTAGCATTCTAATCTAACTGAGATTTTAAAATGTTAACTTTTGAGGCCAGCAAGATGACTCAGCAAGTAAAGGTTTTTGCCACCAATTCTGTCGACCTTAGTTCAGTCCCAAGAACTCACATGGTGGAAGGTGACAACTGACTCTGGCAAGTTATCCTTTGACCTCTGACCTCCATACCCATGCATCACGGCACATACAGGCACTCACACACACACTCTAACAATGCATGCACACACACACACTCTAACACATGCATGCACACACACACTCTAACACATGCACGCACACACACACTCTAACACGTGCACGCACACACACACTCTAACACAAGCATGCATACACTATAAAATGTAAAAAAGAAAACAGTAAAGGCTGCAGAGATGGCTTATCAGTTGAGAGCACTGGCTGCACAGGACAATGGTTCAATTTCCAGCTCCCAATGGCAGCTCACAACTGTCTGTAACTCCACTTCCAGGGATCTGGCATCTATAAACACTGAAACTATGTGGTGCTCAGACACACATGCAGGTAAAACATCCATACACATAAAACAAATAATTTTTAAATAAAATAAAAACAAATGAAGTAGTACCTTTTGAAAACGGTGATAGTACCAGAATAGGAATCCTTACCTAGTCCCTGTCAGCTGCATCTGCATAGAGTAGAGGCTGGTAATGGAGCATGGCTCTTTGGGCTTACCGTTGCTTTTTTTCAGAAGGGTTTCTATGAAACAGCTGAGTTCCAAGGCTCCAAGTCAGTGGTTCTCAATGCATGTGAAGTACTGGAGCTTGTTAGAGGGGCAGACTTCTGACCCTCCAAATGCATGGTCAGAGATGGGCCAGGTTAAAAAGCCCTCCGGGTTAGTTGAGGCACTTTGAACTTCAGAGCCCCTGCCCAAGGCATCATCCATTGCTTTACTCAACCTTCCTGTTCTTCTACTTCTTCTAGTAGCCTAGATAATATTTTTTCATCCTTCAATGTCATGATCTTTACCATGGGGTCTGGAGAAAGGGCTCAGCCCTGAGAGTGCTCGCTGCTCCTGCAGAGAACCGGAGTTTCATCCCAGCACACATGTTCAGTGGTTCACAGTGCTTGTAATGCCAGTTCTGTGGGATCTGTGCTCTCTTCTGGCCTCCACAGCAATGCACACATACATTCACATAAATAAAATAAGTACTTTTAAAACCAAATTGCACCATGAAATATGAAATACCAATCAATCCCACCCTTCTTCCCCTCCCTAATCACTGGGTAAAAGACAAAAGTGTTAGTAGCTACTTCTTGCTCTGTTTAAGGACAGAGCCGTATAACTTTGCCAAGTCAGAGCTTCAGTTAGTGAAATAAATATATCTCACTGTTTAGAACAAGAAGTATTCTAATTTTCCATGTGGGCTGACAGCATTATTAAGAGATTTGGGCATGGGGTGAACACAGACTCATAGGCTTGCTTTAGAAGGTGTGCTGGCTGGTTGTTTGCTGTCAAGGAATTTGTTTGGAAGGTACCAGAAGAAAAGGATAGGAAGCCAGTGTTTCTTCACAGATATATGCCATATAACCGCTCTTCGGTTACCTTCCTGTAGGAGAAGAAAAGACTGACAATTAACAACGTCGCTCGAAGGTGGGACTTGCAGCAGCGAGTAGCCAACCTCTCCGCCACCCAGGACAGGAAGGACTCTGAGTCCCCTCTGCAGGAACCATGTCAGATCGATGCAAGCGCCATTGCTGCATTTCCGGAGGAAACAGGGTATGCGATGGCGCTCTCATGCTACTGGCCTTTCTAGAGTTGAGTTTAGAACAGAGATGGTAAACCATTTAACATAGTTATTTTTGAGGAATAATTTTCTTAAGAAAGTCAAAGCTGTGATTAAGAAGTTAAGAGAGAAAAATTAAAACTATAAATCTGACTGTAACATTTCCCTACTGGAAAACTCCCCCAGTGGTTTGCTCTTTTTTTGAAGGGGAAAAGTTTGGAGACTAAATGCAGCCTATGAGGCCCTCTGTTCATGCACATGACCTTGGAAATACCCTGGCTCGAGAGAGCTTCTGAACCTCCATCCTCACCTTCTTCCCCTGCCTTTTCTGTCCTAGACATCTGGTGTGTCTGTTGCTAGCTGCATGTTTTCCCTGGGCTTTGTGTGGCAGCTTGTACATGCCCCTTTAAATGCTTCTGACAGCCAGGCCTAGTGCCCAAGTCCCAACTATTTGTGAAGCTGATGCCAAAGGATCACAAGTTCAAGGCTTATCTGAGCTAGAGAGTAAGTTCAAGTCTAGCCAGGGCAATTTACTGAGCCTTTGTTTCCAAATTAAAGAAAAAGTAAGTGACGAAAGGTTGGCTATGGCTCAGTGGGAAAACACTTATCAAGCATACACAAGGCCAGGTCCAGTCCTCAGCGCTGAAAAGGCTTTAGACAAATACTCCCCAGCAGTTGCCTTAGCCCCAGTGATGCTTCAGGGCAAGCTCCGCAAGGGCAGACCTTGGTAGAGTCAGGTCCTGACACCAGGAGAACACGGTGTGGTTCTGGGGACTGTGGTCTGTACGCCGGTGGCTGTCACCTTGAGGATGCACAGCAGCTGGGAAGTGAGGATGCCAGAGCCTCTCGCCGAAGTCCATCACAGACCAGTGGTCTTCACTGAGTATTCCTCTGGTTCTCGTCAGTAGATGCTAGAACTCAGAGTTTGTTGATCTGACTGTTTTTCTAGGGTGCCTATTGGTTTGTATTAGAGTGGAGTCCATAATCTGGCTCCTTTTCTATTTTCCCTCCCTCTTAGGACTCCAGTTAGAGTCTGTGATCTGTGCTGTAACACTACAAGATCAACAACTTATACATCCATTCTGCAAGCATAAGGCTTGGTCAGCTGATAGCATTTAAGCCTTAACAGCTCTCCTAAGCATTTAAGCCTTGACAACTGCTTAGTAGATCTGAGTTTCTATGGGATATATATTTCTTGGCTCCAGAGTTAAGCTATGTGCTGACGCTCTGCTGGTCTCTATGTCACCCAGAGGGAAGACACCCTCTTTTCATCACACCTCTAAGCTGTCCAGACCTTGCCACATTGTGGTTTGCTTCATATATGAGCGTTCTCTTCTTACACAAATTCTTTTTAATCTGTAATTTCATATTGCACAGTTTTTAAAGTTGAAAGGAATGTACCTGTAACTAGTCAAGTTTCTCTCTTGAATAGAGCTATACTTCCTGAAGTCCACTGTCTCCATACCTAATTTAGTCTTGTCACTGCCTTTGTACTTTCTGGTTTTGCTGTCTCGTTTGTAGGCTGTGACTTTTTCCTGGGGAAGCTTCTTAAACTGCCTACTTGTTGATTACAGACCTGCAAGGGCCCAAAAAGGTCTGAGTGCTAAACACAGAATCTATTTCCAAGAGAGCTGGCCAGCAGAGTGCTGAGAGATTTGATGGGACAGAAGGCTGGTGAAAGCACAGACTGAAGAGTCATAAGAAAAGCTGGGCAGGGCTGGAGAGATGGCTCAGTGGTTAAGAGCATTGCCTGCTCTTCCAAAGGTCCTGAGTTCAGTTCCCAGCAACCACATGGTGGCTCACAACCATCTGTAATGAGGTCTGGTGCCCTCTTCTGGCCTGCAGGCATACACAGAGACAGAATATTGTATACATAATAAATAAATATTAAAAAATTTTAAAAAAGTTTAAATTTTGGTCTTCATCAGCCTTGGTTATACCTCACATTGATTTGCCTGAGGTGAGGGCTGGTTTTTCATTTCCTTCTATAGGAACGACCACTTACTCTAGTGCTCCATTCAGAATACTCTTTCCTTTCCCCACTGGGATCTATGTGCATGTTTTCTCAGCAATGGGAATAGGTGGGGGTTTCTTTCTGCCTCACTCAATGCTAGGGATTAACCCGGGGCATCACTGTTCTCAGCGAGAGCTCTGCCACCGAGCTTGTTCCCCAAGTCTAGTCCTTCAGAGCTTCACTGCCCTGAGTCATCTCCTTTCTCACTCCTGTCCTATTCGTCCCTTGAGGGGCTCTCTCAGCCGAGTAGCTGCCATCTTCACCCTTATTCGCAGTGCATAGCCAAGGCTGCGGTGTGTTCCTTCCTCAGCACTGGATGGCCTTCACTGTCCTACCTCCTGAAGCTTGCTGGGCTCCCTGCTGCCAACAGTCCTTGCTTATTGAGCTCATGGGACTTTATACTATTCAGTCACTTTACATTCCTGAATGGCACCTTGAAAGCAAGGGATTTAGACACGTGTGCTCATTCCTATCTGCTGCTTAGCTCCAGAGTACAGGGTAAAGCATTATAAATGCTAGCAATTGTATTGCTATTTCTTTACTAATCTTTAAAATAAACTAACATTTGCCTTTGGACAGTGATGTAAGCCATTCTTCCTAAAGGTGTTAGGCTAGTGTAGAGAGCTACAGAGTCTTTTCTTTAGTGTTTCAACTCGTGCTTAAATGCTACAGGTGGTTTTCTACTTTAAGCCATCATCGATAGACCTTAATATTTCATAATGCTAAAAAGATAGGTCATTCTTGTGTTACCGTGTTCGTGACCTCTGACCTATGGGCATATAACTAAATGCCTAAGAGCAAGTGTCCATGAAAACATTATAGGCATATAAAGGAAAGAGATTCTTTAACACCTTGCTATATCCCATTAATGATTTTACTGTTCCCTGAACTTGGGACAGCTCAGCAGTAACTGACATGCCGCAGAGGCCTTTTGCTCAGCAGAAATGGCAAAATACTAGGTGTAAGGTTTCCTTTGCTTACATTGGATGCATGCAGTGAAGCTGGCTTGTTTTTGGTCATTTCCTGTCTATGAACACTGGCCTTTTGGCCAACACTATTATAATAAAATATAATGCGTAAAATGAATTTCCACACGCATGAATGTTGTAATAGAAAATTCATAAAATGAGTTATTGTAGGACTCAGCACCACCTACTCAGTGGGAAAAAATCTTCTGAAAGACGTGAAGCATTCCTGTTCTTGCCTGTTTATAAGAAGCCTGAAGGCAGGAAAGAAAAAAGTGTGCAGGCCCCTGGAATAGTGTCTTTTTGTTGGCATGTGTGTGGACTGCAGTTGGCCTGGCTCTTAAGAATTTGACACTTTACTGCATCAAGTCAACAACACCCCCACCACCACCTTTCCTTGGGTTGCTCCAGTAATTGAGGAGACACAGGATGTTTCCTGGTTGTCTCAGAAAGAGCTGGTTGAATAGATGGTACTTGGACTTGATATTAACCACTAAAGAACTTGAAAATAATTCACATTGGAGATCCTCCTGCCTGCCGCCACTTATTCATCTTTGAGTTGGAGAACATATCAGTAAGCTTTATGTGAAATCAAGCTTGAAAATCATGGAGCCTCCACAGAAGAATCCTGACTTTCTCATGGTGCCAGTTCAGGCTGAATATGGGTAGGAAGCTGGCTGGGCCCAGTCACTCCCTAGAAGTTGAAGGCATACCTAGTTCTTTCTTCCCCCCTCATTTTCGATGGCCAATTAGCCATTAATTCCCCTTTTATCTTATCCTAAATACCTGGTGATAAGTTGTCCTTCATTGATAATGGTCACAAAAGTATTGAACTAACTTCAAGGCATGGTTTTATGCCTTTATTATTTCTGGTTTTCACAGTACCTCTGAAAACAGTGATATGGAATTATGGCACCTCTGAAAACATAGTGATGTGGAATCACCATTTATAGACCAGGAACCTCAAACTCCAAAATCCAGAACCTTTTTGAGAGACTGGCAGGTCTGGAGGCTTAGCCATGGGCCATTCAATTTTATTGGCAATGCCACCTCTCCTATAGTTTACCATGTCTTTCTGTTATGCCCTCTTGTGGGCTGGTTGACATGGCACCAATTTTATTAATCTCTCTGCATCCACCCGCTTCCTCTCAAATCCTTCATAAAATAGATGTACTAATATGTCTGCAGGGGGTTCCTGAAGGCCGAGGGTACATGCGCTTCATCTGTATATGCCCAAGAACATAGACCTTGCCTGACTCTTTGGAGTTACTTTACAAAGGCTCTAACTGTGGCTTTCCTGCCTCCCTCCCTCCCTTCCTTCCATTCTTGTATATATGCATATTTCTGGAGGTTGAACACAGGGCCTCAAACATGAATGTGCTCTATTTCTGAGCTAAATTCCAAGCTCACTAGATATGGTCTTTCCCTTTTTATTTAAAACCCTTTTCTGTTCCTCACAGTTCTGGGATAATATCTGACTTTCCAGCTTCATTTCCCTTGCCGTTCTCCTGTCTCCGTGTTACAGTCCTGTGTCCCAGGGTTCCAGGCATGCTGAAACTGAGCTCCCACCACTGTTCTGCATAAGCTTCTACCCCCCTTTTCCTCATGCCCCTTCTCTGTTTCTGGTAAAACACTGTGCCAACGACTCAAGGGTCAGCTTAAAGGCTGCTTCTTTTTGAGACCCAGCTTCTCCCCATAAGGGGATTTGTCATTCATTTTTCTGTTTCCATAACATAAGGTCGAAATACCCACTCTGTGACAGTTAGCACATCATACTTAATGTCCATGTTTACCTTCTCTTACATCCCCTATCTAGACTGGAAAATCTTTGACGGCAGTTATATCTTGATTTCCTTGTATATCTTTCATGCCTAGCACAGTATGTCACACACATAATAAGCTCTCTGCAAAATCCTACTGATTAGTTCAATGACATAATGAGGTCATTTCAGTTTAGAAATTATACGGCTTGCTTGTTAGGGTTACAGCCACAGTGTTTGGGGAAGTATAGCTCCACAATTTGGCTTTACAAGCAATGGTCTTGATATATCAAAACAAAAAGGTGTATGTGCTCACTACTAACTGTCCTTATCAATACAGATGAGTTAGTCACCTGTGCCGGAAGACTTAGCACAGAACTTTGTACATAGCAGCCTTCCGGGCGATGTTTGATGAGTGAATAAACGAACTGAGATGTGCATATCATGTCTCTAACTAAAAAGGATGGGACATAACCTCTATCATTCATGCAAGGATATTCTCCAACATATAAACATTGTTCAGTGTCCTTTCAAAATCATTTTTATGGAAATTGAGCATGCCTTCTTAGGAAAGCAAATTAGTAGGCAGTGGCCTGAGTGTGAGGCCAACCCAGCAGCCTCATTGTTAATTGGCTTGGCCTTGCATGTCCCAGGGAACAGCTGCTGTTTCTTCCGGGGAAGACCAAGGCTGGCTACAGCCCAGCAGCCACGTGTTTCACGAGGCCTGCAGCAGCTGGAGCTCCCTTTGGCTTGGCTTCCTGACTGTCTTAGAGCGTCCTGACTGTAGGCTTATTTATTTTTTCACTTCTTTTCCCAACAACATGCTTGCCAAAAGTGTATACAAAATAATAGCCTTATACTCACAGACTTTTTGCTTTAGAGTTTATGTTCCTATTTTTTGATTTTTTGAGACAGAGTTTCTATGTGTAGTCCTGGCTGTCCTAGAATTCACACTGTAGACCAGGCTGGCCTCAAACTCTGAGATATCCCCCTGCCTCTGCCTCCTGAGTGCTGGGATTAAAGGCGTGCACACCACCGCTCTGCTATATTCCTAATATTTTACTCACATGGCAGAAGAAATGTTAAACCACTCCTAAAAGTCTGCTATGGGACAAGATCACGTCCCAGTGGGCTTGCTCATCACTTTTATCTAGCTAACTCTCCATTGAATTGACATTAAACCTACGCTTTTCTGGCTGCTGTGGCCATGAGGCAACCCCACATCAAATGACATTTTTTCCTTCAGCTTCTTTGACTGCATGTCTCTGTCTTCCCTGACTAGCCTTGTTAGCGCCTACTGGGGGTCCACGTCCTTCCTCCTGTCTGTTTGCCCATTCTACAGCGCCCTATAGAGATTTAACAGATACCCCCAAAAGTCTTCTTGGTTTATTAATTCGAGAGATATTTACTGGGCACTGCTAGATGTTGGCTCCACTGTGGTACATGCAGCAGGATCGATGCACACAAGGAGCTCTGGGCAGTGAGCAGTGTTGCAGTGTACCGCTATCGATGCTGTTGCTGTGAGTGTGTGCGCCATCCATACTTCTCCCTTTTAGTGCATCAAATGCTGACTGCTGTCTTCTGTCCTGTGTCAGCAGGAGTCATTCTCCTCTGCTTGCAAAGCACAATAGACGGAAGAAATTCTTTTCTAATTCTGTTCCATTATTGGCTTTTACCTTTCTAAGACTAAGCTAGTCCATACCACTACTCATGGGGTGTTTGATCATTGCCCCTCTTAATCTTATGATATAAATTAAGGATTGCATAAAAAATAATTTTGTATATTTTCTTAGTTGCATATTCACTTTGAATGCACAAATGTCATTAGCTAACTTGTTAATGAATAGACAGATGTATAACAAACAGTTCACTGGTACCTTTGAAATAAATCTAATAAACCAATGGGATAATTGTCTGTCAGGCTTACTGTTTAACCCTAGCATTTAAAAACCATTGAATATCTTTCATAATTGGTTAATATGTTGTGAAAATCCCATTAGTGGACCTGAGAGTCTCCAGATGAGAAGAATATGCTCTTTAGCTTCATGAACTCACTATGTGGAGGAGGAAACAAAATTGCCAGTGTGTAATTATGATTACTCTGAGGCATGAAGCCCTGGATGGGTACCCAAGTCCCAGCTTGCTGTTCAGGGAACAGACAAGGGCAGAGAATAAACCCTCAGTGAAACGCATGGAGCAAAAGTCAAGTGCTGTCCAAGTTTTGAACTGTAGCAGAACCATAACGTTACATTTCTATTTACAGAGCAAAAATTTTGAACTGGATCAAGGAGCTTTATTGATTCTCTGCTTGCCACTCAGGTCGGCTTTTATAGTAGCATGGTTCCTGCTTTGGGAATAACACAAATCCTATCTGTAGAGTATCCAATATGATATTGTGTCTAAAGCATAATTTGTTTTTATCACTCTTGTTTCAGTTTAGGGAGGAAGACTTGATTGATTTTTATTGATTACAACTGAACTATATGTTGATAGTTTTTTTAGGGCATCAGATCGTTCAAAAACAGAGTCAGTATTGCTCACTTAACTCAGTAACTAATGCAGAAAATAGTTTAATATTATACATTTTGCAAACATTTTATATTATATTTTATAAATAATATTTTATAATGTCTTATGGAAATATATTGTAAAATGTATTTATTTAGTTAGATTTATAAATTTGAAAAGTATATTTATAGTAATATAAAAGGATCTCAGTGACATATTTAAGGTATATGAAATTATTATCTTTCATTAATATGATGAGTAATTTGGACTTGGGGGTGTGTTATTAATAATTTTCTTATTTTCAGCTAAAATATATGATTGGATGTTAATGTTAATCTTTCAGATAACCTAGTAAATTAATGTCAGGATACATAAACATGAAAACATGAGGGAGGCTGTGTGGGGAGGAATGGGGCAGCAGGAGATGGATGTGGTGGGGGAAGGAGGCTCAACAACAGTGAAGTGGAAAATTGCTAATCAAATAATCAAGCCTGTTACTTTGCAAGCTAATTTTTAAAAAACTAAAAAAAATTAATCTGTGATGCTCTGGATTTAATTACAGAAATGGAGGTAATCAGTATTAAACTGTAGAGTGCTCTCTGCCGTGCTGCCCTAGCCTGTTATTTCCTTTGCTCAAAGCTTCACTTAAAAAGGACTTTTGCAGGTCTGTAGACCCCGGGCTCAGCAGTGCGCTACAGGGCTTGTCGGTCACAGAGACGCACTTGGTGGAGGTCGAAGGGGAAACCCTTTCCCTGTACGGCTCAGGGGCCCTGGAATGCCTGGATCGGAACTGGAGTGTTCAAACAGCCAGCATGGTCACCACCGTCTCTTTCACATTCATCGAGTTTGATGAAATTGTCCAAGTGCTTCCCAAACTGAAGATGAAGTTTCCAAATTCTCTGGTAAACACTTTCCTTTGGAAGTTCTTTGAATTGTTCTTCACTGTGCCTTGTGTGCTCAGGCCAAAGCCTGATTTAACTTCAGTTTCTGTAGTTTTCTTATGTGCTGATCTCTGGCACTGGAATTTAAATTAGTTCCATAAATGCCCTTTGCAGGTTTGTGTTAATATTAGAAACTGTATCTCTAAAAACAATCCTTTATGTAGTAGAAAAGACCAATGGAATTTTATGAGCATTATCTATTTCAATTTTACAAAGAAGGCCACATAGTCCTATAGCATGTATTTAGGCATTGAAACTGGAATGGATGGGACATGTATGTTCATTTGTATGTTCATTACATGATCTGAAACTGGTATGGATGGGATATGTATATTCATTACATGATCTGTTGGTAGTCCTCTGACAGCACAGTAAACACCTCAGGCTGCTGACTCAAAGGCAGCTTCCCTGGCCCTGGGACTGCACTAGGAAATAGTCATGTACAGGGAGCTTCCTCTTGAGCTTTTCCCACAGTGAGTTTCTCTAGTCGTCCTTTTATGGTTTATGTGTTTTCCTTCTCCACCATCCCCAAAGAAGATAGGTAGCAATAGAGGCAGGTGTTTGGAAAGACTATCCAAGTTTGCAAATAGATCATTTGCTTTAGTGTTTCTGTTTTAGTACTTTGCTTCTGCTTCTCCAATTTAAGTGACCGACATGGTTTTCAGAAAGACAGAGTATTGCCAATGCTAGTCCTCAGGACCAGGGTGAGTCCTGTACTTAGACATTTCTGAAATGTTCCAGTCCTTCCTTTATACATTAATGTTAATGCAAAATGTGTAGAATAGGTAAATCCTAAAAGAGTCTGAATTGTTTAGTATTTAGATAACTCTAAGAGATCCTGGTTGTTGAGGATGTCCCTTGCAGAAGGAATCACCCAAAACTCAGTTTTGGATAGAAGCCATCAATGGTTGATGGATTAGGCACATTGAAGTTAAATGAACTTAGAGCATTCCATTGATTTAATGTGACTGAAAATGTTTTTACTAAGCCTGAAACTTACAGAGTTCCATAGGAAACGGTCTGTGACATGTTAATGTTGGTATTTAAGGTGTTTAAACTCCAAGCGAAGACACTGTGTTTTGTTTGTTATTGCAGCACCTTAAATTCAAGGAGACCAATCTTGTAATGCTGCAACAGTTCAACGCCCTAGCACAACTTCGTCGGGTTGACCAGTTGACAATTGATCCTCAGGGAAACCCAGTGGTCAACTTTACACTCTGGAAATACTATGTGCTGTTTAGGCTCAGCCACTTCGGCATGCAGAAAATAAATGGGACAGAGGTAAGCAAAAGCAAAGAAGACTGCAGAATGAGCTTCCACTTGACAGAGCCCTGGATGGAAATTAATTGTGATATGAAATGAACTGTGCAGAAACACTGTTTCTTAAAATAAAATCACAGCGTTCAGAATTAAAAAGAAAAAACCATCACAGGCAAACCATGTGCACACATGCACACACATGCATACACACTGCACGCCCACACGCTCGCACTCATGCCCATGAGCACAGCATTTGACACAGTGAACAGATGTTTTTTTCCTGGTGAATAGTAGCTACTTTTCCTGATGTTTGTGAGCATTCAGAGAAGTAAACCTTTGAAAGAAAATGACATTTTCAAAAGGAAAAAAATTGCTACTTTTGTAGGTGAGGCAAACTTTTATTTTTCAAAATGCTCTGCAGACTATGACATACAAAAGAGGAAGGGAATCAAACTAAGTGTCCACTAATAAAGAAGTGAGGGATAAAGTGGAAGAGAAAATTTCAGCTCACATCTGGACTGCTCTATTAATAGTTGTCATGGCTGCTGTGGCATGGTATGGGATAACACAGGTCTGAGCTGAATAACTGGAAAATTATTAATGGAAAGCTATTTTTAGATTGGTTCTTCTGAGTTTGTCCCAAGGCTAATCCCCCAGCTACTCAAAGACTGTGTTCTCTTTAGATATTAATTTGGGGCAGAGGAGAGGAAACTATGCTTCTATCGCTATTGAAGCTAAATACCCTCACGAAGGGAAGCCATCTTTAAATTGTCGTTAGCCTCATTGTGGAGCCCGTTGAAGTTCAGAAGACTTCCCTATTAAGATGACTGTAGTCAGCTTTGCAGACTTAGTATTGCTTCCCAACTAGGACCCCACAGCCCCCTCTGGCCAGACCTGCTAAAACCCAGCATCTTGTTGGGAGCGTGGAGATCTACAGATCAGTGTCAAAAGCAGCCACACCATACCTCAACCATAGTAGGCCCAGGGCATTGGTGTCAGCCTTCTGTTAAAGTACCAGGAAGGCCTGGAACCTTCAGATGACTGACAGTCCCCCTGCTAGTTCGCCCTTCAGCTGCATGGGACAGAACTTGTGCTCTGGTAGGGTCTGGTAATTAGCGAGAGGGTTTTCAAAATTAGTCTGGAAACACAATGCGCAGGTTCTTTGGAATGTGAGTGAAGGATTCTTCCTCACTAACGGCTAACTGGTGTACTAATTAGCTGTAAATAGTGATTTACCCAGCTGCGGGATGTGCATTACTATGCAATTACAATACCCTAAAAAGTATTGTAATTTTACAGGGGATTAAACAACCAATGCTAGGTTCTAGTTTAGCTTTTAGAAACTTTCAGTGCCATGGTTGTTTGATATTTTATTAAACCCCCTAAAGGATATGCCTGCCCCCACAGTCTTGCCGTCTTATACCATATATGCTACGTTTGCACCTCCCCTTCTGTAGCAGAGTGGTGGGGCTAGAGGTAGAAGTGAATGATGAGCATCGAGAAGATGGAGCAGTGGCCCGCGTTGGCCACTAGGTGACTGTGTTGGACCAGAGAATTAGTTGTCAGCTAAAGGAAGGCTTTGAGGAGCCACATCCCTAATGGTGAACGTCCAGGATAGGGAAGAACCAGTCTACACTGATGTAAATCCAGTGTGTATGAATTGTATGTGAACTGTGGGGTTAACATCAGAAGATGCTTCTGTCCTATATCATTACATGTACACACACACACACACACACACACACACACACACACACACCTGCTCTTCCAACACTGGAGAGGCTGGAACAGGCAGTTTGCTGAGAAACCCTGTCTTATGGTCTCAGGGTGCCAAAAGGCATGGGACATTGCAGAGATGGTTCAGTCTGAAAAGTATGAGAACCTGGGTGTAGATCCTCTGAACCCATGTAAGAACTAGGCCTGTCAGCACATATCTGGAACCCTAGAGCTGGGTAGACAGAGAAGCGAAGTTTATGAGGCTTGCTGACCATCCCATCTCCCTGAAAGTGCAGGCTCCAGGCTGAATGAGGGCCTGTCTCATAGACAGCGGACTGAGAGCGGTGCGGAAGATGCTTGACACCAACCCCTGTCCTCATGCGTGCATGCATTAGTGAGCATCCATCTACACATGTGAACACGTACACCTACACCACACACATGCACTCTCTAAATAAATAATAGATGGAGGCCTCTCGGTTGCTTTTCTGTTTTCTTTTAAATCTAAAACTGCTTACACAAAGACAAGAGTTTTCTCAATGTCTGCTCTGCTCACACTGGCACAGACAACCATTGTGGCAGTTCTCTTGTGCATGTAAAACACTTAGCAGCATCCCTGGCTCCGTGCACTAGATGTCAGTGTCACCCCTAACCAGAACAAATGTTGCCAAGTAGTCCGAGGAGACAGCACGGTCCTGGTTGGTAAATCAAATTATACTGTGTAGAAAAACCAACTGTATGGAAACTGCAGGCTACCCTGTTTTATATTAACTTTTTAAAATCCATCTCTTTAATGTCATGATAATAGAATTAAAAATCAAATAACTTTTTTCAAAAGTCTACTAAGCATTTATAACTATAAAAATTACTAGAAAGGAGCTGGAAGTAGTGATGCACACCTTTAATCCCAGCACTCAAGAGGCAGATACAGGTGGATTTCTGTGAGTTCAAGGTCAGTTTGGTCATCAGAGTGAGTTCCAGGCCTTCTAGAGCTACAAAGTGAGACCTATCTCAAAACACCAAAGCAGAAAAAGTAGCTCCAATGTTATCTTTGCCTTGTTTTATATTAAATATACCCAGATATTAAGCCAAGTCTTGCCTTTAACTGTTTGTTTGGAAGAGGGTCACGCTATGTAACACAAGGCTGTCCTTGAACTGACACACTCCTACTTTAGCCTCCCAGGTGCTAGGATGTCAGATGTGTGTCACCACACCTGGATCTTTCTTTTCTTTCCTGATTAACACAGAGATGAGTCTTCGGAGTTCATACTCCTGACTGTTACTCTTTATAGGGAAAGGTTGCCATGGGTTTAGAATGCGCCAGGTTATCTTTGTTAGTCTACTAAGTATTCCATCTCTCAAGGAAGGGACAAAGTTGTCTTTAACAGGAAAACCGTGAGCAGCACCTGTTAAGATGAGGCTCCCCTATTGACTCAAGAAGCTCTATTATTCCTTTTAAAAATATTCTTTAAGAGAACAGGGAAATGGCTCAGCTGTTCGAGTGCTTGCTAAGCCAGCAAGAAGACTGGAGTTTGGATCCCCAGAATCCACATAAATACCACCTGTTATTCTAGTCTCGGAGGCAGACGTGGGATCCTGAGTAATACGACTGGGAGAGAGTGTGTGTCAGTGAACTCTGGGTTTGACTGAGACCCTGCCTCAAAATGTAATGTGGAAGAACTTGAGGAAGATTACTGACATCAGCCTTGGACCTCCACAGGTGCATGCACATATGCACACATGCGTGTACACGCAGCCACATGCACAGGTGCCCACACACCTTCAAACATGCATACATACGTGCATGCATACCACACATGCATAAACATGAATAAAGAAAAAGAAAAACATCCTGTACGGATTTAAGGTACCTCAAGCACAGTCCCCAGGAATCATGAGTTCTAAGTTCAGAGCTGGACTGGTCAGCCCCGAGTCAGCTTCCGGGAGTCACATTTGAACTTCTCCTTTGTAACTGGACTCAGGAGAAAGCAGAATCCCAGTGAAGACTCTTCTAGAGCCCAGGGAAGGGTCTTTTCCTGTGCCAAAAGAAAACGTGGAATCCAGATATATCTTTGGAACTGAGTTTGTTACACGAAGCTAAGAAGCAATGCCATTGTTGACCCTTCGCTGCCATTTCTTCTCAGGTGACACAAAACGACATGATAATGGCCGAGCGGCTCTTTGGAATCCTGGCCCATGTGGCATCTTCCGAATTGCCTCAGTACCGCATGATCTCAATTCTGGGTGATGCCAGGTAAGCCCGAATTTTTAGAACGTTGTTGCACTAGAAATGCCTCTTAGCTGTGCACTGTGTGTCATGCAGACAGTGCAGCCAGGCTCAGCTTGTCCCTGGCCCTATTTAAACTGAGTCCTTTTTCTCCTGTGGTTATAATCTAATATGTGGTTGTAGTCTAATAATAGCTAAAGTGCATATAAACAACTAAAATATGGTTCTTTGGGTGTAGCAAGAGGGCTGGGGCAGAGACTAGCTGTATTTAAGAACACTGGAAAGGGCTTCCTGTTTAATGTATTTCTTTGGGAATGAGTAGGGGATTTTTAGGTTTAGAATATGGGGAAAGAGATCACTTTAAAAAAAGGAATTATAAACAGAACAGTTTGGTTATGAATTCAAATCTTACTCTAGAGCATTTGATTGATCAATGTAAATCCCATCTACAACCCTCTGAACTGTTGTGAAGTAAAAGCATCCTGAGAAGTGCTTGCTGAACAACCTTGAGGGCCTGGCTCAGATCCCCAGGACCCATGTAAGTGCTAGGTATGGCAGCATGCATCCAATCCCAGAGCCCAGGAACAGAAGCAGGCAGAGTAGGAGCTTGCTGTCTATCTGCAAGGGCAACCTCAAGAGAGCCTGTCTCAACATAAGATGAAGAAGCAACTGAGGAAGACATCCAGATGTCAACTTCTGGCCTGCACATACAACACACAACGCACACACGCACGTGTACACACACACACAAACGCACTCACACACATGCACACACACACATTCACACACATACACACACATCATCCCCCCTCACAAATATACAAAAATACTTGGGGGTATACAAAAATCCTGAGGAGGTATTGAATTAAAAAGTGATAGTTTAGATAGAAATCAGTGAAAATTGTGCTCTTCTGAATAAATATTTATGCTTTGTATTGAGAAAATTTAATTACTTGAAAACTAAAGGTCCTCATAAATCAGATCAAATAAATTAAGAAAATAGGAAGGATTTTTAATAAATTGTCAAATAAATATATTTCAAACCTTGTTCCCAGAATCTTATGCCCAAAGTCCGATTGTGAAAAAGTATCCGAATGTGTATGGGATGTTTGTAGAGGCTGAATACATCTTCAACTCAAAGAAAGTCTCTGTGTATTTAAAGGCCATATTCATCCAGGTCATTGTCTCTGACCAGAATTCTACAGGCTAAAGTTAATGAAATGCCGTGAGTTAGGAGCACGGAGGTGCAGCTCTGTGGTAACAACAGGAGCATATAGTCAGCATGGCATGGCTGGTCCAGGGAGTCACGTGAGCTGAGGAGGCTGTGTTGCTAAGGAATTGAGATAGTCAAGAACTTACCTTGGTGCAGTGGGAAAATAACAAAAACCCAGATAATGAAGTTACCAAAATATAAAATATAGGAGACTTTAAAATAAAAATAAAATTTAAAAAAGGAGCCCATTTGACTCCATTCAATGCTATAGCCATGCAAGTTTAAAATAATGAACTACCTTGGTGGGTGTTGCTTATGCTCTGTAGTCTGGTGGGTCCTATGTGCTAATCAGTGATGGCCAGTGCTGTGGTTCTTTTCATACCAGCTCACTGCTACCTAACGTGTTTTCAGTGGCCGTGCCTGTTGACTAAAGCTTTTCACTGAGCAGAATTCTTTCTAGACATTATATTACATGAGCATGAATATATGTCCAAGGATATCCATCATAAATTGTGTCTGTAACAAAATAGTGAATGTCCATTAGTAGAACAAAATCAACTACTTGTAGCTTTAAAAATGATTACCAGTTCCTATATGAAATAGTGGGTGTGTCCTATTGTTTATCTTTGATTCAATACAACCTAAAATCACTTGGGAAGAATGACCCTCAAATGAAGAGTTGCCTAAATCAGATTGGCCTGCGACCATGTCTGTTTGAGATTGCCTAGACTGATGATTGATGTAAGAGGGTCCCACCCACTCTAAGTGACACCATGCATATAAGAAAGCTAGCCGAGCTAGAGAACAAACCATTTAGTGTTGTTCTTCCATGGTTCCTGTTCCCAGGGTTCTTGTCTTAAGTTCATGTGTTGGAGGAGACTGCTTGTTGGTTCCCAGCTGCTCAGCCCTGAAATAATCCCACAGAAGCTGTATTAATTAAATCACTGCTTGGCCCATTAACTCTAGATTTTATTAGCTAACTCTTACATCTTAATTTAACCCATTTTTATTAATCTATGTATTGCCATAAAGGCTGTGGCTTACCAGGAAAAGTTCCGGTGACTATCTCTGGCAGGACTATATGACTTCTCCTGTCTCTGCCTCCTTTCTCCCAGCATTCAGTTTAGTTCTCTCACCACCACCTAAGTTCTGCCCTGCTATAGGTCCAAAGAAGTTCCTTTATTCATTAATTTTAATCACACAACATATAGAGGGGAATCCCACATCATGAATGTCCAAACTGGCCTCAGATTGAGACCTGGGTGTGTAAGCCAAATAAACCCCTTCATCCCCGAAGATGCTTTTGGTCACAATGTCTGCCACAGCAAAGAAATGGAACTAGAGCGGGTTGTGATGTTCCAGAACAGGAAGCGCCAAGCATAGGACAGCTGTGTTGTGTGGCAGGTTCCAATGTTTGAGAAATAGGGTATATAATTCAGAAATAATCTAGATACTTTTTAAATATTTGTTTTTTGTTTTTGTTTATTGCTTTGTAAAAGAACAATTATTGTAAGTGTTGAATAGGAAAACGGGGCATAAGCATGCAAAGTATAAAGATTTTTTTAATTGCATATGTGTGTGTGCTGCTTGAATTCTTTTTTAGTTTTTGTTCTGTTTTTATTGCTCTTTTAAAAATACTCTCATTTTTCAAAAGTATTTTGGAAGTCCTTTCTTTTCTTACTGATTTTTAGGTTAGTATACAAAGTAGTGGGTCCTGTTCCAGCATTTTTGTGCTGTGTGTCATACTGTACTTTAAGTGTATTTAAACTCTTGAATTGAGGAAGAAATTCAAGCTTAAATACTAAATATATGAGTGCATTTAACATCTAGAACTCTGTGGGATATGGCCAAAACTGCACTGAGAGGAAATGACGTACATGTCTTTAGTGTATTTAGTAAAAGATGAGAAAGAGTAGAAAGTAATGAAAGAGACTTCACTTCGAGAACCTAGAAAAATCCCTAAGTAGCGGGGCGGTGGTGGCGCATGCCTTTAATCCCAGCACTCTAGAGGCAGAGGCAGGAGGATCTCTGTGAGTTCGAGGCCAGCCTGGTTTACAAGAGCTAGTTCCAGGACAGGCCCCAAAGCTACAGTGAAACCCTGTCTCGAAAAACCAAAAAAAAGAAAAAGAAAGAAAGAAAAGAAAAGAAAGATTTCTAAGTAAATCAAAAGCAAGTGGAAGGATGCAGAAAGGCAACATAATATAACATCTGCCTGAGCACAAATCCAGATGTCCAGCGACTCACTGTGTTCTTTACACAAGCGTTTCCTAAAACGCACACTGAGCAAAACTGTGATATGCATCACATCTGACTTTCCTTCAGTCACAGGAATTATCATTGTCTTGAAATATGTTAAATGCAAACACTAGATGTTTATATAGAATTATGAGCTATAGATTATTTCCTTACACTTTTCAAAATTTATACTTCTCCAAATTTTTAAAAATACATCACTATACTTTTAAATGAGAAAAAGAAAAAAAAGTTTAAATTTTTCTGTTCCAAGTCTTTTGTTCCCACTAAAGTCATATTCTAAGTTCTCAGAAGCACTTGAGTCGTAAGTAGAAGTGGAAAAGGCCTGAGGTTAGAGAAGCTGCAGTCGGGGGGGGGATGGGTGGGATTCTGGGCGACAGCTCTGTGATGCTCCTGCTTCTTTGGTGTGTCCCTTTGTATCCCACAGTGCTTCCAGCCATCACGTGGCCTCCTGCCAGCACCTGTGGGCTTTCACTGTTTTCCGTTTTGATTTTGCTGAAATTAACTCCACACCCGATTTGATTTTCTTGCTAGGAACACAGCTCAGGCAAATAAAGGAACTGTGAACTATGTATGTGGTTATATGAGCAAACTAACTTACCTTATAGCTATAACGACTGTGTGGCTCAGTGCTTCACCACTTTAATTGGCTTAAGCTTTGGTTCACCTTTTGGATTGTTTCCTGTTAAGGCAGAGTTCTTTTCTCATTGTAGAAATGTTTGAGATTGTTAGTGTTGATGATCAGCAGTCACAGAACAAAAGGATGTTGTGGGGCTCAGTACAGTGTCAATAAACCTAGTTCTCAGGAGGCTGAGTCCGTAGGAGTGGGAGTTTGAGTTCAGCCTGAGCTACGATAGTGAAACCATGTCTCAAACAAAGCAAGTAATGTGCGTCAAATACCTTAATTAGTTGAAATATTGGGGTACTAACTGCTCAGACTCACAGATCTGACATTTAACAAAATGTGTTCTCCCTCTTAAGTCAGCAAAAATTGCACACAATCTCTTTGCTCTCATAAGTAACTCTGAGCCCATTTACCATCTTCTGCAGGAAGAAGCAATTCCGATACCTACTAGAAAGCAAAGGTAAAAAACCTGGCATTATCAGTGAGGAGACCAGCGACAGCAAAAGGCTCATGGGAGAAAACACGAATCGCGCTACTCTGAATTATACCACCAGAGAATTCTACCACGAGAAGCTGGAGGTATGGTCCACGGTCTGTGGTCTAGCGCCTCCTGCGGTCCGTGCTGCATGGGACTGGAGGTTGTCCTCCTTCACACAGTGCTGGGGCAATACCCGCGGGGACTGGGAGGTCAGCAAGCCTGCAAGTGACAGCCTCTATCCAGTGTCTGTCTCAATACAAAAGCTTGTTCAGTAGAAAGCTGCGCCAAAAATCCCAACTAAAATTGGACCCTCAGCCCTGATCTGCCTAGATTAAGAGAAAAGGAGAGAGGCTTCCACCAGAGTCTCCTCTCCAGAGTGCTTGGCTTAGCTTATGGTGTTTAGTTATGCAATGCACTCTGTGCCACCGATTTCCCAGTTGTTTGTATGGCTGCTTCCTTCCCAGCAGAGCTTCTTAGCCAAGAGAGCATGGAGCGATCATGCGCTTCTTATGTGAGCTTTATTGAGGGAATGCAGCATTGCCATGGTGGCCTGAGGCACAGGTGGAGAAAGTGTGCAACGCTGACCTTGCTAGCACTCACCAGCTAGCTGAAGACGTGTGTCACCTAAACAGCAGGAGAGGACCATGCTGCGGCAGAGTTGTGAGGTGGCAGAAGACAAAAGGGGAGGCACATCTATTTATTGAGCATCTAATGATATGTATGAGGCACCACATGAGAGCTATTTAAATCTCTACAGTTCTCCAGACAAGTTAGATATAAACAGAGGATTGACAAACGTGTGTATAAACTAGAAGTATAACATCAGGCTTACACGTCAGCGCTAAACTCTGTAGTAAGGAGTGGCTAAAAAGCAGGGCACCCAACAGCAGAGTGTGCTAGTGCATAGAGGGAGAGGAGTGGGAGGGGGTCAGCACTTGCTTTAAGTGGAGCTTAACTAGATCTGTTTTCCAGATTTCCCTTCACCCTGCTCTCAATCCGCGGCATCTTTGGAATCCATAGACGCCTGTGGATAGCAACTTGAGGGCCTTGGCAGCACATCCAACACTTCGGCAACATCCTGAGGATGTTTAGGTTCTGGTAGGGAGGCCAGGGAGACTCGGTGCTGCACTGGCCTGAGTGCACAGGGTCACGGGTTCATACACGCACGCGCGTGTGCACATACACACACACACACACACACACACACACATGCCCTTTATTGGGGGAAACTGAAATTGTGTTGTAGGTCACTAAAGAGCTGAAAAGTTTATATTCGTAGACAAAGCACTCTGTGTTATAAAATGAATATAAGGCAGTTCCAATTCAAGTTTGTACAGAGTTACTTAATCCTAAAAGTTATCAGATACAACCAGAACCTTCTGTATACAAAGGTGCTGTGCCAGATCCCAGGTAGCTATGATAGGGGTCTGTGTCCTAGTTAAGGCTTTATTGCTGCAGTAAAACACTGGCTAAAAGCAACCTGGAAGGAAAGGGGTTATTTCTTCTTACAGCCTTTAGTTCTTCATCCAGGGAGTCAGGGCAGGAACTCAAGGCAGGAACTGAACAGAGACCATGGAGAAAGGCTTCTTGACTTGCCCCGGTGGCTTCCTTAGTCTGCTTTCTTATGGCACCAGAGCAACCATGGGTTACACAGCCCAGAATGATCTTGGCCATCCCGCATCAATCACTAATAAAGAAAACGATCTATAGACTTGCCTACAGACCAATCTAACAGAGGTATTTTCTCAATTGAGATTCTTGTTCCCAGATATCTCTGGGTTGTGTCAGGTTGACAAGAACCAACCAGAGCAATGTCACAGTTAAGGCAAGGCAGGACTAGACAAACTGTGGACAACAACCAGAGCCAGAGCGACACTACGTGTGCATGGGAGACTTAGTCACACAGCAGCCATTACAAACTGGTGGGGGCAGTCTACTTCATAGATAATGCTGAGGGAAACACACTGAACCCATCTGTATATACAACAAAAAATTAACTCCAGATCAAATAAAAGTCAAAGTACAAAAATTAAAACTTGTAACTTCTTAGTTTTAAAAAAGAAGAGGAAATCTTAGGGCCTTGGTTGGTAGGGTGACTTTTGAACACTCCAAGTGACCGACTATACAGGGAGATTTTGCATAAATTTGGCAGTCAGGGTCATTTGTAACGGAAATAGCTTCAGCAGAATCAGGCAAACAAAATCTGGATTAAAGTGATGTGATCGATAAAAACGCAATGAGGAAGTAACCTGAGGAGACGCGGGCTCCTGTTCTGAGAAAGCTCGAAGGCAAGGGAGAAATCTGAAGCCACGTGACACTTTGGGACACGCACCAAGCTAGCAAGAAACTTGGCCTTGAGCCCTGATTACCACTTATTACCTGGGAGACCTTGCCCAAGTCCCTTAATCACTGTCTCTTGACTCCCAGCCCAGCATTCCTTCTCTTCCCCCCAGCACCCCACATCTTGAAAAGTACTTACACAGTGCAGCAGAAGGGCCGTCTCTCACTCCTGTGCTCACTGAGTGCCTGGGAAAATTAATAGAGGTGAGTTGCTCACAAATCAGGCTAAACAGTCCCTTTCATTACACGTCCTGTTGCCTGAGGCTCGCCCATCCATCCATTCTCCTGCCTCATCTAAATGAGATTTAAGGGACTTTAAAGAATCCAGTTCTCCTCTTAGACAGGCAAGGAAAACCGGAAGCTCAGGAATTGTTTAGGGTCACCTAGTGAGTTCCTGAAGGCCACAGGGGGAACTACGACCTACTGGGTGTCTAGCCTGGGTTCTCCTATTTCCTGTGCTTCCTGAAGACAGCCTGACAGCCTAGTTCAAGGACTCCACTCCCTTGACACTGGCTGATTGCTCACTAACCCTTTCATTCAGCAGTGCTATCACTTTTACTAATTAATTTAATTCATCTTAGAGAGTTTGTGTTTTGAGTTTGAAGTTTAAATGGGTCTTAAGTTTCTTGTCAACATTTAACCTTCAAAATAAATTCTCTCTCTCTCTCTCTCTCTCTCTCTCTCTCTCTCTCTCTCTCTCTCTCTGTGTGTGTGTGTGTGTGTGTGTGTGTGTGTGTGTGTGTGTGTTGTATCAGACTCAGGGCCTTCAAGCATATTAGACTAAAAACTTCAACACTGAGCTATCCCCCAACCCCAGTAGATAACTTCCTTAGCATCCTTGATGAAGTTGGAGCTGAGTACCCAATGTCCTCTGGCTCCAGCACACCCTGCTGTGTTTAGAAGCAGCTTCTCATCTTCAGGCTGCCAGGCCCAGAAGCTGAGCGAGAGTGCTGCTCTTTCGAAGGCATGGGCATGTCCAAAACTTGTGATAGTTCTTCCTTTTTAGGCACTTTTCTCAAACTTTGTCCAAGTAGTCTGGGCTACAGTGTGACGTTCTGTATGTCTGTCTCTATACTAGAGAGTAAATTCAAAGTCTGAGTATAAAGGATTATACATAGTAGCTAACCCAGACTAATTAGAAGGGTTGGCATCGGCACCCAACCCTTACTCCTCTGGAAAGCACCATGCTCAACGGATGCCGAGGCCTGCAAAGAAATGAGGCCTTAGTTACTGACTGCTGAAGCAGAACTCTCCATCAGGAGCTGCTGGATAAGAGTTCCTAGCCTGAAGACACAGGACAAGAGGGGCATGGGTGTGCACAATAGGTTATTCCAAGCTTCTCTGATTCTGTTAATTATTGCTTTGGCATTTGAATTAGTTATGATTTAATGTCATTTTTTTCTTAACAGGAGATAAAGGACAAGAAGAAGTTCTGCAAGATGTATGTGGAAGACCTCGTGAAGGAAGCCACAGCAATCAACATGAAAAACGAGGCTCTGCAGAAGCTGTGGCCACAGATGTTCATTGAGCTTGTCAGAGATGCCGTCATAGAAATCCGCAGCAAGGATTCCTACATGAAGCTCTGCCTGCAGCAGATCACGAACCAGAAATAGGGATGGCTCCTACTTCTGGTTGATTTGAGAAATTTTTTAAAGTTTGGCAAGATGCAGGATAGGCTTGTTGAGACAACACCACTGTCCCACAGACTAGAAAGGTGGCAGCAAAGCCTTGGTGCCCACACTGTTGAGAAAGGAGGAAGGCAGGAGAGAGGGAAGACACTTTTCCTCTGCATGCTGACCACACACGCTTGGGAGACCAAGTGGCCATGGGAGGAGGCCTGTCTGCTGGGTCAGAATGCTTCTTCACCTCCCGCTCTGACTGGTGCGCCTGCTCCAGCCCCAAGCACACAGTGTGTGCTGACAGGCTAGCATGACTTGCTTCTCCCAACCTCCAGCCAAGACTTTTCCCCTTTTTTTGCCTTTTTATTTTATGTCATGACTTCAAAGCCAAGCATATGTTCTTTTTTATGAGTGAAGAATAAATACATTAGTTAAAAAAAAATCAAGTCCAGTGTCTTATGTGGTTATGTTCCTCTTCTGTTTGGGGAGTGTCTGCTATTCAGCTACCTCGATGGAAAGAGACCTGTTCAGGTACCTCAGGGTACTACAGGGACTCACTATGGGCTGAAAATGTGAAGACAGTTGAGTACAGGAAGAGGATGCTTAGCTTTCAGGACTCTGGAGAGAATGAAGGTGCAGCTGTGTACATAAAGCGCTTCTCTGAGAGGCATTTCCTCCTGGCGTTGACACTGGGGGGTCTCTTAACAGGCACGCATGTGTACTCATCCTTCAGAAATATTAAAAATGGGTAGAAGAGTCTAGGGTTTTGGGGTTTTGGTTTTTTGTTTTGTTTTTTGGGTTGTTTTTTTTTTTTTTTTTTTTTTTTTTTTTTTTGATTTTCAAGGTTTCTCTGTAGCTTTGGAGCCTGTCCTAGGATTAGCTCTTGTAGACCAGTCTGGCCTTGAACTCAGAGCTCCACCTGCCTCTGCCTCCCAAGTGCTGGGATTAAAGGTGTGCACTACCACGGCCCCCGGCTAAGATTCTAGTTTTTAAATTTCGTTTGAAAACTCAGACAAGTAAGAAAGACAATGAGGGGTTTGGACTAGTCCATTTTGGTGGAAAGAGTGGGCGATACAACCTCAGGAAGCCGATCCTACAGGTCAATAAGGGAACTCGCTAATGTGCTCAAATTTACCTAAGAGCAATTGTGTTCGTAAAAACACCAGATGTGGGAGAACAAGAGAGGAGATGTACGAGAAAAAGGCAGGCAGGGGCCTGGGAGGAAGCCGAGTGCTACTATTGCAGTCCTAAGAGACCCCGGGATCTCTGTCAACCCCTTCCACCTAGAAGGAGTGGTCCAGCTTAGCGGTTCATAAGATATTTCTGAACATAGGCTTTTGAGGTCACTATCTGGGTTAGTATTTTGGCATCTGAGTTACTTTCTTACTAGCTTGGGACCCAGTTGAACCTCATTTTTCTCATTGCATTACAGACCCAATAAGGGTAAATCATTTTCTTCTGGTCAAGAGAATGGACTCTAGCGCTGCCCTGGATGGAGACCCAGGACTCCCGCTGGTCTGTCAATCACCGGGCTAAGTGACCGCCCTTCAGGGAAATGGATTCACCTTAAGTCATGCTGAACAGATGGGAGGAATAATCATTCCTTTGACGAGAATTACTTGGAAAGGTGAAATCTTTCCTTTCCTTCCATCTCTCCAGTTTCTTAGACACTGGGCTTTCTCCCATGTGTCTGGCAGGCTCTACCCTCCAAGCTCATTTTGCTTACTAGAGTTCATGGGTGAAAATAATCCCCTCAGAATTAAAGGGTCACTAGGTGAGCCAGAGTCCTCTGTTGGGGTTAAGTAGAGACCAATGCAATTGAGCTTGTGGTTACCCCCAAAGTAGAAACACCCAGGCTCCCCTATTTAGGGAAATACCACAACCATCTGTGTTCACCTTCAGCCATCAGCTGCTGGGTACTTATAGAGTTCGCCTTTGAACCTAAAGTTACTTAACTGTGCTAGGCCGAGGATGGAGCTGGTGTCGGCGCCCCACTCGTGGTGCTTCACTCTGCCGAATGCCTGGTTTGTGAACCAGCACAACCCTGTCAAGTTCCGGATTCATTGCTGATCAGGCCAGGGGCTACTCCAAGGTGCATACTCTTCTTGCTGAATGTTAAGGACCACGACAACCAGGATCTCTTGAGTGGTGTTGTAGATTGCTCAAGGGCCATGGCAGGTACCCTCTCATTTTCACCAACACTTTAATGCATGCATTCTGGTCACACCTATCTGAACAACTGAGGCCGAGAGAGGTTCAGCCGCTCAGCCAAGCATATTTCAGCCCTAGACTAGAAGGCAAGGCCTCTATTCACTGCCAAGAAAAGTTGTGTGTGTGTGTGTTACATAATTTATTGTTTGGGTTGCATTTATTTGTTTATTGTATATGTGTGTGCATGTTTGTACATACACTAAGGTATGCATGTAGAGGTCAGATGAAAGCTGGTGTTAATCTGTTCTATCGTTCCATCATGTAGGTCCCGGGGATTGAAGTCAGGTTATCAGGGTTGATGCCAAGTACCTTTACTAGCCAAATCATCTTCAGAGCAAGCTTGTTGCCTGTGGCCTTTCTGAACTGCTTTTTGTTTTGTTGTGTTGAGAACTAAAACATACCTTCTCCCATTTGTTTATCTCTGTAGAACACTGAAGGGCATGAAGTATAAAAACTAACATGGAATAATGTATGAGCGCATACACATTGCTTTGTAGTAAGGCTTTATGAGAAGTATAGGAATACTGGTCATGTTCTTACCAATAATGTGTGACTAATCAGCCTGAGGTGTCAGGTGTCAGAATGGACTCAGAGATGCCCTGTTGGGTGGGCACTGTACCCATCTAGGAAGGGAGAGAGGTGAATGCAGATGGCAGTGCGTGAGAGACCTGTGGGAAAGTGGTTGCACTTGAATTCGTTTTAGAGGCATGATTGGTGGGATGTGGGGTAGGAGAGGCAGGGTGAATGACAACGCCAGGGGTCTGATGGGCAAACAAGGAGACCCACTAGCTATCCACTGCGATGAGAGGCCGCGGTGCTTGGAGCATCCGTCCAGAGGAGGAGCAGATGGTGGCCAAGCGTCCAGGTGCAGACCTGCGGTGCGGAGTGGCGACAGGAAGTACAAGGCAAGAGAAAAAGCATGGATTGAGCTAAATTATAAAATGTGGCGCCATCAGCATTTAGCAACAGGTGTTATTTTTATATTAAGAGAATTAGTGTGCTTATTTTTCTTATATTTCTTGATGTAGTCACATTTCTGTTTTAGGCTTTCTTTGATTATAACTAAGTTTATTTAGACTTGGTAATCATGCACATCTTCCGATATTTTGTGGGGTGTGTGTGTGTTCATATGTGTGTGTGTGCGTGTAAGGTAGTGCACATGAATGTGGAGGCCAGAGGTTGATATCACTCCCCACCTTATTTTTTGAGGCAAGGCCTCTCACTGGATCTGGAGCTTGCTGGTTTGGCTAGACTGGCTGGCCAGTGAGCCTCAGGGGTTCTCCCCGTGCACCTCCCTGGAGCAGAGGTTGCAGATGTAATTACAGATCGCAACTACACCATCATCCTTGGCCGCTTGACATGGTGCTAAGGATTGAACTTGGGTCCTCATGCTTGCATGGCAAGTGCTTCACAGACGAGTCATCTCTCCAGCCCCTCTTTCTTTACAGTAATCCCAAGCTCACCTGATAGATCTAACCATGCCCCAGTAAGCTCTTCTCCGTGTAAACCCAGGCTTTAATTCTCCCAGCTCTGAGGCTGTTTAGTAAGATACTCTGGGGTCAGAGTGGGGGAAGAAGAGAAGAAATCAGGGATGATGGAGGAGGGGGAGGTGCTGGCTAGTTAGCAATGCAAATACAAAATGAAATAGAGAGAAGACTGCTCAGGAAAATATTAATTTTAAACCTTAGAGAACAAAGGTTAGTTTTCCTAGCCCGCTTCTCTGGGTCAGCTTGAGATGGAGTGGCAGTGACTGTTGCCAAGAAATTCTGAGCCAAGTTGGAAACGTGATCACAACCGCTGTGGTCAACCAGTATTGATGGAATATTTGTTATCTTTGATCCCGACCTTCTACTTATATTTATGTCTTCCTGGTTCTTGGTATGTGCCCTGTCTAGCAGGCCACCTCCAGTTCTTCCCTGAAAGAGCCAACGTGCTTTCAAAGCTCTGGAGAATAAATGTGTCCCAGAGGAGAGGTGCTCTCCTAGGGGAGCAGAATCGTTCCTTTAGGAGACAGTGACACCGAATCCCTTATGATGGTACCTCTAAATCTCAGCATCAGGGCACTGAGCCCTTCTTCGTGTTGATCTTGAAATATTTCAGCATGCAGAAATGCACGCCTAACAGTATCTCAAATAAATACCCGGCTCCACCACCAAGCATAACAGATCTTAATATTTTCCACATTTGCCTCAGGTTCTTAGAATAACACATTACAAATAAAGAAGGACCCCTGAGCCCCTTCCTTCGCTCCCTAAAGGTAACCACTGTATTGAATTTCATGCTGATTATCCGTTCCTGTTTCCCTACTATTCCTGTTATGCATAAATGCATAGGGAGTTTATTTAATTGAGTCTTATATTTTCCAAATTTGTATAAACCACATGCAGTTCTTTCCCCTCCATGTTCTTTTCAGTTTTTCTGAGGACCATCCTTGTCGATGGTAGGAGCTGTTTTCATCACTGTTTGTGATCCCTCTGGGGGCTGGATTCTGATGTGTCTCTTTCCCCGTTAGTGGACATCAAGAGCTTCCTGGGGAACATACCTGTGGTTGTGGCACACCACATGTACAGGACTGGCTGTCCCAAAGCACACACAGCTTTATGTGCTATTCCCCATTGCTTTATAACGGGATGTCTACCAAATTCTGCTCCCATCACTGACAACCAGTGTTTTCAGTTTTTGTAACCTGGTGTATGCTACAGAATATTTGTTTAACTTTGCAAAGATGTGTTGCATTTGTTTAATTATATAAATATGTGTTGCATTTGTTTAATTATGGAAAGATGTGTTACTGTTTTACCTTTCCTGCCTAAGGTAACTGATTGGTTTAATAAAAAGTCAGTGGTCATTAGTGAGAGAGGAGGTATAGGCAGGGTTTCAGGCAGGGAGAGTAAGTAGGAGGAGGAATTTAGGCTCAGGGAGATGCCATGGAGATGCCAGGGGTCAGACAGACAGACTCAGATGAAGCAGGAAAATAGGACAAACGGAATGAAAGGTAAAAAGCCCCAAGACAAAACATAAATAAATAGAAGCAGGTTAAATTAAGTTAAAAGAGCTACTGGGATAAGTCTAAGTTAAGGCTGAGCATTCCTAATGAATAAGTCTCCCTGTCTTTATTTGGGAGCTGATTGGTGACTCAAAGAAAATTCCAGCTATAGGTATGTGAAAGTAAATGTGTGTGTGTGTGTGTGTGTGTATGTGTATGTGTGTGTGTGTAAATATGTCTGGTTCTATATATGTGTTTGTGTATATGCCAGGGTGTGTGTGTGTGCCCAGTTGTGTGTATGTGTGGATTCATGTATGTATGCTAGATGTGTGTATGTGTGTGTATTCGTGTGTATGCCAGGTTGTATTGTGTGTTTATGTGTATATTCCAGGTTCTGTGTACGTATTGTATACTAAATTGGTGACTTTTGTGAAGAGGAAAGATTGCTCAAGGAATTTATATTAAGACATGGTTTATATATAGTTGTGCTGGTTAGCTTTTTGCAACTTGAAGTGAGCTAGAGTCTCCTGGGCAAGAAGGAATACCAACTAAGAAATTACCTCCTTGAGATTAATTTGTGGGCATTTCTGTGAGGTGTTTTCTTGATTGATGATTGATGTGTGAGGGCCTAGCCCACTGCAGTTGATGCCACCACTGGCCAGGTGGTCCTGGGTGGTATAAAAGAGCAGGTTGGGCAAGCCATGAGGAGGAAGCCTGTATGTAGCATTCTGCAATGACTCCTGCCTCTGCTCCTGCTAGAGTTTCTGCTCAGCTTTTCCCAATGATTGGCTCATCGGAATGTATAAGCTAAACACCACCCGCATACCCCAAGTTACGTGTGGTCATGGTGTTTATCACAGTGATAGAAAGCAAATGACTATAATGAAGCATGATTATAAACAGAAATTGTGGTTCGACCTGAAGGCCAGAAAAGCAAAACAGCCAGCCACTGGCTCTTACCTCTATCTCAGTCCAAAATGGCAATTCTGCCTCCAGGAATCTCAGAATGAGACTGAGGTTTTTAGATAGACAGGTCATCTTCAAACACTTCAGAGATGTACAGAATATGGCATTTAAGATGTCTTAATAACATAGGCTCTTTCTTATGACAATGAGACATGTCTGCTCCTTGCAGCCCGAATCTACTTCAGAGAAAATAATGGACATCGAAGAAATTCCACGTGTAGTTTACTTTCTTTGTGGCAAAAGTAAGCCACTGGGCAAGAAAATGCCCTTGCCTCGACTGCTGACAGTGTGCTGTCCTAATTAGACAAGCAAGACACAAAAGAAAGTGACTGCCAAACATTGTCAAGATGAGGAGGGACAGCCCTTCACAATATCCTGCTTCACAGAAAAGTCTGTCAGATATGCTAGGTCTGTAGGCTGAAGATGGATGCCCCAATGTTGCAAAGGAACTTTGGGTGACTGTCCAGGCAGTCACCTGTTTCTGTCATTATGCACATTTTGGAAGTTGCTTACTTGCACTTCCTGTTTACTCAGTTAATATTATTTTTTCTTGGGTCTCAGAGGAAGTTTAAGACTAGATAGTTGTAGTTTTCCTTGTTTACCTGTTACAGAAAGCAAATTATGATAGAAAGTAGAGTAGGTAAAAGACTTTGTACTCACCAAGATTGGATATATATGGAGTAATTTCTCCTAATTTGTCAAATGCAAATGGACTATATATTGTTGATATAGTTATTGTTGTATATATTGTATATAGTTATTGTACTTATTGTATAGGTTTTTTTTTATTTTAGTTATAGACTTCTTTTTTACTTTAGACAAAAGGGGAAATGTAGTGGAATTTCATTTGTATTTTTAAATAAATAAAGTTTGCCTGAAGATTAGAAATGTGAAACAGCCACACTGGCCAGCCTTACAGACCAGGCAACAGTGACACATACTTTTAATCCTAGTAGCCACACTAGCTTGCTATAGAAACCATGCAGTAGTAGTGCACACCCTTAATTCCAGAACTAGAGAGGATTATAAAATGGGAGGAGACAGCTCTCAACCTCAGTCTCATTCTGAGATTCCTGGAGGCAGGGTCACCATTTCAGACTGAGGTAGAGGTAAGAGCCAGTGACTGAGTGTTTTGCTTTTTTGACCTTTAGGTTGAACCCAGTTTCTGTCTCTGAGTTTTTATTAATCACGCTTCAGTATACAGCAGAATGCAATGAGTACACAACTTGGTGCAACTTGAAAACATAATTGACATCCTGCTCACTTCAGTTCTTTCTAGACAACACCTGCCCTACTGTGTAAGCAAATATGATTGTAATTCCCCACGGGGAATGGAGCCACACAGGAATACACTCTTCCTGCTCTGGCTTCTCCTACCCAACACAGTACTTTGAGGATCAGCTGTGTTGTGTTATATATTGCTAATCCATTGATTTATGTTACTTGGTCTAAATATATCGCAATTTGATTATCCATTCTCCTGGGCTGCTTCTAGTCTGAGGCTCTGGCAGGTAAAGACATTTTTGTATGAGTCCTTTCCTGCAGCACAACTTTTCAGCACAAAGTAGTTGCAAGTTTAATTTTAGAAGGAATGGACATGCATTTTTCATCGTGGCTAGACAATTCCGCACAGCCTCCATCAAAGGCAATGGGTAGAGGCTCTGACAGCTGCATGATTTTTTTTGCCCATGTTTGTTGTGAGCTGAAAAAACAATGGGAACTATTCTCACATGGCTTTCCCAAACATTTCATTGCTACTTTAATTGTGTTTTCCCCGATGTGAAGTTCTGTTGGGCACATTTTTGTGTGCTTTGTGGTCATTTTTAAATCCTTTGTGAAATGTTTAGGACTGTGACCCTCTTTTTTTTTTTTAAATAAAGTCTTGAGCTGTCCTCAGTGTTGGTTTATGTGAGTCCTCTGTGGGTTCTAAATACAGTAGCAGAGCACCCGCCTCTATGCTGAGTGACTTCTATGATCTCTCTAAAAATGCTTTTCGTACCTCAAATTTGCAGATTACACCTCCCTTCTTCTAGAAGCTTTACAGTTGTGCTGATGACACCTTAAACTTCTTAGATTGGTTGGATTTTTGTTGTTTTGAGATAAGGTCATCCAGGCTGAACTCAAACTTAATACTGTAACTCAAGTTGGTGATCCTACTGCCTCAGCCTCCCAAGTACTCTGGGGACAAATGTGCTCCTACCATGATCACCTTGAAATTCTCTTTGTGAACAGTGTGAAGCAGATGTCCAACTTCATTTCCCCTCGCTTGTGAAAGCTCACTTTTTCCAATACAGACTGTTTCAAAGGGTTTCCTCCCCACATAGAAGCTCAGTTTTTCCAATACAGAGTGTTTCAAAGGGTTCCCTCCCCACATTGAACTGCCTTGCCATTTAAAAAGGAAAAGCAAAGCCCACCGTTGACTTATATGCACTTGTGTAGATTTCTTTTTCATTCCTATTGTGTCCCTTTTTTATTTTTTTTACACAAATCCTGTATTGTCTTGATTACTGCATCTTTAGGTAGGTTTTGGAAACAAATATTCTAACACTTTAAGCTTTGTTTTTCTTTTTAAAAGTTGCTTTAGCTAATCTGTCTCTTGTATTTCCATATGAATTTTAGAGTCTGCTTGCAAATACATTTTTTAAAAGACTTGGGACACTATTGAGCCTACAATGAACTCAAGAGGCTCTCAAATCATGACTATTATCATGCTATTTGACATATTTGTGTATTTAAGTACTTTTCCTTTGTAATTTTTTAGACTACAGTTTCTTCTGAGGCAAATGTATCCCTAAGCATTGCTGTGGTTTGAATCCTCCATTGTCTTCCAAAGGCCGGTGTGCTAAAGGCTTGGGTAGCCTGTCTATGGTTGTGTAGAGTGGAACACTTACCAGATGGGACCTAGGAGGTTGGAGGTGTTGGAGTACTCGTCCTGGAAGGAGTTTGTGGGCCCTGGTCTTCTTTTGTTTGCTTCATGGTTGCCATGATGTGAGCAGCTTCCTCAATATACTTTTCAAAGCAACAAAGCCAGCAGACCATGGGCAAAGATCTCTAAAACCATGAGCCAAGAATAAATATCTCTATGAGTGGATTATCTGTGCTGGAGAGATGTCTCAAACCTATGTTTGACCCTCAGTGCACATGTAAAAGCCAGGCATGGTTTCACATGCTTTCAATCCCAGGCCTGGAGGGCAGAGACTGGAGGGTCCCTGGGGCTTGCTGGCTACCCAGGCAAGAGGAATTGATGAGTTCTAAGTGCACTGAGGGACTCTATCTAAAAGAATGATGTGGAGAGCAATTTAGAAAGATACCCCACACTAACCGCAGACCCCTACACAAATGTTTTCACATCTGCTTGCACACTCATATGCATATACACATAAGCGTATATACACACACAAGTTGATTAGCTTAGCTGAGTAACACAACATTTTTATTTATTGTAAATATATCACATTCTCATGTTCAATGTCATAGCTGTTTTATATACAGTTGATTTTTGATTTTATATATAGTTGATTTTTGTAATTCTCAGCTTTAATATTTGGAAATTTGTCTCCGAGATAAAATTTGTTTGTAACCTTCAAGTCAATCATCATGGAGCTTTTCCAAATATTTGTGGAAATGAAAAAATGATTTAAAAATGTGAGCCCCCTGGTATACATGCTCCCAGAAGAAGACGTGTATGAGATCATCCTCAATACCATGTCTTCATTGTGACAGGACAGACAGACAGTGGTCCCCGTCTCTCTTCCCCACACCCCTTACCCCATTTCCCGGTGCTTCCTGAGCCATCACTGGCTCTAACTGATTTTCCATTCCAGCCCTTGACTCCCAGTGCCCAGGGGCCAGGGTGCTCTGGTCTTCACACTTGAGCCACTCTGACATGAAGCCTTGCTGCTCCAGAGATCAATCAGGACCAGGCTTCCTCCTCCGGATCGCATGCCTGAGGATCGCTCGGGACCGGGCTTCCTCTAGGTCTACAAAGAACAGACTAGCTAAGAAGGTAGCCCGAAGGACTTTCACTTCTTTGTTTTAAATTTTATACTTTAATTTTTTTATATATATTTTGATCTCATTTTTCCCTCTTCCAACTTATCCCAGATCGTTCCTACCTCCCAACCCACACTTCATGTTCTCTCTCGAAAAAAAAAAAAAAACACTCAAAACTGAAAAAGCAAAAAATGAGCCCCCCCCCAAAAAAAAATCAAAATCAAACAGACAACAGTGAGATCAAAAAAAAAAAAAGGCTAAAACAAGAAACCCTGCCCGCCTATCACCAACAAATAACATGGAGTTCATTTTGTTTGCCAACTAGTCCCAGACATGGGGCCTGCCTTTAGTGTACCCAGTGATACTCCACCAAAGCAACTCTACTACAAATAACTTCTTTGGGAACACTCCTCCATTGCTGGTGGGAGTGAGAGCTGGTACAACCACTCTGGATATCAGTATGGTGATTTCTCAGGAAATTAGGAAACAACCTTCCTCAAGACCCAGCAATACCACTTTGGGTATATACCCAAAGGATGTTCAATTGTGCCACAAGGACACATGCTCAACTATGTTCATAGCAGCATTGTTTGTCATAGCCAGAACCTGGAAACAGTCTAAATGCCCCTCGACTGAAGAGTGGATAAGGAAAATGTTATTTACACAGTGGAGTACTACACAGCAGAAAAAAATAACATCTTGAGATTTGCAGGCAAATGGATGGATCTATAAAACATCATATTGAGTGAGATAACTCAAACCCAGAAAACAAACATCATATATACTCATAAGTGGCTTTTAAACATTAAGTAAAGAAAACCAGCCTACAATTCACAATCCCAAAGAACCTAGACAACAATGAGGCACTAAGAGAAACATACACAGATCTAATCTACATGGGAAGTAGAAAAAGACACGATCCCCTGAGCAAATTGGGAGCATGGGGACCATGGGAGAGGGTAGGAAGGGAGGAAGGGAGGAGAGTAGAGAAAACTATATAGCTCAATAAAAAAAAATAACAAAAATTTAAAAAAAACAAATATCTCCTTTGTTAGAGGTTGGACCCTCTGTCCTCCATTCCTTCTCAGCACTGGGACTCTGTCGGCCTTGAACCCATGCAGATCCTGTGCCTGCTGCCACATTCTCTGTGAGTTTACACGTGTGAGTTCACATGTGTGTTAGTTGTTGTGGCTGGAAGACACTGTTTCCTGGAGTCATTCATCACCTCTGGCTCTTACAGTCTTTCTGCGCCTTTTCCATACAGATCCCTGAGCCTTGGTGCGGATTTCAGGGTGGGGTGGATAATAAGTAAGGGGGTGATACAGACATGCCATTTAGGGCACGCCACTCTGTGCTCAGTCAAAGCTGTTGAATGTTACCTGTCCTCAGGTGCCAAACCTTACCATCCCCATATCTCTTGAGTTATGGCGTTATGGCTCTTTTTTCATCTGACATGGTAAAAAGTCAGACACACAATAATTTCCTTTTTGTCAATTGTTTTATCTTATTCTCAATGCAAAGAAAATAGAAGCCTAGGAGCTAGGAAGATGGCTTGGCTGATAAAGTGTTTGCTATACAAGCGTAAGGACCTGAGTCCAGATCCCCCAGCCCAGCACCCATATAAAAGTTGTGTGTAGTAGTGATGTATGTCTGTAATCCCAGCACTGGGGAGACAGAGACAGGAGGCTTCCTGGGACTTCCATCCAGTCCAGCCAGGTTCAGTGAAAGACTTCATCTCAAAATATAAGATGGGGAGCAATTGAGGAAGACACTGTTGACCTTCATTTTGTGTATTCACATGCATCCATGTGTACACACATACACACACTAAAACAAAGAAAGTACAAACCAGTGTCTTTGTAAAATGAGTGGACTAGATTCCTCTTGTTAATGTCAACAGCTTTCTTGCCTGGAAATATAGCTGATATTAAGCCAATCACGAGTACCTAAAGGCCTCATTTTCAGCTTACTTCACACAATTGGCTTCAACTAGACAAAAGAAGAAAGTTCTGCAGTCCAAGGTTTCTCCGGAGAAGATGGTCACTGACTCTCCTCCCCACTTACGTGCCACACAGATTGCCAAGTTCCAGTCTGAATTCCGCACAACCACAAACATCTGCCTGTAGGTACACGGGAGAGTGTCTGGGCTTCCCCTCGAGTGCCAGCAATGTTACGCAACACGCAATGACAGCAACTGATAGAGGGATTCCAGCTTTCCATCCAGCGAAACATTCATCATTCTGTTTACGGCCGGCTTTTACCTTGCAGATAGTGATAAGGCTTGGACCTGTTTTATTCTGAGGAATGAAATATCAATGCTTCAGCTGTATTAACCTCTCTCTGCCTTTGGTAGTAGAGCTTGTCTGTCTCATGGTACAGTGGTGTGCTTTGTGTGTTCTGGAAAAATTAAATTTATTTACCAAATTGTGCTTTGTCTGATAATAATGTAGCACTCAGAGTGGTTGTATAGTACATAAGAGATAGAGGTAAAAGGTCACTAGTTAAATCAAACCCAGTTTTAGAAAGCATTTATCTTTTAATGTGTATGAGTGGTTTTGACTGCACTTATGTCTGTATACCATCTGCGTGCCTGGTACCTGTGGAGGTCAGAAGATGGCAATAGATACCCTGGAAATGGAGTTGTAGATGGTTGTGAGGAGCCACGTGGGTGCTGAGAGCCAAATCTGAGTCATCTAGAAGAGCAGCCCATGCTCTTAACTGCTGAGCCATCTCTCCAGCCCCCAAGGCCCAAACTTTCCATAGAATCACTAATCTGCAATTGTGCATCCTGGTCACCCACCTGAAGAAAATGATTGGTAAATATACATGTTGACGTGTGTCTTTGTCTTCTTGTGGTTTTCTTGTATGTTTTAATAGTCTCCACTGCCAGGGTAGCAGAAATTTGCTTGGTGACTTGGCTTCGTGTCCTAGCTCTAGGAATGGACTTTGATTGGCCTATCCAGTTAAGACTGGCTTCTTCCTGCTCCAGCCGTGTGCGTCAGGACCCAGTCCAAGAATGCAGCTGTGGACCGAGAATCCTGAGAGTGTGTGACCTCAAGACACAGGGTTGCTTTTGAAAGGAGCTGTCATGCCCCTCCCAGGTGTGGTGGATAGGACTGAGTTTACTCCAGAGGATGTCTTACAACTGGCCATTGTTATTTGTCTATATGTCTCTAAAGAAAAACCATGTTTTTGCTACACATGGCTTGTCCTTGTGATTGTACACTTTACTCGGGTGACACTTCTTAACCCTCAGTGTAAATTATCTTGTGCTATGAACCAAGTTGGTGATTGCGTGAGACTTTGTCTGCCTCGTTTGTCAGCTCCATTCTCGCAGGTCCCACTGCCTCTAGAACTGTGCCATTTGGGAAGACAACCAGACCTAAGCCAGCTATTGACTCCATTAAGTCCAAGTTCCTTTCTTTGGTCTGGGTGCGGGTGCGTGCCGGCACACATGGAAGGTGTAGGACCATGTGGGACAGTCGGTTTTATCCCTGCACCATCCCTTCAATCAGAGAGAAGTACAGACTGTTTCATTTTGCTTGGTCTGTGCAGTTGGGAATAGCAGGAGAGCACCCTGAATGTGGAGCTAAGCCTCTATATGACTCCTGAGCTAGATCATAAAGATTGGGACACTTGCTCTTGGAACTCAGTTACCATGCTAGGAAGCCTAAGAAGTCAGTAGAAGAGGTTTGTTTTACGTGACAGTAACACTGAGATTCCAGCTAGTAGCCAGCAGCAATCACTGTGTGACTAAAGATGATTCCAGACCCCAGCCTTTCTATCTTCCTTGACGAGGCCCTGAACATCAGTTAGTAGATCTAGCGTTTTGCAGCAGAGAGAGATTCAAGCATGGTACAGCCTGGCTCCTTCTCACCGCTCCAATCGCTCAGCTCTCCCTTTCCCTCTGTTATTAAGGTAGCTGCAGGGGCCCCTGCTTCTGTGTTTGCACACTCCACATTCAGAGTGCTGTCCTGCTATTCCCAACTGCACAGACCAAACGGAACAAAAAAACCAGTCTGTATTTCTCTCTGATTGAACCTATTTGATGGGATGGTGAGAGGGCTCTGCAGGGAAAGGGACCTGACGACCTGAGCTTAATGCCTGGGACCTATATGGTGGAGGGATAAAACTGACTGTTCCACATGGTCCTATACCTTCCATATGTGTGCCGGCACGCACCCGTACCCAGACAAAAGAAATGAAGTTGAACTTATTGGAGTCAATAGCTGGCTTAGGTCTCGTCTTCCCAAATGTCACAGTTCTAGAGGCATTGGGACCTGCGAGAATGGAGCGACAAGCGAGGCAAAGTCTCACACAATAGCCAACTTTAGTTTGTTGGTTTTGTGTTGTGTTGTGTTTTCTGAGACAGTTCCTATATAGCCTGGACTGGCCTCAAACTCCTTATATAGCCAAGGGTGACTTTGAACTGCTAGCCATCCTGACTCGACAACCCAAGTGCTGGGATTATAGGCAAATAACATCATCCCATTGCTGTCGTTTTTGAAAATTACCATTGACCATTTTGTAGTGTTTCCTTCCGTTCTGCTGTCCAGTGAACTATACTGAGCCTGGTCTGGATGAGAGACCTTCATCAGCATTCTTTCGCTGTGCTAATTATCATTTTCTAGTCACCTGGTCTTGTGCTCTAAGTTTCCTTGGACTGTCTCTTCTCCTTTGTTGTTCTGTCTCCAGTGGTGAGTAAAATATCAGATGACGGCTAAAGCTTTACCGGGGCCTTGTAGACAATCCCATCTCAGAGACAGTCTCACACTCCACTCTCAGCATCTTAGTTTCTGTTGCTGTAATTAAACACCATGACCAGAAGCAACCTGGGGAGGAAAGGGTTTCCTTCTCTTTACAGTTCCGGCATAGCCCATCATCTGAGGAACTCAGGGCAGGAACTGAAGCAGAGGCTGTGGAGGAACATGCTCATGACTTACTACTCATGGCTCCATCAACCTGCTTTCTTACACACCTGAGGACCCCTTACCAAGGGTAGTACTGCCCACAGTGAGCTGCCCCCCACAGTGGGATGTCTTTCCTATATTAATCACTAACCACAAGTTAAGTGCACGCATAGGCTCACATATGGGCCAATGTGATGGAGACATTTTCTCAATTAGAGTCCCTCTTCTTAGATGACTCGAGCTCGTGTCAAGTTGACAAAAGAAAAAACCAACCAGGACAGCATCTTTGTATCCTGCTGTTCCAATCCCTCTGCACTGCCAGCCTGTGTATCTCCCAGATGTCAAGCCCAGACCTTTAGAAGCCGGCATCAAAGAGCATTCGGAGCAATCCCATGGTGGCCCTGCCCTGCAGCCAATTGTTCCATCTTATCAAAGTCACCATGTGTGCACAACAAAGAGAGCAGAAAAGGAAAAGTATGTGCTCTTGATACTAGATAAGAAGACCTCATGGGTACTGCTGTGGCCCGAGATGGAAGTCATTACGTGTGTTGAAAGCACCATAAAGCAGAAAAGAACAAAAATGCAAAGCACGTGCAGCAAATGCTGGAAATGCCTCTCTGAAGAAGGGATGGGGCATTATCCTGATTCTCTCGCTCTCTCCCTCCTTCCTTCCCTCTTTTCCCCTCCCTCCCTTCTTCCTTCCCTCTGCCCTTTAAAAATTGGAAGATCCCCATAATGCATAAAGTCTTCTTGTCATTATTGTTGGGTGTTGTGTGAGATGGTGCGTATGTATGGTATGTGTGTGTGTATACATGTGTATGTAGATACATGTGTCTGTATGTGTATACCCAAATGTCAAATGCGTGAGACCAGAGGATTACACTGCTTACCTTTCTCCATCAGTCTCTTTTCCTTGAATCCATGAGACGTTCTTGCTGAACCTGGGGTTCACCATTTTAGCTAGGATGGCTAGTCAGCGAGCACCTTGGATCTGCCTGTCACTGCTCCCCAGTGGTAGGGTCATAGGCATACAGACCAGGTCTGACTTTTCATGTAAGTGCTGGGGTTTCAAACTCAGGCCCTCATGTTTGCATAGCCAGTGCTCTTACCCACTGAGCCATCTCTCTAGCCTGAACTTTAGATTTCTCGACAGGTTTACAAAGACTCCTTGTGCACTAAGTAAGGTGTGCAGCTCGTCACAGGTCAACATCACTTCTGCCCATCACATTCACAGTGACTAGGAACCTGTCCTGAGAACTTATTGTTGGTGATGGAGACTTTCATTGACCTACACCTGACACAAGCAACAGACCTCATTCAGGATTGGCAAGGCACACTTACCTAAAGGTTAGCCAAGACCTATTTGTTACCCTGGGAAGCATGTTCTTGAAGACTGGGCTGGGAATGCCTAGCCCAGGGAATTGCTCTTTGATGAGTATGTGAACTCTTAGGTTTTAGTCGTCTGCCCCCATTCCAGTCTGTGAACAGGCTCCCATACGACTCTTCTGCCTATCACATTTGGGGACCAAATTTTGGCCATTGGTGTCATTAGAGTCAAGCACCTCTGAGCCCAGTCCCTGAAGTCAGGCAAGGAATCCATTTTAACCTTGTTGCCTGATCAAATGCCAAATGATAGAAGTCCATATTAATATGAGGAAATTATTCTGCAACAAGAACAATCCAAAGACTTCTCCGTGTGGCTTTGAAATGCTCACTCTGCCCATCTTCAGATGACAAGGGCGTACACACACGTCTCCCCACGCTGAAATGGAGCAGCAGCTTTGAGTAGCCACTGTTCTAATGGGCTTCTTTGGAGCACGGCACAGGTATAGGCCAGGCCCTACAGAATGCGAAACATCTTCAGATATCACCTGGGTTAGGGTCAGAACCTGGCAGCTCTGATCAACCAGTACCAGCCACCTGTCTCCAACAGGTGAGCTAAATAGACAAGATAAGAGTTAAAAGGCATAAAATGGCATGCATTCAATGTGGTGACCTTGGGAAGAGAAGCAAAGAGGCACAGTGACACGTGTGTCCCCCTCCCCCACCACAGTCCGTCTTCCGTGTCCTGGCATGAGGTCTGGGTTTAAATGGAGGATCAGGAGTATGCATAACTTAGTAGTCCTTGGCAAGATGTGGTCCCACCTATCATTTTCTCAGTTCCTGTCTCTCTGGCAAGGTCTGTAAAATGTCAACCTCTGTCTAGGAGACAGGTCCTACCCCTGGCTGGCACCCGGAAGTTTTCCTTCTCATAGCATGACATTCCTGAGGTATTCCAATTTGGGGAGTCAATTGCCAAAGAGAGGAATAAAAGTAGCTCTTCAGAATCTCTTCATTTGCTCCAGGATGGCTACTGAGCTGGTGGGCAGTATAGTGGCAGGTCCCTTTGTACAGTCGTAATGCAAGACTGACGACTGAGAATTCACATGGATAAAGTGTCTGCCTTGCATGTTCACAGAGATGGAGGTACCAGGACAGGGCGATTCTAGCCATGCCTATGGAGAGAGAACCAAGCCGTCCCAGACAACCCTAGTCCTGCCTGTCAGCAAGCAGAGGCATTTGGTACTGTGGCTGACTGGACTATGTAGTCATGGTTCTTCCAAGGCTGTCACTCAACAGTGGCCAACAAGATGGCCATGGAGATGCTGTAGCCACATGTGAGGAGACCGATGACCGACGTACAGCATCAACCAAACCAAATACGGAAATGTGTCGGGTCCTGTGGAGCCTGGTCATGCAGTATTCTCTACTCCATGTCCTAGGTCCAAGTCCAGTTAAAGACATCTTAACTGCGGGTTGCTTAACTCAGTTGTACTTGTGGTCCCGGGAAGGTCCTGCCTGTCTTCCTCCTCCCTCTGTCTCTCCTCCCTCCATGTGCTGCCTACCTCTCCTCTCATGCTGCAAATATCCTCCGCACGTCTGCCATCATCTCCATACTTGTCTTCTCTACCTTTACTTTGGTCTCAGAACTCTCCAGAATCTCCTTTTCTCTCTCTCACGCCATCGTTCAGAGCTTTCTCCCACATTCAAACACCCTTCTCTTTCATTCTCTGTCTCTATCTTCTCGGTCTCTCTCACACCATTATCCTCTGGTGGAGATGAGGAAGTATGGGTTTCAGTAGGAGCCAGTTTCTACAAGTTACTTGCAAGAAACAAAAGAAGGGCTGGGAGCGGCGGCCCAGCGGTTAAAGAGTACTTGTTCTTTCTGAGGTCTCAGGTTCAGCTCCCAGCACTCACATGGTGGTCCACAACCATTTGTAACTCTAGGAGATCTAAGAACGTCTTCTGGCCTCCAAGGGCACTGCATGTATTAGCCACGTGTGTGAGATACACATATAAACATAAAAATTAAATCCAAAAGGAAAAAAAGAAGGAAACATTAAAACAAGGCATTTGCAGATACGGCCACACAGTCTTCTGCACCCACCATCTTGTACTTTGGCAGTGCTCGCCCATGCTAAACTCTGCTCTGTCCTGGGCTTCACTATCCCAATGTCCTTATCCACTACCCCAATGTCCTTAACCACTACCCCAATGTCCTTATTCGTTATCACAATGTCCTTATTTACTATCCCAATGTCCTTTGTTGGCAGAGGCTGCTCGTTCATTCCCAGCTGCTTAGACCCAAAATAATCACACAGAAACTATATATTGCAAACAGTATTTGCAATACTGTTTGGCCAATAGCTTAAGTGTTTTTCTAACTAGCTCTTATATCCTAAACTAACCCATCTCCATTAATCTGTGCATCACCACGAGGTTGTGACCTGCCGAAAGCAGCTTCTTTATTAACCAATGGCAATAAAACATACTCACAGCATACACCACCTCCCACATCAGTATCCAGTTTGCAACCTGTGGTTTTATTTCTGTTTTCGAAGTCCTCCATGAACATGGTTTTAAATCTCCTTGCTTGCCACTGTCTCTATAAATTATTTCAGTGCTGTTATGTGGCAAGGGAGGTAAAGTATTTGGACAAGCAGCATCTAAGGCCCTAAAGCCGAGAGAACAGAGTAGAGAGGGTTAATTCCTGTATAGCTCATACTGTCCCTGCCCTCAGGAACAGGCTTGAACTATGTTCAGTCACCTGTTTGCTGTCCTGGCTGTTGGTGTAGAGTACCCAGTGTTAGTGCCGGAAGATACCACTTACTATATGAAAGGCGGGATTTTTATGATATACACCTTTCTTGCTTCATTTTGAGAGAGGGTCACGTAGCTTAGGTTGGCTTCAAATTCACTGTACAGCTGGCATTGAACTTCTGTTCCTCCCACCTCCCCATCTCAAGTGCTGGGATTACAGATGTGTATGGTCATACCTGGCTTTATGCACTCTCTGCCAGCTCTGCATGCCGGGCAAGCTCTCTGCCAGCCCAGCTACATCCTCAACCATGTATGGCATCAAAAACAGAGGAAACCATGATTTATCGGAGAAGTCATTTTCCAAAGCAGATGGTTCAGCAGCTTGGCAGGATTCCTCTCGGGCTCCTTTCATCCGCATCCCCCCAAGCCTGCTGGGTAACACTGTCGTGAAGTAAAAGAAACCAGGACCCCTCAGAGGACAGATGAACCCTTGTGTCAAGAGAGTCGGAATGAGCCTGGACTCGCCTGCTATTCCCAGAAAGTAAGGGTTTTATTTAAAAACATGTGAAGGGTAGTAGCCGAAGGCCAAAGGACCCAACTACAGGTCTCTGTGCATGAGGCTGGGACTTTTTGTGCACAAAATACTAATTTTAATAAGGAAACTTGAAATGAGTTAGGCCTATGAAGGACCAGCGGGCTCAAAATTATACCTCCAAAAGAAAAATAAAGTTAGTATATATATATAAATTTATATAAAATTAAAACCTGGGGTAACTTTTTAAGATTTACTTTTATTTTCATATGTGGGGTGTGTGTGTGTGTGTGTGTGTGTGTGTGTGTGTGTGTGTGTGTGTGTGATATGCATGCATGTGATCACGGAGGTCAGAAGATCCCCTGGAGCTGGAGTGGCAGGCAGTTGGAGCTACCTCCGTGGAGTCGCAAGTGCTCTTAACTGCTGACACATTCATCTCTCCAGCCCTGGTGGTGACTTTTGAATAGGTATTCAATTCTGGGCATATCTCTTGATAATGAATTTTTAAATGAGCATCCTTTTTATACAGGTATTTTGTCACTCCCAATAAATTACTATTTCATAAAATATAAATAGGTGTACATATGTTTGTTTCTGAGGGGAAAACAGAATGATTGAACAAATAAGGCGATGGTTCTGGGTAGTAGTAACAACTTTATCAGAAAGAGAGAAGAAAGTTTTGATTAGTAATGTGATTGGTATATAATAATTTAGATGGGCAAACATTCCAATATTTAATCTGGATCCGCGACTGCGCAAAAACCATTGAGTGAAAGATTCAGTAGGCTGAGATACCAAAGTGTCATAAGTAGATGGCTTAGAAATAAACCTTTATTTCTCACATTCTGGGGGCTAGCAGACCAGGAGCAAGGTGTCAACAGGCTGGATATCCGGTCAGGGCTCGTTCTTCATAGAGGGCAACTTCTTGCTATGCCCTCATAAGATGGGAGGACGGCCACACTCCCAGAGGTCTCTTCTGCTAGAGCACTGACAGTACTCATGGGGTCAGTCATGACCAACCCCCAAAGGCTCCACCTCCCAACACCAGGGCTTTGGTGATTAGGATTTCAGTGTGTGTACCGGCGGGACACACAGCTGGCTCAGAGTGAAGGTCTTTAAAGAAAACAAATTAGTCAAACACACCAGAATGGAAGAATGTAGGACCCATTCCCAGTGCTTCATCTCACAGGAAATGAAAGCACCAGCTGGCCCTGCTCATCTCAATAATAAAATACCAATTCTCAGTATGGAATTCTTTAGAAATAGCGGGCCCGATCAGTACACCATGCCGACAGAACGCTGGATTTTGTAGCCCTGGAAAGGGAGACTTTAGTGGTACATCATTTCCTAAAAGGCATCAGGTCGCAAACAACAACAGCAACAATAATATTGGCAAAACTTGGAGGGACGCGCGTCAGCTTAAAAATGGTACTACAGTAATTCTCGGTGTTGGAACTGACCTCACTGATGGCGAGCCCTGTGCCCAGACTGCAAAGGGATCAGCACTGATCCAGGCTCGACAGCTCATGGAGCTGAGCGTGGAGATTTCCTCTTGGGGAGCTTGTAACATTATTCCACGCCTGGGAAAATATAAACATATATAACTGAAACCTTAGGAAGATATTAAAATATGTATGCCAGCAACCCCTAGGAAGGTGTGAAACAAGCTCAGGAATTATCAAAGAAATGAATAAGTCCATTGTTCTGTGGCCTTAGATTGGGCTCTAGTGGAAGTGTAGGTTTGGCCATGTTTGAAGAGCTTGAAGCACAGCCATGGTGAATTTATAATTGCATTTTTAATGATTCAAAAGAATTTAATTAAATTAACATCACCTTAAACTTTCAAGATAAATTATTCAATGTTTTCATTGCCTATTACATATTTATAAACCATAATTTTCGGGGCAGTATTTAGAGAAAATTCTAGATATCAACCTTTCCGGCTACTAGCATATATCTAAATGATAATACCTTTAAAAATGTATAATAGCAACCATGAAGTACATCATACAGTAATATGAAATATGTCATTTAATATCATTACACAGTCATATTTTTCTAATTTTAATAAACAAAAACAAAACAACACTTTGGAACATTGAATCCAGAGTCAAATAGATTCTATACTGGGGTGTAAAGGAGAAAATATCCCAAAAATTTATGTGTTTGAATATATAGGTTTAAATATGAATATTTGAATGTTTGGTACCTAGCTGGTGGCATTGTAAAGGAATTACTCTGGAACCTACAGGACGTAGAGCTTCGATGGAGGAAGTGGGCCAATGAAGGTAGACCTTGACTTCTTGACTTTCATAGGCTCTTATTGCTCTCTCTCTCTCTCTCTCTCTCTCTCTCTCTCTCTCTCTCTCTCTCTCTCTCCTTTCTGGAGAGATGGCTCAGTGGTTCAGAGCACTCTCTACTCTACGAGAACCAGAATTTGAATACCAATACATTGGGCAGCTCCGTGTCCACTTGGGGTTACACTGTGCATCTTTGCACCTAAGTGTGCAAATGCACACGTACAAACACACACATATGCATGAAAAATAAAATAAATCAGCAGCAGGTTCTAAAACACAAATGTTCTTTCACCACATTGCCACCATTCAGAAACGAATTCCAAAACTACCATCACCAGAGACAAGCATGCACAGGTCCCAGAGTTTTCTGTGCTCTTCTAAGCAGAGGCACTTGCTGACTTTTGTTCTGAGCTGTCTTTTCAGGGATTTTAAAGAAATATCCCATAAGAAACAAAGCCAGCATCCCCCTCCCCAGCAGAGGGCAGGGTTATATACTGTCCAGTATGATAAAGATGGGCTCTTTGTCTGGAGCAAAGGCTAGCTGGGTTGTCTCACAGCCCCATTTAGAAAAGTTTGAAGTTTCTTGTGGGGAAATGGCTCAGCAGTTAAGACCACCAGCTGCTCTTCCAGAGGACCCGGGTTTGATCCCCAGCACCCACACGATGGACTTGCAGCCATTAGTCAATTCCAGTTCCAGGAGATCCAATAGCTTCTTCTGGCCTCTGCAGACACTAGGCACACATGTGGTACACAGACATACATGCAGGCAAAACAGCCATACATATGAAATAATAACAAAAATTTGCTCTTAAATTTTGAGTTTCTCAAGCTGTGACTTAAATCCACTGCAGACTCCTCCAACTTAACACATGCGTTATTCCCTGCGTGAGTTAGGGAGGAACCAGGACAAGCCATGAGAAAGGTACGTGGTGAGGTCCTTTGCTGTGGAGCCAGAAGTCCTGTCCTCTCTTCTGGACCTGCAGCTGTTCCGTTGCTCTCCACAGTGCTTATATTGTTATCACATCTACTTATTGGGAGGGAACATACGTGCATGCCATGGCATGCCTGTGGAGCTCAGAGAACAATGTGTGTAGTGGTTTTCTCAATCGACCACGCAGATCTCAGGGCACTGAACTTGGGCCTTTGGACTTGACAACAAGTGCCCTTAGCCTGCTGAGGAGATCTCACCAACCCTCTTCACAGTTCCTGATGCTAACTTAAAAGTAGACCCCATAAGTCTGAGTGCCATAGTGCACAATTAGATGATTTTTAAGTTAAGAGAAGAACCCATAAAGTTATTAAAATGAATAAGCCAGAGCATCTTAAGCCCAACTTTACAGGCTCAGATGGAGCCTGAAATGGACTAAACCAAACACATACACGAAAAATCATAGCCTATTCATCTATTGCTCATATAGGCTGAATAATTTCCATTCTACCCTACAACCCATCCTCACAATCATAAGTCTACTAACTTACATTATTATAACTATTCCTATGTTTATAAACTTTCACTTCCACTCATTTACATCAACCACCTCTATATCACTTATATGAAACAAAATGTTGATAGCACTACCCATAATTGTTGCAAAAGGAGCGGCCGGCTACGTTCCCGCCAGGATCCTGGCTCCCCAGCTAGTTTACACCCGAAATAATTACACGGAAACTGTATTCATTTAAACACTGCCTGGCCCATTAGTTCTAGCCTCTTATTGGCTAACTCTCACATCTTGACTAACCCATATCTAATAATCTGTATGTCACCACGAGGTCGTGGCTTACCGGCATGAGTCTAGCCAGCGTCTGTCTAGGGAAGGGGAATCATGGCATCTGCCTGACTCTGCTTTCTTTCTCCCAGCCTTCTGTTCAGTCTACTCCACCTATCTGAATTCTGCCCTATCAAAAAGCCAAGGCAGTTTCTTTATTAATCAATGAAAGTAATACATAGACAGAAGACCCACCTACTCCACATAATCTCACTTCTTCTATCAACAGGAGGACTTCCCCCACTCACAGGATTCTTACCCAAATGAGCTATCATTACAGAACTCCTAAAAAAATAATAACCTAATCCTAGCCACATCAATAGCAATAACCGCCTTAATCAACCTATTTTTCTATACATGCCTAATTTACTCAACCTCACTCACCACATTTCCCACAAACAATAACTCCAAAATATTTATCCACCAAACACACAAAAAAGCTAACAATATCTTATCACCATTAATAATCATAACCACAATAATCCCCCTACTATCCCCTCTACTCTTGTTATAACAGAAGTTTAGGATACTCAGTCCAAGCGCCTTCAAAGCCGTATGCAAACCTATAAAGGTTAACTTCTGATACAAACAGCAAGACTACATCTTACATCTATGAGTGCAAATCAATTGCTTTTATTAAGCTAAATCCTCAACTAGAACGATAGGAATTAAACCTATGAACTTTTAGTTAACAGCTGAATACCCTAAACTGGCTTCACTCTACACCTCCCGCCTATCAGAAAGGGGCAGGAGAGGCCTTAGGAGTGCCAGCTCTCTACACCTTGGAATTTGCAGTTCGATGAGATTATCACCTTAAGGCCTGGTAAAAAAGAGGCTTTATCCTCTGTGCTTAGATTTATAGTCTAATGCTTTTCTCAGTCATTTGCCTATGTTCAGTAACTGTTGATTATTTTCCACCAATCACAAAGACATTGGAACCCTTTACCTTTTATTCGGGGCTTGAGCAGGTATGGTGGGAACAGCCTTTAGCATCCTAATTTGGCCAGAACTAGAACAACCTGAAGCAACAACCCTACAAGGCAACGATCAAAACCAGTATTTAAAGGGAAATTTTACAAATCCAGACAAGTTTATCAGAAATTAAGAAATTTTGAAATCTATCAAGGCAAGTGTTTAACTCAAGATGAAGAGAAATAATGTCTAAAGAGATTAAGAAGAAATCGTAACATGCAAGGAAATGATAGTGTAACCTTCTGATGGCAAGAACAATCAATATTGAAGAGAGGCAAAACCTAAATGTTGTTCATCATTTTATGTGTATGTACAGGTACATTTGTGTGTATGTTATTGGGTGTGCAAGTCAAAGGTCAACCCTGAGTATAGTTCTTCAGGTGTCAACTACCTTGATTTGTGTGCGTTTGTATGTCTGTGTGCAGGTACAAGCATGTCCACACCCATGTGTTCACATATGGAGGCCAGAGGTCAATGTCAGGTATCTTTCTTCATTGCTCTATAACTTACATTTTTGAGAGAGGGTCTTACTGGTCTAGCTGGCCAGTAGTCCCCTTGGAATCCTATCTCTCCCTGACCAACCAGGGCTGGAGTTTCAGATATGTGTTGCCTTGCCTGACTTTTACACAGGTTTGGGGGATTGAAACCAGGTCCTCATACCTGCACAGCAGACATTCTCCCTACTGAGCCATCTCCCCAGCCCCCAGTCTCGTGATTTGAATGCTTGATTCTCAGCTGATATCGCCATGTTGAGAGGTTCTGGAAACTTTGAGTAGTGGGCACTAGTTAGAGGTCATTGCTGTGGTATATCCAAGGTAAGTTGTCCCAGCCCACTTCCTGCCTGTTCTCGGTTTCATTTCATCACGGTGAGGAGAGTCTGATAGAAGAACTTGGTTTCTGGTGGCTGGAGGGTGTGACAGGCTGAAGCCAGGAGCTGAAATCAGTCTTCCGTCCTTTAAGTTGTTTCTGTCGGGGATAGTGGTCTTAGAGACACAGAAGCCCTGAATACAGACATCACAATTCTCAAGACACAGAGGCTCAAACTATAGGAAGTAAAAGCTGATAGACCTGAAAAAAAGAAAGAAACACATTTCTGCATCTCTCAATAACTGATAACACATGTAGAAACCCACTAAAAGCATAGACGACCCAACCCAAACCAATAAACACTATAAATCAAACATTATATATTTCTACTCGTAGACTCCACCCAACAACATGACACACATTTTCTTCACGAGAGTATGTATGAGACAGATATTATTCTAGGATATGAAACAAGCCACCAGGAATTAGAAATAATTCAGTTCTTTCAAAGGGCATTCTCTAACTACAATGGAATTAAAAGCTTATTTTTTTAAAAGATTAAGAGACCTGGAAAACAGCCAAGTATATGGAAACTAACACGTAAGAAATTTATAAAATTGAGCCAGATGAATATAAAAACAAAATAGCTCAAATATAGGAATATTCTGATAAAATAATATTTGGGCCACTGAGATGACTGAGCAGGTAAGCATGCTAGCCACCATGCCTGTTGATGTAAGTTCATTTCCTGGAATCCAAACGGTAGAAGGAGAAACACAACCCCCTCAAGTTGTTCTCTGACTTCCATAGGTGCAAGATGCTCCTCCCACATACAAATACACACACTAGAATAAATGTAAAATTTAATATTTGAAGAAAATAGACAGAAAATTCTCAAATCGTCATTATTGGTCTCCACCTTAAGACAGGGAGGCTGGAGGCAAAGACTTCTGATCCCAGCCCTGGGGAGATTGGGGCCTGGGGATGCTGAGTGGGAGTGTGCCACAGCGGCTCCAGATTAAGAGAGAACCCCGACTCACAGCAGCAACAGTGACCACCCCCAAGAAAGGAAATCAGAGGAGAAAAGAGGGAAAACGTGCAAAATAAACTTCCAAATGAATGAAAAGCTGGGGCTGGAGGGATGGCTCAGTGGTTAAGAGCACTTGTAGCTCTTGCAGAGGACCCAGGTTCAATCTCCATCAGCCACATGGTGGCTCACAGTCACCCACTATGCCAGTTCCAAGGGATCTGAGCCCCTCTTGATGCTCTCAGGCATGAAGCATGTATGTGGTGCACGTAAATACATACATACAAACAGAACACACAAAGAAGGTGTTTTAATTAATGGAAAGTAAAATGCTCATTTGTAAAAGAAATTAACAAAATTCACAATCTCTAGTCAGAATATTAAGTTATTTTTTTCTGTAAAAAGGAGAAGAAGAAGAAGAAGAAGAAGAAGAAGAAGAAGAAGAAGAAGAAGAAGAAGAAGAAGAAGAAGAAGAAGAAGAAGAAGGGAGATACCTTATTGGTTAAAGTGATTGTTGAAGAGTTTGGCTCCCCAGCACCCACAGAAATGCTTCATGACTATGGCAGCCCACCTGGAATTCCAGCCTTGGGGAGGCAGATACAGGGGATCCACAGAGCAGGTTGGTTAATGAGAGCAGGCACACCAACAGCTCTGGGTTTGACTGAGAGACCCTGCCTCAATGAAGAAGGTAGAAGAGCCATGGAGAGTGAGTCCTTATATCAATCTCCAGCACGGGCCTTCACATGCATGTGCACACCAACCCAATCATACATGACCATACACATGTAAACATACATACATACACATATGCTACACACATAACATGAAAATGGAAAAAGAGCTGGGTAGTGGTGGTGCATATCTTTAATCCCAACATTTGGGAAGCAGAGGCAGGTGAATCTCTCTGAGTTCCAGGATAGCCAAGGGCTACACAGAAAAACCCTGTCTCAAAAAAACAAAACAAGGCACAGATCGAAGAGGCAGGATGTAACTTGCCCAGCTGAGAAAGGTACTGAGCCATGTGGCTAATGTAGATAATGATAATGGGGTAACAAAAGCTATAAGAGCTAATAAGTAGCCTGACCTAATGGGCCAATCAGTTTATAATGCTATGGAGTCCTGTGTGTGATTTTCTTTGGGATTTGCTGGCTGTGGAGTACCAGACGGGACAGAAACCCCAACAAGCCGGCCCTCATGTTACATATGGCGCCCACGTGGATAACTGAATCCACAGAAAGCTTGAGAAAGCGTGGGAAAGAATAGAGTAAAGCATGGCTTCTTGGTAGCAGCAATTTCTCGGGTCTGCTCTGCTTGCTAGAGGCAAGCAAGTGCTCTCATCTAAGAGAGACTTCCTGACTCAGCTTTAGCTGCAAAACTTTGCAGCTCCTTTAAGAGGTCCTGCCATGAAATACTTAAACAGTGTTGATGAAAAGCTGAAGGCATGCTTTTCGGGTTTCAGCCGTAGCAGGAAAAAAGCTGTGCTGTTTTAAAATGCTGGCTTTCTGGGCTGTCCTGCCAGGGCAATCTCTGACTCTTTCAGGTAGGCAGTCCGACTGAGTGTGGTCTGTGAGCAGAATGCTGCAGCTTGCTTGCTAGCAAGGACCTTGAAACGCCATAGAGTTGTGGCAGTAAACACAGCTCTGGCTGGTATCTCAGCCATGAGTCTGGAAAGCTAAGGAATGGGCTGGATCTGGCTGTCAACGCCACGGCTCTCCATATTGTTTAGCAAATTAAAGACTCATGTGGTCAAAAAAGAGAGATATACAGTAAAGAGAGATTCAAAGATGAAGAAAACCTCTAAATGGTTTACAGTGTGTTAAAAATATATGCAAGATAAAAGTTAAAGTTCTTAAAGTAAAAAAAGAAAGAGAGTAGTTGGGTGTGGTGGTATACACCTTTAATCCCAACACTTGGGAGGCAGAGGTACATTGACCTCTGAGACTTCAAGCAGCAGAGGTAGATTGACCTCTGTGACTTTAAGGTGTGGTAGTACACGCCTTTAATCCCAATGCCTGGGAGGCAGAGACAGACAGATCTCTGTGAGTTCAAGGTGTGGTAGCATACACTTTTGAGCCCAGCACTGGGGAGGCAGAGACAGAGGGATCTCTGTGAGTTCAAGGACAGCCTGGTCTACAGAGTTATTCCAGGACAAAGATATACAGAGAACTTGTCTCAAAAAGTTAAAAGTAAAAATAAAAGACATAGAGGTTAAAATAAAGTTGCATAAAGAAGGAAAATACACAGAGAACCTTGATACTGTATGTTATTATGCTCTCTTTGAATTGTTTGATTGCTGAGGAAGAAGCAACAGATGCTAAAAGACTTTTGTTTATAAATGCTGCTGAACTAACCCAAGATAGGTATTTTGAAAATACCTTGGCTTCAAAACTGAAGTCAAAAGGTATGTTACTTTGGAGAAGAGATTTTGCTTTTGTTTCCACAGAAAATGAGAGGCTGTGGATTCATTCTGAATTAAGAAAAATCAGGTTTGAAAAAGGAAGACCACCTGAGAAATCTCCAATAGGAACAGATGACCCAGATGACAGAGTTCTACATCCAGAAGGGATTCAAGACTGCTGCCTGAGATGATCAAGACTCAACAGGATACTCCAGTCAGGACTTGATTATAACTCTAAATTTTCTTTAGGTCCCCATAAGATTATCAGCGCCCCCAGCCAGCAGGAAGTAGCCTGAAATACTACGCCCACATTCCCAACAAATGGACTATGGGTATTTTCCTCTGTTTAAAAAAAAAAGAGGGAAATGGTGGGGGAGAATTATCTGTATTCTGTTAATCATATTTTAATAAAACACTGATTGGCCAGGCAGGCAGTATAGACGAAAAAGCCAGACAGGAAGTAGAGGTGGAGCAAAGAGACTGGGAGTATTCTGGGACACAGGAAGCTCCCTCCGCACTCCTGCGCAGACCACCCGAAAGGAAAGATGTAAGCTGCCCCGCTGGAAAAGGTACTGAGCCATGTGGCTAATGTAGATAAGGATAATGGGGTAACATAAGTTATAAGAGCTAATAAGCAGCCTGACCTAATGGGCCAATCAGTTTATAATCCTTAAAAAAAAAGAGAAAAAAACCCCAAAAAACAAAAAAACCCAGAATGTACAATGATATCAAGAAATAAAAAAGGATACAGTCACAGATTCTATAGAAGTTGGCAGAATCTGAAAGGAATTTATGAACAAGTCTACACACACTTAGCAGCTTAGATGAATGGACCAGTTACCAGTGAAACACAAACAGCTGAAGTTCAAGAAACAGGATGATGTTTCTTGAACTTCTGTTTTGTTTCTTCTTCTGTTTTGTTTCTTCTGTTTTGTTTCTTCTTCTGTTTTGTAAAAAATAAAAGAGAGAGGAAAAAGAAGAAAGAAAGAAAGAAAGAATGCTAACTCCACACAAACTCTTCTAGAATTTTTCAGCAGATAGACACACTTCCCAACTCATTCTTAAGCCCAACATGACTCTGACATGAAATTCAAGAACAATATGAAAAAGAAAATACCCTAGGGCTAGCGAGATGGCTCAGTGATTCAGACCACTTGCTGCTCTTGAAGAGGACCTGAGTTTGAATTCAGCACCCATGTGGTAGCTCAGCTTCTGCAAACACCCCCACACACGTCATACACACAGATGCACACACATACACCTAAAATTTTTTTAAAAAGAAAATTCCATTTCAAGTCCCTCATGAACACAGACCCAAAAATTCTTGGTAGTATTTTAGTGAACAAAATCTGATAACATAAAAGATAACGCACCATGGCCACGTGCCTTTCATCCTGGATACAATGTTGGCATAATATTTGGAAACTTAAATCAGTGCCATTCACCACAATAAGGACAAAAGAAGAAACAGGCTATCTTCTGATTGGATACGGAGAGCTCTCAGCTCCCACACAAGGCCAAGGGGCCTGTGAGGACAGATCCATACAGCCTTGCGAGGGACAATGCACAAGAACCATTTCCCTTACTGGTACCTCTCTGCTTCTGGACATGGACATCCAGGCTGGTTTCTCCATCAGCTGGGGGCAAGCCATAGTGAGTGTGTCTCTGATCTGCTGTGTGTGAAAGTCCCACCTGCCACCTGAGTCCCACATTAGGATAATGGTTTCACATGTGCCAGGACAGTAGGACTTCGGATGGACACCTATTATCAAGCCCTTCTGCCCTCATTACTCATTCTGGCCCTCCTGACCTCTGCACCCCTCAGTGATGGCTAAAAGCCTTTTTATGTGGGGCAGTGCTTTGTTGGGTAAATAGTGACTGCCATTCAAGGCAATCCTTGCTGTCTGTGCATGTCTTCCAGGGAGGATGCCCTCCTGGACGGATTATAACAGCAAGTCTTGGGCTTTGTCTGCTAGACAGTCTAACTGTGCCAAGAGCTCCCATTCTTCTGCCAAATCGCCCGTCTATTTCCACAAAATAATCCCCACTTTAGTGTTCCTCCAGGGTTCTCTTACTATATCCAAAGCTTATTGTTAATGTAGCTTCATCCTTGTGGAGAGCGAGGTTGCTGGCAAGATATGGAAGAAACAACACAAACCTTAGAAATAGGGCCCGTGGGGGAAGGAAAGAACTGACTCCCACAAGTTGTCCTCTGAATCACACATACATGCTCGCGGATCTGTGTTGGGTTGTGCACCAGATGTATCTGCAGGGACCAGAAGAGGGTAGCAGATCTCCTGAAGCAGGAGTTATAGGCCGCTAGTGGGCTCTGGGAACCAAATTCAGGTCCCTTGCAAAGGAAGTACATCATCTTAACTGCGGGGTCCTCTCTCTAGCCCCTGACTTTTTAAACAGTGCGCATGTCATGGCGGGGAGGGGGGGCTGGGGGGGAAAAAGAGGCGTAACATAAAGTTTATATCAAAAAGGGGAAGAAAAGGCATAGCTTGCTCACTGCCTCCACAATCTCAAGCCCGAGCGGTCATTCTGACCTTAGTAATACTCTTTTCTGCTGAGTCAGCTCACTGCCCTCAGTTACTGCCAAGCCCAGCTATCATGTGGAGCCAGTTTTCCGTTCCAGATCTTATCCGCGGGCTCTGAAAACAGGTTTTGATACTGTTTTTCTCTCTGCGAACTGTGTGTTTTTACCATATTCTAACCTGCAGCCTACGGGCTTCCTGTCCCATGCCAGAGCTATACAACTCTTAAACCACCAGGGTCCACAGTCAAGACTCCGCCCCCAGTCCCTAGCCCTGCCCCCCAGAAGGGTCACTGCAGTGTATCCTGTAGGAATTGATACATTTGAAGAGAAGTCCACCGACACTCCAGGAACCATAGGTGCCCCTGGTTGCTCTAGAGGGTTCCAGGCAGTCCTGTCTATGGGCAGTAGCTCCGATTAGTGCATATTTTTCTTCCTTTGAGGAGAGACCATGGGTAGAAATCTCCAATTACATCCAACATCCGGTGAAGGATATGAGGCAGGAAGTTAAGAAGGCAAAGCTGTCTTCCCAGTCCGCCTAATCAGGAAGCAAGCTGCTGCTTTTTCTGAGGCAGTCTGGGAAGCGGAGTCATCAGTCATGTCTACACAGACAGGCCTCATAAAATCCAAAATTAAAGTCTCTCTGACAGTTTCCTCACCATAAAAAGGAAAGAAAGAAAGAAAAAAGGAGGTTAGACAGCTAATCTTCCAGGGTCTTTCCCTCTCGTGTCTTGTGACTTTACGACTTCAGTCAACAATGTAAAACAAGAGCAGAACGCAGAACACTTCCTCTGAAATGTAGTCAGGGTTCTGGAGCAGAGGCAGGCGCTTCAAAGGGAGACTTGCAAAGTAAGACACCCAGGTGCATTCTGATGCCCAGAGCTGGGCATGCTTGTAAAATGCCTCCCTGCCTGTGTGCCTTCCAGCTGGCTCCGGGTGGCTTCCAGACAGGCATTGCTGACCGATAAGAATCTTTCTCATTAACGTAACCACCGTTTGTCATGTTTGCAGAAGGCTGGGAGGAAATGTAGCCAGCAGCCCGAGGCCAGACGCTCCCCACACCTGCTCTCCACATCTAGACTCTGAGAGTTTACATGAGCTACTGTCCTGCAAGGCAAGTCATTGTGTGAGTGTGTGTGTGTGTGTGTGTGTGTGTGTGTGTGTGTGTGTGTGTAAGACAGAGGTCCATCCCAGATGTCATTATGTGTGGTTTTTTGAAGCAGGGTCTCTCACTGGCCCTGAGCTCACCAAGCAAGTAGGATAGCTGGCCAGCGAGCCCCAGGGTTGCTCGTGCCTCCACCTCCCTTGCACTGGGGTTGGAAACTCATGCCAACCCCAGCTGTTTTACAGGCGTACTGGGATCTAACTCAGGTGCCCAAGCTTGCATGGCAAGCGCTCTGTGCGCTGCGCTAGCACCACAGCTGCAAGGAATTTTAGCTTTGCTTCTCTGTTTTCTGTTGCTGTGAAATACCATGTTTCCGTAGCAACAAGGGATGCGCTTTCCTTTTGCTACCAGAGGAGGAGGCTCTAAGAGCAGTCTGCAGATTCTCTAGTCATACAGAAAAGCTGCGCGTTTCTGGAAGGCAACCGCACCCAAGTCCAGATAGACAAGCTGCATCATGGAGACACGACAGCTGTAGAAAACCGACGGGAAAAGCCACGGGCAAGAAACACATTTTTGGAAAAGCTTGTCGCATTTGGCACACAACTTGGAATCGTTGCTCCAGGAATCAGAAATACTGGGATGGGAAGGGCCAAGCAGATGGGCGAGAAAGCTCAGAGGAAAAATAGTGTAAGGAGGAAGACAGGAGAGGAGCAGCAGGAGGGAGGTGACCTGTTCCCCTGCAGGCATGCTTCTCCTGGTCTGCCATCTTCTCTCCCCTTGGAGCTTCCATGGGGCTGATGGAGGCTGCCTTTGTCTTACTGGGCCATCCATCCTTCTACCTACTCACCTGTCCGGTCACTCAGAGAATATCATCCCATTCCACCACATTCCCCCTCACCAAGATGACCAGAACAGAGCTCCTGACAGCAGGGTCCACAGTCAGGGCTGAAGGCAGGCTCATAGTTCAGCACACAAAGTGAAGCACAAGTGTGTCGTGGTGAGCTAAGCACCTAAGGTGGCTCAGTACTGTGGAGGAGGGGCATTGCAAACCTTCCTGAGGGGGTCTGGCCTCAAGGGCACTGTGGGCTATTTGACAGGAAAGAGGATATGGGGGAGGCAAGGGACACTGTATATTCGGGGGCTGCTTTTATAATGACCCAGAGACCCAGAAGAGCCTGCAGTGCTTACAGCTCTCTAATGGGTTTAGTGACCTAGCTTGTGATTCACCTCATGGTTGCCTTTGCTTTGGTGTCTACTCGGAAGTCCCAGAGACAGCATCACTTGCACAGGTGACCACTTGAGATTTCTTGTTTGGAGTGACTGTCTCTAACTCATCTGGTTTCATCAAGATGTTTTCCTGCAGAACCAGAGGAACCTAAAAGAAGGATGTGGTCATGGACAAATGGGCTGGGTTGACTGAAAGGAACAGGCCCTTCGAAGGCTCTGTCAATCTGTAGAGGCCCCCAGAGAAACAAAGAAACATTGGCATTAGGAGAAAAAACACAGACAGGATCATATGTCATCTTCAGAAGAATTTCACAGAGTAGGAAGTGTTGTCTTGGAGTTCCCCAAAACCACTTACCTCACAGGGCTTTGAGAAGCTTGCCAGGGCTTTCCTGACTTCAGAGAGCCTGGGTACCGTCATCATACCTCAGACATTCCTCGAGTTAGATCCGTAGTGTAGGCAGAATGCTTCTGCCTATGAATGCTTCATGCAATGCCTGGGTGGAAAGATGATCAGGGGAGGTGTAAGGTGACTTGTGCTCAGAGATGGGACAAGACCTGTGTCTGTCCCGCTGGGAGCAGGGAGGCCTGCAGTGTTGCAAGATTTAGTAGATACCATCAGCCATTCATTCACAAACAGCTTCCGGACTGATGAGATGACTCAGTGGCTTAAAGTCCTTGTTATCAAGCCTCATGACCTGAGTTTGGCCCCAGGGACCCATACAGTGGAAGGAGAGCACCAGCTTTTCTGATTGTCCTCTGACCCCTACTCATGGAATACATGTGTTCCTCTCCCCAGCTAAATAAATGAAAGAATTAAAAACAACAACAAAATACCAACAATGTATTCTGCAGTAATAAAACAGCAAACAGGAGACAAGCAGTCACCACTTTCGAAGCCGCGTTCTGGTGGGAGATAAGTAGCGAACAAGGAAGTAAGCTTTCTCTGTACTAAGCTGGATGATGTTCAGAGCTGGGAGAGAAACGGGGGATCCCAGGCCATAACAACTGTCAAGGCAGTCAGTTTGGTGTGGCGTGGACAGGAAAGTGGCACCTGGTAAAGGCTGGAAGGGAGTGGAAGAGTCGCGGGAGCTTCTGAGGGACAAGTGTTTCTGGCAAAGGGAAAAGTAGGGTAAGGGGCAGGTGCCAAAGAGTGGGTCTGGAGAGTGTGAGACCTGACATGGAGCCTGAGGGTTGCAGTGTACTGAAGCCCTGGGTCACTAGAAAGAGAGCTGCAGCAACAAGGGACCGAACCATGAGGGATCTTGAAGGCTAGCGCAAGGGTTTGGCTTCCTGCTGTGTTCTAGCTAGCTCTCTGTTACAGAGATAAAACACTCAAAAGCAATTTAGGGGAAGAAGGGATTTGCTCGGCTCATGGGTCCCGGTCACAGCCTGCCAGTGAGGGAAGTCAGGATAGGAGCTCAAGCAGGAACTGAAAACGGAGACCATGGAGGGACTCCACTGGCTGGCTGGTCCAGGCTTGTGCTCAGCTAACTTCCTTACACAGTTCAAGACCCCTGCCTCAGGAACGGTGCCACTCACAGTGAACCGGGCCCTCCTCCATCAATTAACATCAAGATAATCCCCCCACAGATATCCCACAAGCTACCCTGATCTGAGAAAACCCTCAATTAAGATCCCCGTCTCGGGTGACTTTAGGCTATGCCAAGTTGGCAGTTGCAGCTAACTGGGACACTTTCTATGTAGGCTAGAAGTCCTGGAGCAGAGAATGATGTCATCCCTCCTTTGCCATACACTGTCAACCTAAGCACTCCACCCTTGTCCATAGGGATGAGGCAAAGCAAGTAGGAGAATCAGGAAACAAATTCAATCAACGACCCAGGTGACAGATCCTGGGGAACTGACCAGGTGGGAGCAACAGACGCAAGGGATATAGAGAAGTACCCAGGGTACAGCATATTCAGGAAGTTAAGCCAACAGGACTCACCTGGTGTAGGAGGTTCTTCTGTCTGTGTTGCTTTCATTGGTTGAATAAAGAAACTGCTTTGGCCTTTTGATAGGGTAGACTCAGGTAGGCAGAGTAGACAGAACTGAATGCTGGGAAGAAGGGAGACAGAGAGCTGCCATGGAGCTGCCAGGTCAGACATGCTGAATCTTTCCCGGTAAGCCACGACCTTGTGGTGCTATACAGATTATTAGAAATGGGTTAAATCAAGATGTGAGAGTTAGCCAATAAGAGGCTAGAGGTAATGGGCTAGGCAGTGATTTAATTAATACAATTTCTATGTGGTTATTTCGGGTGTAAGATAGTCAGGGCGGCCGAGACCAAAAACAGGCCCTCTTGCAACACTCACCAACAAAGTGGTGTGGGGTGTCAGAAGAGTCTCCCAGGGTAACCCCCGCTGTAGCCTGAGGTCTGCGGGAGGGAAAGGAGATGGCAAAAGGAGGTGGCGAGTAGGTCCGAGGGGATAACTAGTATTATTTGCTAACTTGAAGCAGAGGTGGGGAGAGTGTGTAGACGGGAAGTTCCACAGAGACTCAGGATGGGAAGATGTGTCAGATGCCACAAGAAGAACAGAGGAGAGGTGCTTATTGAGAAGGTCATAGCAATCTGAAATTGTCAGGGGCCCATTGAAGAGTCACACCCTATGCCAGCTACACCACTCTCCTCAATGACCTGTGATCTCAACCTCTCTGTCTCTCTGTCTCTGTCTCTGTCTCTCTCTGTCTCTGTGTGTGTGTGTGTGTGCATGCTTGAGACGTGCTTCAGACAGCCCAAGCTAGCCTTGAACTCACAACTCTCCTATTTCGACTTCTCAATTTCTGAGATTACAGGTGTGTGCCATCTTCCTGGCTATATATAGCTCTCTTCTGACCAGTTTCTTCATTTTGTCCTCTTTTCCAACCCATGCTGACCTGTGTCTGTCTCCTATACTGGCTTCAAAGCCTATTAAAACTAACAGTCACTCCAGGGATCTCTTGGCAAGTGGTGGAAGGTGCCCTGTCCTCTGTAGAGTATTTATATGTTCATTTTTATAGGATTTTTTCCTTGCTAAAAATATTCCATTATCCCATGCCTTTCTGGAGGGTGGGGTGGGATGGAAAATTATTTCAACATCTAGCTTAGAAATCTGCTCCAGGAAGCCAGAGCACTTACCTACTGTGGGTTTGAGCACTGGTTCCATGTGCCCACTGCTGGGTGCCCTTGCCAGTGTGCTCAGCCAGACGCTTCCTGTTTAATGAAGGGAAAGTGGGCCCTTCTACCCACTCTTCTTAGAAACTCCCTCTGCATGGCCCAGCCCCTTTCCATTCCAGTGCATGGCACGGAATTGAGTTCACAAGGCGCAGAAAGTCTGGCCCTCCGTCTCTGGGTCTTCATGATGTCATTTGTTCTGAAACACCCCAGTCCCACACAACGATAGAGTCTAAATTTGGATAGGGAAAAAATTCCCAGACGGGGAATTCCCACCAGGGTAATGTTTTGGATTTGAAAAGAACACCAAAATATGGTTTTTATGAAAGGACCAATTGATTAATAGAGGCACAATCTCCCCTCACTGATTCCTTGAGCCCTGTCCTTTGAAAAGAATGGGGGAAAAGAATGAAAGTCAAGTAAACTAGATAAAGTCGCTATTGGGTGAAACAGGGCTGAGGATTAGGATTTCCATGGGCACGAGAGCTACTTAGCAATGACTCGTGTATATGTTCAGGTGGACTTCAAAGTAGTTCTACTCATACAGCTGAATAATCAAACAACTGTTCAAAGAAAGGCAGCCTGAGCTAGGATTTGGTCTGCCTTTGAAAGAGCAAAGTCAGGCAGTCACATCCTTACAGGACAAAGAGTTGGACACTCATTAAGGGAGCAGAGGATTCAAAGGATTGTGCCCTTGAATGACTCAGAAAGGAATGGGGTTGGCTTTGTACACTGAGTGCTGCTCCAAGGAGAGCCATCTAAATGGTTCTCCCACGGAACGGGTGAGAACATCTCCTCTTTTGAAACCAGGAGGTGTGGAGGTGGTGCTAATCAGTTCTGATCCTGAACACAGATGAGCGATGGGTGCTGTGTGAGTGATGTTTGGAGGTCCATGTCTGGTCGTGATTGGCCTGAAACATTCCCCATGGGCTTCTGTGTTTGAATGCTTGTTCCAGACTGGTGCTGCTGTCCTAGAAGGCTGTGGAATCTTTGGCCCCGGGTTCAGTCTTGATAGATTTAGCTCAACCCTGCTTTTGTGCTTCCTATGCTTGTTGGTCTGTCCAGAAGTGAGGGGCCTCTGCTACAGGCTCCCACTCCATGGCCTCCGCCATGACTTCTCCTCTCGATGCACTGAACCCTCAAACTGTGAACCCAAGTGAATCCTTCCCTCTTAAGCAGCTTCTGATGGGGATTTTGTCACATCAGTGAGGATGTGTCTACTGCAGGTGGGCCACGGTAGAGCCTGACTCTGGGAAGGGCTAGGGTAAAAGAGGCAGGGGTGGGTGTATCTTTTTTAATTGGAGCTCTATTCTTATTTGAATATAATATTTAATTAATTATTTGAGAATTTCATAAATGCATACAATGTACTTTGATTATATTCACACCCACTCCTTTCCTAATTCCTCTCTAATCCACCCTCATGATCCCCACTCCCTCTGGCTTAGACAGGGTTGCTGTTGCTGTGAAGAAGAGACGCCATGACCACTGTAACTCTCACAAAGGAAAACATATCACTAACAGTTTCTGAGGGTTTGGTTTATTATGGTCACGGCTGGCGGTACACAGGTAGACATGGTCCTGGAGAGGTAGCTGAGAGTTCTGCCTCCTGAACTCGCAGACAACAGGAAGAGGGCATGACACTGGGCCTGGCCTGAGGTTCTGAAACCCCAAGGCCTGCCCCCAATGACATACTTCTTACAACAAGGCCACACCTATTCCAAAATGTCACCTTCCTCATAGTGTCACTCCCTATGAGCCTCTGGAGCCACTTTTATTCAAACCACCATACCCTCCCCAAATTGATGTCCTCTTCTCTCTCTCTCTCTCTCTCTCTCTCTCTCTCTCTCTCTCTCTCTTTAATAGCCCTCTGAGTTCAATTTGTATTGTCCATATATTTATGGATGTGGAGTCATTCATTAAGGCATGGTCAACCTACAATGGGAATACGCCCTTAAAGAAAATTGACCCTGTCCCATAAGTCATTCCTCACACAGAAGTGGAGATTTCTAAGCTCTGCCCCCTCCAAAGCCCCAATCTCTTGATAGAGTCTTCTTGGTGACAAAATATAGATTCACATCAACATTTGGGGATGCTTTGTTTAGATGTCCAGGAAGATATCAAAGAATTTCACATGCTAGGGCTCTAAGCAAAACAAAGCAAGCTCCATAATCCAACACCCATACCTGCCTCTGCTACCACCTTGCACTATAACCCAGAGTCAGGCTCTACTGTGGCCTGCCTGCCCTAGACACGTCCTCATAGATATGACAAAATCTCTATCAGAAGCAGCTTAAGTGGGAAGGATTCGCTTGGGTTCACAGAGTGTGCAGTGCATCAGGGAGGAGAAGACATGGCGGAGGCTGTGGAGTGGGAGCCTGTAGCAGAGGCCCCTCATACCTGGACAAATCAGGAATTATAGGAAGCCCAAGAGCAGGGTTGAGCTCAGGGTTGAGCTAAATCTCTCAAGGCTGAACCAGGGGCCAAAGGTTCCACAGCCTTCTATGACAGCAGCACCAGTTTGGAACAAGTATTCAAACACACAAGCCTACGGGGAATGTTTCAGGCCAATCACGACCAGATGTGGACCTCCAAACATCACCCACTGCTCATCTGTGTTCAGGATCAGAACGGACCGGCATGCCCTCCACACCTCCTGGTTTCAAAAGAGGAGATGTTCTCACCCCTTCTGTGGGAGAACCATTTAGATGGCTCTCCTTGGAGCAGCACTCAGTGTACAAAGCCAACCCCATTCCTTTCTGAGTCATTCAAGGGCACAATCCTCTGAATCCTCTGCTCCCCAATGAGTGTCCAACTCTTTGTCCTGAAGGGATGTGACTGATCTTTCAAAGGCAGACCAAATCCTAGCTCAGGCTGCCAAGTCAATTTTTCTTAACAGTTGCTCAAATATCCTGTGATATATGAATGGAACCAGAGCCCTAACTTAGAGCTCTAGTATCTATTTTTTTTTTACTTTAAGTAATTATTTTGTTAATCCTTTGAAATTTTCTTCTGTGTCTACAATTTATTTTGCTCATATTCACCTCCACTCATTCTGTAACTTTTCCTAGGTTCACCCCATGATCTTTATGCCCTCCCAAATTCATGACCTTCTCTTTTTAACAGATAACCCACCTAGTCTAATCTGTGCTGCTCGTACACTCACGGGTGTGGGATTATCCACCGGAGCATGGTCAACCCACCAGGGGCCATACCCTTAAAGAAAGCTGACTCCCCTCTCCCAGAAGTCATCAGCAATTACTAGCCCCTCAGCTGGGGTGCGTGGAGGTTTCTTAGGCCCCTCCAAAGCCCTATTATCTCAATGGGATTCTCTTTGTGAAAAAATATGCATCTGTATCAATATTTGGGGATAGCGCCTTATCTTAAAACTTCAGAAAGATAGCAAAGAGTCTGCCCGTATTTGTCCTGTGTCTTGTGAATAAGACATTTTCTAGCATCATTATATGCATAGTTTACTTTTAACTATATACATCTGAGGAGAAGAGAGTTTACACACTGCCTGAGGTTGCTGTTCTTAGGAAGGCCCCTTGCCTGGCATGTGGAAACTTGACCCATAGAATGGATATAAAACTTTTCACCAATAATAAGGTTTCTCCCAGCACCTACAGGGTTTGTATGTACTCAGTGGTTCTCTCCAAATACCTTCTTTCCTTCCAAGAGCCTGCAACCTGGCGTCTACGAGGCACTGAATGCTTATGTGCCTAGCTCCTAGTCTAATCCCAGAAGTCTTTATTGAGCTTCCAATAGACAATACTTCACATAAGTAGACCGATCTTGCTGGAGGCATTCAGGATGTCTGTCCTGATCTATGAGAGGAATTTTAGAAGTTTGCCTATGGCTACTTTTGATTTCTCCCCATGTACCCTTTCTATTTGATGAACTTGCTTTGCATATTTTCAATGTTTTTGGTGGGGTCCAGCCTTAATGGGTTTATATGTTCCAGGGTAGGGGCATGAGAATTAGGAATATCAGGCAAGAGGAACAGAAATACAAAAGAAATACAGAGACATGGGCTAGTACCAGGAGGGCTATATAGTGAATACTGAACGTGCCGTGTTTATTTCTTATGGTCTTTAAATACCCCAATCTAAAAAGTGGAAAGAAAGCAAAAGACTTTTTATTATGATATAAGAAACAAACTGACTACCATCTTAATACCCTAAACACCAAGTAACCACACCCTAGGTCAAGATATCTTTGTTAGTAGCCATATCTTAAGTTAAATATCTTGCCAATAGCCTTGAAAGAGCAAGAATAGGCCTCAACTTTCTGATCTTTAGTCAAGGTAAAATGAATCCACTTCCGTGGGCTCCCATACATCCCTCCCTTTTTAATTTATTTAATAAAGCCCGTGTTTCTATGCCTGACTTAAGTGGCCTTCTTCTACTTTCCCAACTTATCCATCATTGATACATACATGTATGTACTGTCTTAGGTTGCCTGAGGGAAAAAAGATCTTACCCGTCATTGAGTACCAGCCTCTGTAAATAAAGGGTTAAGGGAGAGTGCACAGCTAGGCACTGTGTAATTCTGAGCCAACATTCCATCAAAAGAGTTTACAGATAACAGATATGAATATGCAAGCAGATAATGCTTTGCAATATACATGCTCCTATGGCCACAAAATCTCCTAATAAAGGAGTGGAGGATGACCAAGATGGGATGTCCTTTTTACATTGGTCTAGGATGTCTTAAAAATTTTAACTGCATCAAAATCCAAATTTGTCTCATTAAACATATAAAATCTAAAAACTCATTGACATTATATTAAATTTTTTCTCAGACTAGCTCTAACCCTTTTCTAATCAGCAAAATCTTTGTATTGAATTAAAGCAGTTACAAACATTAACAGGTCAATACCATAATTCTAGTATGAAAATTAACAATAAACACACAAATTTAATTTAATTTAATTCTCTTAAATTTGTTCTAATCAAAACGAGAAAAGGTTTCTGTGATGGGTGAGCTATGAGTCTTCTTTTCTTTGCTATGGTCCAATTGTATTACTACTTTTAACTTTTAAAGATAAACTTGAACTGTCCCAGTCTCTGAGTAGCAGCAAAACTTTTATGCCATTCTTCCTCATTTCTGAAGAGGGGCTCAGTCACTCTTTGACTCCATAATAGTGTTCCAGTGCTTTAACAAGTCTCTTTCCCCAAGAGGGGAAATTTTCTGAGGTCTCAGTTCTTAGCAGTTGAACATGATACTGGCAAAAATGAGTTTTGTGTCCCAAGACATAGTATGGATAAACTGCCAAACATTCAGTTAACGTTCTTGGGATAGCTCCAAAGTAAACAACGCTCACTAAGGTTTAAGTGTTTGCGCAGTAGGTTCACCAAGAAGCTGGGAACTTCCAGCCATCACCATGATCTTTCTTCCTTTCTCAGACTGCAGCATGACATTGGAGGGTCAGGAATGTAGGTTCAACAATCTCACTCTGCCTCTTCTGTGGGCAATTTTGAAGAATGGCATCTTGAATTTGCTGGAACAGCATCTCAATCTGATTATTACTAATCCTAATAGATATAGCTGTTTCTATTACCTGACGAGCTTTAAAAATGGTACTGACTGTCTCTATATAAATCAAATGCCTTACCTGCATAAAGCTGGAATACTATAGCATCAAGCGGAAGCTAAACTATTTGAGCTGAGGCTGGATCTGTTTGCACTACATATCCTTTACCATCAGCAGCATATGCTGCTCTTCCATTGGAAGAACCTTCCGCCAAAATTAGCATAGTGTCCTTTAAGGGATCTTCCATTACAATTTTTTTTTTAAAAAAAAAGTACTTGTACAAATTGTAACAATCAATCAACTAGAAAAAGATTATCAATTTGGCCTATAAACAAAGCAAATGCCATTGCCTAAGAATCATTATTTTGAAATAGCCAATCAATCTGTTGCTTAGTATAAGGAACGTTGATAACATTAGGTTCCCTATCAAAATATCGCCTAGATTCCACGTAGCTTTTATGTACTCAACAGGCTACTACTTCAAAATAGGGGTTTAATATCTTAGCTGATGAAACAGTAAGGTGTATCCATAAAAGAAAACTGTTTTGCCATAATAACATTGTGGGAGTGAGTTTTGTAGGTTCTATACATGCTTGCCAAGGTTGGTCATAATCAATACAATGCACCTGCTGTTTCTGTACTGTATATTCCACCTGTTTCAGTACATGTATAGCTGTCTATAAGGTGTCTGTTGGAATTTGATTCACTGTTCCCCTTAAGAATTTCACTTAATGACTCAAGGTCTCCCATATGGAATCTTAAAAAAGGTCTCAGTCACTGAATAGCTCCTAACAATCTCTGAAAATCATTCAGAGCATGCAAGCTATCCTAATAGCTTCCTAATTTCCAATTTCTGAGGTTAATTTCTTTAGGATATAACATATGACCTAAATACAGGACAGGCGGGTACCTTTGCACTTTCTCTGGGGCATGGTTAAGACTCTACTGACGTTGTCCATATGTCTCAAGCAAAACTCCTTCATTTTTATTGGCAAGCAAGGTGTCATCCATATAATGAATAATATAAACTTGTCGAAATTGATCTCTATCATTTTGTATAGCCTGAGCTACACATTTCTAGCATAATGTGGCACCGTTTGCCATACCCTGAGGCAAGACGTTCCAATGATATCTCCGCAATGGCACTTTAAAATTAACTGATGGAATACTAAATGCAAATCTTTGAAAATCTTGTGGTACCGAACGGATGGTATAAAAACAATCATTTAATCTAAAATAATCTTATAGGTATCTTTTGGTATATCTATAAGAGAAGGCAATCCCTGTTGTAAGGTTCCCATTAGTTGCATGGTATCATTAACCACTCTTAAATCTTGTATCAATTGCCAGTTCCCTAATTTCTTTTTAATTACAAAAATAGGAAAATTCCATGGGGGAATTGGAGGGTGTAATGTGACCATTATCCAGCTGTTCCTGTACTAACCGCCGGGCAGCTTGTAATTTTTCTTCTCTTAGGGACCACAGGTTCGTCACTTTTCCAAATAATTGGGTCTGCGTGGAGTGCAGGCTTTTCAGTGACCTCTCCTAAAAATACTCTAACCTTGCCCTGGGAGGCCTTTTGCTAGGTATGATAGGATCAATCCTTTGCTCATTCTCCTTGTCCAGACCTTGATTGGGCAACAACCCTTCGTGGAATATTTGATTAGCAATAGCTGTGTTGGGGGATGTAGGTGGAGGCTGCTTGTTTGTTCCCAGTTGCCCAGGCCTGAAATAATCACACAGAAACTATATTGATTGCAACACTGCTTAGCCAATGACTCTAGCCTATTTCTAGCTAGCTCTTACATCTTAAGTTAACCCATTTCTATTATTCTGTGTATGGCCACAAGGTTGTGATTTACCAGGCAAAGTTCTGGTGTCTGTCTCCTTCAGCAGCTACATGGGGACTCTGCCTTCTTTCCTCCTTTGTCTGCTTGCAATTCCCTCGTTGCTCTATTCTTCCCTGCCAGTGACCAAAAGCAGCTTCTTTATTAACCAAAGATAATAAAACATATTTATAGCATACAGAGGGGGAATCCCACAAATATAACCCCATTCAGGTCATAATGTCTCAATATCACAAATTTACAGATAAATGAGGAACAATGTATGGCTTAAAAATTCCTTCATGACCCTCTCTCCATCTCTCCATGAAAGCTCATTGCTACTTAGGATTTTGAGTTTGATCAATCCCTTGTAACCATGTAATAGTCTCCATTTTAGGCCATCGACTGGCAGTTATAACAGCCACATCCACACCAGTATCCAGAAGACCAGAAAATCTTTTTCCATTTATAAACAAAGTGAGTTCTGGTTGCTGTGAACTCATGGCTTGTAGCCAATAGGCATCAGATGAACCAAATCCAGCCTTTCCTCTCTTATTTCCCTTAACTGATTTCTAGTTTGCACTTTAGAAAGTAAAATTGATTATACAAATCTCTGGCCTGTCTTTACCACAGAAACTCCATTAGGTGAGTGAGTCATAACTTTGATTTTTTTCTTTCAAAATCAGCCTCAATGACTCGAGGAACAACAAGAATCTCTCACACAGTAGTGCTACTTCACCCCAATATTAATCCTACATTGCTTTTCAGTAAAGGTCTACTAACCCCAGTGGGGAGAGCTTGTATCCTCATTTTCAGGAGTTAGAACTGTGTAGATGGAAGAGGTGAGATCAAGTCCTGAACTGCCTGGGGTTGCTCTGCCAAGGTCCTGCATGGATTTCCTTGTTGGGGAACAAACTGCTGGATCGCCCCATAGATTTATCTCAGGGCCCCTCTGCTCATTTCTCATTAGGGCATTCCCTTGGGCATCTTTTTTTGACCTGTATTTGTTAGTCCAATGTTTTCCTCTCTTGCATCTCAGGTACAGTCCCAGTTCCTTCCTCACCCCTGTCCGTTGGGACACTGCTTGAGCAGATATCCCATAAGACCATATCCGAAGCAGCTTCCAGGAGGCCCTGCAGCCCTTTTTCTCTCTGGTCTCGATTTCTTTGTTGCGAGAGAATATCTTTAATTGTCTTTCCCTGTAAAGCAGTGGTTATTGCCAGTCCTGGTATATACAATATCTGAACAAATCCAAGTATAATCAGAGATACTGCCTTTCTTAAAGGTCTTGAAGCAGTTTTACATATTGCATTAGCATCCTGAAAGGCTAGTTGTATAACTATCAAAAGTCCTGCTTCTCTATCTCCATCATCCTGGAGACAAAGTCCTGAAACAACCTGTCTGGTCGCTGACTTATATTAGACAAGGCCTCAGTCAGTTTGCTCTTTAGAAGACTGAAGTGTACTCCAGGCCTTTTGGGCAACTGCATTCATTTGGGCATATGCTGCTATATCAAAGTTTAACTGCCGATCTGACCCTGTATAAGGTTCCCCACCTACAAGCATTTGATGGAAAATAGGAGCTTGTTGGGCCTGATCTCTCTCAGCTGTGGCCTGACATTGCTCTGCAAACTCAGTTTTCCAGAACAGAGAGTCCCCTCCTGACAAGCAAGCTTTGGTCAACTGTTTCCAATGCCCTGGGGACAGAGTTTCTAGAGCCATATTCTCCAGGAGCATCTACATAAAGGAAGCTGTAGGGCCATATTGTATACATGCTGTTTTTCATTCTTTGAGTAATTTGAATGAGATTGGCGTATGAACCCTGACTAGATTTCCCTGAACACCTCTTTGCTTTATTACAGGCAACATTTGAAACCCTTGAACATCCTCCCCTCTGCGAGAAGCCCCTCTAATGCTAGCTTGCAAGGGAGACACACGATTAGTGCTAAGTGTCTGCCTTGCTCATGGAGGTCTCCGCACTGTAGACGGATCTAAACCAGCTATTACGATAGGGAGAGAAGTACTCTTCTAATAAGAGGGGATTTGCAGAGTTTCTAGTTTCTGTGAAAGTGATGTTACCAACTCTTTGAAGCCTTCGAGTCCCTGCTGAATCTTACCAGCAGGTCTCCGCCACTCAGCACTCCTGGTGAGAATCAAGGGAGGTGAAAACTCCTCATTATGGTGCTTAATGGCTCCTTCCTCTAAGTCCGGACTGATCGTAATCACCCAGTCCTGTTAATGCTTCCTCATCTAGCAACTCCTCCGTAGGTGCAGAGGGTTCTGTCTCACTTCTAACTGGTTCAGGCGGAAGTACCTCCTGCTGTTCAGGATTTAAATCTAGACTCTTCTGTATAAGCGTTCAGAAACAAAGAGTATCTGTAGAGACGCTTTCAGGCCCATATTCTTAATAATGTCGTTGGATTTTTACCCCAATTTCTTTCCATGTGTCTGCGTCCAAGGTCCCATGCTTAGAAAACCAAGGGCACAGCTGCTCTATAAATTCTAAAACTTTCTGTATTTGCTGCTATTGCTGCACTTAAGCTCCTCGGGCCTTTAGAATATCTCTAAGCAGCTGTATAGGCAGTTGATTGGTTTTTCCCTGCCCCATATCTATAATTATTATTTACAGATATTTACTCCTGAAATTTTCACTGCACCTTCCACCTTTTGCTCCTACACCTGACGAGTCTTATTCATCTTCAGTGTCCAACACGTTCTTTCCTGTACCGTTGGTCACACATCCGGGTGCCGTGCGTCAGGGTCCAGCCTCAACGGGCTCATACATTGCAGGGTAGGGGCATGAGGATTAGGAATAGGAATATTAGGTGAGAAGAACAGAAATACGAAAGAAATACAGAGACATAGGATAGTACCGGGAGGACAATCCAGTGAATACTTAATGTACCCATGTTTATTTCTTACAGTCTTTAAATACACCAACCCAGAAAAGGGGAAGAAAGCAAAAGACCTTATTTTTATCATTATACAAGGAACAAAGAAAGTGATTACCATCTTAATACCCAAAACACCAATTAACCCACCCTAGGTCAAGATATCTTTGTTAGTAGCCATACCTTAAGTTAAATCTCTTCTTAATAGTCATGAAGGAGCAAGAATAGGCCTGAACTCTCTGGCCTTTGATCAAGGTGGAATAGATCTACTTCTTTGGGCTCCCACAGTTCTTGGTCATGTGGGGGCGGGGGGTACACGTTTTGGGGGGTCAATACATATGTACTCATCTTCATGTGGTAGCCAGAGGTAAATCTTGGTGTCATTGCTCAGAAACTGTCCAGCTTGGGATATATATATATATATATATATATATATATATATATATATATATATATATATATATATTGGGGTAAGGTTTATCGCTGGATTGCAGCTTGTCAATTGCCTAGATTGGCTGGCCAGTGAACCACCTGTCTCACATAGTTTTTAAATGCGAAACAAATCATGTCAATCCTGCTCAGAATTTATTGTGGAATCCAAATGTTTAAGTTGGCTCTGATTTGTCTCCATTTCGTTGATACCTTCCTTCCTGGTCTACATTTTCTTACACCACTGACCATCTTACTGTTTTTCAATCTGATAACTTTATCTCAGTTCATAGCTTTTCGTGTTTCCTGTACCTGCTGTCTGGAGAGCTGCCCCAGGAACATTGTGGTCCTCTCCACACTGATACAGATCTCTGACCACACACTCGCTCCCTGAAAGTATAGTGGTAATTAATGCATTTAGCTTTTCATTATCTCTAAGATAATTAAATCAGAATGCTATATCAAGGACGGAGTCTAGGAAGCCAGCAGATAAAAGCACTTATCACCAAACCTGGTGACCTGAGTTCACGCCTCAGAACTCATGCAGTTAAAGGGGAGAATCAACTCCTGTATATTGTCCTCCGACTTCCTTCCACATGTGTGCTGTGGCAGGTCCACACCCTCACACTCGCAAACATGCTAAACAAATACATGTAATAAAATTTTCTAAAGCCTGTATCTATCTTTGAGTTGCTGAGACAAAACCGCTGACGGAAGAAAAGGTTTGTTTGACTCACAGTTGGAGGGTACAGTCCACTGTGGCAGGCATGGAGGTGGAAACATGGAGACTGGTGTATTGCATCCTCCATCTAGAAGCGAAAGGATATGAATGTCCATGCCCAGTTCCCTTTATCCTTTTCATTCAGTCCAGGACCCCAGCCTGTCCAATGGTTAAGGCAAATCTTCTCTTCTCAGTTAAACTATCTAGATCCCTTACAGACATGACCGGGTTTTGTTTCCATGGTGATTCTAAGTCCCATCAAATTGACAGCCACAGTGAACCATCCCAATTTTGTTTATCATTGTTCTCTGGTCCCTGAAGGAGGGTCCGACATGTAGAGCCTTAATAATTGCTTGTTGATTGGCTCCGAAACAACGAACAGGACTTCCTGAGTATTTGCTGTGTACCAGGGACTGGAAAGAGCCGTCTTTCTGAATCCCCACTGAGCACAGTAGTGTTTGCCTGCGATTTAGTCCCATTTTACAGATGAGAAACTTCACCATAAGCAGGTGAAGATACTTCACCATGTGTTAAAGTACACACAGCTACCAAGAAACTGAACTGGTCCTTGAGCCCAGATAGTTCTCTCTCTCAAGCTCCTGTCCTGGATGCTGAACCCCTGTAACACAGCCTTCCCACTGGCCCATCAGAATAATTTTCAGCTACCTTGTTCAAGAATGTCTCATGTTAAGGAGCTGGAGAGGACTCAGCGGTTAAGAGTACTCATTGCTCTTCCAGAGGACCCAGACGGTGTTCCCAACTTCTACATGGCAGCTCACAACTACCTTTAACTCCAGTTCCAAGGTATCTGACCCCCTCTTCTGACCTCCACAGGTACCAGGCATGCATGTGGTACACAGGCATACATACAGGCAAATCACACATACACATAAAATAGACATTTTATTTAAAAAAGGAAAAAGAAATTTGCAGGTGACTGCTGTAAAAGCTGCTAACACTGTCCCTGAGTGTTGCAAAGGCCATCACTGCCTAGAGAAGAGCTGTGAACCTCTCTCGGTCTCCAGTGTTCCTAGCTGCACCTGGGAAGGGTGTGATGTTTAAATGATGAAGGAGAGTATCTGAGGGAAGAGGCTTAAGACAGAATAGGAAATGAAATGCTCTGCCTCTGGAAGGTGGTGTGTGTGTGTGTGTGTGTGTGTGTGTGTGTGTGTGTGTGTGTGTACATGCATGAGGCCAGTGTCAGATGACTTCCACAATCTCTTTCCACTGTTTCCCATTATTTTACATGTGTGAGCGTTTTGCCTGCAAGCGTGTCTGTGTACCATGTTTATGCAGTGCCCAGGAGGACCAGATGAGGGCATATGAGCTCCTGGAGTTGCAGACACTGTGAGATGCCTTATGGGGTACTGGGAATTGAACTCACATCTTCGTAGGCTGACTAGGGATGGAGATGTGAACAGTAGGGATTAGGTGGGGGATGGGAGAGGGACAGAGGGAGACTACTGGGAGAGAAAATGGGAATTGGGGGGCATTTGGGAGATGAGGTAGAAACCTAGTGCAATGGAAACCCCCTGAAATCTATGAAGGTGACCCTAGTGAACACCTGGTAATAAGGGATACAGACCCTGAACTGGCCGTCTTCTGTAACCAGGCAAGGTTTCCAGTGGAGGGACTGGGACACCAGTCCAGTCACAGAACCCTCCGCCTATAATTCTACTACTGGCAAGATGTGCTGGGATAAAGGTGGAGCAGAAATTGTGGGAGTGGACAACCAATGACTGGTCCAACTTAAGACGCACGTCATGAGAGGCAGCCCATGCCTGACACTACCTGGAGGGCCAGGAACCAGAGGCTGGAGAGCCCAGTGACCTAGGATAGAACCAAACATGATTGACAAAATAAAAAAGTCAGATTTCTAATGATAGTCTGCTCATAGACCAGAGCCATAACCATCATCAGTAAGGCTTCATCCAGCAACTGATGGGAGCAGATACAGAGACCCTCAGCCAGACATTAGGTGGAGCTTGGGAAATCTGGCTGAAGACGGGGAGGAAGGATTGTAGGAGTCAGAGGGATCAAGGACATCACAAGAACATGGCCCAAAGAATCAACTAACCACGACTCATAGGGGCTATAGAGACTGAAGCAACAATCATGGAGCCTGTATGGGTCTGACCTAGGTCCTCTGCATATATTATGGTTGTGTAGCTTGGTTTTCTTGTAGGATTCCTAACATTGGGAGTGCTAATTGTCTCTGAGGCTTTTGCAAGCTTTTGGAACCCTTTCCTGCTACTGAGTTGCCCAGATTTGATATGAGGATTTATGCCTTGTAACTTGTTATGCCGTGTTCTGTGATATCACTGGGAGGCCTGCTTTCTTCTGAAGGAAAACGGAGGAGTGGATCTGGGGGAGCGAGGAGGTGGGGTGTGATTTCTTGGAGGAGAGAAGGAAGGGGAATAAATATGAGAAAAGAATAAATTAATGAAAAAATAAAAAGTGAAACTAAGGCTTTAAAAACATTGCAAATTTACTACGTTATTGATAAACTCGGTTGCATTCCCTGCAACCACTGTGCTCAGGGCTTCTGATGCAGCTCTGCCAACTTCTGTTTTCATCTGGACAAGGTCAGTCTCACTTTGATGACTCCCGTCCCGGCCAAGGTGGAGCCATCTGTGTTGGCACCTGTCGTGGAATAGGAGAATCCCTCAGCAGAGAAGGCAGGGCAGTTTAGAGCACACTGCAAATTGGTTTTTAAACCACTTTCAACAAAGCCGGAAAACTCATGGCTTACCCTGCTTAATAAATCTCAATTAAGCTCAAATAGGCCTCCATGGTAGCTTTCAGGCAAACTTCCTGTGTCAAGGACCACACCGAAGCAGAGTTCATCTGTCCTGGAGATGGATAACCTCAGGTACAGGTTAGCTTCTAGCTCCTGGGTAGCTGCCACTTGGTGCTAGTGGGTAAGAACATCCTTGTTGTGGAATATTGGTGTATGACGTGAAGATGTATTGCTGTGATTGGTTTAATAAAGAGCTGAATGGCCAGTAGCTAGGCAGGAAGTGTGGGTGGGACTTCCAGGTAGAGAGAGGAAGTAGAAGGAGGGACTTCCAGGCAGAGAGAGGAAGTAGAAGGAGGAGTAGAAGTAGAAGAGGAGATGCCAATGATACATGGAAGGAGTCAGCAGACATACAGAATAAAAGAAAGGTAAAAGGCCACATGGTAAAATGAGGATTAATAAAAACAGGTTAATTTATCAGAGCTAATGGGACACAACTTAAGCTAAGTTTGAGCTTTTATAATTAATAAGAAGTTTCTACGTAGTTAATTTGTGAGCTAGCGGCCAAAAGGAAAGTCAGTTACACCTCCACGGACTGGAAGAAAGCCATTGGGATATGGATACTGACAGAGATGGGGAAAGATGATTTTTGGCATGTAGGAGGAATCCGGGAAAGGTAAGTAGCCTGTTGGGGGATAGAGCCTAGGTATGCTTTTCTCAACCTGGAAGTAGCGTCATTCCTACCTTATTTTTTGAGACAGGGTCTCTCTCTGAACCTGGAGTTTGTCTGGCTTTTGCATGGGTGCTGAGGATAGAACTCAGTATTTCAGGTCCAGAAAACTCTTTTATCTACTGAGCCATGGCCCAGCCCAGAAGCTGGCTCTTCTGACTTTTCCCGTCTAGGTTGTAATGTTGGGCCAACATTTTCTTACTGTCTTTGTTCTTAAGCTTCACTCTTCTCTTGCTACCTTCTCTCCTTTTCTGGAAGGGAAGGCATCCTTTAGTCTGCTCCAGAAGCCTCCTAGAGGCATTCCCTCAAGCTAAAGCACCAATGAGTTAACTCTACAAAAAGTCTCTCCCAGTGAGTAGCTGCAATTGGTGGATAGCGCTCGCCTTCAGTAGACAAAGCTGAGGAATGTGGTAGAGGGTCCTCGAGGGTCCAGAGCAGTAACCACGCCCCATCATGCTCTTTGTCAACTAACCTGCAGTGCAGCACTCTCCTCCAGAGCCAAACTGCCCCCATCTTCAGGAGTCCTGTCGTCCCTGCTGGCAAAGAACACAGCTGGGCCTGGAGACTGTTCACCCTCACTCATTGAAGGCGGGCAGACCAGAGATCATGGAACCCTCTCCTGAGATTCAGCACCCTCCTTCCAACCAGTTTCAGAAAATTCTGCTCTAATTGCTTATGGCTTTGAGGTGGGTGTGGGAGGGACTAGAGGCTATAGGTGCGGGTGATAAAAGAGGGGGCTCTATCTATGTAGGAATGGGGAAGGTGTCGTCGCAGATGGGGGTAGCAGGCCTCCCAGTGTGGATACTTTGAAGTTACCTGTGCTCCTGCCCATAACCCTCTCACCCACCGCTCTGTAAGTGAGTCCAGGGTACTCATGGGTTCTCCTGGGTGAACTTTGGTGAATTCTACCTTGGTTTGTGGTTAGGACCTTGGGAGGAGGGGTAGGTGTTGTTCATGTTCTCCTGGGGAAAGAATTTTAATGACATTTTCCTTCCTTACTTCTCACTCTCTCATGCTCTTGTTCTCCAAGACTGATGAGAATTTCTGATTAAGGAGCTAGAGCATGGTCTGGATCCAAATGATCTTAGCTATTGTGAGACTCCTTAAAATCCATGTGTGTCCCACCACTGTGTTTGACCTAATATCCTTAAGACTTAGATAGAATCCTCTTTTGGGGAAGACAGAGAGTATACCCACAGACCTCTATCTCCCACCACCCCAAAGGCTAGCACTCATCCAATAGCGTCTGAGACCCATAGCAGAGACTGCCCTGCTTTCCTATAACCCGCCTGCTTGATGTTCCCACTCATGTATTTTTTTTTTCAATGCCTTAATTTATGTCATTCACTATCCTGTTCCTATAAATACTTCACTACATGGTTACCACATTGGAACGTGGCACTGGGGGTAATCTGACTTTGTTTCCTCAGGTCATGGTCATTCCTATTTAGCTTCAAAATTAACCTCCCCCCACCATGCCTTTGAGATGGGAGCTGTGTTTTGCAAGAACACCCATGTAAGCATTATCTACTCAAACTTTTATCCAGGCAGACTCTGCTTTTGGAAATCTGTGTGGCGAGCTGACTTCTATATACCAAACCATAGGGAAGAAGGAAGAAGTTGGTTTCCCTCCAGATACAGGTTGGATTACATCTCAGAAAGCTGGATGTCACAGTTTTGGTCAGGGCTTTGTTGATGCCCCCAGTCTCTCCAGTGTGTGTGTGTGGGGGGGGTGTCAACCCACATCACATGTGTGAGAATGAAGCTCCTGGTCACCACCATGAGGACTCCAGGTGGGTCTGCGCTTGCCAGAAAGCTCTGTATAAGGACTAGGTCAGTTCTTCTCCATGGAGTGCCTAGCAGGGGGCCTAACTCGGAGCAGATGTTCTGCCAGATTTAAGTTTCTTTGACATCGATCAATTTTTAAATGCTCTTAGATCATTTCATCCGTGCGGTTGGGCTCATAGCTCACAGACAGAAGCAGCTTGAACAGTTCCCTCTCTAGATGAACACAGGCATATGATTCATCGGTTTCCCAGAGGTCTTTGCTTCTCTTCTCATAGGTATAGATTAGAAATAAACCCCAGTAGTGACTCTGGATCAGTGGGCCATCTACAGAGACCGGAATGTCTTAACCATAGCTGCTGATCTGTTACCGCTCACCCCTCCTGGTGATGTCAACCGCATGTGGCCAGGCTTCTCAGGCTCCCGAAGATGGTAAGAACCCTCAGAACCCCTAGGGGAGTTCCTCCAGGCAAAATTGCTTTAAATAAGAGCTCCGGAGTCAGGAGAAAGACAGGCTTACTCCCCAGTCCCAGAACAGAATCCTTTGTCCTTACCCACGCCCACACCCTGGAAGCACAGAAGCATGACTGTTACCTGATAAGGCTTCCGGGGGCAGGGGCACATGTGCTCTGCCCACTCATGCTCTATTTCCCCATCACTCCTTCCTTTGCTATCCATTAATGGATATTAATGTAGATCCACATAGCAACACCACAGCCAATGACCATGCCCCATGTGCTCCTTCTCAGCCCCGCAATGTTTCCTTAAAGAAACTCACACCTGGAAATGGAGTTTCTCAGACGATTCCTGGATGCTTTCCAGAGGAACCCTAGCAACATGTACATACACACTTTTACTTTCCAACATAGCAACAATGATTTCCTATCTTTCTTTAGCCCTGGGACCAGGTTCAATAAGTATTCAGGTGACAATTTTCTGGATTTGAGAGCGAGCACAAAGGAATGATCCACATAAGTCATTTCCACAGGTCCGGGGAAAGTGGTGGAAAGATCCTAGAGTTATCTTTAAAATGAAGTTTTAAGCTATGGAAGTGGGAAAAGTCTCCATGGAAGAAAACAGAGACAAGAAGAAAGAGACAGATGATGGCACTGGGCCCTTAAAAGTGGGTGATTCTATATAATTTGTACCCAAATTGCAGCACATTCAAAAGTGGCATGGAGTCACTGTGGCTAATGAGTCAGCATGTGGATGTCACATGTAGACAATGATGGCACTGAACATACAAGAGCTCTTGGTTACCCTCACACCTGAGTCAGTCTATTGAGGGGCTGCTGATGGTTTCTGCTTGTTAGGAAAAATTCCTAAGACACGGGGCTCCACTGGCGCATAGAAATCCAATTAGGTCAGATTAAACCAAATTAAAATGCCCTTTGTTTTATTAAATACGGAACTCTCGGGTGGCCAAGCGCATGGTAGGGAGACAGGAAAGTGGGGAACATGTGCAAACCCGGAACCACATGTTTCTCCTCTGGGAGCCCACTTAAATACCCTGTGGGAGTGGTCCTGACTCTCCGTGGACCTGGCATGCTGGGATTTGGAGTCCAGACCATTGCAACTCCCAGGCCAGGGGGCTTGGATGGATGTCAGGGGCTGGGGTCATACTCCCAACTTAACATTCCAGACTCTGAATATAGGGGTGACAGGAAGTTGAGATGATAATTACGACCAACATTTTAGGCTCTCTTTGGAAGAAGGGCATAGACTCAAATCTGGCTACTTCCTGCAGGCATGGGGTGATGTGGGGGGAGGGGAGAACTGGGTGTTGGTGGGTCCACATTCAGCAGGAGGTGTGTCTGGAAAAGCATTCTGTTTGTTGTCATCCCGGAGACACCAGGCACTTGTTTCTTGAGGGAGGTAAGAAGGCAGGTGTCTAGAAGGAAAAAAAAAGTATTGTTATTATTGGCTCTATAAAATGGGGCTAGTCATGGGTTGAGACACAATAACAGATGAAACCAGATTTTAGTTGGCAGGTGTCTTTGATCCAGGAGAGCTTGTACCAGTGGTGAAGTCTGAGGAACTGGTACAGGTGCTTTTGGTGTTGTCCTGGGAGCATTTTGTAGGTTGGTCTTGACTTATGCAGGAGTAACCTGCAAAATATGCTTAAAACTGTCTGGGGTTAAAAATTAAAAACCTTGGATTTTACAAGACCTGATTTTGATGTAGCGATAGAACATTTCCAAGGACCTGTAAGAGAGATGAACTAGATTTTATATCTTGGTGTCATAGGTTAGATGGCTATTTGAGGAAATTGGGAACTCTGAACCTCTGAAGGTTGAAACCTATTAATCCTAGACTATGAACCTGTTAAAGGACATAAAGGACAGTACTTTGAGTTGTCAAATGCCTTTAGACAGATCTGGGAGGAATAGATGAGCAAAAAAAAAAAAAAAGCAACAGCTTTTGGCTAGTAGGTAATCCCATGTCCTCCCCTTGTCCTTGGAGAACATCAGTCTTAGAAGCAGTATTTACCATTAGCTGTTGAGTGTGAGAGGCCCAAAGATTTTTCCTGTGAGGGGGAAGATTGTTTTACCTGTCTTGACAATGGTGTAGGAGCTCCTTCTGTCCATGTGATGTTTTCATTGGTTGATGAATAAAGAAACAGACTTGGCCTAGGTGATAGAGCAGAACTTAGGTAGGTGGGGAAGACAGAACTGAATGCTGGGTGGAAGAAAGGTGGAGTAGGAGAGAAAGAGAAAGAGAGAGAGAGAGAGAGAGAGAGAGAGAGAGAGAGAGAGAGAGAGAAAGAGAGACACCAGAGACAGACATACCGAATCTTTTCCGGTAAGCCACTGCCACGTGGTGATACACAGATTAATAGAAATGGGTTAAATTAATGTAAGAGTTAGCCAATAAGAAGCTAGAGCTAATGGGCCAAGCAGTAACTTAATACAGTTTCTGTGTGATCCTTTCGGTTCTGGGCTGCTGGGAAAAACAAGCGGTTGCTCCTCCTACATGGCAGGATAAGCAGATCCATTCCCTGGATCTATTTGCTTCTTTGTGGGTGGCTTTGCCAAACTCAGAGCAAGCCTGGAGACAATAGGTCTTCTGTCTTCTTGGAGAAGCCATAGGGTGCTGAAGAAACTGGCATGTCTCTATATTAGAAGCTCTATTATTGTTAAAATGCCATGATTTCAGGTCTATTAAGGCACTTGAGAGCTAGGAACCATTACCTGGCATTTTAAACTGGGAATATAAACTAAATTTTAGAGCTGTAGTCATCTGGAAGCATACATACACACAAAACTTAAATTCACATCATGAAAACACAGTTATACACTTATATAAAGACATCATGGCCACATTATTTTAACAGAGAAACAGATAGGACAGCCTTAGGGACCTGTATCAGTTGACTAAGCATTGCAAGAGAGAACAGAAACAAGGACGAAAAATTTTCGTAGAGTTTTAGAGTAGAAGGACGGGGGAACAGATTTGTTGTCAGCAGGGAATGGCGGGGAAGCAGTGATCTGAGCACGGACCACAGAGACCAGGGAACCAGTGTGGAGAATATAAGGCCGAGTGTCTGGCCTGTGCCGGGGCTCAGATAGGAACCTGCGTTGATGCAGGCTAATGAAACTGATAGGCAAGTGCGGCTCCATGAACCAGCTGTGCTGAGTTTCTGTTGTCCTCAGCTGATGAAAAGAGAGGCAGATTTAGATCTCGAATCCAGAATGGGAGCCAGCCGCTCTTTAGGGCGCACAGCAGCGCACTTTCAGGCTTAGATCTCCAACCAGCTGTGCTTCTGGGCACGCAGTGGTGGAGCACTCTGGAAGCTACAGAGGAGCGGAAATGTGGTGAGGGCCAAAGCGCTGATGACTAATCAGCAAAGAGTGACAGGCAGAAGTGGGGGCGGGACGAAAGAGCAGTTGGCGAATGAAACACACACACACACACACACACACAGACATATGAGGGGGCAGGACAAAGCATGTGGTCGTGAATGAACAAAGAAAAACAGAAGAAGAGGGAAAGAATGGGAGCCCCATACTTTGGAGCGTAATTTGCTTGAAGTTAGATTGTTGCAGTTTAAGTTTTTAAGTGCCCGCTTAAGGGCGTTTGAAATTGGCTAGGAATCGCAAGAAACCCACTTTAAGTGCATGCCTGTGACACGAGCCCATTGCAGGGCATCCACTGGAACAGCACTGAGTCAGGAAACTGGGATACATGAGAAATTGGCTGGGAACGTCTTCCGTCACCCAAAAATAAAAAATCTCATCTCAGCAGGAGGCCCAGCCCAGCCTCTGCCGTGTGTGTGTGTGGGGGGGGGGGGGCTTTTGGCACAGTCCATGACTTCAACAAAAGCCCAAAAATTGAATGGGTCACCCCAAAACCCTACCGCATGCAGTTTAAAAAGTAGACCTCATCAAGTGAAGCCGAACTTGTTTGGCAGAGTGCGCATACAGGAAGGCCCATTTTCCAGCATGACCCTGGACCCTGGACCCTGGGGCCTTGACCTGAAGGAAAAATTAAGGCCCCTAGTTGAAACCTCCATTATATCAGGGGAAAAAAATCCTAAAATGGGCAGCTCTGCCGGCACAAAGAAATCCAATTAGGTCAGATTAAACCAAACTAAAATGCCCTTCATTTTATTAAATACAGCGCTCTTGGGTGGCTGAGTGCATGGAAGGGAGACAGGTAAGTGGGGAACACATGCAAACCCCGAACCATGTGTTTCTCCTCTGGGAGCCCACTTAAATACCCTGTGGGGGGGTCAGGACCTGGCATGCTGGGATTTGGAGTCCAGACCAATGCAACTCTCAGGCCAAGGATTTGGGATGGATGGCAGGGGCTGAGGTTACACTCCCAACTTAACACAGCCCTGACACTAGATATGTGACCATAGGACCTGAGGATCAGGCAGTCACTGGAGGCAGCCCAGTGAGAGGGCCAGACAACTATCATGACAAGCCCCTAATAACTCGATAAAAACCAGGCCTCAGTTTCTGCCTCTTGAAACCAAACAAGACAATTTCGAGGAAGACACAGAGAAAGGGCAACCAATCGCCAGTGCCTCTGAGAGCAAGGATGTGAAGACCTGCACCTCTAGGCCTGGGCTACCCCTCTCCCCACCCACCAACCCCGCCATACTTTAAGGCAATAACCAAATAAGGACAAAGCCTGGGACCTGTCCAGACTTGCCCAAGAATGTAAAAGCTGCAGCCTTAGCCAACCCCTATTAGCCCTAATCACTTAGAAACTGACTAATAAGACCGCCACTTGTGTACGTCAATCCTAGAGAGAAAGATCATGTTGCTGGTCGAACTCCTTTAGTAGTCTAAAGAGCCTGCAAGCTTTTCTTGGGGGTCGCCATTCGCCTTTGTTTCGGACGCGCGGCCCCAGCATGCTCGTGGTTCTTTTCTCGAGATAATAAATGATTTTGTTGATTGTGTACGTGGATGGTGGTCTTTCGTGAAACTTCTCCAGGACCCTGACATCCAGGACATAGTACCTTTGGTAGCCCTTCCCTGGAAGCCCATTGTGAAATTAGGTTTCTGGAACTTGTTGTCTTTTATGGCTGGCCAAGGCCTACCTCACTCTCCTTTCATCCTTCCACGGGAACTAGGGAGGGATAAGAGGCTAAAGTAGATGTGGACCTGCTAACCAAATGTCCAAGAAGACTTGGACATTTAAGTCATCAAAATAATCAATTATATCCACTGTTGAGCTAGACTTATGATTCCATGATAAATATGCTTTTTTTTTCTTCATATGATATTAAACTAACCATCCACATAATCTCCCATTTTAATTTTAGTTTTAGAAAGGGAGGTGGAGTGGATCTCATGTAGCCCAGGTTAGCTTCAAACTCTCTACATAACTGAGAACAACCTTGAACTTCTGATCTTCACGCCTCTACTTCCCAGTATATCAGATGTGTCCCACCAGGCCCTGTTTACGTGATGCTAGGGACAGAACTCCAGGCTCTGCGTATGGTAAACAAATGCTCTGTCAACTGAGCTGCACCTCCAGCTCCTTAATTTTCGCTTTGTCTCCTACCCAGCCCCTCTATTCTCGATCTCCTGAGATTTTCATTCATATTTGCAATAACCTGAATAAAAGGCTATCTCTTAGTCCCAAATAGCTATTTCAGCAGTATCAAGAAGAGCATCTATAGATGGAGGGCCTTGTAGTGCCCTCCCCTTTGACTCTCTAACCCTGTGTAACCTGGACTCCTCCCAACCCCACCCCTTCCTGTTTCAGACCAGACTGGAAAGCTACCCCTGATTTAATCTGAGTCAGGGTGGTTTACTCAGGTTCAGATGAACAAGGCCAATCTGTGTGCCAGAGGTCTCTAAGAACCAAATCGAAGTTGGTTAAAACCGGTTTAAAGTGGTTCCAAGCAGGTCAAACCCAGCTTCTCTAGATCCAGAAAGCTAGCCTAAACAGGAAATGTGGTTCCCAAAGGAAATAGATCTGGTTCATTTCAAACTGGCAGATTGAGACCAGATAAACCTGCATCCGTCCAACTCTGTAGATTGGACCTGGTGAGGGCAGAGGCAGTTCTAAAATGAAGCCAGCAGGGCGTGGGCCCCATGGCTGCCTTATGGTAGAAGTAAAGGGTGTGAAGTAACTTTTACAGAACAAACAGACTCTGAATGGAACTCATTGAAAATCACACCTATCAGGGCGGAACTGCTTTAAACTGCCTCAGATCAGCTCTGATGTCAATAGCAATGCCCCAGCTGAGTAGAACCAGCATGGACCAGTTTAGACCAGGTTGATCTGGCAGAACTACCATCTGGTTTCATGAACAGTTCAATTATATATTTATTATGGAGGAAAGACATGGTGAGATTGCTAATGCTGTACTCCATTATACCTGAGGATGGAACTTGGAACTTCTAACGTGCAAAGCACACACTCCAAGCCTCACCTTATGTCTTATCATCTACATTTGTTTTCATAAATTATTGAAATAAAAAGTTACCTATGAAGGTGCATGTATAGTTTCATTCATATAATTCATATGAATTATATGTAATAATTTCATAAATTATTGAAATAAAAAGTTACCTATGAAGGTGCATGAAGGAGTCTGGTTTCTGGACATTCCGAGGAGACCAAAATCCATCAATGTTAATTTCCTATAAAGAAGCGGTATAGTATTTGCATATTTGCATATGCAATATATATATAATCCCTAAATTAAGTCTAAATCATACTTACTGAATATCAGTTATGCAGATAGTTGTTATAATCTGTTTACAGAAGGACAGATCAGTATAGACAACAATTTTTAAAGGGAGATTTAATTTAAGTGTGTGTATGTGTAGTCTGTGTTGGAATCTATGTGTGTGTGCCCTGGAAGGCCAGAGGAGAGCAGCACGGGATCCCTTGGGCTTAGGTGACAGGTGGTTGGGAACCCCTGATGTGGGTGCTGGGAAGTGAACAACAGTCCTCAAGCACACTATGGGATTTTTACTGTTGAACTTCTTTCCAGTCCAGATACACAATATTTACACTATTTTTTTCATTCTGTTGTTGGTTAAATCCATAAAGGTAGAACTCATGGGTATGGAATTGTTTCTCATTGTTTCTCTCTCTGACCTCCGTATAAATTTCTTATCCAAAGTCAGATGTTGGGGCTGAGGCTGGCAAGATGTTCAGCAGGTAGGACAGTCACTTGCTGCTGAGCTTGACACCCGACTCTACTCCCTGGGAACCACATGGTGAAAGGGGAGCCGTGCCTCCTTGAAGATTGTCTTCCAGCCTCCACAGGTGCACTATAACCACCCCATCAATCAATCACTGTTATTATTTTTTATTTCACAAGTAGCTCTTAGCTGGGTGAGATGACACATACCATAATCCCAGCAGTAAGAAGCTGAGGCAGGAGCTGTAGCACAAATAATAAAAACCCAGAGGCAGAAACTGGGGCTCAACCTGAAGATCAGAAAAGCAAAGCAGTCAGACACTGGCTCTTACCTCTACCTCAGTCTGAAATGGAGATTCTGCCTCCATGAGTCCTCAGAATGAGATTGAGCTGAGACCAGTCTCCTCCCATTTTATATTCCTCTCTAGTGCTGGGATTAAAGGTGAGCACAACCACTGCTCATCCTCTATGGTTAACTAGTATGGCTACTGGGATTAAAGGTGTGTGCCACCACTGCCTGGTCTGTAAGGCTGATTTTTGGGACTGTTTTACTCTCTGATCTTCAGGCAAGCTTTATTTATTAAAATACAAATGTTATTGAATCTACTTTTAAAAAGCAACTACTAATTTTAATTGTTTTACATTGGATTGGATTTTTGTATATTGTATACAAATTTTGTATCCTGATAAAAATTTGAGATTAATCTTGTTAGAACATGCTGTACATACATTTCTAACTTTGTTCAAGGTATTATACTTTTACAACTCAATTATCAATGTGATGCAAATTTCTAGTCTTTGAAAATTATTATTACCAATTGTTTAGGATAATAAGGAAATGCAGGTTAGTAGTTAATCACCTATTATAATTGAACTTGTAGTCATATTACATATATTTTAAAGATCAAACAAAGACATATTTTAGATAGACAAGTCATCTTCAAACATCTCAGAAATCTCATATGGTATTTAAGATGTTTTAATAACATAGGTTCTTTTTTCTTTTTTTATGACAATGAGACATGTCTGCCCCTGGCAGCACCAATCTACTTTAGAGAAGATGATGGGCATCAAAGAAACTCCACATGGAGTTTGCTTTCTTTGTGGCAAAAGTAAGCAACTGGGCAAGGAAGTGTCCTTGCCTCGACTGCTGACAGTGTGCTGTTCTAATTGAACAAGCAGGACACACAAAAAAGTGACTGCCAAACATTGTCAAGACAAGGAGGGACAGCCCTTCAGGATATCCTGCTTCACAGAAAAGTCTGGGCCTGTAGGCTGAAGATGGATGTTCTAATGTTGCAGAGGGGATCTTTGGGTTGCTATCCAGGCAGCCAACTGTTTCTATCATTTCTCACAATTTTCAGAAGTCATTTATTCACACTTCCTGCTTACTCAGTTAATATTATTTCTTTCTTAGGTCTCTGAGAGAGTTGAACACTAGATAGTTATAATTTTCCTTGTTTACCAAATGTAGAAAGCAAGTTATGATAGAAAGTAAATTAGGTACAAGACTTTGGACTCCCAAGATAGGATAGATATGGAGTATTTTCTCTGAATTTGTCAAATGCAAATGGACTAGACATTGTTGATGTATTTATTGCCTGTATATATTATAATCAATGTACTTATTGTGTATAGTTTTCTCATATTAATTATAGCCTTGTTTTTATTTTAGATAAAAAGGGGAAATACAGTAATATTTCATTTGTATTTTGGTAAATAAAGCTTGCCTGAAGATCAGAAAGTAAAACAGTCACACTGGTTAGCCATACAGACCAGGCAGTGGCAGCACACTTTTAATCCCAGCAGCCACACTAGTTAGCCATAGAGGCTGGGCAGTGGTGGTACACACCTTTAATCCCAGCATTAGAGAGGAATATAAGACACGAGGAGACTGGTCTCAGCTCAGTCTCATTCGGAGGATTCTTGGAAGGAGGCTTGTCATTTTGGTCTGAGGTAGAGGTAAGAGCCAGGAGCTGGCTGTTTTGCTTTTCTGATCTTCAGGTTGAACCCCAATTTCTGTCTCTGGGTTTTTATTACCTGTGCTACTGAGGAGGATCACAAGTTCCAGCCAGTGTGAGCTGAATACTGAGACCTTGTTTGTTTCTCACTTAAGGGCTCCTTAGTTCTTTAGCACATAGCTTTTATGTCCATTGACCTAGAGATTCTTTTTGACATTAGAATACACACCCCTCAAGTCCTTTCTTACACTGTTTACTAGCCCAAGTTTTAATTAATTTGGGAGCAATTTGTTTGCTTAATAGCAATTACTCCCCTCCCCTTATTTATCTAGAGATGATCTTCCTCCAGAGGAAGAAGAGTCTGTGTCCATGCACTGGCCTTCTCAGAGAGTTATTTTTGGGAAACTTTTTCTTTTCATGGGAACAACACAGTTGAATGACTTCATCCAAAGTAATTCATGAGGCGCCAGGCCCTCGAGAGGGCACATTTTCAAAAGGAAGTGATCCCTCAGGGTCTGAGAGGACACTGTGTCCCTGGGCAGAGTCACCGTAAATACATCGGCCACTGCTCAACAGCCTTCCGTAATCTCAATACACATGAAGTTCTGATAAAACCCTTTCTTTCTCTCTCTCTCTCTCTCTCTCTCTCTCTCTCTCTCTCTCTCTCTTCTCTCTCTCTTTCTTTTTTCAAAGAATTTCTGAACCAAATCATCCATTGCAGGGACATTTGGAGTCGCAAACTTCAAGGCTGATGGCTAGGGTGAAAATGAATTCAGAATCATGCTGACCACCTAGGGTCCACAGGTTAGTAAAAACACTTATTTACCCAAGAGGCAGAAAGGAAAGGTATAGAGACTGGACAGAGTTAAAGTATAATCCAATTCAGATTAAAAACCAAAACGGAAAGATAATTCATATGAATCACAATATAAATGTATATCTTTCCCAGACAGAAAGAAAATATTAAACTTTGTGTTTGAAAACCAGATACCCACCAGCCCTCAAACCAGATCTAATCTGATCCAACGCGTTTAAACAATTCTCTGCAAATACAATTTTTCTATAGTTGTTTAAACTGGTTGCAATTGAATTAAAATGAGAACTGCCTTTTATGGTCCCAGAGTGACATTCAGAAAGGTCAGGTCTTGGCCAGACTGAATAAAACACCCGCCTCTGCCTCTTACTGGGTCCCCCTACCCATCACAGCCCCATTTCTCAGGTAGTGGATCTGCTTCTGACCAGGCTGGGAAAGAGTCCGTTTTTTTGCATACGAAGCCCCCCAGATATGCCACATACAGTGGAAAGAAATGTGTATCCTGCTGTTAGGTGGGTGGACAATAAGTGTTAGTTAAATACAGGTGATTATTGGCATTCTGCATTTTTCTGATTTCCTGTTTTCACTATTATTGAAAAAGAAGGTACAAATCTGTAGCACTATGGATTTGTCATTTATCCACTCAGTTCTATCGTCAACTTAGCACCACCTAGAGTCACTTAGGAAGAGGGGACCCGCAGATAAGAGTGACCTGTGGTCATATCTACGAGAAGCTGTCTTGATAGATGGGAAGGCCAGCCCACTGTGGGCGGCACCATCCCTAGGCTGTATCCCCTGAAATGAAGACAGAAGACACTCTAGCTGGAGGGAAAGTAGGAACCTTCAGGCCACCCCCTCTTGCCCAGAAGACATTCTAAGAAAACATTTTCACAGGAAATGAGATGTCAGAGGGACACTTGAAACAATAGTAGGAAGAAAGGAAGAATGGTTGATACAGTAAACATTTAGGAAAATCTAAGTCCTTAAAAATCTATGTGGTGGGGGAAGATAGAAGTTATGGTTCTAACACCCAGGCTGGCCTCAAACTAGCAGAGATCCACCTGCCTCCACCTCCTGAGTGCTGGGATTAAAGGCATGCACCATCACCGCCTGGCTCATTGCTACATTTTCTATTGATATATCTTTAGCTTCATTTCCACTCAATTAATTGTGTGTGTATGTGTGTGCACATGAGCGTGTATGCATGCATGCGTATGTGTATGTGTGTGTTGTGTCTTGTGTGTGTGTGTGTGTCCATGTGGAGGCCAGAGGTCAATGGAAGGTGTCTTCCTCCAACACTCTTCACTTTGTTGTTAGAGATTGGGTCTCTCACTGACCTAGAGCTCACCACTTGTTTACACCAGGTGGCCTGTGAGCCCAAGGAGCTGGTGCTGGGATTATAGGAGCACAGTGCTACACCCGCCTGTTTGTTTACCATTTAAACGATTTTTCATTCAGTACATTTTCATCATAGTTTTCCATTCCCCAAGCCCTTCCAGAGCCTTCCCACCTCCTACTCACTCAATCTCATGCTTTCTCTCTCTCAAATAAAACTAAACAAAACCCCCGAAGTAAAACATCGAAACAAACAATGAGGTCAAAATACCCAAGCAGAGCAAAACTGTAGCATGAGGGCTGGCTTGTTGGGGTTTCCGTCCCGCCCGGTACCCCAACAGCCGGCAAATCCCAAAGAGAAATTACACACAGGACTCCATAAGGTTATAAACTGATTGGCCCATCAGATCAGGCTCCTTATTAGTCCTTGTAACTTACATTAATCCATTATCATTATCTATGTTAGCACATGGCTCCGTACCTTTCTCAGCTGGGCAAGTTACATGTTGCCTCTTCAGTGGTCTGTGCAGGAGTGGCAAGAGAGCTTCCTGTGTCCCAGAATACTCCCAGTCTCTTTACTCCACCCCTACTTCCTGTCTGGCTTTCCCGCCTATCCTGCCTGCCTGGCCAATCAGTGTTTTATTAAAATATGATTGACAGAATACAGACAATTCTCCCACACCATTTCCCTCTTTTTTTTTTAAAACAAAAGAAAATACCCATAGTCCATTTGTTGGGAATGTGGGCGTAGTATTTCAGGCTACTTCCTGCTGGTTGGGGGCGCTGATGATCTTATGGGGACCTAAAGAAAATTTAGAGTTATAATCAAGTCCTGACTGGAGTATCCTGTGAGTCTTGATCATCTCAGGCAGCAGTCTTGAATCTGTTCTGGATGTAGAATTCAGACATCCAGGCCATCTGTTCCTACCGGAAATTTCTCAGGAGGTCTCCCTTGATCAAAGATGATTTTTCTTATCTTTGAATAAATCCAGAGCTTCTCATTTTCTGTGGAAACAAAAGCAAAATCTCTTCTCCAAAGTAACATACCTTTTGACTTCAATTTTGAAGCCAAGGTATTTTCAAAATACCTATCTTGGGTTAGTTCAGCAGCATTTATAAACAAAAGTCTTTTAGCAGCTGTTGTTCCTTCCTCAGCATTCAAACAATTCAAAGAGAGCATAATAGCATACAGTATCAAGATTCTCTGTGTATTTTCCATCTTTATGCGGCTTTATTTTAACCTCTATTTCTTTTATTTTTACTCTTACTTTTTGAGACAGGTTCTCTGTATATCTTTGTCCTGGAATAACACTATAGACCAGGCTGTCCTTGAACTCACAGAGATCCTTCCGTCTCTGCCTCCCCAGTACTGGGCTCAAAGGTATTTGCTACCACACCTTGAACTCACAGAGATCCACGGGTCTCTGCTTCCCCAGTACTGGGATTAAAGGTGTGTGCTACCACACCTTGAAGTCACAGAGGTCAACTACCTCTGTCCCTTAAAGTCTCAGAGGTCAACGTACCACTGCCTCCCAGGCATTGGGATTAAAGGTGTGTTCTACCACACCCAACTACTCTCTTTCTTTTTACTTTAAGAACTTTAACTTTTATCCTGCATATATTTTTAACATACTGTAAACCATTTAGAGGTTTTCTTCCTCTTTGAATCTCTCTTTACTGTATATCTCTCTTTTTCTGACCACTTGAGTCTTTAAGAAGAGGATGAAAGCTGTGGCTTTGACGGCTAGATCCTCGTGGCTGAGGTACCAGCCAGAGCTGTGTTCACTGCCACAACTCTATGGCGTTTCAAGGTCCTTGCCAGCAAGCTGCAGCATTCTGCTCATAGACCACACTCAGTCGGACTGCCTGCCTGAAAGAGTCAGAGTTTACCCTGGCAGGACAGCCCAGAAAGCTGGCATTTTAAAACAGCGCAGCTTTTATCCTGCTACGGCTGAAAGCTGAAAAGCATGCGGTCAGCTTTTCACCAACACCGTTTAAGTGCTTCGTGGCAGGACCTCTTAAAAGAGCTGCAGGGTTTTGCAGCTAAAGCTGAGTCAGGAAGCCTCTCTTAGATGAGAGTGCTTGCTTGCCTCTAGCAAGCAGAGCAGACCTGAGAATTTGCTGCTACCAAGAAACCATGCATAATGCTGTTATTTTGTTCTAGAATTACTTCCCAAGCTGTCTCAGGCTTTATGTGGATACAGTTGCCCCACGTTGGGCGCCATTAGTAGCATGAGGGCCGGCTTGTTGGGGTTTCCGTCCCGCCCGGTACCCCAACAGCCGGCAAATCCCAAAGAGAAATTACACACTGGACTCCATAAGGTTATAAACTGATTGGCTCATTAGGTCAGGCTTCTTGTTAACTCTTATAACTTATATTAGCCCATTATCATTATCTATGTTAGCCATAATGGCTCCGTACCTTTCTCAGCTGGGCAAGTTACATGCTGCCTCTTCACAAAACAAAACAAAAATCACTCCATGACAAAAACATGGAGTCATTTTGTGTTGGTCAACTGCTCCTGGGCATGGACCCTTCCCTGGCTGGTGACAGTGTTTGTCACCCCACTAGAGAAAACTAGTCTTTCCTCGCCCAGTAGGTGTCAATTGCAAGTGGCTTCTTGTTTAGGGATGGGACTTTATGTATCTTTTTTTTTCCATGCTGAGATGTTGTCTAGTTTGACCTGAGCCGGTCTTGTGCTGCACCCCACTTTTTACATGGCACTGGATCACACTTGAATCCTCACGCCTGCAGAGCAAGCACTGAGTAACTGAAGCACCTCCACTCGTCAGTAAAATTTTAAGTTAGTGTGACTTTGTAATTCTAAATTTTCCAGTTAGTTTGTCTTTAAATCTTCCCTTTTTTTGTTGCTACCGTTTATTAGAATGTTGTGTCTAGCATATTCCCCTAATGTTTGGGCAGCATGGTCATTCTCACTGCTTTCAGATGTTTTACCTGACAATCCTCACATCTGTATGTGCTGCATACATATGGGCTTCTCTCTGTCTTTGTATCAGGACCTTAATGGTTCTTTACATGCTGAATAATTTTGGATTATATTGTGTTGGTTTATTTAATTTAATTTTTATTTTGTCCCGCCCCCCGGTGGGTAATGTATGTTTGTGTGTGTGTGTGTGTTCCTGTGGAGTGCAGGTGTATACATGTGTGATGATCACTATGGTAAATAAGAAGCAGAGAGAGGCAGGCAGGAAGGGGGTGGGACAAGATGTACCAGCCATAGACATGCTTCTAGGGACGTATTTCCTCTAACAAAACCCAATCTCCTAATACCCCATTCAGTATGAACTCATCAATGGATTAATCTGTCAGGGACGTTAGAACCCTTGGGACCTAGTTACCTCTCAAAAATTAGGTAAATTAGCTGTGGGCTAAGCCTTTAGCACATGAGCCTTGGGGAACACTTTACACACACACACACACACACACACACACACACACACACACACACACAAAATAATGCAGAAGGAGGAGGAGGAGGGAGACCACTCTGATTGAATGAAACTTTGATTTCTTTTCTTCACCAGTCAAACTGCTGCAGTCTGTGTTGGTGCGCAGCCGCTATATCCATCCTTTCAGAGTTTATAATGGCATCACTTGTCCTTTCCTATTCCTTCTCTTCTGGAACTGTGCTCTCTTTTTGCTTTTGATTTCTGTTTTGTCTTTGAGACAGTGCCTCACTGTGTTGACCAGGCTGACCTCCAAATCCTGGACTCAACTGATCTCCTTGCCTCAGCTTGCTGAGGAGCTAGGCCCACAGGCACTTCCCACCCACAGTACCTGGCCTCCTTCTGCTTTTTGAAGCACTGGTGAGCTAGTTCAGGGAGAACAGGTACTTGCTGCTAAGCCTGATGACTTGATGACCTCCCAAGACCCACATGACAGGAGTGACTTGATTCTGGAAAATTGTTCTCTGTCCTCTTCACCCATGCACATTCATGCAGATATAAAATAAATAATAAAATAAATAATAAAATAAATATGATAAATAAAATAGTCATTCAGGTATGTGGGAAATGATCTCCATTTATCTAAGGGATAAACTCTCCTCCTCCAGAGTTTCACTTAGAAAATTCTAGCGACACCAATAGCTTATTCTTAAAGCCTGAAAGGATTGAGTACTCCATGTAGAGGGGAAACTAACTGATTTTTCTATCGCTAACTAGACCTAGGACCTGACTGCTTGTCACTCAAAAAGTAACACTTGGGAGTAAAGAGTCAGTGGGAAGGAGATCAGACCCATCTGAGTGTTACTTGGGTGTTCACAGAAAAGTGCAGAGGCAACATCTGAGAGCCAGCATCCTGAGGTGGAAGGGCAGTTGTCCTCCAACGTCCATCTCTCTGAACTTATTTACAGAACAGTGTGTGCATGGGGGGGTGTATGTGGGCACACATGCATGTGTGCATGCTCATGTGTGTACTCAGAAGCCAAAGGAAGAGGCTGAGAGGCTGACCAACCACCCGTTGTCTTTCAGACACAGTCTCTAACTCAACCTTAAACAAGGCCAGCAAGCCTCAGCGATCCTCCTGTCACCCACAGTGCTGGGTTAGAACTGTGTGCATGGCCACACATATCTTTGTGCATGAATGCTGGGGTTTTGAACTCAGGTCCTCAAGTTTATGCAGCTGGTATGGGAGGTTCTTTTTGTCTATGTGTTGCTTTTATTGATTAATGAATAAAGAAATTGGCTTGGCCTGAGAGGACAGACCAGAGTTAGGTGGGGAGAACTAAACTGAATGCTGGGAGAAAGAAGGCAGAAACAGAGAGAAGCCATGGAGCTGGGAATTTTACCTGGTAAGTCACAGCAACGTGGCGATGTACAGACTAATAGAATCGGGTTAAATTAATATAAGAGTTAGCCAATAAGAAGCTAGAGCTAGTGGGCCAGGCAGTGATTTAATTAATACAGTTTCTGTGTGATTATTTTGGGTCTAAGTTAGCTGGGCAGCTGGGAATGAACAAGTGGCCTGTTGCTACATGCTGTCATTACTTCTACTCAGTGAAGTAGCTCTCCAATCCCTAAAGAGATTTTTATAGGGAGGGAAGAGAGGAACAGTAAGACTCATGTTGAGTATTTGTCTTTATTGCCCAGGGCACAAGCCTCCTTTTAATTCCTGTTGTGGGAGTATTTTAATCCAACATTCTCTTGGGCTAATTCCTGGATCTTCTTTAGCAGCCGTGGTACTTTTCTTCAAGTTAAACCTTACAGCAGTTTACATATGCTGTGTTAGTTAAGGCACAGGCTTACCAAATAAGGAAGAGAGTTATGCGTGTTGATAGGACATGAAGGTCACCAGGTGGTCTGGGTTCTGTAAATCAAAAGAGATTACTCAGCAGCTCCCCGTCTTCGTGATTACATTACAGGGGCTTGTTAGCCTAAGAACGGGGAGCAAAGGGAAGGGATGGATGGTGCAGGGGTGACTCTCACCAAGGATGTTCCTATCAGAAAGTGTGTGGACTTGGGAATAAGCAGCTCCCCTACTCAGCAGCTGAGCATGCTACAATGTATTCATTTCTAGTACCATCTACCTGGAGTCAGCATCAGACCCCAGCAATAACGTTTGGTTTTGCAAGACTGTCTCCACCTCCGGTGCCAATCACAAGTCTGAGTAGCTGTAGACCAGGCTTTCCTTAACTGCCTTCCTCAGGTTCAACCGTGTTCTATGGTGGATTTCAGAATGTGGGAAACATTGGATTAAGTTTGCAGTCTCACCGGACAGGGTATATACCACAGCCAGGTCAAGAGAAACAGAGACTCCTGCCCACGGAAACAGGGATGCGCCATCTTCCTGGCCCAAGGATTCATTCACCAACTCAGAAGCACATCAAATCTATTGTTCAAGGCCTTGTCTGAGCTTACTCTGCTACCTCATCTTTCCATCCCATTCCTAGAAGTTTGCAGCAAGGCTAAAATTTCCAGCCTTCAAATCATTTGGCCTTATTAGTGACCATCCTGACTTCCGGCTATCTAGGGGCCCTTCCTGAAATCCCATCAGTCTAAACTTGGGTGTGTAAAAGAGGCCATCTACAGGTAACAAAGCACACCACTACTCCTCAGGGAATTTCCAAGATTTTAGGTGCTTTGTGCCTGAAACCAAGAGCAAAACCCAAATGTTATCCATGTCATCCTGTTTTGTGATTCTGTAGTTAGACTCTTCCCAGGTGCATACCTGTAACCACAGTCCTGGGGTAGCAAAGACCGGAAGGTCTTCATGGCTCCATGGCCAATCTGTAAATCAACAAGTTTCAGATTCAAGAAGAGACTGTCTTAAAAGCAGGTGGAGAGCAATTGGAGAAGTCAGCCAACAGCAACCGCTGGGGCACGCATGGATGCACACACACGCAAGCCAAAGTAGAGTTGCCTGCCTGTGCTGATGACCCATGTGAGCAAGGTGAAACCAATCCGTCCATCTGCTCTTTGGGGAACGGGAGAGATAACAGCTGAATTTCCCAAATAGACCAGTTTCAACTGGCTCGATAATGGCATTCTTTGTGCCTTAATACTTTCACTAAAGGAGAGAGGCATGCAGCCACCCCATGTCCAAGAGTCAGCTGTGTGTGTTATTGATCTGTCCCCTGATGCCATGATCTGAGGACGGTGACTTTGAAATGAGGGTTTCTCTTCTGGCCCTTTGCTGGCTGTAGCCAGAGCTGCTTGGCTCACCAGAACATGTATTCTAGTCCGTGGACTAGAGACAGGACTGATTTTAGTGCTGACGAAAACCAACCACACCAACCAACAAATGAAAACCCAACTGTAAATTCCAGTTAAAACTCTGTGCTTTGCGCGTGATCTAGACACTGACTCCAGATGAAATGATGAACGTTGTAGAGCGTGATGACGAAATGGTCACAGGAGGACGGAGTGTGTAGCCTTGGCAGGAGATGTGGATGGGGCCTCGCACAGAGCATGTGTCCCCTGCCAGCTTCCACAGGCCCTGGGTCTGTGGTTTTGGCCCTGGCCCCTTCCACTTATGCCTCCACTCCTCAGAGCCTGGTGAGTTCCCCTAAGCATCCCTTGAGTGTCACTTAGGCCTTTAGCTGGGGTGCAGTCAAAGGCAAAGGTGGTATTTAGCAATCAAGCAGCGACGGCTTTTGGAGCAATTGGATTGCCAGGTTTTATTTACAAAGATTGTCATATTTTATTGTAACAACAGCTGTCAAGAGTCATGGTGTTGAGTAATAAATTCCAATCTCAGTAGTTTAATACAATAAAAGAACCAACAGAGGTTGAGGGTTCCAGGCTTCTCCCAGGCCTCTGAGACTCAGGTTACACAAGGCTCACACAGTCCTGTCCCACTGGGAGCGGACACTATAAACTGTACACTGATTTCACTGTATATTGATCAATATTTTTTGAATAAAAAAACCAAAGAAAACACATTGCTTGTCCAAAGCACATTACATGACTGCCTTTAAGCTCAAGGGGACAGGAAGGTGAAATCCGCTCTTGTCACAGAGGAGGAAGTGGGGAGCCTCTGTAAGCTGACCTTATCCAAACAACAAGAGACACTATTGCCACTTGAGAGCTGGAAAAAGAAACAAACCCTCAGATTCTATAAAGTCGCTTTTCCAAAAGCTTGAAAAGTGAGTTGAGCAAGGATCACAGGAAAGTGTTCTCTTGCACACTCACATTTGGCAAGGATCACAGGCACATGTTCCCTTGCACACTCGCAGCAGAGCAAGGATCATAGGCATGTGTTCTCTTGTACACTCACATCTGGCAAGGATCACAGGCGCATGTTTCCTTGCACACTTGCAGCAGAGCAAGGATCACAGGCACATGTTCTCTTGCACACTCACAGCAGAGCAAGGATCACAGGCACATGTTCTCTTGCACACTCACAGCAGAGCAAGGATCACAGGCACATGTTCCCTTGCACACTCGTAGCAGAGCAAGGATCACAGGCACACATTTTCTTAGCACACACTCATGTCTTGTGTGACTCGGCACCTCCTCTTCACAAACCCTTCCGCAGAGGATGCCTTTATTAGCTTCCCGGGAACTTCAGATGCTGACAAAGACTAGTCTGATCTCCCAGTCAAAGTTAATTTTGTGAGAATGTGTTTCCTTCCTCCTCTTGCAACAACCTGCAGGAAGGAAGGAAGAATGGAGGGAGGCGGGAACCCGTTGACCCGCCCACAGCATCTGATTACAGACTACTAGGTGGTGTGTGGTTTTTTTCCCTAGTCTGTGTAGTTTCTATCCACAAGTCAGGAAACATTTGTATCTTGATCGTCACATTTGTTTTTGCTTGTGTTTGCTCTCTGCTTGGTTCCAGACCCTTTGTTTATCCTTAAGAAAGACCTTGTGACTGCTATACCAGATGGGCCCACTGGTACAATAGTGGCATAACTGTTGTGGGGTAACCAACTGCTTATTGAGTGGGTTTAAGGCCTTCTTCATGTGAAGAAATTTACGTCTGGTACCTTAAATCTAGTCAAAAGCCCATGACTGAGGATGTCATAGGTCCTAACAGGAAAGCAGCTGCTGTTATTTTTGCTGAATAAATGTATATGTTCATCAAAAAAAAAAAAAGAAAAAAAAGAAAGAAAGACCTTGTGACAACCCAAGAATTGGCAATATAGCTAAGCACACCACGGACGGACACAGCGGGGCTCCTCAGAACACTCAGCAGGAAGGCCAAGGGCATGAGAGTCTGTTGCCACTTCTCCAGCGGAGCAAAGCTGGCAGTGAGCTAGACCTAGCCTTTTCAGAAGAAAGTTGTGGGGCTCAGCAAGGTTAAGTGTCTGCTCAAGGTCACATGGTTAGAGCCCAGATTAACCCCAGCTGTTATCACTAGCTGCCCCTCCCCATCCCAACTTTGTTTTTCTGCCTCTTCAGCTTGGCAGTCTTGCATCTATCCTTTCACTCCTAGGAACCCGTCCTGGTACCCACCAGACAAAGCAGGGGGCTCCCCCTTCTCTAACAGCATCCACAAGCCAGGAGAAGTTTTATTGCTTGCAGCAGATAAGAGCAGTGGGGTTATTTCCTCTCAATGTGGGAATTCATTGAAGAGCTTGTACAAAGAGGAAGGTGAATGTAGGGGCAAGCACCTTCCTGAGCATGCTCAGTATAGGGAATGTAGCACTGTTCTAAAAGGGAGGGCATTGGGTATTTTCTTAAGATCATAACAGTGCATGTTCGGAAGGAGGAGATGGCAGATGTGAGTGCTTCTGGGCACAGAGTGTAGTATAAACAGCACAGTTTACTCTAGGTGGCCTGCAGGAATGAGTCAGAGCAACTTGGTGACCTTGACTGGTTCCTCACAGGTGTGTTCACAGTCTTTTAAAGGGACAGCAGCTTTCTTCTTGAAAGTCTGACCACATGCCAGGAAAGATGCCCATGCTAGGTAGCTAACAACTTGCTGACCAACAGAAGCAGGATAGGTGCCCCTCGTTGTGAAGGGGGACACAGGGTGAGATGGTACCCAAGTAGCTCAGTTGCCGGACTCCAGGCTTTAAGGAAAAATGATTCTTGGGTCTCAAAACTCTTCGAGAACACACCTAGAAGCTTGGGGGGGACAGGTGTTTCGCTTTCCAAGTTATGGAAAGATCTAGAAGGAATGGCAGAAACTGTAGGTGCATGCTACTTGGCTGGGACTCGGGACAAACCTGGATGTGGGGGATGGAGTGGTGGGGGAGCAAGGTCCATTGGTGCTTTTTATTTTACCCCCAAAGCAGGAAAATAAATGACTTGATTAGATGAAGTATCCTTTACATGGGGCTGAAAATACCCAGATTTAGCTGTGCAGTAGTGGTGCACTCACTCCTTTAAGACCAGCATTTAGAAGGCAAAGACAGGCAGATCTCTGAGTTCAAGACCAAGCTAGTCTACAGAGTGAGTTCCATGACAGCCAGAGCTACACAGAGAAACCCTGTCTTGAAAACACACACACACACCAAACAAACAAACAAATAAACAGGTTTAATGTATATGATATTTATTTATTTGTGTTGGTTTGGGGGGGTTATTTATTTGTTTTTCAAGACAGAGTTTCTCTATGTAGCCTTGGCTGTCATGGAACTCACTCTGTAGATCAGGCTGGCCTAACTCAGAAATCTGCCTGTCTCTGCCTCCCGAGTGCTGGAATTAAAGGCAGGGGCCACCATTGCTGACATGTATGATATTTAAATTTAAGGTTTTTTTAGTAGCAAAGGATAGCTACAAATGTCTGTGACCTTAGGACTTAGAAAGCTACAGGGGGATTACCACGAATTCAAGGCTAGCCTGGACTACATAAAGAATAAGAGAAAAACTCCTCTCTTACCGCTAGGACTCCGTGAGCATAAACAGGAAAGATGGGCTTAGGGAGAAGCTGGCCCTATACACGGTCCTGTGGTTTTGGACTGGCATCCGATTCAAGGGAAGTATGGGAGCTGCTCAGAGTCGGTCCTCAGCAGGAGCTCTGTGACTCCCCAGAAATCTGCAAGCATGGGAGCTTGGTCCATGACCAAGATGTGGGCTGTGGGGACCTTGTCCTGCAACCCTGAAGTGCCACTGTGGTTATATGGCAATCCTCCACACTGTGGTGAATGAAAGACACAATTTCAAATGCAGCTTGAAATGGCTTTTGAAAAAAGAGAAGCCACATACTTCTCTGTGTATGTCATGTTTTCCCAGATGGCCCCACAATGAGCCATGTAATTTCCCTCTTGCATTCTCTGAGCCAGTGGTAGATCTGGGAGCTGGAAAAGGCTTCGGAAGATGTGTGAGCGGCTTCTTTTTCTTCCAACAGGTGTCATTAGGCTTCCCGTTATACCAGTGAGACAGCCACAGCTGGAGTGGGCATGTTTTCCTATGATGGGTGGCCAGGGACTGATGCCAATGCAGGTTTCAGGACTCCACTGTCTAACGCCAAACTGCTCCTTAATAAACATGACTTCCCAGCTTCATGGACAGAGCCGTAGACAGGAAATATTAAAGGGTGAGAAAGAACAGAGGGGCCTGGGGGAATAGTTTGTCAACGACCTGCACGAGGACCGTCGCAACACTCATGCAAAAGCCAGGTGTGGTGACGCACATTTATAAACTCAGTGCTCAGGAGGCAGAGACAGGTGGATCCCTGGGACTCACTGGCTAGCCACTCTAGCCTAATTGGTGAGCCCCAGGTCCCAGTGAGACACTTTGTCTCAAAAACCAACATGGGAAAGGGGCTGGAGTTCAGCAGTTAAGAGGCACTGGCTGTGCTTCTAGAGGACTTGGGTTTGATACCCAGCAACCACATGGTGCCTCGTAACTGTTTACGACACCAATCTCTGAGGACCTAACACTCTCTTCTGGCCTCTGCGGGCACCAGGCACACATGTGGTACACAGACATATGTGCAGGCCAAACACCTGTATGCATAAATAAAATAAGATAAAATTAAATAAAAATAAAAATAAACCAAGGTGGATGGCTCCTGAGAAATAACCCCAAGGTTGATCGCCATCTCTGCACGCATGCACACACATGTGCAAGTACACATATATAAACATAAACACATACCTGCACACAACAAATTAAAATTTACACCAGGTCAGTCAAGTCTAGCGAGGTGTCACCAGTGACCACAGTAGATGGTCGTTGGCAGCGAGGCGGGATGGAGGTGGTTGAGGCAAGGTGAAATCATCAACTCAGACTCCACTTGCCTTTCTGAGCTGCAGTGCCTTGGTTTCCTCATAAACTGCTGCTGACCAGTGCCCGTTGGCTTTGCTGCATCTCCCAGGCTTGACTAAACAGCACCCCTTCAACAAGAAAGTCAGCTTGCTTCAGAAGGGAAACTGTCTATGGGGCTGAATAGTGATTTCCGGCAGTGGAAGTTGATTAGCTTCAAACACAGCCATTGCTTGCTGGTGGAGCTTCGTCACCCCTCTGGCTGTCTTGGGGGTTTGCAGTATTGGTCACATTGTGTGCAATGGGTGAAGGACAAGACCTTATTAGGAGAGTCTCCCAGGAAGGAGGGGAAGGCAAACAACATTCCTTTATAATGATGAATTTGTTTTATTTCGCTTTGAGTATGTTCATTACAAGAGAATTGTGGAGTGACTTTTTGCATTACTTTGAATATATATTTAAAAAAAATAACAAAAAGGGGCCTAGTGCCATTCCCACCGGGATTTCTTTTATTTGTCTGAAAATGATACAACGTTCAGAAATGGTCATAAGCATCACTGACACGGAATGGGCTAGCACAGAACAGCTTCCTCTATTATCTATAACCATATACATCTCTATTTGTTGACTGGCAGCTACCCCTTCTTCGCTGGAAGGCTCTCCAATTCATCGTCCAGGACAGCAGGAGCTTGGGCCCATGCCCCAGCCTGCAGTTTCTATTGGTTCTGATGGAACAAGGTCCTAGCCATTGTGGTTATCCCGTGATTATTAATCTGAGAGCTACTTCCCCATCATCCCAGCTAACCCCTTGCCCCACGTCCCTCATTTTTCTGTCTTGTACTCTGAGCTGTGGATACACTAGACTGCCTCTGCCTCCCCCTGGTCCTTTCTAAGTGACTTTCTTTCTAGAACAAGCTTGCCTCATCTGTCCCCTCTTACTTGGGTCACTTGACTCATCTCTGTCTTCCTGCTCCCCTCCAGCACTGCTATTCTCAGTGAGAAGCAACTTCAGAGGGAAGGCTGCCTCCTGGCTGAAAGAGGGGAAAAGAGGCATAGTCTGAATGTTTGGAATTCCAGAAGTCGCGCAGTACCAGGTAAGGCCACTTCGCTATCTCTGCTGGCAGGATGTGGCCAAGAGAGGAAGAGAGAGTGATAGAAATAGAAAGGGCAGAGCAAGATAACCGGAGGTGTGCGTGAAGCCTCTGAGTCAGTCCCCTGACCGTCCATCCAAATTCCTCGACCCCGTGACCCCAGGGGCTCTGGCTGCAGACAAATGAGTCTCTGGTCTGTCATGTAGTTGCAGCCAGCCATAGACAAGGGGCACAGAGTCAGTTACTATCCCAGACCTCTGGAAGAAGAAATAAAAGAAGTGAGTTAAAGAGGCAAGCAGGAGAGCAAATTTATCCAAAAATACTTAGATTTGGTTTGTAGTCATTTATTTTTAATTGCACCTTTTCCTTTATGTTAAGGGAGTACACGTGATACCACAGGGTGTTTATGGAAGGCAGAGGACACCTCGCTGCAATCAGTGCTCGCCTTCCACCGTATAGGTATTGGGGATTGAACTCACGTCTTCAGGCTTGGTGGCAAGCACCTTTACCTGCTGAACTGTCTTGCTGGTCCCCAAGAAATGATTTAAAACAGTAAGTTTATCAGCACTTGAAAAGGCTTTTTGTTATTGTTTTTATTGACCCTGACAACATATCTGACCAAGGCAACTTTGAGAAGGAGGACTTTATTCAGCCTCATGTGCCAATGTTCTGTCTTCCTCTCCTCTCTGCTTATAGTCCAGAGCCCCAGCCAACGGGACATGGCACATACGTGCGGTCATCCAGGTTGGGTTTTCCTACCTTAATCAAACCCCTCACAGACACACTGAAGGGGTGTCTGCTAGGTGAGTCTTAATTCCGTCAGGCAGACAAGCTCAACCTTCGACCCATGCCCCCTTGTTTGCCGAGCACAAGCCTGTCTTGACTTTACAGCGTATGTAAGCTTCCAAGCAAGACGATGAAAAGAAGAACTTCACAGAACTGAGAGGGAACCTAGTGACTCAGCGGGAGGCTGAAATGAGAGGCTTGTGTGTCTGCTTTCTTTCCACCTTGAAATGCTAGCAGCTAACCACCGTTTCCATCCCTGCTGGGTTACAGCCCCTGAAGTACCCACTCGTGCATGTTCAGAATTGGGAATTGTGGCCTCAAGATACATCTACGGCCACACAGTAAACACTTGGTGGGAAAGGGGGAACTTACTACTTTAGTATAAATTTTTAAAGGGCTCTTATGCAAAGATCTCAACTTATAACAATGGGGGTTTGTTTTAGAGATATGTTTTTACTTATGTGGATGCTGGTATGAGTGGTTGCCATGTGTGTGCAGAGCCCACAGAGGCCAGAAGAGGGTGTCAAATCCCCTGGAGCCGGAGTCACACACAGGTGGTTTGGGACCTGCCTAATATGGGTGCTGGAAACCGAGCTCTAGCAGCAAGCGCTCTCTTTTACCTGTTGAACCATCTCCTCAGCTCATTGACTAATTTTGGCTGAATAAAGAGAACCTTCTGTGACAAAAGCAAAATGCTTTCAGAACACTAAAAACTTTTTTTTTTCTTCTTTGGTGTTTTGAGACAGGGTTTCTCTGTGTATCTGTAGAGCCTGTCCTGGAACTCTGTCTGTAGGAGAGGCTGACCTCAAACTCACAGAGATCCACCTGCCTCTGCCTCCCGAGGGCTGGGATTAAAGGTGTGTGCTGCCACCACCTGGATGAAATTTTTTTAAAAAGATTTATTTATTTATTATGTATACAGTGTTCTGTTTGCGTGTATGCCTGCATGCCAGAAGAGACCACCAGATCTCATTGTAGATGACTGTGAGCCATCATATGGTTGCCGGGAAATGAACTCGGGGCCTCTGGAAGAGCAGGCAGTGCTCTTAACCTCTAAACTTTTTAAGTGGATCAGGATCAATCCCCAAGAGTCAGCCTAGGTCAAGTGAGTCTGGTCACTAACAATGCACTTTGGTTATGTGACATGTTAACATCAGAGGGGGAGGAAGGAGAAGGGGGAGGGGTAGGAGGATATTATTTATTCTCCTTTTTATCTTTGCAGCTTTAAGCCCAACATTTCTTCAAAAGTAAAGCCATAAAGAAACCCATGTCCTTTCCTCCCGTGCTGTTCCTGCCATGTCCTGTTTAGTAAATAGCCTTTGTCCTTTAAGAATTCTTTATTTCTGTTGGTGCTGGGGATAGACCCAGGGTTCATGCATGCCAGGTAGACATTCTGCCCTCCACTACACCCCACGCCATGCTTGCATTCTTTGTTTTAAGACAGTATCTCACTATGCTGCCCAGGCTGGATTCGAACTTTCAATATCCCTGCTTTAGCCTCTTGGTAACTGGGATTATAGGCTTGCACTACTAAGCTTGGCTATGTTGTCTTTGTTGTTTGAAACATAATTTCATGCATCTCGGGTTAGCTGCAAACTGGACAGGAAGTTGAGGATGACCTTGAGTCCTGCCCCACCCCCATGTCCTGCAGCCACCACTGGAATATTGGGACTGCGGGTGTGGGTGATCACCTGCTAATCAGTTTTAAATGGATGAAATGAGTTAGAGTCTGAACATCTAGTTGATTCACTGGATCTGGACCAGGATTCTTCGAGCCACACTGCACACCAGGTGCCTCTCATCAGAATGTGTTTGTTTGAACCAGTTGGACTCAGTCAGTCCCAGCTGTATCCAGGTGCCAGGCACTCAAAATTGGTTCTCTTCTTTGGCCTCATCTCTTGTGCTTCCCAGCTCTCCCCACCCCTTGGAGGGTATCTTTCCTGCCGCCCCCCCCCTTTTTTTTTCTTTTCCTGTTCCCACAAAGCATACCACACCTACGCCTGAGAAGCCTGGCTCTAAGGTAGAGTGTCTGCATTCTGCCACCACCCACCTTAGCACACAGGTTACACCTGCTCTTTCCCAAACACCCCCTGCAGGCAGGCTTTTGTGGCAGCCATAAGCAAACACGCTGATTCACATCGAGGGAGAGCGACTCCTGTGCCCGGATGCCTCTTCAATTGTTTAAGGTCATCCTGCCCTCTCTGGGAAACGAGGGACGTTTTCTCTTTCTTATTTCTCCCAACTGTAGACAAGTGGGTTGAATTTAAACATTGTGTTTGGACTCAAGAAATTGGCAGTGGGAGCAACAAGATGACTTAGCAGGCAAAAGCGCTTGCGGGCAAGTCCGAGGACCTTAGATCAAGAAGGCATGCTGAATTAGTTGTTCTGGTTCTCAGGGAGTTTCTTTCTTAGGGATGTCCTCTAACCCTGGAAGCCAGAAAGAAGGACTTCACTGAAAACCACCCTTAACCCCGTGGTTGCAACCAGAATGGCTGTTCCTCAATACTTAAGGATGTCCATAAACCTCCCACAAACTGACTTTCAGGCCCTGGTCCTCTCTGTCTTCCTCTTCGCTCTCCCATTGACAACCCTGACCATCCTGGGAGCCCTCTAAGTTCCTTGATCACCACTCTCCTGTCTCTAGCCAGCCCTCCAGCCTCTGTCCTGACCGTCCTCCCCTCTCCTGCCTCTTCTGATGGACGTCTCTTCTCGAGATTTCCAGGGGTCGGGCAGGATCACGGATTTAAAGAGCCCCTCATCCCCGGGGAGGTGGGGTGGGTCAGGGCCGGCTCTCCCCTATGCGGCCGCCAGGGGGCGGCAGGGGCGACTGGAGGTGACAGCGGGAGGCCGCGCGGGAGGGCAGGGCGCACGGACCGCGCTCTCCGCCCGCAGACTCCGCGCCTGAATCGTGCGCGCTGGGCACTCGCTTGCCGCCCGCGCACCCGACTCACCGGGGCGCAGAGGGAGCCCGTGCGGGGCGAGCGGCCGTCCATGCGGCGGCGCTCGGGAAGCACGCGGAGCTGAGGAGGCTGACGCTCCGGACTAGCCCCAGGTGAGCAGATCGCGCAGCCCGGCCCGCCGTGGTCCGGAGCCAGGGGCAGCCACGCAGTCTGGCACTCGTGGGTCTGTCGGGGCCCATGGTCGCTTGGGACGTTGTACCTGCTTCTTCCCTTCTCTTTCTGTCCTCTTCTCCTTCCTTTCCCACTTCCCCTTCTTCTTCCCTTTCTCTTCCTCTTCTATTTCCTCTTCTCTTTCCCTTCCCCTTTCCATTTCTTTTCCCCTTCCTTTCATCTTCCTCTTCTTCCTCTTTCCCTTGACTCTTCCTCTTCTCTTCCCTTTTCACCTTCCTTTCCCCTCCTCTTTCCCTTTCTCTTCCCATTTCCTGGAGGCCTGTTTTGCCCTTACTCTCCATCCCGGACCCTTAACTCCAGAGCCAGGCCACCTGGGGTGGGGGAAGTAGCAAACTAGCCCTTTTGAGTTCTGTTCAGCTCAGAGAGGGAAATCCTGAGTTGCACAGGCTGTGCTTGGTCCCCCACCCCAGCCTTGCTTTCCTTTGCTTGGCCTGGGATTGCTGGTAGAGTGTCAGCAGCCAGCCCCCTGAGCCCCAATCTGGAGCCACCATCACTTTGGTTTCTAGAAAGCCTCTGACCCCCAGGTCAATTAGTCATTGAAACCCAGTGTCATCGCTAGCCCAAGTGGACCTGCTGTTTCTGTCAGCCTGGGATACATCAAGTACAGCTCATAGAACTGTGGCCCTAATGTGGTTGAAGAGTTAGCATTTGACCAACTTGCTCACCTTGAAGTGGGAGAGATCTGGAAATGAAGTTTCATTTTTCTTAGAAATAACCTGGGAAGCAGATTTTGAGACACCCACTTAGCATGTGGAATTATGGGTCTAGAGAGACTTTAAGGAGCCCCCCAGCTTTCTGTGCCGTAGAAAGTGCATCTCTCATCTGATTGTGTCTCACCCCTTTGTAGGCAGTAAGATGAATTGAAGCCTGCATCTGGGGAGCTGATTGAAGCCCATTAGAATTTGGAGTGAGTGAAACAGGTAGCCCAGAACGCCCAAGGAATTATCGTGTCCAACTTCCTTTGCATCTGCAGCACCCAGAGGGCAACTAAGATCTCACACGTTTTAGAGCCGCTGTGTTGATGTCTCTGGCCTGGTAGAGATGGTAGTGATACAGTTGCTGGGCTGGAAAGGACCTTAGCTGGGTCTCTGTACAAAGGAGCAAACATTTTCAAATAAGGTGGCATTTAAGTGTAGCTCTACTCAATTCCTATAGATTTTTGTTGGCACCATACATAGTTGAATTCCTTTGAAAAATGCAATCCTACCCTGAAAATCAATGCGAGGAAGCAGCCGAGAGTCCTGGGGCTTTCCCATAAACCTCTGCAGAGCTGGAGCTGGGAATTCCCAAAGGTCTAGCCTCGCAGAATGAATGAGTTTGGGTGAGGAGAACATGAGGAGCCACTGCAGTCACAAGTGATGGCATTAGCCTCACTGTGAGGATGACAGGGCTCTGGTGGTCTCCATGCCCAGCCCAGGGCAGGGCACCATTGGCCTCACCCTCACCCGCTGCGCCATGGCGAAGTCTCATGGCGAGGTGTGAAGGGAGAGAAACAGAATACAGTATGGGAGGAAGGTCAGGGCTTGAAGTTTGTGTTTACTGAATGATCTAGTCTGTTGCCCACAGAGTTCCTCTCTACCCTCCACACTGTCCTCCAGGGCATCACCTTTATCCCTATTGGCTGTTGGTGTCCATGTCCAAGTGCCCCCAGCACCCTTATCCCATTCCCTATATGCATAGCTCATTTATCAAAACCCCTTCCACATTCTTTCTTTCACGATCTCTCAAACTCTTTTCCTGACCCTACTTTAAACCATGTCCAAATTACAGTAACAATTTCCCTTCCTGACTACTAGCCTTGGGTGGCTCTCTTCCTTGTAATCCATCTTCTTTCATGCTGACAGATGAATATTTCTGAAATTCTGACTTCACCACATTGCACAAAATCACAATGGCTCCCCAGTATTCACTTCCATTGAATTTTTCCCCAGCAAATACTTCTGAACATCCGTTGTGTGCCAGGGATTATTACTGTGTGCTGGGGCTTATACTGAGCAAGGATGTATCATTGCCCTCCAGGGGCTGAGGGGAGAGTAGCTGATAAATGACCACCCAAGGAGAAAGAAACAAAACGGGGCAGAGGGGGAGGAGATGAAAGAACGAATATGAATATCCATGTGCACGCGTGAGCAGAGCATCCAGAAGACAGCGGAGGGAGAAACTGATTCCTAGGCACACGCGGCTTTGAAGACCTCAGTTGTCTTTTGAGCCAGGAATGAGACTGTAGTGACAGATGCAGGATCTATCCCAAATGGCCCCCTCCTCTTCCTCCTCCTCTTCCTCCTCCTCCTCTTCCTCCCTCCTCCCTCCCTCCCTCCCTCTCTCTCTCTTCCCCTCTCTCTCTTTCAGACAAGGGCTCAACATGTAGCTCAGACTGACCTTGAGGTGGTCATCCTTCTGCCTCAGGTACTGGAACACCGAAATCATGGGTGTTTGCTACCATGCTTGACTTAGTTGTCCTGACTTATCTGTGTGTGTGTATGCATATATGCTCATGCATGTGTGCATTTTCACCTACATGTGTGCATGCATGTGTGCCACACAGGCCATAGAATGTCAATCTGAGTCTCAGGGGCTATAAGCATATAATATATATATATATATATATTTATTTATTTATATATAGCCAGCCTCTCTCTCTCTCTTCCTTCCTTCCTTCCTTCCTTCCTTTCTTTCTTTCTTTTTTTCTTTCTTTCTTTCTTTCCTTCCTTCCTTACTTATATCAGAGGGCCTTAACTTTGACCTAAAGGAGTAAGTGGGAAAATTGTGAGTTCAAGAGAGCCCCCCTTTTGTTTTTGTTTAAGGGGTCTTGGAAAGAAGTTTTTGAAAGCTCAACACATCCTTCTTGTCCTCCCTGAAAGCATCTAAGCCCGGCCTTTGCATCCCAAAGTCTGAACAAGTGTGAAGAAGAAAGATCAGGATGCCTTGGTTTGAAAACCCCAAGCTCGTGGGGGTACAACATAGGCTGTAATCTTCCAAATAATGCTGGCCAGGTTAGGCTAGCCACAGCCACGCTTCTTCCCTAGAGTGCTGGCTGACCCATGCAGATTCTCACTTAACAGTTCTTTCAGTTTTCCCTTCTCCGACACCGATCTTCACATATAACAATGGGATAGGTGGCCTGGAGGCTGGTGTGGGTTTGACGCCCCCAGGCGAAGCCTGGCGCAGAGTAGGCGCTTGGTGTCACTTCCCATTTTTTCCTGTCTACTCTGACTGCTGAGTGCTTACACAAATGGGCACTCACTAAACCTATCCCAGAAGAAACTTGCATCCAGCCTTGCCCTGTCAGGTGCAGGTTCTGTCTGAAGGAATGCCTATTATTGCCCTGCACTACAACTCAGCCACTGAATATACAGCTGCAGTATGGTAATCATCCAGCCGGCATCCCGTCTTCTCTCCACTTCCTGTCCAGTTTCCCCTTGGCTCCTCTAAAGGGCACAAACACCAGGTGAGCAGCCGTTTTTCTCCCTGGCGATTGTCATCTTGGGGAAAGTGGCCACTTTTAGTTTATTTCTCTTTCTTTCCCTAATCCTTCAGTTAAACAGTAGGTGCTTGTGGTCTGGGAGCCTTAAGGATAGCTTAGGTGGAAGACAGGCAGTGTTCTCCCTCTGCTTGGGTGTGGTCCGTGGAGTCTTGAGCCAGGCTTGGGCCTCTGTGTCTTGTCCCCTGGAAGGTGGCACTGGCCAGCTCACAGGCACCCTCCCAGGCCCCTTGGCAGGCTGCCCGAGGTCTGACCAGCAGGGAAGACAGAGGTAATGAGTGATTAATGGGTGCCTCATCTAATCTCCTGCCAGGGGAAATGAAGGACCAGTCATGGGCTGGAGGCTGGTCTTGACCTGCTCCAGGTGGGCTTGGAATGCACCCAGCTCAGGATGGGGATTAAGGCTTGAAAGACAAGAGGAAATGAGATGTTAACCCTTTAGCTGTTAACCCTTTAGCTGTGGCCCTGCGACTCCTAGTCGGGAAATGGCAGGGGAATTATCTTCAGGCATCTGATGAGAAGCTGGGCATCGCCTTTGATTTATGGCAGGGATGCAGCCACGCGTCTGACTACTGTGGGGATGGTTGTGGGCCTTGACTTTGTGATCATTTTCTTTGAGGTGAGATCATGAGAGAGATGATTAATTTCTGCTGCCTGGGGCTGCATCCACCGCTGGGAGACTGCCTCCTTGCCTCCTTGGGAAGCTGCTGATGCTATCAGAAAGTGCAAATTTGCACTGCTTTTTTTTCTCTCCTGAAACGGGGGTATGGGGGGGGTGGGGGTTCCTCCAACAGCCTGTCATTTCCAGGAAGATAAACAAAGAAGGCATTTGCCTCCGGGCTAGATACCACCTCACCTCTCCGTGATGGAGTCCTGTCCACTCCTGTGTCGGCAGCCTGTGTGTGGAGAACAGAAGGTGACAGCTCTCCAGAGCCAGCTCAGAGTCCCGGTCTAGGTCTCAGCACACTGTCGGCTTCAAACAAGGTCCTTAACCACTCTGTTGTCATTTTCCCCCCTTTAAAGTGGGTGTCATAACAGCGCAGCGTACAGCACAGGGGAGATTCGTGACATTGTAAAATGCTGCCAGCAGCCCTGGGCTCCTACCCAGGCCATTTCGGTCTTAGCTGTCTTTCTTCTCACCTATCCCACATCACCCTTCCTCAGGACAGAAACCACTCCTCCACTCCCCTGCCTCCAGGACTCACTTCTATGAAGTGACTTAACTCCTTGATTGATTTGGCTTGTTTGACCCCTGACCCCGCATGCTTTAAATTCTGGTTCCACCCTCTGTTGCTGGCCCCATGGCCTCCTGCTGCCCTTTTGATTAGACCTCCAGCCCCTTGCCCTCTGCCTCCTTGCTAGCTGGACAGAATGCTGGTGAGCTGGATAGTGATGTCAGCCTGGACCTCTGGTGGCCTAAGCCGGTTCTGCTCTCCTCTGCTCGTTGCTAGCTTTGGTATGACCCAGAAGCCCCAGGCCAAATGGATGAGAGTAGAAAAGATTGCAAAAAATCAGGAATTGTGGAGGCCATCTGGCCAGGATGCAAACCCAAGCACCGCCCCGTGTTCTGGCTTCCCCTGAGCTCCCATCACCTCATCCTAGATTGGCGCTGATAAGTTACACTTACCTAATGTTTGCTAGGAGGGTCAATCCCCACAGTGGATGTGAGATCTCCTGGGAGCCATGAAGAGCTTGAAGGAAAGTTATAGGGCGAGCGCAGATAGAGCCATGATGCACGTTTTTTGTCCTCACTGTTTTGTTCCCTTCCTGTTTGGTGGTAGTGGGGTTTGAACCTAGGGCCTGATCAGGGGTGCCAGGCAAGTCCTTTAATACTGAACTCCATTCGCAGCGCTGCAGGGTAAGGTCTGAAGTCTCATTGCTTGTGTGTATTGGCAATGCAGCCTTCGGCATCATGGAGAGTCCGGCCGGAAGGGACTCTTGTCCACCTCCGCTTCACCTATGGTGCAGGAGTCAGGCCCAGACCTTTACTCTGCTTCAAGGGCAGAGGCTTCATCACCAGCTTAGAGAGGGGGAACTGCTGTGCAGAGCCCCACATGAGGTGTTACCTTTACCTGTGTGAATTTAGGTCCTCTAAGGTCAGCCAGACATTATCCTGTTCCATAGCTCAGACAGCGGAGGCTCACGTAGCAAGGCTACAGCAGACTGACATTTGAGTTCCACCTGGCTCCAAAGCAGAAACTCTTGGAACAAACAGACCAGTTAGTGAGTGGAAAACAAACAAACAAAAAACAAAAATCAAGATTCCATCTCTCATTTATGCAGAGTATGCCAGCTGCCTCTAACAATTTGTTTTTTTCCTTTGTATATGCTTATTTATGTTTTGGGTATGTATGCATGGTATATATGTGTGTGTGCACAGTCATGTATGTGGGGGTGAGTATGATGGTAGGGGTCTTCCTCAAGTAGCCTCCCACCTTATTTTGCGAGGTGCCCTAGTTTGTTTTCTATTGCTGTGTTAAAAACATCATGACCACAAGCAGCCTGGGGAGGAAAGGGTTTATTTGGCTTGCACATCCTGATCACTGAAGGAAGCGAGGACAGGAACTCAAGGCAGGAACTGAAGCAGAAGCCATGGAGGAATGCCACTTACTGGACCATTTAGTTTGCTTTCTCATACCTCCCAGAACTATCTGGCCAGGACTGGCAATGCTTACAGTGGGCTGGGCCCTCACACATCAAACAATAATCAACAAAATGCCCCACAGACTTGCCTACAGGCCAGTGTGACAGAGGCATTGTCTCAACTGAAATTTCTTCTTCCCAGATGACCCACGTATCGAGTTGATAAAAAAACAAACACACAAGCAAAACCAAACCAAACCAAAACAAAACAAAAAACCCAAAACCCTAACAGAACACAGGGGCTCTCCCTCATCCTGTCAAGTCCCTGATTGAGCTGTGCTGGCCAGCAATTCCCAGGCCCCCTCAGCGTCCACATCCCCGGCACGGGCATTCCTGAGGTGGGCCATCCTGCTCAGGTTTTTCTGCATGTGCTGAGGATGTGAGCTCAGCTCCTTGTGCTTGGTCAGCAGGCGCTTTATTGGCTGAGCCATCCGTCTCCCAGCCCCATACAAGCTCATGCTATAACTTAGCTGGTGCACATTTGTCTTTTTGGCTAATGTGCGTCTGTGTAAATATTTCCCATATTTAGCAGTTATACAGGAGAGTTCTTTAGCTTGTATTTCTGTGTATGTTTGTGTGTGAGCGTACACACATGGACGTGGGTGCCAGTAGAGGCCAGGAGACGGTGTCAGAACCCCTGGAACTGGAGTTGCAGACAGTTGGGAGCCGCCTGATGTGTGTATTGGGAACTGAACTTAGGCCCTCTGAAAGATCAGCAAGTACTTTTAACTGCTGAGCCACCTTTCCAGCCCCCATTTTAAGCTCTTTTTGGATTCCCATTCTTGAGTACAGTGAGGATTTCCATAGCCCCTCCCTGCCCTAGTAGGAGCTAGGCTATTTTTAGTTCTTCCCTAATCTCAAAAATCAGCACACCAGGAAAGGCATCCAATTTGCTTTTCTTTATCTATTTCTGATCTCATGTTCTGCTTTGGAAATTGGATCCAGGTCGCATGGTCACCTGGTGATCATACTGACCCACGGTACTCAAGAACCCACAGAGAGCAAGCTCCTAGAGGCCCATGTGAGCACCAGAAGACAAGGAGGGCTCATCGGCTACCCACTCCTTCCTTTCTCCCTTCTTACTAGTTCTGTTCCCTCCTCGGGGCTCAGATTAGAGCAACTCAATACCCCTTTAGCGGGCAGGGGGACACATTGTGGGGTGGGGACTTTCTGAATTCCATAGAAGGAAATGACATCAGTGTTCAGAGGGTTCCTTGAAGGAAGGTGCTGGCGACTTCCTAGATTATGCCCACACATGTTACTGATTCCATATGGGCCAGACATCCATTCATTCATGCTCCTAATTCCCTCCCAGTCACTATTTGGCACCAGGGAGCAATAGTGTTCATTGTAAAATGTGCGGATTCCAGACTCTACTGCTTGTATGGCTTTGGACAGCATTAGTTGAGAATCAGTTTGTTCTCTTGTACAATGGGCCAATAATCTCCGTACATACTAGAAAACATAGTGGAGCTAGCCTAGTGTTTGCTCATAACAGTGTATTAGCTTTTTGTTACCATAACAAATGCCTGAGATTATCAACAATAAGGAATAAGGTTTCATTTTGATTCATGACTTCAGAGGTCTTATGGCTGCTTGGTCCTTTTGGTTCTTGTCTATAGCACCGTAGTACATAATGGCAGGAACATATGGTAGAGGGAGATTTTCACCTCATGGTGGCCAAGAAGCAAAGAGAGATATAAGGGGGTCAGATAGATCCCAATATGCCTACAAGGCTAAGTCCCATACGACCTTTCTTCTTCCATTAATCCCCACCTCTTAAAGGTTCTGCTTTCTCCCAGTAGCGTTACCAACGGGGGACTAAGACTTTTAACACGAGGGGCTGGAGAAATGCCTCAATGCTTGAGAACATGTGTTGCTTTTGCAGAGGACCCCAGTTTGTTCCCAGCATTCACGAGGTGACTCCCAACTGCCTGGAACTCCAGTTCTTCCCGGGGATCCTACAACTTGGTCTTTCCCAGGCAGCTGCGCTCATGTGCACATTGCCACACATACATGTAATTAAAGATAAAAACAAATCTTGTAAAGGAAAGCACGCTAATATGTGCCTTTGAGAGGCACATGCAGATCAAAGCAGACATGGAGGGTCTACCCTGCCTGTCTTAGAGGTAACTGAGATGGTGTTTCTGCCCAAGCTGGCGATTCTTACAGCCCTAGGCAGAGGCAGGCGATAGGAAAGTCATTGTAGTAGCCATAGTCAGCAGCCCAGATGAAAGGAGATGGACTCGGCGGTGGAACTTCAGAGAGGCTGTGGCTGGGAATGGGGGGGCAAGACCCAGTAGGGAACCAAGGGGACGAGAGAGGGTTAAAGGAAGTGGAAGCCATCCTGCCATATCCTTGATTACCTCTCAGAATCGAGACCCTCATAAGTGAATCTTCCTATTACCCCCGCCCAGAATGAATGCAAGTGTGCGCATGTACTTGACACAGCACAGCCTCCACACAGTTTTGCTGCGATGTTGCTTCTAGTCCGCAGGATCTCTTAAAATTGCCAGTTGATATCTGGGCTTTGCAGTACATGGATCCCTATTGCATGTGATTAGTGCTGCCTTTTGAGCACAAGGGAAGCCCCAGACGGTTCCTAGATGAAAGGTCATTGGTGCACTCCAATAGAGCTTCCTATAGGGGCTGGAGAGGTGGCTCAGTGCTTAAGGAACCTTGCTGCTCTTGTGGACGCGTGGTGTTTGGTTCCCAGTACCCACCCTGGGTAGTTCACGACTGCCTGTAACTGCAGCTCCAGGGAGTCGGATGCCTTCTTCCTACTTCTTTAGGCACCCGTGTACATAAACATACACACATGAATAAAGATAAAATCTCCTTTAAAATGCTTTTTGGCTATTGTGATGGCAATTTCATCATCTCAGCATCAAAATCACATGTCATACCCCCCCACACACACACACACATACACACACACAAGATATGTTTGCTCAGTGAAGTTTCCTGACTCCTAGTCTAGATTAGCATGCTACTGAAGACTTTTCCTGTGCTAGGAAGAACGACTGTGAGCATATCTGTGTGATGAGTGACTTGGATTGTCGCTGCAGCAGCACCTGATGAGAAGCGTTAGACTAGAGCAAGGGTTCATCTGGCTTGTCGTTCAAGAGGATGGCCCCGGCGTGGCCAGGAAGATGTGGCGGCAAGTGAGGAAGGCGTGGCAGCAGGGGCAGGAAGCTGAATGGTCTCACTGCATCCACATCAGGAAGTGGAGCCTGACTGTAACTCCCCCCCCACCCCGCAGTAGCCTACTTCCCCTCAACAGCTCCACAGCCTTCCCAAACAACACCAAGTTCAAATCTACAGATGTATAGGGACGTCTCACATTTAAACCACGGCAGTGTCCTGGAGAGTCCATAGACATCATAGGCATGCCAGTGTCCAAAAGCATGTAGTTCAATTCGTAAGTTTTAGCCAACAAATTTGGTTACCTATGAGCGTGGGTTATACCACTTAAGAAGTTGTCATAATTTATCATACTTTGAGTAGTTTTGTAGTGAATAAAAAAATTGTGTTTTCAAAATCCTTAGCATCCACTGACTTCAGGAATAGACTCTACCTCTAGAGAACCAACCAACTGCAGATTGAATATGTCTATATAACCTATATAATTTCTTCTTATTATTATTATTTTGGCTTTTCAAGACAGGATTTCCATGTAGTCCTGACTGACCTGGAACTCGCTCTGTAGACCAGGCTTACCTCAAATTCACAGAGATCTGGCTGCCTCTGCATCCCGAGTGCTAGGATTAAACATGTGTGTGCACCACCACTGCCTGGCTCAGATTGAAAATATTTTTTTTTAAATTTTATCAGTATTGCACATGTTCAGACCTTCATTCTTGTCTTTATTTACTAGAGCTATATAATACAGTGACTGTTCACATAACATGTACAGTACTTGAGGCACTGTGAGTAATCCAGGAATGGTTTAAAAGGTACAGACAGCAGGATGTGCATTGGTTATAAGCAAATACCACGCCATTTATACAAGGTAGCCGCTTGCATAACATTTATGCCATGTGAGGTAGTATAAATACCCCTAGGGGTAATTCGAAGCGTATGGGAGGATATCCATAGGCTATAGACAAATACCATGGCATTTTATATTAGGGACTTGAGCAGTCTGGATATTATTGGTGGTCGTGGGGATGCGTATGAGCCAGCCACCTCAAGAATATTGATGGATGAATGCATTAGATGATGTTTTGATTCCTGATTGAAAGGGAACTTTATACATCAGTCTCTCATTGTCTCTCATATGATCCTGAAATCCAGTAGCTCTGACTCCTGACCTCCTGAGGGCCTGTGGTAAGGAATTTGGACTTAATTCTGGCTGAATCTACCAGGGGAGGGCACAGAAGGCGCTCCCAGGCTTGTATTTGGCACATGGTGAATGCAGGATAAACTTGTTCCCTTTCCTCTCAACTAGACTCAAAAGTCCTGTGTTTTTGGTCAGCTCCAAAAACATGCTGAGCCTCTTTGAGCTTGTTTCTCTGGTTCTTTCCACATGCAATAAAGTCACTAACCTTTTTAAATGGAAACAAAAACAAAGGCTTGTTGGAAAGCTGAGTTCCCCGCCCGGGTCACCAGCTCTCCCTTATTGGACAAAATGCAGCTTTGTGTAGAGTGCTGGTCGGGGCCCCAGCTCCCAGACCAAGGATCCAGCTGGGTGCAGACCCAGCTCTCCAGCCAGGAGGGGCCGCTTGTCCTGCTGGCTACTCCTATCTCCCCAGCTCCTGAGTGGATCTTGCTTTCAGAGATTCCAGTGGGCAGGAAAGTAGGATTCTCTCCAGATGGGAGACCACCAGCCCTGAAGGTGACTGTGAGGCTGTGGTTCTTGGCTCCTGAACTTGCTTTCGCTGTATGTGTTGGATGAAAACTCGACTTGAGCAGGCGTGTGTTTGTGTTGTTTAGGGGGCGATGGCACGTAGCCATGTGTGCTTTCTGGCCTGGGGGCTGGCAGGATCTGAAGGGAGGCAGCTGTTATCCTTTGGCCAGTGAGGTTTTTTTTTTCTTTCATTGTTTCATTGGGCAGGGGGCTGGTCTTCTTCTCGGGCAGAGAGCTCTCTGTTGTGTAGACTAGTGATCCTGGAGTCATGGGCCGTTGGCTTGCCATTTAACCATCAGTAGTCACTGCCCATTGCTGTGTCGCTAATTCTTCCTTCCCCCGCCCCAGACATGGTTTTTCTCTGTCCTGAAACTGACTCTGTAGACAGGTTGACCTTGAACTCAAAGATCAGATTGCCTCTGCCTCCCAAGTGTTGGGATTAAAGGTGTGTGTCACCACTGTCCTAATTCTTCATTCCTAAATAAGCAGAGATTGACTAGATCATTTGTAGGGGACATTTGTCAACTGAGACAGGCCTTCACCCTTCCCTCCCCAGCAGCAGTAAGATGCTCCTTCCCTCCTCTGAGAATAGCGGTAATGACTCTTACCCCGTCCACAGGAATAGGCATGCATTCCCTCTTGTCTGCCCCCATCTGTGGAATCAGTGGAGGCCATATGAGGAGCTGTGGTGTGTGCCATGCTTCACTTTTATCCTGTCCCCTCCCCTGCAGCAGGGGAATGCCGGTGGAGACTCACTGGAGAACGGGAACTACCATCACCCTTCCCGGAAGTACTGATGACTCCCACTTCCTCCGTGGAGACCAAGTGGGGACTTTGAATTTCTGTCCCCAGCTAAGCCTGATGAGGGAAAAGCCCCTCCCCGACTTTGGCAGATCAAAAGAATACAGTTAAATAAGATCTTTGTTCACGACACAATGCATGTGATGTGCAGGGTTAGCACAGAATTGGTCATGAGAACCAGGAAGATCTTCTAGTGAATGAGAAAGGACAATAGATGGAGGCCAACACTAAGCTGACAGATGTGAGAGATGCCCAGTAAGGATTTAAAAGCTCCATCTGGAAAGCACCTCAAAAAGTAATTACCCACGTGCTTGAAAGAAATGAGAAAAGATCTTAAAAAGAAGAGATGGAAAGGGCTCAACAAATGGAAATTTTCTTCATTATCCGTCATTGATCAATCTGTCAACCATCTAGCTGCCCGTCAAACATCTATCTACCATCTATCTATCAATCTATTATTCACCCATCTATAAATCAATCATCTGTCTACCAATCATTTACCTACTATTTATCCATCTGTCTGTCTATCCCTCTATCTATCTATCTATCTATCTATCTATCTATCTATCTATCTATCCATCTATCCATCCTATATTATCTGCCTTTCTATCTGTCAATTATCTATATATCAGTGTTCAATTTCTGTCTATCTTTGTAATGCTGGGATTGAATCCAGGGCCTTGCACATGACAAGTAAGTGTTCTATCACTAAGCTCTTGAAAATCTATTTTTAAATATTAAAATTATTATAAATCAATAAGTTGTCATACTGTCTAGTTCCAGGGTACAAAGTAGAGTGTTTAAATCAAGATAATTCTCCTTTATCTCAGATACCTGTCATTTTTTTGTAGAGAGGGCCACCCAACAATTATGAAATGCATACTGTGCTGTCTGTCATTAACTACAGAGCAAACTATGCAGTGGATTAAACAACAAGGGCCGCTCAGTGCCCTTCGATCGTCTCTTTCTTTTGCTACCTTTCACTACCAGCTGCATTCTGTTTCCATGTGTTGAGTTGTTTTAGATTCTACATGTCAGTGAGAATGTGGCTGTGCCATCCTGTGTCTGCTCATTTCACTTAGCATAATATCCCCAAGCTCTAAATGACAAGGCTTCCTTCTTTCTTATAAAGGCTGAATAGTATTCCACTTAGCATTCTCTTTATCCATCCATTGGTTGCGGGGCATTAGCGCTAATCTCTATAGTGTGGTTATTGGAAAGAATGCTGCATGGAACCCGAGAGTTCGTGAATCTCCTCATTAGACAGATTAAGTACGTTAGAATAAATACGAAAAGAGGAATTGCCGCACCAAACATTCTTTTTAGTTTTTTGAAAAATTTCCATACAGTATTCCATTATGGCTGTTCTAACTCCCAGTCCCACCAGTGTTATTTGAAAGCCCCACCCGCTGCTACCTGCACCAACAATTGTCATCTCGAGTCTGTTTGATAATAGCTATCCCGACATGCATAAGATGGAAGCTCACCCCTGCTTCACTGTTCAATTTCCTTGTGATTACGGATGTTAAGCACTTGTATGTGTTCTTCTGAAAGCTGCTAACAAGGTCCCTAGTTCACTTTTTAATTAATTAATTAATTTATTTTTGGTCTGTTGTTGCTATTGAGTCCTTTTCATGTTTTGGATATCAATCCCTTAAGAGACACATGGTTTGTAAGCGTTCTCTCTTGGCTTACAGTCTATCTTTTCACACTGTTCCTTTTTCCTTTGCTTGCAAATGCTTTTGTGTTTGATGTGATCTTATTCATGCTTTTGTTTTGTTGTCTGTGCTTGGGGGGGGATCAGATTTTTAAAAAAATCATCACTCATACCAATGCTATGCAGTGTTTCTCCAATTTTTAAAAATAGTTCCTGGTCTCATGTTTAAGTTTTTAATCGTGCATGGAATTTTTAGCAGTGGAACACATAATAACTGAAATCAGATCTCACTGGATGGACTAAATAGGAGAGTAGAGACAGGAGGATAGAAACAGCAAACTGAAGATGCATCAAGTCACCCAAGCTGGACCTTAGAGAGAAGCAGACCTGGGCTACAGGTCAACAGGACTTGTAGGGCTATAGCAGAGGATCCAATATTTGTGCCTGTTAAGGGGAGGAGAGAGTAGGCAGGCTTCAAAGGTCCCAGATGGAATAGCTCCCAAAAAGTTTTCAAATGTAGCATAAGACACAACCTCAACTGGAAGAAGTCTCGAACCAAGACCCATCTGTCGTTTTTCTTAGTGGCAGCACCCGAAAGCTGATATTTTAGCTACTGTCTGTGCCACGCAGGCAGCAGCCTGAGGCTCAGACCTCGGCTTGGTGAGATTTCAGGGCCTGCTTGCACAGGCCTGGCCACAGCTGCCAAACATAGGTTAACTAAGTCTCTATCATTCTATTTACCAATAAAGCCTTGGGAGTCAGATGTTGGGGTGAAAGAACTAGATCTGCTAGATCAGAAAAGCCAAGACGCAACCAGCTGACCTTCCTTTTGGGGTGGAGAAGTGCCTCTCCACTCCTCAAAAACAAACAAACAAACAAAAACCTGTGAATCTCTAAGTCCCTCCCAGCTCCTTCCTCTGCATCTCTCCATCCCTATTCCTGGCTCCTCCATCTTTCCTATGGCTAATTTCTGTCCGTTGGTTGCTGGCTCCACCCCCAATCCAAGTTTAATCTTGAACGCAATCTCGAAGTTTCACAGTGCAATCACATATCCCACAACACTCTTCGCAGTCAATTTTTAATTTTTTGGGACAACGGCTTGCTATGTAGATCAGGCTAGCCTGCGGCTTGCTGTCCTCTTGCCTCAGCCTCCTAAATGCTGAGATTACAGACTCATGGTCAAATTTCTGAAAATGATTTTGCAGAGGAATAAAGGAGGAGGAGCTGGTCTTCTCAGTGTGTGGATTTTTGTGGAAGGGTGATGAGGACGAAGTGGTGCGGTTGGAGGGACAGGTAGGTGGTAGATCATGGTGACAGGTGTGCCTGTTCATCTGTGATTGGGCTCATGTGTGTATGCATGCGTATGTGTGCTTGGGTGCCAACATGTGTGCGTGCCTGTTACATGTGTGTGCCAATATGTATGTGCATGCATGCCTATATATAAGTGCATGCATGCCAATATGTACGTGTATACATGTGTGTATGTGTGTGTGCATGTGTTTGTGTGCATGTATGCTTGTGTATGTGTGTGCACTGGAGACCAGCGGTTGGTGTAGGATGTCTTCCTCTATTGTCCCACTGTATTCGCTGAGCTGTGTTTCTCACTGTACCTGGGGCACTCAGACTCTACTAGTCTAGATAGCCAGTTTCCCTGGAGATTCCTGCCTCTACCTCCCAAACGCTGGAATTACAGGTGTGCTGCCTTGCCTGCCCGCTGTTCTTGCCTGGAAGTCGTAATTCTCATTTGCATGCTTACGTGGCTTGTGCTTTCCTGCTGAGTCCTCGCTTCAGCTCTGTGCTTGGATTTTGAGAAAGGGAAGTGTGGAAAGCCAGAGAAGCAGTGACTACGGTGGGATGGGTGGCAGTTGATGAGGCTGGGTGGAAGGAGGCATGAAGGAGGGGTTATCTGAGAGAGAACACAGAGGATAGGTTGAGGGTTGGCAAAAGATTGGGCCCAAGACAGAGGGAGTGGGGCTCACCGAGGCCTGGGTGAGCACTGGGCTCCGTTCTCTGGAGACAGGGCTGAGTGTGCAGCTGGTGACTGTCCTTTCATTGCCCTGGAATAGCCATCCACAGGAGGACACTAGAAGCTGATGGGGCGATAGGTCCTAAGATGCGGGGCTCCTGGGAGATGCTCCTGAGTGAGATACCCAGCCCCAGAGGTCAGGTCACGAGGACACTGGTCGGAGTTTGTGACGTGTGTGCTATTGCTGGCAGCTTTTCCAGCTTGGTCCGAAGGCTAGTGTGAGCCGGCAAAGGGAGACAGATGTGAATGGAGTCGCAGCGGTGCTGATGGGGTTCAAGCAAAGGGCCTGCTGACAGTTTTCTTCTTCCCAAGCTCAATTTCCTCTCATTGTTTTTTCTCGAGCTCCGTTCCCTTCAGAACTGTTTAGCTTATGTGCTGCCCATCTCTTTGGTATTGCCGTAATCTTTTAATCACCACACCTGACTTCAGCTTGGCCTGATGCGGTCCTGTCATGGGTTGGGTCAAGGGCACGAGACTAATTTGCTAGGTTTCTGCAGCTCTCTGAGGGGTCACTCAGGGCTTCCAGCATACAGGGTACAGCCGCGCTTGGTACAAACCACTGACCAGATTTCTGTCGCTTTGAGAAAGTACCGTAGTAACAGAAGCCTGGAGGCGTGGGCCTCAGGAGCAGAGCAGGAAAAGGCAAATTCGTTGCCCTGACACTCGGAAGCACCAAGGGCAGAAAGTGGACCCTGCTGATTTATGGCTCACGCTCACGAGCAGGCATGCAGGGGCCTGGGGAGCTAGACTCAAGGCCAGAGCTGGCTGGGAATGAGTTGGGCAGAGCACAGCTTACACTTCCCCTGGCTGGAGCCCAGCAGCAGCCTGAATGGATCAGGGAACGTGGACCAAGGACTCTTTGGGGGATGTACAGATGTTATCAGGTGCCAGGAGCTGTTTAACGTGAGACAGCAAATAATTAACACTTTTCCATTCACGTTTCTCTATAGGCTTTGACTTTTCTTAATAAACATGCATGATTTTTTTTCATTTTTATGGGAGTGGGGATTAAAACCCAGGAACATGCATAATTTATGTGCATAGCCCCCCCCCACCCCATAGAAAAACCATATTATCCGTGTCCACTCAACTCTGAAGTTTCACCAAGATCCATTTGTGAATGAATGTGTCACTTGCTCTCTAGGAATTTGTTCTTGTACTTACTGTTAATACATACATGACCTCTCCTTCCATGCTGTGTGTGTATGTTTGTGTGTGTGTGTGTGTGTGTGTGTGAGAGAGAGAGAGAGAGAGAGAGAGAGAGAGATAGAGAGAGAGAGAGAGAGAAAGAGAGAGAATAGGAAAGAATGTGCATGGGCGTGGCCACAGCTACCCCACCATTGTAGGACCATTGTAGGCAGTGGGACATAGATCCTAATGACAAAAAGGGCAAACTAAGACCTTGAGTCCGGAGGGAAAGGTGGTCTGAGCCGACACACGCTCCTTATCCTATGGCCACCTGCTTTTGGCCAGTGTCTAGAGCACACGTAGGTGTTGGAAATGAGATGGCTCACTGTTGAAGGCCCAAGGAAGCCCATTGGGAAAGTTGCAGGTCTCATGAAAACTAGAATTGCCTGCTCTTTTTCCTTTCATAACCACAACCCATGTAGTATAGACTGTTCCTGGAAGAAGATTCTGGGAGAAGCTATATGGGGGAAATGCTGGGGCATAGGTTAGAGTCCACTTCTAGGTGTCTGAATCCTAGGGAGGGTTACCTGTGGTCCATCAGAATGGTTTCTTGGGTGTTAGGGGCTTTAGGAGTTGGTTGGAGAAGCTCAGAAACACTTACCAGTTGCTACAAAAGGCCACCATTGCTATTCAGATCCCCAGCTGGGCAAACCGCCTCGAAGAGAAGACTCTCCTGGTGAGGTTGAATGCTAGACTTGGATGTCACCTGAATGGGTACCTGCTGTATCCAAGCCCCGTGCCAGGCACTGGCTGTGAAAGGTTAAGACTCAGGAAAGAGGAAGAAGTCATAGTGACACGGGTGACTGTTGCTAGATCGGAGTCCTGTATGTGAGGCTAATGTCACCAGATTGACGGGCTCCTGTGGCCCAGATGCCGACGCCAGAGAGGAATTCCCTCCCATTTGATCTGATGCCTCTGAAGTTGAAAAAAGCAACTCTGCAGAAGGCAGCACAAATGGCTCGAGTGTGTGAAATAGCCTGCCTGCCTGATATTTCAACACTTGAATATTTTCCCTAGTTACCTGGGAAACGATTTTCTTTATAGGATTGAAAACAAATGTCCAACCGTAGCGGTGTCAATGGCCGTGAAGATGATGCTGTCTGTGCTGGCTAACCACTTTTCTCCAGGTGAAGAAGGAGCTGCACGGTTTTCTTTCCCCGACTTAATAAAGGACAAAGCCTGTGGTAATGTATTTGCTTGCAAGTAGCCAGGGAGTTTGCGTAGATCTCCACATTTTTTCCTAACTCATAGTCTGTGTGTTTCCTCGTTGCTCAGGGTGAGCCAGCCAGTCTACAGTATGGGGGGTCCGTGGGAAGAAATGAGTTCTGTGGCTGAGTGACAGAGGAAAAAGGGATGGGCCGCATGACGTGGTTGGGAGGACAGTCAGCCAAGGACAAGTTGACTGGGGGAACATTCCCCTGGCTGTCCTCCCTCCAGGGGGACAGAAGTTGGAAATGTGACCAGGTTGGGGCCCTAAGGTCAGCTTCCCTGTGTGCCCTGTGGCCTGGGGCAGGATTTCCTGAAAAGGCTGTGTGGATCCAGGACTGCCTGGGAAGGCTGGAGAGGGGAGACCCCCCACAGAGGCAGCAGATGTCTGCATCTGCAATGGTTGGTATGTCTGCTTGCTCCTGGGGCTCTCTGTAGACACTTGCTGAACGCGCGTAGTAGCACCTATAGGGGAATAAGATAGAGACCATCTTTCTGGTATGCAAAGTTCTGGCTAGGGAGATGCCAGGATGAAGGCTTGGGTTCAGAACCCTAGTACTCATACAAAAAGCCAGGTATGGGATCTGTAACCCTAGCCCTGGTGAAGTAGAGACAGGTAGATCCCCAAAGCTTGCTGGTCAGCCTATGTAGCTGAGTAGGTCAATTCCAAAGTTGAGTAGGAGGTCTCGTCTCAAAAACATAAGGTGAAGGGTTGGAGAGATGGCTTATCTGTTAAAACACTAGCCACACAAGTTTGGAGGACCAGGGTTTTGATCACAGAACCCCAGGTGAAATGGCAGGTGGGCATGGCTACCTGTAATTCCAGCCTTGGGAGGCAGAGATGGGCTTTCCAGAGCAAGCTGACCAGCAAGACTAGTCACATTAAAAAGCTCTGAGTTTGAATGAGAGACCTGTCCCAATGGATAAGGAGGGAAACTGATCAAGGACGGTTCCACATATCATCCTGGGGCCCTCACATGCACACATGCAAAAAACAAAACCAAGAAATAAAACAAAACAAACCCTGTGTTCAAGCATACACACAAATACACATATGCACAAACACACACACATGCAAACACACACACACACACACACACACACACACATGAAAAATAGAAAAAGAAAAAATAGTAAGGTAAATAGCGGTTAAGGAAGCTGTTTGACATGGGCCTCTCTGGTGTCCACATGTGACCGCACAACACATTTATCATTCATTCAGCCACTCACTCATTCATTCATCCAGCTTTTTATTGCCTTCCTGCCCCTGCCCCATCACCCCCTCCATGTTTTCTTATTATCTTGTTAATGCTAGCTGTTGACTGGTATGCTCAGCCTTATGCCTTTGTAATACGACATTGCCATCTACAAAATTCATCTTGAGAACTATGCGATCTAGTTTAAAAAACTCTCATCATAATGTTATACAGAAGTTTATAATTGAGTGGTTGCATTTGAAACGTGCTTGGCTGTGTGTGGCCAGTGATTGCAGGCTGGACATGCCTAGAAGGACATCTCGCCCTCTACCTGCTAAGGATAAGCCCAGTCGCTTTAAGCAGGGCCTCCCTTGAAAAAAATCAAACCTCGTTTTCTGCCTCTTGCTTTTGGCCCTCACTCCTGGCAGCTGTCTCCTTCTCCAAAGCTCCCTCCCATTCACAGTGTTTTCTCAGTTGGGGTGTGGAGACACCTTTGTCCTGTCCAGCTGCCACCTCACTGGGCAGGATCTTCTTTGCTCTGGGGCCCTAGACCTTGATTTCTACCACCTGGCTTCCACAGAGCGCATCTGGACCCTTAGTCCTCAGCTCTCTGCCATTCTTTGGCTCTTTTTGCAGGAGAAGGTTTGTCCATTCCAAACACATTGAGGTCCTTGACTCTGGAAGCCTTCATCCATGATCAGCCCTTTTCCCTTGTCCTCGTCCGTCCGTTATCCAGATGTTAGCCTCCCAGTTTGGCTCAGGGTTGTACAGCATGCTGTGTGCCACCTCAGGAGCCTAGTGAAAGGTGTTTTTCAGTCTTCTCCAACTTCCCTAATAACGGAGACACGGGTGCCTGGGACATAGCCAGGCTCCTTCTAAAATCCTTGACCCTACTTCTTTGCTCATGAGTCACTTCCTGTACCCTGGGACTAGTGAGTTTGTTTGTCTGGGTGGTTGCTTTACCTTGTGTGAGTTCCTGGCGTGTGTGTGGGAAGGAGGACTGAGGTGGGGAGAACAGGGACCTGGAGTTGGGGCCCTCTGGTGTTGACTTGGGGGGCTGAGCAGAGCCATCTCTTCAGAACCAGGTGAGTCAGGAAGGGGCTTTGTTCATACCATGAGGACAAAGGGCAGGAAAAACACAGCGCATGGGGCAGTGCGGTTGTGTCGTAGGTCAGGGCACACTGGTGTCTTTAGGAGTTGAGGGGATTGCATTCTGCTCTGGCTTCGATCTGCCTTGCTGCTTTTATTGTCTCAAGCTCTGTGGCCTCCCAGGGTGTAGGGACTGTGAGGGAAACAAATCAGGAGACAATCAGCAGGTATATGAGATCTCCAACCCCTCAGGAGCGTCCACTCCTTCAGACACTGCTTTGTTAGACATTGTGTTCAGTGTCAAAGTTGTAAATCATGAGCAAACCTCAGAAGGAGACCCCCCGCCCCCCGCCAATAGAGCCCTTGTTGACTCAATGGCTCAGCCCTCTGTTGCCTAAAGTAGCTTCGAGGAACCTCATTTTACTGGGCTCCCCTCCCGCCAGAGCTAACAATGGCTCTTTCTTGTGCATCTCATCAAAATCCCTGGCGCTGCTTTACAGGGTCTTAGAGAACAGGCTTTACTGGGCTTCTCATTTTCTACTCCACACAATCATAGGCTCTAATTCTTCACTGAGCCTGGCCTTTCTGAGAGGGAACTTTGAACTTGCCCGGCTGTAAACCGCAGTGAGGCATGCCCTCCCTATAAACGCTGCTGTCTCTCCTCTCCTTCATTCATTTTGCCTGTTAGTAAATTTCTCGTCATGACCCACAAAATAAATTTCATGATGTCTCTATGGGTGGAGGGGACTCCCAGCTAGACTAGTTAGCTGGGTGAATAGACAACACCTCATGGAAGCCAGTGTGAGCCCCGAGTCAATGAGAGAGCTGGCCCTTCTCCCAGTGTAAGCTCTTCAACTGTATGTGATGATGGCCACTCAAATCAAGCTAGGCATCGTGGATTCTAGAACTTTAAAGCCTGAGGCAGGAGGAGGATCAGAAGTTCAAGGTCAGTCTGCATTATTATTTAGTAAGACTGTCTCAAAACCCCAAATCCAAACCAGAACCCCTGCCAAGAAATTAGTCAAAAAGCGTACAGGGGTCATACCTTCCATTTTTTCAAATTGTGCAGTTAATTTTTTTTTACATTTCTCAAAACATAATTGTGCCTCCAACTCCATTGTGTTTGGCTACTTGTGTATTTTTCTCTACCGGTGCACTATGTGACCACATACTCCCAATCTCCATTTTAAAGGGGTGGGGCACAGATGAAAGAAGCCATGTTTTAAATGGCGTGCAAGTGGATGCCTTTCTTTGGGCAGATGAAGACCAGAAAGCATAAATACCCACTGTGGGAGATCAGGATGGGGGCAGCAGCCGTGGTTGGTTGTAAAGCTGTTCTCACATTGTGTGGATAATCTTATTTGTTTTCTGGCACTTGGGAGATAGCTCAGTTGGTAGAGTGCCTGCCTCTTTCAGATGTTTGAGGCTCTTGGTTCAGTTCCCAGCACTGCCCAAACTGGGTGTGGTGAAGAAGGTTACAAGTTCAATAGCCCTAGGCCACTAGAGCCCTCTTTCTGGGCCCTTTCATAGCACCCCACTCTCCGGCATGCTCTGTCCCTTATATTTATTATATATCATATATTGGTCGAACGTTTTCATTCTTACCCTTTGTACGCTAATCTTGATACCTCCTCCATCTCCTGCCTTAGCACTGTGGAGAAGACCCAAGCGCATCTCTTGTTGAGTGAATATTTATTAGCCCACAGTTATTAGGAGCTTGGCAGAACTCGTTCTACTTACCAAGCATGGTGTCTTGCCCTGATGCGTACCTGCCCTGTAGCCAGCAGGCTGAAGGCTGTGCCGGGATGCAGAAGACTCCTTAAGAGATCTGGTTTGCAGGCCTGCCTTCTTCCTCATAAATCACACTGTAGCTTCTGGCGGACAGTCAAGATGGGAAGGGTCTTCAATAACCATGAGTAACTTCACGAAGTGCTGAAGGGCAACTAGGAGGGATTACAGCTGTGAGGCTTTCCTTTCTTTTTTAATTATTTATTTATTATGTATATAATATTCTGTCTGCGTATATGCCTACAGGCCAGAAGAGGGCACCAGACCCCATTACAGATGGTTGTGAGCCACTATGTGGTTGCTGGGAATTGAACTCAGGACCTTTGGAAGAGCAGGCAATGCTCTTAACCTCTGAGCCATCTCTCCAGCCCCCAAGGCTTTCCTTTCTTAACAGTTCCAGAAAGGGCTGCTGGGAACTTAAAATCTGGATTCTTTCCCCCTGTGAATAGGCTTGTTCAATTCTCATGCTTGTCCTTTTCATTTATGTAAATCCTCATTATTATTTATCTCCCCACCCCTGCCATCCCGGGAAGAATGTGGGAAGCAACGATCTTTGAAAACTCTGCCTTTCGGTGAGAGGGTGTCATCTGTCCCATGTCTGCACCCACACTGTATCCTGACTCCTGTATCTGTCTTTCCTGTAAGGAGCAGAGAGAAGTACAGGGGCAGGCCATCCTCTCCTCCAGAGTTCCATGGCATTCCATGCAAACCTCCCATCCTGGCCTTTCCGAGGCTATTTATGCTTTGCTTCCAGACTTATGCCTTGCTTGCCAGTACTTAGAAATTCTGTTTGGTTAGGACACCAGAATAAAGTGGTATTTGTAAGGGAGGTATTCTCTCTACTTAATCTTAAGGTGATAACACACTCTTAAGTGTCCCTTTGCTCCTTTCTGCGTAAGTATCACCAGAGCCACTCTTAAGTCAGTGCCACTGTGTGCCAGCCACCGGCCACACGCATTTCACATGTCTCCCTGTTTGATCTGCATGACCACCTGTGATAGGATTACAGGCATGCATTTGAATCTACAGGAGTCTTCTCTTGATTCTATAACCTGTGTTCAGGGAGACAACTCCTCTTGCTGTGGTCTAAATACTTTGTGTGTAAGATGGAGCTGATGATACCCATCAGACTGTACTGTGCTGGGGACTAACTGTGTTTCAAGTCTTTACTTAGGATTGACCCTTCCTATTTCATATGGTGACAGGGTAGAACCCAGGGTTTTGTGCATGTAGGCACATTCCACCAGATGACCTACATCTGCAGCTCCCTCCTGTGGTATTTCATGTAGGGTTTTTGTTTCTGTGCTGGGAGTTGAACCCAGAGCCCTATCTACACTAAACTAGAACTCTAGCTCTGAGCTTATCCTTAGCCCGAGGCAGTACCTTTAAAGCTGTTTTATTGAGAGATTCCTCATATTTTGTCAATAATTTAATGGTTTTAGTCTATTCACAGTGTTGTGTAATTACTACTATTAATTTTAGTACACTTTTGTCACCCAAGGAACAAATGGTGTATTTTCCCATTACCACTTTCTCCCTCTCTTCTCTCCGGCTCCTGGCAGCTCCTCATCTACTCTCCGGCTCTCTGTGTTTTCCTATTCTAAATACTACCTGTGTGTGGAGTCACATAATGTGCGTTCTTCTGTGTCTGGCTTCTTTCATTTGGAGTGCTCTTCTTAAGGTTCATCTATGCCACAGCGAGTGTTAGTACTGCTAGGCTTTTTGTTGACAGGCAGTACTTTTACAATATACTATACGGTTGGGAAATCCAAATTCTGACTTGCCCAAATGATTTTTTTTTTCTGGTCAGGTAGCCAGTCAGAAGCCACTGGATTTTAGTACAGTTTGCCTAATGCCAACCCCTCATCGCCCTGGAACCGGAGGGCTTCATCCTGAGAGTAATCTACTGAGAATTTTTTGTGGGTCAGCACATTAGTTACTTGTCTTGTTTCTGTGGCCAAATATAGAATCAACTTAAGGGAAGAGTAGTCTGTTGTCATGGTTGGAGAGGATGTTGTCCATCTTGGTAGGGAAGGCATGACCGTGAGAGCATAGCTGCTTGGTCACGTGGTGCTCCCCATCAGGAGCCAGAGAAAGATGAATGCTGATGTTCCTTTGGGTTTCTCTGTTTCCTTTTGCATTTAGTCTGGGATTCCCAGCCCCTGGGTGGTGCTGCCCACATTCAGGATGACTCTTCCTCAGTTAACCCTCTTGGGAAATGCATTCACAGTGTCCTGTAGGAGATTCCAAATACCCTCAACCTGCCAGTGAAGACTGGCTGTCACAGTCAGGGACTATACTGAGTATCCTGGAATGCTGTTTCCTTGTGTTCCTTCAGTATCACCTTCCAATTGGGAAATCCTGGTCACCGTGACTGGGAAATGGCATTTTTTTTTAATAGCTTCTATTGTATGTTTTTTAAATTAATGCAAATGTACTAATATTTATTTAACATTTTTTATTTGTTTGTTTTATGGTGTGTGTGTGTTTGTCAAGGCATACATGGTGATATCAGAAGACAGCTTGTGCCAGTTAATTGTCTCCTATCGTGGGAGACCTGGGGATCAAAGTTAGGCTGGCAGGTTTGGTCGCCACTGTCCTTACCAGCTGAGTCATCTTGTCAGCTTTCTCACATCCATTAATCCCAGTGTCTTCATCTGATTGGGCTCTAGAACTTTTCTAGGCGAGAGATGCTAAAAAAATAACCGTGTTCATTTCTATAGGAGCTGAACATCACTTGAACCTGCCGAAAACAGGGGACCCCTCTGAGGAACCCTTGCCTTAGCCTGGACCTGCAGCATCATGGTTTTCCATTTCACAAGCTGTCTCAGGTGAGCAGAAAACTTCTTAAAAACAAAAGCAGCAGTTGGGGTGTGCTCTGTTCTATGCCCTTACCCAACATTTCCAGGCTCGGGATTCAGTCTATACTGGAGCAAAAAAGCATATCCCCTTGGCCCAAAATGGAGTTGGATGTTTCTATTTTACTGTATGGATTCTTGAAGTAATTGACCTTCTGGTTGTGTGTAGCAATAGCGTTTGATATAATAGTCCAGGAGGCCTGCGGTTTTCTGCAATTCCGAAGGCCCATCCAGGCCAGGAGCTACACGCTATAGGACAAGGTCCAGGTGACTTAAGCTCTGCTGTTTTCTGGGAAACTCTGTGATTCCAAACAAAATTTATTTTTAGGTAAATAATGGGATTATATCAGTGAATATTTATCTTATCTTATGTAATGAGATGATCCCAGGAACTTGAAAAGTATTATGGTCTCCTATGACCACAGGTTACCCTGGTTACAATTCCACAGAGTTTGATTTAACCTGTCTGGTATCATTACTACCCTGGTCCGTTCTGCTCACAACTTCCATGAACTTCCACTTTAATTCTAAAACCCGCTTCTGATGTTAAGTATGTGTATATTGTAAGTGGAGTAACTACTGCTTTTTTACTTTGTGGATCAGAAAATCAATTCTCAGAGACATTAAATTACGGACATGAACTTGTATTATCTACAGTACCAAATAAACTGGGCTTGGTTGCACGTGGCTATAATTTCAGTACTCAGGAAACAGAGGCAGGAGGATCAGAAACTGACTCTATAGGTGAGGCCAGCCTGGTCTACACAAGATCCTATTTTAATAGAATAAAATAAGCAGATGGGATTTTAAAAAGTATTTAATCAGAGTCAGTGAGATGGCTTAGCAGGTGAAAGCATTTGCCTTGCAAACCTGATGACCTAAGGCTGGTCACTGGAATGCAAGGTGAAAACAGAGACTTGACATCTGGAAGTTGTGCGCTGAACTCCACATGACCTCTGTAGCATGTGAGCACATGCACACACGCACACACACACACACACACACACACACACACACACCAATAAAGATGAATTTAAAAGTTATTTCATCAAAATCCTATGTGAGATCTCAATATATAGAGTAGACGGCCGGGTTTTATTGATACAAATGAACTCCCTAGGAACAAGTTTGTAACATTTACACATTATTGTCAGATCAATGAATCTGTTGTTATAGACACCGACAATTGGAGTCAGGATTCCTGGTTGATTCTTGCACATCTTCCTCACACTGAGTTTACTGCGTGGTTGTTGTAGCTACTCTGTCTCCTGAGCCTCCTGAACATCCCTCGTAAGTTGTTGGCAACTCTGATGAGGTCACCCTGAGGTTTGGGGATACTCTTTACATAAGTTGATTGACAGTCGGGACAGAGGGAAGGAAGAGCCTGCTGTCTCAAAGCTGCATCTTCAGGGTGTTTTACAGTCTTTCTTCCTCTCTAGCTGTGCATTAGCCTCAGATGCCGACAACTCATGCTAAAAATGCAAACGGTCTGTGACATGTTATGATGTCACCACGTGCAATTGCCCAGCTAGGCTGCAACATTTGCCAAGCAGATGCTTCAAGACTCATACTTGGTATTTAATTGAATGTAGTGTAGTGTGTGTGCGTGCGTGTGTGTGTGTGTGTGTGTGTGTGTGCACGCGCGCTTGCTTTAGTATGTTGTTGCTTGTAAAATTTTACATGAACAGTCATGTGCATGCTTGAAATACAAAGTCCCACAAGAAGTACAAAACTATGCATTAATGTCATGGCCACACATATGTCAGGTAGCAAGAAGAGAGGGCAGAAAAGCTTTGTTTTTGACCTGTATGATACCCAGCCATCAACAGGACAACCTAAAGCTTAACACTTCAAAATAAAACTTGTTTTGAAACAGAGTCTTATATAACCTAGGTTGACCTTGAATTCTCTGTGAAACTAAACTAAGGATGGCCTTCAAAGTCTTGTTCTTCCTGATGCCACCTCCTAGTGCTGGGATTATATGTGTGCACCACCCTGTCTTGGTTTTGGGGTTCTGAGGGTGGACCCCATGACTTCATGTCTACTAGGCAAGCACTCTATCAGCTGAGCTATTAACCTCAAACCTTAAATGCTATTTCTAAACACACAATGTGCGCCAAACATATGGGAGACCCCAAAATACTGCTGCAGAGCACCAGAGGAGTGGGAAGTGAAGGCAAAGTCAGGCCGGCCTCAGGCCGCTTCTGCAGCAGAGCTGGGCACAACAAAGTACAAGCGACAGTCGGATACTGAACTGGATGGGAAGAGCAAGTAGGAGATAGGAGCGGACTCCCTACCTGACAAGCAGGTGTGAGTGTGCTGTCATCGAAGAGGCACTCCGGAAGACGTGGGGTTCCTCAAACACATGGCAACCCAGGCTACAAAGCAGAGCACTTCCTGGGAAGAGGCCCATTTGCTATGTTTTCCTTCACATCCTGGAATTCGAATGGTTGCCCCTCCTGCATTGGTCAGAGCAAAAAGACTCTTGGCAGGTCTGGTTGGTGGATGCTTCTTCATGGGTTCTGCTGTCAGGGTTGGAGGAGGAAAATGTGAGTTATGGGGCTGGGCCGGTGGCTCTGCAGGAGCAGAAATTGGAGTTTTCCGGCAAAGCCCTGCCTCAGAGCCAGACACGCATCACTCACTGTATGTCTTTTAAAAAATGGTGTGTGTATGTGTGTGTACATGAGTGATCCCACACATCATTCCTCTAGTGTCGCGTGTTTTATTGAGGAGCCATCTCACCATCCCAACTTTTATGTACACGTTTTTCTTCAGGCCCATTTCAATATATTTTATATTTTACAAGCAAAGCAAACCCAGAGCTATATAACACCTTTAATTGAAATGCTTTTCAAAATATTCTGGAGGAAGAGAGTGTTCCGATAAGAGCGAGAAGTCTCTGACAAAGTAGAAGAGGAGCAGGCACACGTGCTTCATTCAGGCAGTTTCTGTGCTTATCAAAGCAACCAGCTTCGTGGAGATGGGTGCGAAGAGTCAAGGGATCTCTCTATGCAGAGGGAAAGCAGGTTGCAGTTAGACATGCGCTGCCCAGAAAAATCTCTGAGAGGAAAAAACATTCAAGGGGATTCACAATACCGACACACAGAGATTTAGTTTAAAAATCCTTCCTCAGTCTTTGCCAAGCCACAGAACAACAGAAAGTCAGCTTCATCCACATTGAAAGAGACAGCGAAGCCCAGGGATTAGCACAGACCCCTGCTCTGCTCCCAACTCTGGTAATGAAGAGACTCCTAGTCAAAGCCAGTAGCAGGAGATGCATTAAAGTTCTAACCCTGAATGAGCTGGGTAGCTGGTTGTTAAGTCCTGGGTAAGCTCCGGATGCACGGGAAAGCTATGGAGGAGCAAAATCCCTTTGGATCAAAAGGCTGAAGGGAGCTAGATCAAGGCAAACTTGTCTGTATTTATTTCAAGTCAGAAGGAAAATGTGCTAACTGACACACACAGAAGGGCTTGTATCTCTTAGACTTCAAATCACTTGCCCTGTGTATGTATGCATTTGTGTGTGTTGTGTGTACATGTTTGTGTGTACCTATGCACTCAACTGTGTCTGTGTGTATGGCGAAGGAATGTGAAGGTCAAAGGTCCGACCCAGGCGTCTTCTAGTCTTCTAGGCCTCCACCTTCCTCGTAGAGACAGGGTGTCTCACTGAAGCTGGATCTGGCTGATTGCACTAGACTGACTGGCCGGGCCAGAGGGAGCCTCCACTCTCCGCCTTCCCAGTACCAGGATTGCAGATGCTTGCTGCCGTGTCCTCCGCTCCTGGGTTTTTATGTGGGTGCTGGGAATTTGAACTCAGGTCTTCAGGCTTACACAACAAGCGCCTGGCTGACTGAACCCTGGCTCCACCTCCCCCACTTTCTCACTGTAAAGCTTAGCCCTCCATGATGATGGCATAGCAAGCTGACCCTACCAGCCAGCAGCCCGTGAGTGCCGGAGCGGCAGGTGCTCTCCGCATCTCCGGTGCTTAGCAGAGCTGACAAACCTCACGTTTCCAATGAAAACACAGGCGGAAGCAAAACTACTAAATGCCAAGGAGGTGGTTACATTGGCAGGAAATAGAATGGATTTGGCCGTTTTTATTTTGAACGGTAGTTTTTGAAGAAATGCAGATGTAATTAGGGCCATTACAGTGAGATGGTGAATTTTATAGGTCTTATGGAGGAGAGGTCTGGATCATTTTAAGGGTTTTACAGTCCATGGCCTTAGGTCAAGTGTCTGGTTTTAGTCTTTGAAAACATCAGCTTCTCCTTTCCTTGATATACACTCCAGTAAAGTATTATTACTTTAAGCCTGTCAGCCATTCCACTTAGAAATACAACCCAAAGGGATTGAGGAAATGAGAGCGAGAGGGGTGACTGCTCTTGGGGCCTCTTGGGGACTCTGAAAAGGGCCCTGAGGACAGATGTGAGGGGATGTGGGCTCAGAGATTGTTTGCCTGTGTGTGAGAGCGTCCAAGATGGGGCTGGATGTTTGAGGTGCAATCAGTAGTGAACAATCCAGTCTCCCCTGGGGTGAAGAAATATGTGATAATTGGAAAGGTCAGGGGTCAATCACTCTCCAGTTTTGGGGGGGGAAGATCAGGAAATGAGGAGGAAGAAGAGGAGGGAAGTAGAGAAAACGAGAAAGGGGTGATGTGGGATTTCCTCTCTGTACCATTGATTAATAAAGAAACTGCTTTGGACCTATAGCAAGGCAGAACTTAGCTGGGGGTGGGAACTAAACTGAATGCTGGGAGAGAGAAGGCAGAGTCAGGGAGAAGCCATGGGGCCACTGCTGGAGACAGACATGCCTAAACTTTGCTGGTAGGCCACGACCTCATGGTGATACACAGATTAATGGAGATGGGTTAAATTAATATGTAAGTGCTAGCCAATAAGAAGCTAGAGCTAATGGGCCAAGCAGTGATTTAAATAATATAGTTTCTGTGTGATTATTCGGGGCTGAGCAGCCAGGAGCCAAGCGGCCTCCAACAACAAAGAGGAAGTAGAGGGAAAGGAAGAAAAGGCCACTGAGTCAAGTTTTTCAGTTTCCTGCTATTTCAGAGGCAGGCCAACCAGGCACTACCTGCAATTATAGCACTCGGGAGGCTGAGGCAGGAGGATGGGAAGTTGAACCTGTTAGTCTTCTGCTGTCACTTTAAGAACTAACCACGCCCACCCAGCCACTTCTGACCTCCCCTTCACCATCTTTCTCTCTCTCTTGTGTGGTTGTCTCCTGTCGTGTGCATACGTTTTTCTCTGTCTCTGTGTCTTTATGTCTTTATATTTGTCTATCTCTGTCTCTCTGTTTTTTTATTTTTTTTAAGTAATAAATGTTTACCCTTATGTTTATTTACTATGTCTTGTGAGCCTTTTATCCACCGAAACCGCCCGCCTGACTCCCCTGGCTGCATGGCGTTGCAGGGACTCACGGCCATCCTTGCCGGACTCCGCGAGCCGCCCGGGACATCCCATCATCATATTCTTTTTAAAAGAACAAAAGAAGCTGCAGGAGACCCTATCTTAAAAACAACAACAACAACAAACCCTTAAATCAAGCAAAGCAAACAAACAAAAAGTCAGACTGGGATTTGTGCCAGCTGTCACCTAAGCCGCTACTCAGGTGACACTCAGTAAATACATCAGAGTATCGAATGAGGGGCAGACCAGCGGTGCAAGGGATAACCCATCTGGCTAGGGCTTGTAAGATGAAATACCGAACACAAAGCAATAATTATCTTTTATATGAAAGAAATTAGGACGAACTTCTATTCCTGACCAGGATGATCAGTGTCTTAATCACAAACGTAGGCGAAAGCATGGAAACCGTAGAGGGACACACCTTCTGCAGTGTAAACTTAAAACACATGTAAGTCCTCACAGAGACTGTTTTCATGTGGGGCCAAGAGCATTTCTTTGCGCATGAAGCCCTGGCTGTCTTTTTTGTGCAAACCACACCCGTAGGCGTTATCTGAGGTTTCCACCTTAAAGCCGGGTGAGAATTTCAAGGTTTGCAAAGCACTCTGAGGACAGAGTTAGTCTAGGTTTTAAGGGTTTTTTCTTCTGCCCTAATCATCTGCATTTATCTCATCCACACCTCATTTGCCAGCGATTCCCTCTGCCTTGGCTGCTGGCCTTATCCTGAGTCTTTCCACAGCCTTCAGCTCACTTTCTAGAGACAACCATCAAACACCCCTGCTGCTGTGTTCTGATTCACAGCTCCGTGGACCTCTAGGGTATTCTGTGTAATCCAGAGCAGTGCTAGCTACCAATGCAAACAGGCTTGGGAACGGGGGCTTGTGAGTACTACCACGCTAATGGGAAAAGGCCAGACGTAAGTCCAGGAAGAACCTACTGGACGCTCATATGTGGATTTCTGGTGGGAGCCATCTGACGGCAGGCACAGAGGCCAGAGGAAATAAAAATGCATCTCTGGAGGGCTGCCCTGGCAAAGCCTACCTATAAAATGACGGCAAGCATCCAGACGGGATTGATTTTGCCTTATGCCTGGCACAGCCCTGTACCTGGACCCTGTCCTCATCACTCAGTGCTTGATTGTGGGATTTGCTAGAACATTCTGTACTGAGATGGAGTTGAATGGTGTCAAGGTGTGATCACTGGGTTGCCAGCTAGCCGTTCCTTGCCCCCCCCCAGGTAACTGCTTTGCTGTCCCCCTCAGGAGTTAGAACCAATTGCTCTAATTTGTAGGACTCTATTAGCTTACCTTCCTTTTACTAACTTTACCGTCTTTCCCATGGGGAATTATCGGGTGCATTAAAAAAACAAAAACAAAAGCTGAGCCTATTGGTGGTGGTGCACTCCTTTCATCCCAGCACTCTGGCGGCAGAGGCAGATTGGGAGGCAGATCTTGGAATTCAAGGCCATCTTGGTCTACAGAATTGGTTCCAGGATAGCCAGGGCTGTTCCACAGAGAAACCCTGTCTCCAAAAAAACCCAAAGCCCAACAAAACCAATGACAAAGAAACAAAATATAAAAACAAAACCAGAAAACAAAACAAAACCCAAACTGGTGAGGAGTGTTGTATCACAGCCTCATTCTGATTTATTTTTCCTTCTCCTCTCCCTCCTTCTCTTTCTCTTCTTCCTTTTCCTCGATTTCATCTTCCTTGTTCACCTTCTGCCTCCTCCTACTCCCACCTCCCCTGTCTTCTCTTGTTTTCTTATTTGAACACAGTGTCATATAGCCCAGACTGACCTCAGACTTACCATGTAGCTGAGGATGACCTGGTACTCAGAATCCTCCTGCCTCCATTGCCTGAGTGATGGGAATACAGAGCTAAAATACCATGTCATGCCTAGTTCATATGGTGCTGGGGATGAACCCTGGGCTCAAGCAGCATGCTAATTCATATGCTACCACAGGACCACACCCCTCACCCCTCATTTACCTTTTCTTTTGTATTTCCTCGTTCCCACTTCCTTTTTCCCTTCTCTTCCATTCTGCCCTCTGTTCTTTACTCCCCTTCATTGTTTTGTACTGGTGATTCTGCTGGCTGCAGAGGTATATCAAAAGTTGGAGAGAGAGAGGGGGAGTTCACCAGAGGGCTCTGGATCTTAAAAAGCTGTGGCGTGATCGAGCACCTTACATTCCCAGGAAGCATGAATGGCTGCAAGCACGGCAGACCTGGAAATAGGCAATAAAAGCAATGTGCAGTTAGAAAGGTGGCTAAGTCTGCACTGTAAAATGGAAATGTTTCAGTTCACACAGACCAGGCAGGCCTTTCCCCAAAGCCTGTTGGATTTGATGTGATTGGATTCAGGTTTCCCAGGCCAGGGGGAACCTGATGGGAGCCAAGTTAAGAGGACACTATTGTACGGTGAACAATCTCTCAGCTGAGACAAGGAAGGAGCCAGTGACATATCTGGGCCTCGCTCTCTTGCCAGAAGTCCACAATGCCCCCAAGACTCTGTGTGCACCAAAGGCCAGGGCTTTGAAGGACACTCACCCTGGGGATGCTGGAAAGCTAAAAAAAAAAAAAAAAAAATTTAAGCGGAGAACACTCTGAATAAGGAATAGGGGGGCATACATAGATTACACTTTTAAGAAATTGAAATTTAGATGATTGCCTGCCTCTGCTGCCATCTTTCCTCCTCCTCTCCCACCTCCTTCTCATCCAGATCATTTCTCTTGTCTTTCTCTATCAGGGAGAAAATGGATGCATTAAAAATGGCAAGTGGTTAGTCTGTAGAGAGAACGCTGTTATACCCAGGAGGCTCTAGGGTCTGGCAGTGCAGAACTGGGGCTGAGAGAGTGTGTGGCTGCCCCAGCTGGGGTTTGCATTTCGGTGCTGAGATATTGGTACCGGCTGATTCGGTTCTAGGCCGTTCCCTATGTATCTCTTGGGTTGTATTAACAAAAGGAGAAAAGATGTGGAGGGGGATCCCCACCCATTTTCCTTGTTTTGATATTTAAGACTCTCAAATGGTGTTGAGTCCATTGAGGGGATGTGAACTGGGCAGCGGTGAGACACGGCCTGTGCTGGAATTGGATGGTTGGGTGTGGCGAACAGGGTAGGCCAAGGCAAATACGGAAGCCCAGAACCCTGGTTCCGTGATGTAAATCTTGTACCATTTCACTGAGCGTTATTTTCTCGTAGTATGCTTGAAATCTACACTAGCGGCGGATAAATAGCGTAGCTCTTATTTTGGTTCCTGTGAAATGTTGGGTAGTTTTGACTGCAAGGTGGATCAGAAAACCTTAGGTGTGTGGCTCCCCACCTTCCACACTGAAGGGGACTTGTGATTTGTTTGCCAAAGGCCCTGGTAGCCTTCAATCTGTCAAAACGTTGCAAGCTGAGCGCCCTTTGCCAAGGCAAACTATCCGGGTGGAATAGCACAGGGGCTTCGTCCAGACACATGCACGCTCTCCTGATCCTTGGCACTCATCTGGAACCGGGTCAGGAGGAGCAGGGGCTTGTGCTGGGCTGTCCTGTGTTTGGAAGAGGCATGGGCACAGAGACAGACTATTAATTAGTGAGGTATGTGTGAGCAAGGTTGGGGAGCCCAAGACAGCCTCCTCTGAGCAGGGCTAGGAAACCTTCAGCCTTTGGCAGAGCTTCCTCTGGCCCCTGGGGTTATATATTGCTCCGACTGTTGTTATTGCAGCCCAAAGAATAATTTCCCCTCTGGGGGGAATTTATTTTATTCCATTCAGAGCAGAGCCTATTTAATAACTAAGGTTTTATCCCAGAATGGCTTTGTTGAGGATTCTTGTGTGTTTGAGCTTCACCAGGGCCCAGCTAGCAAAGAGAAGAGACACTGGAACCTCTAAATAGCTTTTCAGCAAACATTTCTCTTGAATAATCGGGTAAGATTACTTTTTGGAGGTGGGCGTCACATAGAAATTAAAAATAAAACCAATCTTCTTTTAATAAATCTTTTCTAAAAGAACATTTAGAAGCTCCAGAAGTTATTTTGGACATTATAAAATCTGTTCATTCCCGTGAGTCCCATCTGTCTGAAATTTCAGAGGTCATCTGGATGGCGCAGCATCATTTACCAGCTCAAGGCGCTGTTCATTAGTTCCATGCACTGTTCATTAATACAGCGCATTGTTCCTGAACTCAGCATGTTGTTCGTTAATTAAATGTATCAAGCACTTTCTGTGTCCTCAGTACTCTGCTCGGGACAGGGATAAGACAGAGACAAAATCAACACCCCCTCCGTTTTCATGCTAGTCTGTGCATGTGTTTGTATGTATGGTGTGGGCATGTGTATGGAGGTACATGTACGTGTGTGGAGGTGCATGCATGAGTGTAGAGATGTTATATGTGTGGAGGTTATGATTGTATGTAGAGGTGCATGTGTGTGTGTGTCAAGGTGCATGCATGTAGAAGTACATGTATGGGTATAGAAGTACATGTATGTATGTGGAGGTGTACTTTTGTGTGTGGAAGTGTACCTATATGTATGGAGGTGTACATAGTGTGTGGAGGTGTACATATGTGTGGAGTTATATGTCTGTGTGTAGAGGTGCATGTATGTGTATAGAGGTGTACATATGTGTGTGGAGGTATATATATGTGTGTGGAGGTATATATATATATGTGTGTGGAGGTGCACATATGTGTGTGGAGGTTTATGTATGTGTGGGGAGGTACTCTTTTTTAAAAAGCATTAACTTTATTTTATGACTTCTTATACTCTTTTTTTTCTCCCAAGTCTATGACTTTATCTAAAACTATGACCCATTTAGAGGTCTTTTATGTCTGACTCTGTCCTATTGCATTGTCTGTAATCCTCTACTGACTTGAAGAGCTTTTCAAATGCTGAGCAGCTTGGTTGTGGCTGCTCTGGATGTTGGCTCCACCTCTCTCCAATTTCAAAATGGTGGGCGTACCATTTCTGCTAGTTCTGGGGCCTCCAGATAGGAGCCACACTCAGCACTTTAACTCTGAGAGCTTTTTATCTGAGTTATAGCCAAATCTGTCAGACAGAGCACTGCGCAGCCTGGAAACATCTCTCTGTATGGCGTCAGAAGTCTGCCATACTCTCCTGTTTGTGTACACCTAGTAAACCTGATCCCGCCGCCTGCCCAGGCAGGGAGCACTGAGTCACAGGCATGGTCTCAGCCACTTTCCTCCCAACCCTAGTGGGCACAGAAACACCCAGGTCCCACAAATGTCACTGAAATGCTTTATAGCCAGAGTTCGCATTGGTGGCACAGTCCAGGAAGCCGCATTTTAAAATGGCGTGGCTTTCCCTCCCCTCCTACAGCTGAATCAAGAAAAGCTCTCTTCAGCAAACCGCCAGCAAACAGCAAAAAGCTATGTTAAACTCTCTGTGTGTGTGTGTCTAGAATTCCTTTTCAAGCCCTCTCATGTTTTACATGGAATTAGTTGACCACGTTGGGTGCCACTCTGTAGTATGGAGGAGTGGGCTGCGTCCAGTCCCAGACTGGCTTACACCCGGGCCAGTGGGCTGCTTGTCATCCCTGTCACGTGGCTAGCTTATACCTGAAATAACCACACAGAAGCTGTATTCATTTAAACACTGCCTAGCCCATTATCTCTAGCCTCTTATTGGCTAACTCTCACATTTTGATTTAACCCATTTCTATTAAACTGTGTGTCACCACAGTGTCATGGCTCACTGGGAAAGATTCAGCATGTCTGACTCTGGCAACTCCATGGCGGCTCTCTCTGCCTGCCTCCTTTTTCCCAGCCTATCTAAGTTCTCTTTTCCCTGCCTATCTAAGTTCTGCCCTATCAAAAGGCCAAGGCAGTTTTTTTTTATTTATTTAACCAATAAAAGCAACACAAATCCAGAAGAACCTCCTACACCACTTCTCTTCTATGCCTCAATTGCCAAATCTGTAAAATGGGGATAGCACGGCCTTTCCAGGCCAATTACTATCATAGCCTGGCAAGGCTTACTCTTTTAAAGAAAAATGACCAGATTGGTGTGATTTCATTACAAACAGAAGCTCCATAAATGTGTCATACCTCAGTCCCTCAGAGCCTTGGCTCCACAACGTGCACACACTTGCAGTGTCAACACTGCAAGTTCTGCGTAAGCCCTGACTCCACTGGCACATTCAGGGCACAGAGCAGGCGAGGGCCATGCAGTTCCCTGTCTCAGGCGAGGGCCATGCAGTTCCCTGTCTCAGGCGAGGGCCATGCAGTTCCCTGTCTCAGGAGAGGGCCATGCAGTTCCCTGTCTCAGGAGAGGGCCATGCAGTTCCCTGTCTCAGGAGAGGGCCATGCAGTTCCCTGTCTCAGGAGAGGGCCATGCAGTTCCCTGTCTCAGGAGAGGGCCATGCAGTTCCCTGTCTCAGGAGAGGGCCATGCAGTTCCCTGTCTCAGGAGAGGGCCATGCAGTTCCCTGTCTCAGGAGAGGGCCATGCAGTTCCCTGTCTCAGGAGAGGGCCATGCAGTTCCCTGTCTCAGGAGAGGGCCATGCAGTTCCCTGTCTCAGGAGAGAGCCATGCAGTTCCCTGTCTCAGGAGAGAGCCATGCAGTTCCCTGTCTCAGGAGAGGGCCATGCAGTTCCCTGTCTCAGGAGAGAGCCATGCAGTTCCCTGTCTCAGGAGAGAGCCATCTGGTTCCCTGTCTCAGGAGAGGGCCATGCAGTTCCCTGTCTCAGAAGAACTTACTGCAAGTTGCCTGTGAATTACACCTCTTCCCTCAGCTGCTCAGGTCTCTGCTTAAAGCTTTTTGTCTCCCATGAGACTTTGCAGAGAGCCACTCCATCCTCCAGCCAGGACTATTTCTTCTCCCCCAAATGACTCCTGTGACACCCACGTCTCTCTTCCCATAGAAAGTACCACCAGGTCTGGAGAGACCGCACAATGAACAAAGTGCTTACCACACAAGCACCAGACCTGAGTTCAATCCCTAGAACCCATACTAAAAGGGCCAGGTATGCTAGCTCTCTTTGGAATGCCAGAGCGCTAGGGAGGCAGGGGCAGACAGGCTCCTGGGACTTAGCAGTCGGCCAGCCTAGCCTACTCAGTGAGTTCCAGGCCAGTGAGAAACACTTTCAAAAAAAGAAAAGAAAAGAATTAAAGAAGGATGGCATCTGCAGAATACCAGAGGTGTCCTCTGGTCTCTACACATATCCATACTGTGTACACATACATGCACCTCCACACGCAGACATATACCTCCCCACACATACATATACCTCACCTCCACTCTCTGTGCTACTGTAGACAGAGACTGTACTTTCATTTCCTGGCCCTCAGACCCAAATAATTGCACAGAAACTATTAATGACAACACTGTTTGCCAATGATCTAGGCATATTTTTAGCTAGCTCTTACATCTTAAATTAACCCATTTCTATAAACCTATGTATTGTCACGAGGCTGTGGCTTGCCTGTAATGTTCTGATGTCCTTCTCCTTTGATGGCTACATGGCATCTCTTTGATTCCTCCTACTCTTTCTCTACATCTCTGTTCAGATTTCCCACCTGGCTTTACTCTGCTAAGTCATTGGCCGAAACAACTTTATTCATCAACCAATAAAAGCAGCACATATACAGCAGGACATCATGCCAGCGTGCCTCTTGGAGACCAACTCAGGTTTTGTTGCTTACACCTCGGATGTTTTCCCAGTCAGGCACTCTCCCAAGCTCCAGATACTTAAGCCATCGTCCCATACTACCAGTATGGGAAATGTTTGCACCCATTGTGCTTCATGATCCTCACAGATGAGAATATTTGTGGCTTAGAGATGTTACTTTACCCAGGATTACCTGATGGGACTAAGCCAAGGTGGAAGGATTCCTGAGAGTTCAAAGCCAATCTGGATGACGCAGTGAGTGCCAGACTAGCCAGGGCTATCTAGAAAAAGATGTCCTAAAAAAAATCTCTTAAAAAGTGAAACACACAGAATCAAAAGTTGAAAGGAAGGTGTTTTGATAGATGAGTACTTGTTTTTCATTGTTGCTAATAATGTTTTAGTAAATATTAATTGAGGAATTGTAACATCACCATTGGGGCCTATTCTTTATTTAATATAAGCCTTGTGGGTGCCAAACAGTGTAGATCAGTGGTTCTTAACCCTCCTAAACACTGACCCTTTAACATAGTTCCTCATGCTGTGGCGATCCCCAACCATAAAATTATTTTCATTGCTACTTCATAACTGTAATTTTACTACTGTTATGAATTGTAATGTAAATATCTGTGTTTTCAGATGGTCTTAGGTGACCATTATGAAAGAGTTGTTCGACTCCAAAGGGTGGGCACCCTTAGGTTGAGAACCACTGGTGCAGATTTGTTTGTGCAATGGAGAGTGAAGCTAGAGCATGTGGCTGCTGTGGGAAATCCTGCTGGGTTGCAGTGGTCCAGCCAGAGGCTCGGCAAGCGATAAATCAACTCTTCATACTTTTGCCTTTAATATTAAATGCTCATTTAGTACTGATGGCCTGGTGGCATATTGGATCTTAGAGGAGGGGTGGAGCCTTTCTCTATCTCTGTACCCTTGACTTCCAGATGCCACTATGTTCTTATCCCTAACCCCACAGAGGGGTTTTTTGGAGGAGGGGATGGGACAGTGTTTTGTACCCCACAGTGATGGAGGCCTCAAAAAGGTGGGGAATTGCTGCATAATTGAACTGCCTTCAGGTTTAAGCACTAAAACATACTCAAAAGATGCAGTGATTCAGGAATGTTCAGAATAATGGCATTGTTGATTAGAAACCAGGACTCTGGGAACTTAAATTCTTGTGTGTGTGTGTGTGTGTGTGTGTGTGTGTACACTTGTGCACAGTCTTAGGTGTTATTCCTCAGGTACTGTACCACTATTTTGTAGACAAGGTTGCACACTGGCTTTGGAACTCACTGAGTGTCCACATTAGGTTGGCTGGCCAGGGAGTCCCAGGGCTCCTCCTTTCCCCACCTCCCCAACACTAGGATTACAAGTGCTCACCCACCTGGCTTTTTGTTAAAGTGTATATCCAGGGGGTGAAATTAGCTCCCATGCTTGATGACAAGCGCTCTACTGGCTTAGCCATTGCTTCAGTCCTGGAACCTCTTGTTTTTCCTCTGACTTGCCATCCACATATTTTTTCCCCTCTATCATGTTTGTCTTAGCTAGGGTTTCTGTTACTGTGAAGAGATACTATGACCATGGCAACTTTTATAAAGGAAAAACATTTCATTGGGGTGGCTTACAGTTTTAGAGGTTTAGTCCATTATCAACATGGCGATGTGCAAGACAGACATGGTGCTGGCTAGGTAGCTGAGAGTTGCAGGCAACAGGAAGTGAACTGCCTCACTAGGCATGGCTTGAGCATATATGAGACCTCAAAGCCTGCCTCCACAGTGACACACTTCCTGAAACAAGACCACACCTACTCCAACAAGGCCACAACTCCTAATGATGCCACTCTCTTTGGAGGCCATTTTCTTTCAAGCCACCATAGTGTTCCATGATCCTCACAGAAGACAAGAATATTTCTCATTTAGAGATATTAGCTTGCCTAGGATCATCCAGGTGGAAATGGCAGCATTACGATCCATGCCTATCCATGCCTATCCATGCCTATCCATGCCTATCCATGCCTATCCATGCCTAGATGTAGCTGCAGTCAGGGCTTCATGCTGCCTTTTATTGCCTCTGGGCCAGGCCAAAACAAACAAACAGACAGACAGACAGACAGACAAAAATCTGTATCTTTCTTTTACTCGATACAAGTTCTAATCAGGGTTGGTGACAGTGATGCTTAAGGTAGCTAACCTCCTATGATACCTTATTCTGCTACAAGTGGGCAGAATAAGGGCTCTAAAGCAAGCCTGAGCTATGGGGAGAGGGAGCTCCTGGGCCAGCTAGAAACCCCCCTTCATGCTGATCTTGTTACTTTGCTAACCAGCACATGCTGGCATATGCTGTGTTCTGTGTGAGGGTGGTGGCCATCCTACTCAGCTGCCTCCACACCTTTGAGCATACTTTCATTGTTATTCCCACTTTACAGAAGGGAGACTGAGGCTCCCAGAAGCTGTCTTGGAGCTACAAGTCCTGCCGGAGGCTAGTAGGCCTGGGATTTCACCCCACTTCTGCCCCATGTCATGGCCTTCCCCAGCGTGGGACTGCTTCCTCTTCCCTTTGTGTCTTCTCTGTGTCTGTCTCAGGACCTGGGGTGGAACGACCTCTCCCTTCCAGGAATGAGCTGGTGCTGCCAACTTCCTCTAGGTTCTGCCAGGACCATACTCACAGACCTGCCTGTTGCTCTTTTTCTTTCCTAGTGCGCTGGCCACCATCCTGCTGCTCGGTTCTCAGCTTGTTTGCCCACAGTCCTCTACTGAACACAGAAAGGTAAGTCTTGGCCACTCAGAGCCATTGCGCTTCTCTGCCAGAGGGGGCGTGGTCACCGTGGCCACTTCCGTTATCCTTGTTTTAGCTGGGGGTTAGTCCCAGCTGATTCCGAGTAGAAGCCCCATTTCTGGAATATTCGCAGCCTTGTCATTTTTTCCGTAAGTCAGATAAGAAGCCGGTGCGCCGAGTCAGTCTCTGAGCAGGGCTGACTTTGCAGCCTGTGTCACTAGAGACCAGTGGGAAAGCCCTGCAAAGGCTTGTGGGCAGAGGCCCCGCTCAGGAGAGGGGAGGGTTTGACAGAGCTGGTCCCTGTGTAAGCACACCTGCAAGGCCATAGGCAGAGGAAGACTGGAAAAGCAGAAGTGATGTGAGAGGAACCCCTCTCTCTGAGATACGGAGCTGTAGTCACTGATGGAGGGGTCCAGCCTCTACTGCCAGTGAGGGCTCTGGGAAGGAAGAACATGGCCTTTTGACCTCCCACGGTGACTCCAGTTGATGCTTCCCTTTGAATTAGTCTAGGCCAACGGTTCTCCACTTGGAGGTTGAACAACCCTTTCACAGGCATTGAATGTCAAATATCCTGCATATCAGATACCTACGTTATGATTTATAACAGTAGCAAAATTACTGTTATGAAGTAGCAACAAAATAATTTTACGGTTGGGGGTCATCACAACTTAATGAACTGTATTAAAGGGTTAAAGCATTAGGAAGGTTGAGAACCACTGATCTAGAGAATTGACAAGAGCCATGGTTCAGTCCCCAGAGGCTAGCTTTCTAGGCCCACAGTACGTGAAGAACTCATTTCCCTCAAGTTCCACCTACCTCATGTAGAACTTTGCCCTGGGACATTAGCTGGCGTGGTGCCGCCTGGCCACGGAGCAGGGGCTCTGTCAGTGTTTCCTGAGAAGTAGACACGTGACGCTTGGCCAAAGTAACTCAAGTCCAGTTCTGCTCCCTGGGTCTCGAGAGGAGAGTATTGAAGTGGACTTGAGTGGGTTCGGTCCTTGGCTAAGAGAGGGTTTTCACGAGAAGTTCCGAAGCAGAAATGGACTGAGAGGAACACGTGCAAAGGGTTCATTCGCCCCCGAGCAGTGTTTGCTGTTCTCCTCTGATCTATTTAATTTCTTTCTGATCTGGGAATTACGTTCTGTTTTTCTGAACCAGATAGAAGTCTCTATAGCATCTTGTTCCCCGCTGGCAAGACAGCCCTGTGAATGTGGTTCTCACACACGGCTGTAACTCTGGAGTAGAGCCTGGCTTAGTTAGGTGCTCAATGTGGTACTTGTTGAATGACGAACGGATGGAATGACTGGGACCTGACCAAGGTCCAAACATCATATTGCCAGATTGATTTGGAAATTTATAGCCTCTCACTCTGTTGTCCCATCCCCAGTCATAATTTTAATAAGCAGAAGAATGTAAAAAAAGTATTATTGTGCTCTCAGTTATTAATACTTGGTATTATTGGGACTAATAGTTGACTTGCCCTAATGGAGTTCTTTTTGTTCTTATTGATGCCCAAATATGCAATCACAGTTAAATTATTTTATAAATAACCCAATTTTTTTTTTTTTTTTTTGCTGTCTCTCTTTGTCTTTCAAGATAACCTGAATGATATATTGAGCCTCAGGGTAAAATGTTCCCAAATAGATGTTATCTTCATTTTTCTTTTTAAAATATTATTTTATTAAATTTCATTTAATGTGAGTCAAACTGAGTCAAACTGACATCAGAGAGTCTTCACCCAGCAACTGATGGAGGCAGATGCTGAGACCCACAGCCAAACATTAGTCAGAGCTTGGGGAAGGGGAAGAAGGATTGTAGGAGCCAGAGGCATCAAAGGCACCACAAGAAAACCCTCAGAACCCACTATCCTGGACTCATAGGAGCTCACAGATACCAAACAGATAGCCAGGAAGCCTGCATGGGACTGACCTCAGCCCTCTTTGTATGCTACAACTGTGTAGCTTGGTATTCTTTTGAGACTCCTAACTGTGAGAGCAGGCGCTGCCTCTGACTCAGTTGCCTGCTTTTGGGACCCTTCCCTCCTACCAGATTGCCTCATCCAGGTTTAATAGAAGAGAGATGCCTAGTCTCACTGTAACTGACAGATATCCATGGGAGGCCAGCCTGCCCTGTATCTGAAGAGAAACAGAGGAGAAAGAGTGGATAGGGGGAGGGTAGGGGAAGAGGGAAGGTGATAGGGGAGGAACTGGGAGGAGAGGAGGGAGAAGAAACTTTGGTTGGGATGTAAAACAAAAAACAAATTCATTTTGTGTGTGTATGTGTGCACGTGAGTGCATGTGTGCATGCGAGTGCATGTTTGCATGTGTGTGTGTGCATGTGTGTGTTACACATGCCAAGGGGCACATGTGGAGATCAAAGGGCAATTTATGAGAGTCAGCTTTCTCCTTCCACTGTGTTGGTCATGGGGATTGAACTCAGGTTTATCAGCCTTGTAGAGAAAACCTTTACCTGCTGAGCCATCTTGCCCACCCCCTCATCTTTCTCAAAGGTTTTCTTTTTACTGATAATGGAAACAGAAAGGTTTATGAGGTGCTTTAGAATGCTGATTTTAGAACACTAAGCAAAACAGTATCATATCTTGGTATGTAGTACCTCATTGTCAAAATATTATTAAAAGCTTTGCAATTGAAGGCTAGGTTTAAACCCGCCTCCTGCCATTTGTAGATTTCTTCACTCAGGGGAAAGACATCTCAGAACAGTTGTTGCTCATAATAAACACATGTGTCTTCTTGCCATGAGGCCAAGAAAAGAAGGCACTCGGGCTTTCTTGGGTGGTAGGTTGCTTTTCATTGTTTTTTTAGGGCCTTGTGCAACTGTGGCTGTCATCCTGGGGATCCCCAAAAATCTGGCAGGAAAAGCAGGGCTGGCAGTAGTAGCATCCATCCACAGAGGCCTGCAAGAGGCAGACTAAGGAAATGCTTATTAACAGGGTCTGAAACCCTGTAAAGAGACAAGACTAAGGGAATGCTGGTTAACTGAGCCTGCAGCACTGTCTATAAGGAACCAAGACTAAGGACATGCTCATTAACAGGGCCTGCAACACTGTTCATAAAGAGTTGTGGAGAATACTTTAAGTTTTTCTGGACCACACTTTCTGTCACAATCATTTATCTCTGGCTGGTTCGGAGGCAGCCAGAGGCACTGTTTATATGAATACTCATGGCTGTGTGCCAGTAAAGCCTTATTTACAAAAGTAGGTGGTAAGCCGGATTTGGCTGGTGGGCCAAAGTTTGCTAACCTCTGCTCCAAACTCAGGATGTAAAAAAAGGAACTAGGGCTCAGGATATAGTCCATTCAGTGGGGTGCCTGAGTTCAATCCCTAGAAGTCATTTAAAAATCCAAAAGTGATGGCACACCTTTGTGATCCCACCTTTGGGAGATGGAGGTGGGGGGATGCCTGAGGCTCATTGACCAGCCATCATTGCCCACTTGGTGAGTTCCAGATCAGTTTCAAAAAAGAAAAAGTGGTAGATGGTGACTGAGAACAATGCCTGAGGTTTTCCTCTTACCTGCACACATGGCATACATGGGACATACATGTGCACGTGAATACACAGGAAAACACATATGTGTGCACATACACACATGTATTTTGGAATCTGAAGGTGGAAATAGTTTCTTACTGGGACTTAAAAGAACAGAAGGGAATTGGGAATCACATAGTTTTTGATTAAAATAAGATTTATAATTGCTATCCAGTTGCTTTCATTACATAAATACATTCATAACTGACTTCTAGCTGACCTATTGCTTTGTGATAAAATTGCTACTCTTGATTGTTTGCAGAGAATAGCAGAAAGGATTAGAAACCCATCTACGGTCAGTTCTGTAGGGACAGCATTATTAATTTGCACGTGTTATAGTGGAGTGTGTATATGGAAGCCGGCTACTCGAAGGCTCTCTTTTCTTCCTTCTTACTGTGCTGTGTCCAACTTTTGCATATGGAAGTGTTTCCACGACGTAAGTTATTCCAACCAAGAGACATAATTTGTAAATGCTGTCAAGTAAACTATGCACGTCTCCGCGTGCTTGGGTGAGTGGCTACATCTCTTTAGAACTGTCCTATGTAATAATAAAGGCTGGGGGGACCTGGTGCAGAGTGTAAGTAGCTCTTTCCAGATGTTTCTGTCCAGAAGGCCTCCTCTTCTGGCAGGATTAGCAACCCCACAGAGGACCACTCTCCCCGCTCACCCTCTAGTCTCGGAATTAATTGCTGATACTTGGCAGAAGGTGGTAGGTGTTTTTTTTTTCTTTAATTTTTAAAGCAGGGCCCAAGGCAAACTCTCTGTCCAGGAAAACTGTGAAATAATGCCATTTTATGTTAAATATATTGATTTGTGTGTGCATGGGGGACAAGTATTCCTGTGCGCTTACTTGTGTGTTACTCCTCATCCCCATCACCCTCATCATCCTCATCTACATCATCCTCGTCCTCACCCTCATCCCCATCCTCATCCCCATCCTCATCCCCATCCTCATCCACACCTTCCTCATCTACATAATCCTCATCTACATCATCCTCATCCTCGCCCTCATCCCCATCCTCCTCCACACCATCCTCACCCTCATCCCCATCCTTCTTCTCATCTTCATCTTTGAGACTTTGTCTGCCTGTTGCTGTTCTGGCTAAGTTGTCTGACCACTGGCCCCAGGATCCTACTGTCTCTAACTCCCCATCAGCAGGTTACAAACATGTGCCACCATGCCCAGCGTTTGACACAGGTGCTGGGTGCGTACTCGGGTCCTCTTGCTTGTGTGACAAGCACTTTACAGACTGAGCCATCTCCCAGCCCGAAGTACTGTATATCTCAGCTTCCAGATATGGAAATGTAATTAATTTTAATTGCTCTTGTTTCTTACGTGTATTTTTAAAATTCACATTTCTTGTTTGCTGTAGAAAACGTAGTAAGTGATGATGACTTTTGGAAGGAGGAAGTAAAACTCACTGCTAGGGCTGCTGGCCAAGGGGCCACACTGTAGCCTGGTGTTTACAGAAACTTTCAAACAAACAGCAGAGACACTATGGAGTGGAGTGGGGGAAGTAAAATATTTGCTTTGCTAACTGATAAGCAGGTCTTGATGCAAGCAGGGGACCTTCTGATAGGCCATAGCCACCACTGAATTAATAGGATGTGCCGCCATGGCATTTAAATGCCCCTTTAACCATGTCCCCTGGTTAGAGGCTGAGCAGAAAGCCTGTGGAAGAGCAAAAAGTTTTCAATTTTAAAAGTCGTCTCATATTATTGATGCTTTAGAAAATGAATGCTCCTAGGAGCAAATGCAGGAGAGCATCTTAGGATTTGAGGCAGACGAGCACTTTCACGTGGCCTATCTGCCCATCTGGGGATATAGCTCCGTAGCAGAGCATCTGCTTGGACACAAGAACCCTAGAAGCAAATGAAGAAACAGACACATAAAGTAGAAAAAGATTATACCGTATTGAAGTTGAAGACTTAGGAAAATCAAAACATACTGTAAACAGCCAAAATATAATCGAGGTGAAGATGGTCAATCATGGTGTGTTTTCTGGAAGATTTGTATTTGGAATGTACAAAGAAGCCCTATTGATCATTGATAAGAGTTGAAGCAAGTCAGTTTAAAAATGGACAGAACAGGGAAGGTAGGTGGCTCAGCAGGTAAAAGCAATTGCTTCGCAAGCCCAATATCCTCAGTGTGCTCCCCGGCTCTCACAGTGGTGGGGAGAAAGGACATCTGGATTTCACCATTGAAGGAGAGCCAGGTTTTGTCGTCTGATCCCCACATGTGTGTTGTTATGTGTGCACATGCATGCGTGAACGCGTATGCGCACACACATATACACACACACTAAAATTTTAAAAATGGGTTAAGTATTGACTATAAAGCACATATGAGAGAACACCCAAATGGTCAGTAAGTATGCACAAAGCTATTTAGTGAGAAATGGTTATCCCTGGATGAATATTTTTTAAAATCTTGAGGTGTCACTACCACGGTTGCTAAAATAAAAACACTGGAGGTGTAAGTGTTCCAAGGATAGGAGCTGTCAGAACTTCCATGTGTCACTGCAGAACCTGAAAATTGGAGCTCACACTGGCCAGCACTTACCTGTGAGGAAGACGTCTGAGGCTTAGGAAAGAATGGCTGGAAATCATGGAAGAAAATAGTGCTTAGTATTTGCCTAGAACTAGGCATATAAGCTGCTCCCAGTGACTAGACTTTGAAAACTCAATTTAAAAGGTACTTTAGAAGACCTAGAAAACTCTTGCCTCAGTATTGGGCTTAAGTCATTCCAGACTGTGTCCACAAAGGATCCAATTGTTTATTAAAACTCAACTATATCCTAGGATAAAGCTCAAAAGTAGAAGAGTGTATTGAGCTGCAGACTAGTCCATTGGCAGACTGTTTGCCTGGCATGTGGAAAGCTCTGGTTTAGTCCTAGGCACTGGAATAAAAGACTATAGGAATCTGAGAATGCTCAGCACTAATCAGGGTAAAGCCCAAGCTGGCTAGCATTTAATTGAGCGACTACAAGTGTGCACAGAATCAGAAACATGTCTGTGCCATTCTCCACGGCGGGAGGGTGGTCAGTCATCTGTAGCCAATGCGGTGAACTCGGACTTTAGAGATTGAAAAGAAAGATCGGAAGCCGCCAAGGTTGTGTTCTCTATGTTCAGCAATCTCCACAGAGGCCTGGGAGATATGTAATAGAAAATACCTAAGTCAAACGTTTTGAGATGATAACAGCAATTAGACAACAATGACAATTAGTGGAGAGGATTAAGCACAGCTTCAATATTGCAGAGGGAAACTTGCGTAAACTTGAAGACATGATAAGAGAAATTTCTACAAGATGAAACATAGGGAAAAAAACGGATGGACAGAGCATCAGTAATTCCAGGCAGGGCAAGTGTGCAGTCAGGGTGCCAGCAGGAGAGGAGGTGAGGGGGCAGGAGACATGCTTGAAGAATTAGGAAGATTTCCAAATGAATAGAAACCATCAACAAACAGCATCATTGGATTTTAAGCACTAGCAATGTGAAGAAAATGGTGCCAGTCTTTATCACTCTGCCCCAGGATAGTGGTAAAGAAGAAAATTTAAAGTCTCTGGGAAAAACATTCAGGATGAGAATAGAGTCCCGTCTCTTGTCATCACACTGGCATAGCGACATCTTTAAAGTATTAAAAGAATAAAGCTGTGAATGTAGGGTTTTATACCAAGCAAAATAAAAATGAAACAAGTACATTTTAAAGTGTATGAACAATGCACCTCACTTCCCTATCAGAATTATTAGCAGAGATTGGATGTGCTGGTACAAGTCTGTAACCTCAGCATTAGGGAGACTGAATGGTTGGATTCAAATTCAGCTTGGGTTAAGTATTAAGACTCTGTCTCAAAAACAGTGTTGTTAAAGGAAATTGTTTTTCAAATTTTTTTTATCGTATGTACATATAATGTGTGCCTGTGGACACACTTTGCATAATGTACATGGGGGGGGGACTCAGAGAACAACTTTGTAGAGCTGATTGTCTTCTTTTTTCCTTTACATGGTTTCAGGATTTGAACTGAGGTCCTTAGGTTTGCATGACAAGTCTTACCCTGATTCGTCTTGCTATCGCTAAAGGAAGTTCTGTAGACAGAATGAAAGTATGGCTCCACACAAATGAAGAAGTAGGCCATTGATAAGGACATTGATAAATACTGTTGGACATCATTTATGGAGGTGGATATGGTCTGAGAAATGTGTTAGGTTATTTCATCTTTATGCTGACATCATAGATTGTACCTATAAAAGTTAGGTTGGCCATGGTGTCATCAAGCAAGAGAGTGTTATAGGGCCACTATCATATATTCTGCCTTTGACTGAAATACCTCTATGTAACATGAGACTATATGTGAGGACTTTTTTTCTTTTTGAGTGTCTTTCAAAGATTAGGTTTAAATGAGAATAATTCTGTTACAGGGTTTATAACATATGCCTAAATACAAGATGACAATAAAATAAATCCCAGAAAAGGGTACATTTGACACTGTGGTTCTTATCATACCATATGCCAAAAGGTATTATATTCCTTGAATGTTAAATTGGATAGATTAAATTTATTAAGTTAATCATAGGACTATATACCCTAAACTTATTACAGCACAGTATAGAATAGCTTACAACCCAAAAGGAAGTAAAACAGAACCCTAAAAATACTTGGATCAAAAGAAAAACACGCAATGTTTGTGGCTGCAGAAGCTCAGATTGAGACAGGCATTCTTCCCAAACTGACCTGCAGCTCTGACATCATTCTAAGACAATTTTCAGCAGATGTTTTTGCTGTAATCGATAGGATGGTTTCAAATTCCCCAGGGAAATGCAGAGGACTTTAGATAAGTAAACTAGTGTGTCTTTTAATTGTAAGATTTATGCCATTTAATATTTATCTTATTAGGTAGGGTAATCATTATAAGGATAGTATGTTATTGGCATAGAGATAGTCAGATAATGGGACAGAGCGGAGTATAAAAATTGATCCACATATATATGAAAAACTGATTTTTTGATCTATAGCTTTATATATCCAATTTAATATGATGATGTAATCATTGGATAGCCACATGCCAAAATATGGGCTTCAATCCATTTTTTATATAATAGTATATAAATTAACTCGAGCTTAATAAATGAGGAATGGAAGTTATTCCCCTTAACATAATAAAAGTCATATAGTTGGAAGTCTATAGCACTCAATGGCAAAATAGAGAACAGTTCTCATGCAAGAGCTAGCACAGGCATGGGTCCCCATTTTTGTCACTTCTATTCAACATAGAACTGAAAGTTCTAAGGAGAAACCTTGGGTAAGGAAGAGAAAGAAAAGACATTCAGACAGGAAGAGGTTGAGGAAAATAACTTCTGAATTCATAAGTGCACTTAGCAAAACAACAAGATACCAAGTCAACAACGCAAAGATCAGTTAGGTATCTACCCAGTAAAAGTGTTCAATCCAAACAGGAAATGGACCAAGGAGGTGAAATCCTGAGCAGCAGTACTGCAAAGTGTGTAAGCGGAGATTGTGTCTGCATTGACTAGCTGCGCAGACCCAAATAATCACACAAAAACTACATTAATTACAACACTGTTTGGCCAATGGCTTAGTTGTATTCCTACCTAGCTCTTATGTCTTAAATTAACCCACTTATTAAATCTGTGTATCGCTGTGAGGCTGTGACTTACCGCTAACGTTCTGACATTCCTCTCCTTTGGCTGCAATGTGGCGTCTCCCTGACTCCACCTTCTTTCCTCCTACACCTCTACTTGGAAACAGTGGTAATAAAACATATTTAACCAGTGGTAATAAAACATAGTCACAGCGTACAAAGGGGAATCCCACATCAGTGTTGCTGGAATTGAAAAGGATGTAGATAAAGGTAAAAGCTTAACCATGTTCATGAACTGGAAGAATTGCTATGCTTATAATGTCAGCACTACCTAGAGCTATCTCCAAATTGGCTGTGAATAATGTAGCTATGATAAATACAATGTTTTGTAGAAATAAAAAGGTCACCCCAAAATTTATATGGAATTTCAAGAGAACAGATAGCCAAGGCTGTCTTGTAATAAGAACAAAGCAAGAGGTCCCATGCTTTTTTAAAATTATTATATAAAAATGTATTGCAAAGTGACATTGATCAATCTAGGACAGGACTAGTACAGGGGCAATTGGAGCAACAGTGGAACAGAACAGAAAAGACAGAAATGAAGCTTGAGCATTTGGTACCTATGACTCTTACAAGGAAGCCAAGACCATTTAATGAGGAAAGGACAATCTGTTTGGCAACTGATGCTGGGAAAACTGTATATTCCTATGCAGAAAAGCAGAGTTGATGCTGCCTCACACCGTATACAATAATAACTCAACATCTATCAAGCGCCTAAATATATGACTTAAAACTACAGAAAACTTAGAAGAAAGCATAGGACAAAAATCTTTAAAACAGTGGAATTCGGAGTGATTTCCTAGATGTGATTCCACAGGTACAATGGCAAAAGAAAATTAGACAATTGGACTTAGTGAAAATAGAAAATGTTGTGACTGGAGACATGACTCAGTGGTTAAGAGTGTTGGCTGCTCTGGTAGAGGATCCAGGTTCGTCAGCACCCACATCATGGCTCGCAACTGTCCATAACTCCAGTTGCAGGGATCTGATGGCTTCTTCTGGTCTCCTTATGGGCCGTGTACCCACATGAATACACTTACGTGCAGGCAAAAAACACATAAAGTAAAACATATCTCTTCTTAAGAATAAAAAAAAACTCTGCCTCAAAGGCAGTAGCATCAACGTCTAAAGACAATCAGAAAACTGGGAAAATATTTATACAATCAGGAAATTGATATTAAGAATGAACAGAGAACTCTTGTTGTTTTGACTTTGGTTGTTTGTGTTTTGTTTCTTTTCATTTTTGAGACTGACTGTCCTGAAACTTCCTTTGTAGACCAGGCTGGCCTTGAACTCATGGAGATCCGCCTGCCTCTGCCTCCCCAGGACTAACACTAACGGTTTGCACCACCACCACTGGGCTCATACACAGAACTCTGATAGCCCAACAACAAACAGCCAGACTCATAAATGGACCAAAGACTTGCACAGATGCTTCTTAGAAAAAAATATAAAAATGATCCATAGCACAAGGACGGGATATTTCGTGTTTGTGAGGATAGAAGTGGCAGAGGAAGAAAAGGTGACTAAGGGGCAAAGAGGTTTCTAGAATGATAGATGTTTACATATCTTGATTGTGGTGGTGGTATCATGAGTGAATATAAATGAGACAACATCAAATTGTACATTTTATGATAAATTCATTATAGGTCAATTATACCTCAGTGAAACTCTTAAAAATAAATTACTTATGATGTAAGCAACAAATGAAAGATATCATTTTTTAAGGATTCGCTTTCTAGATATTCTCTTGTATGTGTGTATGTTCTATAAGTGTATGTGCTATAGTTTTGTGCATGTATGTGCAGGTGCCCAGAGAGGTCAGAAGAAGATATTAGATCTCCTGAAACTGGATATTAAAGTTTGTGATATGAGTAATGGGAACTGAACTCTGCTGCCCTCTTAACCACTGAGATATCTCTCCAATTCCAACAGATGAATCTTTATAGTCATTATGTTGATTATAAGAACCTAAATACACAGGAACCTACACTTTCATTCCTTATACTTAGTTTGAAGATGAAAAGATAATTTCTGGATTACCGTGAGAAAGGAGGCATTGATGGGGTGCAGGAGTGGGTAGTGACTGGGAAGGGATATAAAGGAACATTCCAGAGTGTTAGAAATATTCTCACCCTTGACATAGGTAGAGGCTATAAAGGTCTTGAAAGGTTAAAACTCCATATGTTTACAATGAACAGACCTATGGCTTTATATATATTAACCCTCAATTAGAAGGGTCAGTGAAGGGGCCAGGGACATTTCTCAGCCAGTAGAACCTTTGTCTTGTAAGCATGAGAACTTGAGTCTGGGTTCTCAGAACCCATGTAAAAAGCTGGGCACACATGGCATGAGCCTGAAGTTCTATGGATGATGGTATGGAAGGGAGACGGGTAGAGCCTAGAAGTTTGGTGGTCCATTAGTCTAACCTAACTGATGAGCGACTGCAATGGTTAGCTATTTGTCAACTTGATACAACCTAGAATCACATAGGGAGAGTCCTCTCAGGGACTGTCTACTTCAGGGTGGCCTATGGGTGTGTCTGGAAGAGATTGTCTTGATAGCCTTAATTGATGTGGAGAGACCCACCCTAAATGTGGATGGCACCTTCTAGTAGTGGTCAAGATAAAGGGCCAGAGAAGAACAGCTTTGTCTTGTTTAGCCCACCATTTTGCTGGCGAGTTCACCTATCCTCTTACTGCCGTTGCTCATTGCTTTGCTGGTGTTAGAATCAACTTCTTCAGGCTTCTAACATGAACATCAGTGGTCCTTTTAGGAAGCCTCCAGGCCTTGGGCAACAGCCGAACAATTAGCACATTCTTGGCCTCTTCAGTGCAAGCTTGTGCTGTTGGACTACCCCGACGATCATGTAAGCCAATCTAGCAAGTTCTCTTTCAGCATATACTCATCCCATTGGCTGTGTTCCTCTAGAGAACCCTAATTAATATAGAGACCATGTCTTAAACAAATTAGATGGTGCCTCAGGAGTGGCACTCAAGGTTGTCCTTTGACTTCTGGGCATACATATACATGCATTGCCACACAGATCTCACACACACACACACACACACACACACACACACACACACACACATGCAGTCTATCAGTCTATCCATCAGTTGTCCAGTGGAGAAAAAGCAGAAAGAGAATATGTTCAATCTAATGCCAGTACTGATATGATAAAGTCCCTGGAGGGGCATGGGATTGTCCTTGGGAGTGACCAGGAGACAAAGATACTCTTCAAAGAACAGCCCCAGGCATGCTGTCAGCAGGCAAGCGTCCCGTCACAGAGCTGCACAGAGCTGGAAGTAGATTCTGAAGCAGTCACTGTATCCCCTCCAGCTGCTCTTTGTCAAGCATTCGGTGTCTAAGGTCGTGAAAATGACTGGTTGCTTCGGAAAAGTTAAGCGAGATCATAGACTCAAAGGTCTTAGTACGAGAAGGGTCTAACACTCACTGATTCTTGCTATGTTAAAGTCTTGGCTTAAAATTCAGTTGCAGGGAAAACCATCACATTTGCTTCTGGTAAAGATGCAGCAGTGATTGACGGACTTGGTGTTTGGACCCTTTGCAGCGTGCAGGGGAGGCCATCTTCAGGCCTTTAGTTCAGCGATCACAGGGCAAGCCTGGCAGCTTAGCTGTTCGTTGCCGAGAGCCAACGGACCCTTCAGCTCTCTGCTTTTATTATCTGGGAGCTTGTTATTCCTAGGGAGGCCGTATAAAGCGGAGCATACTGTAACAGCACTGGCGGTGTTTCCTGACTCCCCTGACTGTGCTGGGGTCTATTAGACACTTTTCTTGTTGCCATAAGCACAGAAGTCACTAACACACAGAGAAAGGTTTACTTTGGCTCATGATTTTAGCCATCATGGCAGGGAAGGCATGGCAGGGTGAATGACACCAGGCCAGAACCAGGGCAGATAGAATCTTTAAAGGCTCACGCCTAGTGACCTATGTCCACCACCCTGGCCAGCTCCTAAAGGGTCCTTAGCCTTCACCCTCATGTCCCAAGGTAGAGACTCAATGTTCAAAATGGCCAGTTGGGGAGCTTTCAGACTGAAATCCCAACAGCCTGCCTGTTCTGCCACTTGAGCTCTTTGCTCGGGTCAGGCTTGGCCAGTTCCATGCGAGTTGGTTTCTAGCCCTCCAAGTTGTGTAAGGGTGTTTGTCTTGGCCATCCTGGTGCTGACCAAGAAGATTAGGGGGAAGTCACAGCCTGAGACTCATGTTGACAACGCTCGCTCCGATCTCGGTGTGGAAAAGGTCCAGTGCAGACAAAATGGTGCCTACTCAGGAACCTGAGGCAGGAGGACTGTTTGATCTCAGAAGTTGGAAGCCAGTCTGGGCAAGACAGCTAGACTCTGTTTCAAACCCAACCAAAGGACTAAGGGTCACCTGGTCAGATTATCACTTGGCCTTGTAAATACAAAGACTTGAGTTGGATAATTGGAACCCAAGTAAAAATGCAGCGTGTGCCGGGAGGCAGAGTCAGGAGGACCCTTGGGTCCACTTGCTGGCCAGCCAGTTTAATCTAGTTAGTGAACTCTAGGCCAGTGACAGATGCTCTAAGGAGGTGGGATGGTGTTCCTGATGACACTCGAGACTATCCCCCAGCCTCCACACACACATATGTATTCATATGTATTTATGCCCCTCACACATACCTGCACACACAAGAATATACATACAGATGCACACATGCAGGGAAAAGAAAACATAGCCATCATGAGAAAGCTGGAGTGGCTGTCCTAATGTCAGACAAAATAAACACCACGTCAAATGGTATGAATAGAAATAAAGAGGTATATTTATTTATTTGTTTAAAGAGAAAATGCATGTGACGACCCCCTCCACCAAAGCTTAGATCTCTGATTCTGCTGCTTGGAGAAGTGCTACAGGCCACCGGAAATGGACATCAGAAAATAAGCTAGAGAAACTGGGGTGCCCCACATTTCTATGGTAAAGGTGGTGTTCATTGACTCTTCTTCCCGTCACACCCTCTGCCTGGCAGCCAGTCTCTGTTGGTAATTCACTGTGACTAAGTTCAAAGGCAGACGCAGAGCTAAACAAACAATGCTGGTTTGCTGTATCAAAAGGTTTTTAGTATGTATTTTGCCTGCTTCACAGAAACACAATCCAAGAGTATAAATTCCTTCCTTTGGAAGCCTGTGGTTCCATTTCTAAGAGTATTTAAAAATAAATACATTCTAAGTGTGTTATTATTGTCTGAACGAGCTCTATTGCCTTTATCTCCAGTGTGATCTTGCCATGAGCAAGCCAAGGAGGAGATATTTTTGTGTGTTTCGATACGTGATTTTGGGACCATAAATGGTTCTAAGAAAATGAGGATTTTATGTGCTTTAATTTTTTTCCTCAAAATTTCCATTCCCTCCCACACTTATGCACACAAAACCCAAGCCATAAAAAGGTGTTTTTTCAATAGCTCCTCAGTTCTCCGCTATGTTATATTTCCAGGCCAGATTACAGAAATAACAAAGCTCTGACTGACAGAGTAACTTATCACCTAGGCCACAAATCTTCATCTTTGGAAGAAAAAAATGAATCAGTATAGTTTGGGGACCACTGGCCTTGAGTGTTTTGGGTGGTCTGTCTACTCTGAACCCTGGCTTTGGATCTTGGTGAAGGAGTAATCTAGCAAGTGGAATCTTCACGTGCCAGCTGTCTCCCTTGCCCACCAAGGATGCTGGCTCCCTCATCTGTTTGAAGGCATAGTAAAGAGAAGCTCTTTGTTTTGATTTTTGTATGCACCATGTATGTTTTAACCTACATGCGTGTCTACTCCCCCCCCATTAATTCATCATTTGTGTCAAGTGATTCTGAGAAGAACTTGGAATCTAGCAGACTGCCTGGCTGATATTCCATTTATGCTTGGTAACTGTAAACCTTGGGCAAGACTGTGCCTCAATTTCTTCATCTATATAATGGAGTTGAGAAGAGGATGGGTAGTTTTGAGACTTACTTGAGTCACATAAAAGGAGGTGTTTAGACTATCATTAGACTTGTAGCTAATACTGTATAAGTGTTTGTATTGATTGCTGTTGTGACAAGTGCCAGCTCTGACTTACAATTTGGGTACCCAAGTGTTTAGTTACTTTTCCTCATTGTGAGCACATGCACACACATGCACAGGCACAGGGCAGTCTAAGGTGTGAGCACATGCACAGACACATGGCAGTCTAGGGTGTGAGCACATGCACACACATGCTCAGGCACAGGACAGTCTAGGGTGTGAGCACATGTGCACTCGTGCAGACACAGGGCAGTCTAAAGTGTGAGCATGTGCACACACATGTGCAAGCACAGGGCAGTCTAAGGTGTGAGCACGTGCACACACACGTGCAGGACCAGGGCACTCTAGAGTGTTGGTTCTCACTTTCCACCTGGTTTGAGACATAGTCTGTCTCTTGTTCACTGATGCATTTCCCTGGCCGGCCGGCCCAAAAGCTATCAGGGTTTCTCCAGGATCCTCTGCCTCCTATTTCACCATACATCTCACCATAGGAGTGCTGGGGTCACACATGTGCTATTGTACCTGGCTTTATGCAGGTTCTAGAACCTATGCTCAAATCTGCACACTAGTGCAGCAAATGGCCTCTGAGCCATTTGTCTCCCCAGACAGGCAGGCACTTCCCTTCTAATGTCTCAGCGCTGTCTCTGCCCAAACCTAGTGGACCTGCGTTAGCGCACTCAGCTTTGGCGCTGTGGCCTTTTAGGCCAGATAATTGTCATATTATGCACCGTCGGCAGCCTCCCTGCTTTCTGCCCACTGGGTGCTGGTAAGATGTTCTTCCAGTTATGACAACCAAGTGTCTAGTGACATTTGCAGATGTCCCCTGGGGAAGGCTACATGCTCTTAAAATTAGAATCCCCCACCTTAAAGCATCGTCACTTCTGTAGACACAGCACCGTGGACCCTGCTTCCTGGGGAGGGTGCTGTTGGCATACTGCTGTCATCTTCTTGGGCCTGGGCTTGAAGAACCATGTTACAAGTGCCCCTTAAAGCAATGTTTGAAAAAAGCAGGGTACTTTCTAATGTACTTCATAGGAAGGCCTCTTTCAAGTGTCCTCCTCAGGGCTGGCAAGATGGCTCAGAGAGTAGAGGTGCTTGCTACTAAGCCCAATGACCTGAGTTCGATACCTGTGACCTCCATGGTGGAAGGAGAGAACTGACTGCCAACAGTTTGACTTCCATATTCCCATGCTATATACCATATATACATGGACACACACACACACATACACTTTTAATAAATAATTAAAATCAGTGTCCTCTTCCTTGTAAACCTTTCAGCTTCTCTGGAAAAGACAGGGGATGACAGGTCTTCCTAGGACATCATTCAGACCTACTCTCAGAAACAAATTCCACCCGGTACAACTTGAAGAGTTTGCTGCTGAGCATTAGTGGGGGAAAGAAGGTAGGATCCAGAGCCATGCACTTGGGAATGTGCACTATGTGAGATGGGCTAGCCATGGACCTTGTCCAGACCTCTTTCCCCTGCTGAGAGTGAGCTCCGGTGGCTTAGCCAGCAGACCCTTGGGCCCACGGGTGGTGATGGTTGGCTGCTGGTGTTTCATATTCACCTTCAAGAACAGACGGTTTTCTGTGTTATTGACAAAGAAATCTCAGTCTGAAGACATAAAGTCCTTGCTACCAAGCAGTAGAAACCTCTTTAGTATTGTTGTTCTTGTTTATGTGCAGTTACATAAGACCATTTTCAAGCACGTATATATACGTGTGTGTATATATATATGTGTGTGTGTGTGAGATATATATATATATATATATATATTACTTTGGGCATATCTCCCCATACTCCTGCACCCTCCCTCACTTGCTCCACTCTTTCCCCTGAGTCCCCTTTGTCCTCCACACAGTTTTGCATCTACTTTATGTCATTGGTACAAATGTAGTTTTGCATATTTATAAGGTCTAGGGCCTGCAAATTAGAGAAAGCATAGGATGTTTGTCTTCTTGGACTCAGTTCACCTAACATGGTCATCTCTACTTAGGCCCATCTCTCTGCAAATGACATAACTTCATTCTTCTTTATGACTGGAAAATCCCATTGTGTGTGTTCACCACATTTCCCCATCTGTCCTTCTGTTGATGGGCACATAGGTTGGTTCCACTCTTCCGCTGCTGTGAACAGGGTTGCAGTTGACATGGATGGGCGAGTGTCTCTGTGATGTGCTGACTTTGGATGAACACTGAGACGTGGAATAGCTGGGTCATATGAGAGTTTGAGACAGGGCTGGGGAAATGGCTCAGGTGGAAAAGTGTTGGCAACTGTGAGGACCTGAGTTCAATCGTGTAAGAAAGCCAGGTGTCGTCCCAGCAATGGTGAGATGGGAGGCCAAGTGGGCGGCTCCCTGGAGCTTGCTGGCCAGCTAGCCTAGCATACCTGGTTAATGTAATGAGAGACTCTGTTTGTAAGGAGAAGTGAAGCACCTGAGGTGGCCTCTGACTTCTACATGCACACATGCATGCATATATGTCGTTATCCACCACCATGCAAAGATTTATACACATACAAAGAACTTAGGACAGAAAAGGGGTAATGCCTAATGTCAAGGTCCTTTACTGGAATTGAATATACTGACTGTTGTTCGGAATGCACTGACTTTTGGAGGTCTTGTGTCTTTTTCTCTTTGATCCACCAGTAGTTTGTTTTACAAGGTAATGATTTAAACCATGATTTAAGCCCATGAGTCACCTGATTCTTCCTTGGCCTATCCCTCTTTTTAATGAGCCCCCATGGATCTTAATTTTCTACTCTATATTATAACCTTTGGCTTTGATATGTATTATAACCCTTTGTCTTCTTATGTTTATGTTATTTTTATTTCTATGTGTAGGTCTGTATAAGTATCCGCTGTGTGTGAGCTGGTGCCGTTAGAGGTCAGCTGAAGCTTCAGGAAGCTGTAGCTGCCCAACATGGGTGCTGAGAACCAAACTCTAGTTCTCTGGAAGAGTAGCAAGTGCTCTCAACCACTGAGAGCAGCCCTGTATTGTCTTCATGGTTTTAAACACACACACACACACACACACACACCAAACAAACAACCCCCACACCCAGCACCCATGGAAAGCATACAGAGACAATGGAGGTCCTAAAATGTCTGAGGACAGATGAGTGACAGAGTCTCTGAGCCTCCTTCTGAGTAGCGAGGACAGCATTCTGTCCTCACCCTCCATGTGCCTCCCGTACTGCTCACATGGAGACACATCATGTAGACACAGGGCTCCCGGGAGGCGGGCTCAGAGCCCCTGATGGATGCGCTCATCGGTTTGAACAATGCGCGAGGGTGAGCGAGCATGCATGAGTACAGGGCCTAGATGAGGACGGCAGGAAAAGTGGCTTGCAGCAAGTGGCTACCCTCTGGCTGGACACTGGGATCACAAGAGAGGGTAGTGGTAAGTATGGGTCTCCATGCCCAGTACCTAAGTATTTATCCTCACGGCACCTCTGCATGGCAGGGACTGCTGCTATTCTTGTTAACAGATGAGGGAATGGAAGTTCAAAGAAGCCTCCAGGCAGAATCCTGAAAGCCAGGTACAAATGATTCAGGGGGCAGGTCTGAAAAAAAAATAAATTAGAAGGCACATTGAAAGGACTGCCAGCAAGATGGCTTATCACCAAGACTGACAGTCTGAGTTCTAGCCTCCTGGACCCACAGAACTGGCCTCTGAAAAGTTTCCCCCCACCTTCCACATATGTGTGGTGCCCCCATAAATACATAAAAGAATAAGTAATTGTAACTGTACATTTCTTTCCCACCTGTCAGTTCCCAAATAGCCATCTGAGGCTTAATATTAATCATAAACTGTTAGGCCTGTTAGATCAGGCTTATTTTTAACTAGCTCTTACAAATTAAATTAACCCATTTCTATTATTCTGTATTTTACCATGAGACTTTCTTGATTCTCCCTTGATTCCACTTTCTTTCTCCCTCTATCTCTGCTTGGATTTCCTACCTAGATATATTCTGCTCTGACATAGGCCAAAGAATATTCTTTATTAACCAATGGTAATAAAACATATTCACAGCATACAGAGGGGAATCCCACATCAAATAATTGTAATAAAGAATTATCCAAAGAAAAGAAGGAGAAGTGATTCGGGGATAAGGGACCAGCAAACACCAAGATTTGAAACAAATGAATGAAATGGTCTTTGTGTTCCCAGGGGGCAGTGTGACTGAGGCCCTTGAGCCTCATTTGTAGGGTCTGGACATCATGTGATTTGCTCTCTTGGAAAAGTCACCTGGGCCTCTCCACCTGGTGCCTCACCTCTCCTCCCTCCTCAGGAGGTGAGGCCACTTGATTGTGTAATGTCATCGTCCCATGACTGGGGAGATAACCCAGTTTGAATGTGGTTATTTATGTGACTCTGAGCCGAGTCTCAAAGAGGACCATAAGAGCTGGATTTCTCTGGGAAAGTTGGGGGCGGGCAGGACCTGCTGATCACTGAGTCCTCCAAGCTGCTTCTCAAGTGATGTTGGGCAAGTCACTTCTGCTCCACGTGTTTGCTCTGTCTCTTGTTTACCCTGAAAGCAAGAGTGTGGCTGTTCCCAGAAGCAGAACCTACCATGGAGCCTGCTGAAGTGGAACGCCAGTTACTGCAAGACCAGTTACTGCAAGGCTTTGCAGGTAGTGCATTATTACAAGTGAAGCCCTCTAACTACCTAGTGAAAAGTTCAGGCAAGTCCAACCTTTGGCTCACAGATAACTTTGGGTGAGGCCTAACACAAAAACCATAAGCTTACTTAAAACATTGTGTAACGATTTGTTGGTGTGATTCATTTTTGTAACTCAGCTGCCCTGTTCTTGAGTGTGTGCCTCATAGGCCGCAGCATCTTTGTTGCAGTGTCTCTACAGGATATACCTGTGCAGCCCCAAAGTCAAATTTCCCAAAGTTGTCCTCATTGCCTCTGTCCTTGTCTTCAGACTTGTCAGGTGGTGGCTGTAGTAGGAGACTTATCCTGGCCTCCATTGCTTCACAGCACACGGTCTAGATAAGACCAAACCAGAAACAGGATGCTTTTCTGCAAGCGAGGCACGGCTGTGTTTCCTCCGCAAGGAAAGCAAGTGGAGCGAGAACAAACCAAGCCAGGATCCCTAATTGAGCCTCTTGCCCCATGCCTTCTTTGCAAGGGCTGATCGCCAGCACCAGACAGGGAAGGCTGATGGCTATATTGAAATATTTGCTAATAGGCAAGGCCTTCCCTTCCTCCATCCTTTCTCCTCCACTAAAGCCTTTCTAGAAAACAGGGCAAAAGCCGTGAGCGGAAGTGGCCTTCTCTGTGCAGCCCCAATTACCCCTTGTGTTTTTGTCACTGTAGACCTGCCTATAAGGTGCCCCAGGGTGATCCCGCCTGATTGACTTGCCCATTGTCCTTCCCCTGGAGCTAGAAAACAGCCCTGGAAAAGCAGCTTGTTGGGATGGAAGGGGCCCTGGTTAACAATGCTAACGCTTGCCAGGCGCTGGACCGTTTAGTCTCTCCAAGATGTGTCCGTCCAACGACAGCGACTTTGAAAGGACTATGGCTGTGGAATTACAGACAGATGCTTAGCTGGCCATGGGTAAATATTAAATTATATTAAACTATGCAAACTGCGTCTCTCGTGCAAGGCTTGCCTCAACCTTACGTCAGCCTTTACATTTGCATCTCTATAGAGAATAAAATAAAAGCAGCGTGTAGCTTGCTCATTTCTATTCATAACTGCGAGCTGTGAGCTTTGGGCATTCTGGCTGCCCTCTACCCTGCACAGTGCAGGCCAGATGATTCCTAAACTTTCAAGGGGTTTAGAGTTTCCTGCCTGCCCCTTTGTCAACTCAGGTTTGTAAGGTCCAGGGACTGAAAGGGTTAGATACCATATAGGACTCACTGGACGGCAACTTGACATCTGGGGCAATCCTGGTTTATGCCTGCAAGCCTGATATGATTATTAATACCACCCCTTTCCTCTTAGAAGGGACCTAGTTTGATGGTGAATTGCAGTTATCCTGTTCATGCCTGTTAACTGCTTCTGAGTTAGAAGGGGTGGGCAGTTTGTCATGTGGAATCTTTTTTATTATTTTTTGTAGAAAACAAACTATCTTCTTTCATTTATATACCAATCCTAGTTCCCACTCCCTCCGCGCCTCCCATTCCCTCCACCTACCTCCTACCCCCCATCCACTCCTCAGAGAGGGTAAGGCACATTGCTTTGGGGAAGGTCCAAGGCCCTCCCTACTATCTAGGCTGAGCAAGGTATCCATCCAAAGAGAATGGGTTCCCAAGAAGACAGTACAAGCAGTAGGGGTAAATCCTGATGCCACTGCCAGTGGCCTCACAGTCTGCCCCAGCAATTCAACTTTAACCTACATTCAGAGGGACTAGTTTGGTCCTATGGGCTGTTTCCTTCCCTGTCCAGCTGGAGTTGGTGAGCTCCCATTAGCTCAGGTAGACTGTGTCAGTGGGTGTCACCATCATGGTCTTGACCTCTTTGCTCACATTCTCACTCCTTCCACTCTTCAACTGGACTTTGGGTGCTCAGTCCAGTGTTCCAATGCAAGTCTCTGCCTCTGTTTCTCTCAATTGCTGATAAAGGTTTTATAGTGGTATTTAAGACATTTATCAGTCTGACTACAGGGCAAGGCCAGTTCGGACACCCTCTCCTCTTCTGCTTAGGGTTTTAGCTGTCATGTGTAATTTTAAAGTGAGTTAGAGACCTGAGGTGGAGGGTGTAGCTGTCTAGAGGGGATAGGAGCCACCCAGGGCTGAGCTCGACTGGGGAAGGTTAGGCAGGCCTAGGGTGATTCAGAGGATGGAGACAGCTCAAACTAAGGGGTGGGGTAATAGTAGAGTAGAGTCTTGAACATCGCAGAGCTCTCCTCCGAGAGTTGAGAGCCTGCTGGAGAGTGGGAAGGACAGATCTAGGGACTGGGAGGGCAGATGGGGAACACATACTTCACCTTGACACCAGAAAGAGCTCTAGGGATTCTGACATGAGAAAACCAAGGGTGAAAGAAAGATTTAGGGATGGGGTGATGACTCCGTGGATGAGGGCTGGCTGCATGAGGACTGGAGTTGAGATCCTCAGAACCCAAGGAAAACCCAGGCAGGGTGGTGGCCATCTGTAACCTTGGTTCTCTGGCCGCAGTGGAATGGTATCCCCAAGACAAGATGGCTAGCTAGGATAGCTAGAATTGGTGAGTGTCAGGATACCGTGCCTTAGTAGACAAGGTAGGGAGACATTTATGGAGACAACCTCTGGCTTCCACAGACATGTGCAGCATGTATATGTAACCCCCACCCCCATCTGTGCACACACACACACACACACACACACACACACACACACACACACACCAGAAAAGAAAAGAAAACAAAAGGAAGATTCAGTCTGTCCTCGTCTTGATGGTCACTCAACCACCTGCCAATGACCAACAGGATTTGACCCATGGTGACTGCCTCTGCCTATTCTCCACTAGCTAGCCACTGCCTGACCCTCTCCCATGTCCCATGCCATTAACTAGGGCAATTAAAGATTTTTACACACGACTTCATGTGGCAAATAGATGTTCTGGTCTCTTGATTTCCGCTGAGCAGAAACTCCCAGCCAAGAGTCGACATGAGCCTGCTGTTTCAACAGGGGTTGGAATGATTATTTCAACATGATTTCTGACAGGAAAATAAAACTCAAAAGGACTCATTTCCAGGAGCCTGTGGCGAAGTCAGAACACGCTCAGTCCCCCAGGGGCCATCAGGGAAAGGCTCTGTGGGGTGTTTCTCCGCGCTTTGGGTGGTGATCTTCTTATTCGGATATACTGGGCTATCTGGATCAGAGCAAAAGCTCCACATGCTTGCTCCCATCCTCCCTCCTTCCCTCCTCCTTCCTCTCCATCTCTCTGTTCTTCCTCCCCCCTGTCTCCTGTCTCCTTCCTCCCTTCCCTGCCTTTTCCCCTTCTCCCTCCTTCTCTCTCCCCCCCCCCACTTTTCCTTTTGCCCCTCCCTCTTCCTTCCTCCCCTTTCTTCCCTCTCTTTCCTCCCTTCCCCCATTTCTCTCTTTCTGTTGCTTTCTCTTTTCCCTTCATTTCTCTTTCCCTCTTTCCCTACCCATATCCCTTCTTTTCCCCTTTCTTTTTTCTTTTTAGGGGATTTCATTTTGCTTCTGAGACAGGGTCCCAAGTCAGCCTGGAACTCACTGTCCGCTTGCTCCTGCCTGCTCAATGCTGAGGTTACAAGTACATACTGGCTTGTCCAATGCTTTATTACTTCCTAGTAAGGTCATCCCATGCCAATTCTAGGGTCATACTGTAAGCAATACACTGTCATTTTCTGGCCTCACAGCAGTGTGGTATTCATGGTCAAGGCACCCTTGTTTTACAGAGGGAGAAAATAAGCTTCAAGGAGTTTAGGGATCAGTTACAGGTGTTGTTGAGCCCATTTCCAGGGTGGTTGTCATCCAGCAGGGTTCTCTGAATATTCCTAGGCATTCTACTGACAGAGCAATGTGGGTTTCTCTCTCATGCATGTGAGTGATCTCTGCTGAAGCAACGCAGGGGCCTCTACTCTGCCTTCAGAGTTCAATTCGGTGAGCGTTGGTGGATCTTGACCCTTTGAGGTTTTTGTTTTTTGTTTTCTGGCTCCTAGAGTACCCATTCTTCAAATGTAGCAGGTGGAAGCTCCTCCTGGAGATGAGAGCCTCCAACAGCCCTACAGCGGATCTGAAAGTTTGCATCTTATGGGGTTGGTGCTGATGGCTGCGGTGCATAGTCAGAGCTGCTTCCCTGGGTGCCGTTGGAGCTCCTCCAAGCCGGCAGCTGCTGAACGGTGGGCTCCTGGACTTGTAGTGCTCAGCAGGCTTGAGTCTGCTTAGTGGAGGCTGTGATAGGATTAGAGATGCCAGACAGAGGATGGCCGAGTCCCAGCCACTCCTCCTTCCCAGCTCGGGGTAGACATCACTCATCAGTAGTCTTCTTAGCTGCACTCTGGCTCAGAGACCCTCGCTTTTCCCTGTAGCCATCATCAACACCACCCAGATTGGGTTGGGTCTTGAGTTTTGGTGTTTGCTGAATTAGACAGACAAAGAGCCCATTCAAAATCAATCCTCTGAAATGTCTGTAGAACTTGTATCTCAAGTTCATGAGGGAGTTCTTGGTCTTGACTGCAGGCTAGCATCATTAAGAGGACTGAAAAAACTCCATCTGTGCGGGGCCACTTCTAGGCCAATGGGATACCAGTGTCTGGAGGTGGAATTGTGACTAGGCGGCCTGAAGCACATTGTGCATGATTCTAAGGTTCAGACAGACTGGGAATGTGGGTCGGAGGCACCTGCCTAGAGCACGTGCTACTAGAAGCTGTCTTACCAACTCACGGTACTCCCTCCTGAAGATCCCACTGCTCAGCCACCCCTCCATGCATCCTTTTCTATCAGACAGAGCAGAAGGGAACCCAAAGACCGTGCACTTACCCTCTTTTGCCTTCAAGGCCTCCCGAGAGGAGGATGGAATGAGTGACAGCCACCAGTGTCACGATTGTCAGAAGGGAGTCACAGTCTTGGAGCAGAGCCCAAGGCACTGAATGCTAGCAGTAGCAGCTGCCGTTTATCCACAGCCTGGGAGATGAGTGGAGTCCCCTGGAGAGGAAGTGTCTTTCAAGCCTGCTTTCCACCCTGTTGTTTTTGCTGACCCACTTTCTCCTTCGTGGCCACTTCTCGTGCTTCATGAAAATGACCCTTTTGGAAGTCACCAGTTCCTCCTCAGCAGCACTCAGCTTTGGACCTAGGATTCCATCAAGCATTTTCTCTGCCTCGCATAGCTGAATGTGCTTGCCTTTGTTGTAGTCCTTCTGTTTTCTTTCCTTGTATTGTTGCTGTCTCCTGCCTGGACATGGAGACTTTTCTCAGTGTCCCCTAGCACCTCTCAGACACACCACCCTTCCCCGGGATGGATCTCTTCTTCCAGGATGGATCCCTTCCTCCGTGATGCTGTCCTGGTTATCTCCGGAGCCTCAGCCCCTCCGCAGAAGCTCTGAACAGAGTATTCTCTTTTTTTTATTGTTTTAATTAAGTTATATATTTTTCTCTGCTCCCCTCCCCTCCTACACTCTCCCATGGTCCACATGCTCACAATTTACTCAGGAGATCTTGTCTTTTTCTACTTCCCATGTACATTAGATCCATGTATTCTCTCTTAGGGTCCTCATTGTTATCTAGGTTCTCTGGGAATGTGAATTGTAGGCCAGTTTTTGTTTTGTTTTGTTTGCTTTATGTCTAAAAACCACTATGACTGAGCACATATGATATTTGTCTTTCTGGGTCTGGGCTACCTCACTCAATATGATGTTTTCTAGGAACATCCATTTGCCCACAAATTTCAAGACATTGTTTTTTCTTGCTGTGTAGTACTCCATTGTGTAAATGTACCACATTTTCCTTATCCATTCTTTGGTTGAGGGGCATTTAGGTTGTTTCCAGGTTCTGGATATGACAAACATTGCTGCTATGAACATAGTTGAGCACATGTCCTTGTGGCACAATTGAGCATCCTTTGGATATATACCTAAAAGTGATATTGCTGGGTCTTGAGTTTGGTAGTTTCTTAATTTTCTGAGAAATCACCACACTGATGTCCAAAGTGGCTGTACCAGCTTGCACTCCCATCAGCAATGCAGAAGTGTTCCCATTTCCCTACAACCTCTCCAGCATAAGTTGTCAGCAGTGTCTTTGATCTTGGCCATTCTTACAGGTATAAGATGGAATCTCAGAGTTGTTTTGATTTGTACTTCTCTGATGGCTTAAGGATGTTGAGCATGTTTTTAAATGTCTTTCAGCCATTATAGATTCCTCTGTTGAGACTTCTCTGTTTAGGTCTGTACCCCTTTTTATGAGGCTACAATTACCCTGATACCCAAATCACACAAATACTCAACCATTCTCAGTCATGAACATTAATGCAAAAATACTCGATAAAATACTGGCAAGCTGAATCCAAGAACATATCAGAAAAATTATCCACCATGATCAAGTCAGCTTCATCCCAGAGATGTAGGAATGGTTCAACATAATGAAAATCGGTCAATGTAATCTACCATATAAACAAACTGAAACAAACAAACAAACAAACACATGATCATCTCATTAGATGCTGAAAAAGCCTTCAGCAAAATACAACATCCCTTCATGGTAAAGATCTTGGAGAGAGCAGAGATACAAGGAACATACCTAAACATAATAAAGGCAATATACAGAAAGCCAGCAGCCAACATCAAACCAAATGGAGAGAAACTCAAAGTGATCCCACTGAAATCAGGAACAAGACAAGATTATCCACTTTTTCCACATCTATTTAATATAATTCTTGAGGTCCTAGCTAGAGCAATAAGACAACAAAAGGAGATCAAGGGGATACAAATTGGAAAAGAAGAAGTGAAACTCTCATTATTTGCTGATGATAAGGTAGTTTACATAAGCGACCCCAAAAATTCTACCAAGGAACTTCTACAGCTCATAAACACATTCAGTAATGTAGCAGGATACAAGATTAACAGAATATTGTTTTGTGTTCACCAAATTGACCTTATCTTTTAACTTTGTGGTGTGTGTTTGTGTGTGTGTGTGTGTGTGTGTACTGGGAATTGAACATAGGGTCTCACACATCCTAAGCAAGCATTCTGTCACTGAGTTACATTCCTAGCCCATTTTTTTTATTTTCCTTAGGGTATGACCATCTCTTCTAATCTCCCAGGTCTGGGATCCTAGCTGTGTTGAGCCCTACTTTCTGGCCAGTAACCATGTGTGGTCCATTTCCCCTTCAGCTTCCTCTCACGCCTGTCATCCTTGTCTTGGCCTCTGCTGCCTCCTTGTTGTCAGTCTTCCAGCAGCCGCTCACTTCATCTCCCTTCTCTACATTTCTTTCAAGAGTCCTGTTTATAATACGCGTTTTCTCCGCTCCCTGGCTAAAGATGTCTATCGAGTGCCTCTTTGTTCCAGACTCGATGCTAAGTACAGTATGTTTGCAGAGGCAGCTGCCTCACACCATCCTTAGGAGTCAGCAGACACCGTTATTGTCGTCATCTGTTTTGCCTCTGAGGAGACACACTGGAGGTAATCTGGAACGTTGTAAACGGTGGTGCAGAAACTCCAGTTGACTCTGGGATCTGAGTCTTTAATTGTATGTGCTATCCTCAGCTACCACATATGCCTGCTTTTCCCACTCCTGTGGCTATTAGTACAGGTGAAGACCAAGCTCCTGGGATTAGTCCATAGACTTTTCTAGTCCTGTCCTAGTCCCGTCCTAGCCCACCTTTGCAATCTCATCTCCTTCCATCCTTCTCTGGAGGAGTCGGTTCCATGCACAGGATCATTCTTTATCTCCTCTAACTTCTGCCTAAATTCTTGGCGCAATCCATACTCTAGAGGTGACGTGGCTTCTTCATCCTTGCATGCTGTCTGAATTTTGTAAGTCTTTGCAGTATGGTGGCGTGTGTTTTGAGTGCCCTTGGTGAATTTTAATATGAATCTGTTGTTGAGATTGCTTTTTCAGGTATTCCAGTGTTCAGCCCCAGCAGGGTCATAAACCCTCTAGGACAGCAAATGTGTCACAGACTTACCTCAGTGTCCCACAGTTTCTAGCATGCTTCAGATCAGAGCTGAGCATTTTGATTTTATCCCTTCATCAGTCACATACAGCTAGTCTGTATGCAGGATGATGTCTGTGGGGATATGAGACTCTGCCCCATCCACTGGGGGCTATTCTGCTAAGGTACCCCAGCCCCCTATCAGCCCTCCACACAGCTCTAATTGCTTGCTAGATTAGTTTTCCCTCCTTCCTGGGAATCCCTTTTCTTCGTCTATTTCTGGTTTCAAAGTTGAGGTAACTGGAGCCTTGACTGTACACCAGGGAGGTTTAGGAAAGATGTGAGCAGTGAGACCTCCCCAGCCAGACATGGCTGCAAACCTCAGACTGACTGCACTTTGCCATGGGATGGGTGGGACCCTGGGGGATGCTCCACACTTCCCGCATCTTCTCCAGAGCCTGGGCCAGCTCTAGGAGTGAGTATCAGTGCAGCCCTCAAATGATCCTCTGGCCTGGGTCTTAGTCAAGCTGCTTGGTGTGCTTGGTGATAAGGGTGACAGTGGGGATAAGCCTCACCATGAACAGCAGTCCGTGCTGAGCAGCACCGTGTTAAGAGGCTCAGCACTGATGCTCAGTGTTCTAATATACGACACTTAGGATTTCCACATGCTTCCACTGCTTGATCTTTGACTCTAGGTCAGTGTTCCCGAATCTTGTTCCTCGAAAGAAGAATTGCTGGGGTTACCGAAGCTTTGTCTGTCTGGGTTCTGCTTTCTGTCTCTCTTTAGTAGATAATAAAAACAATGCTCCCATCTCTAGTCTGCAGACTCAGGTAGCGTTTCTCCTCACATTTGGCTTAGCCTAGTTGGCTGCCAGAGTTAATAACAACCTGGTTACTCAAATAGTGCTAAGGTCACTGCAGATGACTTTAGAGGTAAATAGCCTGCCACCTCTACATTCTGCCTTGGGGTGAATTTTTATCCCCCCCCCCATCCCACACTGCTGCTCGCCCCACCCCTGCCCTGGCATCAGGGGAACCTTTGGCTATGTGAGGCTTCTGCCTCCCTAGTCACCTGTTCTGTGACTCTGTGGGCTTGCTGAATCTGGCTCCTCTTTGTCACTCATTCTCATGACATCTAAGACATGGGCCTGAGTGTAGCCATGCTTAGAGAGACGCCTACAACCCCATTTGGATCTTCCCAGTCCTCTGCAATGGCCTGGCTTATGGTACCCTTTAAGTTCTTCAAAAACTGTACATCCCTCTGACTTCTGGACCGTTTCTGCAGTGTCCTCTGGGGGCTTCTATATGCAGTGTCTGCTTTGCAGTATCCAATCCAGTGTGTTCTCTGGAAACTGTGGGTAATTATTACCCTGTGGAATGTTCTACAGAGAGTTTGAGTTGGAAGAACTGCCTAAGGGGTAGAAATAAGACGTGGCATTATTTAGAGGTGGTGGAAACTGGGAGGTGGGGCTCCCTAGGAGCGTGCCCTTCAGGGGTGTGCCTTGTCCGTGGCTCCTTGCTTTCACTCCACATCCTGGCTGCTTTGAGGTTTTCCGTTTACTCCACCATCCACTTCTCCTGATGTCTGCGTCCCCTCAAAACCAGAGACGCAGAGCCAAGTGACTGTGATTAAACCTCTCAAACTATGAGCCTAATTCATCTTCCTTTCAGTTAATTTTCTCACACATTTTGCCTCAGCAATAAAAAAATAATGAGTAAAAATGCTGATAATAGTTATCAATTTTTGAGCTGTGAGTTGAATTCTATGCATGTATAATATCTTCCATATTTAATAGCTCCACAAGATGAACATGCTTAACCAGTAATGCAAACTAGACTTACTCACGCCAAATAGTTTCCATGGAGTCAGAGTTCATAAATGGCAGAAGCAGGATTTGGACCCAGGCTGAAGTAGGAGGGGCTTTTCACTATGGATTCTGAGACCCAAGCTAGGAGAGTTATAATAAAATTGAAACCAAGAAGACTTGATGAGTGGGTTTTTGGGTTTGAGGGGAAAGGAGACTGGAAAGGAAAAGTAAAGGCTCTGTTTTGAGCCTCGGATTTCAGGAGAGCATCGGAACTACCTGTGGATACCAACCTTCCCAAGGAGGAGGTGATCCTGAGGGGTCAGGTGTGAAGGTATTGAGATGAGTTTCAGAAAGGTTACAAGATGGTGTCAACAATGCTGTTTTCTCTGTTTACATTTGAAACAGACTGTGGACATTGGGATGCAGGAATATGAGAAAGAGAAAGCATGTTAAGGTAGGGGCGTCCGGCAGAAGTCACAAGAGGGAATGCAGAGAGGCCAGGGAGCCTAAGTTGGTATAGTCAGTGGGGCATCTGCTTCGTAGGTGGTCAGGATTGCCATGCATTTCAGAGTTGAGGCCAGTGTTCTGCATGAACTCAGGAGGGCTCAGTTCAACTCACCATGTGGTTGAGCGAAAGTGCCCCCAGGTGTCTGGCCTTGTGTCTGGAGCAGAGGGTTGAGAAAGACAAGTTTTTGCTCTGGAAAGCCGCAGGAACGAATCTTAAAACAGACCTAAGCTGACATGTGTGCATGTGTGTGCATGTGTGTATGTGCATGTGAGTAAAGGGAGCTTGATAGTCTGTCTCTTTGTAGCTGGCTAGATACCCCTGGGACCCAAGAACCTGGATAAGGAGGGTATTTGCTCTAGGTAGTGTTCATTGATCTTGTTCTCAGTGATACCCCACCATCTATTGATGTGATAACTGGTCCCTTCACATACAACTTTACATGCAACCCAGATATTACAGGACCCTGCTCCATATTTCATCAATCAGAGAGAAAGAAGTTCTTTCTTTTTAAAAATCTCAGCTGGCCAAACCTTGTTTGAACATCTTTACAGTTGACTTGGGCATCAAGTTTAATCAGCTAGCATAGTAGCAAGTTTAATTGACATGCATAGATTCCCTGGGAATTCCTGTCATCTGATTGTATTAGTCACTTTGTTGAAAAGCAGCTCATGTCAAACAACACCCACCAGTGATGGATCAAGAAGCAAGTGGCCTTCCCAAGCCCTTTATGCTGGTGCCAAGATACATTCAAGGCAGATTCCACGCGGAACTTGGCCTCCTTGCTTGCAAACTCCCCCTCCCCACCAGCCACTCTCTGGCAGTCTTTTCTCTTTGGATCTTTACTCTCTGGATTTTTATGGTTTACCATTTCTTCCTCAAGATGATATACTCAAGACATAACAAGAAAGCTGCACCCATAAAATCTCAACACTATGGCTGTCTTAACAAGGCCCGAACAATGACAATACCAGTTGACATGCCAATATGAATGGAGGCAACTAGTGACTGCTGAGAGAGGGAGAATTGGTCTTTTCCAGGGGTCAGCCGCACCCCCAGTTAGTTATCCATTACCAAAAAGTCAGCCCTGAAAACATACACATATACTAAATGGACTCAACAAGTTGTATTTATATATTTATGCATATATATACACACATAAAACAATAATAATATATAACAATAATAAAGAAAAAGAGATCATGAATTTGAGAGGGAGTTGGGGGTTGGAGGGAGGAGAGGGCAAAAATACTATAAACAGTATACATATATGATATTTAATAAATCTTTTTAAAAGGAAAATAGAATTTTACACTTGTGTTACAAAGGTTTTTTTTTTTTCCTCTCTTTGAGGATTTTAGTGAAGTATTTCTAATGGACACAAGGTAGAGTTTGGTAAAACTTAACGACATTGTGTTATTGGAAAGTTGATGCTGCTGGGGACAGGAGCAGGAAACAGAAACATTGATACTTTGCCCACGATCACCACCAAGGGCCACTGTAGCCGAGATGCCCTGTGAGTGGCAAACTCCACTGGAGCTGTGTGCACCCCGGGAAGCAGCTGCTGCTTCCGGGCCTCTCAGCAGTTTCCCTCTGGAATCTCTTTATGCCTAGTACCATGTGATAGTGACTGTTTGTTTTTAACCAGCTCTATTATATCCAGTCACAGTTGGAAGACTCATCTGGGGAATCAAATTCTGGGAAACACTTCTGAGTTGGTGCCTAATGATTCCCAGTGTAGCGTCATGTTGAAGTTCAAGAGTGACATCTAGTTTGGACTCCAGGTCTCAATAGAACCAATTTTAAGCTCTCAAAGTCATTACCAATAGCCTCAAGTAACTGGAAAGGAAGGAGAGGAGGTGAGGGGAGGGGAGGGGAGGGGTGGAGAGAAGAGGAGATGGGGAGAGAATAGGAGGAGGAGACAGAATACTTTCTATGAGGTAGAAGACAGGGCCAATGAGCAGAGGCTTATATAACGGTGCCTCTCCTCAGTTGGTCCTTTCAGTATCTGTGACCAGCCCATCAGTGCAGCAGCTTCTAAACAAGGGTGATGTTGACTTTGCAGGCTCAGGTTGGAATGACTGCTTTGTTCACGTTCTTTTTTATTTAAATTTTTTACCTTTTCGAGAACTTGATTTACATCCATAATAATATATTACTCCATCCCTACCCCCCAACTCTTTCTGTAATCTAGTATGGCTCATAAGTACATGTATTTAGAGTTAGCATTTGGGATTGGATAACCCATCAGGGATAACTCCTGGAGAAAACTAATTCTCTCTTTCTTGGTAGCCGTTGACTGTCTATAGCTTTCCGTCTTGGGATGGGGCCTTCCCCCATCCACACTGGCTTGTCAGCTGGTCTTATCATTATGCAGATATTGCTTAGGGAACCATATTGTCGAGATTGCATGGGCTATGGCTTCCCATTCCTATCTCGAACACACTATTAGCAGCAGGTATCCTGGTCTTCTGGACCCTACATTCTTTATGACCCCTCTTCTGTGATTTCCCATGAGCCTTGGATGGAGGGGCGGCACTGTAGATAATTCATTGAGGTCTAGGCACCTCACTGTCAATTATTCCCTGCATTTTGGATCAGTTGTGCATCTCTGTGCATCTTTTTCTTTTAAAAAAAAAAGAAAAAGCTTCTTTGATGAGAAGTGAAAGCTACATTTATCTGTGGCTATACAGATAAGATTTAGAATAAAGTTAGAAATTAAATTGGTTTAGAAGAATGGCCATAGTAAAGTCTCCTTTAGGATCTTTGGCTTCTCCAGCAATGTAGACTACTTTCCGTTAAACACACTGAATCTTGGATGCCAAGCAACTAGAAATCCTAAGGTATCTCCCACTTTCCCAGACTGGAACTGTCTGGCACACAGCAGAACCAGTTGCCTGCTTACTGCCTCCAAGGGCACCTTTGGTCTCCCATGTCATTGACTGTGTGCTTTGGAAATAGCTGTGGTTTCTAACACAGCGATGCTTCCTCTTCAGGGACTCCAGCCCCTAGTCTAGTTTCAACAATGACTTGCTCCGTCCCAAGACGTGGTTCTAGTTTCTCCCTGTCTAACGGACAGAGTGTTTGCATTTGCACGGGGTTTTTAATGGGCTGTGAGCGGTTGGCTCTGAGCAGGATTCTTGGTTCAGAGCCAGAGCGACTTGAAATGTTTGGGGAAGCCTGTGTTCTGTGGGGAGTTCAGGGCTCACTTGTGCCGCACACATGACCCATGTGAACCAGCAGATGGCTAAGAGTTCTTCCTTAGTGCCACCAGCGTGGCTAGAGGGTGGGCTTGTACCTCAACAAACAATGTGAGCAGGGCTACCTCTCCACGAATATCTGGAGCCAACAGTCTCAGATCATGCCAGAGAATGTTAAGAGCGGCTCCTTTGCTCATTCCAGAAGCAGTGGTGGGAGCTCCCAATTTGGCTGCATAGAATGCTCGAGATGGAAATACTTTGCAGGGAGTTTCTCTTTTAGGCAAGACCATACCTAAGCCTTTCCAGAAAGACAAATCTGCCCTGTGTTGCGCTGCCCTGAGGAGATGCCTATCGACCACTCTAGCCAATGTGGTGCTGGTGATCAAACCCAGGGGCTTTTGCATGCTTAGCAGGCAATCTCCCATTGAGCTGCATACACCCCACATGTGATACCCTTATCAACAGCCTGTTATCTTTCTGCTTATAGAATCTTCTTTATGACCCTGAGATCCTGTCGAGGGAGGTCATCTGTTTGGCTACGTCTCTCTTTGCTCGCTCATCTCAATATCAGCACCTGGGGCTGTGGCCAGGATAGCGAGGCACTTTTAAAAGGCTTCCATCCCACTGCCCGTGGCATGGGCACATACTTGCATGTGTGCACACACATGGCCTATGGGGTCTATCTGGACAATCATCAGAATGTGGCATTCTGTCTCAAAATATAACATTTTTAAATTGTCAATTAATTTTATTACTTAGATTGACATTAGAAGTAAGTAACACTGGGGAAATAGTCAACCCTTTTCAGAATGTTTAAGGACAGAAAAAAAACTTGTTGAAATTAAGAGTTTAGGAAGATGCCACATGCTTCCTTCTGGGATATCTGGGCCCTTTAGCACACCAATACAACCTGAGTTTGAGCATTCCAGGCCGTGGGCAGCTCTTGGCTGCAGGAGCTGGGAGACTGGAGTTTGAATTATGGCTATACTGTCTGCTAGCAGCCTGACCTTGGTGGATTCCAGCAACTTCTTTCTGGCTGTACAGAACATTAGGAGAGGAAAGAAACACAGTAGTGTAATTTTGTGTATGTATGACTATTTGTATGACTCTACGGTGTGGCTGTGTGTGAGACTCTGCTTATGTGTGTGACTATGGGTGTGATTGTGCATGTATGTGACTCTGTGCGTATGATTTTATGTGATTGTACATTTGTGACTGTGTAACCATATGTGTATGAGAGCATGTGTGTAGGTGTTTCTATGAATGTATATGTGTTTGCGACTCTATTTGTGTGTCTATGGGAGACTGTTTATATGTATAAACAGTATGTGCATTTTGTGTATGTGAGTATGTATGCGTGTGATGGGTGTGTGTGTGTGTGATTGTGTATGTGTGTGATTGTGTGTTCCCTTACATGTACTCACTTTTGGCTAGTTTGGCACTCATTGCTCTAGGAACCCTTATGAGGGGTGACATTTAGATTAATGTCCCAGTGATAAGAAGGGGAAACTCTGAGGAGTAAGTGGAGTTAATAAATGTTTGCCACATGGTAGAAATTTAACAAGTACCAGTTACCTCTCTTTCTTCAAGAACCAAAGTAGTGTGGCCAGCTAGAGGGCTCTGTGGGTAATGGTGCTGGCCCCTCAGCTTCACTACCTGAGTTTGATCCCCTGAACTTGTGTGGTTGAAGAAGAGAACAAACGCCCACAGGTTGTCTTCTGACTGATTTCCACACACACCCTGGCATGCGTGCAGCCACGCCTCCCTGCACAAGGTAAACAAATAGAATAAAAATTTAAGTGAGTAAAATAATCACAGAACCATCATTGAACCACAGGAAAACAGATTTAATGTTTTGTTAGATGTGATCGGAAGAGTCTCACAGCAGTTAACTGAATTTTGGAAATAATAGAGTTAGAAAATGCTTTGATAACCCCAAGTTACCATATTTCTTTCAGGAATGGCTGCTGAGTGTTTTTAAGTTTAGCATTTTCACTTTGATGATGGCTTGAAGATGCAGTCATCTTCGAAAATTCCAGAATGTCTTCATTTCAGTGAGAAAGAGTTTAAAGTTGTTTATGCCTCGCAGCCGCTAAAGATCTTGCCCTGCTGAGGACATGGATCGTTGCCCTGGCAACTCACCAGCAGTACATACGGTGGGAGTAGTATTGATGCTTCTCCACTCAACATCATGTAGACTTTGATTAACCTTATCGATCATCCTTCAAAGTAATGGGCCAGTGCTTTAAAATGTGGTCATTTTCGAAAAGAAAAAAGAATTAAATGATGCTACATCGTGTTCAAAGTCAGTGATCTAAATGCATCCTGTGGTTATATCCAATTGTAACTTTGTAGGTTTATCTATCTGCTACATTAATATATTGGAGCTGGGGAGATAGCTCAGTTGACAAATATCTTCATGCTTAGCAAGCATGAATTATGGTGGTACATAACATGATCCCAGTGATAGATGATATGATGGGAGATAGAGCCAGGTGGGTCTCTGGAATCCTGTGGGCCCCCTACCCTGGCTCTATGTCAAAGTTCTAGGCCAGTGAGAGACTCTGTCTCAAAGAAGGTAGAAGGCACATAAGGACTGACACCCAAAGTTAACCTCTGACCTCTACATTGCACACCTTGCATTTGCATCCCACAAGCAAAACATACACACAAATTGCTTACTATTGTTTATTTTTATTTGTTCTTATATCTGTGTTTATTTTATCACAGACTTGGTTATGGTTGTGTCAGAGCAATAAGTCTGAGAAATTGGTCACTGAATTTGGCCAGCAACCTGAGCTTTGGTGCACAAAAATAGAAATTATAGTAGAACACAGTGATGTATGCTCACAACACTGTGGGTACCTAAAGGGGAGAGCACCTGTCCTCCCCTGAGGGTTAGGGTGGTCGGCAAGGAGGGTGTGAAACTCAGAGTTTGGTACGTCTTAAAGATGAGCAGGCATTTGCCAGGTGAGATAAACTTTGGGGAGGAAGCTTTCTGCACAGGAGACTTGGCTGTTCAAGGCTTGCTGTGGTTGAGTAAACTCTTAGGAATCGGGATGTGCTGGCTGAGGAAGCTACAGGGATTGATGGAGGCCTAGGAATAAGGGCTCTGGGTAGTTGGATCTGGTTCCAGATGCAGGAAATGCTCAGAGAGGCCAGCCCACAGGGATTTGGAGGCTGTGGCTTGCAGAAATGATTCTCACAGTAGGGATGCAATTGCGGGATGGTTGTAGGGCAGATGCATGTAAGTGGAAGTGGGAGCTGACTAAAGCTATGGGCTAAGAGGATGGGGAGAGATGGAGTCTAGCACTATTTCTGAATAGGACGAGCTGGGATCTGTGGCCAGCTGGAGGAGGGAGATCGGTTGGGACTATGTGTTCACCCGGAAGACATTACCAAAAAAGTTCATTGCTATAATGGCAGCATTTCCCCCCAATTTGGATGGGGTGAGTAGATGAACAAGAATGGGTCCCTAACTCTTGGGGGGGGCAGAGAATGAAGAGAAGCCAACGAAAAGGTAACCAGAAGTTTGGGAGAAGAACCAAGACAATGTGGTGTCCCAGAGTCAAGGGGAGAGAAAGTTTCGTTTATCGAGCAGAGCTGGGGGTCAGATCCTGAGGGACTTGCTTTGGAAACAGAACTGTCATTTGGATTGTGAGTTTCCATCATTTAGGCAGAGGGAGCAAGGGGAACAGTAGAGGCATCTTCGATCCTCAGTCAAGTACTGAGCAGAGAAAGGAAGTATTTGACATTTCATAGATAAGCAAGCTTGGTAAGTTTCCATCCATACATCCATACTTCCGTCCATACATACACCGTACACTCAACATTCATCCCTTCTATTTATATACCCACCCACCTATCCATAGATCCTCCCATCTACTCCCCACCCATCATTCAGTCCATCCACCTTCCTATCCATTCATCCACTCAGTATTTCCCTAGGGCCCACAAGATGACAGATTGCACCTGAGATCTTATTAAAGAGAATGTGTTGACTACAAAGATAAAATAAATCATAATCTGCCTCGAGGAGCTTGCCGTGTTGCTGGGAAGATAATTGCTCTGAAGATAATTAGTGCCAGGCGTTAAGCGCTTGACAAAGGATGTGTGTGCATAATGACTCTGAAAAATGGGAGACGGACCATTTGGCATGGATGGAAAATGTCTGCTCACAGATGGGGGGCGGGCAATGCCTTTGAGCTGAGAGGACACCCAAAATGAAGGCCAGAGAAGAGAAGGGGCATGCCCTACTTCATGTGTGTTGAGTTGGAATCAGTGAATCAGTGATAGAGTTGAGCTAGAAAGGAAGGCTGAGGGAAGTTTGGGTTGTTTTTTTTTTTTTTTTTTTTTTTTTTGGTTTTTCAAGACAGGGTTTCTCTGTAGCTTAGAAGCCTGTCCTAGGACTCGCTCTTGTAGACCAGGCTGGCCTCGAACTCACAGAGATCTACCTGTCTCTTCCTTCCAAGTGATGGGATTAAAGGTGTGTACCACCACTGCCTGGTTGAGGGAAGATTTGAAAAGGAGTAGAATATCATTTAATTTGGATTTAATCTTTTAGAACATGAGAAACTAGGGGTCACTGCTAAACAAAATAGTAACACAAATAGGGCTTAATTTCAAGAGTAAGCTATGGTGGCATGGGAGTTCTGAGCAGGTGGTGGGAGGGGTCTGAGCAAGGAATCTAGGTGAGGACCCGGTTTCAAACTGTTTGCTTTTCTCATTGAGCATTTACTCTGTGAATAGTTCTTAATCAGATGTTGACAAAAAGTCCAGAAAAATGCTTTCCATATGTCTCTCTCTCTCTCTCTCTCTCTCTCTCTCTCTCTCTCTCTCTGTGTGTGTGTGTGTATGTATGTGTGTGTCCCCCACGGGGACGGGGGGGGCACACCAACATTGAATCTCACACTGAACTGGAATGAACTGATTCAGCTAGGCAGGCTGCCGAACAAGCCCTAAGGATCTCCCCCACTTCTAGTGCTAGGGATTATGGCACCTACTCCTTCAGCTGGTGGGGGCTGGGGTTCTGAACTCTGGTCATTGTGCTTGCTCAGGAGCACTTAGTGCAGCCATCTCGCCAGGCCCACAACAGGCCTTTCTTATGAGGCTCTTTCTGATCTTCACGATGTTGCAGCAAGCAGCTGAGCATTAGACCAGATGTGAGTAGCCAGATTACCCAACAGACTCTCCAGCTCAAAGGTTGCCACCACCAAATTGGCCCCTCAGCATGCTTTGTTTGTGCATCGCTCGTCATTTTCACCATCTTGGTTGACTTAATTTGCAGATAGGCAGCTGCCATTGAGAACATCAGGCCACGTGGGCTAACCACCACGGCAGAGAACACACCCAGGCCCTTCGCAGTGACATCTGCTTCTGCTTCCCAGTCAGTGCTCAGCAACATGGGGTGGGCTCGGTACCCAGGCACATGCTCCGAGTTAGGAACTAGTTCTAAGGGAAGAAAATTCCCATGTGGCTGGTGATGAAAGAGACAGGTCAGTTTCAGAAGCGGGAAGTGTTTCCTGTTACAGGGATCACATCCAAATATTTACCTCATTGCATCGCTTGCATGATCCCTGCCTTTGAGTTCAGCAGAAATACATCCAAGCCTTCCTTTGCATTTTTGGAATGAAAGATATCTGCTTGGAGCCTCTTATTTGCCAGCAGGGGAGTTCTAGGCATAGGCTAGGACTGCCTCCGCTGCTCTCAGGATATTTGGGGCAGATTAATAAGTGGCAAGGGATGTAAACACTCTTCTAGGAAAAGCCAGTGTCTGGTGACCGCAGAAGGGATGTCTGTCCCAGTCAAATGCAGTCAGCTTGCTGGACCTATAGGGCTGGCTGTCAGAGCCACAGACATGCTAGTCCCAAGTCACACAGTACGCGGGAACAGCCTTGGGTCGACAAGATAACATCTCCACCCATAGCTTTCTCCAAGTCTGCCCTTCCATCTTTCATTTTTCTGTGGCTCAACCTCCTTCCCAAGAGAGTATTTTCCAAAGGTCTTCTGGCGTACATGCCATGTTAGGTAGGTGGGGGTCTCACAAATGTGTTCCTGTCTTGTGTCGTAGAGTCTGGACTGGCTTCTTGGGGAGTGGCAGACATAGAGCTAAGAAGTTTGAAGGTTGATGAAACAGCGTGGCTGGAATATTTGAGGTTGAAGAAAGTAGCAACAAAGGGTCGAGATCCAAAGCCTGGAGCGTGCTCAGTTTAAACTTCGCTCTTTGAGTCCCGCCTGAGTGTGGTCAGTGGCCAGCAGTTCTCCCAGACCAGGGAGATGGTTAAAGAAGCACTTTCCTGGGTTCCTCCCTGAGGGGTTCTTGTTTAAGTTTGTGAAGTGGGTTGTGTTTTAAGTCACCTTGAGGAGTCACTCTTGAGAGACAAGCGCAGAACTAGAAGTGAAAGAACAGGGGTAGACATGATTCTCTAGTGTCTGGTTCAGGGTAGCATGTTCAATAGCATGTGTGTGGGTGAGTGTGGTGGAGTTGAAGGGCCTGAGATTGTGGCTGTCAAGATTCTCCACTGGAGGGCACAGAGAGAATAGAGCACAACAGATAGAACAGCAGTCTCAACGCACCCGACTTGACCCCTGTTTGATGCCTCACTACTGGCAGCATGTCAGGGTTTCCTCTGTACAGCTCATACTGTACAGAGCTAGAGCTTCCTCTGTCTGTCCTCCTGTTCTTCCTCCTGGCCTCCATTCACTTCTCCTCATTCGCTTGGATTTTTGTGTAAATGCATTTCTTCTGTCTGCTCCTGAGATGCCTTTGTAGTGTGCGTTCATATGCATAATTAACCACCGGAGAGATTTTCACCCAGTCGAGGCCAAGGGATTTTGCTATATTCTTCTATATCTTTGAGGTGCATTCTCTCTGTCCTCTTTTTCTCTCTCTTTCTCCCCCTTCCTCCTTCCTTCCCTCCTTCCCTTCATCCCCCTCTCTTTCCATCCCCTTTCCTCCTCTCTTCTTTCCTCCCCATCTCCTGTCTCTATGTATGTGTGTATATGTGCACATGTGATAAACATGCATGTGGAAACAGAGGTAGGTGTTGGTTGCCATCCTTAATCATTCACTACCTCATATTCTGAGACTGAACTTCATGCTCACCAATTTGGTTAGGCTGGCTGACCAGCAAGTTCCAGTGATCCTCCTATCTCTGCCTTTCCAGCACTGAGATTACAGATGTGAATTGGTTGTCATGCCTGGATTTTACATGGGTTCTGGGTATCAAACTCAGGTCCCTATGTGTGGCAAGGGACTATTCCACCTTCATAACCCTCTTTGAGGCTCTTATATTCATTTTGCATTAATATTAAGTTAAATGCTGATAAATAAGATTTGAGCCCTCTTGTGTTGTGTCAGCATGGGCAATCATGATGTGAGATCCAATCATCTACTTAAAAACAAAACCAACAAATGAACAAGACCATAAGTGATGTCCTCGGTGAACATGGCTGGACTGGAGCGTCTCTCTCTCCCAGGTCCCCTGTCCAGGGTCCCCGGTCAAACCTGGCCTAGCTAAGCTGCCCGCTGGTCATCCTGCTGTCCTTTGCCCTCGGCTTTCTGAAATTCTGTTCTCTGATCTCCAACTCCAAAGTGTCTTTTCCTAGTGTTTGCTTTAGGGTGCCCAAGCCTCTTCTTTTCATGTCTCTTCTAGAACAAGGCTTTAGAATGTAAGAGACTTTCGCATGTGACTCCTCTTCTATGAAGAACAGATGGGAGGCTTCATTTTTAGCAAGAGAATTAGAAACCAGTGAAATGGGACATGATTTCAAATTAGCGCCGAAACCAAATACATTCAGAGTGAAGCCTAGTCAGGGGCTTCCTGGTGGTGAGGGAAGTGTCCGGGGCTTTCTGTGAGCAGTCCATCGTCCGCCTTGGTTTAGTCTGTGCCTCTTCCTCCCCACCCCACACAGTCTGTTCTGAATCTTTTCCTCTTTAATCTATTTATTTTTTATTTATTGAGCAAGCAGTATTGTAACCATGGCTGAAATTTTTGAAATTACAAGAAAACTCCCAGACTCAGCTTTGGTAATAGGTCAGCTGGTTTCATTTTTCCACATCCCCTTCCAAGACTTTGTTCATGGGCGTACAGAACCTTTACATTAGTATAATCATGGTGTAATTTCAAGTTTGTATTTGGCATTTTTTTACTTTATATTATATTACAAGACTGTTTATTGCATTGTATTGCTCATGATTACGGTGTTTTGTTGAACCATGAAGCCTAATTTTATTTGGCCATCTTTTTATTTGGCCTTATGGATTTATCCCTTATACAATGTGGGTGTGGTAGTGTATGGCCAAAATTCCAATACCTAGCCCTCTTGAGGCTCGTGTGTTCAAGGCCGGCTATATGGTGTCTTTATAGTTCAAGGTGAGGCTGTCTAGTGGCACTATCTCAAAACAAAAATGGGGAGGAGGTGGCCATGATGAAATAAACTGACCGAGGTAGAGCTGGTATTTCCTGTTCTCCAAGCCTACCTATGGTCTGTCCCTGCAGTCGCCCGTTCACTCAGCCTTAGTGTGTCCTGGCTTTGTTCCCTCCTCGCTCCGGCATAACCACAGCCACTGTCTATACAACTCCTCAGCCCGGGCTTCTTCTTTCTCACTGCCGCTTCTGACAAATACAGACCAACCACTCCGTGTGTGTGTGTGTGTGTGTGTGTGTGTGTCTAATGTCACAGCACATGCGTGGAGGACAGAGAACAACAGGAATTGGTTTTCTGCTTCCATTTTGTGGGCTTTAGGGATTGAACCGGGGTTGTTAGACTCAGTGGCAAGTGCCTTTTCCTACGTTGAGCCTCCTTTTTTGGCTTAGTTTGCTTCTCTGATGCTGGGATAAAATACTAACAACTGTGCTGTAGGGGGCAAGAAGTTTGTTTCACACTTCTGAATTACAGTTCATCACTGGGGGACAGGAGTTTAAGACAGGAACTGAATGAAGCAGAGAGTGAGAGGAATATTGCTTATTGGATTGCTACCCCATGGCTTATTCAGCCTGCTTTGTTGATGTTTGTGTTGTTAAAATATGTAACACCCAGGACTACTTGACCAGGGTTGGCACCACCCATAGTGGGTTTGGCCCTTCTACATGAGTCATTAATCAAGAAAATACCCCTCACAGACATGCCCACAGGACCATCTTGGAGGCAGTTCCTCATTAAGATTTCTTCTTCCCAGATATGTCTAGGTTTGTGTGAAGTTCACAGAAACAAATCGGCACAGTGGCCAACCATGTCTCTTTTGGCAGTCCCCAAGAGCTGCTTTCTCTCCTCCAAGTCCCGTACCAGTGGCAGACCTGATTCATTTTACGTCATGTTGGTTACCACATTTTATGTGCCATCATTAAATACCATCTAGAATTCTTCACTGCAAGCCACAGAAATAGCAAACGCAAGGGAGGCCAGGTTGGGCTGAGTCTAGGATGTAGGTAGGATGTGGGTGTGGGTACCATGGAGAGTAATACCACTACAGGAATGGTCTCAGAGCATGGATGGCCAAGGGAGCAGATCCTAGAACAGAGGACCCAAAACTATTGGTCTCTTGGTCACTTGTCAGGAGATAGCAATTCCAGTTAGTCTACTCTATCTGCTTTGGCTTCAGCTAGCTGGTCCCCGGATACATTCCCAATGCCTTTTATGCCGCACGGAGACAGATTTCCTAAAAGGCCAAAAGTAAAGGGCTACCAGGTTCACATCCACATGTCTTCCCATGCATGTAGATTTATACACGTCTCTGACTGGCATGAAGCAACCTTCCAAATGTAGTATTAGTTCAGCTCCCAAACCAGAATACTCGAGGAGTTTCTGTTTCCTTTGGTATTATCACAGCTCCACTGTTGTGCTAAATCGGGACATGATTGACTACTTTTCTCATGTCTTTAAATGACACCCCTTCCTTCCAGCCCCGTGCTCTGGCTCCTTAGTGAGTATTCAGAGAGGTTTCATAGTGCTTGGGAGATGGTTCAGTCACTAAAGTGCTTGCCTTGTACTCACAAGGACCTGAGTTCTATCCCCAAAAGCACAGAAAAAGAGTGTCTTCGTTATCCCAGTGCTAAGGTGGCAGAAATAGATTGATCCCTGGGCTTGCTAGCCAGCACATCCTAGCCAAACTGGGGGATTCTAGACCAGTGAGAGATCCTATCCCCCCAAAACCAAGGAAACAAGGTGGATGATATCGTGAGGAACAACACCAAGGTTGAGGTTGACCTTTGGCCTCTATATGTGCGTCCTTACACATGCGTGTGTACACACACACACACACACACACACACATACACACACACATTGAATTGGGTGGTCTTGTGTGCCAACTTGACACAAGCTAGAGTCATCAAAGGAAGGAGCCTCAGCTGAGAAAATTCCTCCTTGAGATCCAGCTGTAAGACATTTTCTCAATTAGTGATCAATGGGGGAGGGTCCAACCCATGGTGGGTGTTGTCTTTCCTGGCTGCTGGTCCTGGGTTCTATAAGAAAGCAGGCTGAGCAAGGCATGGGGATCAAGCCAGTAAGCAGCATCCTCCATGGCCTCTTCATCAGCTCCTGCCTCTAGGATCCTGCACTATTTGAGTTTCTGTCCTGGCTTCCTTCAGTGATGAACAGCGATGCTGAAGTGCAAGCCTAATTAAAAATCCCTTTGCTCCCCAACTTGCCTTTGGGTCATGGTGTTTCATCATAGCAATAGAAACCCTAACTAAGACACGGGGTAGGGGAAGCAGGTACAGAGGTAGACAGAGAGAGCTCCTATAATGTGACCTCATAGTTTTTAAGCGGAAGAGAACCCCCAAAGGCCCGTAGGATCTTGTCTGATATATCTTTCCCTGGACTCTAGCCCTCACCCCACGGGAGACACAACATATTCTCCAGAGAAGGGTCTCCATATGGTATGTGCACTTCGAATGTGACCATTCTTTAACTGTTATCCTACCCTTCCTCTTCACATCCAGTGAAGTGGAGAGGGTGCCGCTTTGATCTATGGTTGGGTCTGCTTCTGAAGCACTGTAAGACTTTGGACCAACGCCATCCATCCTCCCAATAAATAGGAGCATGCTACCTGCCCCTGCTAGGTGGAAGTGTCGCTTAGTCACCCAACAACCCTGATGAAGTGGCTTCAAAGATCCACCATTTTCGAAGCTTCAGTCGCTAGACCACGCTATTGTTCAGTGACTGATGCCAAGTGGGAATGAGCGCCACAGAAGTGCATCCCATGCAAGTCAGCCTCTGGGTTGTGTTGATCAGTTTCAGCATATGAGGATGTGCCTGTCGTCCCTCCCCTTTGCCCTTCCTGTTGCCACCCTCTGGTTTTCCCCTGGTCTTCCAGAGGGGGCTCGTGCCTTTTCCAGAGGTGCTGACGCCGCCGTTCCTGTGGCCACCAGTGCCCACTGCTGCCCTTGCGCCCGTGTGCTGCTCTCTTCCACAGTGGAGATGGTGTTTGCTGTGTGCTTGCTCCTGCTTTCCTTTTCTGATCATTTGAGTATTTTTACCGAAATTTTCCTTAGGAGCCACCAGTCTCAGGGAACGAGGTCATTTGAGAGTAATCACTCCAGGTCTAATGAGCTTCTGCTCAAATGTGCACACCACCCCTCAGGTGAGACCAGACATGACTGGAATCGCCACAGGACCTTTCCTGGCTTTCTGCTTGCTAACACTGTAACGTGTTTGATTTCTCCAGGGCGGAAGGACAGACAATAGCTGTTCTGGGGGTTCAGTTAGATAATACAACTAAAGCAATCAGTCCTTTGATTGGCCCGGGTTCTGCACTGAATAGCCGGTGGTTGTTATTCCTGTAATTGCTAAGCATATTCTAATAGGTCTGGCCTTGCAGCTGCCTGTGATCCCCATGATCCCCTGGGGCAGCCAGCTGGTGGTGTGAAGCTGGTAGTCTTGGGCAGGTGGGTGTTGGCGCCACCGTGGTTTCTGCTCTTTTCATTCCTGTCCCTCTGCTTGGCATGGAAAAATTTTCCAGTTGGCCCTCTGGTTAACAAAGTCAGATAACTCTGAAGTCATACTAAGTTAAAAAAAAAATGCATATGAAATTGCAGCATTGTAGATCAGATCTGGTCAAAGAGGAAGTTTTTCGAATGCTTCGACCTAATGCTTAAAAAGAGATAGCTGCGAACAGATTTCTTATATTATCCTACTTTTTGTTTTGTGTTTCAACAAGTGGCATGTTATAGAAACTATTTTAACAAATGTATATTGGCCTCATTCTAACAGAAAAATTATATTCCGTTATAGTAAGGGAACTTTTCGTCTAGTTGGGCTCTTATTTAGAATGCGTCTGGTCTCTTCATATTGTTTCCAGTCTGTTCTTTTCATATCATGATGTGATAGCAGTTCTTGTATATGCGTGTGTAACCTATATGTAATATTATGTGATAGTTTGCGTATAGCTAGCATAAACTGTGGGAGGTAGCCTGCCCTATTAAAACCCAGCTCTGGAGTGTGTGGCTGGGCTCTCACGATGGGGAGTTGTGGAATTTCAGGTCACTCACTGTAGAATTACACTATAAATTTGAGAATTCCTGCCAGTAGAATAGGATGGAATGTGGTTTCATTTTCCCTTCCCACCAGGATCTTGCCCAATTTGGCAACTGGATGCTAAATTAGGGTGGGATTAGTTGAGGGAAGTGGTCCCCTGTGGAGCTGCCTGTCTAGTGGAATGTTACAGAAAGCACACTGGTTATCTGTTACTGAGAAATTGGGAAGGGGCAGAGAGTGTCTATCCCCACAGGCATCAGAAACACTTTCCTGTCTTTGTTCCCTTATCCCCAACTATCCTTATGCCGGGAAAGCCATACACATGGAATTACCCCTTCTTTTGCTTCTGTTTTCCACCGACAGTACAGGCAGGGTGGCGGTATCTTGCAGAGGGGAACGCCCAGGAGACTAGGGAAATGGAGAGCTTACCTGATTGCAGACTGCTCTGTGCCTCTCACTAGCCTGACCCCACAGTTTCTTGGAACCTCAGTTTCTCTGAAAACATGACCTGGTGGTGGTAGCTTGCCTCTGTCCTGCCGAGGAGATGACTTAGTGTGCGTGTGTTCTACAGGGAGAAGGCTCCGGTCAGAGTCACTGGTATCCCTTCCTGCCTTGTCCCGCCTCTCCAGTGCTCTGTTTATTTGAACTAATCACTACGGATTTGATGGCATAAAACAACAGAGGTGACTTCCCTCACCGTTCCGCAGGCCAGATGTTACCAGTTATGTGTGCTTTTCCCAACCCCCAGGTGGAGACCCCTTTTGTGTTTCTTTAGCATCTGAAGGTTTCAGGCCCCTGTGGCTTTGACCACATCCCTGCACTCTTTGCTTAGGTGATTATATTGCCTTCTCCTCAGGGCTGTGTCTTCTCTGCTTCATTGGGCCCCAGCTCTTATGTCTTTGCCTTGTTCTGTGTTTATAAGCAGGAGAAAACCCTTCTCTCTGGGCGCTCAGTGCGGTGGGTCTGAGCTCATGGACTCTGAGGTCAGAACCACCGCCCTCTAGTCAGCAGCTGTCAGTCATCACCCAGACCCGCCTCCTCTTATGTCTGTCTTATTCTTGCTTTGTCCCTGTCTGCAGCTGGATCACCCCACATCACCTCTACCCTTGCTTTGATTCTCCTGACATAGCTTCCCTAAATCAGTTCGTCAGTTCCAGCTGAGGTAGCTGACTTCAGCGTGACAAACCCCTCACTCCTCTGCTTTTATCCCATCCTGCTCGAGTTACTTCCAGAACCTTCAGGAGCCAATGTGAGCTATAAAGATGGTCTGAGAAACTCCACAGTTTGTTAAATGAAAGTGACCCCGATTATACGTCAGTAGCTTCACGGTGATTGATTACCTGAGGCTAGAGCTCCACTTAAGAGCTAAGCCCTGCGTTTCAGTGACCACGGGGACAGCTGGAGTATTTACTCATGTTGTTAGTCAGTTTCCTGACCAGTTCTCACAGCTACCTTGTGAGGCAGGCTTAGTGCCATCACTCATGGGTGACATCACATGTGACACCATGTGGCATCCTGGGAGTCAGCCTTGTCAAGTTTGTTCCAGATAATCCTTGGACTGCCTCACCAATTAGATAAGACCTTTGAACTGGCAAAATCCAAGGTCATTCCAAACACAAATGAATGAAGGCCATCTCTAGGCATCTTGGCACTGCATATATAAGCCCGTGGCTTGTAGAAAAGAATCCGTGTTCTATAGAAAGCCATAGATTTGCTCCAAGGATAGGAAAGATATTTGAGGAGGATGCTTTGGAAGGGCATGTCTGCTGGGAGGAGAGCAAGTGCCAGAACTTATATATTCTAAGACCTGGTTACATCTGAATCCAGTACAGTGACTGGGGACTAGCCACACGGTATTTCTGAGCCTCCATTTCCCTTCCATGCAAGGAGATTGGTGGATAGGCACAAGAGTCAAACTGTGGGGACTGGAGAGATATCTCAGCGGGTAAGAGCACTGGCTGCTCTTCCAGGGGTCCTGAGTTCAATTCCCAAACTACATGGTGGCTCACAACCATCTGTAATGAGATCTGATGCCCTCTTCTAGCCTGCAGGCATACGCGCACAGCACTCAGACATAAAAATATAAATAAATAAATTAAAAACAGGCTCAGGTTGTACATACAGTTAGAGTTCAGTAGGCACTTAGGAGTCACAGCTCTGCTGGGATACCCTTGTTTCCCCTGGAAGGCCTTCTCGGGCCTCCCACTCCCTCCACCCAGCCAAGGCAGCCAGTCTGTTCTAGGAGCCTTCTCATCGTGTATTGCCAGCATGACCTGCTGTGGTTACGCCACTCGTATGGACGTGGGTGCGTTCCTCTCTGTCGCCAGGGCCTGATGTGGTTAGCTTGCTAGCTTGACACCCTCTGGGGTCTTCTGGGAAAAAAGTCTCAGTGAAGAGTTGTAAGAGTCAGCTCGGCCTGTGGGCGTGTCCAAGGAGGGTTTTCTTTCTTCTTTTTCAAATGCATCTATTTATTTTACATCCTGGAGGCAGCCTCCTCTCTTATCCTGCCCTCCCAGTCCCTCACCCCCGTTCTCTCCTCCCCCCCCCCCAATACCACAATCCCCTCCTCTTCCATCTCCATCCAGAAAAGGGCAGGTCTCCTATGGGTATCAATAAAACATGGCATATCAACTTACGGTAAGACTACGCACTTCCCCATGTATTAAGGTTGGGCAAGGCAACCCAGGATAAGTAGGTTCAAGAAGCCAGTAAAAGAGTTGGAGACAGCCCCTGTCCGTGATGTTAGGAGTCCCACAAGAGGACCAAGCTACATACCTGTAACACATATGCAGAGTGCCTAGGTCAGTCTCATGTAGGCTCCCTGGTTGTCGGTTCAGTCTCTGCAAGCCCCTATGAGGCCCGGTTAGTTGATTGTGTGAGCTTTCTCATGATGTCTTTGACCCTAAGGAGAGTTTTCCTGATTACATTAGCTGATTATGGGATGACCCAACCCACAGTGAAGGATGCTATAGTGAGTTTGGTTCCTGGGCTGTATAAAAATGGGGAAAGTGAGCTTGGTAGTGTACACGTGCCTGCATTAATTCCTTTTTCTCCATTCTTGAGCATTGGTATGATGTGATTAGCTGCTTCACATTCCTGCTGTTCTCACTTCCCTGTAATTGTGCCCCTGGAGTTTGACCTAAAACAAGCCTATTCTCCCTGAAATTGTTTCCGGTCAGGTGTTTTATCCCAGCAGCAGGGAATGAAGGGGGAGTCTGCCTGATTCTGAGCTAGGTATATAGCTGGTGCTCAGAACGTGTCTGTGTTGAGGGGAAAACATAGCTCTCTCTTCAGTTGAAAAAAGAGAGAGTTTATTCTGTAGGCAAATGTAAGTGGCCATGGTCCAGAAAAACAGATTCAGGTTATCACAAATATGATGTTTAAACATTAGTCATGTTTTTATAGTAACAGGAAAAAAAATAAGGTAAATTTAAAATGCATTGGTGGGAGCATCAGTAGCTGGGTTACAGCCAAGTCTCTGCTATAAGCCTGAGATGGAAGCTGAAAAGGATTTGCCCCAAGGATGTGAGGTCAAATCCAAAGGCGAGCAAGAATGTCTATTAAGGGGACTAATAGGGAACCCAAGGTAATTTGGGGTCTGGCATTGCAACATTCCAGCTCTCCATAATCACAGAAGTTCAAGTCCGTCTGTCAGCCTTGCAGGACCTTTAACACGTGTGCAGCAGTTTTTCTTGGAACTTCAGTTCACGTCTGCATAACAGAGGAACCTCTCTGGAGCGACTTTTAGCTCAGTGCCTAGCATGCAGGTCTCTGGAAAGACCAGCTCAACAGAGGGTGGAATTGCTCTGGCTGGAGCTTGCACGCTGCCATGTTTCCCACTTCTGGTGTGTATGGAAGCAGGAAAATGGTCATGGCTGCTTGCTAACACGTTCTTACTGCCAAACGTCCCTGTGCACAGACAACCTCACTTACAACCTAGAAGGCACTGGGACCATTCTCTTACCAAATATACTGACATCAGAGGCTCGGAAACTTGCTAGTCATGCTTAGGAGGAGGTGGTAGGTGTGTGTGTGTGTGTGTGTGTGTGTGTGTGTGTGTCCCGGCAGCCTGGCTCTGGGGCACAGCCTCCAAACTGTTCCAGCCATTGCTTTCCCTGCAGGGAGACAGGACAATTTCCCTGCAGCTAAAGGGAGTCCAGGTCTTCTGGTTTGGAGGGAGGCATCTGGCTGGAAGTTGAAGAGCGGGACTCCTGAAGACTCCATACCTGCTCTTTGAGATCACAACTCACATATTAGCTACCTCCCTCATGGCTGGGACAAATCGCCCATTAAAGCAACTTCATGAAAAGTTTCTTTGGCTCATGGTTTGAGGGTGTAGCCTACCTTGGTGGAGAGGAGGAAACTGGCTGTGTCGTAGGTGTAGTCAGAAAGCAGAGCGGGATCAATGCTGCTACCCAGCCTGCTTTCTGGGTTTTGTCAGCGACCCCAGGCTATGGCATAGTGCTATCCTTGCATAAGGTGGGTCTTCCTACTGTATCTTAATCTAGAGAAACTCTCACAGATAAACCCAGAAGTGTATTCCCATGGTGATTCTAAATCCAGTCAAGTTAATAATAAAGATTAGTCATCACAGTGCTCAAAGCCAGCCTGCACTGTGACTCTCCTGGTTCCTGCGCACTTTAGTTGTCTCTTAGGACTAAATTAGTATAGATTGTGACCCAGGCTGAATTATATGCATTCTGTTTTGAATCTTAATTGTACCCTTGTCTTCATGGATTCAGGGGAGAAACTAACCCTGTGCCAAGTGTCTCAGGTTCAGGTCCCTAAACATCCTCTGTCTCTGCAGGTCCCACAACGGATGGCCGTGGCAGAGGGAACCCCAGAGGACAATGGTGGTGGCTCTCCAGGAGTCTGGGGCTCTTGGGGCCCCTGGTCTGCCTGTTCGCGCAGCTGCAGTGGCGGTGTGATGGAGCAGACGCGGCCCTGCTTGCCCAGCTCCTACCGCAGTCGTGGAAGTTCGCGACCCGGTGGCCCTACGCTGTCCTTCACTGGCCATGTCGTGTCAGCCGTACGCACCTCAGTACCACTGCATCGAAATCGTGAGGAGCAACGTGTCCCGGCTGGCTCCGATGCCAGCCGCCCAGGCCCCACAGTGGTGCGAGGGAGCCGCCACCCACAGGCCCGGGGCCGAGAACCCTCAGAGAGAAGGTATGTGCACACCATGGTCCCTGTGTCTGTCCCTGCCTTGACAACAGGGGAGCCTCTACATTGATTGTGCAGAAAGAGAGGAAATCTTACCACAGCCCCTTCTGTGCATAAATGTGCCTGTGGGGGCCGGTGGAGACCATAGCACAGCATCCGGTGTGATTCCTCAGACCAAGTCTACCCTTCAGTTTTTTGAAAAAAAGAAAAGTCCCTTACTGACTGGAAACTCACGATTTGGCTAGACTGGCCAATCAGGAGCCTTCAGGATTCCACCGGCCTGCTCCTCCCAGCTACACCTAGCTTTGCTCCCCCACCCCTACCTGTGTCCTTAGGGGTGGAACGTGGGTCCTCCTCCTTGTGTACAATTGCCACTTTCCCAGCGCCCACATAGCTTTTTACTGATTTTACAGCCTCTGCAGTCCCAAGGCTGCTCCTATCTGGCTCTTTGATTGTAAAGTTACTTCTCAAAGTGAAGATGTAAATGGAGGCTGCTCATTTGTTTCCTAGCCACCCAGACCTGAATAATCACACAAAACTATATCAACTGCAACACTGCTTGGCCAATGACTCAGGTGTATGTCTAGCTAGCTCTTAGATCTTAAATTAACCCATTTCTATTAACTGTGTATCTCTATGAGGCTGTGACCTACCGGTAAGTTTCCAGCGTCTTTCTCCTTCAGCAGCTACATGGCATCTCTTTGACTCTGCCTACACACACACACACACTATCTATCTATCTATCTATCTATCTATCTATCTATCTATCTATCTATCTATCTATCTATCTATCTCTGTTCAAATTTCCTGCCTGGCTTTACTCTGCCAAGCCATTGGCCTAAAGAGCTTTATTCATCAACCAATAAAAAACAACACATATACAGAAGGACATCCCACATAATGGAGGAAATTTTGAGAAACCATTAGACATCACATTTCAGGAAGATCTGTGAAGGTGTGAAAAGAGGAGGAGAGCCTGTGTGCTGATTGGACACAAGCTAAAGTTACCTGAAAAGAGGAACCTCAAATGAGAAAGTGCCTCCATAAGACCTGACTGTATGGCATTTTCTTAATTAGTAATTGATGGGGGAGGGCCTATCCCATTGTGAGTGGGGCCACTCCTGGGCTGGTTGTCCTGGGTTCTATAAGAAAGCAGGCTGAGCAAGCCATGAGGAACAAACCAGTAAGCAGAGGACGTGGATGACATCAGGTGTCCTGCTCCAGCCCTCTCAGCCCACTTCTTTGAAGCAGTCTTTCACTGCACCTGAAGCTAGGCTGGTGGTGACTAAGACCCAGCCGTCCTCCAGCCTTTGCCCCTCACAATGCTTAGATCACATACAGGGTCACGCCAGCTTCTCATGTGGGAACAACTCAGATCACTGCGCTTTCAAAGCAAGTCCTCTCACCCACTGAGCCATCTCCCCAGACTACCACTGTGTTCTAGAACACAGAACTGTCCATATTTAAGAGAGAGAATTCGGGATGAATTTCGCATATGGTTAACATTCCCCGTATGATCTGGCATAGCCTCCGTGGTCAAACTCTGGATTATTTCTCCAAGGAACCACGAATGCTTCCACCAAATAGGATAACAATAAGACTCTAAATAGCCTAAACCAGTGAAGATCAGGTTTCCTGCCCAGTGAGTATTGTCACCAAAGCATAATAAAAAGACAGAGCCAGAAACTTGCTTTTCAGAACTCTTGATTTCAAAACCGAGGTGAGGTCATCCCTAAGGTTCGCTGCCTGCCCATTGCTCACCAGGTGCTGCTCTTGCTGACTTCTGCTGACATCTGAGACAGGTGCTTTCCCCAGGGCTCCAGAAGCAGTGGATGGAGTCAGGATTTGCATCAAGGTGGTGGTAGCTCTAAGGAGTTGATAAAGCAGAGATGATACAGTCGGTGTCTGGGAACTGAGGAATTTGAGTGACATCCCAGAGTTGTAGAGGCAGCCAGTAAGGTGAAATCTGAAGTGTGCTGTTAGACTTCTTACAGTACTCAGGTCTGTGGGGGGTACCAGCTTTGGGGCTAGAAACCTAGGATTAGAAGGGAGGTCCTGGGTGGGAAAGGGGCTCTGGGGTTGAGCTTCTAGGAGATCTGCCAGGAGGTGCAGACTCTGTGCGCCTCCTGACCATCCTGTAGGCATTCAGCTGAGCATTTGATACCAGGGTACCTTTTCTCATCTAACTTATTGGCAAAGGGCCAGCTACTGCTTACTGTGAGGTTCCTACTCGGTGTTTGTCACGCTCTTGCAATTTGACGGTTTCAGATGAAACGATCCAAATACTAGCTGGGAGGCCTGTGCTGCTGAAGAGTGCTGGCCGCTTCCTGCCTGGTGCAATCCACGTTTGCTTATATGTATCAGTCATTAGGCACTCACACAGTGTATCTAACCCCAAGGAGGAATGTCAGCATGTTCCATGGAGAGTTGGCCACTCTGTTCTCTGTTGTGGGTTTGAGATTTGAGGCGGAGGCTGTTGGCGTTTAGCTGCTTGTAAAAACTGTTAGGTTGCTGAGCCAAGCAACTGAGAACTTAATTGGAGCCATATAATAAATAGAACGAGTCAACCTTCCTACAAATATTTATGCAGTATCCAGTGTGTTGGGAGGCCTGGGACAGACACAACAGTGAATACAGACAGCTCTGTGGGACCGCAAGGCTCTTGCTGGCAGGTGGGGACAGTTGTTTGCGAACCTACCATGTTCTTGCTCCCCTACCCCGTGTGTGTGTGAGTGCATGTACACACGTGTGCACACGCCCATGTTCGTGCACATGTGTGGAGGCCAGTGCCCAATGTCGGGTGTTCTTCCTCAATTGCTTTCTACCTTGCTTTTCTGAGAAATGCTCTCTCCCCGGACCTAGAACCTAGGACTTACTAGTTTGGCAAGAGGCTAGCACTGAGTCCCAGAGATCTCTTGTCTCTGTCCAACCCCCCATCCTGGCCCTGAAATTACAGGTGCTCATTGCTGTGTTTGGATCTTCTAAATGTGGGTATGGGGGGTCAAATTCCGGTGCCCGAGCTTGTGCAGCAGGCAGTTTACTGACTGAACATCTCCGCGGCTCACGTTTCTGCTTTTTAAGTGTGAGCATCCTTTCTGCAAAATCGGTGTGAAGTGGCAGCCCAGTGTGTACCCTGATAGAAGCTGGTCTGCTCTTGTGGGAGCCTCGAGGCCACTGCTGTAGAAAACTGGATTCTAGACCCAAACAGTATAATGGTTTTTGGTCTTGCCTGGAGAGTAGACCCCCCTGCTCTTCCCACCTCTCTGGAAACCCTGACATCTGCATCATATTCCAGACTGACCTCAGAATCTCTGGGGCTGACTCATCCTCAGGCAGGGACAGGATTCCAGTCCAGCCCAGTTTGGGAGCCTCTGGCCTTTGGAACATCATATTTGTTCGGGAAGAAATATGGAAATTAATATCATCTTGCAGAATTTTCTACTTTGGTGAACACATATCACAATCTCTTACAGTATGTTGTATGTATGTAGTATCTATGTATGTATGCATGTATGCATGTATATTTATGGACAGGGCACAGCTTGTTTAAACAGAACTACAAGCCCCCATCCTCTCCTTATCTCCTGGGGGGTTCTAGTTTGCAGGTCAGTGGTGTAGAGATAGACCCCAGAAGTTGAGAGGCACTGCTCTGGAGGGCTAGAGAGGATGTATGCAAATGTCATTCAGCATAGTGTGATGCTGGGACCACGTTGAACTCTGGCTCACGCACAATGCATTTAACACACTTACATAGCTCCACAAGGCAGACACTGTTCTTCACATTTTACACACGGGCCCATGGACACTGTGGCGAGTGTGGGAACTCACTCAGAACTACCCACATCGGAAGCAGCAGCTGGTTCTGGCTCACACAGGTCTGACAGACTGTAGCCTGTGACTTGTTCCTACGCTGGGTATTTTGGAAGGGAGGCAGCTGATAACCAGCAGATGTGGTCAGAACATCTGCTTAGAGAGCAGGCAGTCTTGAAAAGTGGAAGGAATTCCATAGTCAAGACTTACTCTTAGTATTTCCCTCTGACTGTCCCACTCCCTTCGTCAGGAAGCCCCTCTTAGCATCTTGTCCTAGGCATAAAGGAGCTGAGAAAACCAAAAGCCGCAACCCATTCGGGGGAGTTCTTACACTGTGGTGGTAGAAGATGGGTACACACTCTAGATCTGCCCATGCTGGATGACAATAGAAGAAGGAGCAGTCAGGGCGGCTGCCCACAGCAGCTAGGGGTTGGGCCTGCTCCTACAAATAGGATTTATTTAATGAGATCTGTCTTGGAGCTTCTGTATTCTACTTGCTCCCATAGCAGGCCTTTTTAAGTGTTTTCATTCAAACACATGGGCACACTGTACGTTCCATGCTGAAACCTCACAGGGGCCACCCTGTTAGAGCTCTCCTACAGAGTGTGAGGTTCAAAGAGTTGAAAGGCCCCATCCTCTGTTATCTCACATCTCTGAGGTTAAGAATGACAGTACCGATTGAGATGGTTAATATTGATTACCAGCTTGACAGTGTCCAGAATCACACAGGAGACAAACCTGTGGGTGTGTCTCTAAGAGATTTTCTAGATTGTGTTGAATGACGTGAGAAACCTCACCGTGACTATGGGTGGCAGCATTTCCTGGACTGAATAAAAAGAAGGGCACTGAGCACCAGCGTCCATCTCTCCTGCTTCCTGGCTGTGCATGGCACGTGACCAGCCACCTCACACACCTGTTGCCGTGCCTTGCCTGCCACAGTGGTCTGGCTGAAGAGCTGAGGTCATATCCCCAGTGCCCATATAAAAACCATACATGGCATCCACACCTGTAACTCCAGCTCTCGGAGGCGGAGACCGGAGGAACCTGGGAGCTCATTGCCCAGACAGTCTAGCCCAACCTGTGAGCCTGTGAGCTTCAGGTTCAATGAAAGAATACGTCTCAGAAAAAGAACAAGAGACAAGAAAGACAGTCTGACACCAAACTCTGGCTTCCAGAATAGGTGAGCATATCAGCACTTCACACACATCACCCCCTACACACACACACACACACACACACACACACACACACACTTGTGTCGGATGTTAATCAATACTTTATTGCTAAGCTTCATCTCCCACTCTGTTGTATATATTTGAACTCATTTTCTTGATTTGGGTGGAAAAAGAGATGGCAGAGTTTATATAATAACAGGGTTCCTTCTAGGCTCCCCTTCCCTCCCCAGGCCATAGGTGCTTATTTTAAGAAATTGTGGGAGAAGTCTTTCCTTGTGAAGAGTGTTTTAGTCCCATGGGTGTGGGTTGCTACACTGCTGTTTGCTCTGGCAGGATTCACCCCAATACCTTCCCCTCTCTGCCATCCACTTCTTCCCCTTTGGTCATCTTGGGGCACAACCTTAGAAAGTAAGGAAGAACTTGGCCTAACGCCTTATGGAATCCATTGGTTAAGACCCAGCGCCTCCCCAGACTGCCACTGCCCTGACTCAAAAGCTCAGGAATGACACTCTCAGTGGAGGGCATTTCTGAACAAGTTGTAGGAAGGAGCAGAGGGTGGGGAGCCCTGGCCCTGGGGTCTTGGCTGCACCCAGGCTGTGTTACCCAGATCTCCTCCTGTACTAGATCTCATTTCCTGTGAGACTTCAGGTTTCCACCTGACCCAGTGAGCCATTTCCCCATCACCCCATCTTAGTCATCTTTAAGTATATAGTTCGGTGACATTAAGTGCATGCTTCTTGGTGTGAGGCCAGTCGCCGTCATTCATCTCTGTAACTTTTTTCATCCTCCCAGACAGACGCGAGCCATTACACAGTAATTCCCACTTTCTCCTACACCAGCCTGGGCCCGTACCATTTTATTTTTTCACCTCAACACTTTGACCGTCTTAGATAAATGGAGACAGGCAGTGTTTTTCATTTGTGATTGAACCGTTTCACTCAACCTACTGTCTGCAAGGTTTATCCATGTTGTCATAGGGCACATGGAATAATACTCTGTTCCGTATATGTGCCACGTTTTGTTTATTCATTCATCCATCAATGGGCACAGGGGTTGCTTCCAGGTCTTAATTGTGAATAATGGCTGCCATGACCACGGGTATACAAAGGTCTCTTCATGGCTTCACTTTGGGTTCTTTTGGGTGGATGCCCAGAAGCAAATGGGAGTCACCCTGTATTTCTGTTTTTCACTTTTGAGTGACTCTTATGTATTATCATTGTATGTATGGATTCACTAGCCTCTGTCATGTATGTGGAGATCAGAGAACAGTTTTTGGAAGTCACTGTTCTCCTTCCTTCCACCATCTGGTCCCAGGGATTGAACCTGGGTCTTCAGGCTTGGCAGCGAGTGCTTTAACACCCTGAGCCCTCTCAGCAGCCCTCTGTTTCAATTTTCTGAAAAACTGCCACACTGCCCTCCCTAGTGGCTGTACCCGTTTATGTCCCCATAGCAGTACATAAGAGTTCAAGTTTCTCTGCGTCCTGTCTATGCATTCATACGGAAGCCATTGCTACAATTCTGGAGGAGCATCTCATTGTGATTGGATTTACATTTTTTTAATGCTTTTGCTGGGCAATTATGTATCTTCTTTGGAGAAATGTCTCCTAGTGTTCTTGGAGAACCTTTCCCTTTTTCCCGTTTTCTTGAGACAGGGTTTCTCTGTGGTTTTGGAGCCTGTCCTGGTACTAGCTCTTGTAGACCAGGCTGGCCTCAAACTCACCAGGCTGCCTCTGCCTCCCAAGTGCTGGGATTAAAGATGTACACCACCACTGCCTGGCTGGAGAACCTTTTCTTTTATAATATCAAAACCACCATGGTTGCCTTCCCATTCTCAAAATGTTTGCTCGGTGCAGGTGACATTCAGAGCCAATGGCCGGTCCTCAGAGTCAAGATCCCAGCCTCACGGTTGCATGGTGGTGGTGGTGATTTCTAGTCACTTGGTTTCAGTTTCCACAAAAACAGAGCAGCAGCCCCTTCCCTGAGGAGGTCAGGTAGTTTCTGAGCACTCTGGTTGCCCAAGGGCTTGCTCTCGGGCCTTCCCTCCCCATGTGCTGCATTCCTTATACTTCCCTTCATTGGCCTATTGGCTGGATTATACCTGTTAGCCAGCTGGAACCTGGGAATGGGGCCCTCAGTAGCTTTTCATCTCCTTCTCAGCAGGCACTCAGATCTCAGCCTTTATGTCTTAGCGATGTATATGTAGGTGTTCAGACATGTAATACCTTCTATAAAAAAAAATCAGTCTCTCTCTCTCTCTCTCTCTCTCTCTCTCTCTCTCTCTCTGTGTGTGTGTGTGTGTGTGTGTGTGTGTGTGTGTGTGTGTGTGTGTGTGTGTTTTCCTTTCGGTTTAGGGTCTAAAGAGGCTGAGAAGCATGGGCTTCCCAGAACTCCCCTGAGAAGTGGAGCTCATTTCCTTCTGGAGATGCCCAGCCAGGTCAGGATGCCCTGATCCTGATCCAGGCCCTACAGACAGACCTGAATTGCAGGGATAATGTATGGACAGATATCAATTACTGGCATTTTATGTTTGCTTTATGATTTCATAATTTCTTTGGTGTGTGTGTGTGTGTGTGTGTGTGTGTCCCTTGGCTTTTAATTAGGATTACAGGAATGAACATGAGTAGGGGGTTGTTCACTTGAGCAAGGGCAATTTACCTGTGGTCGCACCATTGAGATATGGGATCCCAACAACCCACTGCCACCCTCCCGCCTCTGCTCCCAGCCACTGTCTGCTAACTGGCTAGCTCTTGGAGGAGGTGGGGCTTTCTGAGTCCTCTCCCCATTCATGCTGGCACATTGATGGGCCCAGTCTTACACAGGTATAGCCTCGGCTGCTATGCAGTTTCAAAGTTCTGCATTGCAGTGCAGCAGAAGAGAGGCTGTGACTGGCTAGAATTGACAGGGCTGGAGTCCCTGCCTAACTCCGCCATTCGCTGGCCTGTGTCCTGCCCACATTGCCCAGGTTTTCCCTAGAGAGGATAAGAACACACTTATCATTTGGTGTTGTGAGTGAGTTGACAGCCTTGTAACAATGGTTAGTGTAGTTGTGGGGCCCTGCTAACTGTTAGGTTTAGGATGGGGGCAGGATTGAGAAGGACACTGAGACAGATTGCTGGGGGACAATGAGTCTGTTAGAAAAGTTATCGATGCCAGGCACCAACAGAAGCAACAGCATGGTGGGGTCTCTAGGAGAAGCTATCCGAGGGCTGGGTCTCTTAGATGTTTTGAGGATGGGAGTCGTTCCTAGTAAGAGACAGCAGCTAGGCTCTCTGATCCCAGACAGGAAGCAGTTGGGGAGCAGGATGTGTTTGGTACCTACACCTACTTTGATATTAACTCACTTCCCAGGGGAGAAATTGTAGATGATGTCCCAGTAGGTACCCATCTGTCAGTATCTGTGAAAGGGCGGAGCCTGCAGCAGGAGCAGCGGCTGCTTTCTGACATTGTGCTCTGACAATAAGCGTTCCTTCAAGGTGGCTTTCCATGGGTCAGCCACATCGGCTGTCACCCATCTTCATCACAGCTGTGTGGTAGGCCTGGGCTGTTGCCGTTTGTAGGTGACAGATTCCAACCTGATCCTTCTCCATGGGGGAGAAGGATCAGGTTGAAACCCAAGTCTACATATCACCCCATATTTGCCCTTCTAGAGAGCCCGTTTCCTTCCTCTCCCTCCCTCCCTCCCTCCCTCTCTCCCTCCCTCCCTCCCTCCCTCTCTCCCTCTCTCCCTCCCTCCCTCCCTTCCTCCCTCCCTCCTTTCTTTCTTTTTAGTTTTTGAGACAGGATTTCTCTGTGTAACCCTGGCTGTCTTGGAACTCACTCTGTAGATCAGGATGGCCTCGAACTTACAGAGATCTACCTGCCTCTGCCTTGCTAGTATTGGGATTAAAGGCGAGCATCACCACCGCCTGGCAGAAAAACCCCTTTTGACATTAACATTAAAGGTAGCGTTCATTAACTAGACTTATAAGGAAATATTACTGTCTGAAGTAGAAAGTGAAACTGTTCTCTAATATCTACCCTGGGGCTTTGCTATAGTAACACAGAAACTGCCTTTACCAGGAGCTCCAAAGTCTCCAAGGGAAGCCCAGAGAAAACACTGGCTAGCTAGCTCGAGGAAGTGGCTATGTCAAGCCTTCACATGTTTTAGTTTCGCTTTGGTTGCAGGGATAAAACACACCGTCAAAAGCAACTAAGGGGAGAAAGGGTGTGTTTGGCTTGAGATTCCAAGTAATACTCCATTATTTCAGGGAAGTCAAGCAGGAACTTGAGACAGCTAGTAACACCACATCCAGGAGTGGAGAAAGAAGAGATACATATCTTGTTTTCTGTTCAGCTGCATTTCTCTTACATGCTCTAGGATACAATGAATGGGACACCCACTTCAAGACAGTCTCTACAGATCTATCCCACGCTCTAACTTGATCTCCTCATGGAGACTGTCTTCCTCGGAGGTGATTCTAGGTTGTACCAAGCTGACAGTTAAAACTAACCATCCTAAGGGGCTGGAGAGATGGCTCAGTGATTAAGAGCACTGGCTGCTCTTCCAGAGGACCTAGGTTCAATTCCCAGCACCCACGTGGCAGCTCACTACTGTCTATAACTCCAGTTCTAGGAGATCCGACACCCTCACAAACACCAATGCACATAAAATAAAAATAATCATTAAGAGAAAAAAACAACAACAACAAACCCCTAACTATCACATTGTGGGAAGGTACCTGCTTTCAGGTCTTTCTCTGCATCTCAGGGCTCCATAGAGACGACCAGGCCATTGCTGTCTTGTGTGTTTTGTTTTCATTTTATTCCATTACTTTTCTTTGTACATTTTCTGGGCACCAGCGCCAATAGGCAGGTGAAAGAGACATGGCTCCCAAGGACCTCTATGTCTTAAGACGATACACTCTATGTGTGGTATGTGTCTGAACAGAGCTGTGAGGGTACACAGTGGGCCTAGTTTGGGGGCAATCCAAGTGACTATTGAAGGATGAGTTTACATTCTTATTGGGTGGAAAAATGGGAAGGAACCAAAAAAGACTTGACATATGAGGAGAATAGAAGTGATTTGGTGATAGAGAGGAACACTTAACCCTTCTGGTCCTCAAGAGGCTCTGGATGAGAATAGGAAGCAAAATGTCACTTAGATGACCAAAGGTCCAAGAAGGAGCAAGAGTGCTGCTCAGAACGTGGACTGAGAGACAGGAGGAAAGAGAACTGAGGAGCCAGGGAAGGCTCCCAAGAGGAGGTGATCAGTGAGCTGGACTTTGAAGAAGGGCTTTAGTAGGGCCTGGATGTAAAGGGCACTTCCCCAGAGAGTAAAGCAAAGGGTGGAGGCCCAGAGGCGTGAGTGAGCATGCTGGACTCTCAGGTAGTGAAGGGCTTGTCCAGGCTGGAGCTCGGGCTGGAAATGAAATCCCGGCTAGCCTGGGGAAGTCCACAGCTGTCCCGCGCTACCGTCTCGCCAGCAAGAACCACACGGAACACTAGGATCCTTCTGCAGAATAGCTTTATGTCTCTTGGGAGCAGAGCATAAGCCAACACGGCCGTGGGGACTCAGATAAGATGGAACCCATCCCTTATAAAGGAAACAGACCCTGCCCTGGACGTGTCATTCCCGGATTGGCTGACTGCTCCCAGTCCCAGGTGAAACCTCGGAAGTAGGCAGGGACGCAGCGGTAGAGAGTTACAAAGCATGTGCGCTGAGATTAAAGGCGTGTGCCGCCACACCTTGGGGTCACAGAGGTCAATCTCTACCTTTGTTCCTAGAAGCAATGGAGAATGTGGTCCGGCCCTCCACACACAGCCTCCTTTTCAGAGGGGGACCTTTCCATCCTGTGGGGACTGACCTGGAAATCCTTTGAAAAAGGCAAGCTCCCTAAACCAAGAAGGGCAACTGGTCCTTACCTTAAAGCAGGCAGCGCATCCGTGCATACATTTCATTTAAATTTCTCCTTAGCACCCTTAGGATCACAGTGTTAGCCCTGCCTCCGGCCACCTCACCCCCACCCATCTCGGGAAAGCAGTAGCTACTGGCCAAGGAGCCCAGGCCTGCTTCCTTAGGCCTGTTATAAATACCTTTATTTCTGATGATGGCGTGCCACTCACACAACCTTCATTGCTCAAGATAACGGAAAGGAGGAAAACAAAGAATGGAGAAGACCTCCCCAAGCCACAAGTCCAAGACCGAGGTGCTGGCAAGACTGGGTTTCTTCTACAGTTGCGGGGAGGTTTTTCCTACCCTTTTCAGCTTTCAGAGGCCGCTGCAGCCCTCCCTTTATAGGCCTCCTCCCTTTGCTACCTACAGCCAGCTGAGGATATTCTGCTACACCCAGGTAAAAGGCGTGGATGGGCAAGGAGAAGCTTATCAAGTGCTGTTCTTTGGGCTGTCTCTCCCATAGTGTCAGGCAGCAGTGAGCTATGGCAGTAGGTGGATGGGGGTAGTATCATCTACGGAATATACACTGTATTAAGAAATAAAAATGTTCTATTTGAGCTCACTGAGATGTAGGGTGTAACCGGATGTAGGAACGGGACTACTGCCACACCAACTTCAGACCCAAGTTTATGTCAAGTGGCCTTCAAGACCCCTTAACTAGAGATGAGCTGCTACTCCCCCCAGGCATGTAACAGGGAGGAGAGAACATGAAAGAAAAGACATGTGCTCTTGGGAAGAGAGCTGTAAGAACCAGAGGACCAGGAAGCCTGCTGTGAGATTGTCTCCTAGGAATGACGGGGAGAAAGAAAGGATGTGGACTTGGGTGTGTGTGTTGGGGGGGTGGAGACGATCTGAAAGAGGATCATCATTGAAGGAGGGGAAACATAATCAGAATATATTGTATGACAAAATATATTTCAAATGTATTTCCAAAGTCTTTTTTATATCTTTAAATATCTTTTAAAAGAAAATGAATGAAAGACTCTGTGTCCTTAAAAACAGCTAGGAAGTAAACCACCTTCAGCACAGGTTCCTGTCCTTTACTCTGTGAGATAAAATGGGGACAGTTGGCAGTGACAAGCTGTAGGGTTAGCCACATAAATCTCCATGTGGGAGGCTCAGCCATGGAGTGAAAGCTCAGCTGGGAACTCTAGCTGACTGTCCCAATGGACAAAAAAAGGAAAACAAAGAGGAAAACCACACATTCCCCACTCTACCTTTAAGTTTTTAATCCCAACTTGTGGCATTAATTAGGAATGGTTATAATAATGAAGTTAAGACCATACATGCCCAAGGCTGCTGCTGTAGCATGCACAACTCTGCATCCCAAAGCCATAGCTCAATTCCTGGTTCTCAGGGATGCTTTGGTTCTGGGTAAGTCATCTCATTTCTCTGGGCCTTAGTTTCCATCTTGGTAAAATAAAATGATTTTGTTGTCAAGGGCTTTTATGCATTACAGTGGCAAGCTATTGCATTCATTTATGACAGGGTCTCATGGAGCCCAGGCTGGCCTTGAGCTCACTATGTAGCTGAGGATGTCCTTACCTTACCTGAACCTCCTGCCCTAATTTCCCTGGGGGCTGGGGATCAAAACCCAAGTTTATGCATGCTAAGCACATACTTCACTACCCAGCTGAGCTATATCCCCAACACCAGTTATTGTTTTAAATGGCATGGCCATTGCTTTTGCCAACCAGTACAATAGGGAGAGAAGGTGAGTAGGAGATACAGCTCAGGGGCGTGCTTGCAGGCCTCCTTCTGGAACATTTGGCAGCTTCTTTTTCTCCTCTCTATGCACTGGTGTCACAAATCTTCAAAGCCACGGTTTCAGACTTCTGTCCCATGCCGAGGATTTTTCTTAAGTGTTACTCACATCCATGGGTCTCCTGGTGGTGGGGGAACCTCAGCCTTTTTGCATTAGAAGGACTCCCATATCTTACCTCGTTGAAGTTCCTGGAGCTGGGAGTCATTAGGCCCCACTTCCTGTCTCAGATTCATCATTGTCTGATGGCAAGACCTAGGGGAACTGCTTAATGTAATCTATAAAACATGAACGGTTGCATGTCCTCCGTCCCCCACATGGGTGTGTCATGAAGGGGGAGGGGGTCAAATGAGGTAACAGCTTTAAAAGTTTTTCATAAAATGTAAAACCGCTCAAAACAACATGATGTAGCTATTTTAATATCATTAAGCAGATAATATTCTTTGGGAGTTGTTCTGTAACTTCCTGCATGTATGTGTTCAAGCATGCTTATATATGTGTGTATTTGTATGCATGTGCTTGTGAGTTAATGTGTGCAATTTTAAAAATTTTTATTATTTGTGTGTGTGTGTGTGTGTGTGTGTGTGTGTGTGTGTGTGTATGTAGGCTAGCCAAGGCCAGAAGAGACTAGGTGTTCCTGGGGTTGAAGTTAACAGTCACTGGACATGGGTGCTAGGAACCAAACTTTGTTCTCTAGAGACCAACAAGTGCTCTTAACCATTGAGCCATCTATCTAACCATGTGTGTCTGTGTGTGTGTGCATGTGTACATTCATGTGTGTTTAAGTGTGTGTGTATATGTGTGTGTGCGTGTGTACATGTGTGTGTGTGTGTGTGTGTGTGTGTGTTTGGCAAGCTTCACTAGCTTCCAGACAGGGAGACAGGACCACGCCTCCATCACAGGTTTTCTTCATCCATCCCATCTCCCCTGACCCAGCCCTGGTTCAGGTAGCAATCATTTGTTCTCCAGATCCCCCTTTCTGCCCCCTCAGTTGTAAACCGTTCACATTTTTCTAGTTTTAACTCTGGGGCAATATTATTTCTGTCCTGAGGCCCTCTTCATGTTAGAGAGGAAGATCTGCTGTTAGTTTAACCTGACAGAACAGCCCGCTGGTTTCCTGGCCCTCCCTGGATACCAAGGGAGTTTCATTACATGGTACAGGGGTGAGGCTGCAGGAGTCTTTCAGAAACCACATGGCAAAGGAGAAGGAAAGTATCTTATCTGTGTTTCTTTTTTGAAAATCCATTTTTGGCTGTGCTGGGTAGGTAAGGAGAAAGCAGGTAAATATATTTGCCGTGTAAGCTCCGTGTTTTGTTGTTGTTTTTCCTCTCTCTTCTAAGTAAAGGTTTGTTTCTGTTCCTTCTGATTCACATGGTCTTGAGTTGTTTGACAAGACGAAGTTACCTGTGGATGCTAAGCAGATAAGCACTTTAGTGTGCGTTGGTTTCTAGAAGTGAGACCTTAGTCCTCAGTCTGCCGCAGGGCTGGGCTCTGCTGTGTGTACATTTCTGCCTGTAGGTTAGGGAAGATTGGAGCCAGATCTTGACGTTTTGGCTCCACTAATCTCAGACAAGCCTCCAAAGAGCCCTTGTTTGCCCCTCGTGGCGTTTTGGTAAGTGTCAGAAGTATTCCATTAGTTATCAGAACACCGATCACATTCGCTGTATTGAACTCTCTCCAAGCCTTTCCAAACTGATTCAAGAAGAGAGATACAGCAGACCCTGGAAAAAACTTGCCTACAATATTTGTGATCCAGAGTGTGGGGATCCTGGCTTAGAATATGGAACCCTGGGGCTTCAGGGCACGCCTAGTAGTAGTCTCAATTGCCCACATTAAGGATGGAGGGGAATTTGTGGCGTTTCCTTCATTGGCGCTGCCTGCTGGAGCATGCATGTGCTGCTGAATCTGTCATAGTTATGGTGTGTTAAATTAGTCTCAACCATCCCTGCGACACTGAGCTGAGTTAAAGATGGCCACACTGTCTTGCCACAGCATAGGGCAGGGTGAGACTTGAGTGCAGGGGTCCTGACCCTGGGGAACCTCTGTTCCCACCGCTCAGCTCACAGTGTACCTGCAGGTGACATCACCACAGGAGAGGCATGCAGGACTGGCTCCCATAGTTACTGTATAGTTGAGCCTTCTGAACCCCCAGGGTTTTCAGGTCTTTGCTTTCTTATCAGCCTCACAGGCCCTCTTCTGCAGGTGGAGTTCTTTTGTCTTGTTTACATTAACAACAAGAAGCAAAACACTTCACAGCCAGTGGCAGCTAACTCTGCACAGGGGGCTGAATAACCCTCTTCTCCCCCCACCCCCAACCTCCGAGGCCAAGGCTATCAGTCCCTAATCCCCAAGGCCTGTAAATGCTTACTTATTTGGAAAAGGGTCTTTGCAGATGTGATTAGTTTAAGCATTTTAGGATTGGGAGATAATCCTGGATTATTCAAGTAGGTTTTTTTTAGTCAGTTTTCCACTTACTATTTTAAGTCAGCGTATAAAGCAATGGGTTTCATTATGATGTTTTCATACACATATGTCAATAGACACTGACTTTAATAGGAGAGGAATCCGTTGTAATGGTGGGGAAAAGAGGGTGACAGAATACTGTGACTTCAAAGTAGATGCCACATTTGAGTATGTAAAGGGACCAGCAGGAGGGGAGGGAAAAAGAAAGGGAAGGACAGTGGGGGAGGGGACTTAAATGTGTTCTTGAGTCCCTGTAAGAACAGGCAGATAGGAATTTGATAAGCAGACACAGAGGACAGGTGATGTGGAGGCTGCAAGGAAGTTAGGATCGCGCTCTTACAGACAGAAGGGGTGTGACCACAAGCTAAGGCTTGCTGGCAGTAGGCTCTGGAAGAGATAAGAACTGGGTAATTATGTGTTGCATTGTGATGAGAATGCATTATAGAAAATGTGCTTTTAGAGTTTGTGTTGCTATGTGGACATTGTAGAGTCTACTACACAAACCAAGATGGTGATGTCAGAAGGTGATAGAATATTATGTACCACTGTCGTGTGGCACAGGATGGCAGTCCAGAGGGTTCAAGGTCCTGTGGACGCCTGACTTCCAGTGAGTAATGGTGACTTCAAACGTGTCGTCTCCGTCTCCTGGGCTGTGAGGGGTGTTCACTGATTCTGGGGGAGTTCTTCAGAGTGGCTGAGGAAGCCAATTTACCGTCTGAGGCTCCTGCTTAACGTCACAGTACTCATGTCTAAGCCGCTCACATTACCCTCCCTCCTTTTATAGTATGAGAAGCATTCTGTGCTCAGATAGATAAGTGACAAGTCCTGAGACCCAGAGCATGCTTGTGTGTGCGTGTGTGTGTGTGCACGTGCCTGCGTGCATGCGTGTGTGCGTGCATGCGTGTGTGTGTGTCTGTGTGTGTGTCTGTGTGTGTGTGTGTGTGTGTGTGAAAGAGAAAGATCTCTGCTTTCCCAGCCCTAGGATTATAAACACTGTGCCTTTGGGGAAGGGTGTTATTTGTTTGTTTGTTTTTAATGAGGGTTCCAGGCTTGGATCCAGGTCCCTGAGCTTGTAAGGCAAGCACGTTAGTAACTGAGCTATCTTCCCAATCCAAGCCCCTGTTCTTAGCTGCTGAGATCCTTTGCCTGCTCCGAACTCTGCTGTAGCTGCCTGGTCCAGGCCAGGCCAAGCCCCCTGGGGTCTATGTTGTGCCTTCCAGACACACAGTCTTTTCTTCAGTCCCTCGTGAGCCTTTTCCTTGTACAAACATCTGATCTTCATGGGCCCCTATGGATACAGCAGCAATGGGCAGACATTTCCCTGGTCCTCAAAGAGTGTAGCATACAGTCCATTTCATTCTGGCGCTGAAGACATTTTCTTTCTGGCTTTGGGAGAAACAGGTTTGTTTTTTTTTTTTTAAATTTTTTCTAGTACCCTCTTTCTAAATCATCCATGTCCATTGTTTGCTATGAATATGAACTTGACGTTTAAAAATTGTAGCAACTGCAGATGCTCATGTTCCTTAAGAGCTTATCAGTCATGCATTCAGTAACGTTCATTAATAATAAATGATATCTGTGCACCACAGCATTACCAGCTTGGCAGCCTGTTTCATATCCTGTAGCCTCGCTTTCCTCATTTATAAAAAAGAGACATACCCTATTTCACTCTTCACATTGCTGGTCACACACGCAAAACTGGCAGGTGGTTTGATGTGACAGCTATTTGAATACTGCATATATTATTTAAATATACTATGCTAAGTATTTTTAGAGATCAGATAAAACTCGAGGAAGAATCTCTGTCTCCTTCACTGAACTAAGAGTAGTAGATACACACCCTTCAACTAAAGGGAGTCCTTTAATGCAAGGAAGAGTCATAATTATGCGTGATTTTCTTCCTCATAATTTCCAATAAAGAAAAAGATGAAGTGATGTATGGTAATTGGACACACAGAAGATGGTGTAAGGGGCTGGGGAGATGGCTCAGTTGGTGAAGTGCTTGCCTGGGCCCCATCCCAGAAGCCATGTAAAAATGCTAGGTGTGATGGTGAGCCCTTGTCATCCATATGGATGATAGGAGAGGAAGCAGAGATGGGAGGACCTCTGGGATGACTGGTAAACCAGCTTAGCCTGGCAGTTCTGTGGCAGTAAGATCCTAATGTAAAGGAACAAGGGAAGAGGAGGAGGAATAAATGATGTCCTCTGACCTCCACATGCATAAATACACGTGCACTTGCATACACGCACATGCACGCGTGCACACACACACACATATGCACAGAAGGTAGCATACAAATTCATAGTGGGAGAGACATCAAGAACCCAAGGGAAATAGCTTTGCTTCCTCTGTGAGTTGGTCACGTAAAAGATGTTCAGAAAACATAATTCATGTAGAAACCATAATTCATGTTAGAATCATTATCATGGTTGTGTTAATGAATTCAGCAGAACTTGCAGAAAATCAATTTTAAATTTTCTTCAGGCTGCAGAGGGTCAGCAGCAGGGACAAGGGGCACTGTTTGAGAGGCCCCGGGAGAGAGGGTTTAGGAGCCACTGTGCACTCAGTATCTGCCCTGACCAGGCCCTTTGCCCCACAGGTAATCCCATTCAGTTCCCCTTAAAACCCTTGTAGTCCCAAGAGCCACTGGAGCTCAGATTTCAGCCCACATTGGCAGCAGCTTGGACTCCCAAGAGGGCTTCACTTACTCATACTAGAAGAATGAATGCATTCACTGTTCTTTCTTGCAAAGCCGTTCCGCAGCTCTCCTCCCCGTGCCATGTGTGACACTAAGCCTCTGCTGTGGCCCCCACATTTGAGGTCAGAGGCTCTGTCTTTAACCTTCAGAGCAATACAGTCTTCATGGGAACCAGCAATCGGGAGTAGCCACTGCAGCCACGCCTTGTGCTCAGCTCTTCCTGGGAGTGATTTCACTGAATCTGTACAACAGCCAGATGGATAAGGCCTGGTTGTCTCTCTTAGACTGCTGGAAAGAGGAGCCCCGTGCAGGGGCTTGCTCATGGTTACGCAGGTCATGAGGGACCTAGCAGGCCAGGCTGATGGGATATCTGGGCTCTTCCTACATCCTATGTTACCACCTCTGTGCCTGTTAAACTCTTACCTCCCCCCCTTACACAACCCTCAAGAATGCCTTGCTTAGCAGAACATAGGATGTGAAAACCATCTTTGCTTGAATGTCTCTCTCTCTCTCTCTCTCTCTCTCTCTCTCTCTCTCTCAGAGCTTCACTGGTTCATTTCTTGCTTATGTGGAAATCCCAAAGGATGCCTCTTTCTCTGGTCCAAGTCATTTGCCCCGTGGGAGGACACACTGTCTTGCACTCTCACGTGCCCTTGTGTAGTGAATACCCTGTTTGGCTCTAAGTACCATCTTCGCTGCTCTTTGACCATTGATTGTTCTGCTATATGGGAAATGGTTTTTCCTAATGCCCATTTGCTTGTCCTTATTTCTTCACTTTGAGTCACATTGAATAACACACCTTCAGAACAGTCCTGAAAGCCCAGGGTCCCTCAGGTGAGCATTGTGCGTGCCTTGCTCTTAGGCACGTGGTTGATTTTGCAACATGATTCTGGAAAAGAAGATGCTTGAAGTCAATGTCTGGAGTTGGGGCTTCCTCCCAGGACAGGGTTTATTCTGAAGGTTGTTCTTTTGTTTATGTTGGAGGTGGTAGTGCATGGGTTCCACCCTGTGAACTTTACCCACTCAGCAGGCCGTGGATAAGTATCCAAAGATAATGTCTTCTTAAAACTTGGCTTCCTCATACAAGAAAAGAGGGCTTTTAAACTCTGAGTCCTGGCGCTAGAGAGATGCTCAGCAGTTGAGAGTACTTGTTGATCTTCCAGGGGACCCTAGTTCAGGTTCCAGTACCCATGTTAGGTAGCTCACAACTTCTGTAACTCCAGCTTTGGGGCAGGGTATCCAGTGCCCTCTTTTATCCCCTTCAGGTACCTGCACATTTGTGCCATGCACACATGCACAAAGACAAACATACACATACAGAAATAAAAATAAAATCTTAAGATACAATAAAAACCTAAACTTGGAGTCACTTCAGAACCACCTTTCCTCCACTTCTGTTGGCTGTGGTCCTTGGCTCCTGACTTATGTGAGCTTCCCAGGGTAATAGCTTTCCTTTGCCTTTAGTGAAACACACCCATCACCCCACAAGTCCCTCCCTCCCTCCCTCCCATCCTACATAGAGTGTTGGGGGAGGGGACCCTTCTTTCCTGCAGGCTCAGAGCAAGTCTGTCAGATGACTCTCACTCTGTCTTTTACCCCAGTCATGGGGAATAGAGGCAGATCCGGTCAAACCCTCATCTTGGGTTTACTACACAGTAGTCAGCCAGGAAAGTGGTGGTTTTCATCATCTTAATTTGTATTTCATGGAGTGGCCAGAGTTTTGCTTCTTATCATTTGTAGACGCCGGATATTTTATTGCCCAGACCCACCCTGGCAGGAACTGCAGTCTTGTGAACTTCTAAGAGGACATCTGCACTCAGCCCAAACCATTTGCTCCAAGCCGCTTTGAAGTCCGGCTGCACATGGTCTCTCTTCTCCTTTGGCAGGTACTGGAAAAGGAACAGGGAACTTCAGGGAAAATCAGCCTCTTCCAGCCCTCGGCCACAGATCCCTTCCTGCCCAGCCTGCTTCAGATAACAGCTTTGGAACACATATGTTTCTGGTCCTTGTTTCCCCTCCCTCTTAGCTTCCTCCCTGTAAGTTGGAACTCTGAGAATTTTGCAGCTAGCCACTGGTCACCAGTCTAGTTTTGCTACCTCCCTTGTCTTCTACCTAGGGGCTTAGGGCTCCTTTGGCTGGTTTATTAGAATGCAGAGCCTTTGGTCTCTATGAGTCACAGGCTTTATTGGCCCATCGGTTAGAGATGCTGAGCATTTAAGCTCTTTGCCTCTCGCATGTGTTATTTTAGCAAATATTTAGAGTGCTTTCTGTGTCGGACTTGGGACTAGCTCAGGGATCATCCATACTGGGTAAGCAATGATTGAACGTGGACCTGCAGAAGCTAAAGGTGTATGAGGAAGCTTGATCTTGACTTACCACTGCCCAGCCGTAGAATTAAAGCCACAGGCAAGGGTGCACGGGCTGTCTGTCAGAGCATTCACTATGGGAAGAAGTTGATCAGGAGCCCATGTTTACCTTTGACCTAGAAGGCTGCACCAGTGCCTAAGTGTACCAATGAGGCAGAATTTCAACCGGAGTCTGGTTGTTTGAGCCCTGGTTTCATCCATTGTGGCTGGGGTTCAGGATATGGGAGGAGCTGAAGACCGGAGGGTAGACCAAATTGACTGAGGACGAGAAATGAAGGGCATTCGAGAACTACAAACCTAAAGTCCTCCAGATTTCAACATTGTTCTCTAGCCAGAGATGAGCCACAGAGCGGTTTTGTTTGTTTGTTTGTTTTGTATGTAAATGTGTGCAACACACAGTATGCATGTGTGTCTTGCAAGTATACCTTGGATGACCCATCCATATTATTATCATTATTATCATTATTATTATTGAGACAGAATCTTCACAGGGTTTTGAGTGCACTGATTCAACTTGACTGACTGACCAGCATGCTGGTTTTCTACATGAGTGCTGAGGATCAAACTCAGGTCATGACATTTGGAAGGCAAACATTTTATTAACTGAACCATATCCTCAGCTCCCATAAAAGCTGTTGTACATAGAGGATAATAACTATGACCAGGTCAGTGTGGGCAGAATCAAAGTGCAGAGGTTCCTAAGTCAGGTACCTGGTAGATGGGTTGTTTTTAGCCATACAGGGACTGTGGATGGGTGTGCTTTCTTCTCTGAAAATGGAGGGATGAACATTGTAGGATCTCTAACTCTTCCTTACATAGAGAGGTTTGATTTCCAAACAGCCTCATCTAGGTATGAGATTCGAGGATGGTTCTTTTGTTTTGTTTTTATGTGGTTTTATTATTAATTAAATTTATTCATTTCTCCTCCCTCTTCTCCTCCCATTCCCTCTCACCAACCCCCCACCCATCCATTCCTCCTCTGTTTCTGTTCAGAATAGGGCAGGCCTCCCATGGGTGTCAACAAAGCATGGCATATCAAGTTAATGTAGGACTAAGCTCTTCCCCTTGTTTTAAGACTGGGCAAGGCAACCCAGAATGAGGAGTAGGTTCCTGAAAGTCAGCCAAAGTGTTAGAGACAGGCCCTGCCCCAACCACTAGGAGTCCCACAAGGAGATCAAGCTACACAACTGTCACACATATGTAGAGGGCCTATGCTGGTTCCATGCAGGCTCTCTAGCTGTTGGTCCAGAGTCTGTGAGCTCCTATTAGCCCAGGTTAGTTGTTTCTGTGGGTTCTTTTGTGATAACCTTGATCCCCTCCTGACTTGGTTTTTGACCTAGAATCTTTCTGGGAGTACGCACTTTCTCTACTGTGTACAACATTTTAGAAGAATGTTTTGGCTTCTGATCATTCCCACCCCAGTCTTTGGGACGTACATAAGTGGGTATTTTATTTTCCTTCTTGAGACATCTGCGTATATATAAGGGTTAAGATTCCTACTGAGTTCTCCTTCTGACACTGTATCAGGACAGTTCTGCCAGGAGACACTTGCTTCCACTTTCACATTGATACAAATGGTTGGGTTTCATAGACCCAGTGCAAAACAATTTAGTATTTTGCATATTGCCTTCATGTCTTGAAAGCCCTTGTGTGTGTGTGTGTGTGTGTGTGTGTGTGTAGTGAATGTGGTGTGGTATGTGTGTAGTGTGAGTGTATGTGTAGTGTGTGTGAAAGTGTGTGTGTAGTGTGTGTAGTTTGAGTATGTGTGTAGTGTGTGATGTGTGTAGTGTGTGTGTGGTGTGTGTGGAGTGTAGTGTGTGTAGTATGTGTGTATGTGTATTTGTAGTGTGTGTAGTGTTTGTGTGTGTGTGCAGTGTGTATGTGTGTAGTGTTTGTGTGTGTAGTGTGTGTGTAGTGTGAGGAGGCAATGGCAAAAGAGTAGGAAATCAAGTGGATCTGTTGCTACTCCATCCTCTGAGGCTTTTCACCCAGAAGAAATCAATATTCCATCTAAAATTTTTAGTTATTATTTTATGTGTATGAGTGTTTTACCTGCATGTATGTACCCACGTGCGTGCAATGCCTGTAGAGGCCAGAAGATGGCTTTGTATCCCTGGACCTGGAGTTCTATGTTTGTGAGTTGTCATGTGGGTGCTGAGAATCGAACCTGGGTCCTCTGAAAGAGCAACAAATACTCGTAACTGCTGATTCATCTCTCCAGTGTCCCAAATGTTCTGTTTGTATTCGTTCTGAAATGTAACTTAGGCATCCATGCATTTATTGTTATGTGTTTTTTTCTGTTTTCTTTTCTTTCCCCCACAGGAACAGGGGCCTCTCAATGTCCCGAGTTTAGTGTCCCCTATGTTCTGTTTCCATTCACTTTAACATATTTTGGAGAGCTTCCTGTATCTGTGTATGTGCACTGCCTTGTTCTTTAAATGTCTTCCTCATTACTCTGGTACCTGAATGCGTCATAATGTAGCTGGCTCTGGATTCCCCTATTGAAGGTCATGCAGACCGTGCTTGAGGTTTAGGATCCAGCTAGCACTGTGTCTTTCTACCACATCATAGTCATAGTCAGCTGCCAGGCTGGCAACAGACTTTTCACAAAGCACGCGGTTCTCTGTACTACCCAGGCCTTCAGCCTCAGGCTTCAATCTCTGGTTGTTGCCTCTCTGTTTCTCTCTTGTCTACTTGCTACACAGACTCACACGCTCCTTGAGTTTGGAAGGATGATTCTAAGGCCCTAACACCTTCTCCATGGCCTGTGGTATAAGCTATACTTTTGTTCTCTGCAGCCTAGATGTTGGCTCTTTACCAACACAGCCCACTCCTAAAGATTCTTTTCCCCTTGTGAAAATTTTACTTTGTTTCAAGACAGGATCTCAGATTGTAACCCAGGTTCCCTGGAACTCACTGCTGTAGCACAGGCTGGCCTTGAACTTTCGGTAGTCCTCCAGTTACAGCCCCCTGAGGGCTGGGTTTACAGTCTGACGGCACCACGCCCCCCCCCGCCCCCCCCCCCCCCCCCCCCCCGTTTGCGATCTCTGGCTCTTCCCTGGTGTTGCAGTCTTCTGTCTCGTTCTGGAAATGAGCTCTGGGAAAGAGAAGGCGTTACTAAAAGAGATGCGCTGACTGATCCTCAGACCATCCCTCCTGCTAGAGTACCAGGATGCTGTAGGTTCAGCAGACCTTGTTTCTTGTGCATCTGCCAGCACTGAGAACGGCTGTTAGAGGTAGTTCCTACTGGTGTGTGTGTGTGTGTGTGTGTGTGTGTGTGTGTGTGAGAGAGAGAGAGAGAGAGAGAGAGAGAGAGAGAGAGAGAGAGAGAGATCTCTGGTAGCCCAGGCTGACCTCAAGTTCACTGTGTAGCTGGAGATGACTTTGGACTCTGTCCTCCTTCCTCCACCTCCCGATTGCTGAGATTAAAGGTATGTGCTATCACACCTAGTTTCTGCAGGAACCCAGGGCTTTTCGTGTGGTTAAGCAAGCTGTCTGCCAACTGAGCTATAGTTCTAATCCCTAAAAACCCTTAAAATGGTTTTTGTTTCTAAACTGTATGTCTCTGTTCTTTGAGGCTTTCGTACATGTAAACAGTGTGTTTCAATCCTCCCTACCAGCTTTTCTTTCTCCAGCTCCTCCAGATGTCCCCAGAAGTGATGTCCCCAGAAGTCCCCCACCCACTTCATAGCCCATTTGCTTTTCTTTTTATAATCATTGCATCTAATTAGAGCTGCCTGTCTGAGCATGGGCGTAGGCCATTCACTGGAACATGGACAACCTACCAGAGGCCACACTCCCAAAGGAAAAGGACTCTTTCTCTCTCAATTGCAGCCTCGAACTGCCAATAACCCGAAGCTAGGGGTGGGCTCTCATGAGCCCCGCTCCACCCACACTGGAATGTCGACTGGCTTGGTCTTGTAGAGGTGTTGTGTAGAAAGCCATGACTCCTGTGAGTTTATGAGAGCGCTGCTGTGTAGAAGGCATTGTTCTGCAGCAGTACTAAAGCCTTCTTGGTCGTCCTGATGAACTGTGAGTGATGGTCACCATTGCAAATCCCATTTCCCTCCTGCTTCTCCTAGCTTCAAGGACCATGTGGAAGGAGGAGAGAGCAGGAAGGTGCCCATGTGTATCTGGAGCCAGGAGTAGAGGCAACCTTCAGACTCAGCATCTCTGTACTTGGGTGTTTGTGATACATAGCATCACATCTCTGCGTGCTGAAATTTGGTGCTAAGACCAGGGTGCAAAGCACGGTCCTGCTAAGTGTTTTTGCTTGCTAGAGAACAGTGAAAAGTTAGAATGTGGCGGGAAGGACCCCTTCCACTTCTGTGGGCATTCTCTAATGGACACAGTATGGGCCATGTTTTCAACGGAATCTGGCACAGCGCCTTCCACCCACCCTTACCACAGTCTGCACTCTGCAGGAGAGATGGGCAGATCATTCTGTCCCCAAGCTCCCTTGCTGTCTTCTCTGGGGAAGACTTATTGCTCCTTTAAACTTGATTACTCTATCTGTGTGGAAGAAGAGTTACTTCTCTGACTGTGGAAAACCCTGAACCTCCCCGGCAAAGCCATGCCGCCTTGGCACACTCAGGGCAACAGAGCTCCTAGGTGGCCCCTCTGCAGATCTCCATCTCCCTTAGCTCTCAAAATTCCTTCCTGAGGCTTCTTGAAGGTGGCAGTCACAGGGGTTGTTGCTCTCTGGGATGTTGGGTCCTTGAATGTGATTAATGTTAGCACAGCTGAGGAGCTGGGCCTCTTGCAAGGACCTACCTGACTGAGCTGTAGGGGGAAAGAGAAGAGAAATAAACATAGAGAGTATAAGAAACATAAACAGGTCTGCTTCCCAAAGGCTCCTCACTGCCTGTTCTTTGCTATGCTTGGAACTAAGAGGTGGCAAGCCAACTATTGGTTACAAGTGCCTGTTAGTCTTGCCTGAGTGGCTCTTTAACTAAAAAGATAGTCATACAAGATTGGAACTCTAAATTCTTCAGTCCTTTCAAAAGAAGTATGTGTGTGCATTTTCACATTTCATATGTGTGCATATACACATGTGTGTGACCTGTGTGTTTTTTCTTCCTTGGCATCTATCTGTCTGTCTGTCTGTCTATCTTTCGACCTACCTATTTCCTTCCTTCTTTCTTCCTTTCTTTCTTCCTTTCTTCTTCCTTTCTTCTTCCTTCCTTCCTTCCTTCCTTCCTTTCTTTCTTTCTTTCTTTCTTTCTTTCCTTCTCCTCCTCTTCTTCCTCTTCCTCTTCTTCTTCCTCCTCCTTCTCTTCCTCCTCTTATTTTTCCTCTTCCTCCTCTTCCTTCTCCTCCTCTTCCTCCTTCTCTTTCTTCTTCTTCGTTTCTCACTAGCCTGGAACTCACAAGTAGACCAGGCTGTCTATTCAGCAAGCCTGGGAGTCTCTATCTCTGTCTCCCCAGTGCTGGGGTTCCAAGCTCACTTCACCATGGACTTTTTGACTGTGGGCTCTGAGGATTTAACTGGGATCCTCATGCTTGCAAGACAACCACTTCACTGGCTAAGCTATCTGTCCAGCCTATTTTTTCTCTCAGTTTGAGAACAGAGGATATGACCTTCTTTCCTAGTCCAAGGACCTGCTTCTTCTCTAGGTGTCAGGAAGTTTCCCACCAAACAAAGAACATTTGATTCCTACATAGAGGGAGGTGACCTTGTCCTCAGGACCACAATTGATTAATACTCTTTAGATAAAATATAATGTTTCATTTGCTCTTAGATTATTTTATTACTGCTCACCCTTTTGGCTATCTCATATCAAAGAAAAGAAACATATAGTAAGGAGGCTTGCTTCCCTTGGGTGTCAGCGACTGGAGCCATTCACTTTTGCTTTACCGTTTTCAGTGGTCAATTATTATTTTTTAATTAAATTAATTTTTATGTATATGGTTGTTTTGCCCGCATTTATATCTCTGCACCATGTGTGTGCCGAGTCTGAGGAGGCCGGGTCTCCCGGCACTGGAATTAGAGAAGGTTGTGGACCACTATATGAATGCTGAGAATTGAATTCACAAGTCCTCTGCAAGAGTGGGCAGTGCTCTTAACCTCTGGGCCATCTCTCCAGCCCATCAGTGGTTGGTCAGTGAAAGTGAACCCCCATTACGTCCTAGTCACTGTGGCAGGCAGTGGAGATAAAGATGAATAAGCCCTAGCCTCAGGGAGCCTGCACTCCACTGACTCCAGCAGGAATGTGACCAACCAACCGTAAGAAAAGATGGTCGTAGGATGACAGCTCCATGGGGTCCAATGGGAGGTCAAGGAAGGACATGTTTTCTGTAGCCAGCTGTGTTGTGGTTTGGATCAGGCTGTGTTGCTGAGAAGAACCACAGTCGTAGGTAGGTGTGCATTTCAGGTCCTGGGCTGGGCAGGCAGCATGAGCCGAGGAAACAATACAGACCAAGGCTGGGCAGGCCTAGAGAGAAACTGCAGGGTCAGTGGCAGGACTGGTCCACCCAGGGCTTAGGGGACAGAGGATACAGTAATCCACACTGGCCAAGCCAAGAATGTGGGCTTCCTGCTGCAAAGCGGGGAAGGTATGAGAGCCGGTCTACATCTGGGACGGAGTGCTGTAGACCGACTAGCACACTACATGTGTTCTGTAGACAAAAAGCAGAAGCACTTCCCGTGGCTTCTTGAAAGTACAGAGTCTCAGGCCCAGGTCTGACTTGGCAGCTGGAGTTTCACAGTCTGTTGTAGCAGGTGTCCTAGGTGTTCTGAAGAGCTAGTCTATGATGCCGAGCCCAGACTGGGGAGGGCTGCTTCCAGATGTGTGTGGCAATGTCTAGGAGCTACTGCTGAAGCACAGCCCTCTGCTGCTGCGTGGCTGACACCAAGGGGCTTGTAACAAATGCAGACTCATCCCCCCTGACAAATCACAAGCTTGTTGTGACCCCTAGGAGATTTACTTGCCCCCCCGCAGGCTGGTTTAGAGTCAGGCGTTGGGGTTGATCATTAGGACTGTGGTATAGTCAGGAAGCTCAAATTGTGATGCCATCTTTATAAATGAGGATGGGTTTAGCACAGGGGTTGGAGTGAGGCAGAGATTAACAGCACAGAACATTAAAAAAAACCCATTATTATTAATGGCTCTAGCTGTCTCTTGCCTGCCCTGGAGAGTATCACCTGAAATGTCACATCCTAGTACTTCACTGGGTAGTAACCTAGTTCTGACCCCATTAGGAGTAAACCGAGGCACAAGGATCGAGTTGCTTATTCAATGCCCCTGAGCTGGTTGGATGACCTCTTTTTCACCAGTGGCAGAGCTGAGGTTCTCACTCATGATTCTTGGCATCAGGGTGTCTATCTTAGACCACTGCGGTATTGTAGCTTTCACGTCTCTGATCTCTGAACTGTAACTTATTGCTGGTTCTAGTTTCATGTCTGTGATAAATACCCTGGCCTAAAGCCACATGGGAGGAAAGGGTTTATTTGGCTTACAGGTCCAGGTGATGGTCCATTATTGTGGGGAAGTCAAGGTAGGAAGAAATCCTTGCAGGAGCAAATAGAAATGAGTGTATCCGTGCTGCCTGCTGGCTTGCTCTTAGCCAGCCTTCCCCACTCACTCCTGCATCCGTCAGAGCCCAGCTTAGGGAATGGTGCCACCCACCATGGGCTAGGTCTTCCTATATCAACTAAAGACAATCCCCACAGACCTGCCTACAGGCCAGTCTAACATACTTAATTCTGCTCTTCCCTGGCGACTCCAGGTGACTCCAGATGCTGCAGAGTTGACGGTTTGAACTAACCAGCACATTGCTTAACTTTTAACAATTAGCCAAAATTAGGTCAAGTGAAATTCCTAAAGGAAAATTCCACAGCTTGGTTCTGACAAGGCTTAAGAATAAGCCAACTTATCATCCCCCTCGGCAGCTGCTGTGAGCTCTCCTTGAAGGGTTAAACAGCCACGTGGGGCCCCACAGCCGCATCTGTGCTTATTGTCACAACGCTGTGTAAATTTACCCCGTTCTGCGGAGGCCCCCTGCAAGTGGCCAGATGGTCCCTGTCTTAGTGAGGCAGAGGCCACCCTGAACCACCAAGATTGTTTGCTCTGATGGGTCACAAGGAAAACAAATGCTGTCCCAGCCAAGTGGGGTGACTCTGTTGCTGTTACCCCCGCGTTAGGAGTCAAGGCCTCAGAAATCAAATTGCTCACGGTCATGTCTACTTGCTTACTCGTTGTAATCTGTTTCTCAAACTAAAACTAGCATTCAATGCTTTCACATCATTGTCTTTCCAAAGGTGGGGCGGTTTCGGGGTATTTTGAATGGTGTTAGAGTATTTTGAAGAGCTCCCCTCCCCTCTCCTCCCACTCCACCCGGAAGACAATGTGATTCCGAAACTAGACATTTGTATGTGTGTCTCACCCTCGGGGTGAGGGTCTGCTTTGGGGAAGATGCTTCCATCGTCATCCATCCAAGTAGCTGCTCTCCCTGCGGCCCACAAGTGTCATCAAGCAGACGTGGCTTCATCAGTGTGTGCTGAGTGACTGAATGACATCAGGGCAGCCTGTGCACAGACAAGCGGACCTTTACCGTAGGCCCCAGACACAGAGGGCTGTTTTTGCTTTACCACCATTGCTCTATTGTTCCTCACTGACACCAGTCATTTCTGAACTTAAATTCTGACCCCTTTGTTTGGAGGTTCAGTTTAGTTCGGTTCTGTGACCTTGTTCCTCAAAACCCTGGATTTGTGGACCAGTGGCACTGGACCCTCCTTGGGAGACTGTTGGAAATGCAGGGTCTCAGGCTCCATCCCAGATCTCGCAAACCAAAGTGCACCAGTGTGTGTGTGTGTGTGTGTGTGTGTGTATGTGTGTGCACGTACACTCACATGAAGAGTCCAGAGGTAAAAGTTAGGAGTCTTACTTAATCACTCACCCCCTTACTTTTTTAGATAAAGCTCCATGAACCTGGAGCTCACTGGGCCAGCTACACTGGCTTGCCAGCAGGCCAGCTTTTTTGTTGGTATCTCAGGGGGATCAACTGAGCTTCTCATGGTTGTACATCAAGTCCTTTACCAAGTGAGCCCCCTCTGTACCCCAGAACCTGCATCTCAACAAGGTCCTAGGCACCAGCAATTGTGAGATGTTCTATCCCAGTAGTCTGGGTTTCTCCATTACCTTCAGCTAGAGTCTACACTGAGCACTTACTTTGGGGCTAGATTTCAATTTTGGTAGGCTTTCAGAACTTAAAAAACATACACACTCCAAAATTCCTTCCTTTGCCTTCCTATGATGTCATTCATTTTACCTGGCCTGCCACAAGAAAGAAAGAGGCAAATTGGGTCCAAGTCCTATATGTATTCTAAGACTTACTTCTTAATGGCATCTGTTAAAGCCTCCACCATTAACTGAGTCCCAAGTGTTGCCAAGATTAATTGAGAAATGCCTGAAGGTAAAATAAATACTGCTGCTTAGTTTAATTCAAAACCATATCAGCCAAGAATGGAGGTGCAATTAGTGATAAAGATGTTAATAATTAGTTGTGCTCTGTTAAGTTTTATATTCATGGTTATATAGAGTGGAGAAAGAATTTCCCCAGGAGGGCAAAAATCAATGTTTCACCTTGATTGCTATTTTAATGTGCTTATTTTAATGGGGCCATCCTGCAGAAACCCTTGGGCACATTTCCAGTTTTACATGAATGTAGAATTAATTATTATGGAAGCATATAATTTTAGAGTTGGAGCAACCTTGGCGGTCATTTAATCCAGTTTAGTCATTTCTCAAATAAGAATTGAATTACTTAAGTCCTTCTGCAGAGTAGTGAATACTGGGAGTCCCTCCTCTCAATGGCCAGGACACCTCCTCAGATCCCTCGGATATGTGTGTTTCCTGTTGCCTCAGAATTTCCCCCAGACACAATGAAGTAGATTATTTCTAAGCTTCTTACCCTGGCCTGCATTCTGTTCTTGTTGCTTTTGATTGTGAGGTTGGGGTCCTGGAACACATTCCTGGTTTCCTTCTGGTTTTCTGCACCATTCCTAGCTCTGGGTTGTGGCCACAGTATTTGCATAACAAATTGACATGTTCAGGGCTGAAGAGCATCTCCTTTTCTTGCAGAGGACCTGAGTTTAGTTCCCAGTGTCCACATCTGACAGTTTACAACCTCCTGTAACTGCAGCTCCAAAGGATCTGATGCCCTATTCTGCCCTCCCCCACACAAGAAAAATTAAAAGCTAATTAAGTAACTTGACAGACAGTTCTTGGCCTGGCTCTGGTTTCCCTTTGCAATGCTGGTACTGAGAATGGAAACCAAGCCTCGTGCACGTGAAGGGTGTCCTCTACCAGTGAGAAGGTTGGGGACAATGCTGCTGCTTTTTAACCTGCTTGTTAGGACTGACTGTCTTCCTACTAGTGGCATGAAATTGGACACGATGGGCGTATTTATACCATAGAAGTCAGCAAATGCTTCAAATCAGGGCCTTTTGATTTCAAGAAATGCAGTTTAAACATTTATGGGCATAACCACTGTGAATGTATTTCCACAAGGTCTCAGAAGGCAATGGATCTTTACAAAGTCTAAAGACTCATGCCAGCATGAGGACAACTCATTGCATAGCATAGGTCTCCTCAGGAATTGTGGGATGGTAGACAGTAGCTTAATCCCTGCTTATCCTTTAAGGTCAAGGCAAGTTAGTTCTCAAGACTATAGTAGAATGTCATGGTTTAGGCACAGCTCCACCTACCCAAAAATGCTCTTTGGATCTGCATGGTCATGGAGATCATGAGAAATTCACAGCCGAGTGAGAAAAAAAAATTCATTATAAGGAAAAAACATGAATGGGAAAGTAACTGTTGCTGAAGTTGCAACTGTATCTTTACAGGTCTCAGGAAGCCCTGTATCTCCCTATGACCTGCAGAAATGCCCACGGTGCAGTGATCTTACACTGACCACAGCCCCAAGAATCGCAGTGCAGTGAGCTTACACTGACCACAGCCCAAGCATCGTGGTGCAGTGAGCTTACACTGACCACAGCCCAAGCTTCACGGTGCAGTGAGCTTACACCAACCACCCCTTGTGATTTTAACTTTGTTTCTAATCTCTCACATTACCTGCAGGTCATCCAACCACTGATTCCTACCTCTGTTCTGTGTCAGTCTCTAGGGAGCCACTGTTCTGGCTTCCATGATGTCTCTTCCGGGCTCTTGAGTTGCTATAGAAATTCACATGACTCTGCTGGTCTTTGTTGTGTGCCTGTCTTTAGGAGCAGGACCCGAGGTCCCATCGGCCCTGGCAAGTACGGTTATGGGAAGGCTCCCTACATCTTACCACTGCAGACGGATACCACACATACTCCACAGAGGCTTCGGAGACAAAAGCCTTCATTCCGGCATTCCAGGTCCCAGGAGGCCTCTGCTTCTAGGCAGAGCTACAGGCCACCAGCCCACCAGTTCTCCCACAGTGAACCTCTCTACCAAAGTGACAGCGGCCCTCGTTCTGGACTGCCGGCTTCTGAGGCCTCTGTCTATCAGCTGCCTTTGACTCATGATCAAAGCTATCCTGCAGCTCCAGGCCTCTACCACAGTACGGAATTGAGCAGCCACAGCGGTGCCAGGCCCCAGGGCTCAGCTCAGGCCTTTTCCCAGCATCTGCGGTCTACAGCCATCTCGTGCATTGGGGCCTATCGGCAGTACAAACTGTGCAACACTGACGTGAGTACACAAACCTCAATCTGGGCTTGGTGGAAGCTGTTTTTCTTAATTTCTGGTCAGTTGACACCCAGTATATGAAAGATCGAGGGGTCCCAATCTCCTCTTTTTTTTTCTCTCTATGTATTCACCCATATGGTGTTGTGTTTGGGGGGGGGGGTGAGGTGTTGGTGTGTGTATAAAGCTAATACTTTAAAAATTGTACATAACTGATGGAATCACATCAATATTCTTGTACTAGCATTATTATTAATTGCCTATTTCAGGATAGCAACTTTGAAAGTATCAGTAGTGTATGCCAAAGTGATTATATGGTTTTGTATATTTTGCACCTATTTATGTGGTTACACAGGTATGTTTAGGGCAGATGCCTGTGTCACATGCCTTGCTCATCCACTTTCTACATTATTATTTTTTTTCTTGTTAAACATTTTTTTATTTCTGTGTACGTGTGTGGGCCTCTGTGAGTTTATATACATCATGTAGGTGCCAGAGCATATGGAGGCCAGAAAAGGACATCGGGTTCCTTAAAACTGGACAGTTGTGTACTGTCTGATGTGGGTGCTAAGAACTGAGCCTGAATCTTCTGGAAGAGCAGAATGTACTCTAAACTGCTGATTCGTCTCTCCAGCTCCTCGTTTTTTGAGGCAAGAGCTCGTTGAATCTGGAGCTCACTGATTCAGCTATTCTAGCTGATGAGCAAGCCCCAAGGATCCTTCGGTTTCTGTCTCCCCAGAACTGGGATTACAAGCACACGTTACACACCCTTTTGTGGCCAGCACTTTACCAGTGAGCCTTATCCTTAGCCTCAACAATATCTATTCTTTTCTCATGAGTCTATGGCTGCCAAGGAAGTAGGTGTTTGGGGAGGCTCCTTGCTACTTCATAGAGTAATGTACCACAAAGGAGAAGGTCGTGAGATCATAAGAGTTCCGTCTCGGGAGAGAAGCAGGGACAGCTGGGTTGTTAACCACCTGCAGAGTGCCCTGGCCAGCAGTTCTGTTCTCATCTGTCAGAGGATTTCAAGGATCTTAAGAATTTGAATAGCTATCATGGTGTGGATAGTTTGAATGCTCACTTTAGATGTTACTTCAATCAGTGGTTCCCGATCCCACCTTCTTCCCGTATCTCAGGAACCTCTGCTTCTGTGACTAGCTCGCCTCAAGCCGGTCATTGCACATGCTACTTCTCCAGCCTCCTCTAATCCTCTGCTTAGCTCGATGCGTTCGTTGTCCTCCCCGTTCCGCAGCTGCAAAGCAGGGGTCAGCAACTTGGGCAGACACCACAGCTGCTGGGTAGGAAGGCAGGTGATTGCTGCAAACCGTGTCTGGCTGGCTGCGCGGCTCCTAACGGCAGTGTTGAACCAGGAGAGAGAAGAGAGGAAGGAGGGGATGCGGGGAGGTTGAGCTTCTAAGCTGCTACAGTTTCCATTAATAATTTAATCTGCCTTAATACTCGTCAGTGGGTAACGGGACAGCTGGTACGTATTAGCTCCAATTTCCTCATTAAAAATCTATTTCCTGCTATGGAGTCCATAGAAGTGACTTAATTTGTGATCTTAATAATTCCTCCAAACGCCTGCCTTGCCTTTTAACCTGTTCCTCCATGGTGAGATTTCAGGGATTATTCATTTCTATAAAGCTCTCATTTTTCTAAAGTCATAGCCAGCCCGCCAGCCAAATCACAGCACATTCCGTGCCATGGAAGATGAAAGCCCCATTGTCTTGTTGGACTGAGGATGGAGCTCCGTGGTAGAGCATTTGGCGAGCGTGCATGAGGCTCTGCATTTCATCCTCCATAATGAAGAAAAAAAGTCAAATCTACTTTATTGTGTTGTTATGAGGATCAAATGAGGTGTTGTCTTTTAAAAATGTTGTGTGAATTGAAAAAGTAAGGAGTGGCTTGCCTACAAGATCAGATGTGGCTCTTGTTTGGAATAAACATGGCTGTTCTATTAAAATGAAATAAATTCTTTGGTAAAGTAAAACATATTCTCCCATTGACAAGTACATTTTGTAATTTTAAGATCAAAGTGAATCATAAGGAGTAAGGAAAAGACAGAGGACCCTGGGAATAAATACAAACCATCATCACTTAGCCCTACTTTCATTTGGTCTGCATTCTTTTTTAAAAAATATTATGTGCGTATGAGGGAGAGAGACAGAGACAGAGAGAGAGGGTTATGTTGTATGTGTAACACAGAGACACACACAGAGACACAGACAGAGAAAAGGGGGTGTATGTTATATACAGGAGACAGAGACACAGACATAGAGAGAGGGTGTATGTCATATGTGTGAGACAAAGACACAGACGGAGAGAGAGGGTGTATGTTATATACGTGAGACAGATCCACACACACACACACACAGACACACAGAGAGAGGGTGTATGTCATGTGTGAGACAGAGACACACACACAGACACACAGAGAGAGGGTGTATGTCATATGTGTGAGACAGAGACACACACAGACACACACAGAGAGGGTGTATTTTATATGTGTGAGACAGACACACACAGACACACATAAAGACACACACACAGAGGGTGTGTGTTATATGCATGTGAGTACTTGAGGCCAGGAGAAGGTGTCAGATTCCCTGGAGCTGGAGTTACAGGCATTTGTGAGTCATTTGAAGTAGGTAGTAGAATCTGAACTTGGGGGCTCTGGAAGAACAAGTGATCTTGGCCTGTGAGTCATCTCTCCAGCCCCACACATATCAATTTATTATCCAATTACTGTTCACAAAATAGGGAGCTAGGGCCAGGTGTGGTGACATGTGTCTTTAATCCCACACTTGTGAGGCAGAGTCAGGCTCATCTCCAAGAGATGGAGACCTGCCTGGTCTACATAGTGAGGGCTTTATAGAAAGACCGTGTCTCCCAAAACCAAACGAAAACAGTGAAAAAACCAAACAAATAAAACAGAGCTAGGAATAAACAGAAAAACAGAAGTGAGCCAATCACCTCTCTGGTCCCTTGACCCCTTGACTTGCATTCTTAAAGAAGACACTCTGCTAGATCGGTGCTGACAATAGCAGGCTTGCTCTCAGTAGGAAGAAGCCATGGCTTCCCTGGGAGCCAGAGTAAACCCACTGAAGAGACTGAGTGCAGAGAAAGATTTACCTGACTTCATTCATGATGTTACCTGATTTGGTGTGTGTGTGAGGGGGTGTCTGTCACATAGGCTAGCTGTGAATTCACTGTGTGCAGAGGATACTCTCGGACTCTGCGAGATTGTAGGCGTACACCACCACAGCCGGTGTGCTGGACATTTTAATAGTAGGAAAAGTTAGGTCTCCAGGACAGGACAAAATCAACTGTCCTGTGCCTTATAGGTTTCATTCCATAATTTTATTGTGACACTTTGCACAGCGCATGCCACTGTCCAGGTCACGCACCCTGCCTGCCTTTATGGGGAGATGGTGTCTCCTCCATGCGTCCTGATATTGCCTGTATTCTTTTTATAAGGTCTGAACTTCTTGTGACTTGCACCACAACCCATGAATACTTTAAAAATTCCCTTTTTAGGAGTCTCCAAAGGCCATCTCTGAGTATGATGAGCTCCTAGGAGGTTCCTCAAGATTCAGTATATAGTTAGTTATACTTGTGACTTCTTACAGTGAGAATAAACAAGGAAAACTTGGAAAAGACACAGGGGACCAAGTCCAAAGACAGCCAGGTGCTGGGTCCCAAGAGCCCTCTCCTTTGGAATCTCAACATGAGTCCTCTGTTGGTGAATTGTAGAGAAATGTGAATTTTCTGCTAGAGACGCATTTCTCTATACTAAAGCTTTTGGGGGATTTGGTCACGCAGCCATTCTCTGTCTCACTACAAAATTCTAGATTTGCAAAGGAAAGCAGGCGTTCTGCATAGACTAGATTGTTTATACAAAGACTAGAATCCTGGTGGCTATGCTTGCCCTTAGAGGTTGAAGAGAAAGAGTCCTGAAGTCTGCACTCCGAGACTTCAGCCCCCACCCTACTTTGCAAACAGGCTTTTCTAAGGAGAGCAATCCCAAACATTCTAGCATCCTAGCGCCAATGATGTCAAGTAGGCATCTCTGTGCCCTCCCCTTCCTGATGCCCATGAAGAGATGACATTCACCCCTAAATTATGCAGGTCTTCCTACTCCAAGAAGAAAAGGCCAAGGACAATATTATAGAAAGCGTTACCAAAAACTAATAGAGAATGCAGGCTAATTCCTAGGTCTTTCCCAAAGATTAAGATCACACATGCACCTTCAGTTCTCTTCTGGGCAGTGTCTGGGAGAAGAGAAATATGGGATGCAATCGAGTGTAGGCTGCAAGCACGGTTCTCAGCTCCATCCTTAAACCTGTGTTCAGCCTGTCTTCAGTTTTGATGCCCCCCCCCATTTCTAAGGTTCTTACGACAAGGGGTCAATTTTGAGATGTACAGTGCTGACTATGAGAAGGTCAGATTAGGGGCAAATATTTTGCAGATTAGGGGCAAATATTTTGTAGACTTATATAAATCAGAACCCTGTCTCTTCTCTGCTCATGGCTCCTCCGTCTATAACATAATGGTCTAAAGCAGTGGATCTCAACCTTCCTAATGCTGTGACCCTGTAATACAGTGCTGTTCCTCAAGTTGTAGCAACCGCCTAATCATAAATCTACTTTTTGGTGCTTCTTCATAAGTGTAACTTTGTTACTGTTGTGAACTGTAATGTAACTGTTTCTGAAGATAAAAGTTTGTTGGGAGTCTCCACCCATAGGTTGAGAACCGCTGGTCTAAAGCTCTTCAGGGAAAGTTCTGCTTGCAGGTACTTGTCCGGCATTGTGTATGGTGCTAGAATACTTGGCCAGCAGGGGAGAATCCTGGGAATATAGAGTGGGGGCCCTAGGTTGGGGAAGACTCTATTGAGTAGGGGACGGATAAGCTAGCTTTATAAAGATGACCAGCAAAGATCAGAAAGAGCATGTGGGAACAAAGAAAGACTTAGCCAGGGGCAGGAAGGAGCAGGTAGGATGTGTCAGGATCTCAGGCGCCTGCCAGGTGATGGGGGTCCGCCTTCTTTTCTCTGCCCACCTCCTTCCTACTATGAATGATCAGAAACCTTTAACCAGAATATATCTTTTAATAGATCAAAATCCAGCAACATGATGTGGGCTTTGCTTGACTTTTTAGATGCATGGGAAACATTTTGTGTAGAGTGAAAGTCAGAAGCAGCTTCAAGTGCTGTGCGTGCTTGGAAGAAGGAGGTAGGAGGAGTCTGAGTCCAAGGCCATTTAAACTGCTCACTAGATATGCCTAGAGACCCTGTAGGGGTTTTATTGTTATTGTTGCTTTATTTATTTTGTTGTTTGTTTTTCTTTAAAGCAAGCAAGTACCTGTCTGGTTTAATTGGAGAGGAGGAAGTACAGGCAGTATAGGATAGGACCCACGAAGGTGGCTTTGCAGGTCAAGCTAACGTGGGTATTGGGATGAGTATCCTTGGCTTGAAGAGCCACTTTAACTCTCTGAAGTCTCCCATAAATTGCAAAGCATAATAATCACTGCGTCGTAGGCCTGTGTGAGGTTTCCGTGTGTATGGAAAGGCCAAACCCAGCTGCAGGCATTCAGCCACTGAACCACACCCTGGCCCGTATGTAGGCAGGTTGAAATCTCCAGATGGTGGTCATTACTAGGCCTGAGTGGAGTCAGCAAGATGGTGGAGTATCTGGGTGCAGCTCAGGAACGTCTGTGGAAAATGGGAAGCCTTCTTCCCAAAGAGCCAAGGCTTCCCCGGCAAGTTTGTCTTCAGAAGAGAAGAGCCCACTTAGAGGCATCTTCATTCATCCGCTGCCCGGCACCTTGCCGGCTGTGGCTAAGACCAGGCAGTCCGGTCAGCAATCATGTCTTTTACCCAGGAGTTCAGACCCTAGAGCAGGGGTTCCCACCCTTCCTAACACTGCGACGCTTTAACAGTTCCTCCTGTTGTGGTGACCCCAACCATAACATTGTTTTTGCTGCCACTTCATAACTGTAATTTTGCACCTGTTATGAAATGTAAACATCTGTGTTTTCTGGGGGTCTTAGCGACCCCTGTAAAGAGGTTGTTTGACCCCTTCAAGGATCATGACCCAGAGGTTGAGAATCACTGCCCTAGACTTAAAACATAGGGTTTTATGTTTTTCTTTTTGTTTTGTTTTGTTTTCTTCCCTTAGGAATACTGCCAGAGAAGGAGACACCAAACCTCTGGTACCTTAGAATATGAAGTTACAAAGTCTTTTCTACCATCTGCTTCTGAGTCTATATTAGTATTTGCTAAATATATTAACCAAGCAAGATGTCTGTGACTAAGGTGTCTATCTCTCCCCAGTTTCTTCCCTTAGGCCCACTGAACTCACTGAATTCTCTTCAGGGATCAGGCTGATGCCGTGTTCCCTCTGGAGGAGGTGGACTGTAGAGTCACGTGGTTCCACAAAGGGACCAGGTTATGAGTGTCAAGGGCTTTGGCCATCAAAGGAGCCATCTTGAACTTAGTCTTAACATCTTGAGTCGTTTAACATGTTGAGGGGAACAATGCCTGAGGCTAGAAGGTGGTTTCTGCTAGTACAGACAGCAGGAGCTCTGTGGCTGCAGATTTCCCTGGGGTGGAGCTGGTTTATCTGTTTGGGGTTGGTTGTTCCTGCCCTAGAGTGAGTGAAAATGGAAGGAAGATGTTGTTAACTAAACAGTTCTTTGGGGCAGCTGACCTGGGTCTCTGCAGGCAGATGTGATTCTGTCCTGCATCTAGGCTGAAAGTGAAGGAGCAGGAGCCAAAAGTCAGTTTGCTGACTGCTGTTTGATGGAGAAATTTAGAAATGGTCCGGGTAGAATTAGGTGTACATCCATCTGAAGGTTTGAAAGCCCGCAGGAAATCGTGGGACCAGTGACTAGATGCACTGGCCACCCAACAGCGCTCCTTTAGCTGGGAGATGGGTACTGGTGTAGGTGCTTTTGGCAATTCTGTTTTCTATCCAGGGATTTGAAATTTCTATGGTAATTTTTTATAGACTTACGTATATAATATATATGTGTATATTTATATATGTTCATATGTATATATACACACATGCACACAAGTTATACATATGAGTTGTACACACATTTGTGCTATTTACAGTCAGCACTTTACATGCTTACAAAATATGGCACAGGCTTGATGACATGGTTCAGCAGTAAAGGCAGTTGACATTCTGATGATGTGAGTTCGAGCTCGAGACTCCATATGGTGGAATAGGAGAATTAACACGCTAAAGATGTCCTCTGACCTCCATATGTTTGTCCTGGCCTGTGCATGTGTGCACTTGTGCACACGCACACACCAGGGTGGTGGTGAGAAGATGTTTGTGTGTACAAGCATGCACACAAACTAAATAAAATGTAGTAATGTTTTTAAAGTGGTTCAATAAACAATGACTATAATTGCTTTAAGATAAAGCTGTATAAATAACAACATTGTGATGCTAGAGATGCGTGTACCTGGCTCCAAAGACAGCAATCGGTCATTTAAAAGATGCAATTCCTAGGTCATAGAAATGGTTTAGTCTGTAAAGCGCTTAAGGACCTGAATGTGATCCCCAGAAGAGCCCAGATAAAAAGCTTGTCTTGGAAGTGTGTACTTGTAATCCCAGTCCTGGGAGGTGCTTCCCTGGGGTTGGGTGGTCAACCAAGCTGGCCTAATCAGTGAGCAACACCAGTAAGAGACCCTGTTTCCAAAGTAGGGGGAGGAGAAGCTGGATAACTCCTGAGAGACGGTACCTGAGCCTGGCTCCCACACAAATGGCGCGCGCGCACACACACACACTTCCTGTGCCTATCTGTTTCGCTCTATATCAACTTCCAGCCTTTCCCCATCACCTTTGAGAAAGAGAGAAATGACCCCCCCCCCCACCCGACTCTGTTGCTTCTGCCGCCACTCTTCTATTCTCGGTCATAATTTTGGCTGCATCCAGTAGGTTGATTTCTTTTTTAAAAAATATTTCACCATTAAAAAGAATCCGTGGACTCTTAGTTTTTCTAGATTAGACACCAAGTGCCCTGCTGGCTAAACGCCCTCCCTTGCCCCATCCTCACCCTGGTCAGGAGCCTTTATGGATCCTTCTTGAGTTGCCTGTGTGGTCCCTGCGAGGAACTGGGGTGCCCTGTGAGCCACAACACCTACACAGTGACTTTGCTTTGGAGTAGAAGTTTCAGGCAGAAGGAGAGTGAGAAAGTCACCCTCGTCAATGGAATTCCTGATGTCGCCACCAGGAAGTTTAAGTTCCTTAGGATGGTCTACATTTTGCATGTTTGAATAAATGTATACTTTGTCAACAAGTCAGCAAAAAGCATTCTAGACACTTACAGACAACTTAAAGAATCAGAAACACATAAATACATGAATGACCTGAGACGGGGCCTAGGTTTTTGTGTATGTATGTGCAGTGCAGAGAACTTAAAAATAGAGGATTCTGGCTGGGGATGTGGCATCAATGGAAGAGTGCTTGCCTATCATACACAAGGCTATGTGTTTGGTACCCAGGACCACATGGAGCAGAGGTGTAGCAGCCTGTCCTCTCGGCACTAGGGAGTAGAGGTGGGAGGGACAGAAGTCCAAAGCCAACCATATGAGTTCAAAGCCAGCTGGGTTACTTGAGACTTTGTCTTTTTAAAAAAAAAAAAAAGAAAGAAAGAAAAGAAAAGAAAATATTCTTCTGTGAGTAGATGAATTTAGTTACATTGACGTGCTTTCGGGCTTTGACCTATGTCTTGGAATGAGAAGAAAACTTTTCTTCTAGGGGAACATAATGAGCTTCTTCTCTGGGGTGAAAAATGATGCACTTGGGAATTAAGAAAAATTCAGGTTATAAATGAAATGCAATGCCTTGACTTCAGACAAACCATTTCACTGACCAGAGAATTATGGGAGTGGTGGGAGGTGACGTGGGACCTTCTGAAGGGTGGAGCTGGTCCTGTGTGGCTGGAGAAAGAAGATGGTACGCACACACACACACACACACACACACACGGAACTGGGAAGGCATTTTGGTCTGTGGATCCTTGTTCTTCAGATGGAGGATGAAGCCCATTTTCCAGCTAGGAAAGAACAAGTTGCCAGCCTTCCAGTTGCTCACGCATAGGTTTGCAGCGTTGGATTTCTTTCGTGTGTTCCGCTAAGCTGCTATTCCCGGAGCAGTGCTGTGAGCTGGCAGCTTTGATGCATGCTAAGCCTCACCCAGTTCTCTGGAGATTAGGTGTAGGTGGGGATGGGTGCAAAGTTTGCCATTCCTTGTAATAATTTAGCCCATGAGAAGCTAAGGTTGTGCGCGCATATGCAGGCATGTGCACACATGAGTGCTTGTGGGTGTGGAGGTCAACTTCGGGTATCTTTCCTCAAGCCTTTCTCCTCTACCCTCCCCCCACCTCTTTGCTTTGAGACAGGTTCTCAATGGCTGTTCTGCCAGTGAGCTTCAAGATTGTTCTTCAGTCCCTTTGTCCCATGTCTCTGTCCCTTTAGTCTAGGGGTTTATAAGAATGCGCATTACTCTAGCTTTTCATAGGGGTTCTGGGGGGTCCTAGAGGATCTCAAGCTTGGGTCCTCATGCTTCCTTGGCAAGCACTTTTCTGACTGCCATTTCCTCGGTCCCCTAAGTAAGCCATACAGCAGTTATTGACTTGAGGGCCACCATCAGTGCCCCAAGGATGTCTGGCTATCCATTCTCAATAAGCTAAATAAAAGATTCAGGTTGAAAGTGGAAAATGGAAAAAGGTTTTATTCAATGCACCTACATAGGGAAGAAAGAGATCCAGTGGAACCCCCAAGTCACTCTTCCTCTTGGGGTCCTGAAATGAGAACAAAGTTTAAATAGAGAGTCAAGGATATACATAGTACATCTAAGCAGTCCAGCCAACGTGTGGTCCCGCCCACCAGTGACCCAACACTATCTTGGCTGCAATCTCACCCTGTAGGGTGGGCTGTTAGAACCTTGTGAAGTGCCTTTCCTGGAGACACATTCTCCTCTCACCGGTGCCTTTTCCTCCCCCCAGCATCACATTCCTGGGGTGGGGGGGGTCTCATTTCTTTGGGATTCTCTGTTTAACAGTCTAATAGTTGGACTGAGGAGATGTAAGTGTCTCTGTAGAATGTCTTCATTTCTGCCAGCCTCTTTCTCATGAAGGCATGGGAACATTTCTAGATATCTTTTTTAGATTCCTTCAGGGGAGAAGTTAAATGTGCCCTCTGTTGCCATGGTAGCTGATCTTTTGATTGAATCCAGAATAACTTCATGGATTAAAAAAAAAAATACACATCTGACCCAGGCAGATCCAAGGTCAAGTTTCTTGGCACCATCTTCACTGGGTACATCCTCCTCATCTCCTCAAGAGAACAGAGTAGTTTAATTACCAAAGGTGAGTGTTGGATCACTGACGGTGGCCTGCTGAACAGTGGAATTAGGCACTAAAAGTTGTCAACTCCCATTAACCAGGGTCACTAGAAATGTAGCCAGAATTTCCATGATTCTCTGTGTGAGTCATAGCATCCCCGGGCACTTGTGAGACAGAATTTTGGATAGGGCATACTGCTTTATAAGGATGCAGTTCACACTGAAGTGGGCCCTCATTTTTCTTCCAGTAAGGCTCCAGTGGAAACATCCCTCCCTCTCTGGGGCAGACTGGGCCATTTGAGGGGAGGCCGTTTCTCCAGGGGCATTCCATGGCTGTCGGGCTCCAGCCTTTGTTGGTTCCATCCTGAATAACCATGTTCTCTTTCTACATGGCTTCCTACCCACCCCGCACCACCAGTTTTCTGGCCTGAAGACTAAGAATCTGTACCCCCTGGGCTAGGCTCAGTTCCCTGTAGGGAACCTGCCCAAAGCCATTCACAGTTTAACAGAGATCGATGATTACTGACGTGGTTAAGGGTGAGTCAGCCTGTGACATCAGGAAGCAGCCAACTTAGAAGTCTAACAAATGTACAGCAATCTGTAACCTGGAAGTTTTAGCTTCCCAAAGTCTGCTAAAATGAAGATATTAGATGCTGATGATAGGAGACAAATGCAAACAGATGTAATCTACAAAAGACACAAGACAGGATTTCCCTACCTGCTTGGTGTGGTCTTCACTCCTTAGGGCTGCCACTGTTTTACCAAGCCTCTGTAGCTCGAGCTGACCTAGCCTTCTACAGCTGTCCCACTGTCCCAGGCGTGTCTCTGTCTGTGTCTCTGTCTCTCTGTCTTTCTTTCTCTCTCTCAATAATGGCATTGAACTCGATTTATTTATTTGTTTATTATCTACACAGTGTTCTGCCTGCACATCAGAAGAGGGCTCCAGATCTCATTACAGACAGTTGTGAGCCACCATGTGGTTGCTGGGAATTGAACTTGGGACCTCTCCTAATCTCTGAGCCATTCCTCCAGCCTGAACTCAGTTTTTTTTTTAAAATAATGTTTTTATTTATTTACTGAGAGTTTCATACAATGATCATTATTCTTTTCCCCAGATCATCTTCCATTTCCCTACCCATCCACCTCCTGCCTCTCGAACCAGTTAGTCAATTTGTGTTGGCTGACTTCTACTGAGCGTGGGCCCTGCCCTTGGAGTGTGGTGGATATAGCAGATGTCACTTCATCAAAGAAACTGACTTTCCCTCTCCCAGCACCAATCAAATGTCAATAGCTCCTTGGCTAGGGGTGGAGCTCCGTGTCCAGTTTCCTTTCTCCAGGCTGTCAGGGATGAACTTAGGCATGCTGTGTTGAACTTGTGCATGCTGTCAGGGATGAACTTGTGCGTGCTGTCAAGGTTGAACTGTGCGTGCTGTCAGGGATGAACTTGTGCGTGCTGTCAGGGTTGAACTATGCGTGCTGTCAGGGATGAACTTGTGTGTGCTGTCAGGGATGAACTTGTGCGTTCTGTCAGGGTTGAACTTGTGCATGCTGTCAGGGAGGAACTTGTGCATGCTGTCAGGGATGAACTTGTGCATGCTGTCAGGGTTGAACTGTGCGTGCTGTCAGGGATGAACTTGTGCATGCTGTCAGGGATGAACTGTGCGTGCTGTCAGGGATGAACTTGTGCATTCTGTCAGGGATGAACTTGTGCGTGCTGTCAGGGTTGAACTTGTGCGTGCTGTCAGGGTTGAACTTGTGCATGCTGTCAGGGTTGAACTTGTGCGTGCTGTCAGGGTTGAACTGTGCGTGCTGTCAGGGATGAACTTGTGCATGCTGTCAGGGATGAACTTGTGCGTTCTGTCAGGGATGAACTTGTGCGTGCTGTCAGGGCCACTGGGAATCCACATAGTATCAGCCCTTTATGTCCAGAAAACGTTTTCTTGAAGTCTTTCATTCTTCTCTGGCTCTTAAAATCCCCTCAACCTCTTCCTCGTAGATTCCTGAGCCTCGAGGGGAGGAATGTGGTGTAGACATCCCATTTAGGGCTATGAATTCTGTCTTCATGCCTGCAGAGCAAGTACATAACCAAATAAGCTATCACCCCAGCCCCAAGAAGCAGTATGCTAACAAATCGTGTAGTGTTTTTTCCTCTCCAAGACAGTGCTGAGGACTGCTACAGGGTTATTCATCCTTCCTTCCTCCCTCTTTCTCTTCCTTCTTTCCTCCCTCCCTCCCTCCCTCCCTCCCTCCCTCCCTCCCTCCCGCCCTCCCTTCCTCCTTCCCTCCTTCTCTCCCTCCCTTCCTTTTTCCTTTTATTTGAAAATAGTTTTTTCTCACATATTATATCTTGATTATGTTTTCTCTTCCCTCTTCTCTTCCCTGTTCCTCTCTACCTCCCTTACCATCTAGAACCAGTCCCTTTCTGTCTCTCATTGGAAAACAAATAGACTTCTAAGGAACAATAATAAAATATAATATAGGTATATGCTCAAGAGTGGTGTAGCTGAATCTTGAGGTAGATCACTTCCCATCTTCCTGAGGAACTGCCACACTGGTTTCCATAGTAGCTGCACGCATTTGCAGGCCCCTCCGTGACACATCTCCTCCAAGGCCATACTTTCTAACCCTCTCCAATCAATTCTACCTACTGGAGAGCCAGTATTCAAATATAAGAGCCTTTAAGGGCCTTCTCATTCAAACCACTGTTCTGTTCATACAGAGGTATGAAGCAGACTGTCTCTGCGGTCTGTGACCTTCAGTTTTGACATGTGCTGCCAGGTTGATGAAAGTGGCTTCTAGCCAAAACCTCACCGTGGAGCAGCTCGGCTTCATGTGGGTGTGCTTATTCAAGAACCAGAATATTTGTCCCTTTGGTACTGGTCTGTTTCTGTGGGGAAAACCTGCAGGGCAATGACTGGTGTGGCTGTGGTCAGTCTCTGGGCCCTGCCTCTGTGTCCTGTGGGATCTCAGGCAAAGTAGATCACTCTCTGACCTCAGTGTTCACACCTGTAGGTTAAAGGGCCTTAGGTTAACTCCCTGTAGATCCACACTTCTGGATTAATTGATCTGGAGGGAGACTGGGGTGGGTGTGGCTCTTTATTGCTGCTGTACACCATCACCAAGGAAGTGATCGTTATTGAACCCTCTCCTCACCTGCAGCTGGGGTAGGGCCCAAGAAGCTATTTTTAATTTTTTTAATTATATTTTTACTTATTGACTTGGTGTGTGTTTGGGTGCTTGCCAGACATTTGATATAGAGGTTAGAGGATAGCTTACAGGAGTTGGTTTTTAATAGGTTTTCTATATCATGATAAAGGTTTTCTCCGCCAATGCAGTAAGCCAGATCAGGCAGAATTGAAAAAGTAAAAGAAAAGGTTTATTTGAGAAAAGCGACTCCCAGGTGAGTTCTCCAGTCCCAGAGATGGAAGCAGGAGAAGTCACACGTGCCCGAACTAAAGCAGGACAGTTATACACCCTGTAGGAGAGGGATGATGGCGTGTCCTCCACAAGCTGGGCTTGTGTCCAAGTGTGGTCAAAAGCTGACTGGCCGCTGACAACTTCAGGGGAGGGGCTGCTGCAGCCACAGGAGTGCAGAACTCTACTTTTCTTTCTTGGAGATGCTCTGAGAGGGTGGAGTTTGGAGGGAGGAGTGGGGCTTTCTGAATCAAGCAGGAATGAGCTGGAGGGCCCAGCTGGACAGTTTTCTCCTTCCCTGTGTGGGTCCCAGAGGTTGAGCTTATGCTGCTAGACTTGGTGGCAAGCGCCTTTGCCCACTGAGCCATCTCACCAGCCCAAGAAGTTCCTAGTGTCTTGTTTGGTTTTGTTTTCTCCCACAAATCTGGGGACTGGTGCCGGGATGGTGACTTTTCCAAGTCACTTAACTAATCACTTGCTAACCGTACTTGACTCTGGAAAGGGAGCACGAACAACATCTTGTCCTGATTCTCATCTGAGTCTGGTGGCTCAGGCCTGCAATCCCAGCACTTGGGAGATGAAAGCAAGAGAGTTTAAGGATAGCCTGGGCTATAATGCCTACCATGAGGCTAACATGGGCTATGTGAGACTTTGTCTCAAAGATGAAATCCATCTTTTCCTGAGGACAGCTGCTATGGTTGGGAGCATATGTATGTCTACAGTCAGGGTGGCCAGCAGGTAGGCTTCCAGAGCCCTAGAAGATGGGCTGCTCCTGCCTATGAGTCCCTCGTGGGTTGTAAGAGCTCAGCCTGCACTGCCTGCCCACCCACTGAGTCCTTCACATTCTGCCTCAAATGGAGTCTTGTTGAATATGGTTTGTATCAGGCCAAGCGGGTTCTGGCTATGCTGGGGCAGGGACCAGCAGGCTCTCTTTGCTATCCCCTACCAAGCAGGGAATGACCTTCTCCTGCTAGGTCTCATTCCTCCCTTTGTTCTTTCATCTTCCAGAAGATTTTATGCTTCTGATGACATAGAGCAGAATTCTTTATAAACCCTTGAGGATTTTGAGCTATTGGCAGTTTATTCCAGATAGTTCTATGCACAGTGCTTTATAATGTTAAAGAGGCCGGGGGATCCTTTCCCTTCCCTTCTGTTTTACACACACACACACACACACACACACACACACACACACACATACACACACACATATAGAGACACACACGTACATACAAATACACACATACATACAAATATACACATACACACATAAACATGTATACACACAGAGATACATACATATACAAATGCAGACTCCACACACATGCATACTCCATACATACACACATATACATAGACATGCACATCCCATATACATACATGTACACACACCATAAATGGTGTAGCTAGGTTTTGAAGTGACAGCACTTTACACCAATGTGATTTAGTGATTCTGATCTTTTACATCTATTTTATATCACACACTGCTGTGTTCACCATTTACAAATTAGATAGAAATAACACCACACAGGACTGCCTGCTTCTTCTGGGTATCAGAGTCTCCTGGACACACTTCATAAGATACAGGTTCACAGACCTCATCCTAGAGTTGTGAGGCAGAAATCACTTGGGGAGGGCTCCAGGGAGCAAGATCGCTGGATGATTTTCATGTGTGTTGGAGGTTGGGAGCTTGTGCTTTGGAGGGTAGACAGAATTCAGACAAGAAAAGATCAAGAGAACAAAGAAGAGCAGAACATTTGGTGGGCACCACCCTGTATGGATTGAAATCTAGGTTCCCCCCAAGCTCCATGTCACTTTTGTGCCTCAGTTGGCCCATCCATGAAAAAAATCAATCTATGAAATTATGACATTTACCTATTGGTAACCATGAGGATTGAATGGGTGACATGATATATATTTGAAGAGGGCCTGGTCTAGGGCTCTGGATGTGTTAGCTGTGACATTGTCCCATGCCAGATGAAGGACATGCACAAGGATTGAGTTTATGAGAGAGAGAAGCACACTTAGCAGTCCAAAGCTGAAGGCTTGGCAAGTGGTTTGCAAGAAATTAACCTGGGAGGTTTTTGCTTTGTATAAAGAAAAGGAAAAAAAAAAAGATCATTCTCACAATGATTCTAATCTGTAGTGAAGCCTGAAGATCTGCATTAGATTAGTCTTAAATTTTTATCATGTGTGCATGTGTGTGCACACATGCAGGTATGCATACAGGTATGTGCATGGGTACGTGGAGGCCAGAGGTAATGTCTGATGTCCTCCTCTGTTGCTTTCCACCTTATCTTTTTAAGTATTTTTTATTTTTGATAATCTATTTATATTTGATAATTATTTTGATAATCTCCCTTTCCTTTCCTCCCCCCGAACCCTCCCATACACTCTTCCCCACTCTCCTCTAAATTAATTAACTCTTTTACCACAAACTGTTATTGTATGCATATATATTGGTAAATATAACCTATAAAGTCCATATAATGTTACTTGTATGTATATTTCAAGGCTGACCATTTGGCACTAGACAACCAATTGGTGTGCTCCCTGGGGAAGACTGACTCTCTCACTCCCAGATTTCCTCGGTTGCCTTAAGTCCTTTGTGTAGAGTTGAGACTCATAGGCTTTCCCTGTCCGGTCTGGCATGTTCATTGGTGGCATCCTTCTTCAGCTCACGTTTGGGTGATCATGTTGGTGAGTCTTGACAGAGGTAGCTTCTGACGTTACTTGGAGACACAATCTCCCAGCATATCTCTGGCCTTTTTACAGCCTTTCTACCACCTCCTCTGCAATGTCCCCTGAGCCTTATCCCTCTGTTTCTTTAGATATAGCCTTGCACTGAACATGGGCCTGGACAGTTTGGCCAGACTGGCTGGTCAGTGAGCCCCAGAGAGCCTCTGTTCCCTGCCTCTCCAGTGCTGGGGTTATGGGTGTGTATCACTGTTCTCGGTTTCTTCTTTTTAAACATGGATTCTGAGGATCCTTGTGTTTGATCTTTATCACTGAGCCATCTGCCCAGCCGTTAAATTCATTTATTCTTTTTATTTGCTTATGTGTTTATTCATACAGTACTACATTATCTAAGACTGGGTACTACAGGCTAAAGTAACAATGGTCCCCGTTGAGCTACACTCCTGGCTCTAAAAGATTTAATAAAGATGACCAGAAAATTCCCAGAAGTCCTGGTTTCATTGGAGGAGGCCTGCTATTCAGAGTTGAAAGGTATACTAAGATCACAAAAGTGGGGCTGCAGAAATGACTCAGTGGTTAAGAGCACTGACTACTCTTTCAGAGGACTCAGGTTCAATTCCCAGCACCCACATGGCTCACAACTGTCTGTAATTCCAGTTCCAGGAGATCTGACTCCCATGGCAAAACAACAATGCACATAAAATCAGAAAAAAAAAAGATTACAAAAGTGTGGCCCCTAACTGCATATTTTATATCTGTTTTCTTAGGCATGTCCGGAAAGTGGTAGAAGTATCCGGGAGGTCCAGTGTGCATCCTACAACAACAAGCCATTCATGGGCCGTTTTTATGAATGGGAACCATTTGCAGAAGGTAAGGCAACTGGCTTGTTCCCCTGACTCAGTTGTGTCAGTAGGAATTATTATTATTATTATTATTATTATTATTATTATATGTTATCATCCTCACTTTGTTCTCCCAACCCTGCTGTTATTCGGTTGGCCCTGGATGTGTTGAGGTGATCCTGGCTGGAGAAAATGTGACACTTAGAGCAGATGGACTTCAGAGGTCTTCAGCAGTTGTCCCGTAGCCCAGAACAGGCCTGGACTGTCCTTGACTGTGAGGTGCGGCTGAGGACAACAGCCAAGAGGGTCAGGAGAAGTGGTCCGGTGCAGGGTGTGTGGAATGGTTGTCAATAAAGCATGAGCAAGCAGAGAGCCAAGAGGTTTGGGTTTTTATTTTTGACTTATTTTTTTTAAGATTTATTTTTATTTTATGTGCATTGGCGTCTCACCTGCACGTATGCTTGTGTAAGGATGCTGGATCCCCTGGAACTGGAGTTACAGGCAGTTGTGAGCTGCCATGTGGGTGCTAGGAATTGAACCCAGGTCCTCTGAAAGAGCAACCAGTGCTCTTACCAGCTGAGCCAGCTCTCCAGCCCTGTTTGTTTGTTTGTTTTTAACTTTGTTATCTGTCAGAAGGACTGATGTGTGTGCTTAAGAAATCATGCAGATTGATAATTGTTTCCACATCAGGAGACTTCTCATGTCCCTTCCAAACGTAGAAGTATACCAAGACCCCTTGCCATGTCCCAGTGATGGTCAGAAGTTAGCAGAGCTTCTCAGTACTGTTCCACATAATACAGTCATTTTTTCGTTGTCAAGATTCACATGATAGCATGGAGTGTGAACTAAGCTATGTTTGGTTCTGAGATGTTTCCTACAACATAGTCTTAGCATTGGTCCAGGACAGCTTACGGGGATTCTACACTGGCAGCCCTGCTGGCTTGAGGAGGAATTCTGCTACCTTGAAGATCTTTGCCTGGATGTTATTTTTTGGCTTCAGCCCAAGGCAGCAGCTGGAGTTGCTGGGGTGCCCCAAAACTAAAGTCCAAAATATTACTACGATGTCCAGGATCTTGAAATGTCGGGGAGGGCTTGATGGTAAGATGTGCTGTGGTTCATGAGGAATCTACTCTTGGGGTGCGGGGTGGGGGCAAGCCAATATCGCCTGAGGAGATATTAAGGTACCTGTCCTGTCCCTTGGTAAGAGAAGAAGGAGACTGAGGACAAAGTCCCTACTGTTTCCAGAGGAAAGTCTGTGAGTTGTTAGGTTCTCTGGCGGTCCTGTGACCTCAAGGTTGTTAAGAACAAACTTGACTTTAGATGAGATATGGGACCCAGTCTGGAAACGTATACGGATAAGACAGAGCCAGGAAAAGGCAAATAACTGAGAGAGGATGTGAGGTCCTGGGGCAACAAAGGACGGAAGATTCAAGTTGGGTGGGGAGCATGGGAAGGAGGGCCCAGGGCCCCAGGAGGAGCGGGTGCGGGGGGGGAGAGAAAGAATCTAAAATCCTTGGGGAGTAAGGGAAGTTTGATCTTTTCCTTTCTTAAAATGCTATGTTGAATTCAATATAGAATTCTAATTTGGATCCTGAATGAGAAGGCCATTGATGGAAAGCGTGGTGAAATAGCAGCACGTGTGTAGTTCAGATGGGAGCACTATGCTAGTGTCTCAGTTCAGATGGGAGCACCATGCCAGTGTCTCAGTTCAGGTGGGAGCACCATGCCAGTGTCTCAGTTCAGGTGGGAGCACCATGCCAGTGTCTCAGTTCAGATGGGAGCACCATACCAGTGTCTCAGTTCAGATGAGCACTATGCCAGTGTCTCAGTTCAGGTGGGAGCACTATGCCAGTGTCTCAGTTCAGATGGGAGCATCATGCCAGTGTCTCAGTTCAGGTGGGAGCACCATGCCAGTGTCTTGGTTTTATGTAAACCTTCTATGGTTTTATAAGACAGGAATAAGTTAGATGGAGGGTGGAGAAGATTGCTTTGTACTATTTTGGCAACTGTTCTGTCCATCTGAAATGGCTTAAGATTATAAACTTTTTTTCATAAGAGATTTTATGCTTTCATTTAGGTTGGTCGTATGACCACTCTGTGGTTTTCTGTAAAGGCTTTGTATGGGTAAGGAAGAATACACAGGATTGTATTGTGTAACCCCATCCCACCCCTATTTGTATCCATGCTAGAATCTCAGTATGCAACTTCTATTGTTTGTTAGTAGGGTTGGGCTGTTGCAGATATAATTACGTAGGCTAAGGGGGTGGGAAGATGACTCAGCAGTTAAGATCATTTGAGGCTTGTCCAGAGGACTGGTGTTCGGTTCCCAGCACCCAAGCTGAGCAGCCCACAACCACCTGTACCTCCTGCCTCAGGGGTTCTAGTGTCTTATTCTGGACTCCAAGGACATCTGCATGTACACATACACATTCCCACACACAGATGTAGACATCTACACATAATTAAAAGTGTACTAACTCTTTAAAATTAATTGCATGGATTAAGTCTATTCTGGAGCTGATGGGTTTATAACCCTAATGGATGGTGTTCTCATCAGAAGAGAAAGTTCTCCTACATCCCATAGTGTCCAGCAATCGTGATGCTGTCACTTGGCTTGCAGGCACATCTGTGTCTCTGCCTTCATCATAACTTGGTGTCTTTCTATACGTCCGTGAACTTTCTCAGACCATAAACTGTAAGATGAAACGAACCCTTTCCTCCCCACTTGCCTTTGGTCGTGGTGGGTTATTTTGTTGGTTGATTGTTGTTTTGTTTTGTTTTTAAGGCAGGATTGCTCTGTTAAAGCCCTGGGTGTCTTGGAATTCACTTGGTAGACCAGGCTATGTCAAACTCAGAGATTTGCCTGCCTTTGCCTCGCTTGTTCTGAGATCAGAGTTGTGGTGTGCAGCCAGCCGTTAGCTGGATCACAGCAATAGAAACCCAAATAAGACTGTGACCGTGTCAGTAATCTTTCTAATTGTAATCGGGATGTTGGTTAAGGTGAGTTCATAGTGAAGATGGGTAAATCCTTGTGTGATATGACTCCTGTCCTCAGGCATACAGCTGAGTATGCCAAGAACCCACTGTAAAGACATAGACAGCCATGACAGGCAGACAGGAAGTGAAGCAGTGTGGCTACAAGCAACACCAAGGATTGCCAGTAACTGCCGGAAATAAGGGAGAGACATGGACAGATTTTTGCATGCCCTCCTCTCTGACACTTTAGAGAGAACATGCACACTCCTTGACTTTCATTCCTGGCTACCACATGTGTGAGTTTGTTCCTATTGCTAATAGTGTCTGTGGCATATTACATCAGTGCTAGGAAACTCACAGTCTCGATGATTTTCAATGTTAAGAAAACCACAGAGTTGTCTTTTCTGATCATATTTCCATACCTGAACCCTGTTTTGAGGCATGGATTCCTTGGGCTAATATCCACATCTCATGAAACAGAGGTAGTCAAGTAGGGCTTGGGCTGACCTTAAAATATTCTTGCATAAAAGTCAGTGAGAGTTTTGGGGAGATGGCCATAAAAGTGCTTACCATGCAAGCATGGGGACCTGTGTCCAATTCTCAGCACCCAGTAAAAAGTCAGGCATGGTGCATACTTGAAATTCCAGTGTTGGGAGATGAATACAGACTCAAGGACTCACTGGCCAGACAGCCTAGTAAACGTCCTCAAGGTAGGTGGTCCCCAAGGTTGACTATGGTCTCTGTGTGCGCAGCCACATGTGTGTCTCAGACCACTGAACATGCACGCACACACACACACACACACACACACACACACACATACAGAAAAAGAGAGAGAGAGAGAGAGAGAGAGAGAGAGAGAGAGAGAGAGAGAGAGAGAGAACAGTGTACTTATCTTGACTACAAGCCACATCCAAAAGAGTCCAGGGTTTAACAGCTATCTCCTAAACTCAGTTAACTAGAAAATTCAGCCGTCTTTATAATATTTACTAACAGTGCTGTTTCTCACAGACCTACAAGGAGACAAATGGTTGCAGGAGGTGCATTTAGTTCAGCTTTGTTTAAATAATTTTTAATCTTCTTACTCAAGTTATTTTTTTTCCCTACTAAGACTCTCTCCTTAACTTCATTCTTCTTCCTCTCAAATGACTCCCAGGCTGAGCAGTGGGAGGGCGGCGATGCTAGTGTTTCTGTGTTGTGTTCAGACTTGACGGCTGGATTTTGCATTGGGCCCTGGGCTATGTTTGTATGTCTTCTGCTATTCGCTGGTGCCTACTTAGGGACACAGCTGCTCTCATTCAGCCCAATGCCACATAGAATAGTAAAAGCAGAGAACAGGCTCTGATAAACACATTTGTTTCACCAGATGGTTCTTCTTGGGCCTTGAGTCACATTTCCTGGCTGTGATGACCTCGGCTCAGATAATGCCTCTAGGAATTTTTCTCACAACTCTGGACCTGAGCTTGTAACAGGCTGAAAGGAGAACCAGCGTGCCCTGTGTCTTGTTTGGGGCTGTCACCTCGGCTCTCTTTTACTCTCATATTTGGCTTGGATAATTCGTTATGTGGTCACAACACCTCGAATGGAACAGTTTAACAAGAAGACTTGGACACTGGGGCAAATTATGTGGTACTCCATCTCTTGTTACACATGATGACTGCATCCCGGGTCCCCTGGAGGTGCTGAAACATTGGGTGGTACCAAGTCATCATGCTACGCAGAATGGTGCACAAGCTAAAATTCAAGAATTGCTCACTTCTAGAATTTTCTACTTAATAATCTTTTAGTTAGTATTGACCCTAGATATTGAAACTGGACGGTGAAACCAGACATAAGGAGACACTACTGTGCCTCTTTTCATCAAGGACACTGGGGCAGCTAACATTCTGGTGTCAAATTTTGTTAGGGTTGCTGTAGTATAGACAGCAGATACCACCCTTTATTTACTGATTCATTCCATAATGCTGGGAAAGGAACCCCGGGCCTCCATGGGCCCAAAGCACTCTACCATATGCCCAGCCCAGATAACAGTGTTAATTCATAGCCACGGGGGCAGATTTGTGTTTAGGTGAATTCAGTATGCTGTGTTCCTGAGAGATGAGCTAAAGAGAGTGGACTTCTGAAAGCCCAGGGTGAGGCTTAGTCAGGAATGGCAGCTTGTCTGCTGGTGACATGTGACAGGAGCAAGGCAATTAATTACTTTTGGTCAGGAGTGGCTAGCGTGTGCTGCAGTGACATCCCCGGTCCTAATGACTTAACTAAAAGTTTCTTTTGCTCAGACTCCATAGTCATACAATGTGTCCTACTCAGACTCCATAGTCATACAATGTGTCCTACTCAGACTCCATAGTCATACAATGTGTCCTACTCATTGGGAGTCCCCAGCTGGTAAAAGCTGCATCTCAGTTCAGACTTCTTCTGAGATATGGGCAAGGAGACACATGATTCATGCACAGAATTTTTTTTGGGGGGAGGGGGTCCAGATAGGGTTTCATCGTGTAGCCTTGGCTGTCCTGAAACTCACTCTGTAGACCAGGCTGGCCTTGAACTCACAGAGATCTGCCTGCCTCTGCCTCCCAAGTGCTGGGATGCTGGGATTATAGGTGTGCGCTGTTGCCACTGTCCAGCTTCCTTTGCAGACTTTCAAAGCTTCAGCTAACAGTAGTTCACACTGTTTGCACTCACGTCCCATTAGCCAACGCAAGTCACATGCCAGTCTTCACTTCAAAGGAAGCAGGTTGCCATCATCCTACTATATATTAAGAATTGGGAAGAATAGACTCTTAGTGATAGGCCCTAAGGACCAGGGCAGGTACAAAACTTCATTGAATTACTTTCTTTTAAATCCCAGTGACTTTTATCAGGCTGCTTGCAAGAATAGAAGGTTTTGTTCCCGGGAGTGCTACTACTAATTCTGGTCTGTAATATCCACAGCATGCCACGGGACTATAAAGTTCTTCCCATTGATTAGGTCTCTGTGGTAGCAGATATTTGTGATATCTGGCATCAGAATGTTAGTACCAGATGCCCAGGGTACCAGTTCCCTCACTAGCCATGCTGTTGACAAACAAAAACACATGCAGTACTATCAAAACCATGAGCCACAGTGAGGGAGGCATAGACTAAGTAAGTGTAATGGGTTGGTCTAATGGGTTGGCATTAAGGTGTTCCTTAAGTCCTTAATCCTTAGGATTTATGAACCTTTAGAGATGACAGGAAGGCCTCAGGGAAGTGGAAATATCTCATTCCTCAGTTAGGAATCTAGACTGCCCTTACAAGATCCATTCTCCGAGCTCTCTCCTATATGGTGGGGGGACTACCTAGCAAGGCTGGGTCACGTGTCTGCTTTACAGATGGGGTGTCATGGAGAACAGAGCAAAGCACAGAGGGCAGCGTCTCTAAGGAGACAGAAGGATAGTTTTTGTTTCTTCCATGTTCATATTTAAATTAGTGTTGACCTCAGCTAGTAAGATGTCCAGGAGGAGGCTGAAGGTGTGAGACTTGAACTTAGAGAGGTCTCTGAGGTCTGAAGATTCATATTGAGTCACTGACCTCCAAAGATGATTGGATAAGACCTTCAAGGGAATTTAGAATCCACAAGGTGGATCATATAAGGATCAAAAATTAAGCTTTATATCGCAACAAGGAAGCAAGATGAAGAGACTTGGGATTGGGGATGTAGCTCTGTTGATAGGGAGCTTTCCCAGCAGCTATGCTGCTGTGGTGGCTTGAAAGAAAATGACCTCCAAAGGGAGTGGCACTATTCAGACATATGGCCTTGTTGGAGTAGGTATGGCCTTGTTGGAGCAAGTGTGTCACTGTAGGGGGTGGGTTTTGAGGCCTCCTATGCTCAAGCTATACCTACTGTGGGATACAGCTCACTTCTTGTTGCCTGAGGATCAAGATGTAGAACTCTCAGCCCCTTCTCCAGCACCATGTCTGCCTACATGCTGTAATGCTTCTCACCATGATACTCATTATTTATGATATTTATAATTATTTATGATGTTCTCTTTTATTTACAACAATGAAATTTATGGAGTAGATATTTAGGTCCTATTATATTAGATATATTAGATAGGACTAGATACTGAAGTCCCAATTTATTGTGTTTGTATTTGACAATGGAGCCTCTAAGAAAATAATTGCAGTTATATGAGGTCTGACGGGTAGGGGGACCTGAGCAGATAGGATTAGTGTCTACAACTGCAGAGGCAGGTGGAACTCTGGCACTCTGTGAGTTCAAAGCCAGCCTGATCTACAAGAGCAAGTTCCAGGATAGTCATCAGTGTTACACAGAGATTCCCTGTCTCAAAAAAAAAAATGAGTCTGCCATGTAGAAGACATATTGAGAATGTTCACTGGTTTAAGAAGAACGAGAAAGGCTTGTTGAAAATGGTGGAGAGATTAGGATCCCTGTGGACCAAGAAGATGAGATTTTCACAGAGGAGCAAGGATTCATATGTACAAACCTGCTCTGTCCTAGAAGCAGGGAAGCTGAAGAGACACCATCTTTTCTTCCTGCAAGATGTATGCTGTTACTTCATTGCACACCTTTAAAGAAAGCTTCTTTGCCATTTAACAAAAAATAATTTATTCAAGACAAATGAAGTGTATATCCATAGTGATGTTTGCTTCAAAATATTCATAGTACTTCTTTCCATAAGAGATCAACTGGAAACAAACCAAGTACTCATCAACAAGATTCTACATAACCTAGCTGTACATTTCATCTGGTGAAGTATTATCTGGCAATAAAAAAGAATGTGCTACTGACACGTATAAAATTCTGGTTGAAGCCCAGAAACATCATGGTGAACAGAATCAGCCAGAACACACTGTCCAATTCCTTTTCTGCAATGTTATAGAAGAGGGGGGAATCATACCACAGCCAGGTTATGGTGAAGGGATTCCGGTGTTTGCCTGTGCAGGTGGTGGAGAGGATTAGCTGGAAGGGAACATGGTGGAACCTTCTGAATTGATGGTTGTGTTCCCTATTCTAATAGACATGGCTGTTACACAGGTGTGTGCAGTTTCCCAAACCCACAGGACTGTTCCTTTGTAACCCAAATATTTTATTGCAGAGCTGCACTTTGAAAAAGTACTCTTTGGGCTGGAGAGATGACTCAACAGTTAAGAGCACTGGATATTCTTCCATAGGACTGAAAGAATGAGACTGTCTGTCACAGAGGAGCAAGGATTCGCTAGAAGCCTTTCTATGAACCTATTCTGTCCGAGAAACAAGGATGCCAAAGAGACACTATCTTTTCTTCCTGCGAAATGTATGCTATTACTTCTTTTTGATTCCCAGCACCCACATGACAGATCATCACCATCTGTAACTCCAGTTCCAGGGGATCCAGCACTCTCTTAATGGTCTCTACAGACACACCAGGCGCACTTGGGTTGCGCAAATATACAGGCAGGCAAAACATCCATGTGCATAAAATGTAATTTTTAAAAAAGAGATTTAAAAATATATTCTCAAGACAGTGAGATGACTTAGCGATGACTAAGGATGCTTGCTGCCAAGCCTATGACACGCATTTGATCCCCAGGAACCACGTGATAGAAGAAAAGAACTGATTCCTATAGAAAGTCCTTTTGACTTCCACAAATGTGCCTTAACACACACACACACACCACACACACACACACATACACACACACACCACACACTCACACACACACACTCACACACACACACACACACACACACACACACACACACACACACAGAGTGCAATTTAAAAGTTAGTCTCTTTGCCCTTCCTTTTCCCTTTGTCCTTTCAATTCTGGAAAGTGACCTTTATTGCCAATGTAAGTGTTATAACTGTAAAAATTATTCTAAGATTTCCTAGTCCCTCACCCCCTTTATTTGAAGTTCTCTGTTTTTGTTGCCAGAAGAGGAACAGGAGGATTTTTAGGGGAAGCAGACTCAGAAATGCAGACTGGCAGCGACAAGACCGCTAGAAGCACAAAGGATCTGCCTTTGACTTCCGACAGGAGCTGTGGTGGTTTGAGTGAGAAGAGCCCCATAGGCTCATAGATTTAAATGCTAGTCGCTAGGGGGTGGAACTCTTTGGTAGGATTAGAAGGATTAGGAGGGTTGGTCTTGTTGGAGGACGCGTGTCACTGCCCAGTGTTTGTCTCTGTCTTCTCCCTTCCTTCCTCCCTGTGCCCTTCTCTACCCTCCATCCCATCACCTTCCATCCTGTCTCATTTCTGCCCCTGACTCTCTCTCTCTCTTTGCCTAAGGATTAGGATGTAGCTCTCAGCAGCTGCTCCAGCACCCACATGCCACCGTGGTCCCTGTCCTGATGATAATGGACTAAACCTCTGAATCTGTAAATAGACCCCCCCCCCGTTAAATACTTCTCTTATAAGAGTCACCTTGGTCACAGTGTCTCTTCACAGCAGTAGAAGTAAGACAGAGCTCAGTCTCCCAGGTAGATAGAGCAAACGGGAGGGACTGCTGCAAGCTAAAGTGTTTCTCTACCAAAAAGAGTCAGTCAAGAAAAGGAAGAGGCAACCCACAGTTGGGAGACATTACTTACAAATTTTGCAGTTTATATAAGGAATTTAAATGATCCAACACATGAAAACAATCCTGTTTGAAATAGACAAAGGGCTAGCATAGACATTTCTCAAGGACATACAAAAGGCCAACAGATGTATCATAAAGTGTCTGACATCACTAAATACCAGGGAATGCAGATTAAAGTTTCAGGGTGGCATGTCCTCACACCTGTCAGCTGGCTGTCAGCACAGAGGCTGGCTACCTGCCTGGCGTTTACAGAGGGTGCTGAGGATCTGAACTCCAGATATCAAGGTTGAGGGGTGAATGCTGCACTCTCTAAGCCATCCCCCAGCCTCTGGGCAGGTCCCTTCATACCTTTGGAAGAAGACTGGAATTGCAGTCTAGCTGGGGGTTAGTGGTCTCCCATTCTTTTTGCTCTGCGTTCCCAAAGACTGTACGAATGGTCTCCCTATGTGTGGATGGCATGAGGCTGTGTGGCTCCCATTTGCCTATGGTGATTATGCTAGTCCAGCAGTGTGCATTTGCACATGGGCGTGGGCTGCCACTCTTTGTGTAAGAGGGTGGCCTCGGGTGCTGGGGAAGCAAAGGGAGGCCGTGAGGACTCTCTTCCTTCTCCTCTGATGGCCTTACTCCTTCCTACTCTGTGGGTTGGCTCTACTCTTCCCTCCCCTCTACAGGCTTATAAATGTGGAATGCTTCTAGAACATGCCTGCTGCTTGCCTCTGTACAGTTGTCCCTGACTGAAGAGGAAGGTGAGTGCAGGATGGGGCCTGTTTCCCACACTCTCTGCGTCTTGTCACTGGGAACTTGAGGCTATGGAAAAGGAAAGATCCCTAGAGGGAGAAAACTGCCCGGCTCTGGGGTGTTCTGGAAGGTGTAGCTGGTTCTTGTGAGAGAAAAAAAAAAAAAAAACCAACATTTTCCTGGCACTTGAAGCTGTGTCATTCTGAGTAATTAGTGAAAAACAGCCCAAGGGTGTGTTTCAACATCTAATAAGCAGATTAGCCTCAATATGAATAATCTTAAGGATTTGAAATCAAGCATAGAACTTAAGCCCATTGCAAAATTTTAAACAATGAGACCCAATCCTGTTTTTTCCCTCCTAGTGTTCTGCAAGGACCGCTTCTCAGAGTCCTGGGAGTGCAGCTGCTCAGGATGGCCAGGGCTGATGTCATATTCCACAGCGGCTTCATTCTGCAGGCTGTGGCAGCACATGAGGGTTACATGGACTCTCCAGGTCATAAAGAAAAAAATGGATCCAATAAAAAACATAATAAGTTACGAGCATAAGGAAGATGGCTCAATCAGTAAACTGATTGCCTTGCAACATGAGGACCTGAGTTCAAATTCCCAGAACGGGCAGAAGTCCCAGAGCTGTGGTGCGTCCCTAGGGTCTCAGTGAGGGTCCCCGAAGGCTTGCTGGCCAGCTCGCCCTAGGCCATTGAGAGATGGTTTCTCTCACAAAAGGTGGAAGGTGTCTGAGGACCGACACCTGAGGTAGTCCTCTCGCTTCCACATACATGTCACACCCATAGCTCTGCATCCATGTGCACATGCACACACTGAGATGCACATTACATAAACGCAGCCTGCTGGACTGAGCGTAGTCCTGTGCCTCAGGGGCTCACAAGGAATCTCTCCCCTCCTGCAACCAAGCTGTGACTGATTCATTTTCTTTGAAAAACAAACAAATGTGTTTGTACATGTAGGACTATCAAGACTTTTCCAGGAAATCCTGGGGCTCTCTCTTAATCCCTGCAGCATTCTCTTCTCGCTCTCTCAGAGGCCACCAGCTTGTAGGTTGGAAGAGGGCACACAGAAGGAGTGGTTGGACTTTTTGTCACACCTTGCGTGGATGCTGAGAAAGGCCCAGCATCCAGGGGATTTGGGGAGAGGGTTTATGATTAGACGCTGACCAACACATGGGCAGTGTATGTTTAAATTGTAAGTTCAGCTCTCCCTTTACTTACTTATCAAAAACATTCTCTCCCACTGACATAATCCATCCCCCCTCAAAGCTGTTAAATAGCGCCCATCCCTGTCTCCAGTTCTCAGAAATTGCAGAGAACATTCCATGATTCAGTGGTACTTGCTTCCAAAGGATTAAAGAGAAAATCCCATGTATATCTATAGTTCCAGGAAGAAAGAGAGAGAATGTTCCTACCCCCACCTGGGTGAAGCTGGCCTCCAGGCATGCTTATCTTATCTTTAGGGTTTGCCCTAAAGTGATTATTTATAGCCTAGCTACCCTCCACAGGCAGCCCTGTTGAACTGAAGACCCAGGCTTCCCCACTCAGATCTTTTAAAGTAGCCAACTTGCCACCCTGGATTCTCCTTCTGCAAGGCTGTAAATACTTCTTTCTCCTTTCTTCAGCTGATTGTCGGGGTAAGGGACATACAATATGTTTAGCATGTGGGCTGTTCTCTTTAGCATGTAGTGCACTCCTCCTGGGTGCCAGCTCTGACTGAGCATGACTCAGGAGCTGGGCTCACAGGAATGTCAGGGATTGATTAGTGATGTCTTGGGGAACGTAGTGGGGGAAATAGTAGCATACCTGCAGCCTCAGCTCTGCAGCTTTTCAAGTCCTGCTTACTAAACTAAGCATGTTGACCTCACTAATGCTTGAGAATTTGGGATGAACCTATACCCCTTATTGAACAGGGATGGGATTCGTTTTATTTTTGTATTTTTGGGGAGACAAGATCTTAGGCGTACCAACCTGGCCTTGCATTCTTTACGTAGAAGAGGTTAACCTTGAACTTCTGATTTTTCTGCTTCTTCCTCCAGTAGTGCATCGACTGCAGGTGTGCACTGGCACACCCAGTTTGTGCAGTGCTGGGGATGGAAGGCAGAGTTTAAGGCGTGCCAAGCAAACACATGCTGAGCAATCAGCTACATCCCCAGCCCCGGGGGCATGAATCTTAGGTGTTCATAAAGTTAGCCAGGTAGTGCCTTAGGCGACACTGCAACCGTCTATAGTAAGCTTCTGATTTTAAAATTCAGCGATGGTGGAAAGGCAGTATAAATGACTATGAATACACACCATTATACATTGTTGAACATGGGCTCACATTTTGAATGGAAATAAAAACTCAACACTATGTATCTAACAGTAAGAAGACTTATAAAGACTGATGGTCAGAGATAGGCCTCCATTCTTAGTGCAATTGTGTGTCTGTGTCTGTGTGTGTGTGCGCGCACACACACACACACACACACACACACATGTGCATGCACATGTGAATGCGTGTTCATTTGGGAGAGAAAACGGATGCATGTGCGTGGAGGTGGAGGTCTGTATCAAACCTTAGGTGCTACTCCTTGGGTACCGTCCATCTTGTTGAGCCTGGAGCCAACTAGACTGGAGCCAGTCTAGGCTGGCTGTAGTAAACTTAGATCTGTGAGCTCAGGGATCTGCCTGTCTCAGCCTCTCCAACACAGGATTACAAGTGTGTGCCACCATGCCTGACTTTTTGTACATGGTTCTAGGGATCAAACTGAGAGCCTTATGGTTTATATGATAAACACTTTACCTACTGAACCATCTCCCTAACCCATCTTAGGAAAATATTTTAACTTCAGAAATTTTGGGTGGGGCAGTGAATCTAAAGGAATGAAACCAAGGTGGTTGAAAGCACCACAGCATCTCTGACATCCACCTTTTCATTCTACTTTTGGCTCTACTTCCTGTCCGCATCTGCAATTGTATCCACTGTGGCAAAATGAACTGAGATGGCAGCCGTGGTTTGTGTGTGCACTGTTCTGCTTCCAACACAGCTCGGAGAGCGTTGCCATCAGATTCCAAAGTCACACAAATCACCATCACCTCTTAGCTGCTGTCTAGGCTTCACCAGCAAATAACTACTGGGGGTCCCTTTAACCCAAGTGCTTTGTAGCAGAATATTGGCAGGGATGTATTTTCCTCTGGTGTTGTTAATTGTGACTTATGTTACCCAGGACTACAATTCACAACCATTTTTTGTTTAACCAAAGAGGTATTTCTAGATTTTCGCCTTTTCTTTCCGTTCTGTGACTGCCACTGTTTCAGCTAGGTCACTTTTGGCTGCTGACAGTGTCCTCTGATCTCGAACGGCCTCTCTGAAGTAGGCCTGTTTCTCTGGACTTCTGAATGCAAAGTCTAAGAGAGCACCAAGGCTGTCGTCCCCGTCCATGCGAAGCAGATGCGGTTGTCACAGCTCCACTACACTCTGTTGTGCCTTTCGGTGGGTCGTGTCCACTTTTCAGTGAGTATTCATTCATTTTCCTGTCTAGCATGGTAGACAAATGCTGCCACCGCTGCTGCTGCCACAGCCGCCGCCACCACCGTCAGTCACCGTCTCACATTACCATTGTGAACAGACGTGGTTAGCCGTGATTAAATGGTTCAGAAATAAAGACGGTCAGGGGGTGTTGTTCAGGTGCTAGAGTCCTTGCCCACCGTGCCCAAACCCTGAGCTTTGATCCCCAGCACAGTGTATAAACCAAGCCTGGTGGCACATGCCTTTAACCCCCAGACTCAAAGAGGTGGAGGTAGGAGCACCTGAACGGACCTCCTCTGGGTTCAATAAGGAACATAAGTCCTTCCCAAACTTTCAATCTTCTAGTGGGGTCACTTGCTAATTATTATGAGTGGGGGCATTTGAAATCCAAGGTCAAGTTGCAGGCCAGCTCGGGAGACATGAGACCCTGTCTCAAACAAACAAAAGCAAGTTCTTATGAGTACCCAAATAAAATGCATACTGCTTAGTATTAAAGAAAACAGGACCAAGCTCCGCCAAAGGCTCCCTCTGAGTTCTAGTGTTGACATCAAGATTTTAAAAGTGCTTCACCATCGACAACCAGTCTGAAAGTCAGCAGAACTTTAACTGTTACTGAGAAGTTAAGGGAAGTCCAGAGCCTCAAAGCCCCTCTTTGCCCGTGATTGTTCGGTGTCTCTGACATCCTCCTGGCTTGTTATTTCTTTGTGAGGCCAGACTGAGGAGAGTGAGGCCCCTCGTGGGGTGGGAGCTGAGCTTCAGAAGGACTCAAGGCAAAGATTAAAGAGGAAGAGAGGCTCGAATCAGCACAATAGGACGGCAACAAGAAACTGGTAGAGCCGCCAAGGATCTCACATGGTGATTCATGAATTTGGTTCCCATCAATTCTATCTGGAAGCTCACAGCCACCTGTAACTAGGCAGATCTTAGTCTGGCTTCTACAGGCACCTAGGCTCATGTGTCCACACTTACACACAGGCATACACACATATACATAATTAAAAATAGAACCTTTAAGAATAGGTCAGATTTACACAAGACAGTGGAGCTTTGGGTTTGGGGCAAGTCGTTGGTACATTAGTAACCACGGGAGGCTGTGCTGGCTCTGTTCACAAGATCTGCCCCTCATTTAAAAAGAGGGAGAAGATGGAGGCGTGAGCTCTTACATTCCAGCCATCCAAGTACGCTACGCTCTTAATGCCCAGCAGGTTAGAAGGGGGGAGCAGATGGGATGTACACAGCGCAAATTCCATTCATTAAGGTTATGTAACAGCTCATCATGTAATAGCTTTGGCCTTCATCCAGGGAGTGTGTAGGTATTGGGCTTTGCATGCTTAATAGACCTCCATCAATCAATCATGGCTCCGTGTCCAACACCCGGTTGCTGTTTGTTTAAGCCGGCTTTGGTGATTGTATAAATAGCTCTAGCAACCTGCGCTCCCACCCTGGGTGATAAATGGCACGTTTTAAACATCCTCCAGCAGCACGTGATCCAGGGCTGTTTATGGTGTGTGTTCTCGTGGCTTCTCCAAGTCTGGGAGTACGAGGCATCTCACTCACCTCAGCTCCCCGAGTCTCTGCCTTCTCAATCAGCCAGTGTCCTGCCTTGTGGAACCTGGCAAGGGCCAGGTCTGGGGCTGCCAAGTGAAACTGTGACTCAGGACTGGACAAGTGAATTGGAGTTCACACAGAAGGCAAAGGTTCACTTTTCGCCCCTTGAGAAGACAGAACACTGCTTGGCTGTTTCTTAAAGCCATCCTTTGTTCTGAACAAAGGTCAGAGCCTTCTGTGCTCCAGCCTATACCTCGCGAGCACTGAGATTAGAGGCTTGCACTGCCATACCTGGTTTATACAGTGCTGGGAATAGAATCCAGGGTTTCTTGCATACTAGGCAAGCACCCTGCCAAATCTTGGGGTAGCAGGAAGAACAGCTGGTGGAAGAGAGCATGCCCCTGGGCACAGCCTCCTGGGGCCACAGTTTCTTATGTGGAAAATTAAGAAACAACTTGCTCCCATTGTGAGGTTCCAGGGAGATGCTGTATATAAAGATGAGTGGAAATGTTGTCTTCCTTTTGCAGTACTGGAATGCCTGTTGCACACATGACTTCCTCGCCTCCAAGAGGGAGGCAAGCTGGGTACATGAGGACAGAGGAGGAAGAAACATTCTTGGTAGAGAGAAAAATATAAGCAAAGGGTCCAGGCAGAGAATACAGAATACAAAGTAGGGTGTGGTAGCATTCCTGCCTGGGTCGTCACCACCTAGGAGGTTGAAGTAGAAAGTTCAGGAGTTCAAGGCCAACCTGTGCTACGTGATTGCCTGTCTAGAAAAAAAAGAATGAAGAAGGAGAGAAAAAAAGGAAGGAAGGAAAGAAAGAAAGAAAATGGAGGTGTAAAATAAAATAACAGATGGTGTTGGGAACGTCAGTGAGACTCCTTTGGCTGGAGCAGTGGTGTATGAATGAGAGAAATGCCAGGTAGGGTTGGCGTAGATTACTGGGGACAGTTGCAGAGGGTCTCACATAGGAGGCTGAGGAAATTGAACTTACTTTATAGGCACTGAGGGACAAGAGTAACAGGATCACAGCTGAGCTTCAGGAAAATGGAGCTGGCAGCAAAATGCTGCAACACCTCCGGGATTGAAAGGGGCAGAGATAGCGACGTATTCCCAGATTTGGCAGTGATGTTTCCAAGTGTTCTGAAATATATAAACTACATGTTTCAAAATGATCATGAGATTTTGTGTCTCATCAGCACTTAAATCAGTGGTTCTCAGCCTGTGGTCCACAATCCCTTTGGGGTTGCCTAAGACCACTGGAAAGCACAGGTATTTACATTATGATTCCTAACAGTAGCAAAATTACAATTATGAAGTATCAGCAAAAACAATTTTATGGTTGAGGTCATCACAGCATGAACCATATTAAAGGGTCGCGACATCAGGAAGGATGAGGACCACTGACTCATTGTTTTGAGACAGGGTCTCATGTAACCTAGGCTAACCTCAAACTCACTGTGCAACCAAGGATAGCCTTGAGCTGATCCTTCTGCCTCCTTGTCCCAAGTGCTAAGATTTCAGACACAATATGTATGTGTGTGTGTGTGTGTTCTTTCTCTTCCTCTGACCGTTGTCTTCCTTTCCCTCTCACCTTTTCCCCTCCCTCTCTCTTTGTGTACCTTTCAGGGTTCGTGGTGGATGAGGGGCACAATTGGGGGGGGGCGGGTGACTCAGCACGGAGTGAGTCCCAGGAAGGAGCTTGGGACTTGAGCTTGGGGTGAGCCCAGTGCTTCAGCTCTGTTGCTGAAGACCTCTATGTTCAGCTTTTAATCAACCCAGACACTCAAAGGGCTGGTTTGTGGCCCAAGTAGCCAGTGTGGTCTGTAATCAAACTCAGTTCAGCTCAGTTGATTTCTAAAACTCATCTCCCCCCCCCCTTTTTTTGTACACGCTTATGTGTGTGGAGACCAGGGCTTGGTGCTAAATGGCATCTTTTATTGCTTCACTTTATTTTTGAGGTGAGGTCTCTTGAACCCAAAACTTACCAATTCAGCTAGACTGGCTGGCCTGCAAGTTCCAGGGATCCTCCAGTCTCGAAGATCACAGGCCTGCCACCCTGCCTGGCTTTTAACACGAGTTCTGGTGACCTCACTCGGGTCCTCATGGTGGATGAGACCCCAAGCACTTCAATGATTGATGTGGCTTCCCAAGTTCAACTTCCATAATTCCTGCCTTAGTAAGAACAATGAAATACCTGTGGGTTTCGCAGATGTGCCCCTGCTCAGGAAAACCTAAGTATGTTTAGCACCTCTATGTGCATGCCATTTGCAGGTTTGCTGCTGGAAGTGTATCATCATCCCCCCTCCACCCCGTTTGTAGTCTGTAGCTATGGTTTGACGGAGCTGGGAGTTCAGTGTCTCCTTCACAGAGACCCTTAGACCGAGGGCAGCCCAGCTTCGTTTCTCTCTGCTCACGGGCACGTTTACAACAGTGCTTGTTAACAAACTAAAAATCATTTTGTGTTGTGAAAAATAGCAGCTAAATGAGAGGCTTTTTTAGTCAGCGAAATTCCAAAGTACAGTTAACTTTTCAGCGTAATGCTGCGGACAGGAAACCCGTGCGACTCTCTATGGAAATGTGATTCAAGAGAAAGCTGGGGGCCTCTATAAACATTTTTGTATTTGTGAATCTGGGAATTTGAGAAGGTTCCGGATGTATGCCTCAGGAATGTCAAGAGTCTGCTATAAATCCAAATTTCCAAAACAGATAAATTGCTGAATGACTGTGCAGATTGCAAAGCGATTCTTCATTTTATTAAATATTTACTGTGTGTCCACCCTAGCAAAGTCCTTGAGTAAATGGCTTGGGTTTGATTTATAGAAAGCCAGCATATATGGTGCTTTGTGACACAGTTTGTTGCGTGGAATGGCCTTTCCAGAGCACTAGAAAATTTTGAGATTATCTGCATGCCATTTCAAAATATTTGCATGTATGAGAGGGCCTCATTCAGTAGTTACAGATTGCTTTAATACTGTCAGGAAATTGGTATTATGAGGGATAATCCTAAAGCCGTTTGATAACAAAGGTTCTAGTTACGGGTCCATCGTGGTCCTATGTACCATCCTGTAGCATGGAGCCATGTGACATAGTCATTAAGCAGTCACTGTTGAGTCTCTCTGCTCCTTGACAGAGGATTTGGTATTCCTGTCATCAAAAAAGTGAAATTGCTCTCTGTGGCAAGAAGTTTTTGCCCTGGGAGCATCTAGGCAGCATCTACCTCCTTCTTTCTAAGGTCACAATGACAAACCAATGTTCAGTTCCACCAAAGGTTCCCCCTGGGCAACCTACGAGTTTATTGATCTCTCTTCCAGAGCATCTACGCTACTGACAGGTGTTTGGGTAACCCCAAAGGAGCCACTCTGGAAAGTCTTCCCTTAGCATGAGTGATGGCTTCCCCATGGCTATGCAGATGGGGTCCTTCTCAATCGCTGTCCCTGCCCCCTGTATATTCTGTTCATAGCTCCTTCTGAAGACTCCGAGGCCACTGGGTCACAGGCAGTGATGGCAGACTTGCACTTGACTGGCTGGGAGTAGCTGGACACTCAGGTGAGGAGCATCCACTGTCAGCAAGTCCACCGTGGTGATCTTTGCAAGCTGGCTCAGCTGAGCTCTTCAGGATGGTGGCTGTGACTGCTGGGCTAGGACAATGGTGCTGTGCAACACCCTCTCAGAGGTTTCAGAGATTAAACAATCCCTGCACCTGGCACCTGCTCTATAAATGTTACCTGTTCCAGTATTATAGGTAATATTGGCATTTGTTCATTACAAAGATGAGTTAAGCTGGATATTTCTTTCCAAAGGATGTGCCTGTAGCACAGATTTGGTTTGTTCCTGGTGTCTTAAAGTTCCTTTCCTTTACTGTTATCATCATCATCGTAATCATTCCCATCATCATCATCATCATCATCATCATCATCATCATCATCACAGACTTTGACTGAATAGTTCATTTCCTATGCTTTATTCTCAAGTACCAATATTTTGTCTTCTATTTTATCTATTCTACTGGCAAGATTTTACCCTGAGTTTTCTAATTGGGTAATCGAATCACTCAATTCCATCTTCATTTCTGCCTGTGTTTTCTACAGTATTCCTCTTTGTTGAATTCACTTTTTAAGTCCTGAGCTGGGTTTGTAGTTTTATGTAGTGGGTGTGCTTTCTGGGCCTTCAATCAGGAACTTATTTCTGTCATTTTTCAACTGTTCAGGTGTTTTATGCTGCCCTCCTTAAACTCCTTGAATTCTTTGATCGCGTTTAAAATTATTCTTTTAAATTCTGTGTCCAGGGCTCTCCTTGATAATTCTCACTGGAGAATATTTCTATAAAGCTGGTGGTCTTTGGGAGAACATACTGTGTTGGTATTTCATATATTCGTGTTCTCGTCATGGGAGCCGGCATGTGATTTTGTGGATTGGGAGTATGTCTGGTGTGAGGTTCTAGCCTGTCTATGTTGAATGGAAGTATGGTTTTGTTTTCTCTGTTCTCCAGACTTGGTTAACTTGAGATCAGAGAGGAGGAGATTGTAAATTAGTCCCTCAGAGAGACTCAGTGTTGATTTTTGATTGGTGACACCAGCGTGATTTGAATTTACCTTTGGGGGTTGACAAAGGACACAAATTGAGTTTCTGACAAAGTCTAAGATTGGAATGATGGCTTGGGCGAGGAACTGGGCAGACTCACAAAAAAACATCTGAATATGGCTGGATGGGCCTGGGCACAGAAGGGCAACCCAGGGCGAAGGATATGGTGCTAGGCTGTGACTAGCAATTGCATGTCTGTGACTCCTAGCTTGGCCTGGTATGGAGAGAAAATCCTCTTTAAGGTGCTTATTGGCGAGCATTTTCTCACAGCAATGAGAAAAGCAGCTAATTTGACATCTGAGTTTCACTCCTTGGTGTGAAGTGCACACAGACCCAGTGAGCGCTTGTGTGCTTTCTCACTGGTTGACTTCATGTGCTTATTCCTCCAAGCAGATACCGCACCAGAAACTGGTTTATGTGCTGACACTGCCCAGGATTGCTACTCATCCTTTAGTCTGTTTATTTAGATCTCTTGCAGTTTGCAAGCAGACTCTCTCACTGAACTTAGAGCTTGCCACTTGGGCTTGACTGATAGTCAACAAGCCCCAGTGATCCTCCTGTCTCTGCTGTTCATGGCACTGAGATCACAGGCTTGTACACATCCAGCTTTCTGCACGGATGCTGGAGATTGAACTCACGTTCTTACACTTCTGCAGCAAGGACTCTCACCCATGGAACCATCGCCTTAGTCCCAGTATTTCCATTTGAAATGTATTTGAGTTAAAGGCATAGTCGTAAATACTCACTGCCTGCAAAATACAACAGAGGAAAAAAAACTATTTTATAATTAGCAAGTAGGAACAAAGGACTGGGGATTTGGTCAGTAAGTGGGATGCCTGCCTATTATGGATGGAGCCCTGGGATCTTGTTAAACTGATGTGTGGTAGGTTAGGTTTATAATTCGGATACTTAAGAGGTGAAGGCAGGAAGATCAGAAGTTCAAGGTCATCCTTGGCTGCACAGAAAGTTTGAGGCCAACCTAAAAAAAAAAAAAAGCAAAAAGGAAAAGAGGGAGGAAGAAAAAGGAAGGAAGGAAAAAAGGAAAAAACGAAGTGTACACATAGCCTGTGATGATTAAATATATATTTATGGAAGGCAATAGGAGGAAGTTCATCATTTTATGGAACAGTGGGTTAACATTTAATATTTAGAAAACTGTGCTAGTATCCAAGAAAAATCGAGTATAATCTGCTTATTATCCCACAGTGTTTTTATAAGAACCTACAGATCTTGACTATCCCCATAGCTCTATCTGTAATAAGCATTATGGGATAATATGAATGTTCTTACATTCTTCTCTAATATGCATGAGGACATTTTTAAATTTAGATATTTTATATCCAAAGCAGTTCCAGACACTATCAAAAAAATCTGATTTCCTGTGGTAAAAGAAATAGTGTATTAGAAAATGCCCTCAGCTAGAGAGCTTAACATGCGATTAAAAAAAAAAAAACACAAAAACCTTTCAGAGTAGAGTAGCCTTTCATGAGACATACATAGCTTACTGAAAAATGATATTGCACATTTTTGAATGAACCCTGCCACCTAGGAGTGGATGATCAACCACTATGGGGCAGATATCAGGAGGGTGACCATACGCATCTTAAGTGCTTTATGTTGGAGTTGGGGCAGCTCTTCCTGATTGATAGAAGGTGCCAGATGCTAAGTTGGGAGGGAGTATGAAAGCCTCCTCTGTTTAGAAAAAGTTCCATGGTGGAGGCTGAACATACTCCCTAAAAATCTTGGGGAAAAAACAGTTTTCTGAATAAATGAACTCCTTTTTTTCATATTTGGGTAAGTCTATACAATATATATAACATGCTCTCTAGCTCCAGGTGTGTCCAGCTTGTGGTCTGTAAGGTCCTATGGCCAAGGAGAGCTATGAATGTGACCCAAGGCAAAATCTTAGGCTTACTTAAAAAGTACAGGATTTTAAAATAATAAACAAAAAAAACCCTTTATTTGGAAATCTAATTGCAAAGTTTCTTAAGTGTGGACTTGGTAGGTGACCCACAGTCACAAAGTCAGAAGTTTGGACACACCTGAAGTTGGTGACCTGTCAACAGTAAACAATGCTGAAAGATAAGACAAAGCTTATCCGGAGACTTTGACCTCATTTGAAGGGAAGCATCTTGATAGCCAGAAAGGAATCTTAGTGTGAAATTCAGATCTGTTTCATTTGGAAAAGGTGAGGATTTATTGTCCTGGAGATCTGTGAAGAAGCAGCAACTGAAAACCATTGTAGATAGAGAAAGGTTTCTAGACCTCGATGTTAAGTCTCTCCACCAAAGCACTAATTTGAATCAAGCCAAATTAAAATAAAAGACCAAGTTTATTGGGCAAAATGTTCCCGGGTGATATGCCTGACCCCAGAGATGAGACGGGGAGGGAAGTCTGGAAAAAACCACTTGGCCTTTCTACAGGAAGCAGTTTAAATACCCTGTAGATTGGGTCTAGAGTAGCTCCAGGGAAGGAGCCACCACTTAGCAGACTTCTGAAGGCGGGGTCTGGAGTGGGGGGGGAGTGAAGCTGAGCTCCCAGATAGACACATAGGCTCTTTCTTATATACAGGGGGAACCTTGATTCTTGGAGGTGTCTGATGGCCTACTGAAGTCTAACTAAATGGGGTTAGGAAGTCTAAACCAATGTCCGGAACTCCTCACTGTCCCACTTCCTGCTAGCAGCTGGAAGCCTTGGGGCAAGGGCTCCCTCAGACACAGAGCAGGGTTGGTAAGGGCAGAGAGGGGATCTGGGGGTGCACACAGAGGATGATGAGCATGGTAAGTGCATCTGGGTGGAGAAAGTCCCCTAAGGATGCAGGGAGTCATGATGTTCAGTGTGTTTCTCTACCTTATGAACCCATGTAGGGTAGGATAAGTTGATCGCTCTCTGCTAGATGCCTCCTCTGCTCCAGGGTTGACACAAAATTTTACTCCAGAACATCTGCCTTGCTTCTGCCTGACAAGGGAAGAGAGGTTATGTTCGCTTTGCTGTGTTCTAGGCTGGATGACCCATCTTCACGGAGGAATCCAGAACAAGAAAGCAGGCAAGGGTCGGGGGGATGCCTCCTCACTCGGATTTGTCCCGACCCTAAATAATAATGTAGTTCTTTCAATAGTTCTTTCTTTTCCATAGTTGGCATATGGAGGGGAGTATTGGAGGGTCTGCGTGGAATTGCTGTGCCTAGTACATTGTTGAGAACCGCTGCTTTAAATATACTTACCTCTTAAATAGATTGAGTTCTGTGTTTGCAGCTGAGCAATAAAGTATCTTGTGAGTCCCCAAGAACTGCTGTCATTGGAAATATCCCAAACTTTTCATGTGTGTGCCATTGGAATCCTGCCCCTCATTTGTTCTCATGAGGTCTCTGGAACTTTCACAGTAATCCATGGATGGCTTGTAATAATAATAATAATAATAATAATAATAATAATAATAATAATAAATGGCTAAGGAGCCGAGGGGATGTCTTATCCCCAGTGAGGCACTTGGTTTGTAAGCGTGAGGACCTAAAGACCTAAGTGAGCTCTGCACTGGGGAAGGGGGAGGTTGGGGGGCAGAGAGAAGATGGTGCTTGGGGCTTTGGTGGCCACCTAGCCTAGTCTAGTTGATGAGTTTCAAGCTAGCAATAGACCTCGTCTCGAAGGAGATGGATGGCATTTCTGAAAATGACACCCGGGGTTGTCCTCTGGCCTCCACATATGCGTGCACACACATGAATGGACATACCTAGGTGCACACATTTATTAAAAATAATTTTGTTTGTACTGATAGCCAGTCCTTACAAAAGTCTTTTTGCTGCCAAGAGGAAGTAAAATATTTTGTCATGAGGTTTATTTCCAGCTTTGATTCCTAGAAAGGGCAGAGCTACACCATTCACTGCTGCTTAATTTCAGATATTATATAAACATCTAGTTTAGTAATGCTGTATAAATTACTTCCCTTTGTATTTTGCTTGTGACTCACGAAATACTCAATACCATATAGAGTCACGGGTTGCAGATACATAACCTGGCAAAAAGTGGCCGGTCAGATTGTTGCCACTGCCAGCTCCACCCACACCCTTCTTACCGTGTGTAGTTATACCATCAATGATGTGTTGAGAGTCTGCTTTCCCTTCTTAAATTTTATTTACAAACACAGGCATGATATTAAAAAATCATGTGAAAAGCTTCCAAGGAAAACAATTTTCCTCTTTCCTCTCCAGTTCTGCACTGTCCCCCAGAAACCACTGTTTTCTACCCCCCCCCAGGCTTTTTCTTCTGTGGCTTGTTTCCATGCTTCTAGACAATGTAAATTCTTCGTTTGAGGGCTGGAGAGATGGCTCAGCGGTTAAGAGCACTGGCTGCTCTTTCAGAGGACCTGAGTTCAATTCCCAGCACCCACATGGCAGCTCACAACTGTCTATAATTCCAGTTCCAGGGTATCTGACCCTCACACCAATGAACATAAAATAATAAAAATAAAATAAGTTAAAAAAAATCCTTCGCTTGAATAGTCCAGCTTAGTTTCTTAGGGTGTAAATGTGGCTTTAGTTCTCGCATATGTAATTATATAATATAATGACCTCTAACCCCATCCTCCCTACCTTTTCTTTACCCTCTTCATATCATTATAGCTGAACTTTATTTTTTTTCCATTTTATTTTATCCATTTAGGTGTTTTTGTACTATGTGTGTGTGTGTGTGTGTGTATAGATAGATAGATAGATACACACACACACACACACACACACACACACACACAAAATGCATGCAATTCCTGCAGAGACCAGAAGGGACTGGAGTTACAGGTGGTTGTGAGTTGCCATGTGGGTGCTGAAACTCAAATTCCAGACCTCTGCAAGAATGGCCAGTGTGCTTAACCACTGAGCCATCGCTCCAGCTCCAACTTTTCAAAAGTCCAACATTTTCAAAATGTTTACATTATCATGGCTGAAAATTCCATTTACTACAGCTCTTCTGTATGTTATCACATTGGTTTCTAAATTAAAAAAAAGTTTTGGTCAGGGCTCTCCAGAGAAATAGGACCAATAATGTGTATATGTGGGCAAAAAGATTTATTAGCAGGGCTAGACTCTTATGATTATGGAGACTAAAGAATCCCTGAATCTGCAGGAAAGCTAGATACCCGGAGGGCTAATGGTCTTCTTCCAGTGTGCATGCGAGAGAACCCGTGATGGCCGCCTGAAAGCCTGTAGGCAGCAGGCGTGATGTCTCAGCTGAAATCCGAAGGCAGGAAGGGACCAATCCACCAACCCAACTGTCAGCAGGAAGCCTTTGTGTCTCGCTCAAGGGTCAGCAGATAATCACCAAAGGGGTCAGTGTTTTGTCCTATTCCAGCCTTAAGCTAATTGGATGAAGTCTGTCAAGTCAGGATGAGGGCAACACAATTGGCTTTATCCGGCATATCCAGTCTCATCTTAACATTCCAGAACCAGCCTCAAAGACAAGCCCAGAATGACACATCAGTACCTCTGTACCTTGTGACCCAGACACCTTGACACAGAGATATTAAACACAGCAATGTGTTTTTCCAAGTGCGCTCAAACACATAAAATAGCCTATCATTCAGACTTTGTTTCTTCTTTCTGTGTAGGTGTTCATTTGTTTGTGTGCACATGTGCATGTATGTATGTGTGCGCGTGCATAAGCCAGGGTGTGGCTGAGTGTGGAGTCCAGAGGACAACCTTGTGCTTCTCAGCCCCTGTCCATCTCTTTTGAGACAGGGTCTCACTGGCCTGGAACTCGCTGAGTAGACTGGCTGGCTCAGGAACCCCAGGAGTTGGCCTGTCTCCATCTTCCAGGGTTGGAAGTACAGGCTTGCACCGCCATGACAAGCTTCTCAAGTGAGTGCAGGGGACTCCAAACTCTGGTCCCCAAGCTTGAGCAGCCTGCAATTTACCCACTGAGCCAGCCCTCGATTTCTCCGTTAGTTTTAGTTCGGTATTCCATGTCACGGACTCTCCCAAATGTCTGTCATCCTTTGGTGATTATCTGCACCAGACAGCAAGGCAGTGGAAGCCAAGTGGAAAGTTGTGCGTGCATGGGTGGAGTCCTTGGCCGGTGAGCTTCTCTCGTGGAGAACAGATTTTGAACTGTGCCGATTTGTTGGAACTTCACACACACACACACACACACACACACACACACGTCAGAAGGCGGATGCCTTTCTTCTGAGCTGTTCACTTTCTCCAGAGGCATAATCTCCTGCCTGGAGAGATGGACGTAGTTCTGCTTTTCTGAGTGCACCTCACCCACCTTTGTGCCAGCATCCTGGTCTGCAGCTCCTCCTCACTTTCTCCAGACCATGAACATACTGCGTATTTAGACAAGGGCCTGGGGAACACATAGCGCTCTGACTGTGTGAAGTGGACCCCGTAGCACTGTTTTCCATTTTGACCCTAATCCCTATCCCTCCTGGTACCTATCCTTCCAGGGGCTGAGGCCCTGGGGCTCTGGGGGGCCAGATGCTTTTGTTTGGTGTGGGCACTGGGTTTGTAACTTAGACTTTATTACTGCTCTTTCGCCCCTTTTGTCATCAGGATTGATGATGGAGAAAACCTTTTTCTTCGTGGATGCCTCCTGTTTTTCTTTCTTTTTTCTCCCTTTGCTTCTGTGAGTTGAAGCATGTTACGGTTCTTTCGTTGACCATGTCTTAGGGCTTTGGGGAGAGGAAGGAAGCATATTCAACCAGAAGAGGAGAAATCTAAGCTTGCTTTGCAGGCATAGGGGGCTGCTTCCTGGGGGGTCCTGGGGCCACCATGAATCCAGGGCTGGGCGGTTTGGAGCCCGTGTGCTGTCTTTGCTATTCTGGCCTCAGATGTTCGTTCTCCCACCTTTGCCTTCCTCCTCTCTGCGTGGTCCTAGCCACAGTAGTTCCTATAACTGTTCCTCTCTCTCTCTCAAGGCCTGCTTTCTGTCCCGCAGCCTAAGCTTGCCCAGGTTCATGATCTGAGCGTCTGTTTCCTCTTTTCTGTCCCAAGTGAGCTTGCACAGGGAACACCTATCAGTAGTCACCCTCCAGCTCAGTAACCGACACTCACACAGTCCTCACAGAAGTGACATTTCTCTTGCATCTAACAGAGCAAGTGAGACACGGCCTGAACATGCCGAATTAGACACTTCCTTTTCACCTGTGTCTTCTGATATGGTGACCCTCACTCATATCAGACCCCTGAGAATCCAGGAGGGTGGCTTCAGTTCACTCATACAGGCTGTATCTCTATCTGAATGTAGAGGCTGCCATGACTATCTCTACAGCATACGCGCTTCTTGCCCCCACGATGTCTGTGTCCACATGGGGCGTTCTCATTAGTTCATAATGTAAATGCCTGGCGCAAAATGTATGGCCTGAGTTTATCCAAGGCCCAAACAATTATCAAACATTCCTTTTAGATAGAAGACAGATTTCTTTCCCTTGGCAGTGACTTCTAGCTGAGCTATAGTACAGGATGTTTTACATTCTCTTGGTCTTGTAATAACACCACACCCAATCCAGCATTTGATGCATTGGTGGTTGCTTGGAAGGTTGTGAGTTTTAAATATATAGTCTTAGTCTGAGGCTTCTATATATCTGTGACAGGTACAGTCCCATTGCCACCTTTTCAGAGTTTTATGGGAACTTATATCAAGTGGAGATGGAAACACCCATGCCATCTGTGAGTCAGGGAAAGTGGGGGCCTCATAGTCAGGGAGGGATGAATGCTCTTGGTGGATAGCCTGTAGGTAAACAGAGAGAGCTGGGTGGCTGAGGTTGCACAGTAGCCAGGGAGGAAATCCTCTGGAATCCTCTCTTGCCTGGTTATTTAATGTCTTCCTTCCTGGTTCTGTTGTGGTACTGGGAGCCTGCTGTGATCGCTGCCCTTACAAATTGATAACCAAGATGAGTCTATGGTAGGTGAAGTGACTGGTCCAGGGCCACCATGTGTGTTCAGGGCCACGAGTCCCTGTGTGAACCCAAGGTCCCTAGCTCTGTTCACGCCCCCACAGCTGTTTCCTCGGCCCTTTGCTAGATCATTCAAACAAAACAAAACGGTCTCCAGCTGTTGCCAGGAAAGGGGGATTCATGGGGAATCACCCCTTGAGACTGGTAATTGATCCTCTTTGATTTGATTTCTGCAGGTCACCTACCCACCGCCCACCCCCACCCCCAACACTATGTTTGCAAGGCCCGTTGACTCTGTAAATACACATTCTGACCCCTTAGTGAGTCATTTCCCTCTCTGGACTGTGGTTTCCTCGACCTCAGATGTACATAATGGAATCAGTCTCTCTCGGGTCTGCTGGGGTGTGTATTAATTATTAGCCTCATCGCTGTGACCCCCCCCCAACACCTCCCTGACAAAAACAATATGGGGAAGGAAGGGTTTCTTCTGACTCACAGTTCCAGGAGAGCCAGTCCAACCCAAGGGGGCAGCCACGGTGACAGGAACTCGAGGGAGCTGGTCACACAGCAGTCACAAACTGCAGGGAGATGACTACAGACGCTCAGCTTCCTTTACGTTTTCTGCGGACCAGAACCTTTCTATGGAAAGATGCGGCCTACATTTGTGATGGATTCTCCCAGCTAAATTAACCCAATCTAGGAACTCCCTCATCGACGTGCCCTGTCTGCCTCCTGCATATCTTCTATGTCCTGTCAAGTTGGCAGTCAATTTGAACTATCGCAAAACAACAGAAACCCACAGGAACGTAAAACCAAAGTTCTGACAACTCTAATTGAGGAATAAATTAGACCTCATGAAACTCATGCATTGCAAATGTACAATTCAGTGATTTTTTTTTTAAATTAAGTTTGGTGCAGCCATCACCACAGATGAGTTTTAGAATGCTGTCATTATGTTGGTGAGGTTCCTCGTGCTTGTTCCATCCCCATTCCTGCTCTCTGCTCCAAGGCAGCAAGTGATACATATTTTCTGTTTCTATAAATTTGTATCCTCAGGACATTTTATCTAAGTGCAGTCATGCAGTATATGATCTTTTGCATTTGACTTCTTTCCCTTCATGCAGTTGAGGCCCATTGGTATTGTAATGTGTATCAACAATTCATGTGTTGTACTCCATTGTAGGAATATCCTGTATTTATCTATACATTCATTTCTTGATCATTGACCCACTTGACGGGCTTCGCAAACAATGAATAAGGCTGCTAAGAATAAGAATATGCACAGGGTTTTGGTAAGGACATATGTTTTCATTTCTCTTGGGTATACACCCAGAAGTAGAATGGCTGGGTCATCTGGTAACTCTGTGTTTAATTTTTTTTTTTTGAGGAAAATTCCCAAAATGACTGTACCATTTCACATTCCTACAAACAATATATGAGTTTCTCCTGGGGGAACTTTTAAAACATTCTCATTACTGGGCCCTACTCCCCTGAGGTCTGGAGTGGGGCCCAGGAATCTGCATTTAAGAGCCCTCAGGTGACTCAGGTCCATCTGGTAGTGGTCCCTTTTGAACTCGATTGGATTGGGTCACCTCTGAAGCTTTCCCCGAGGCCAATTGTCCCTGTTAGCTTGTGCCTCTAGGGCACCACCCAGGCTTCTGCCAGGTCTTTCTTGGTGTTTGTCTGGGGTCAGAAGAGCAGTTACAGCCAGCAGGGCAGGAGGCTGCCCCAGGCAGCATGTGTAAATCTTGTAGCACCTGCCCCGCATTATCCCTACCCAGCGCAGGCCAGAGTTCTGCATCTCTGGCTTCATACACATAAAACTTTATCGCAGGTTTTTATATGTTATCACATTGTAAAAGTGCTATAAAATCAAGGGGGTAGTGTTCAGTGCATCTGAAAATGTCCTGTTCCTCTAAGCCATGATCTTAGTTGCTGCTATTTTGGTGCAAGCCTTGCCCCAACCCCTGTCATTTATTAGCTGTGAGTAGGTTCTTAATGACTCTGAGACACTCTGTCCCCCTTTCTGTGCAGTATGGTTGATAATTGTGACATCAGAGGTCTGGTGAGGTTCCAATGAGGTGACCTATGAAATATGACTACAGTGGAACAGTCCTCCTCCTCCTCCTCCTTTTCTTCCTCCTCCTCCCTCGGCTACCTGCCAGGTCCTCTTCCACTGTTATGCATGTTGTCCTGTGCTATTGGCCACGTGTATAGCTTATTTCTAATGAGTTGAAGTTCACATAACATAAAATTAATCCATTTCCTTCATATCTTGTCTCCTTTTTGCCCTTCCTTTCTTCTTCCTCACTCTTTTCTTTTTTCAAAAGAATCTTGCTATATAGATTAGGCTGATCTTGAACTGGTAATTCTCCTGCCTCCGAAGTTCTGAGATCACAGGCTTATACTTCTTAAAAAATAGATATTATTGCCACCCTAGTTAGTGTGTGGGAAGTGTGCCATTGTCATTTAGATTGGCATTACTTGAAGGCATAAGTGTCTCTTTTTTTGAGAGAGAGAGAGAGGATTTTACTGTGTAACAAACAGTTCTGACTGTCCTGGAACTCCCTCTGTAGACCAGACTGCCCTCGTGCTCATAGAGATCCACCTGCTTTTGCCTCCCGAGTGCTGGCATTCAAGGTGTGCGCCACCATGGTTCTAGTGTCTTTTCATGTACTTGTTGGCCACTGGTTTATTTTATTTACAGAAATGTCTTTTTAAATCTTTGGCCCATTTTAAAATCAGGTTGCTGTCTTTTTATTATTTAGTTGTCAGAGTTCTTTATATAGTTATGTTGTCTACTAATAGGGATACACTCTGAGAAATGCACTTTTAGAGGATTTGGTCGCTGAACAAGCCTCACAGCATGCTTACATAAGCCATCCCTGGACAATGCCATCTTAAGGGACTACTGTGACACTTAATCTTATCACTTTGGCGGGATGGAGATTCACCTGGGAGACAAACTTCTGAGCATGTGTGTGAGGGAGTTTCTGGATGGGGTTAACGAGGAAAGAAGACAGACTTCAAATGTGATTGGTGCCAGTCCATGGGCTGGGGCTCCAGATTGAATAAAGGAAAAAAGTGAGTTGAGCCTCAGTGTTCATCTCCCTCTGCTCCCTGTCTTCATGCTCCTGCCCCCGTGCCTTCTGTACCATGATGGGCTGCACCCTCAAAGTGTGAGCCAGTTGTCGTTATTGGATATCTCATCACAGCAACGGGAAAAGTTACTACAACTGTTGTCATAGATACGGCCATCATGGACTAGAACCCATGGCTATGTTCTAAATATTTGACCCTGTTTAGATATATGGCTTTCAAACATCTCCTCCACTGTCTTTTCATTTTATTGATAATGCCCTTTGGCACTATTTATTATTATAATATCTAGTTTGTCTCGTTTTCTTTTGTTGCTTTCATTTTGGAAGACCTGACTCAAATCCTGTTGCCAAGTCCCAGGCTGTAAAGATTTACTCCTGTCTTTTCTTCCAAAAAGTTTATAGTTCCAGTGCTTAAATTTATGTCTTTGAGTATTTTGATTTAACTTTCATATGTGAGGTAAGGGCCCAGCAGCATGTGGTTGCTTGGTTGTCCCAGCATCAGATGCTGAAGAAGCCAGTCCTTCTTTCCTTTGGATATGCCTGGTGCCTTCATCCCAAAGCACTTGAGCATAGGCTTTGAATTCTGCTCTACTGATCTGCATGTCTAACTTTTCCATGTCCCTATTCTGTTTTATCATCACCTTTTAGTCAGTTTTAGTTGTGAACAATTGTGCTCTTTGTTCCTCTCTGTTAACTGGCAAGTCACTCTTGTACAATACTCAGTAGCACAGGCATTATTTTCTCCTTGACCAGGGTATCAGCTGTGTACACCATAAAAACCACCCATGTTCTCTCTCTCCCCCTTTCTCTGTCTCTGTCTCTCTCTGTGTCTCGTGTGTGTGTGTGTGTGTGTGTGTGTGTGTGTGTGTGTGTGTATGTTTAATGTGATGAGCCTTCATTTCTATGAAAGGTTCCTCTCAATATTCCCTCCTCCCCAGATACCTGGAGCTTTATGGCTAACTTCTCTTCACTCTGGAGCGATGCTGATCTTTCATTTAATCCCGGTTGCCTGGAGGAGGAGAAGCTTTGTCGTTAGACCTTGAGTATGAACATGGCTTTAGGATCCAGTTCTCCCAGGAGTCTCTCTGGTCTGATCACGACCCTCAGCTCAGGGCCCCTCTTAGGGAAGGTACCCATCTCTGCCTTTTCTGCTTCCCTTGCCTGCCCTGGTGTGGGAACTTTCCCAGGACAAAGGTGTCTCTGGCTGGGACCCCAGGAGGCGCCGCAAGTGTGTGTGCTGCGATTGAGGCCATTTGAACTGGGGTTCCTGGGGTGCCCTCCATGTCATTACACAAGTTGCTTAGCTCATCAACATTCCCCTAAGGAGACACTCCTGTGGTGAGGAAGAGCAGGGTGCAGCTTACAGCCCTCTTCTGACAGCCAAGCAAAGCTTGACTTCCGTCCTAGTCTTTCCTACACAGTGTCTATCTGACTCTGAGAGGAAAATGACCATGAAAGTCAGAAAAATGCAGACCGACTCCCACTCACTCTCCACCTTAGACATATTTTAGATGCTGGGAAGCTCACACTCTTCCTCTCCTGGGGACTGCATGCTAACTCTGCAGGATTGACACTTAGTTGAAAGAAGAGGTAGAAAAGCTATGGGGCCCCACATCTGGCAGAGGGCCTTAGATACTCTTAAAAACCTCCCATCTCCTTTACAGATGACTTTCATTGTGCAGCATTTCTATATTCCCAAGAATCCATGTGTTCTTTCTCCATTGTCCTGTCTTCCAGAATTCTCAAATTAAAAACAAAAACAAAAATCAAAATAAACAGATTAGAGAGACCACTTTACAAGCCCTTACAGAAGCAACTCACCATAGACAGGCCTCATCTGCTAGAAATACGCTGGGTGGCCTTTGCCTCCCCGTGTCATCGCGTTCACATTCCCCCACTCTTTACCCCTCTCCTGACCTTCGGTTTGGATACCTGTGCCTTCTGTCTTCCTGCTGCACTGGCCTGGTCCTTTCTGATTCTACCCTGATCTTTCAAGAGTCTTTCTTTGGTCAGAGTGAGACAGTGGACAAGAAGCGCAATGGAGAATCACCAGAAAAGGAGCTGTGGGGGACATGGGTGGCTGTGTATGAATCTGTTCAGAATGTTTTTGCCGTATTTTGAAGTTTTAAGCCGTAGGTCATTGTCCATTATTTACTTTCAGAGTGCTTGGTTGGTAGATAGGATCAAGCTGGGGGTCTGCGTGCTTAGTATTCCTAGCATATTTGTTCTGCACTTTTCGGCGGGTGGAAGGGGAGAAAGGAAGTCCCCAGGGGCCAGTGCCTCCTTTGTTGTTCTGGGCAGTTCCCCTCTGCTTGGAAACTTACAAGCCACATGAAGCAAAGCAGAACAATGTGCATAACAGGAACTCATTTTAGCATCTTGGTGATCATCTACCATGCCTGCTGGTTGTCAGAACCACCGGAAGTCCACCACCCTCTTCAGGATTTCTAACCACTTGCAAGGCCTTCCCTGAAAGTTCTGGAAACTAGTATTTTCTCTCTCCTTGGGTTTTCCTAACGGTTGGGGGCTTTCAGAACTGTGCGGGGACTGCAGGGGTCTTGGAATAGTTGGATACCTTGGAACACATGTAGGTGGAGTTCAACTCTTAAATGCCTGCCACCTTTCACTCCCCTCCCCTGAAAACCTCTGAGAACACACTAGGGCAAGAGTAGAAAGTTCTAATAATGTGGCATGGTCTTTTTGATTACTTTGTCTGGTTTGAAACTCTTCGCGTATTGTCTGGAAGGAAGATGATATACAAAAGAACTCCTAAGTACCAAATTAAGAAATTACAAGCAAGATAATAATGTAAATGGGCTGTGCTGCTGAGTGCTAAGAGGAGATCAAAGCACCTGTGATAAACATCTTCCCCAGGAACCAGCTCCCCGCCCCTGAAATCATGGCTGGGGGTGGGGTGGGGCCTGTCTGTTTGCTCTGCCACCATCCTCCAAAGAATGTCCGTTTATTTCCCCTTTAGGACACAAGAATTTGCTGGCGGAGGTGATTCAATCCAAACAGAACATGTTTGATGTAAAATAATCTGGGTCTTTGACTATGGGACAGACAGAGAGCCACTTCTGCCCTCAGAGCACTTTCCACCAATGGCCTTACCAGTTCCCCCACTAAAGGTTGTGATTGTGTACACTGTTGATTGTTTTTAAGTAGAAACAGAGACTGGATGCAGTACAGGGGACGCCCCTTTGGATCCGTCAGAAGTTAGTTACTAATCATTCTTTCCTCCTTTGCTATTTGAATTTACGTGTTGATCTCTTTTGGGCGCTTCTCTGCATGTTTTCGGGCCATTTGTGTCCTTTTAATGAATTGTTCCTTGTTTTTTGCTAATTAAAGGGTGGCTCTTTCCATATGCCTTTCATTTGCCCTCAGCTATTGTGGCCGAGGGAACTTTGTTCTCTCCCACTCTTTACCCCATACTGAATTATTTGAGTTGTCTAACCACAATGACACATCGGAATCCATTTCCTGGCATCTTTCAAAATGATTGAAGTCCATCTCCTAACCCTACGTTACTTGAATTGATCTAGGGCAGAGCCATTTCCCTACTCTCTAAAACGATTACCACTGGTGCGTGTGTAGTTTCTCTCTCTCTCTCTCTCTCTCTCTCTCTCTCTCTCTCTCTGTGTGTGTGTGTGTGTGTGTGTGTGTGTGTGTGTTTGTATTTTGTTTTGTTTTTAGACAGAGTCTTGCTTTGTAGCCCTGGCTGGCCTGAAACTCTTATTGATTAGGCTCGTTTCCACTTCCTGGTGATCCTTCTGTCACCTCCTCATGAGTGCTGGGATAACTGATTGTGGCATTCGCAGGGTTCCCTGCCTCTACAGGGAATGGACAGAGCTGTTCTCCCATGTTGGGATGGATATCAGCAGTGGTGGAGTAGACAGTAGGACAGGCATTCAAACAGAGAAGCGAAGACCTGATGATGTAGAGGGAAGCCAGAGGGTCCAGGAGGTCACTAGAGGCCAGCACGGAATGAAGCTGTGGTGGGAAGGCCAGTGCCAGGTGTCAGGGGGACAGCTGAGCGACAGTTCTGTTCAGCTGGGTTCTGACAGCCAGGCAGAGCAGGCCCCAGCCAGCCGATGCCTGAGGTAGGGGTCATACCACCTGTGAAAGACCCATTTCCTCTTCACTAGAGCTGCTACTGAAAGACTTGAGAGGTGTTGGAGAAATAGGCTCTGGGGATTTGAAGCCACTGTCTCCACACATAATTCCTTTCCACTCTCTTGCATGCTTTCTTTGGATCCAAAGGAAGTACACATGACTAGAGGGGAAATGGTGTATCTGCCAGTCACTCACTCCTAGGGTGATGGAGCTCATGAGTTACGGAGATGAGTAATACTAACTTTCTTCCAACACCGTGGCCAACAGATACTGTGCCTGCTGAATCCTCATCTAGGAAGAGACCTTCTTCCCGTGACCATTCTTCATTGTGCAGAGGGCTCAGGAGGGCGGCATACCCCATCCTCACACTTGCCTGTGAGTCCCTAGTTTGGTCCTAGAAACAGCAAGCTAGAAGAGGAGTAGGCTGTCCACAGTGTCTTTCATGAAACTCTTGGCCATTCTGACCCCTAAGCTCTCAGCCAGGAGGATATGGTACCGGAAACACTGGGGATTTATGGGCTGGGCGTGGTGACACATGCCATTAATCCCAGCACTCAAAAGGTAGAAGCAAACACATCTCTATGTGTTCAAGGTCAATCTGGTATATATAGAGAGTTCTAGACCAGCCAGAGATACAAAGTGAGACCCTGCCTCAAAAAGTAAAATCAAATGAAATAGACCTTTCCAGATTTGTGGCAGGGTGGCACAGATACACAAGAATATTAGTCCTGAGCACTGTGTATTTGCCATCACAAACAGGACAGTGGCCGAGCATTTAGGTAGAGTTCCCACAGACTCTGATTAGAGTGTCGAGGCAAGAAACAGTTAGTCCGCACAGGTTTTACAAATATTTGGCACACAGTGTTGTCTGCTTTAGCCAAGGCAAGAATGGGAGGGAGATAATATAGTGGCCTGTAAATTGCAAAGGGAAAGGTGCTCGCTTATAAATGTGGCACGCAGACATGCCTGTGTGCGGGTGGATCACTACATTTGTGACATTTGCTTTGGTTTTGGTTTGGCATTTGGGGGTCTGGAAGACTGGGCTTTGTAGAAGGTAGTGTTCGGGTTTTGACGTGTTGCCTCATCTAGGATCTTGAATTTCTGGCTTCTGCCTCCATATTCCCTATAGAAGTCTTCCATTTGATTTCACCCACCCTAGGTACTATTGACGTCTTGGGTACTTGGGGAAGATATTTCGTTGGTGTTTAGGCTCATCATAGCCTGGCACCGTAGCTCTGCCATGGTCACTGGACAATGTAAGTCCTTTTGTACTTCTGGGCCTTGTGCTTTCAGGCGTCACTGTGGAATTCCCAAGAAGGCCTATACCTGTGAGGTGCTGTTTGGTTGCTTTTCCCTGCTCCACACTTCCTATGACCTTAAAGAACAGACAACAGGTCACTGAGAAGGACATGACTCCAAGGAAAAGCACTATGCTAACAGTTAAAGATGGGTACAAACTGTACCCTTGGCACTTTTGTGGGCAGAATGCCTTCCACAGTGGCATCCAAATATAATAGCTGCCCCAGAGGTGAACTCACCCCAGAGCAGCTTAAAGACCTGTGCCGCACAAAGGCTAGGGCCTCTTTTCCTCAGGAACAGGAAGGAAATTTCGTTCCTTCTGGGTGAGACCCGCTACCTCTCTCTAGACAAGTAGTGAGGAGGAGATGGTAGCCTGTGTACCTTTCAGAGGGTGAACATTGCCATGGCAACAATGTTCCAGACCTAAAACTGTCCTGGATAGTGGTCAAGAGGTGTGTCATCTATTCTGAAGCCTGCCATAGGAAGAACAATCGTCCCATTCCAGAGACTGCTTCCAGTGACGCTAAAATATCTGATATTGCTCTGCATGTTTAATGTTTGGCAGCATAATTGTCAGTATTATCACTAAAATTCCAGCCCCAAATCTCTGTTTTCTTGTTTCTTGCCCAGCCTGAGGATTCGCTCAGCATTTCCCCTGGGGTTTGAAAACATACATGTGTTCCCTAAAAACCTTGAAATTAGTTTTGGGAATTCAGGTGCTACTGATTTTGGGGATGCCTCAAGGGAGGTTCCATTGCTCTCTAGCCTTGTCCATGGCAACGTGGGTTCCATATAAGGGACCCCCTGCTCAAAAGTAACCACCAGGCCCCATCCCAGGTAATTAATCTCCCTAACAGACTTGGGGATTTATGCAAAGTGAGTGGCAGAATATAAAAGCTCATTAATCATCCTGGCATTGTGAGCTCATGTTGTTATGAAATAAATATGCTTACTAAGTGGATCCAGATGCTCTCAGATACGCACTTCCAATAAAGACTCTTCTCGCCTGGGCCACAGCGGTAAACACACAGGCTTGTTTGCAGCACCTCCTCGGTGCAATGCACATGCCCCCACCCTCTTTCCTTTAACCTCTTTCCTAGACATCTCCATGCTGGTGGAATGCTTCCTGAAAAGGACTCTAGGGAAAAGTCTAAAAAGGTGGGAGATGTTTCCCCACTTCTCAAGAGCTGAGGTCTGATGGGGAAATGGAAATCCCATGGTCGGTCATGTACCTGCCTGGAAGAGAATATTTTGTTCTGTTCATTTTCTTGTTTAACACATCAAATTCTCCAATCCAGGTCATTACCAGTCCCCAAGAGGACATGCTTGAGTCCTAGAGACCCACTGCAATCTGTTGTGTATGGATGAAAAGATGGGAGCTGTGTGCAGCTACAGCCAAAGCCCAGGTCCTTGATGTGGTGAACTGTCTTCCCAACACCACCCCAGGATGGGCACCGGGGCTGCAAGGCAAAGGTGGGGATCCAGAGTGAATTCAGAGCAGTGGGTATCCCGGATTTGGAGATGGACAGGTGGGGTTCCAGTCCTGACTGCCTCTTTCTAGCTGGCACTGTCTAAGGCCGTCCCAGCTCATTTTCTCTGTTAGCTGGAGTTGGTGGGATGATTAATGAGGTTGTTATAATAAACACCCAGTACCAAGCCAGGCAGTGGTGGCGCACACCTTTAATCCCATCACTCAGGAGACAGAGGCAGTCGGATCTCTGTGAGTTTGAGGCCAGCCTGGTCTACGGAGTGAGTTCCAGGACAGCTAGGGCTACACAGAAAAGTCCTGTCTCAGATAAACAAAACAAAACAAAAAACCATTTAGTACCTGTAATGCACGTACTTTCTTTGGAAGTCACCCTGTATGGAGAGTAGCTATTCTAGTTGGCTTTATATTGCCTTGATAAACACGATGGCCAAAAGCCACTTGGGGAAAGGAAGGCTCTTTCATCTTACTCTTCCAAGCCGCAGTCCATTATCAAGGAAAGCTGGGCAGGAGTTCAAGGTAGGAGCCTGGAATTAGGAACTGAAGTAGAGACCGGGGAGGAATTCGCATCACCCGCTTGCTCCCCATGGTTTGCTGCACTGCGTCTCTGATACAGCCCAGGAATGGTTCTGCCCACAGTGGGCTGGGCCCTTCCATATCAGTCACTAATCAAGAAAATGCCTCACAGATCTGACTGAAGCAATTTCTCAATTGCTGTTGCTTCTTCCCAGATGACCCTAAATTGTGTTGAGTTGACAAAAAACAAACAAACAAACAAAACCCCTGACTAACCAGCATTGCAGCATAGGAGGGTTGTTAAGGTGAGGTGGGTGAGAAGTGAGGAAGCTCTTGGCCTTTTACACCACTCCGATGCTCTTATGTGGAGTCTGCTCTGTTGGGAAGGGCCCCCTCACTGCCACCTTCAAATCCTGCCTTGTGTAGTTCCCACTCTCTGCTCTCACTGACAGTGTCCTGTGTCCTGGAAGTGCCCAGGACTCACCACCATTGTGTGCAGGTGGCTGGGGCCAGCGCCATGATGGTGACACTGGAGGAAAAGCGGGGTTACTTGAGACCACTCTAAGAGATGTGTCGGGGCTCCAAGCCATTCAGTCGCGAGGGCAAGGAAATCCTCCATTGACTTCTCCTATGGCCAGCTTCTTGCTAAGCTATTCATGCATTTCATTATTTAATTCTTGCCCTCATAGCATTCTGAGAAGTGTGATAGCTGCATTCAGGGATGCTGAGGTCACACCGAGGCCGATCTTGTTCAGGAGTCCATGCTCTTTCCAGAACACCTTCCTGCTTCTCTCGTATCTTTAGTAGGAAATTATGACAGGCGGAGCAAGGTAGACGGGTTCATGAGAGAAAAGCCATATGTTTGCTGAGTGTGGCTTTCGTGTGGTGTCTATGCATGGGTGAGTATGTGTGTTGGAATGCGCGAATGCCTGAGGTGAGAGGAAGGCCTCTGGTAGATGACATTTCTTAGGAGGCATCTACCTTACAAGCTCTCTCACAGGGACCCAAAACTTGCCAATTAAGCTAGGCTAGCAGGTCAGTGGTCCCCAGAGATCCATCTCTTCAGGTCTGAGATTACAGGCATGTACCTCAACCACTGACTTCTAGTGTGGATGCTGGGCATTGAACTCGGTTCTCATGCTTTTAAAAGTGGCAAGCAGCGTACCTACTAAACTCTCAATATAAGTATGGTTTTCTCTTCCACGACATGAACCCTCTCCTCAGCCAAGTGTCTGATAAAATAGCACATCTCTGAAACGTGTTTGCCCAGTTGTAAGCACTGCATGTGTAATATTTCTGTATTGATATTTAGTGGTGTATCCCACCGTACTGAATCTCTGAGACACCATCCTGCAGCTGCATGTGTAATATTTCTGTGTTGGTTGGCACTTAGTGGTAAATCCTACCATATTGAAGCTCAGAGACACCATCCTGCAACTTAAGAAAAACTATTTAAAATTGTTTAACCCAGTATTTCTTGGGCATAGTATGGGTCCCTATGGGTATGATACCTTGCCGTACTGTGAAAATTCCAGAATGAAATTCAATTGTACATGTCAAATTCCTTGTCTGGAAGGACATTTAAGCACCATCTTAAAGGAGTGGAGAGATAGCTCAGTTGATAAAATGCTTGTCATGGAAGCATGAGTACGTAAGTCCAGATCCCCAGAACCCATGTCGACACCGGATGCTGTGATGTGTTTCTATAATCCTAGTTAGAGGTAGGAGACAGGCGGAGCCCTGGACCTCATTGGCTAGCCATTGAGCTCCGGCTCAGTGAGAGACCTTACTTGAAAAATAGTGTGGCGAGAGATAGAAGACAGCACCCCACCCTGACCTCTGGCCACCCCACTAAGACACATACATGCACATATGCACTCACACGCATGTGTCCATATGCACGCTCATGCAGAACTCGGGTTCTCCCCCTGTAACCTCCCCTTCAAGTGTTGCCCTGCAGTCATGCCTAAGACTCCATGTTCTCCTTTGTTCTTGGTGACTCTGTGGGACTCCTGCCTAGGAAGGTCACTCTTCTTAACTATGAGTCCATTTTATCTGCCTTGTGGGCTCCTCAGCCTGTCTTCAGTGGCCCGGAGAGCCGACTTCGGGTGTCATGCCTTGGTCACAGCAGTGCAGTATAGCTTTAGTGTGAAGTCCCATCGTCCCCAACTGTGATGCATTGTTGTCTTCAGCTCCGTCCATGCCTTCAGGGGTTACAGCTTCTTCGGAATGCACCACCCCACTGAGCTGTCAGGGCTCTGTGTCAGGGGTCTCAAACTTGATGGCTTCACTTAAAGGGATCACAGGACTTGGGAACCCTTTAGACCAGTGGTTCTCAGCTTTCCTAAGGTTGCGACCCTTTAATACAGTTCCTCATGTTGTTGTGCTGACCCCAACCATAAAAATTATTATGTTGCTACTTCATAACTGTAATTTTGCTACTGTTATGGATTGTAAATATCTGACATGCAGGATATCTGATGTATGACCCAAAGGGGCTGCGGCCCACAGGTTGAGAACCACTGCTGGAGCTTGCTAGTGACAGTTTATATACCGCAAAGAGGCAGGTGAAATTGAAGAGAGAATGAACGTGCACGGGGGTAAAGTCAAGGGAAACCAGACCCAGATTCCATGTTTACCCTCCCTGGGAGTTTCACCGATTCCCCCACCAATGGTAGGTGAGTACAAATGTGAAGAAGCATGGCTGACCAGAGGAGCACCCCGGGCCTTAGTGCCCAGGGTTTTCGTTGAGGTCAGTCACTTTGAAGTGCAGCAGTTTATATGACTGATGTCAGGTATTCAGGCTCCGTTCCTCCCAACCCTTCACCCCAGCTCCAAAGCCAAAACGGGCCTCACCGTTACCACTTTGACAGGAGAAGCGTATCTGGCCACATTGGTACAGCGCATTTGTCCATTAGGCACAAAGCACGGATTGACCTGAAGTAGGGTGGCCCAGGTCTTTGAGCATACATTAGTCTGCTCTTAGAGGGATAGGTTAGGTGCTTGATGCTTATCCCCCAGGACCCTCCCAAGGGTCAATCCTTAGGACCTTGCTTTAGAACATGCAGGGTTTGAACCCCAAAGGCCTGCTCTGTTGTATCTTCCTTGGCCCTTCCCTTTTCTTTTTGAAGGCATTCATTGTTTTTATTTTATGTAAGTGTAAGTTTTGCTCTCTCAGAATCATGCAGTCCGGCTCTCCTGCAGTCGCCAGGTTTCCCCTTTCAGGACCTCACTCAGATTCTACCCCAGACAAGAACTTCAGGAGGAGTCTTAGTAGAGTGAAGGAGCCGAGTCTGTGACGTAGAAACGAGGCAGGAGATGCTTTAGATGGAAGTGCTGGTGTTGAGAGGCACACAGGGAGATGGCAGGGTGCACCCAAGTGTGACTGTGGGCCTCTCAAGCAAACAAGTCATGCTTAGACATTTTTATACTGACTAGCTGTGTGCTTCTGTGGGTTTGTAAGTTACATTGCTCAAAGGATGTAACTTGCAAAACAAACTTAAAAATTAAGTAAAGTTTAAGAACTTAATATGATCACCTAAATATTTAAGACCACACAACGGCAATGCCGGTTGATATCCTAACGTGAATGGGTGTAGTCTCATGAGGCTCCATCCCTAGATAAAGAGCTATAGATAATTATTGTCTGCTATGAGAGGAGGGGTCAGTCTTCTCAGGGATGAATGCCCTGATAGGTTATATAGCTTCAAGTGGTCATCCTTAAACACATGTACATAGGGGAAACACTAAATGGAATCAGCAGATTGTATTTATGCAGTAAGTGACATATGTTCATGTGTGCTTGCATGTATATGTATGCGTATGTTTGTAAAATATAAATACATACATATTTAAAGAAGAGGTCATGAATTGAGAGAAATGTATTGTTGTATTTTTGATAACACTCTGACACTCCCCAGGCTGCCAATAAAGTTAACCTTGAATCAGGAGGTGGAGTTAGTGATTTGCTGAACAAAATTAACCATGAAGTTTTTGGCTGACCCAGGTTAGGAAAGAGAGACACAGGAAGGAATAGGAAGGGCTTTAGAAAGATTCCCGGGTCTTTTTAATCTGGGAAACCTGGAGAGACAGGGTCAGCTGACTGTTTCTCCATTACTCTGTGGATCTGTCAGGTTTATATCCCAATATCTGATACCCAAGTTTTATATAATTAAAAGTAATTGCATTCAGAAATGGGGTCACAGAAAGAGCTGGGGGGATTCGTGTGGGGTGAAAATACTGTAAATGCAGCAGTCATGTATGAAATTCTCACACATAGTAACAAAATAAATTTTTTAATTAAATTAAAACGTGCAGGTTGTCAGGTGTGGTGACAGATGCCTTTAATCTCAGCAACTTAGGAGACAGAGGCAGGCAGATCTCTGTGAGTTTTGGGTCAGTCTGATCTACAGAATGAGTCCCAGAATAGCTAGAGCTATAACACTAAGTCCCTGTCTCAAAAACACAATGTGTGTATGTGGGGAGGGGGCAGGGGTTATTTCTTTAAATTTCTTATTTCTTTAAAATTTTTAAAATTTTTCTGAAAATTTTAAATATTTTTTTAGAGTTTCATACATGAATAAGTTAAATTTTGTTCATTTTCCTCCTTTCCCCAAATACCGTCTCTCATCTTCCCCTCTCCTTGTTTCTCCCTTTTGTGAATGAAATTGTAAGGCAGTTTCATAAGGTGTATTGTTCAGATCTAGGAATGAGAAAAACTGGGGAGATATCTCCGGTGATGAAGCACTTACCTTGCAAGCATAAGGACCGAATTCAATATCTAGAGCCCATGACAACAACAAAAATAGAGAAACGAAAGGCTCCGGACCCAGTAGCACACACTTGTAATTCCAGCACCCGGGAAGTGGAGGCAGGTGGATCCCAAGGTCTCACAGGCTGTTAGCCTAAGCCTAGTTGTTGAGTTCCAAACCATTCAAAAAAATAAACAAAACATAAACAAAACCAAGGGGGTTGGCCTTGAGGAATGACGGCTGAGATTTTCCTCTTGTCTCTCCCTATATACATGCACACATCATATACAACTGCACACAATGCACCTGCACATACACACCTTGCACACATGCAAGAAAAGACTGATGCAGTTATGCTGCAAGGAGGCCTCTTTTTAGTTTGTTTCCGGGCCGCCTAGCAGCTAAGACCCAAAATAATCACACAGAATCTGTATTAATTAAATCACTGCTTGGCCCATTAGCTCTAGTTTCTTATTGGCTAACTCATATCTTAATTTAATCCATTTCTAGTAATCTGTGTATTGCCACATGGCTGTGACTTACCGGATAAAGTTCCCAGGATCTGTCTCCAGCGGGGCTACATAGCTTCTCCTTAACTCTGCCTTCCCTCTCCCAGCATTCAGTTTAATTTTCCCTGTCTACCTCTATTCCCTGTGCAGGCCCAAGACAGTTTCTTTTTAACCAATGATATTTACAGCATACAGAGGGAAATCCCACATCACCTCTTTTAAATAAGAAGAAAGGTTTTAACTTTAACTTAGAAAATTCACATAAAACAAAACAGGTATCAAGCAAGAATTACAGTTACAATATTTATATCTACTTTATCTTTTATCATAACTAAGGAAAACTATATCTATTCTTCAACTCCATCAAAGACTCCAGAAGGATATAATATTACCTAAGTAAACAGGAAGTGCATTGTCAGCAACTTCCAAAACTCTAGACATCAGAGACATCTCACTGCCTGGAGAGTCACCCAAAGTTCTTCTGTACCGTTGGGGCTTCCATCTTCAGCCTACAGACCCATAGTATCCAGCAGACTTTTCCGCCTATATTAACAGTTTGTCAGGCACTTTATTCTGTGTCCTGCAGAATGTCTGGCAGACTCTTTCATGAAGCAGGAACTCTGAAGGACTGTCAGTTACTCCGAGCTCATACACCTTCTGGCCCTAAGTAAGTGGAGTTTGTTTCCTGTTTTAGACGCCCGTGAGATATCTCTAAAGAGAGCATTGTCTCTGTGGGCAGTGGCCTCTTTGCCAGTTGTGTTGAAGTCTGGTGCTCATTTAGTATGAGCCTGGAACTGAGCCTGGGGTGAATGATGTCTTTCTCTTCCCACACGGCTCTAACTGTCCCTGTCTCTTTTCATCTTGCCTTAAGATAACACAAGATTCCTCATTTTTACCCTCTTAGTGTGTGCAATTAGGTGGTTTGCAGTGTAGTCATTGTGTTGTGTAACCATCGCCTCAAGCTAATTCCATAAATTTACAGTCATGGCCAACAGAACCCTTTTTCCCAGCCACACCTCTTATATCCTGAAGCCACTTGGCTGCTTTCTTTCTCTGTGAATCTATTGTAGGAATTTCATATAAATAGAATTATTCAGTACAGGGCCTTTCGTGACTGGCTTCCTTTATTTAGCTTGTTGTCATAGACCAACGGTCTTCCATGTCATGGCATGTGTGAGTTCTACATTTGTTTTAATCGCTATGTAATATTCCATAATGTACTATACTCTGTTCATCTGCTTATGGACGCTTGGATTCTTTCTGTCATTTAATACTTTTTTAACACATTTGTGCATGACTTTAGTGTAGATGTATATTTCATTTCTCTTGGGCATATTCCTGGGATAGAATTGCTGGGTCAAATGGTAACTCCATATTTTCCTTTTAGAGGATCTGCCAAACTGCTTCCCTTGGCTGTGACACCATTGCTCATTTCCATGAGCATCACGTGAAGGTTCCAACTCCACCTCCTGTTGACATCAGTTCTCCATCATTCTGACTTGAGCCTTCTGGTGGGGAGTAAAGTTAGGGCTTGTTGGGGTTTAGTTTTGGCTTGAACCAATGTCTCATGATATACGGTTTGTGTATTTACTGACCATTTGCATGTCTTCTTAGGGAAGACATCTATGTGAATTCTTTGATCATTTTAAAGCTGGGTTGTTTCTCTTTTTATTACTGTTAAATTGTAACTTTTCTTTATGTACTCTGAATATTTATCAGATCTGTTTTCAAGTATTTTCTCCCAGGGGTTATCTTTCGCCTTCTTGATTGTATCCATTGAAGTGCAAAAGTTTTCAATTTTGATAGATGGTTTGTTATTTTCTTTTCTTCTGCTAAGTGCTTGGTTTTATGTTTAAGAATCCACTCTCTCATTCAAGGTCATGATGCATACATTTTCTTTTAGGAATTATAGTGAAAACTTGTAAATGGTTTTGGTCTCAGATCTAGTTGAAGTTAATACATTATGGATGGTGTGAGGTAAGGGTCCTGCTTCATTCTTTTGCATATGGATATCCAGTTGTCCTTGCACCTGTCTGCTGAAGAGTCGGTCCTCACCCTCACCCCCCACTAAATGGTCATAAAAATCATCCTCCCCCTCTCTCCTTCCCTCCCTCCCTTCCTCCCTCCGTCCATCTATGTATTATGTGTGTGTATGTATGTGTATCCCTTTTGTTTCTGAACAGGTAAGTGAGTGTAGGTCCTGGTGCAGTGAGAACACAGGCTAGCAAGAAGGTCCCCATGCCCTCACCTCTGCTTTGCTCTCTGTTCTACCACTTCTCTTTCGAAGTGCTGCTGGTGCCCCACTTGGGCAGCTCATCTTCACGCTGCAACTTTTACTACTCACAAGCCCTAAAAGTTTGAGTACTAAGTCTAGCTACTAGACAGATAGACCAGCAAGAGAATGCCGACACCACTGTCATTTAGGGTAGTGGTTCCCATATAATAGTCTTTGAAGCCCCCCCCCCCACCATCCTAGTACTTATACTCTTGCAATTCTGCCTGTTTCTTTATTTCCTTAGCATAATTTCATTTTATGAAACCAACACAAACTTACGACTCTCCCAGCAAGGGGTTGGGAAGGATCTGTCAGAAACTAGTTATCACTAAGTTAAAGTGAGTGCCTGGGACATTGTGCAAGGGCCCTTGCCACAATGCGCCAATTATCTTTTGCCTGTTGCATCAGCTCAGATTGAATTTACTGTTAAAGTAGTAGTCGCCCCACACACACAAAGAAAGTGGATTAAAGAACACAGTAAGTTTCTCCATGACTTAAAAACATAGGCGAGGGGAGATAATCTAATGCCAGAATGGCTGCTGCTTTGGACCTGAAGCATAAACACCCCTCACTTAGTGAGTGGCGTTCTGGGGGCTGACCCCAGGGCCTTGCATACACCCAGCTAGTGCCAGCTCATGTTCTACCACTGAGCTACATCTCCGTGCACCGCTCATCCACCCTGGGATTTGTTCCTTGTTCATGGACTCCCAGATGTGGGCAGAGCTCCAGCTCTTGTGCCTCCATTCCAGAAGGCAGGTTAGAGAGGAGGGGACTTGATGAGGAAAGGGCACAGAGTGGCAGCTTCACAATGTACATCTCCGAGGAGTTGCCATAGAATACTTCTCCCACATCCCACTGGCCACAGAGGCCTCAACTGGCCACACCTAGCTTGGAGGAAGGCCTAGAAATGTAGTTGGTTCAGTGAAAAGTTCTACTTTTATGAAAGATACTGTGTTTGGGAAGGCATCCAACACTCTCTGGCATGGATGTGTTATTGAATAGTTCCTAGAACCTGATCTATTCCAGGAAACTTTTTACCTAATTAGAGAGGTGCCACACCTCAGAGTCCCTAAAATTCTGGGATTTCCATGGGGCATTGACTGACTTCCTTTCCGACTTAGCCTTCTGTCTGACCTCTACGAACCTTTTCCTTAGGCTTGTCAGTGATGACTCTGCTGTGAGACGTTGGTGTTGCTTTGTGTTGTGTGATGTGCACACTGCCATCAGCTTTTTCTCTGTGTCTAATAAAAGGTCTACCATTCTCCCCATTGTTCCAAGCCCAATACTTGGGAACCACCTTTGCTCTCTCCTCGTTTTGCTTCGATCCATTAGTAATCCTGCCCTGTCGTCTTGGGTATGACCTGCGTCTGCCCTCTTTTCTCCCCCTCTAGAATATTAACCACTTTGTAGTCACCACGGTCACCTCCTATCCAAACTTCAACAGATACTCCCCCGCCTGTCCTGCCAGCCTTCCGTCCCCATAGCCCATCTCCATGCAGCGCGGTGGGCAGTTGGCATTTGCTTCAATCGTACTGCACTGTTTCCTTCCTGGTATATTTAGGAAACAACCCAGAATTCTTTGTTTCCACGACCTCTGTTCAGAGCTAAATTATGCCTCCTCTAGTTTATATATTTAAGCCCAAGTTTCCAGTTCCTCAAAATGTAAAATGTGATTGGAGATAGGACCTTGAAAAAGAGAGGGGAGGCTGGAAAGAGAAGATTTAAAGCAAGCCTATTAGGGTGGGGATAATTCAGTCTGACTGGTGTCCTAACAAAGAGCCTGGGGCATGCAGAGAAGAGCCCAGCCCCAGGAACTCATAAAGATGGAAAGATGACCACGAGAAGAGGTAATCACAGAGAGAGGCTTCCGGGGAGACAGCCTCGCTGCCACCTTGCCCGTGGACTGCTAGCTCCTAGCACTAGAAGAAAATGAGTTTGTGTTTGTTAAGTTACTAGCATTTTGTTGTGGAAACCTTTGCAAACTAGTATAGCCTTCCATGGGTTACTGTGCCAGCCTTTCCTTGCTTGTTCTACTCTGCCAACTGGTTCTCTCTCTCTCTCTCTCTCTCTCTCTCTCTCACACACACACACACACACACACACACACACACACACCCTTTCTACACCTGTTCCTGTCTCTTGCAGTGCTCTGATGACAGGTCTCCCTCCTTATCATTCAGATCCCCCTGCAAGGCTCTCACTATCACATTTTATTCCCGCTGCTGTGATGAAACACCCTACGAAAAGCAAAGGGTTTAATTTAACTCACAATTCCAGCTTTCCAGCCCATCACTGCCGGGAAATCACAGTGGGAGGAGCTTGAGACAGCTGGTCACATAACATGCACAGGCAAGAGCAGAGAGAAATGGATGTGCGCAGCGTGTTTAATGCTCAGCTAGCTTTGTCTACTCTTCCACAGTCCAGGGCCCCCAGCCCAGAAGTGGTGCTACCATATTCCAGCTTGTCTTCCCACATCAGTAAAGACATTCATGACAATCCCCACAAGACTCTATTCCCAGGTGACTGTATGTTGTGTCAAGTTGACAATTAAAAGGAACCATCATAATAGCCTTACATGATGTCATATATAGCCTTACACAATGTCATATATAATCTTACATGTCATATATGGCCTTACACACTGTCATACGTAGCCTTACACAATGCCATATATAGCCTTACATGATGTCATATATAACTTTACATGATGTCATTTATAACCTTACACAATGTCATGTATTGCCTTACATGATGTCATATTACCCCACCCATATTCTTCATTGTGCTCCCAAGTCCCTGGCTGATTGCCTTGCTGCTCTACTAAAGCTCCCTTGTCTCGTTCAGTTCCCTGCTGCGTCTCCAGCACACTGTTAGCCCAGCACATGGCGCCTGCTGGGGCCCAGCGGATAGTCCTGGGAAGAAAAGAGTCAGTGGACGAGGACATTCACTTCCATCTGTGAACAACTGAAGATTCTTAAAAGCACTGCTTCGAGAGAAGACCGAGTCTGCCACTGGAAACGGTTTCTTGGGAGAATCGTGTTATCTTTTACTTTACAATTTTTTATGCTTAGCCCTGCCCCAAAGTGACTAAATATCGTGTCTGTGCCTCATGTAATCGTTTCTCTGTACTTCTGTACTTCAGCAGATTGGTACAGGTTGAGTGGCTGTTATCTACTTGGGACCAGAAATGTTTGCGATCTCAATTTTTTATGTTTGCATATTCACAATGAGTTATCTCGGGAATGGGACCCAAGTCTAAACATGAAATGTGTTTGTGTTTCATACATACATTCTAGCCTTTAAGCCACATTTTTATTAATTAAATTAACTCATTTATTTTATATCCCGACTGCATTTTTTCCTTTCCCTACTCTCCTCCCATTCCCTGTCCCTGTCTCCCCCTGCCACCCACCTCTGCAATCCACTCTTTCTCTTTTCTGTTCAGAATAGGGCAGGCCTCCCATGGTTGTCAACAAAACATGGCATATCAAGTTAATGTAGGACTAAGCCCCTCTCCTTGTATTAAGACTTGGCAAGGCAACCCCGTATGAGGAATAGGTTCCTGAAAGAGAGCAAAAGAGTCAGAGACAACCCCTGCTTCTGCCACGAGGAGTCCCACAAATAGATCATGCTACACAACTGTCACACATATGTAGAGGGCCTAGATTGGTCCCATGAAGGCTCGCTAGCTGTGGGCCCAGATAGACCACATTTTAAATTACTCTTATGTTTGACTATAGTCTGTCACAGAAGCCAGGTATAGAATTTTCCACCTGGAATTTTCAGAGTTTTAGATTTGGGTTCCCAGCCTTTACTGACACCAACTTTGTTCCTTTCATGCCCCCACTGATTTCATTGCTAGATTCCATCCTTTCTGTCAGGTAGACAGAAAACATAGGCTGCCACCAACCAAAGCAAATGAAAACCATTATTTAAATGTGTCCCTATTGTCCAGCACGCACGCTCAGGCATGTGAACGCTTTCATTGGAGAGAGGGGGAGAGAGAGAAAGTCACGGAGACACACACACACACACACACACACACACACAGAGAGAGAGAGAGAGAGAGGGGGGGGGGGTGGGGGGGAGGGAGGAGATACTTCTGTTAGAAGGGGCTTTGAACGCAGATGTTCCGGAAGTCCTTAGAGTGCTTCTTGGTGACTGGGAAGGACTCAGTGAGCCACCACAGCTTTTCTTACAGGTTAGCAGTGGGAGTGGCTGACAGAGAGAGAAGTTGAATCGTGTTTTCATTTTTTTTTTCAACTTGTTTGTTTCAGGCTGAAGGGACATGTCAAGGCTTAGGCTTGGTAACTTTTGATTTTGATCAGTTACTCTAAGAAGATTTTCTATTTTTAGCATTTTTCAAGAACTAAGTAGCTATGTTTCCTGCCTCGGGTAAGTCACACCTACTTCACAATCTTATTTATGTCACAAGTGTCACTGCCATGGGGCTGAGGTGCACCACAGTGCAAGTTAGGGGTTCTGGTTGATGAGTAGGCCTCCTGAGAAACTCAAATAACCTCTTACTTTAAAAACTATTTCTGTGAACAAATGCAATGTTTAAAGTCTTGCTTTAAAAGATGGTAGAATATAAAGGTACTTTTATGAAATAAATTCATTTAGTGTGTGTGTGTGTGTGTGTGTGCGCGCGCGCGCGCGCCCACATGCCTGTGTGTGCACACACACATACACACATCACATGCATGCTTTGGCATATGTGTCAAGGACATGGTACAATGCTGAATTAGTTGTCTCCTTCTACCATGTGGATCCTGGGGGTTGAGTTTAGGTTGTCAGGCCTGGCAATAAGCGCTTTCACTCGCTGAGTTGTTTTGCTGGCCCGTTTAGCAGTCCCTATGTGTATATACATCCAAAGCTGATCTCTTAGGATTGGCCAACCTTTGTGGGGGATCATCCCTGGAGACAGCTGGCCCACTTCTCACAGTCCCCGTTGGCCACCTGTAGCTCTTCATCTAGAGGTAGAACCTGTGGAATTACCCCCATCCACACTGTCATGTCCACTGGTATTGCCCTTATGCCATTTTTATTCAGGCAACCATATTGTCGAATGTTCATAGGTGCATTGTCCCTGTCATTCCTAGGAGGGGCGCTATTGAGCACCGGCCACCCTGGGCATCTGGCTCTTAATCGGTCCACTCCTCTTCTGGGATGGTACCTGAGTCCCAGGTGATTCTTTGCATTGAAAGCGTTTCAATTAGGGTCAGGGGCCTCAATGGACAGTTAATCTCTGCATTTTGACTGGTTATGGATTGAAGCACAATTAATGACAGTTTAGATACAGAAACTGCAGTTCAACCCAAAGACCAGAAAAACAAAGCAGCCAGCCACTGGCTCTTACCTCGACCTCAGTCTGAAAATGGCAATCCTGCCTCCAGGAATTTCAGAATGAGACTGAGTCTGAGAGCTGTTTTTCCTGCTTTATATTCCTCTCTAGGGCTGGGATTAAAAGCATGCACCACTGGAATTAAAGGCATGCACCACCCAGTTTTTGTGGCAACTAGTGTGGCTACTGGGATTAAAGGTGTGCATTACCACTGCCTGGTCTGTAAGGCTGAGCAGTGGGCCTGTTTTACTCTCTGATCTTCAGGCAAGCTTTATTTATTAAAATACAAATGAAATGCCACTACAGTAGATCTCTGTAGTGGTCTCCGTCAGGCTAGGCTGGTGCACGGTCTGTGCAATGGAAGCCAGAACTGGAGGTTGGGAATGGCACCCAAGGGCCTAAATGACATTTTTTGATGATATCAGGATAAAGAACAAAGAGGCACAGGAGCAAGCAAAGGCTCTGTTTAACCCTCGGGCTTGCAAAATTTGCTGTCAGAGCTGGGCTGTCAACTTTTGGTCTAGCAAGAGTGGTCCTGTAAAATTGGCCAAGGAGAAATGAGAGGTGCCTAGCATTATTTCTGCCAAGCAGTTTGTGCCGGCTCCTCTTTGTTTTGCTGAGCCAGGCTCCTGCAGGCCTGTGGGAGTGACTTACAAATGTTCATGTGGTTTCCTAAGCTTTTCTGAGCTAAATCATCACCTCATGGAATTGTCAGTCATAGTCCCTGCGCAACCAGCTTCTGAGTGGACAGTGCTCTCTTTCTCAGTTGTCTGAATTATGCAGTAAGTGCATAGAGTGTAAACAGAGAAATAACAGCCATGACAAAGGACAAGGAGAGGAGTGGGGACCCTTGACTGCGTCCACTTTACAGGATCAGGATTAGATGTTAGTGGCTTCTGTCACATGAGCCCTAGCTTGTGAGGAATGATCACCCTGTGAGCTAGGAACTCATATTGGCTGGTCTCCACATTCCTCTCCCACATGGAGTGTATATCGGAGATGCTGGGTATTGTTTCCCTTGCACAGTGGTTAACATAACACAGTGGAGGGAGCATGCTTTGAACCTGACTGGCAGCACAGAGTTTGCTAATGAGTCCTTCTAGTAGGCTATGATTTATGTCGTCTTACCTCTGCAGGATCTGTTTTCTCATTCACAAAATAGCATGGTAGCCGCTACATTGAACTGAAATGCAGAGGATTATATGGACTAATCCAAAGCTTTCATTAAAAGGGTTCTTGCTCATTGAGTTTGAGTAGAGTGAGCCAAGGAGGGCTTAAATGAAGAGCTGGATGTGTCCTTTGTGATGATCAGATTGTGCATATCCTGGAAAATAGGCACTTATCCTGCCCATCCAGGCCACGCTCTTTCCGGCTGAGATGATCCGTGTTGTAAGGCCTTCCTTTCCTGATGCTGTGCAGGTGACCTCTTGATCCCTTCCCCTCCTTGTTAGGCCACCCTTCACTTAGGAATTACATCTCCCTCCCTGCTTTTGTTTTGTTTTGTGTTAATCAGAGAATTTTACCATGCAGCTCAGGCTAATCTCACAACCACAACCCTTCTTCCCTAGCCTCCTTAGGAATAGATTACTGGTATACTCCACCTTGCCTGATTTATGAATTACTTTTCACAGGTCACATTTAAGCAGTTCTACTGAAGTGTTTCTCGTCTGTTTTGACCAACTTTCTGCATTTTAGGATGACTTCTGGTTACTACTTATCTCCCCTGTCTTGTATTGACTGTTCAAATGCATGCTTAGAAATTTACTTATAATAACAAAAATGATTAAAATACCTCCCTTTTCTCCAACAGCAATTACATGTCTGCATTATGTAAAGTGTTTTTTTTACAAAACATATGGCTTCATTTAATTCTCTTGGCAACTCAGTAGGCCAGAGACATCTTTGGTCTCAGAATGAGGAAGACCCTCTGGTGGGTTGGTATTTCAATGTGGACATACCTCATTTTGGCCCTATGTTTTGCAGAGCTGCAGTTCCTCTTGCCTTACAATTTGGTAGCTGTGGGTAATACTTAGTAGTAGTTATCTGTACTTTTGGTTTTTTTTTTACTTTTATGATATTAATATTTAAAAATCAATACTTTCAAATAAAGAGAGAAGCATACAAAAGAAGTAAGGGTCTGGAAATATGGATCAGTTGGAGAGTTCTTGCTTCTTATGCACAAAGCATTGGGTTCAATCCCCAGCAGCATAGGAAGTGGCACACATAATCTTAGCACTTGGAAGGCAGAGGTTCGAGGACCAGAAGTTCAAGGTCAGTCTCAGCTACAGACTGAATTCAAAGCCAGTCTGAGCTACATAGTAAGACCCTGTCTCAAACAAACAGCAAACAAAATCACACTGCTGAGTACCAGCATTCAAAGAATGATCCAATTTTGCTATATTTGATTTAGAATTTCAAAGATACAGTTGCAGTGAAAAGCTACCTCATCATTTCCTCTCCTTCATGAAGAGCAGAAACTACAAGCTAAAAGCTGCAGGTACATTTTTCCTAAGCAATTTTTTTCATGTTGTTAACTTATGCATATGCTTCACAAAATAGGTGGTATTTCTTCAGTGTTTTCATAAAATGCTATGTTACCTAATACCTTTTCACATTTTTATTTGCCATTTATTTTGTTGATACATGTGATGGTTTGAATAGGAATGGCCCCCACAGGCTCAAGTGTTTGAATGCTTAACCCATAGGGAGTGGCTCTATTAGGAGGTATGACCTTCTTGTAGGAAGTGTGTCACTGTGGGGTCAGGCTTTGAAGTCTCATATGTTCAAGCTACACCCAATGTGGCACATAGTCTCCTTCTGCTGCCTGTCGTTCAAGATGTAGACCTCTTAGCTCCCTTTCCAGCACCATTTCTGCCTGCATGCTGCCATGTTTCCCATCATGATGATAATGGACTAAACCTCATAAACTGTAAGAAGCCCCAATTAAATGTTTTCCTTTATAAGAGTTGTCATGGTCACGGTGTTTCTTCATAGCAATGGAAACCCTAACTAAGACAGAAGTTGTTACCAGGGACTGGGATATTTCTGTGATAGGCCTGATCATGCTTTTGTTTGGATGAAAGTGAACTTTGAATTAGAAAATCAGTTGAGGGCTTTAAGTGATGTTTAATGGGCCATCCTATTAGGAACATGGAAGACGGTGGTGCTGAGGGCGATTTGAACTAGGGGTACCTGGTTCAAGAGGTTTCCAAGATAAAGAATGTTAATTTGTGACTTAGAGACTATTCTTGTGATATTTTGGTGAAGAATATGACTGATATTTGCTCTTGTACAAAAAGTCTGCCAGAAGCCAAATTTAAGAGTTTTGGATTAATTCTATTGATAGAGGAAGTCGCAAGACAGCCCAATATTGACTCTGTTGTGTGGTTGTTAGTGGTCACTCTTATGCAGATCTATAATGAAACGGGGCAGGCTGGGCAAGGAAAAAATACAAAATGTACAACTTGAGGAGAAAAGAGGCACCAGGAAATGGAATGGAGCTAAAACATTCATGGAGATAAACAGATTCAAGGAAAGCCTGATACTAAATGGAATAAAGGGAGTGGTGACCTCAGGACAAGATCCCGCCCAACTAAGTTTCCAACTTGTGAAAGGAATGAAAGAAAATCTTAGAGGTGGACAGTGGTGGCACACACCATTAATCCCAGCATTTGGGAGCCAGAGGCAGGCGGATCTCTGAGTTTGGGGCCAGCTGTTCTACAGAACAAGTACCAGGACAGCCAGGCTTAGGCAGTGAAGGAAAGCATGGAAAACAGAAAGCTGATGAAGATGTAACTGAATTAGGGGCCATGTTCCATCCCCAGCAAGCAGCAGAACTCGACAGCTTTGGTCACATGGTTCTGGCTTTAGAGTCAAGGAGAGAAGAAAGGGATCATGGAATCTCCCTTTGCAGCTAAGGAAAGCCACTGAGGCCAGGGTGTAGCAGCTGTCTCTGTCCAGCTTATACATATATTTGATAATGAAGTCATTTGTTCTACTGAACTTCTGCTGGAACGGGATCAATTTTCCTAGATCTTTCAGAAAAAATTGAGATATTTTCTTTGTATTGAGTACTTTTTCCCTATTCATACTTCCAGAACTGGCTTTATTTTACATTTAAATTTTCATTTATGTGAAATTTGTTTTTCTGTACTCTTTACTGTGCATATAATTATTTTTTTTCTTTTCTTTTAAGGGCATGGTCTCACTGTATCCTTGATTGGCTAGAATTCACTATGTAGGCCAGGATCTGCCTGCCTCTGCCTTCCAGTTCTGGGATTAAATGCTATTGTTGTTTTTTTTTTTCATATGGCAACACTGAGTAGTTCATCTTTCCCCCACCAATGTGTCACGTTGCCTTTGGCATATAGAGATCTGTTTTCAAAGAACACACTGAGCACTAAGTTGCTTCCTGATGATTACCAGCGGTGTGAAGGATCCAGCCAAAAATTCTAGACCCTCCATTTGGCCAGGAATTTGGATGTTCCTGAAAGAAACAGTCACAGGAGCTTAGCAGCCTTACCAGAGAAACAAGATGGAGTCTTTGACACTTGTGCCTTAGGTGCTTACCATGATAGGCTCATCACTGTGACAGACATTCCTCAAGTCTAGTGAATAGGGATGACTGCTTTCCAGCTCCTTCCGTCGTATGGTTCTGCTGCCTCTGGGGGCCTTTGGGCCTTGCAGTGCTTCCTAAGTCATGAGACACAAGCCTCTATGGAGTTTTCTTGGAGGTTTCAATAGCTGAGTCTGGAGGTGGCATATCTTGCTGTGGCCCATATGCCGTTAACTACAACTCAGCCAAGTCATATGATTGCACCCAATGAGAGATTCTGAGAGATGCTACAAGTTTGGGAAGAAATGGGTTAGATGAGCACCAGGTAAACAGGGCCATTTCTTCAAATCAAGAAACCATTCATCCTCAAAGCAGAACATGCTTGTTGCAGTCCTGCCGGCTTCTCAACATCCAGCATAGTTACCCAGGTTAGGATGGGGCAGTGAGGCAGGGAGGGGGAGAGAGGGAAGGAGGAGAGAGACCGGGAATAAGAGAGGAGGTTAGGAAAGAGGAACAAAGAGAGGGAATGTAGAGAAGGGAGTAAGTGAACGAATAGTAAGACTTTTGCGGAAATGGCAGGTTAACCACAGACCTTCCCTGAGAAAACATGGGGATCGATTTCCTGAGTTCTAGTGTCAAGGCTCCTTGGAGCTAAAGGTTGCTGCCTCTAGTACAGTTGGATTTGGTTGGTAGAGTGATGGCCAACCATCTCACTGGAGTTCTCTAAGAAGACAACACGATGGATGTTGGGTCTGAAATCTAGGAATTCAGTGTTAAGACCTTTGCTTTATTTTGCTGTATTTTGTATTATTGTTTTTGCTTGCTGTAGAAGTCCATATTGGGAACAGATGCAAATTATCATATTTCATGTTACAGTTATCAGTGGAGCCTCATAAAGCATTCCCAATCCTGACAATATATTTTTGTGTAACACAAAGGAGCCCTGGGAATTGCCTTCAGATTCCCTCCGAAAGTGTTGGCAGGACCCAGGGATTTCAAATGATGGGGTGGGATGAAATGTTTGGACAGCTCAGAGTGCCTAAGTGTTTGCTCTGTGCCAGAGTGTTCTGAGTACAGCCAGGGGGTAACTTTTAGAGTTGGATATTGGATTCTACAGTGGTTGAGATGAAAGCTACCAAGCCTCGACCTTCTTTAGCTCTAGAATAGACTTAGGATGGAGAGAATTCAGAGTGATCATCTTTTAAAAAGCAAAGGAGCATTGCTTCCTGTAAACCCATTCCCATGGCCACTGGATAGAATAATTTTGAAGATAGCAATCTGTGCCTTTAGGAAATTTGTCTCTCTTTACAATTCTAAGTGATCAATTCAACTTTTAAAGAATTCTGGGGTGTGCGTATGTATGCATGCACATGTAAATGCATGTGTGTGTGTGTGTGTGTGTGTGTGTGTGTGTGTGTGTGCACGCACGCACGCACGCACATGTGGTTCACCTCAGGTGTCATTCTTAGCTGCCCACCTTGGTTTTTGAGACAAGATTTCTCACTGGCCTGGAATGTGTTAAGTAGGATGGTCTGGCTGACCAGTACTGAGTGGTCTGCCCGTCTCCACCTCCCCAGTTCTGAGATTACAAGCATATGCTGCCACACCTAGCTTTCTTTCATGGCTTCTGGGATTCGAACTCAGGTCTTTATACTTAAGAGGCAAGCACTTTACTGCCATCAACCTCACCTCCACCTTCACAGATTCTTACTATATTGAATGAAATAAATTACCTAAACTGCTGGACTAGGAAGGCATGTTTGGTTGGTGCAGGGTAAATGTTAGTAGCTCTTCTGACCCTCACTATTGTTGTAGAAAGGAATATAGAATTAACATGCCTGGAGCCAGCGCAGCTTTTACTCAATGTCTCCCTATCAGGGCTTTGGAGGGGTGGTAGAGGGAGAGAGGATTCAGAGGCCTTGGAGTTGCGTCCTTAATCTGCTGGGCCACCATAGTTCTTGAAGAGACTGTTCTAGTTCCTGTTGGTCAACTTGGTGCCTATAGGCAGGCCTGTGGGGGACATTTTTATGACTAAGGATAGATGGGGGAGGGGAGGGCTTGCTCACTCCTAGGTCAGTGGTCCTGAAAGAACTCAGCTAGGTCAGTGGTCCTAGCTGAGCAAGGAAGCCATGGGGAGCAAGCCAATAAGAGGCACTCCTCTACGACCCTGTGTCAGTTTTTGTCTCCAGGTTCCTGTCCTCACTTCCGTCAGTTGGCCGTGGTCTTTATCTCAGCAATAGACACCTAACTAAGATAGTTAACGGTGGTGGTTAGTGACCAAGAAGTAAGAAGCACGAAAATGTTGATATGAAACAAGAATTCTAGATCTCTTAAGATGTCCCTAAATCCTTCTCCCTCGAATCCTGTTTTAAGTTCCTCTCTTTTCTAAAGCACTGGAAAAAAAAAACCGAGCACAGTTTCTACTCCATATTTTCTGTGCTGTGATCTGTGACTGCCAACCAGGCAGTGGTTCCTCTGGGTGGGGACAGTTGAGCAGAGGTTCTCTCAGCTAGATGTGAAAGGGTCAGGTGAGAGAAATGAGTAAGCAAAGGCGAACACGCTCTTCCTATGGATGGATTCTCAGAGTTTTGACCTTGTTAGGATGAGTTAATGGATCTTCAAAAGGAAGGTGCAGCAGCCTTCTCTACCAGAACAACCCCAGAAGCTGATGGCGGTTGGGGCTTCACCAGAGCTCTCCCAGACCCACCTTCCTGAGGGTGAGGTGGAGATGTGCTGACTCAGGTGCACATCGTTGAGCTCCAGGACTACCGGGCGGGCAGTCTGGGTGAGCTCCTGCTTCTGGAGGTTGGCTTTGAACGAGTGTGTGACCTTTCCATACCCCAGTGCAGTCGGTCAGAAGAGCCACATCTCAGCCCAGTGGAGTGAGTCCATGGTGCCTTCCGTGTTCTGTGAGGTTTGACTTCATGGGACACTTCTGTGCATAAGGAGTGTGCTGTCGGCAGTGATAACCTAGGTGGAAGCCTCTCAGAGGTAACAGACCCTATTCAGTGTTTGTAGTGCCCTCCACCCCAAACCTGTCACCTTTTCCCTTTCATTGGAGACCCCAGCTAGGAGACTTTGTATAACAACTTATTTCCTCATTCTCTAGAAGACCCGGTTTTCATAAAACTTTAAATAGTTCAGCTCACACATTTGGCTTTTTGTTTATCTTTAATTTCTTTTCATATATTTTATTTATTTTGTCTGGGTGTGCATGAATGTGCATGTGTATGTGGAGGTCAGAAGACATCTTTAGAATGTCAGTTCTCTCCTTCCACCGTGTGTGTGGAAGTGTGTGTGTGTGTGTGTGTGTCTGTCTGTCTGTCTGTCTGTTTGTCTGTCTGTCCTGGGGATCAAACTCCTGTATTCACACTTTACAGCAAGCACCTTAGCCACTGTCCTGGTATCTGGCTTCTTGACACAATGCAGCCACCTTAGACTGGTTGAGGGTGCATGAAAGGGGTTCGTCCAGGGGATTCCGTTCTGAAGAATTTTCCCTCCAACACTGGATTTTACACAGAGCCTAAAACCTTCATGGGGACGGATTCCTCCGGTGGAGATGCCTTTTCTCAGTTCTCTATCAATCCCAAACTATGTACAAGGAAAACATTACCCTTAGGCAGTTTTTTACCCTCACACTGAACCAGCCTTCAGTGGCACCTAAGTGGGCTGGACAATACAGGTTTGCTTTTGTCTGTAGTTCACTGTGAGCTTCAATTGGTGGAAAGTGATGCGGGTGTCCCATGGACCACAGTAAGATAATATTCCCTTTGACAGTGACTTGTACAACACCGAAACAAAGACTGGTGCCACCGCATAGCAGCTACCCTGCCATTGTCTGAAATGCAGCCAAATTGTGGGGTCAGTGGAACCTTTTTTCATATATGTGACCTGAGCCTTAAAGAGGCTGAAAGATTTGGAACAGTTGACTTGTCTCTGTTAGTGACTGAGGTAGTGAGGGTGGGGCCAAGATCTATAAGGCAGTGTGGTTCTCAATCTTCCTGATGTTGCGACCCTTCAATACAGTTCCTCATGTTGTGGGTGACCCCAACCATAAAGTTATTCTGTTATTATTTCATAATTGTAATTTTGGTACTGTGGTACAGCCCACAGGTTGAGATTCACTGGTCTAAAGGCTTCCTACAAGTTTCTCTTTCAAACTTTGAGTTCAGCCTGTCCATTAAATGAGAGCTCTATAGTTTCTTAAAAGTTGTTTTTCCTTCTAGTAGCATTTCAGAACCGTAGCCTGAGTACAGATTCGAACTAAGTAAGTCATTAAAATATTGAGAGCAGCTGTGAATTTGAGGGCCCTGAACTCCACAGGCTTCACTACATTCTTGAAATGCTCTAACAGAAGACAACAGTTGGACCAAAGCAACTTATGACCCGTGTAAACCACAAACAGGCTAATGTGCACGACATTTAAGAGAACCCTAGATTATTGCAGTCAGTTTAATATGGGCAGATTCCCCTTTTGTGTTTTTAAAACCCCCCAAACAGCTAAACCCAACAAAAGACTCAGTCAACAATTGCAAATGTTAATGACAAAGACCATTAAAAACTAAAAGGGAATGGAAAAAGATGGTAGCACAGGGTTTTCTTCTGTTCTCTTAATGGGGGTCAAATTGAGTTGAAAACAAGCTTGGCATCCATTAAACCCGGTAAGGTTTTCATAAAGACAGGTAGGTCACCTTGGTGTGGCATCTGGCCTGGAGGGGACTTACAACTTTTTAGGAAAGTCAAGGACATGACCTCTTGAGCTTCTTTGGACTTCCTTGTGCATTTGCTGGGAAAGAGGGTTTCCCTGAGATAGTGAGCCTGGCAGGCCAAGACTGGAAGTGGGTGACCTGTATTCAGCCTTGGCTGGAGCAGGTTTGGCTATTACAGTTATTCTGAAGAAGAGGGCTCGGCAAAGGAAATGCTGTCCAAGGGAGAAAACTGGATAACTTCCTACGCTAGACTTCTTGAATCCTTGAGACTTTACTTTTTTTTATTGTATGTATGTATGGAGTTTGTATTTGTACATGTTCATGTGTTGATGAGGGTGTGTGTGTGTGTGTGTGTGTGCGTGCGTGAATGTTCATGTAGAGGACAGAGGTTGACACCAACTATCTTCCTCGATCGCTTTCCACTTTATTATTTTCTTACTTTATTAATTATTAAAAATAAAGTGTATGTATAGATAGTATGTGTGTGAATATAGGTTGTGCTGCAGTGCGTGTGTGTGTGCGCGTGTGCGTGTGTGTGTGTGTGTGTGTGTGTGTGTGTAGGTCAGAGGACAGAACTCACAAGTGAACTCTCCTATTAGCCATGGGATCCTATTGGCGGTCCAGCTTGTGCAGCATTTTTACCTGTTGTGAGGCATCCTGCTGCTCATCCACCTTATTTTTGAGATAGGGTCTCCTGCTGAACCTAGCACTCAATGACTGAGCTAGACTGGCTGGCCAGAAAGCTCTGAGACACCTCCATCCCCACCCCTACCCCTCTTCTCAGTGCTGGGATTGTAGATACATGGTGCCCCATCCAGCTTTTTGCGTGAGTGCTGGAGATCAAACTTGGGTCCTTGTGTTCTTGTGGTAAGCACTTCACTGTCTGAGCCATCTGCCCACGTCCAATTCTTTCTCATTTTAAGTTGATGGGTAAGAACCTAAAACCACCCATATATTATAGTACCACTGCACAATAAATTATTCCAAAACTTACTGTCTTGAAACAATAAATATTTATCTTAGAAAAATGTCTGTGGGTTCAGACTTTAGACGTGTGGGTGGTAGTTCTGAGTCTGTGTCTCGCTGGGGAGGCTGACCCTGGGGGATGACCTTCCACGGTGGCTGAGATCACCCATGTTCTCCTCTGGAAGAACAGCTAGTGCTCTTAACCTCTGAGTCAACTAACCACAGGTCAAAATACCCAAAATAAGAATTGCATCTGAACTGACATGCAGAGGCTTTCCTCCTGTTACCACTTCCTGTGCAACTCAACCTAACGTTTTATGCAAATATGCATATACATATGCAAATCTTGTGTACATTGTATCAGCGCTTGCAAGTCTTCTTGGGATGTTTGAAGAACACAAGAGGATGTGTGGCGACATATGCAAATATGAAGATGAAGGCACTTTAGCATCTGAGGATTTGGGTGTCCACAAGGTCCTAGAGCTACTTTCCCATGGATTCAGAGGGACCACAGTCCTGGAGGGTATCCATCATGGAGGAGCCATTTTGCCACCAACTCTCACAACAAAGACCCAAGAATATGAAAACAGCTGAGAATGTTCAGTCTTGGCAGAGGAGAGGGCCTAAGAGATAGACAGGGGATGACAGCTCAGAGAAGAGGCCACTAAGTCCTAGGGAGGCCATTTCTCGATGGAAGGCATAACTATGAAGCAAGCCCATGAAGAGCTGAGGAGGCAGGGGGCAATGAGTGGGCCCACCCCGTCCCTTCAGCTCCCTTGCAGGCTGTCTACAGAGCATCAAACTGATTTATGGTCTAGGAAGGTCATCTTGAGCACGAAGCTATGAGCATCATAGCAGACCCTGGCGTTAAAGCGAATGAGTCCCAAGGTTACAAAACCAAAGCTAGGGAGAAATAAAGAGTAAAACAGCAATAACCAAGGACTGCCTGTGTATTCTTTAGACAAAGCAGAAGAACAACACAGTGATCTGACTTAGTGCATGCTCACAGAACATCTTTCTCATAAAGGATGTATTTAGACGGGCTGGAGAGATGGCTCAGGAGTTAAGAGCACTGGCTGCTCTTCCAGAAGTCCTGGGTTTGATTCCTAGCACCCTCGTGGCAGCTCACAACCCTCTGTAACTCCAATTCCAAAGAATTCACCACCCTCTTCTGATGTCTGCAAGCACCAGGCATGCAAATGATACACACACATTCATATAGACAGAACACTCATACACAGCATAATCTTTTTTTAAAGACTGTGGTTTGGATCAAATATATAGCCTAGCATTCATAAAACCCTGGGTTCTATCCCCAGCACTGTGTAAGTCCAGGCATGTGGTGCATGACTATAGTACCAGCCTCAGAAGGTAGAGGCAGGGGGATCAAATATTTAAGATCCTTTACACTGCCGGTTCCAGATCAACCTGGGATATATGAAACTCTGTCCAAAAAAAAGTTTATTATACACACTTTGAAAACTGCTGATAATCAAGCACAGCATAAAAGTAATTTGTAGCTCAAGTCTAAACTTAAAGACTGTTATTTAATGTGAGTCTATGTTCTAGTGATAGGAAACATTAATCTCTCTCTCTCTCTCTCTGTCTCTCTCTCTCTCTGTGTGTGTGTGTGTGTGTGTGTGTGTGTGTGTGTGTGTAGTGGTGTCTTTCCCTGCTTTTCCCATGGAGCATAGTGTCTAAGGTGTCCCCAGTCAGAAACAATTTCACAACAGTGCCTTTTAGCCTGGTCTGCATCAATGCCCCCATGCGACAGCTTTCTAATGCCATCATGGACTTTCAATGCCACCTATATGCTATATATCTATTTTTCTGTTTCTTGGAGCGATGGAGACAATTATCATAACTGCATTTCCTTTCTACCTCCAATGGGCACACATTTGCCCTCTTAGACAACACGTGCTGTGTATCTATCTATCAAAGCAGCTTTCTGGCATATTCTTAAGTGAGTGGGCAGTAACTTGTATAAGCAAGCCCTCGTACTGAAAACTGGGGTTCTGTCCATACCTCAGTTGTTACAACTTTACCTCAGACTCCTCAGGCTCCCTGTGAGTCTTCCCTCATCAGGAAGAGTAGCATTCTGGTCTCCAGCCTCCATTGGCTCTCCTCCTTCACTTCCAATTTGAGCCCCTGGCTTTTGTTTTCACTGCTCTTTTCTGTAACCCCTGAGCACTACACTGATGCTTGCTAGTCCCAAGGCTAAGAAATTAATTTTGTTTGTGCTAAACTCAGCTCAGTGGGAGAAAAGAGGCAAATATGGGGATGAGAAGGATGCGGGGAATGTGGTTACCCAGAGAGCACCATAGAATACTCAACCCCACAGACTTGCCCAACCCATCGCATGTTGGTCAACTGCAACAATAACAGCTATAGGTTTAGCTTAACATACAATCATAAATGTTCTTAAAATATTATGATGTTTTTCTTTAGTAATTTTTTGTCACTTGATTGCTTAGTATGGTGGTGTAAATTTTGCAAATGCATGATGTTAAAAGATTGGACTCAACTGAATAGGGTTCCAAGCAAGATACAACATGAGTACCAGTCCTCCTTGGAACTCAAGTCACATGGTTTGTGATTGCTTCAAACCTCAACCCATCTGTAAAGTAGCATGGTGATGATGAGTAGTTTGCTTTCAGTTTTATTTTTAGCTTTAGTTATGTGTGTGTGTGTGTGTGTGTGTGTGTGTGTGTGTGCGTGTGTGTGTGTGCACATGTGTGCAGGAACCCACAGGGTAGAAAAGGATGTCAGCTTCCCTGGAACTAAAGTTACAGGGAGTTGTGATCTGCAGTATCAGGTGCTGAGAACAGAACTTGGATCCTCTACCAGAGCAATACACACTCTTAGCCACTGAGGCATCTCTCCATCCCAAATACTGACTGGTTTTTCAACCTTCCCATAATCAGGGCTCAGTGGGTAGAACATCAAACTCAGATCAGAGTGCAGTCAGAGGAGCCATTAAGTGGAAGCTCATTGAACTTTTGAATGTGACATTAGTTAAGCAAGAAAACCTCTAGGAATTCTAAATAATGCCCCATGTCCTGTAGGTTTGTGACGACATCAAAGTCAAAAATAAGGGTTTTACTAGGAACATTTTTCTCTCTCTCCCCTTGAATAGTTCTAGTGATATACATGGGAAATATATTATGGCAAATCCTCTAAGGATTTCCGCCTCAGTAATAAATGTTGCCTCCTAGTAGAACAAGAACATCTGCTTAATAATTCCATGGAGGATGGTGTGAGAGAAAGGTGGAGCTTGACCCCAGACTCGGTCACTAATGTAAACTGGGCCAAGTGACTGAACTTCTTCAAGCCTCAGTTTCCTCATCCATAAAGGGGGAATAGTAATTAATACAAACCCTAGAGAGTGGTTGTGGGAACCCAGTAAGTAAATGCATGCTAGCTTCTCAGCTCATTATCTGGTCCAGGGTGAGCACTGAGTTAAGTGTTAGATGAGGATGATGTAGTGCTGATGATGATAGTGATGGGAATGATACTGAATGTGATAATGGTACTAGTAGTGATGGTGGTTGTGATAGTGATAATGGTACCCATGGTAGTGAAGGTAGTGATGGTAAAGATGCTATTGGTGATGATAAGAGTGATGGAAGTGCTGCTGCTGCTGGGGTTGTGATGATGGTAATAGTGCCCTTAGTGATGGAGGTGATGATGGAGATAATGGTGATGATAGTGGTACCCATGGTAGTGGAGGTGATGGTGATGGTAGTTAATAATGTTGATGGTAATGGTTCTCGTGATGATGGTAGTAGTAGTGAAACAATAATGATAATTATACCAGTGGTAGTGGTGGTGGTAGTGATGCTGCTGCTGGTGGTGATGACACTCATGATGATAGTGATGATGATAATGGTACCCATGGTGGTGGTGGTGATGTTGGTGCTAATTATTCATACGGTCGTGATGATTCTCTTGATGGTGGCGATGACAGTGATTTTGGTGACCCAACAGGAATGATTTCACTGATGGTGGTAATAATGACACTAGCGCTGATTGGGAAGATGGTAATGTTGTCAGTAGTAGTGACAATGATGGGGCGGGGGAGGGCTGTAACATGAGGAAGGAGAGATTTTCTGGTTGCATTGCAGTTGTAGCCAAGATGCAATGGCTGGGAAAGATTCCTTAAATTTGTGGAGAGCACAAACCCCACCTGGCACTAGGTAGTCAAAGAAAGAGCTGTGTGGGGCCAGGAGCCACTGTGCAGACTTTTGCCTCCTGTTCTTACTGTCATTTTGAATCTTGGTGAGCTTCAAGTGTCCGCTGTGAAGTGGAGCAGACCTCCGTCATCATCGTCATGAGTGAGGGACGTCCTCTGTGGGAAGGCAGGTGCTGGTAGGCTAGCTCACGAGCGAGGTCCTCAGTGAAGCAGTGAGCACCTCAGCAATCCACTCTATGTTCCATTTCCTCCTTTTAATTGCTTATGGCAGCCCTGTCCACTCGTGAAGTCATCATGGTCACGGAGGGGCCCCACTGCCTCCCCTTGCCATTGTCCCCGCCAGTCCCAGTGTCCTAAACTCTTCCTCCTGTCACTTCCTCCCAGGAAGCTGTCCCTCCATAGTTGTCTTCCCAAGGGTCTTCTTGATGAGGTCTCGGAACGTCCCTGCTTACGGGACTGGCTCACTTGCTGTGTAATGTTTGGAAATGGATACTATTTATTTTATTGTGCTTGCCTTATCTCTAGCAAATTTGAACTCTCTGAAGTTAAAAGAGGTCTGTTATATTTATTTTTCTGAGTCCTGTCTCCTTTCTTTTATGACATCTGTTCTCTGCCTACCCTCCCCAAACCCTTCACAATGTGAACATATAGGGACTATTCAGTAAATACAACTGTATTTCTTCCCAGTAAATTCCTCCTTTCCTCTCTTTTTTCTAACCCACCTCCCATATCACGTGCTGTCAAATATACAGAAATAATAAGCTATCCTATTTATGTATTTAGTGACCCTCTTGCAAAAATAAATGTGTTACAGGGCAAGGCCTGAGGCGACTCAGATTCCATCTGAACCTTAGGACACGTTGATTAACTCAGTCCTGTCTGTGAATGAATGATGGCTTCTCAGTTTAAATAAGTGTGCCCCAGCAAGCACAGCCTCCTTACCCACAGCTTCCTCTAATCGGATACTCTCCCTCTGGCCATGCCGACGGAATGTATGCTGTTCCCTGCCAAGCCATGAGCTGATGTACTAGAGTTCAAGGCCCTATGCCCCTGAGACCCATGGCTCTCCTGTTGTCAGCTGTGCCGCTCGGTCCGTCCACTCCTTCTTGCCCATTCTTCTTTTCATTTCTCTTATTCTCCAGTCACGTGATCAGGTCCTTGGTGTAAGTGATCGAAGCCCACCGGCCCTTCTCCTAACCCTGCTGAAGGCCCACATGGCGGACCTCCTGGGTGGGTGGGTACTGAGGGAGGAAGCTGAACTCGCCTTCTTAGGTTTGTGTCTTTCTTCTCTCCTTCCTCCCAGTGCCCATTTCAGGCCCAATGATTCTGTTGATCAAATTTGCTTGTTTGTTCATTGATTCAGTCAATTTGCCGATTTAACAGAATATCTGTCCTGGATCCCTAGGTGCCAGATGGCATTCCAGGCCCTGGGGATCGAGCTGATAGTGCCCTATTCTCCAGGGGAGAAGCACTCACCACTTTAGACTTTGGACCTTGGACCCAGTCCACTTTCCATGGCATGTTAAATATACGGAATGACAGAGTTGTCGCCGCATGCCAGAGATCAGGGTTCAGTGGATGAGAGCCCCATGACGCTGCAGCACGTGCATTTTAGGGTTTAGACACTAGCGGTCTGGCCCTCCGCAGGTGTCCCATGTGATGAGCTCACCGTGTTCCCTAGGGGCACTGCGGTGTCATAGACCACTACAGCAAAACTAAGCGCTGTGGTTGAAGTTATTCAAGCTGGCCTGGCCTCAGTTTCCCTAGCCTGATGGCTCTGAGAATCGAGATCTAGACCCTGGGGTTGGGAAGATGGCTCGGTAGGTGAAGTAAGTACTTGTTGGGAAAACATCAGACCCCAAGGTTGAACCTTCAATACTCAACAGAAAATGCTGAACATGGTAGTACATGCCTGCAGTTCCAGAGCTGGGGAAGAGACAGAAGAACCTGAGCTTGCTGGCCGGGTAAGATGAATCAGCGAGCTTCTTGCCTTCCAAATAAGGTGGAGAGTGGCAGGGAGACACTCGAGACTGACTTCCAGTCTTCAGAGCTGTGAACATAAGAGTACTTACTCTCACAGACACACACGCACATTCAGGTACAAACCACACACATGCGTGTATACACGAAGATCCAGCTTGTTTTCCTAAAGAACTGTTGGCTTTGTGTAGCCTGAAACTGGCCGGGGCATCTGAGAAGAGCTGAGCTTCCCTTGCTGCGTTGCAAATGTGTCTCCCTGAGAACCTTGGCTGCCGTCCGCGTCTACGTTTGTGGTTGTTGTGCTGAGGCCTGGAGTTAAATTTAGATAAAAATCAGGGGCTAAAAATACTCCCAGCTTTCCTGACAGGTTGTATCCATCATCATGGGAGGATCTGGCTGCCTGGCGACAGGGAGTGGGCTGCGGAGGGTGAGGTCAGGCTGCGGCTAAAATCGCACTGGCTAGGAAGGACAGAGGTTTCCTGGTAAGGTTGAGGCAGACCGTGGGACACTTCAGCTTCAGGATAGCACAAGGTAGAGCGAGAGGTAGCTAGACTGCTGAGTGATGCACTGCCCATGACTTACTTCTAGAAGGTTCTTTTAGGGGCTGCTCAGAAGCTCTTGTTCCCCTTTACTGCTTCCTTAACAATCCACCTTAAAGAGTTTCTGCTGCCGAAAGGCTCACTTAGGGGTATGTTGGCAGTGGGGAAGGGGGTATTTTTGTATGTTTACATGTGTTAGTGTGCCACTGTATGTGGAAAACTTACCCGTATGTGAGGGCATGCACATGGAGACCGGAAGTCGATCTAATGTCTTCCTCAGTCATTCTCCATGTTTTTGGTTGTTATTGTTGTTGGCAGAGTTTCTCTCTGAACCAGATAGATTGACTGCTCAGTGAGCTCCAGGGATCCACCTGTCTCCCTCCCCACCGCTGGGGTTTGCACGCATACAATGGTATGTCTAGCTCTTTACCTGGATCCTGAGGATCCGAACTCTGCTCTTCCTCCTTATGCTACAAGCATTTGACGGAACGGACTAGTTCCCCAGCCCCTAAAAGGCACACTTTAATGATGTGACACTGTAAAGATTGTGTGGATGGAGCCTCCCTTCAGATACCAAGGAAGACCAAATGGTGGCCCTGGGTTAGAATCCAGCCCTGCCCAGGTGACTGGTATTTTCCTGGCCTTCTGAGCCCAGGATGGTTCCCTGTGACATTTAGGCTAAGTTGCTTATATGACAGGTCTATAGTACCAGAGTGTCTTTCTGCATATGGTTCAATGATTAACATGAGCGCTGTGGTAGTGGGAGCTCACCTCCACCCTGACCACACTAGCACCCTACTCCACCCACCCACTCACTATTCTCCTACCGCACAAGGACGGCTGCTCCCGAGCATGCCCCCGTGACCACTGAGATTTGGTCTCAGACAAGCTGCCCCCACTAACCTATGACCTCCGTGAAGCTCCTCTCTTCTGAGTTCCTCTTCTCAGACACGGGTAAAGCATAAACTGTCTAAAGTCACTAACAGAATTACATGAAGAGTCGGAGAACCGGCTCAGCTGTTAGCAGTTTCTGCTATGCAGAGGACCTCGCTCTAGTCCCCAGCAGCTGTGTGGTGGCTTCCAACCATCTGTAACTTTAGTTTCAGGGGATCGGACTCCCTCTTCTGGCCTCTGCAGGATCCTGTCCTCATGTGGTACACATAAACTTACTTAGACCCATAGGTACATATAAAATTCAATAAATATGTTAATCGCATGAGAGCTGGCGAGATGACTCAGTGGGAACACCAGAGCCAAAGGTCAGAAGAAGGTGTTAGGTTCCTTCAAACTGGAATTATGATCAATTGTGAGCTACTATGTGGGTGCTGGGAGTTGAACCCAAGTCCTCTGCAAGAGCAAGTAGTCTTAATCACTGAGCTCTCTCTAGCTCCATATAAATATTTTAAAAATAATAATTTCATGAGGTGACATAATCAAAATACCTGGTGTGTGGAAGCTATTTAATAAAGTTAGGAAGTGCTACACTGGCCTGGGGAATAGAGGAAGGACCTTCACGGTTTCTAGCAGCAATGATAGGCTAACCATATGCCCTCGAACAAAGGATGAAGTTATATTTTTTTGCAAGAAAATGGAGATGCCATATTAAGTGAATTAAGCCAATTGCAGGGAGACAAATATATATTTTTCTCTCATTTGTAGTTCCTAGATTTTATATAGATACATAAAATATATGTATATATATATGTTCATATATGTATGTATATAAAGTGAGATAAGATATTTTTTCCTTTGTGATATGATTTCATGTATCCCAGGCTGCTCTCAAACTGGGATATACATACATCACTATGTAGCCAAAGATGTCTTTGAGCTTCTGGTTCTCCTGTCTTCCCCTCCTGAGTGCTGGATGATAGGGATGCACCACCACACTTGCTTTACATGGTTCTGGGAATGGACCAGAGTCTCGGTCACACTAGACAAACACATTACACATTGAACTACATGCATCCCCAGATCCCTCCATAGAATAAACTCTAATGTTGCACAGTCAAAATTCAGTTTGGGTCTATATTTCATGGCGAGGCGTTGGGAAAGTTGGTCACAAATCTGAACTTCCTTTTCTTCTGTGAAGAATCATGTCAGTTTTCTAGAGTCTCCATGAGGCTTGGATGACATAGCTCCTGCAAATCAATTAGTACCCGGTGCCTGGCACGTAGGACAGACCTCTGTCACAAAGTTGTTTCTTCCTGTCGTCCCGTGTTTCTGGCACTACCTTGAGCTACAGTTCTGTGCTGCCCTGACTTCCTGTTTTATAAAACACTCTCTTGCATTTGTGTTCTCTCTCTGCTGCTGCTGTCACTAACTGTTTGCTGCCAGAAGTGAGAAAGAGGCTAAGCTGGCACATAACTTAAAATGGCCATCAGTGGACAGTAGGTGTTTGAATGGCACAGACACAAGCCCGTTTCTCAGGCATCGCTGGCCATGAGGCCCTGGCGGCTTGCTCTCCCAACGGGGTAGGCAGATTGAACGCCTTCCCTGAACGTCCCTCAGTGGCCTTTGTCCAGCAAAGCTGTCTGTTTCCCTTGCCAGTTTTCTGGTAAGACGTTTAGATCATGTTGATTGGTTTTCCTGAAGTGACAATGGCTATCTCCCCAGTCGCTGCGGTACAGAAGGCAGTGTGTATGGCCTGCTGGAGGTCAGGCTGCATTGTCCTGGGCTCCCCCTGGCACTGGGGAAACAGGTCTGAGATCTCCAAATGAGACAGCCAGAGAGAATGTTGATGTGGTCACGTGAACCACATCTAAGTTGATCTCCATCTGCAACCTAAGTCTCTGAAGAGATGTAGCTTCACTTTTGACTTTGCACTTGGCAAGACTAGTCATGTCTCCTCTGGCTCCAAGTTGGTAGACTCGCTTTTATGAAATTGTTGTCTTGAAACACACTTTCTAAATGCCCAAACTTGCCAAGCGAGGCTCTACAGGCACTAGGGGTGGGGAAGGCAACAGAGGTACCAAGGCCTGCCCCCTGACCCTAAGGTAGAAGGCAGGAGGAACCCTTTAGAAACTGAAGACACATGCTCTCTTTTCCACTCAGGGTTCCTCAGTCACGGGAGTCAGGGACATGGAAAGGTAGACTGGTTCTCAGGAAACACCTCAGGACCCCATTTTATGGCTGCTTGTGGAAAGGGTGCAAGGCCCCCGCGCATCGGGATTCACAGGGAGCTGGTCCTGAACTGTGGCACCTCCCCCTTCTTTACGCCGTTAACATAGCTTTCATCTCCTGGACTTTTGCTTCTCCATGTATGCTAAGACACGACACAGTTCTATCGTCAACATCCTCCAAGAACCCAGCACCAATATGGAGTTAAACATGCCAAGGTTTTATTAGGAAAAACAGATGGTTAGGATAGCAATCGGGCAGTAACACAAGCCTGGCCTCCATCAAAGGAAGGAGGGGTCAGAGGTCAGTGGGAAGTATTCTCAGTCACCAAGGAGGGTCACCAAAGCCATCTAGGAATCATTTACTCAAGTAAACTTCCAGAGGAGTCCTGAATCTTCTGGGAATAGGCTTGCCTCTGTACCCTCTGGGACCGGCCATTGCCCCTGGGAACAGGCCGTGGGAAGCTCCGCGTGGTGCCAGCAGCGCTGTAGTAATGGATTTGGAGCATAGCAGCTGGGGCTCTTGCCCAGTTCGTGCCCTGTAATCTGAGGTCCGTAAAGAACGCTCGCTCTCATTGGGTGCCGTCATACATAGCCATCCTGCAGAGTGGCTGTGAGGACGCGAGGTGAACGGTGTCGGGGATGGCGCATCTTACCGTAAGGATGGCACCTCTCTCTGTGCGGACATCTGAGGGTGTGAGATAGAAAGGAATTAATCCAAGGGTGGAATCAGGAAGACCTGATAAGGGAAGGCGCCTGTCGAAGTCTTTCAAGTTACTTACTAAATTTAGTCCTGCACAGAACCCAAGAAAGCCGGCTGCCTGAGATCAACAGGTTAAGATGCAGTGTGCCTGGATATGAACCATGTTTAAAGGCTTGTGTCCTTACTGTCCAATTGCTGTCACAGAGGTACACAGAGTTAGTCCCGAGGGAAGTTTCTGTCTGCTGTGCTCTGCAGGACCCTTGGTGCTTATGAAAGTGCCTGTATACAGAAGGTATTTGTGAAAGCGCCTGTATACAGAAGGTGCTCGTGAAAGCACCTGTATACAGAAGGTGCTCGTGAAAGTGCCTGTATACAGAAGGTGCTCAAGAAAGCACCTGTATACAGAAGGTGCTCGTGAAAGCACCTGTATACAGAAAGTGCTCTTGAAAGTGCCTGTATACAGAAGGTGTTCGTGAAAGTGCCTGTATACAGAAGGTGCTCATGAAAGTGCCTGTATACAGAAGGTGCTCATGAAAGCGCCTGTATACAGCAGGTGCTCATGAAGTGTTATGGCCCTTTGAGCTTGGGGTCCAGCCTAACTCCTCTAGATTCCATTTGAGAATCTCTTTCATCAGGCCCCTGTAGCAGCACTGATTCTGTGGGGAGAGTGGAAGGCTTGGGTGAGAAAGGCACCCTTCCCTCTTCTCTGTCCACAGGAACTTGGCAGAAGAAGCCATTTTGGCACCAACGCCTTCTGGGCAAAGATGCAGGATTGTTGACACAGCAGCCCAGTCTGAGTGTGCGAGCTTCCTTTCTCTGTAGCTATGAGGCCTGGCTTCCAGATCAGGCATGTGTTCTGTGGGTGGGTCCAATTAGCCCCCAACCCCCTTGTTAACTGTCCTTACAACTGTTACTGTGTCATGGAAGAGGAGGACGGCTTGGGGATTCCAAGCAGCTGCCTGCTAGCTTCCTGTTTGTGATGTGTGGCCTCTTGGACATTAGCTTTCTCACCCTCAACATGCACTAATTAGGCTGAGCCTTTGTGTTTCCTTGGCCAGGAGCCTTGCCATTCTTGCATTTACAGTTTTGGACAGGAAAAATGCGGGTTGGAGTGGCTGGCAGCTGGCACCATGCGGGAGGGCAGAGATGTCAGCGAGCATTCCCATGGCACTGGCACCGGCGTTTCTGTTTTCTCAGGAGTCAGTCAGCTGGAGATGTGAGTGGCGGTGGCTGCTGTTGAAGACACAAGAAGTTTATGGCTCACTCTTCACTCGTGCCGTTTCCCACACAGTGAAATCAACATTTGTATCAAATACCCAAATTGTGCCTCCGTGTGTGTGTGTGTGTGTGTGTGTGTACGTATTAATGTGTATGCACATATGTGGAAAGACCTGAGATCAGTGTTGGGTGTCTTCTTCACACAGACACACACAGACACATAGATACACACACACACACACACACACACACACACCTTTTTGTGGCAGAACCCAGAGTTCTTAGTTTAGCTAGGCTGGCTGGCCAGCAAGACCCAGGGATCCTCCCGTCTCTGTGCTCACAGCACTGGGATTACAGGGGCGTACATACTGTGGGCCTGGGTTTTTTGCATGGGTTCTGAGAGTAGGTCTCAGTTTGCCCGACACCTACTTATTACTGTCCATGCAGCCGTTCATTTCATTTAGCTCTGCGGAGGGAACTCATGTCATCAGCTTGTTCAGGAAACCTTGGCCTGACTGAACCGTCTCCCTCAGCTCCTCAGACACCCAGTTTTTAAGATAGCATCAAGCAGACAGGAAATGTTTCTTAGCCAATGCTTGCTAGAGAAATGTTCACTCTAGTGGACAAGATAACACTAAATAAAGAAGCTCGCATTTGTGTTCCTCTCCCTCCCTCCCTCCCTTTAATTCTTTATCCTCAAATAGCATGTATCTTCTGTGTCTCTTACGCAAAATATGTGAATTCAGAGATGAGTAAGATACGACCTCTGTACTCAAGCAGTGCACTGCCCCCAAGCTCAGTGCTTTAGTTGCCTGTTAAGTTTTAAAGGGGCTGTGGATAAGCGTTCAAAGTGACCTGGAAGACAGACACATGATAAGGTACACCCAGCAAACCGGAGACAGGAGCAGCGTATCAGCAGCTGTAACCACCATAAACTGGGACCCACTTAGGTCGCACGCACAGTCAAGAACGCATTCTTGTGGGCCATGTGGGCCGTCTTTCATTATGACATATAACCCCAAGCAGGGATTTTTTTTTTTTCCCTACTCACAAAGGAAACAGAACTTAAGACGTCTTCACATCTCCAACCTGAAAAGCAGCGCTTGGCTACTCCAGGACCCTTTCTTTAGGAAGTAAACATCTACCTTTCCAAAGCCAAGGTCAGAGGAGAGGTCAGGGGTGAAGGGCGAGTCTGCCTGTGAGTCTGCTGTAATGTATTGACAGATGCTTACTAAATATCCATATAAGATCAGTAGCTTTCACTTTTATTGTGAATTTTATCATCATTTGTTTTTTTTTCTCATGCCCTAGTTCTCAGGGCAGTTGATACAGGGCTGTTACCTGGAACCCACAGAGAATATCCCCCAGGGCCAAATGACACCATACTTGGTATTGCCCAGGGCTACGACCCAAGGCTGGCCCAACAAGGCAAGTGGCTCAGCAGGCCAGTGTCTAACTCAAGCACCGGGCAAACAGCAGCTCCTGCACTGGCTCCCAACATTAAGACCTTGACATCATCTGGGTTTGTGGCCTTCTCTGTTCTAAGAACTGTCAGTAGAGATGGGAGGAGGACAAGGCACATCCTTTGTGGAAGCCACACCATCCATCTGGGACAAAGCAGGAAGATGTTGCGAAGTTGCCTTTTGAAGCTGGGCAGTCAGAAATAGAATGTGGCCGAGTGACAGACTGGAACAGATGGGCCAGGGCTGGGCCGGATTTCAGAAAGGCCCCGCTTCCCAAGCAGAATTACTGGAGTTCAGGTCTTGGGCGGGTGAGCGCACTCTTGGCACACAGCAGTCCTGTATGACTTGGGCTGCACTCATCTGTGAAACACGTTGGATCTGAAAAATGAGTCTTGGATCCTGGGCTGTGTTAACATCAGAATCATCTTTTATTAATTATATGAGACAGTCCATGTGACATGGTCAGAATAATGCCTGGTATATAACTCACGCTCCAGAGGCATGCACACGCCAGCAGCAGCATCTTCTTTTGGGTGATGTCTCTTTGCTCAAACCAGAGCTGTTGGTTTGAAAAGCAGTGTTCCAAAGAAGCAGCCCTGCCTACTGGAAGACTGAACTACGTATGTACTCCGAGTGAAAAAACTCTGATTTCAGATCGTTTTGTAGAATCTTTACTCTTTAGAATCCTCATTAAAATTAGACTGTTTTGAAAAGAGGTTAAGTTAACTATTATATTTCTAGAAGCTGTGCTTTCTAGCAGGGGATATAACTCACCTGGCAAATATGTCTGACATGCACAAAGTCCTGGGTTTGATCACTACACAGAAAAATAAAAGTGCATGGCTCTAACCCCAGCACATAGGTGGAGTCAGAGGATTAGAAACTCAGGGACATCCTTGGCTATATATCAATTTGGAGGCTAGCTTTGATACTTGAGACTCTGTCTCATAAGAGGGACGGGTCTTTCAAGACTTCCAGGATGGGGGCAGAAATGTAGCTCAGTTGGTAAAGTGTAGACTGAACATGAGTGAAGTCCTGGTCCTGACTCCATCCCCAGCATCCCCAGCACCGCATAAACTAGGAGGGAGAGTGCACACCTTTATCCCTGCACCAGAGAGGTAACACAAGAAGGATCAGAAGATCACGGCCATCCTTGACTACATTATACAATAGAAGATATCTTTGAAATCCTAGGGTAAGCCAGGCGTGGTGGTGCATGCCTTTAATCCCAGCACTTGGGAAAAGTAGAAACAGGCAGATCTCTGAGTTTGGAGCCATCCTGGTTTACAGAGCAAGTTCCAGGACAGTCAGGGCTACACAGAGAAACCCTGACTCAAAACATGCCTCCCACCTCCAAATAAAACCCTAGGATAGCAAACAGATTTAATACAGGATCAGCATTGCCTTTTGAAAGGAGATCTGATTTGAGGCTTAGAGAAAACAGTGCAGCTGCTGATGGGTGGTGTTCGTCAGGAGTGTGGGAGAAGGGTGTAGGCATACTGCCCTGTATGCCATCTCTACCCTTGCCAGGAACCTTCCAGTCCCAGAAGTCTTGGTGAAATTGAGCCCAGGTCTCTTCTGGAGACTGCCATTCTGGAAAGCAGCTGGGATCTGAGCAGCTGTGCCTCGTGCTGGGCTTGTTTCCGGTTCCTGGCTGTCTTTTAACAAGAGGTCAATGATGAAGGCTCTTCCACATCTGCAGGGAGCCTCCCGCAGAATGAGGATGTGTATAATAAAGCCATAAAACCAAAGTCTGAGAGACGCTGGACGGGTTTTCCCACTTGCCGCCCTCTCCCTGTAAAGGGGTGTGGGGGTCAGCTGTAGAGACAGAATGTCGAAAGCCACAGCCAAGGAGTTGGACCCCTGCGGGGCGCCATCCTGTCCAGCAGGAATGAACCCCACCAAAAACGAGAATTCCTTCTCTGGTCACATCTTTATTTGGAGCATTCCCTTGAGGAAAATTGGGGGAAGGGACGATAGAGCAGGGACGAGAGAAAGCTTAGAGAGAGAGGAAGTAGGGTCCCGAGGCATCTGCTTTTAAACGGTGGAGCGGCTTGAACGCTGTCCTGATTGGTTAATGCCATTCTGCTGGTCTGAGCATGTGCAGGCAAGGGTGCAGGCAGGGTTGCTCAGCCCCACGTGGCTACCTCCAAACTGCAGGACCACCTGTGCCTCCAGGTGGCTCCCAACATCTCCCCCTAATTATTGTCTTTAAGAGCAATAAGGCAAAACTATTTTCCAATCTGGTCCCCACCTAGACGCAGCATGCCAAGGATATCTGCTCCCACCCATCCCCAAGGAGGGAAAAGGCAAAATAGAGTCAGAGATAAGAGGTTGCACAGGGTGTTGCTCAAGTCGATGGTGTGAAACAGCTGCTCTTGGCACCGCCCAGAAGGTCATCTCTGCTGTCTCCGCACGAATCTTCCACAGCAGGACACTCAGCATCCACTGGGTCGTCTTCTTTATCTCTCTGGTCGGTCTCGCTGGCATCCAGATGTATGTCAGCATTCCTAGAAAAACATAAACAAAACTCTCCTCCCAAATTAACATTTAAGAGTACTAAAAACTCTCAGTGTAAAAATTCAGCACAATCAGTACTGGAAGTAGGCTGGTTTTGAACTTAGAGATCTGCAGGTCTCTGTTTCAAAAAGCAAATCTTGTTTGCCTGTACCAGCAAAATTTTGAATTAAAAATTAAGTGTAAAGAATGCAAGAGAAATCCTTTCTCTGGGGGAAGCTGTCACTGGTAGTGTAGTCCCCCTCTATTGTTTAAAAACCAAAGCAGTTGTCACTGGGAATTGAACTCAGGACCTTTGGAAGAACAGGCAGTGCTCTTAACCTCTGAGCCATCTCTCCAGCTCCCCTATTTAGATGGAAAAACCTCTAGGTAACATTGTTTATCTCACCAGGTGCCTCAGGCAAAAGGTCCGCCTTTCTTTGTTACCTAGGATACGTTAACCAGGTAAACATGCCTTTATTATGATAATCACGACCAGTTTTTTAAGGGAGAATGGGCGTTGCTCATCAATCTGGCTACTTCCTGCTGACGAAGGGACGTTGTTTGGGGGATAAATGTTTTTATCTGACTGAATTTTTGGCGACAAATGTTTTTATCTGACTGAATTTTTGGCGACCTTGACTGAGGGCGGCAGCAGCGGAGGCGGCGGCTGCCACAGCTCCGCCTCTGAAGCCCATTATGGCGCGCTCCGCATGGCCCAAAGGCATGGCTCCGCCCCGGGCCGTGCGCGGGCTCGCCGTTTCACCTCAGGCAATGAACTCGCACCGCCGGCTGTGAGCCTTTTCCAAGCTCCGGCGAGGGGGGGCATCCGCCCACCCGTGGAGGGGCTTCTCCTGCCCGGTCCGCCCGCGCGCAGAGCCCCGTTCTCTGGGAACTCACCTCCCCGCTCGCCCATGTTGCTATGGAAACACAGTTTTTCCGCAGAGCCGATTCAGCTCCTCTTTGCCTTCTATGGCGCCGCTGCTCACCACGCAGCTTCCGCCTCAGTCAGGCGAGTCCGCTCAGGTGCTGAAAAAGTCCTCCAAAAACCATAGCCCCGCCAGAAGGCCGGGACATATAGCCTCTGATGTCACACGGACTTTAGCCTGCCCGCGACCTGGCTATTCGCAGGCCTCTGAGGACTCCAGCAAATTTCCCGCCAGCAACTGGTTAGCATGGCCATGCCTCCCGAACGAGCTAGCACTGGAGAGTGCAATTTTGCGTCTCCCTCCTGAGTAGCTGGGATTACAGGTGTGCACCACCGTGCCTGGCCCATTTCCGTGTTTTTAATCAGGCATTACCGCTCAAAGGCGGGCCGGCTGCCGCCAGCACTCTCAGCACGATCAAGCAGCTTGTCTTTCTCAGTCAAAAATTAAAGTTTTTTGTACGTGAGAGCCAGAGACTGAGCTCTCTTAACAAAATTAGGCGAAAATCACCTCCAAAAGCTCTGTGGCTCTTTAAGAATAGGAAAGGCAGTCTTTGAACTCGATCAAGCCCGCCTCCCTACGAGACTGTTGCCTCCAGTCTCTAACAGCGAGTACGCAGGTGGACGGAGAGGGAGCGGAAGCCGCGGTCTCCCGTACCCCATCGTCCTCAAAGTCCCGCCTTAGTTACCTTGCCTTTTTTGCTGCTGTTTACATTCCTCCTGCACTGAACTTAAGGGATTTTTCTTCCCCGTTGCTTTCTGTACCTTCTTTCAGATACCTTAACTTTGATTTTTTTTTTTTTTTGTATTTTCTTTTCTATTTAGGCCTATCCTTTGAAATTCCTTTTTACATTTCTTTTCCTCCCCTTTCTGGGGATTTCAACCGACGTCACTCACCGCTCCATGTTCTCAGAGTTCTGAAATTCAAGGCTCTCTGTGCTGGTGTCTGATTTCAGCTTTTTCTTCCGGGCTTTCAGGGTCCCCCGGCGTAGTTGTCAGGGTCCCTCAGCGTCCCGGAGTTTCGAGCACCAGTTGCGGGGCGCCATCCTGTCCAGCAGGAATGAACCCCACCAAAAACGAGAATTCCTTCTCTGGTCACATCTTTATTTGGAGCATTCCCTTGAGGAAAATTGGGGGAAGGGACGATAGAGCAGGGACGAGAGAAAGCTTAGAGAGAGAGGAAGTAGGGTCCCGAGGCATCTGCTTTTAAACGGTGGAGCGGCTTGAACGCTGTCCTGATTGGTTAATGCCATTCTGCTGGTCTGAGCATGTGCAGGCAAGGGTGCAGGCAGGGTTGCTCAGCCCCACGTGGCTACCTCCAAACTGCAGGACCACCTGTGCCTCCAGGTGGCTCCCAACAGACCCCGATGAGGCACAGCAAGCCACAAAATCTTCATACTGAAAAGTCACTTTGGTGGACAGTTTTGGCATTTGAATCCAGAGGGGAAGTATATGATACTATAAAGCAATGACTTTCATGCCTTGCTCCTCCAGCTGATTGTGAGGCCTGCTTATTCTCTCTCTCTCTTTCTCTCTCTCTCTCTCTCTCTCTCTCATCTTCCAGAGACACAACCCTCTAGAATGTACTTAATCAGTTAAGTAATTTAGGACAATTGTTTTTCAACTTTAAAAAAAAATTATTGTGAGTACGTGGATAGGTATTCATGTTCACACATGTGGTACACATTCATACATGCATGCACATATGTGTGGAGGCCCGTGACCAACCTTAAATCTTGTTCCTTAGGAGCCATCTACATTGATTTTTTGAGACGGGGCCTCCCACTGGTACTGAGAGGTGGCTGATGAGGTTAGGTTGGCTGACTGGGAAGCCACCACCAGGATTCACCGGTCCCTGCCCCCCCAGAACTGGAATTATAGGTTCCACCTGCTGCTCAGCCTTCTGCATGGGTGCTAGGGTCCCAAGGCATCCTCATGCTTACCCAGCAAGTGCTTACCCACCAAGCTCCCACCTCCATTGCAACTTTTAAAGCTAAGGTCAAGTGTTATACTTCAGTCTGAGTGGCCAAGGATTGCAGAAGTGACGTGGAAGTAAGTGGTAGATTACAAGTACCTTCTCCTGGAGGCTTGTTGTCTTGTTAGATTCAAATTTTCATTTGTATTTAAGCTGGGTGTAGTGGTGCACCCCTTCAGGTCCATTACTTGGGAGACAGAAACAGGTGAATCTCTGTGAGTTCAAGGCCGACCTGGTCCTCAGTCACTTCCCTATTTCCACGCCTAAACCAACGAAGACGGTGAGGTGGCAATTTTCTAACCCGAGAAAGAATCATGGGAGGTGGTCAGAGCTGTAAATACCACACAGGTGATGACCTCTACTGGTGCCCAGACTGATGATGGCCCGAGAACAGGTGTCTGTATTACAACCCGGGTAGATTCAGAATGGACAGATGTAGTAACCCTGAGGAAAAGCTGCAGGGGGCAGTAAGCAGGGTAGTCTAAGGTGGCTGGAAGAAACCTGCTCTGGGGGAGGAGCGCAGCAGTGTGCCTTGTCCCCCACCCACCCACACACACACACACCCCATCCTCTGGAAAAATTGCTTACCCAGTGAGCCAAACCCCATTCTAAACTGAAACTGGCTAAACTGGTCTGGCCTGGTGAAAAGCCAAGAGGTTTCCAGGCAGGGCTGGGGTGAGAGAGCACATAGCCACTCAGCCTGATAAACCATTCCACCAAGGCAGTGTTCACTGCTCAATCTTTACTGAGCTCTGTGAGGTTCCCAGAACCTTGGCTAGAAGGAAAGGTCCTCAGCCAGGCTGGCAGATGCCCCTCTGTGGGCACACAGGGAAGGCTTTAGGCTACCCTAGATGGTCCTGAGAGAGGGTTGAGGTCTTGGGATACATTCTGGGCTGGTAAAATGGACTCTACTCTGGACTCTCATTCCCCATGAGGTAGCTAGAAACTGTGGGCGTGTTATTCGATGTCCCCCTGCTTCAGTTTCTTCCCCATATAAACTGGTACCGATAACTTCTTTAAAGGGTGATGAGAATTAAACAGAAAAGTCTGTTTGGAACACCCAGGAGCTGCCAGCAGAGGGACCTTCTCCGTGCTGCCTCTCCCTTCCCCACTCAGCTGGTCAACTGTCCCTTTTCATACTTCCCCCACAATTATAGCAAAAGACCATTTTTAATTTTTTTATATTTTAAAGATTTCTTTATTTTTGTTTGATGAGTAGAGTAGGGGTGTCTTGCAAACAAGTATGTCTTTGTACCACTTATGTGCCCAGTGCCTGAGGAAGCCAGAGGAGGGCATTGAATCCCCTGGAACTGGAGTTCCAAATGTTGGGAGCTGCCCTGTGGTGCTGGGAACTGAACCCTGATCCTCTGCAAAAAGTACCTATGGCTCTTAGCCACTGAGCCGTCTCTCCAGCCCCTACCTCCTTTAAAAGATTTATTTTATTTTTGAAGTTTTATTAGCACATATTGTATCTATTTGTTGGGTACAGTGTGATGCTTCAGGATAACACTTGGTGTACTGTGAATCAAACCAGGATGACCAGTATATATGCCAGAACAAACGTTTATCATTTCCTTGTGATGAGAAATTCAGTATCCCATCTTCAAGCTAATTTAGAACACCCGGTGCCTGATAGTAACTGTAGTCACCCCCTAGGACCACTATCCAAAGCCTGAACTTTGAGTCCTAGAGACTCCCTAATTAGCTATGCGACTTAGAGCCAGTCCCATGGTCTTGGCTGTCCCTGAAGCGGAGGACTCCCTGGGTGATGGCTCCATTGCCCCTTTCTGCCGGCTGCTCCTTGACAATACAGGAGAACTGGAAAGCGAAGAGTCTGCTTACGTATTTCGTGAGAGACGCTCCTTGGCCCTGGAGTAGGCCACCTTCAGATACAAGGGAATTCCAAGTCTTGGGGTGTACACTTGCGTGGAGCCTAGACGCGGGCCATGAGGTAATGCCCAGAGCATGTGGACTGTTGTAAATTACTGTGTGGGTCTGCTCTGTAGCGAGGTCCTTTCTGTTCTGATTTCTCCTTTTATGGAGTCTTCAGAGAAAGGCAGGGAGGCTTGGAGGCAGTTGACTCGGGATTTACAAACACAAGGATCCAGCACGTTAGGACTGGGAGTTTGGCTCTTGTTTTTGAGCTAGTTCTGTTGTTTGCGCTTGGCTCGTCCCTGAACCAAGCTGAGGTGACTGGAAGGAGAGAGCTCTCCTAAACAGCCTCCTACAGTGACAAAGGCGATACAAAGAGAGAAGGGTGCAGAGACAAAGCAGAAATGACTGTCCAACTCAGAGAGCCAGAACTGAAGGCCCAAGGGCAGTAGGAACCAGGGTCAAGGTTCTGGGTGTTAGCAACGAGCAGCCTTGTCGAATGACATTGGCAGGAGATATGTGGGAGAGCACACTGCCCCCCTCAGGCCCAGCATCCTGCTTTGCTTCCCTGTTGCCCTGTTCCCTGTTTTAGTCAAAACACTGGCCAAAATCAACCTGGAGAGGTAAGGGTCTATTTGGCTTCTACTTCCAGGTCACGGTCCATCACTGAGGGAAGTCAGGAAAGGAACTCAGTCAGGAACTAAAGTGGGAAACATGAAGGATAATGCCTGGCTGTTCATTCCTTAGCTTGTTTTCTCTCAGCTGATGTCCAGCCCTGGCCTGCCAGCCTAGGGATGGTGCTGCCCATAGACTGGGCCCGCCATCAATCACCAATCGAAACAGCTTCTCACAGACACGGCCACAGGCCAGACTGATCTGGGTAATTCTTCATTTGAAGGTCCCTCTTTCCAGGGTTCTCTAGGTTGTATCGAGCTTGACAACAAAATCTAACCAGTACGACCAAGGGAACAGACAAGGAGAGGGCCTGGGGTCCCAAATCCCTTTGAAGAGCATGTCTCTCGATGACCTAAGGACTTCACATAGGCATATCACTTAAAGGGTTTGCCCCCCTCCATTTGCACTCTTTTCATGGGCCTTTGATAGGTTCAGACCCAAATTGCAGCAGCTTCAGTCTGTGAAATGGGAATTATAAGCTTCCTACCTCCCAGGGTGGGCCTGACGAACATCACGTGGCAAGCATACAGAAAGCTTACAAGTGCATGGGCTTAAGTAGTATTGAGGTGGATCTGACTTTCCAGGCTCTGGTTTGGCATTTGGATCCAAGCATTTTATCAACACGCTGTGTATCACGCGTCTCTCTGACTGGACTCTCCACTTAGCTACACAGCTTGCACTGTGTGAGGTTGGTTGGGTTCGTTCCTGGGCCTCTTATCCCTGCTTCACAGACTAAGACACTGTGACTCAGAGAGAATAAGTGACTTCAGGGCCTGTTAGAGACTATAAGTGATAGAAGCCTGTGACCTCTGCTTGGAAACTGAACCAGAGAGGCCAATGTGTCATCCTCCTTATAACCGGGAGCTTCCAGCCTCTCAGATCCAGCTCTGAGGGGAGATTGCGTTCTTGCCCTTGGAGAGCTCTGGCCATAGTGACTTCCCACTGCCCAGACCAGCCTTAATGAGCTTCTGGAAGTTTGCCATAGCTGCTCCTAGGCATTCTCTTGTGGTGTGAGGCCGGAGGGTCTGCACCATCTCCGGGGTGTGTGGGTAGGTGTGCGCTGATGGCCTCACCGTTACTAGTGTGTAGCGTTCACTCTTGTATTTTGTTTCCTTCTCTCTCTTCTCCCTCCTTTCTCTCCCCCCTAATGCATCCTCCCTCCTCTTTTGTGTCCCCTTCTCCTTCCTCTGTCTTTCCCTCCCTTCTGTCACTCTACTTTTCTCTCCCCCACTCTCTTCCTCTCTTCTCTCCTCCTTTATCTTTTGCCTCTGTCTTCCCCCTTCCCTTCTTTCCTCACCTCTTTCCTTCTGTCTTCCTTTCCTTTTTGTTCACATCCGTGTAGTAGAGCTTTACTATATTCTTCTAGAATTCTGACGTCAATGTCCCAGTCTTTTCCTGATGCATATCTAGTATAACAAATTCAGGCAGTATAGTTGAAAGCCAAGAAGAAGTAAGAGATTGCTCCAAAGTGTAACCGCTCATAATGAACTCGTTAGCAGTAAGTGAGCATAATTCCCAGCATCCCTCTGGTAGGAGAGGGCAGAAAGGAAAGCGGGAGGGCAGAGAAAAACAGCAAAAAAGAGGAAGAGAGCTGATGAACTCAGGTGGAAAAGTTGGCACATCATTTGACTTGTCCAAAATGCTTTTTTAAATATATATTTAAGGGCACGCAGGGGAATGTCTCAGTGAGTGAACTGTTTCCCACACAAACCCATGGACCTGAGTTCAGATGCCCACTTAAAAGTTGGATATGGTATCTCATATTTGTAACCCCAGCATTTCTCCGATGTGGGAGGCAGAAACAAGAGACATACCCAGAGCCTTGCTAGCCAGCTAACCTGGCTTACATAGCATCTAACAATAAAGAAACCCAGTCTCAAACAAGGTGGAAGAAGGAGGTACAGGACCATGGTGGTATATACGTGCATATGCGTGAGCCTGTTCACACATCTCCTACAAAGATTTTAAAAATAGAATCTTATAGAAGAACAGTAGACTATACTTACTAGAGCCACTAAATCCCATTCTCCTTCTGGAGTTTACAAACATCATAACTGATTAGTTTCAGATCATGCTTTGGGTAGTAGAAAAAGCTGCTATGGGATGTAGGAGGCTTCTGGGCACACACAATGAGGGCTTTGGCTCAGCTCTGCCTGCAGTTCTCCTAAATGCTGGGAGTCCTAGATGAAGAAGCAGCGACAGAGGTACAATGTTGCTGCACGTGGTCCCTTCTCCTCTAAATTCACGCTGGCAATAGCATCTTCCCTCTGAGTTCTTATCCCATCAAGAATCCCTATGTTCCCCCTCCCTGAGGATAGATGCTCTGGCGAGGTCAGACTCTACAGAGGCTACAGAATGGGCTCCATCTCTTGTGCATTCATCCCTGGTAGATGTGCTGAGTAGAAGAAACCCCACAGCTTCAGACAGTTCTTGAAGTAATCTCCTCATAATGGTGAGCTGGCCCAGAGGCAGCAGATAGTTGCCTCAGATACCCCATTGCTCCTGGGGAACTCTTTGGCTTACTATTCCGGTGTGTCTTTGTAACTTTGTAATCTTCTGCCCTTCTTAGTATTGAGTTTCAGAAGGTAGGAGAGGCCTCGTGGTTATTCCTGAGGCACCCTGCCCTATGCCTTCTCTGTATAGTTCTGTATACATAAGAAGGGCCTAGAAAGATGTGGCCCTTGCAGAATGCAAGACTTTTGTGCCTACCTGCCTCATGCTACCCTAACTAGGAGACAAAAATGTGTTTACCCATGGCAGAACCACCCCCATCTGCTGGTTGCCCTAGGTTGCCCCCTCCTCAGTGGCTTAAAGCAACAAGACTTTCTTTCTTAGGCAGTTCACAGAGCAGAAGCCAATGATCAAGGATCAGGAGGACTGGCTGCTTCCTGATGTTCTCTGGGCGATTTATTTTCTAACCTCCTAGTACAGGAAGCCCCAGACATCCTTAGCTTCCTTGGCCTTTGTAGAAGCCCCACTGCACCCTCTACCTTTAAGATCTCCTCTGCATGTCTTTATGATTCAAATCACCCCTGTCTTTCTCTTGTAAGGATTCTTGTCATTGAATATAGAGCTACCTTAAATCCAGCATGACATCATTTAGATTCTTAACCTCATTATGCCTGCAAAGATTAAACGATGCCTGTTTCACAGGTCCCAGGCTTAGCACGGGGGCTTATTTGAGGGTTAAGAACACCATTTGACTCACCACACTGACAGCCTCTCGAAAATGTTTGTGCCGCTTCACCAAGCCTGCAGGCAGGGTGCTGACTGCATTCCTGCTCCTAAGCCCTTACAGAGATTCATCTTGTGTCCCCTTTGACAACTAGCCCATGCTATAAGTCTTTCTTTAGTTATTTCTCGCCGTGCCAACTAGCGTAGGTTAACAAGTAATCGTGTGACAGTTTCTCTGGGCTCTGGCATCATTACACACTTGGGAAGAAATATGGAACACCTAGTTGTTATCATGACCATTCAGTAGGAGTTCTTGTGATCACCCCCTTGGATGCTGTGTTGTTATACATCCTAAGATCTGTTTAATGAGGGCCACTAAGAAGGCTCAGCCAGTAAAGAGTAAAAGTGCCTGCCACTGAGTCTGACAACCTGAATTCCGACACACACACACACACACACACACACACACACACACACGGCTAGAGAGATGCCACTAGTTAAGAGAATTTGACCCAGGTCCAATTCTCAGCACTCAATTGACATCTAATAATCACCTATAACTCCAATTCCAGGGGATCTGGTGCCTTTTTCTGGCCTCCACAAGTACCAGTCATGCATGTGGGGCGGGCATGCACACACACACACACACACGGGGAGAGAGAGAGAGGGAGAGAGAGAGAGAGAGAAGCAAAGAATTGTATACATAAAAATAAAACTTAAAAAATATACAGGTATCTAAGGAATGCTGAGAACAGAAATAATCTTCCCTTGGGATAAGCCTTTTATTTGGTTATTCAGTATTAGTTGGTAAGCCTTGAAATTGCAAACACACAAGTAGCATTAAAGAACTGGGCAAGTTGTGTTCATATATTTATGTATATACATGTGTTATATATTATTTATATATGTATATATTAATACAAAATGAGAGTAAGAGTTTGAGGGAAAGGACATGGGAGGGGTTGGAGGAAGCAAAGTGGAAAGGGAAATGATGAAATTATAATTTGATTTAAAAAACAAAAAACATCTACTTAATGAATATGGCCTTTGCCTGCCTGAGTCTTGTGCCATGGGAAGGCATTAGCATCGTTTCCTAGGGTCTAACACACGAAGCTTGCTGGGGCAGTGATGGTCTTCAGGTGTGGTACTGGGAAAACAAGTGAGGAATTCCAACTGCGTGTGTGATCATGAGGGAGAAGCTTCTGGGTAAGTGTGCAGGCTAAACAACGTGACCCACCCAAGGAGAAAAAGCCAAAAAGGAGTGACTTTTAAGGTTTATTCATTCTGACCTGGATCTTTCTTCAGTCCACTCACAGCTATAGGCTCTGACACTGACTATAATCACACTGGGGATTTCTCATGTCTGCATAAGCCCCTTTTCTGGTGGTGTTGTTTTGTTTTGTGGGGGTGGAAGTGTCTGACTCCGACTATGAGGAGTTGTACACTTGCAGTCTTGGGGGCTGGAATAAGAATGGAAAGGGCGCTTCCCGGCACTAGCAGATCCTTGAGAGAAGAAGTATAAGAAGGGAGCTGAGATAGAGGGCTGAATTCTAATAGTGTACAGCTCTTCCTAGTTTTAACTCTTTTTTTTACATATATGTGTGTGTGTGTATATATGTGTGTGTATATATATGTACACATATATATGTGTGTGTATATATGTGTGTGTGTATATGTGTGTGTGTGTGTGTGTGTTCGCGCGCGTGCGTACACATATGTGTGCATGCTTGTGTGGGCACAAATGAAGGTCAGAGCTTGATGCCAGAATATCTTCTTCAATTGTCTCTCCACCTTATGTTTTGAGACAGGGTCTCACTGGCTGTGGCACGCACTGTTGAGGCTAGATTGACAGGCCATGGGTCCTTGCCGTTTGCCTGCCTTCACCCTCAGCACTGTGACTACAGACACATGTCAGCTTGCTTGGCTTTTCCTGCTGGGCACCGGGACTGGGGGACCCATGCTCCTGAAGCAGACAGTTTATTCCCTGAGCCATCTCCCTTGGTCCTCCTTTGTCTCTGATAAATTTGCCAATGTGTTCAATCGCCCCGAATATTTGGCACACCCTTCCCTTGGGAGAGGCTCTCTTCATGCCAGGTCTGCCTCCTGTGTGAATGCCTCCTGACACCTTTTTCCCACTGGCGATCTGGAGGTCTGCTTGTTTGGCTCTCTGGATATAGTCTGCATGTATAAACATATCTGTTAGGTTATTTGATTGGTACTTTTAGTATCTCATCAATTTCTCTTCTTTCAATGGGGTCTGTCTTGATTTTCCTGGGCCTGAGATAGGTGCAGGGGCTGCCATGGTGTTTTTACATACCCATGCAGCCTCTAGTAGATAATCAGTAGTCATGGGAAGCTTTTAAATTTAAGCTAATTAAAATTAAACAGAGGCTTGGTGTGTAACTCAGTTGGTAGAACCCTTGCCTAGCATTTACAAAGCCCTGGGTTTGTCCTTAGTGGTATGTAGTTGTAATTCCAGCAATCAGAAATTGGAAGCAGGAGAATCAAGACTGTCTTTGGCTGCACAGTAAACTGGAGACCAGCTTGAGAGACTCAAGGATCTGTCTAAAAAAAATAGAGTCGAGCTATGGTGGAGCACACCTTTAATCCTAGCACTCAGGAGGCAGAGGCAGGCAGATCTCTGTGAGTTCAAGGCCAGCCTGGTTTAGAACTGACTCCACCCCCCAAAAAGGAGTAAAAATAAATAAGTAAATAAATAAATACAAGTAAAATTTAGAGTCAGGAGTGTGATTCAGTAGTAGGCTGTTTACTTAGTTTGTACAAAGCCCTGGTTTCCATCCCTAATTCTGAAAAAAAATAAATGGATTAGTTAACTTAGAGTTTGAAGTTCATTTAATCAGTTGTTCGAGGAGGGCCTGAGCTCTACTCCCTGGGCCTACATAAAAAGCTTTCCATGGCTGTGCACACTTATAACCCCAGTGCTGGAGAGGTGGAGACAGATAAGTTGCTAGTGCTCCTTGGCCACCCAGCCTAACCTTATTGATGAGCCCCAGGCAAGTGTCTCAAAAAATCAAGGGGACAGACATACCTGAGGAATAATGCAGAAGTTGACCTCAAGCACCCACAGATACTTACATGTCTGAATATGCTCCACTCCCTCACACACACACACACACACACACACACACACACACACACACACACGCAAAAGGAAGGGAGCTGGACAAAGGAAGGAAAAGATGAAAGTTATCCCCCTGCTGACCTGAGCTTTAGGAAAGCTTGTTTTTCAGGTCATCCTTGGTGTCTTAGTTAGGATTTCTATTGCTATGAGAAGACATTGTGACCATGGCAACTCTTGTAAAGGAAAACATCTAATTGGGTGACTTCCATTTCAGAGGTTTAGTCCGTTATCACCATGGTATGACATGGCTGCGTGCAGGCAGACAAGGTGCTGAAGGAATTGGAGAGTTCTGTATCTTGAGTCACAGGCAACAGGAAGTGAACTGTGACTTCGCTGAGAGTAGCTTGAGCATAGGAGACCTCATAGCCTGCCCCTACAGTGACACACTTCCTACAATAAGGCCATACCTCCTAATAGTGCCATTATCTATGAGCTTATGGGGGCCAATTACTTTCAAAGTACCACACTTGGTGTCTCAGTTTCTTCCTTGTTGCTGTGATAAAGTAAAGTAAAATAAAATAAAATATAGCAACACAGAGGAGAAGGAGTTTAATTGATTCCCAGTTCCAGGATACAGTCTATCACCGTCTGGAACTTTAGGCAGCTAGTCACATTGCATCCACAATCAGGAGCACAGAGTGGCAGCTCATGCACACTGGCTACTGCTCAGGTGGCTCTCGTCCCTTCATTGAGTTCAGGGACCAGCATGAAATGGTGCTGCCCACATTCAGGGTGAGTTTTCCCACTTCAAGTAACCCAGCTAAGGAAATCCCTCACAAGCATGCCCATAGACCAGCCTGCTGTAGACAATCCCTCACTGAGACTGTTCCCACGTGTAAGCTAACAGCTGAAGCTAACCATCACGCTTGTGAACGTCAGTTCCAGGCTGTCTTTTCAGTTCCCCAGAACCAAGCCCTTGGAATAGGGCGTCCTCCGTGACATCAGCGCTTTTCGAACTTCACTCTGTGGAAATGTCGTTAAGATACACGTTCTGGACCAGCAATGTAAGATGATCAGAAGGTAAAGGTGCTTGTCCCTGAACCTTCTGACCTTCTGGCCGGAGTTCAGTTGCTGGGACCCACATGGATGAAGGAGATAACTGACTCAATCAAGTTATCCTCTGGACTCCACATGGATGCTGTGATATATTCTCTCTCTGTCTCTGTCTCTGTCTCTCTCTTTCTCTCTCTCTTCATAAATATAATAGATAAATGTGGAGGGAAAGAAGAGATAAGCTTCTATTCAGTAGGTCTGAGACCCAGCGTTTTGTTGAGCTGCTATTTCTCTGCCCCAAGACCACACCAGCAGGTCCTGGATGTCTGAGAATGGGATTGGTGTGGGTTTGGGCTGGGATAGGCAGTCTTGCTCTTAGAGGCCACAGGGGCTTTGTAACTACGATGGAGACTCAAGTGTTGGCCAATGTGCAGCTGGTGCCGGGAGGTAGAGAGCGGCAGGACTGGGGTACGGTCCACTTCTTTTCCAGAGTGCAAAGTTCCGGTCCATTAATTTTAACGTAATGCAAATCGGTTTATGGAAGTGCTGACATGCTGCTCTCTAAAAAAAAAGAAAAAAGAAAACCATGGTAGCATGGTAATTAAATCTCCATCTCTATTTTATTCTAGCACATTTCAAGTGACTCCTTGCCCAGTGGTGTGATAGAGCTCCAGCCCTATAATTATAGAAACAGTAAATTTTAAGGGGGGGGGGGTGTGATGCCAAAAAACAAGGTGGGGCACATTAACTTAAGCTTCATTATTTTAAGCAAAATCCAGTTTTCGCCTTGATTCTGACCACAAGAATGTAGTCACTAAAAATACCCCGAAGTCCTGTTTTCCAGCAGATGAAACAAGGGGCTGTTGGTGTCTGTCTGTCTGTCTGCTTCTTTTTGATTCCTTTGCTTTGAAGTGCATGTTGTTGATGGGGAGCCAGCCACCCTAGAAACCCACAGTCATTCCTTTATGGAATAGGATTAAGCTGGGAGTCCAAAGCTCTGAGTTCTGGAACTGGGACTGCCAGGGACTGCCTGGCTGATTTCCCTTCTGGATCTTTGGCATGTTGAGAGCCCAGTGTTAGAATTTCTAAAATGGACATAAGTTGGCGTGTTTGGTTTTGAGACGGAGTTAGCCTCCAGCTTGCTGTGTAGATGAGGGTCTCCTAGAACTTCTGATCCTCATGCCCCTACCCCCACAGTGCTGAAATTTTGGCTGTGCCTCTACTCCTAGTTCATGAGGTCCTGGGCATGAGACCTAAAGCAGTATACCTTCCGGGCAAGCACTCTGTCCGCTGTGCCATATTCTTGTCCGTAGAGTGGAAACACTGAGCTGTTCTTTCTCTCCCTTCATTCCTCAAGACAACCAACTCCAGAGTCTACCTAATATACCCTTGAACACAACCTCCAAAGCTGGATTTCTTTAATTTCTAAGAAATTTAGCTAGACAGAACAGCCAGCAAGCCTGAGGTATCCTTGGAAGTTTAGAAACAAGGCACAGAAGAGAATGAGGGAAGGAAGGAGGGGAGGGAAAATCCAGAGCTAGTGACAATGGTGTGCTACTCCCAAATACTGCGGTAGGGGACTTCACATAAATGCATTGTTGTAGGCAAGGTGCATGGCCAGGTTTCTATACTTATGCATTAAACCTGTTGGTAATTCTTTTAAGAAACCCATAGTGGGGGGTGCTGGTTTTATTATGGCCTTTAAGATGATGTGATGTGTGAGGCCACTCACGCCCCCGTGTTCAAAGAGCACCATCCAACAAGCCTGTCGACACATTGTGCTTGAAACAGCTTTGCTTTGAATGCTAGCTGGGGTACCAGTGACCTCTGTTTGGAAAATACTTTCCAGGGCCAGCTGTGCTCTGGGAGGATCAGTGGGTTGCTGTGGAAATGCCCTGGGGAGTAGGAACAGTCCATTCATACTGTCAGCAAGCAGCCTTGCACCCCAGTTCAGCACCGCATGGTAAAGCCATCACAGGCTGTGAAGGCTGCAGGGTTCTAGGGAGCATCTGGCTCCGCCTGGCTGGTGTGGAATAGAAAGCATCCCCTCTGCTAGTAAGAAACGAGGCCACCTGATGCCAGTGCTGAGTTGAGCTGTCTGCATTCCCAACCATAGCGCACTGTTTTATGACCTTGTTCCAAACAAAAAGAAAAGGAGAAAAGAGAAGGAGTGTAGAAAAGAAAGAAGAAAGAGAGGAAGAAGTGGAAGTGAAGAGGAAGTGGGGGAGGAGGAGGCTGTGGTGGCGAAGTCCTTTCTTTAGGGAAAGCATCTATAAATGAAACACACATGTGTGACAAGCCCCCATAAAGTGTGTTGCTTCTGTGGACTGGCTTTGTCCTCTCAATACCAATTTTTCTGTCTGCTTATGGGTTTCATGTGACTTTCAATCTTGCTGCTTCTGTCAGCCACTTGCTCTAATTTCCTCTCTGGATACAAAAGTAAGGAAGCCTTTTTCTTTTTCTTTTTTTTCCCATTTCTGCACGTGCACATGTGTGTCGGTCTGTGTGTGTGTGTGTGTGTGCACATGCTCACATCTGTGGGTCCACACGTATGTGGCCCAAGGTTGGAATTACAGACAGGCCAACAATGCCTACTCCCATTTACAAGGTTTCTGGGAACCCAAACTTAACCCCTTACACTTGTAGGGCAAATACTGTGGTCACCAAGACGTCTCCCCACACTAAGGAAGCCTTTGATAATCTTCCAATGCTGTTGAAATCGTCCTCACACGTGGGCCTTGCTGTCACCTTCCGTGTGAACCTGTAGAGTGTTGTCCACAGCTGCTCCCAGGGCCTAAGGGAGACTTGCTCTAGGGGCTGGAGATGGGGAGATGACAGTCACCTGCCATTTCCTGGGACAGAGATTGTTTTCTCCACAGCCGGGTTGACCTGAAAACAGCATCGCCGACCTCCTGGCGCATCTCTTCGCGTTTGTCTCCCCACTCCCTTTCAGGGCCATGGGAATTCAGAACTCAGTCGCCAAATGCTGCTACCTTGTTTATTCTGATCTCCATTAAGGAAACTCATTTCTTTCTGGCATCCGACTTTCCGCCCACAGCTTGCAAGCCCTGGTTCTTCGGTTACACTTCTCAACACATTCGTCCAGCTTCCCAATAAAAGCCCCTTTGAAGAATCATGACAACTCTATTCTCCTCACGTCATTCTTGGTTTCCACGGGATGCCTAGCAGGGAAGCTGGAGAAGAGGTTTCCACACGCATTTATGCTTGGCAGCATTGCGCTCTGAACAGGGTTGATGCTTTCTTGTCTGCTCATCTGTTTAGCATCCTTTTCCAACCAGAAGCAAGTTGAATGTCCATTTGGAAAGGCTGAAGCCTCCAGGCCTGCCTGGTGTCCCTGATTCCGTTACATGAGCTTCTCAGCCAGGTTGAGGTTTGATGGTTGGTCTGCGAGGTCAGGTCCTGGCTGGAAACACATGGCCTGAGTTTGTCCCAGCTCCTGCTGCTTGCCAGCCATTCCCTCTGACAAAGGAGACCTGTTTCTTTTCCTTAGCAACGTGTTTATATGGAGGTGAATTACAGAATGTTTCTCGCAGTTACAGCTCCAAAGCTGGGTAGCAACATTACTTTGTATACTGGATCCTTTACAGACGGGATTGAAGGGTGCTGGTCTTCAGAAGCCAGGAAACTTGGTACATAGAGAAACTTGCTAAGCCTTCCAGACACCCTGGGATTTGCTGGTATAGTTGAGTTGGTTTCCAAGAATGTTTATTGAGATCCTATGTGGTCTGTTAGGGATACATGTGTCCTCCTCTTAAGAGCTCAGAGATGCCGGAGGAACAGAACTGAACACAATATCCTATGTGTGGTGATTGAGGCTTACCCATCGTACTCTGGTGAGTCTTGGTGAATAGTGATAGATTCCAACCCAAACTGCTGGGTGAAGTAAAGCTTAGCAGTTACTCTATGTATGTATGTATGTATGTATGTGTGCCACATGTGTGCCCGGTGCCCTGGAGGCCAAAGAGGGCATCAGACCCCCTGGAACTGGAGTTATAAGCAGTTGTGAGCTTGGGTGCTGGGAGGGTCTTAATGGAACTTTCCATCTGGATGCACGGTGGAAAGACAGTCTAAGAGAAGGTAGCAGTGTGATAGCTCAGGAGGCCCGTGACTCTAAAGATGCTGCATCTGCGAGGCTGATCTAGAGATTGGGTAGATGAGGCTAAGGGAGGGTCTAAACTGCCTTCCGAGGGCCTTGCAGGTGTTCCTACGTATTAATTCATCAGTCCCTCATATCTCACAGCCCTTTGCTTCATTTCATAATCACTGTGTCCCACTGAGCCTCTTATTTAGTGTGAGTGCATGTGCATGTGTGCTTGCCTGCTCACACATGTGTGTATGTAATATACATGCATGCAGGTGCACAGGGGTGTCTGTGTATGACAGAGGAAAACTTCCAGTTGACTTTAGCATTCACGTTGTTGAGGCAGAGTCTCTCTTGTTAATCCTGCTGATGCACCGTGTGCCCCAGGCTAGCTGTCCCCTGAGCTTCTGGCCGATTTTCCCACCTCCTTTCCCACCTGTTTTGTCAGAGGAGTGTTGGGATAGCAGCTGTAAGCAGCCACGTTTGGGCTCCAGGGGCAGCCCAAACTCAGGAGTTCAGTCTTTCGTGGCAAACGCTTTTACCCACCATGCCATCTTCTCACACACAACCAGGCTCTTCTTGTGCAGTGTGTAAAGCAGAAGCGGTGTGGCTGCCCCGGAGGTTCTTCTGTGTTCATCCTGGGATGATCTTACCTGAGCAGAGGGAGAAGAGGAAATCAAATTGCTATGCTGCTGCAATATCTACAATTGGCTTCAGCTGAGTTGCAACTGATCATTAATGAACTATGGTAATAAAAGCTTATTGTAAGATTTTACTTTCTTTCAAAGACAAGTTCTTATGTAGTCTTAAACTAGGTATGTAACCAAGAATATAACCGCTAGAGTTCCTGATCCTCCTCGCTTTACCTCTCAGGTGCTTGCTGGGGTTGTTGACGTGTGCCACCATGCCCACTTTATACTGTGCTGGGGATAAGACATGAGTCCTCAGGCAGGCCAAGCAAGCACTCCACCCAGTGACTTATATTCCCCACCCCTCAATGTCCAATTTTAATTAGCACTTTTGTTTTTCAGTGCTATAGATCGTGCATAAGACTTTGGGCATGGTTGGCCAAGTACTTACCCACTTAGCCAAATTCCCAGTCCTTTATGGACACATTTTACCTGCTCGTAAAACAGTTCATAATATGGTGTTTTCTTCTTGCCTACTGGAGCAGGTCAGAGCAGATGAGAAAGAACACCCACACCTCAGCTTTCTTTAAAGTAGTTCAAAGGTATTTATAGCTGGAGAGCTGAAGTCAGAGGCCACTCAAAAGGAGCGCTGATGAACTTCTAGGGAATGGAGGACAAACTCTAAATCGTACATAGAATGCTTCTGTTTTAGCATGCTGACACATATTGAGAGTGTAGGAAGAAGGCCTATGCTTTCCTACCGGTTTCAAGGCCTGAGGAACAGGGCCACTGGTTTATATGTTGTCCATAGAGTGTCAGAGCCCCACTACTTCTTCGGTGCCTGCCATGAAAGTTGCATCTTCTTTGCATAGGAGAACTGGGCTTGAGGAGAAATGAAACTGAATTCTAATGCTGTCTCTGCCATTTGCTGCTTGGGTGATCTTTTCCCTGTAGTTTCCCCCAAGAAAGTAATATAGGCACATGTGGAAGGGCCTGTCACCTATGAGTAGAACAGAAGAAACCCCAAGGTGTTGAGGAGAAAAGAAACCGAGGCTAGAAGTATCCAAGGAAAAATCTGAAAACAGATGAAGGAAACTGACTCCAAGGAACCCAAGGGAACCCGAGGGACACCCGAGGGAGAGGGTCCAGGACGAAGGGAGGAGGTTACCAAGAAGGGAGTTGGCAGAGAGGCTTTGGACTAAGTTAGTTGAATAAAGATGGAGAGTCAGCATGGGTTTGTCATTCAGACCCCCAAGTCCTAGCTCTCCAAGTGATGACTCAGAAAGTATTTGATGAATTAAGCACTCTACAGAAGTTAACTGGGTACCCCTTAGGTACTGGGCAAAGTCACTGGTGGTGTGGAGCTTGTTTTGTGGGTCTTACCGCTAGCTGCTTGGACTCTAGCTCCACCCCTTCCTCCCTGTGGTCAGTTGCTCAGAATGAACCGACTGAACAACGTGTACTGTGTGGTCATGAGCTGCTGCATGACCTATTCAGGTTTAAAGAAAGAGAGTTCTCATTACCTTTACATGCCTTCAGTGCCAAATAAATCCTACATCGCTGCGCTGGCAAGATCAGAGCTGTGTCTGGTGGCTGATAAATCTGTCTTATTTATACATATGACTCTGGTTGTTTCTATGGTGCTTTTAGTGATGTCTCCCAATTAAACTCTCCCAGTCCTGATGCTGATTCTTGCTTTGTTGTTGGTTGAACCTGCATTGATCTCGTTGCCTCAGCCTCCTGGGTGGTGGGATTCTGGGCATGAGCCATCACACCAACCTTGGATTCCTTGTGTCTGATGTTGCCTGTGCTCCTCTTTGGATCAGAGGTAAATCTGTGGAACCTGAAAATACCATTTGCTGAATGCCAACCATGAGCCAGGCCCTGGGTTAGATTCTTTTAGATCCATGACCTTCTTGAGGTCAAAGCCTTCTTTCTGGAGGCTTCCTTGCATGGCAGATTAAGCCACACTCCAAGTAAAGGTTCTTCTGGAACAAACTCTTGTGATAAAGGCTGATCTCTCAGGCCTACTGCCGAAGGGGAGTGTTAATCCCAGCCTCCTTGCTCTGAGCTCATGAGGTACTTTCCTTTGCTTGACATTGGCTTCCAAACCTGATAACTTCCTAAGAAAGATAGGCTTCCCCTGGCTTCTTTGAACTTTGCCCTTCTTCTACAGGCATGTGTGCATGTGCATCTGTTGAGTGTGCACGTGTATTCATAAGCAAAGCTCTCACTGAATGCCTCTCAGTTTACTAGATCTCCCTTTCCACACAGAAGCTTTCCTTATTTATTGTCTCAAAAAAATGGTCCTTGGGGCAGAGTGGTTGCTCAATGAAAAATTGATTTTTTTTTAAAGTTCAGAAAAACAGCAAGATGGGGAGGAAGGAAAAGATGGGCTGGGAAGAACTCTAGGGGAATGACAACCTGTCTCATGTCAAGCCTGTTGGAGAAGAGGCCATGACTCTCCGTTCCTCAGAGCCCATGGAGCTCATAGCATTGTCTCTTTTCTGGGTGGTTTCATTGCCCCCTGGACAGCTTCAGTCCTGCTGAGGTTGGATGAACTCTGTCACAGCTTCCCAGCATGAGGAGTCTGGAACTGCCCCTCCCTTAATCCCTTCCCCTAACCCCAGCTTTCTAGACTTGCACAGTTCCTTCCCAGGGCAGGCTTCTTCCCAGAACAGCAGTAGCACTGAACACCATGAGGGTGCCAAGGGACACAGAGGAGGGATTGCAGACAGGTCCGAAGAGAGGGTCTGCACACCTCAACAGTGTAGATGATATTGTCCTGTGAGTTTAGGATTAGCGTGTCATTGCTGCACTGTGGGGCATGGTAGCCACTCTTAACATGCTCTGTGTGTGCTATCTAAGGACAATGAGTTCCTGAAATGTCAGTGAAGGCCTTTTTTCAGCCAGTAGGTGGGACAACAAGTCTTCTCTACTCTTTCCGCTACTCCCCCTAGCTGGGCTCTCAGCTCACCGTCTCTGGGTTTGAAGGCCCAGCATGGGCAGGCAGCCTACTTACTTTACTATAGGCCATTTGCCACAGGGACTGTGAGTACATCACTGATGTGTTAGAGTCTCCGACTCAGGCACCTCCTTCCATCTGGGGTGTCATAGGCATGATCTTCCCAGAGCGTGTGTTTCGTGACACCACCCCTGGCTGGGTGGGAGCCGACAGGCTTGCTCTTTCATATTGACCGGCGGAACTCCCCAAATGCTGGCTTTCTCCGGAGGGCGCGTAGGTTGCAGCAGCCAAGAGCCATGGGGGTGGCTGCCAAGTTTAGGGAAAGTATTCAAGGCATTGGGGAGCCAGAGTGGAGCCCCACACCCTTGCCTCTGCTCCCCCTTGCTTTCCAGCCTGCAGTTTCAATAAAGGCGGGGGCTGGATTAAGTGTCTTGGCAGGCTCCAGCAACCTTTCTGGCAGAGAAAGGGGACTGCACATCAGGATCACATTCCAGATGTGGGGATGGAGATTTGGGAAGGATAAAGGAAAGAGAGTGAGAAAATTAAATGTGGCAAGAAATGGATTTTCCCTCTCTGCCGTCTGAAAATAATTGAGTTAGGTTATTTTGTAAAATAATCTGTTTTGAGGCCCGTTCCCCAACACACTACCAACTGCCTTATTGACTTGAAAAGTGAGAAATAATTCATGTTGGCCCTGGGCTGTGATTACTACCAAATACTTCCATCTTGGATGAGGTTCCAAGAGGTGGCTTTGGGGTCTGTAGACGGTGGGTTCGGCTCACTGTGGAAATAAGAGCTGGAGGCTTGTGCTCTTTTGGGGATAGGACGACTCGGTGCCCTTTCTCAGACTTGCCCTGCCTGGACACTCCCTTTTCTACAAATAATGCCCATCACACTATCTTCCCAGCCTCCTCTGTTCTGGGTTTTTAGAGACTTAGTCAATTCCCTCAATTTCCATGGAGCAGCCCCCACCCTCCTGTTCTCCCTGTTGTCACCCCCCACTTCCCTCCCCCCACCACTATGCACAGATGATGCTGTCGCCTTCCTCCTCTCCTTCCCATCTGCGCCTTCAATTCTGTCCTTGGCCCATGTTCTTGGGGGTTAACAGAGTGTTCCCATGATGGGCTTGCCCTTTCAGTGAGACAATTTTCCTATGCATCCAGGGAATATTCAGTAATTGTTACTCACTGCGCTTTAGGTCGGGAGTATGCTAAGACAGGTCTTGGCACCTTCTAGCCAACAGAAATCCCTAACATTAGAGGGTTGGGGAGCTGGCTAAGTTGGGAAAGTGCAATCATGAGGACCTAGATATGATCCCCAGCACCCATGTCAAAAGGCATGGCAGGCACTTGTGCCGGAGAAACAGAGACTGGTGGATTGCTGGCTCCCTGACCAGCAAGGCTTGCTTAATAGGTGAGCTCCAAGCTGGACAAAAAACTAAATAGTGTGTTTGGGAAGGAGAGCTGGCTCCAGAGTTAGGAGCACTGCTCTTCGAGAGGGCCATAATTCAGTTCCCAGCACTGACTAGGCTGACTCGCAACCACCTCTAACCAGCTTCTGGGAACCTAGTTTTCCCTTTTGGTCTCCCTGGGCATCCTTACTCTGTGTACCAGCTCCACCCCCACCCCCATAAGTAAAAAAATAAGGTGAGTGGCACCTGAGGAAAGACACCTGAGGTTGACCTCTGCCCTCCAGGTACACGTGTGTCATCCCTCTTGGTGCCATGGCCACTGCTGCTGAAGCAGACAGTGTGGCATGAGCACAGCAGCCGAGAGCGGCTGGAAAGCAGCGGAAAGGAAAGGGGCTGACTGTCAGAGTGGATCTCCAGTCTGACCATCTCCTCGGTCTGTTAACAGGCGCCCAGAACACTGGTCCATAAGGAGGTCCAGTAATGAGAGGAAGAGCCACAGAATTGTCCCTAGATAAATGACCAGAGTATTGAGTTGGAGAATATACTTACTCTTTTGTAGTGTTTGAATTTGGAACCATATCAATCTCATATTTTTAGAAAAAAAATTAGAATCAACAAACCATTAAGACAGGGCATCAGATCTGAGAGTAATGATTCTTGTATCCATTCACTTTATTAGGCTCAATCTAATTTATTATCTCACCACTCCTTCCTGTTTCTCCCCTTCCTGTCTCTCCCCCCCAAAAGAAACCCAAGGTTCCTAGTGTGTGTGTGTGTGTGTGTGTGTGTGTGTGTGTGTGTTTGGAAATGCGTATGTAAATGAGCATGTATGTGAATGTGAATTTGTGGTCCCTGAGGAAATGGGCCTGTGAATAGAATGGGACAGAATAAAGTAGAGCAGAAACAGAATACAATAGATGGGAAAGAAAGAAAGAGAAAAAGAATAACTGGAGTGATCCAGGCTGATTGGCAGCAGTGGGAAACGCTGGGTGCTATTTTAGAAAAAGGATAAAAACCATAGCTCAGTTTCAAAATAAATGAACATGTCTGAGGTTTAATTTAACTAGTGAGGGACCCTGTGTGGTGTCAGAGCTGGTCCTGAGAGCACAAACGAGCCAGGAGGAATGCTGAAGGAATTTGCTGCCTGGGTAAAGCTGGCTCCCTGGGGAGCAGAGCCTCTCACAGCAGCCTCTCTACTGACGAATTCATTTGCATCACTATCAGTTTCTGCAGTTTATAGAGTTGTAAAGTAGCTTAGTTAAAAACGAGGAGAGGCACAGACCTATAAAAGCTGACGATCCAGAAAGGGCTTTTAAAGCAATGCCTTGTTATTCCCTGGGAAATATACTCAGAATCCCCCCCCCCATCTCTTTTTGAAGCTTTCTACAAATAAACCTTCCAGATAGAGTATTCAATGCTTTCATGTTCTCCTAGACTACATAAGATGTGGCGTCTAGGCAGAAGGATTTGGGGCTGTTTGATTAAAATGATGTGATGCGCAGCTTTAGCGGGTTCCACATATGTGCAGGCCAGAGGTCAACGCCAAGTTCCTCAAGTTCCTCTTGCTTGCTATCTAATGAGACAGGGTCCCTCTCACTCTGTAGCCTTGGCTGTCCTGGAGCTTGCTATGTGCAGATCTTACTCCCGAGTGCCGTGATTAAAGGCATACACACAGCCTTTACCTTCTTTTCTGTGGTGTGATAACATTCTGACCAAAAGCATCTTGGGAGTGAAAAGAATGGATTTGGCATACGCTACTAGGTTATAGTCCATCATTGAGGAAGGTCAGGACAGGAGCTCAGGCAGGAACTTGAAGGCAGAAACGGTGGAGGGAGGCTGCTTGCTGGCTGTTCACAGACCCACGCTTATCTAGTTTCTTTTATACAGTCTTAGGGAATGATGTCATCTTTAGTGGGTTGAACCCTCCTGTATCTGTTAACACCGATACGATCCCCCATGGACAGTCTCATAGACATATCTGGTCTGGGCAACCCTCAATTGAGATGCTGTTCTCAGGTGGCCTGGGCTGTATTAAGTGGACAGGTAAAGCAAAGTAGGGCATCCAGTGATCCCCCATGGTGATGGATCACACATGCTCCGTGACACTCCGGTGCTTCACACGGTTTCTGGGGGCTCAAATTCAGGTGCTCACAGCAGCACAGCAAATGCTTTGCTGACTGCCTCATCTCCCCAGCCCTGTGGAGTTTCTTGAGCCTACAGAAAGCTCAAAGTGAAAGAATAAGAGGAGGTTCATTTGCCAGGAGTCATGTCGGTGGTGAGGACAAGTTTTGACCTTGGAACTTGGAGAGAGTGGACATTTCTGTCAGGTGAGAGGGACAGAGGTGTGAGGTGTCACCATCAGTAGCTGGACAAGTTCCCTTAACCTTGTAAGGATCTTAACTCAAGCAAGATCTTCAGCTCTGATGAAGGAAAGGACTTCGGGATGAGCCAGCATGACCCTGCCCGGAAGAGGAGATGTAGGGGTCCTTTCTACAGGCCTTACACTCATCCTCATTTCTGTTCACGACCAGAGTGGAGGAAAGCCTTCCCATGCTAGTGCCATTGAGAGATGGGTATGCCTGGAAGTCTGCTTCTAATGAGCTAGAGCTGGGATGAACCGAGACTGTAGAGGTAACGGTGCATTAAAATCTTATCAGGGAAACCAAGTCCAAGAACCTATCAGAAACACCAGACCAAGGGAAAGATGTAACTCCCTCGCCTGGACCCCATTATGGACACCTAACACAGAGATGGCATGGACCCACACCAGCCTGTCAACTCATACCTGGCATGTGCCTCTCCGACCAAGATTCCTTTCCTCGACTCTGTCCTGCGCTACTGATGAAGCCTACTCAACAGCCTGTCTGTTTACCTGGTGACCCTTCTGAACCTGGACCTGACTGGCTGCTTCCTGCTCCAGCCTTTTTCTAGCTTCACTCTCAAACCAGCAGCTTCACGGCAGCCTCCGCCAGCACTGGTTCTTTACCAGATCAGTGCAGATTCTCTCTCAGCCGACTTCAGAGCTCTGCTCCTCAGAGGTCAGCCTTCTTGGGGCTCAGCCCTCTTGAACACTGCTCCAGCCTCTTTAGCTTCTATTCATTCTGTAACACACACACACACACACACACACACACACACACGCACACACACACGCGCGCGCACACACGCACACACACGCACACACGCACACACACGGGGAAGGGGGAGGGGGTATATTACTGTGTGATATGAGAGTTAACAATGAGTAATGAAGACCAGAGTAAAAGACCCAGTGACGGGGGCGCACACCTTTAATTCCAGCACTTGAGAGGCAGAGGCAGGCGGATCTCTCTGAGTTCAAGGCCAGTCTAGTCTACAGAGTGAGTTCAGGACAGCCAGAGCTGTTACACAGAGAAGGAACCCTGTCTTGAAAAGCAACAAGAACAGCAAAAGAGATTGGAATAAGAGAACTTGCAATTGCTTCCGCTGGGCTACCAGCTAGGCAAATTATATGACAAACGGCTGTCGTTGAAACGGCTTGTCTCAGTTACTTTTCTATGACTGTCATCAGACACTGTGACCAGAAACAAATTGAGAAGGGAAAGGCTTATTTCTGCTTATCGTTGTAGACTATCATGAAGGGAAATCAAGGCGGGAACTCAAGGAAAGGACTAGAACAAAGGCCATGGAGGAAGTTGCTCACTAACTTGCTTCTCATACCTTGCTTGGCTCATATTTTATACTACCTGCCTGGAGCTCACTGCCCCAGCAGGTAGCTGGGCCCCCTCTATCACTTAGCAATTAAGAAAATGCCCCCATAGACTTGCGTAAGGCAATCTGATGAAGGTATTTTCTCAGTTGAGGTTCCTCTTCCCAGAACACTGTAGGTTGTGTCCACCTAACAAAAAAACCAACCCTGACTCTAATCAACTTTGTGTATGTATTGTTACTCAATGAATTCTGCCATTGTGTGTGACATAAATATGTTCATCTATGTTTCTGGCACAGTGCACTTACGTGTTAAGTTCTGGGACCCTTCCTAAACACCACTGAGGACACACACTATTTCTCTGACGTTTTTCTTACTGGTTGGTCCACTCTGAACCTCTCTGCTGGAATGCTTACTTTCTCATGGAATCTTCTTAGGTGTTTTAGACGGACCCAGACAGACGCTTTCTACATCATGTCTTCTGCCCAGTGCACAGGGCGCGTAGCTCTTGCTTTGACCGCGCCCAAGACAACAACGCCTGCTTTTCCCCTCCTTCTTCAAGACCATCTGGTCTTTTTGATTTCCCAGAGAATTAGACCTAGCACTCACTGGCCCATTAACTGTAGGGAAACTCGACTAAGCCCCCTAGTGGTTTTCCCTAGCTCTTCTGTGCACAGCTCTCCTACCCCCCACAGTGAGTTGGGGATTCGAGAGGGGTGGTGAGCTTTGGTTCATTGCTTTCGCAATTCATGCCTCTTCAGAATGCGCTCCTCCACGAATGGCGTTATTTTGGCGCGCACTCCACAGGCATGGTCTTCCATACCCTTGTCATACCTTACCACAGTCGCTCAACAGTCATTCTGTGCCAAGCCTTCCTTTATCTTTGTGACAATCTTCTTTTAGGGACAAGAAAAATTAAGAGATTAAAGGATTGACCTAAGAATCCTCAGATAGTTAGGGTTGAGGTTGGGAACAATCTCTAAGTAGTGCCTGGTTCTAGTCTTGATGGTCTCTTTAATCAAAATGTTATTTTTAAAAATGCCTGTAACTTACAAGCGATGAATTAAGACACATTTTTTTATTTTTAATGTCTAATGCCTAAGTTCTTGTGTTTTATGAGAAATGATGTGTAAGCCGGTCCTCACTTTCAGAATGCCGTGAGTTCCGGGCTGTGGCCTAACTAGCACGTGCAGATTTGGTAACTGAGCATTTCAAAAGACTGTGTTTGCTTTCTTCTTGGCTGCGTGTAAAGTTGAGGCTCTCTTTGAACTTGGACTTTCACGACTTCTCCTTCAGAAGGATCACACATGGTATTTTACAGCCACGTATGACCCCAACTAGCAAATTATCCCTGAAGAACATTGGCATACTGAAACTTCATTTTAAAAAATTATCTACTGGAAACTGGAGAAATGGATCACTTGTTAGGAACACTTGTTCTCTTGGAGAGAACCCAGGTTCGAGTCCCAGCACCCACACGGTGCCTCACAGCCATCTGTAACTCCAGCGTTATGGGATGTAAATGTTTACTTCCGGCTTTCACAGATACCAGGCATATACATAGTATACATATATGTGCTGATAAGACACTCATCATATCCAGGAAAGTAAATTTTAAAAAACGTAACACATAAATAAAATGTTTATCTTATGTGTGTATGTGAGTGTTGAGGCGTCATCCCCTGTCTCTCTCTTCCTGTTCCTGTATGCTCTCTCCACGAACCTGGGACTCCTGTTCTCTCAATTACCCTGGAAGCCAGCAAGCCCCAGTTGTCGCCTGTCCCTGCCCCCTCAGTGCTGGGGTCACAGGCAGGTCCAGGATGCTCAGCTTGTTATATGAGACACATATTGTAGGTGCTAGCATCAGAATCCTGGTCCTCGCCATGAGCAGCAAGTCCTTTTAACCACTGAACCATCTCTTCATCCCCTCAATTTCATCTTTAAAAAGTGTGGGTGTATATAGCCATATGTGCATATGGATGCTGTGTGTGTGTGTGTGTGTGCGCGCGCGCATGCACAGGTGTGACCCTGGAGACCAGAAGTCAACCTCAATTATTATTCCTCATGAGCTGATTTTCTTGCTTTCTGAGACAGAATCTCTAACTAAAACTTAGGGCTCAGTGATTACCTTAGGCTGGCTGGCTAGTGACCCCAGGGACTCCCTGTCTCTGCTGGAATTATAATGCACACATGACCCCTGGCTTTCCAGTGGGCATTATGGATCACACACATGCCCCCATGCTAGCACAGCAGGCTTTTACCAATGGAGCTCTCTCTCAGCCCTCTGGTGACATTTTCCTTCTGCACTCCTTCGGAAGGGCAGGGGCTCTTCCTCCTGCTTCCGAAACAGCTTTGCATGGTGAATCAGGGCACTTGAGTTCTTAGCCCAGTACCGCCAAGGACTGACCCCTAGGCAAATTGCTTTTCTGTGAATAGCAGATGTTCTAGGCAGATGTTCTCAAAGTCCATTCTCTCTGCAAAAAATCTGTGACTGTGTGGTGGGTCTCTGCCTTTTCATTCTGAGGGTCACAGTCAGGTCACGGAAGAGGGCGTCGCCACTGAAAGTGAGGTTAGTTTGGAGAAAGCCTTATGCACATACACGTGTTGGACCCTGGCCCCTGGGAATTAAAAGGCACGATCTCCAGGCAGTTGTAAAGACACTGGGATGACCCTTCCTTGGGATGTTTTATGAACACTGGGAGGAATTCAGTTCCAAGCTAGGCCAGAGGGTGGGTTGGAATATGCAGAATGTTGCCTTGTGTTTCGTCCTGTGGAACAGCTGTGCTTGGGCTGCCTGCGGCATGGCCTCCCGCCGGGTGATGCAACCACATGTTTCTGCACTTGGCGCTTCTCCCCTGATGCCCTGGACTGTGAAGTGATTGAGCTGTTCAATGAGGGATGTAGTAGGGAGTGAGATTTTCCTTGCAGAGCAGCAGCTCTTCATGGTTCTCACTTTCCTAGTCAGGCAGTCCTATCTGCAAGGAAGACCAAATGGGAAAGAGGCCAGGAGGGCGGGTGAGTGTCTGGTATTTACTACCCCTCCCAAAGTCAGACAGGAGCTCACTGCATTCTGTGTGCTGATGGATGGACACAGTAATGAAGGGTAAATATTCATCTCGATTTGCAGGTCAGAATGTGCTTGCTAGGCTTGGGCAATAGCTCAGTTTGAGGGACCTGAGTTCATTTCCCAGAACTCACAGAGGAAAAAAACGGGCATGATAGTACACATTTGTAAGCCTGAGGAGGCAGAGACAGGTAGATCTCCAAGGTTCATTGACCAGACAGCCTAGTCCAACTCAGTGAGGTCTAGGGCAGTGAGAGGCTGGGTCTCGAAAACAACAGCAACAAAAACAAAATCAGACAAACAAAAAACACCACCAGGAAGATAGACATCACCTAAGAAACAACAGCGAAGCTTGTTCTCCTTATGCAAGCACACACAAGTACACTTGGAAATGACATGGACACATACACACCCACACATGCATGCACACACATGTGCATGTACACACACACAGGTACACACACAACAGGTTGGGGAGCAACAGAGAAAGACACAGATACACACACACACACACACACACACACACACAGAGCGATGGTTCTGGGGCAAAGGGTTATCTTCTATCCATTCAGCTGTTGGGAAATCTTTGATTACTTCAGCAGATCTCTGGGCATCCCTGCAACTTCCTGGGAGTTGGGCTAGATTGCAACAGAGCAATGCCCTGATACACAGTGAGTTCTAGGAGAGAGGTTTCTTGTAGGAATGAGGTCAACTTACTTACTTGAAATACAGACAGCAAAGGCAAATTCCTGATCCCTGTTTATAACCATGCAAAACAGTTCTCTAGCAAGCCATTAGTCAAGCGAGAAACTACTCACAGATGGTACCTTGGGCTGGGAGTTGGTGCAAAGGGTGGGATAGTACCTACAGATAGCCTGCTGGGCACCCGTGAACCCACAGTCTGAGGTCAGGTGTGCTCTAGGGGCTTCATGTTGAGTCATGCATCTTATGAGTCACAGGATACATCACAGGTTCAGAGAGGATCTCACCTAAACACATCTCTTCACCCTTCCCTCTCCCCTTTCCCTGCTCTAAAGCCAAAACAAGTCTGAACCTTTGCAAGTGTGTGCCCTCCATCAATGGATAAACATTACCTACTGGGGCCAGCAAGGTGGCTCAGTGGGTAGGGACTGGAGTCTGACCCCTGGAAGATGGAAAGACAGAACGAGAGAGCTGAGAGCTGACCCCACGGTTGTCCTCCCACCACCACATCTTCCTGCCTTCCTTTCTCTCGTGTGTGTCTTCAGGTCCCAGAAGCTGTGCCATTCTCTGGTTAGCCTCCTCGGACCTCCCCGGACTAGGTTCACTGCGTCTGACTCTGCTCTCCAGGCAGCCTGTACCTGCTGCGCTTCTCAGCTTTTCACACCGAATGGTGTCTGCCAGTTCTGGTGTTTGTGTCTCTCCTACCTTCAGCCCCACACTGTGACTCTTGCCTCTGTGACAGAGCCTTTGGCTGCCTGTGTCCCTCTCGGTGTGGTGCTCATTTTATGACACCACATGTGAACAGTGTGGATGATGGCGTATGGGATTAGAGAGAGAGGTCCTGGTAAACCTAGGAGGAAGGGTTCCTTCTGGCCTTGAGAACTAAGTTAACGAGGGAGAGATGATGTAGTTACTTAGAGTACTAGTTATCAAAACGTGGCCCTGGCCCAGCTGCAGGTCCCTAGGATTGTGTTAAAGAAGCACATTCAGACCCCACCCCACACTTACTAAATCTGAGACTCAGAAGGGAACCTGGCAGCAGAGGTTTAAGTCCTCTGGGTGGCTGAGGTGTGCACAGAAGTTTGAGAACTGTTGACCTAGCTTCTGGCAAGGACAGAGACACACCTCCACGCAGTCATCCAGAGCAACCTCAGGACTTTCCTTTGGGGGAATACCTGCATTGGCATGGCAAAGAAATAGAACCAGGGTAGTAGCCAGAAGGCAGGAGGCCACGGGAACGGAGAGGTACAGGAGAAAGAGAAGGGACTTGTGGAGGCTGTGCCATGCGACCATGACAGCAGCAGAGGGTTGTGGTTTCAGGGTGCGTATTTATTGCCAGGACTAACAGTGTCTTCAGGAAGAGCCTTTGCTGAGACAGTAGCAGGTCATCTGTGTCTGAGAACGGCACAGGATCCCACGTCATTCAGCATCCTTCAGTGTGTAGAAAATGCTAGAGACTGGACTCGGTCCTGTCCAGTCAGTCACTTTTCTGGTCCAGTATTTGCTTTCCCTTTAATGGAATAATCTTAAATATTAGCCATGATGAAAGCATACTTTGAAAAATGGATCTCTTATTGTGAGTCACTACTTAATAACCCCGATTCTCTCTTCCAGGGCTGAGAAGGAAACCTGTTTATTGAGATCAAAAGCTTCTGAAGGCTTCTGCTTCTGGTTTAGGCAGCTGCGGTCTGAGGAAGGGATGATCACTTAATTTTTCTCACTGCTTTCATTCCATTTTGGCTGATGTTTGTGGAGGCTGAGAGATGGTGGTGTTGGTCCTCAGAGAAGTCGGGGATGCAGTCCCCGCTGTCCTGTGCTTCATGGCTGTTGCTATTTCATTGTCAGGTGTCCTCCAGTCTAGCTTGGCTGTCTACCAGCCATCCGTTCCTAAGAGCACAGTGCTCTTCCCCGCCTTTGACTACACCAGATTCATTGTCTAGAAGAGAAGGTGGCTGAAGCAGACTGGCTTTATGACACATGTGTGCCTTTCCCTCAAACCTTCACAGGTAGAATGAGATCTTCCCCGTCTCCTTGCTATAAACTTAAAAAGAAGGAGGCCTAGGAAGCCATCCAAATTCATGCTGTGACATTAACATGGGGACTAGTGATTTACCAGTGGGTTTATGCATCGGTTTATTTTTAAGAAGTGAATGGGGCCTGTGAGACAGCTCAGCATGTGAAGGCACCTGTCACCAAAGCTGGGTGAAATCTCTGGGACCCACATGGTGGCAGGAGAGAACCACTCCTAAAAGTTGTCCTCTGACCCCCTCATACATGGCTTAGTACACACACACACACACACACACACACACACACACACACACTAAAGAAGAGACTGTCATGGGGGGTGATGAAGAAGAGATGGATCGGCAGTTAAGAGCATGTATTGTTCTTGCAGAGGACCTGAGTTGAGTTTCCAACACTTGTGTTGGACTGCTCATGTTATGCCCAAATCTGCAAAGTCCTTGCAAAAGCCAACAAGGAGACCGAGTCCTGTATGTAAAAGCAAAGAGCCTTTATTTTAAGCAAGTTTGCAAACTCAGTCTCTCTGCATATTCAATGTATTGGAATAAACGGAGAGCCCTGAGCTCAATTAGAATAGGGTTTTATAGTAGTAAAAGTGGGGATGAGGGGTTTCTGAGGTTTTAGGACCTCTGATTGGCTGACATTTGTCTAGGGGTGTCCTGGTGTGTTCTGGCAGGCGGTCCTATCTATAGCAGTTGGAATGTCAGCATTTCCTTTGAATGGTCTGTTCTTGGGTGGAGGTCAGATAATCTCAGTTTGTGGTTCTTTCTGCTACCAAGTATTGCTTCAAGGTCAACTACTGAGACCCAGGCCTCTTGTTCGATTTATCCATGGCCGAGTTCTACTCTGGCAGGTGATAATGGTTAGAAGTAAAGAACTTCCTTTGGGTGATCTGCCCATACTTGGATTGTCAAGGCTGGCTCCCACACTCACAACCATCTGTAATTCTACTTCTAGGAGATCTAGTGCCCACTTCTGTACTATATAGGCATTTACACTAACATGTGCATATGTATTCAAACACACACATAATTTAAAAATTAAAAAAGATACTTTTTAAAACCAAAAAAATGAAGAGAGAATGCCAGAATGGAATCTAAGCTGCCAAGGAAAGAAAAAAGTGGTGCTTGAAGAGCTAATGAAGAAGGAGAAAGAATGGAGGAAAAACCTGTACTGTCTGAGGGAGCAGGGTTCTCTGTCTCGCGGCACCGGACTTCCCTGAGCTGTGTGTTGGACATCTTTCTGTGTTTACAGTGAAAGCCTGGTTTTGGCTCGCAGATCTGAATGTTTCACTACAAAATAAGATGATCACGCATTGCTTTGAGCCTATAGTAGGATTATATCATGATGGGATTGCAAAAGAGCAAACCCACTCACCTCATGGCCTGAAGCAACAGAGGAAGAAGAAAGGAGTCCTGCAGTCCTGTCAGGGAACCTCACCCCACCCCAAACACTGAAGACCTCCCACCAGGCCCCACCTTGTAAACATTCTGCCGTCTGTCTCTCACTAGCACCACCCTGGGAAGCAAGCTGTTAACCTATGAAACTGGGAAGACCTCATTTCCACAACTGCAGCAGGCTGTTTCTGAGGGCCTCTGAGGTTGAAGAACACCAGCAAGCAAAGAAAGTCAGCCTTCAGAGGACAAGAACTCTGGCAGCATCAGCCACACCAGAACGGCACAGTCTGCCCTTGCCGCCTACATGTTTATGAGTCTTTTTACTTTGAGAATCAAAGATGAAATAGACCATCTCTGAATAGTTTGCCTGGACAAATAAAGACACTCGGGCTATGAAAAGCTAAGACCGCAGTTCAAAGGAATGCCAGCCCACTGAAGTGCAGAAACCTCTGACCCTCAGGCCGACAATCTCCCAACTCAGGAGGGCTTGCAGGGGTTGTCAGGACTGACCTAGGATGTCCTGTTGTCAAGGAAGACAAATGGCAAGGACCTGCCTGACCCCGGGCTCAGGCTGGGGCAGTCTTATAAGTTTCATAGGGGTAAATGTCCCCACTAGGGACCTCAAGAAAGGGAAGAGGGACAGACAGCTGCTTTCAGTCCAATGGTGATCAGTTTGAGAGAGAAAATAAAAGTGTATCTTTGCATAGATTTATGGGGGGGGGTAACTTTGGTCTGCACTTCCAGCAGGTGGAGATGTTCCCACGTGGAAGGGAACTGTTGACAGGCATGGCAGCCCCAGACACCCCCTCTTTAGAGCAGGGTCATTTGTTCCTTAGAAGAGGCAGAGAGAACTTCCTAAAATGTGGGCTTCCTTGCTTTAAATTAGTTAGAAGCTCCTTGGAGACTTTCAGGGCCTGGGTTTCTAACTAACTGGGGGGTTGCGGGGTAGCCTTGCTTTTGGAAGGATGAAAGCCTCAGCCTGCTGTCTCCTTGCTTGCGGTGGGTTTGGCCATCATCATTCCTGTGTGTGGAAAGTGCAGACAGCAGAACATTCTGGCCGCCTTCCCATCATACCTTTGCATTATTGTACAGAATGCTTTAGGAGTCAAGACAGCAAGGTTCGGGCTTTCCTTGTCTTCTTTCTTTTGGTGTTCTACTCTTCTGTCTGCAGGCCTTGAGTCAAGTTGTTTCCCCGAATCTGCCTATATTCTGTCTGGGGGCCTTTGAGGGCTGGGGCAGGGTGCTTTTACCTCTGGTTGGAAGAACTGAATAGCAGAGCACTGGGAGCCAGAAGCTAAGCTCAACTCATTAACATTTAAAACAACAACAGCAACAAGTCCGGCCAGACTGCTGAAGAAAGGGAATCTTGAGACTTTGTTGTCTCGGTGACCACAGGGTTAGGGAAACATTTCAGATCTTCTGTGCACACCCTGGTTTCAGGCTTTTTCTCTTGCTACAAATCAAATGGCCTCCACTGAGGGCTTCCCTGAGGATTAGCTGGAGGTGACAGGAAGGCTTTAAGTTTAAAGGGAATCATTTTTGGTTGTTTTTTTTTCTTTTTCCTTCCTTCCTTCCTTCCTTCCTTCCTTCCTTCCTTCCTTCCTTCCTTTCTTTCCTTGTGTTTTCTCCCCAAGTCTTTTCCTAATGACTAGATACAAAAGAGCGTGAATTTCATTTCAATAAGATTTTCAGATGTTGGAGACAGACTCAGATTTTAGGGCAAAAGTGAATTCCAGGAGGAGGTGTCTAGGTCTAGACATGTACTAGGCCACTTAGTATCTGCTCCACTTTCCCAAAGCATTATATCATTTGCACAAAGATCCCACTTTTCATGGTGAGCTCAATGCATATGATACAATTTAAAAAAAGAAATAGGGACTGGGGGGCTAGCGCAGTCAGTAAACATGAGGACCGAGTTCGAGTCCCAGAACCCACATTAATTTAAAAAAAAAAAAAAAGGAGCCAGGGTAGACTTGGTGGCTCATACTTACAGTCCCAGTGTTAGGAATATGGGGGGACAGGTGTATCTCTGGGGCTCACTGAACAGCCAGCCAGCCTGCCTAGTTAGTGAGCTCCAGGCCAATGAGAGACCTTGCCTGAAAAAGAAAAAAAATGGACAGCCCCTGAGGAATGATTTCTGAGGGTGTACTCTGTCTGCCTCTGCAGACATTTGCACACGCATACACACGGAAAGAAGTCTATCTGGTACCAGATGGTGATGGGGTGGGGTGCACTGGGTGGAGTTGGAAGGAGGCAATTAGTGGTGGAGGGCTGTGCTCGAAATATGTTTATAAATGTATACAGGTGTCAAAGAATAAATATAATATTTAAAAATAAACATATTGTGTTAATTATTAGTATATACAACAAGGATTTAGGGGTGACATGAGCATCAAGGATTCCCAAGTGTGTACCTCAGATTTCCCGATGAGCATGGTTTATTAGAAGCATCTCTCTTGCCAGCCGAGACCTCTCTTGCACATTCCTCGTGGTTCAATCAGAGGCCACCTCTCCTCAGGCCAGGAAACCTGTCGCTGCAGTCCGGCCGGGACTATGTGGACTTTCCTTTGATCTAGCTTCTTCCCTCCACATAGAGCTATTTAATCTGCCCAGGGAGAGGCAGACACATTTGTTTCTTGGCCATGGACAGTTAAGGGCTCTTTTGCTTTCCATGCACGCACAGAAGACAGATCAAAACAGCGCTCTGGATGTCTCACGTCCTCTATAAAGCCAAGAGACTTTACATGAACTCGTCTGCTTTGCTACTCATGGACCATCCCTTGGATTTGTCCAGTAAAGGCAATTAATTCAAGTTTCAACCACTCCAAGGGCTTCTTAGATTTCTGCAGGCGAGCTGCTGGATTCGCTCCCCTTACCTTCCTTGTGAGTCATTCATTTGGCCAGCAGAGCTGTAGAGAGCCACCGTGTGCATGCACAGTGTGACAGAGAGGACACTCAGGTGCAGCTATGATGTGCGGCTCAGGAAGGGCACACACAGCCCACTTCACACTCGCCTCATTGATTTTAGGTCCTTGACGTCACCTTGGTTTCCAAAGGCTGGCTGGTGTTTCCGTCTGCTAGAACACATTTCTTTCTGGCAGGTGTTTGGTTGTTCAGCTCCTTGTATTTGCCCAGCTTCAGATGGAGAGGGGCTAGATTAAGTACACAGACCCCTGTAGGGTAGAACGGTCTGTGTGGAGATCACCCTGAGCCATTAGGTCTGGCCACTGGTGGTGTTTTTTCCGTTTCATTGGGCTGCTCATTAGATACTTTGAAGTTATGTATGGAGAGGTATGGAGAAGTTTCAGAGCAGCGGTTCTCAGTCCGTGGTCGTGACCCCTTTGGGGTTGCACATCAGATGTCCTGTGCACATCCAATATCCCGTGTATCAAATATTTGCATTATGATTCTTAGCAGTAGTAAATCTACATTTATACAGTAACAATGAAACAACTGTATGGTTGGAGGTCACCACTACATGAGGAACTCTTAAATGGTTACAGCGTTAGGAAGGTTGAGAACCACTGTTTTAGAGGTTTGTGTGGACTCTGGTGTATTGGTTTCTTTTTTAATGTGATATGCTCACCATTTACTGTCTTTGCTCTTTTCCAGTGTGTAGTTCAATGCTGTTAAACCTGTTCACGCTGTGTGAGCAATCCCTGGAACTTTTATCTGGCAGAACTGGGATGTGTCCCATTAAACAGAAACTTCCTGGGGCTGGAGAGAGGCCTTCGTGAGTTCGAGCACTTGAGGTGCAGGATGGAGGGCTTGAGTCAGATCCCAGCAGCCATGGAAAGAATGCCACGCGTGTGTCTGTGATACTCGCGCTGGAGGGGAGGGAGACGGGGATCATGGAGCTGATTGGCTACCAGCTTAGCTCCAGGTTCAGTAAGAGACCTTGCCTAAAGAAAATATGGTTGAGCGTGATCAAGCAGGGCACAGGACTTTCTGCTCTTGCCTCTGCATATAGACACGCAGGTATATTCACCTATATGCACACACCCCTCCCACTCCCCCTCACTCCCCTCTACCCTCCAGCTCTATAAATCTCACTGCTCCAAGTGCCTCATAAGAGAAGTCATACAGGATTTGATGTTGTTTCACTCAAAACAATATCCTCAAGGTTCATTTATATTACATCATGTGTTCAAATTCTCTTTTTAAAACTGAATATTACTCTGCTGCATATTTTATGTTCATTTTGGTTATCCATTTGATTTTTGGATCCTTGGATATTTCCATGAGCATAGGTACACACATATTTCTTTAAGGCTCGGCTTTCAACTTTCGAGGGTTTTTAACTAGAAGTAGAATTGCTGGGCCATGCAGTAATTCTTTTCTAAAATGCTTTGATTAACAATTCTGTCATTTTCCGCAGAAGTACTGATTAACATTTCTACCAGCGGTGTGGTTTCTCCACATCCTTGCTGTCTTAGTTCCTTTTCTATAGCTGGGGAAAAAAAAACCACAGAAAACAACACTATGGCCAAGGCAACTTATAAAAGAAGACATTTAATTTGGAGTTCCAAAGGGTTAGAGTCCATGACCATCACGTCAGGGAGCATGGCAGCAGGCAGGCAGGCATGGCACTGGAGCAGTACCTGAGAGCTCACATCCAGCCTGCAAGCAGGAGGTAGAGAGAGAGCTGGCTAAAAATGGCAGCAGCTTTTAAACCTCCAAGGCCACCCTCAGTGACACACCTCCTCCAACAAGGCTACACCTCCTAATTCTTCCCAAACCGGTCCACTGACTGGGGACCAAGCATTAACATATCTGAGCCTGTGGAGGTCATTCTCATTCAAACCACACACTTGCCACCACATAAGTTAAGTTCTGTTCTGTTTTTGCTAACAGCCATCATGCTAGATGTGAGGTCTTATTTCCACTTTAAAAAAATAAACATTTCTAAGCCATCATCCCATTTCTGTGTAAACAGCATATCAGAAAATGTGACCAGTTGCCTTTGTTCATCTATTCTCAAAACAACAACAACAACAAACAGTATAAAGTCCAAATAGGATGGACCCAGTAGAATCCAAGCCAAAGGCTTAAGAGGGCTTGTATTTCCTGTTTGTTATCTAACTTGGTTGCAGCGGGTGGCTTAGTTTCTTTGACACAGCAAAGTCAGCCTAAGGGAGAACAGATTTCTTTTGGCTCACAATTCAGCGATGCGGTCCATTGTGCCACGTATTGTCTTGAAAGCAGCTGGTCACATCACACCCACAATCAGGAGGCAAAGCAAGATGAACGCTTGTGCTCAACTAACTTCCTCCTTAAAAAATACTATTCATCTGTTTATTATATGTGTGTCTGAGTAAATGTTGATGCAATATATATCTGAAGTACACACTAAGGCTAGATGGGGGCATCAAATCTTCTAGAACTGGAGGTACAGGTGTTCGTGAGCCACCCAACATGAGTGCTAAGAATTAAACTCACCCTCTGAAGAGCACCACGTGTTCTTGCCTTCTGAGTCATCTCTCCAGCCCAACATCCTCCATTTTATACAGTCTAAGACCCAAGCCCAGGGAATGGTACCATTCACTTTTCATGTGAACCTTTGTATCTCTATTAACTTAATAGATAGACTCCTTCACAGGCCTGCCCAGAGGCTAAAGAATCCCTCATAGGTGTGTCTGGGGGCTTCTCTCCTGTGTGCTTCCGTACCCCATCAGCTAGACAGTTAACTCTAAACATTGCACTGGGACTTTGCTTTTGATTAACTGGTCCCAAAGGTTTAATTGAAAGAAGAAACCCAGAATAGATTAGAGAGAGTTTGAAGATTAGGACTGTTGGAAGGCGTGTGAGCAGCATACATGAGCTAGCAGTGTTTGCCGGTCACTCCCCTGCAGAGTGGCTGGCCCCACTGTGCTATAGCTTCCTCTCAGCTCCAGGCTTCTCAGACTGTGGGGGGGTCTAGATATAAACTAGTGCTTGTCCATTAATATAGCAGATCCTCACCCCAGGAGGAATTTATTATACTAAGTTACCCAGTAATTTTTCTCAGATTCTGATCTATGTGATACAGTAGAAAGAATAGTTAATAATTGGTATCACTTTGTCAGAAATACCACATCTTTCCAGAGGGAGCTCACTCTCCTTCTCTGGTACCTCCAACTTTTAGGTAATTGTGGCAGGCTACCTCTGTCTAAAATAATGAAGAATATCAGGCTGTGGCTGCACAGTCAAGGTGAAGTGTGTAACTGAACCCAAGAAGAACATCATTGCGAAGGTTCCCTGGCTATGGCTCCACACCATATGCATGCACTTGCTGCTTGCTTGTGTGGGCATGTGTACACCTGTTGTGTGTGTGTGTGTGTGTGTGTGTGTGTGTGTGAGATTCCAGTCTCACACTCTGTTTATATTTTTCAGTAACACCGAGAATATGTTGGTGGGGACATTTGCTGAAGGAAAAGATTAGTGGTAGATAAATCCCATGAATTAGTTACCTTTCTGTTGCCATGATTAATACCATGACCAAGGCAGCCATAGAAGAAAGGTTTCTTTGGGTTTATGCTTCCAGAGGGAGAGTCTGTAATGGTGGACCAGGCATGGAAGCAGGCAGCCAGAGCAGGAAGGTGAGAGACCACATCTCTAACCACATGAAGCAGAGAGAAAGAGACTGGAAGTGAGACAAGGCTATAAACTCTCAAAGCCCACCCCGAGTGACATACTTCCTCCATCAAGACCATACCTCCTAACTCCAGCCCCCAGTAGTGACCAGGTAGGGACCAAGTGTTGAAATGCTTCAGTCCTTGGGGGACAGTTCTCTTTGAAACACCCCATTCTTCATTAAGGTTGTACTTGCCAGCTAGGCATGGTGGTACACACATGCAATCTTGTCACTCAGGAAGATGAAGTAGATAGAGACTGAGTTTGAGGCCAGATGGGGCTACACAGGGAGATCCTGTCTTGTGAAATAAATACAGGGGTGGCCAGTTGGTTCACTAGGCAAAGATGCTCATTGCCAAGTCTGATAGCCTGAGTTCAATCCCCAGATGACCTGAGTTCAATTCCCAGAGCCCATAGGCTAAAAAGGAAGAATTGATTCCTGCAAGTTGACCTTTGACCTCTGCACATGTGTATCAGTCCCCTCTGGCACCCAGACAAGCATAAATAAATACATACATACATACATAAATAAGTGTATTTTAAGACAAAATAAATGGGTTATTTCTGTCATTGGGTAACGGTTGAATTGCTGGAGGCAGTGGCCCTTCAGACCATAGCAGACTCTAGTGAGCAGGGATATTAAAATGATCTCTGTGCAGGTCCATTGACCAAATAAAACTTGGAGGTGGCTGTTTGCATGACCGTGAAGAGAAGGAAGTTGAGTCTTGAGCCCTTGAGCAGAATTCCCAAGGTTTGGCCACCAAGCAGCCGGAACCCTGAAGGATAGCCAAGACACCACGGAACTGACCTGTCTACTCTACTTCCGGACGTCTTTCAACTTGGCCACGCTTCCATGATAATTATCAAAGACAATGAAAAGAGCAGATTGCTCAGAAGGGTTTTGGCAATACCCTAACAATTTACTACCTTCCGGCCAATGAAGACCTCATAAAAGCAAAAAATCTGCTACCGGTTGCCACTTTGTGATCAGGACACATAGTTCCATGTATGTAAAACTCCCACAAGCAGGCAGGCAGGCAGGCAGGCATTCCACTACTTCCCTGGGCATCCGGCTTCAAGACAGAAAAAAGAAGTTTGTTTTTATCCAGTGTGTGTGCACACGAGTCTTTGAGATAAGCAGTACTCATTCTGACAGATAAGAAAGACAAAGTTCATAGCCAGAATTTGTCCACTGACACAAGCTCGCTTAGTGGCAGAACTTATATTTAGACCTAAGGAAAGGTCATGCAGAAATCGCTATACCCCACCACGCCCATATGCCGGTTTGTGTCTGAAGCCATTGGCTGATAGTGAATGTCTCCCTTAGCTCTTCTTCATCTTGTATTTTTGCATGTGTACTAACTGAGCTGTCTCCCCAGGCCCCTTTCTTCTTTCTTTCTTTGCCTCTTTTCTGTCATTCTCTTGTTGGTTGTTTGTTCTGGGTCTAAGCAGCACCTTCCATTCTATACTTCTTTGAAGACAATAGCAGTTTGAAGAGCCTCTTGGGCCCTCAAGGCCTTGGCTATGGAATCGGAGTGCTGGCAGCAGCCAGTTTTGCAAAGTGCCCACAGGTCTCAGCTTGGGAGGGAAGCTACACCTCTTTAACTCAGTGGCCACCATCCAAATTGTCCCACGGTCAAGAAGCGGGTTGCTTTTCATGCCTCTTCTGCATACAGCTTTTGTTTTTCCTCTTTGCCTGTACCCATCTTTTCTCCCCAAATACCACAAAATACTGTTTCAGCCTGAGGTTTCAATTAGGTTCTGGCATGATGTGTTCATGGCACGCTTTGTGTGAGCGTCCTTCCTGGGGCTTCCTTTGTGAGGGAGCCATGCTGCCTGCAGAATTTCCCTTCCATGCTGCCACAAGGGCACCTCCTTTCTCATTTATCCAAAGCCTTGTTTGTCTTTGGGGAGGGAGATGCTGGCCTGTGATTGTGGCTGGGGTGGATTGACATCTTTTAAAGAAAGCCAGGCTCACTAGGGGGATTATTTTCTCCCCAGCGTTCATCCTGTGAATGTGGAGCCTGCGTGTTAGGGGCTGCATTCATCTGATAGGAAGTGGTGAAGGGAGCAGCCCCGCTTTTTTTTTTTTAAGCCTCCTTTTGGTTGTGTAGATTTGGAGGGAACGTGTTCTGCCTGTAGAGAAGGCCTGAAAAACAAAACAGAACAAAACCAAAAAGAAAAAAAACACTGGGGTCCAAAGTGGTCAGTGTTTCCAACCCCACAGTAGAAAGGACTGTCTTTCACATTTGCCCTGTACAACCAAAGGGCTAAGCCAACAGAAGCAAGCCTTCGTTCCCAGGCTCCTGTAGAAGATTGTAGAAGACCGTTGTTGTAGGGCGAGCAAAGAGGGCCTTTGGGGCATCCTTTGTGTGTGCTCTGTGTTTGTGCATAAGCTGTCTGGCTTGCTGTGTGTTTTGTTGTGCAAGCTCCTAGACGTCTGGGATTGTGTCTATTCAGCCCCTCAGGATGGAGACATGTAAATGAGTTTGTTAATTCAACTGAGCAATGGATTAAGCTGGTTTTTTTACTTGTTTGTTTTGTTTTGTGTTTTTGAACTCAGTGCTGACTTGGGCACAACAGGGAGGCTTGACAGAAGCACCAGAGGTCTGTCTGTGACATTTGAACAGCCCCACACTCCTTTCTGAGCCTCTTCTGGCACAGAGGACAATGGTCAGACTAGCTGAGATTTGTTTATTTGTTTGTTCGTTTTAGACAAGGTCTCACTGTGCACACCAGTCTGGCCTTGAACTCTTCAGAGTCTGCCTGCCTCTGACTCCTTAGTGCTGGGGTTAAAACTGAGCACCACCACGCCCAATTTGAGTATTTTTTTAAATTAATTAAATGTGTGTACGATTGTGTGTGTCTACGTGTGAGTATGTGCGTCTGAGTGCATGTCTCTATGGAAGCGAAGATGTCGGTCCCTCTCGAGCTAGAGTTACAGGCAGTTGTGAACCGCTTGACCTGAGTGCTGAGAACTAAACTTTGGTCCTCTGTGAGAGAGCACGTGCTCTTAATTGCTGAGCCACTTCTCCAGCTCCTAGTTAAGTTCTTAAGGACTCTGCTTGCTCTGAGTCTGGGATGGTGACCAGTGAGATGGAGAAAAATCAAGCTGCTGAAAGGTAATATTTTTATAATTAAGAATACAATTCAAACTGGGGAGATGGGTGGGTCATTAAAGCACTTTTCTTCGCAAACCTGAGGACTGGGGTTTGGAGTTCACAGAACCCATGTATATACAAAGTAGGTGTGGCAGGCAGCCTGTCTGTAATTCCAGCCTCTGAAGGCAAGGGCAAAGGATCCACAGGACAAGCTAGCTAGTAAAACTAACTATATTAGGGAACTCTTGACACCCATGGTTTCTTCATATTGCTTTTGATGGCTTGGGCTTATTGCTAACAGACCCCAGAAGAGATCTATCTATGTATACTTCTGAGTGCGCATGTGTACACATAGGCACATGCAAACACACACTATATATATACATATGCACATACACACACTATATATGCATACACACATACACACTAAATATATATATACACACATATACACACAATTCATAAGCCTGTTAATCTATACTGTCCATACATACAATATGTATCGTACACACATATGTATGGATATGGATATGGATTTTACTAAGCTGATATCTGGAAGTGAGTGAGTCTATCCTACAGGCCTCACTTGAAATGCTACCATTTTCTCTGCCGAGGGTCTCTGACTAAAACGTTTTCATAGAACATTCTGTACCAGGGTTCACTTCCTTCTTAAAGCTTTTGACAGCCTTAGTCAAGCCTCCTCACAAGAACCCTCTGCCACATGGCCTTTCGGAGGGCGTGTGTCTGCCATATTTTCATACTTATTTTCTACTCAGATGGCCTTAAGTTTTCTCAAGCCATAAGAAATTCATTAGGAACTCCTGCTTCTGCTGAAGCTGTCAGGCTGCCTTCCTGACAGTGAGCCAAGCTGGCTTTCTACTGAGAGCACCCTTTCAGACTTTTAGTTTTTATTAAATAGAGAACATTTTAAGATGTAACACCCCACGTCACGCAGCTTGAAGAGTTTGAACAGCATGTTGTTGGGTTTATTTTTTTTTCCATAACGACATTTGTTTTTAGTCATTTTTTTTCTAGCATTGGATTTACTGTGACATGAGAGAGAAAAGACACACTTCAGAAACTTGGCTGACTTGGCCAAAGATGACTTAGCTGATCCCCATGAAACTACGTGTCCAGGAACGCACTACAAACAGGGAGCCACTGCTGTTTCCAGGTCTCTCTGGAAAAGTGTGCGGGAGGCAAGTGCTGGTACCCAGCATGGTGCATGACACACGTGCGTGACACACAGTAGTAACAGATAGACAACATGTGTACAAGTGCCACTGCTTACATGATACCGTGCCCTTACTGTCCTTGGCTTTGAAGACAGGAGCTTCCACTTAGAAGGATAACATGTGCTAGTAGGAAGGAATTAACATAAAATAACAATGAACACTGGGAGTGGGATTTCTGTATCCCCATCAGGTCTGGATTTGTATTTGCGGGGGGCCACAAACATGCATGCCATTGTATGCATGTGGCGGTCAGAAGCCAACCTGGGGTGTCAGTTCTAGCCTCCCACCAGGCTTGAGACGGGGTCTCTTTTGTAGTTGGCTGCTGTGTACTCCAGGGAAGCTGACCTGACCTTCTAGAAATGATTCTTGTTCTGTCTTCTGTCTCAACACAGAAGTAGCCCTGGGATTATGGGCGTGTGATATCATGCCCAGCTTTGTGTATGTTCTGAGGACTCAAACTTAGGGCCTCATGCATGGGTGGCCAGTGCTTTGCCCATTGAGCCCCAGCCTCCCACTTTCTAATCATGTGACTTTTAAACAAATTTCACCTCTCATTCTGAGCTCTTTGTCTGTAAAGCAGGATGAGTTGGTAGGATAACAAAGTGGTCCACACACAGTGCCTCCCAAGCACACAGCATGATACAAGCTCCTTCACCCTGGGCATCCTTAGGATCGACTCACCAAATCTCTGTGCATTCAAGTGTGGTGAGGTCATGGACCACAGTGACTCTAGGCGAGGCCTCTCGTTTTCCCGAGTTTTAGTTTCCATACTGTGCAGAATGAGAGGATTAGGACATAGCTGGATTCTTTCCAAGTGTGACAGTCCATATAGTAGGGAGACAGCAAGATCAGAGGGAGTGACTGAGGCAGAGCAAGCTTCCAGGAACTGGTGGCCAAGCCACATCTAGAAAGACAGATCGTGCTTGTTTTGGGCAGAGACTAGGATGCAGGGATGGCAGGCAGACAGAAGAAGCTGTGAAAAAGCCCCAGAAGTGGAGAGGGCACATGTGGCATTGAGGACAGGATGACAGTGGGAAGGTGGCTCCCCAGGAGTGAAGGAAGATGGACCTTGTAGAACTGGTTTATTGAGAAGGAAGACTTGGGGATCACACTGCTTGAACCAGATGAATGAGAGAAGGCAGGAGCATGTAGTGAGGGACTCTGGCTAGGAAGTCGTGTGTCCTTCTGACAGAGATTGGCAGGAGACGTGAATGGTCAAGGGAAGATCTAGAACATACGACTGGCACAACTGGTGTCAGCGCCAAGGCAGGAGGTAGAGGTCTCCAGAACGCCTATTGCCACTCACGGAAATGCAGTCCATCCTCAAGAAAATCAGATTGTGCCCTAGAAATGGGCATGGGTGATTGACAGTCCAGCAGAGGACTGCTTGACCTACAGATGAATGCAGGATTGAGTAGAGGCAGCCAGAATCCAGGGTGGAGGGGTCAAAGGTGACAGTTGGCTGTAGTGCTTGGCTTGGGTGTAGACCCACTCGCTTCTGCAGTTGTCCTGAAATGGATGGGGGAGTCGGGGAAAGAACAAACGTGCGACTTTTAGAAAGGAAACAGACCACTCCACGGGCTTAAGATCAGGGCAGGAAACAGGCTTTCTTTACCAGCTGCTCTGTAGGCACAGAAAATCCTCAGTTTCCCGGTGTACCCAGTGGACTGAGTGGTACTGAGTGGATGGGAGTGAGTATGTAACCTGGCATCTAGTAGATGATATGTTAGGCGCTAGTACATAATTATAAACCAAACAACAGCTAGGAGCTTTGTTTGTTTGTTTTGGAGCAGCCCGGAGCTTCTAGCATGGGGTAGTTCAGTTGGAATACTGTGCTATCAAGGGTTACTCTGCCGATGGCTACTGTGTGCTATGAGCGACCCACTCGGCTTGTTCAGACTTCAGTGTCTTCATTTTCTGTAGCTGGGTCAACTTAGAGTCTGGCATGTAGTAGATGCTCAGTGACGTGTAGGCATTAACATTGGTGGGTCTGCTGGGTGGTGGAGGCCTGTGCCTTTAATCCCAGCACTTGGGAGACAGAGGCAGGTGGGTCTCTGTGAGTTTGAAGCCAGCCTGGTCTACAGGAGCTAGTTCCAGGACAGCCAGGACTACACAGAGAAAACCATGCCTTGAAAAACAAAAATAAAACACAACAAAAGAAAAACCTAAAACAACAACAACAATAACAACAACAACAAAACGATAGGGATGAGAATGTAGCTCACCTGGGAGAATGCTTGCCAGGCTTGTGAGTCCCAGATTTGATCTCAGTAACACATAAAACCAGAAAACAAAATTTAGGAGGAGCACAAGTTCAAGGTCATGCTCAGCTGCATAGTGGTTCCTTAGTGAGGTTTCTAGTCCTGTGGCCGAAAACAGATCCGGGAGGAAAGTATTTATTCCAGCTTCCAGCTCTCAGGCCATAGGCCGTCATCTAAGGAAGTCAGAGCAGGAACTCAAGGCAGGAGCCTGGAGGCAGGAACTGGAGCAGAGGGCGTGGAAGAGTGCTGCTTATTGGCTTGCTCCTCTTGGTTTGCTCAGCCTGCTTTCTTACAGCACCCAGGACCACTATCCCAGCGGCAGCACTGACCACAGTGGTCATGGCCCTCCCACCTCAATCATGAATCAAGAAAATACTATCCCGAGACTTGCCTACAGGCCAATCTTAGGGAGACATTTCCTCAATTAAGATTCCTTCTTTCCCAGTATTTCTAGGTTTGTGTCCAATTGAAACAAACAAACAAACAAAAACAGCAAAGGTAAGTTCCAGGCCAGCCTGGGTTACGTGAGACTCTGTCTCAAAACAAATAAAACTGTAAAGGTGGGCATAGGTCAGTTAAATACACGTGTCAGAGAATCCCCCTTTGTCTGGTTCCTGTAAAGTATGGGTCTTCCCAGAAAGTTCAGCCCAGAACTTCCTCTTTGCGAGGCCTCTAGGTAAGTGCAGTACTGGCTGGTTTGCAAGTCCACAGCTGCAGCCTTTTGTCTAGGTTAACTCTGGCCATGCATTCCCAGAGTGTGAGCCAGCGGCCTGGGGGCCGGACTAGGCCCCTTCTTCCACCCAGATTCACCAGTGTTAGTCAAAGGGGCTGCTCTTTGGGTGATATCCTTTGGGTGATAATAGAGCAGCAGTATTGACTTGACATCCCCTGGGTCTTGTTGGAAACGCTGAATCTCGGCCTTAGGAGAGAGCTTTTGAATCAGAGTCCGGGGTCCAGTGGAGTGTGTTTTAACAAGATCTCCAGTTGGTTCTGGGGTGTGTGACATGGGAGTCACAAAACCAGCATTGGATGGACATGTATGTTTGACTGATCAGTGCTGCAGACAGGAGCTTAACATGACTGGAGCTTTATGGGCCAGCGATTTCTCAGGGTTTAAAAAATGATATTTTGCAGAGACTGAGGAAGTGGCTTAGGCAATAAGGCGAAGACCCAAGTTCCATCCCCAGAGCTCATATAGAAGCTGGCATAGTGGTCCATGCCTATTCTCCCAATGCCGGGCAGCAAAGACAGGCAGATCTCTAGACCCCACTGGCCTCATCCTGGCTGAATCAGTGAGCCTCAGGTTCCATAAGAGACCTTGTGGAGGCTGGAGAGATGACTCAGTGGTTAAGAGCACTGGTTGCTCTTCCAGAGGACCTGGGTTCAATTCCCAGCACCTACACAGTAGTTCACACCTGCCTGTAACTCCTATTCTGGGCAATCTGACACCTTCGCACCAATGCACAGAAAATAAAGTTAAATAAATTACTTTTTTTTTAACAAAAAGAGAGACTTATCTCAAAAAAATAAGGTGGAGGAGCTGGCAAAATGGCTTAGTGGGTAGAGTCCCTGACAGTGAAGTTTGAAGTTTGGTGACCTGAGTTTGATTGATCCCAGAAACCTACATCAGAAGACAATTGATTCCCACAAATCGTCCTCTGATCTACACCTCCCAACACACAGTGCACAAACACATGCACAAACACACACACACACACACACACACACACACACACACACGAATAAATATAATAAAAAATAAAGTGGAGAGATGTTAAGGAAGTTCCCGATGTCAATCTCTGGCCTCCATATGTACTTACACCCACATACATGTGTACCCTCAAGCAGAAGAGAGAGAGAGAGAGATAGGGAGGGAAGTTTTTGCTGATTGTCTCTAATCCTAAACCTATTTACTGTCAATGAAACAAGATTAACTGGGGCACCACACACAAATGACTAGAGCTTAGGACCTGTGCCCGGGATGGGAGGTTAGGATACTAGGCAGCTGATAAGTGGGATGCTTTTGCATTTAAGCTTCCATAGTGGAATGTTCTCCCAACTGCCTCTTCTGAACAGGAAAAGCTAAGACACAGACAGTCATGTCGCTCTGCTCGTCTGCCGTTTTCAGAAGAGTTTTACAATTCCAGAACTGAGTCGGGGCCCTTAGAAGAACTCTGCTCATCTGATTTTCCATAGCTTTGTCCTGGAAAATGCAGTCTTGATGGGGCGGGGTTAGGAGAACCATCATCCAGGCCAGAACTCAGAATATAAGGGCGGGCAGATCCTCTGTCATAAACAGGAATAGCACATGGGTCATGTTGCCACTGCTGCTTCTGGATTATTTACTGGGACCGATTCCAGAAACCCGTGTCCATAATTCTGGTCCAGGCAACCCTTTTTATCTTATATAAGCCCCTCAATCATTCCCGACCCACATCAACATGTGTCTAACTCATTTACTTTCTCGCATCAGCATGGGTGAGGTCAGCATCCTGCCAGGTCCAGATTTTATGGGCTGCATTTGCAATGCTTCTCCTGTTGAACAGGGCTATCGTATAGTTCTTTCCCTAAAATAGCACTGGAGCCTGAGAAATGAAGGCCCAGTGCTAAACTTGGCGTGAACTTGGCAAGTCTGAATGGATCTGACACCAAGCCCAGATGTTACCGGTTGGTTGTCCAAGAATAGACTTGAGCTCTTGTGTGCAGGGGCGCTCCTCCACACTTACCTGAAACTCTCTCCCCATGAGGAGCCCAAGGATGTGCAGTTGCAGGAGCGGCTTGAACCTCAACTCCTGTCATCTGCCCAGTGGCCCCTCTCTCACTAATTAAATGGGAAGCTCCCGGGAGTCTAAAGCCCCCATATCAGGCACATCAAGCTGTCCTAGAAAGAGTTGTTTTGCTTCCCCACTTGTGCAGAATTCCTCGAAAGACAGCAAAGAGCTGTGTATATTGCGTTCCTCTTGAAGAGAGACGAGAGGGACCTGCCACCCGTGGCCCCAGCAGAGAAGGAGTCTGTTTCTGAGACTGGGACTTAAGGTTATCTTTTACATTTGAAAGTTCATTTTTATTTCTAATTAAACCTGTGCATACCTTAGAGTAAATTAGTTCTGAACCTCTGACCCTTCTCCAATACTCACCATTTGTTTATTTATTTATTTATTTATAGTCTTACTATGAAGGCTGGCCTCAAACTCATGATCTTCCTGTCTCAGCCTCCTGAGTTTGCAAGTGTGTTGCCTGTGCACACCTGTCTGGGTGGTACTTCGTTCATCCCAGTCTTCAGTGTTCTCTGCTTCCTCTTGACTTAGATCTTTTGTCTCCCAGGTACCACTTCTGCACATTCTTGGGTTTAGTCCCTTATTGGGAGAGAATGCACTGGTGTGGGGACGTCCTTCTGCATATCTGTTGCTTTTCTTAGTTGATGAATAAAGCTGTTTTCACCAATGGCTTAGCAGAGTAAAGCTAGGCAGAAAATCCGAACAGCGATAGAGAGAGAGAGAGAGAGAGAGAGAGAGAGAGAGAGAGAGAAGGCAGAGTCAAGAAAATGCCGTGTAGCTGCCAATGGAGAAAAAGGTCTGAATATTACTGGCAAGCCACGAACCTCATGGTAAAATATAAACTAATAGAAATGGATTAATTAATAGTTAAAGCTAGCCAGTAAGAAGCTGAAGCCATTGGTAAAACCAATATATTAGCCTCTGAATGATTATTTCATAAGTGAAATAGTGAGCGGAGAGAAACTGGTCCAGGGGGACCAGCGGGACAGAGAAAACTCCCAGCCACAATGCACCTTCCAGTTAGAGTCCCTGAGAGGCAAACTGCGTTCGGAAATGCTTTGTTTTCCTTAGGGGTGGACTATGTGACTGGGTCTAGACTTCTAATTTTGGGGTTATTTTCTTCAAAAACTGTAATGTATGTTCAATTATCATCCAAATTTCAAGCTACTCTTGAGAACTCTGATTTGTCTTTTGTTGGTGTGCCTCTGCCATCTTGGAGGCTGTGGTTGTCTTTGTCCTAAGTGTCCTGAGATTTTGCAATGATATGCCCTAGTGTGAGGTTATTTCTGTCCAGGAAAGATGCTTCTCTCTGGGTCTCATGTGCCCTCAGAAGTCATGTGAAATAGGTCAAGAGTGCAAGGCCCTAGCACTCTAAAGCCAGGCCATTTCTCAAAGTTGTGTTTGCACTGTGCAGCTTTGCGGTAGGAGATGGGTCTCCTTGGGGATGAAGAATGGACTGTCTGTTGCACCCAGCAGAGGCAGTGGATCCCTTGAGCTCAATGTTCTCCAGTTGCATTGCACACCACTGTGTACCAGTATCCCATGAACCTCTCTACTCACTGCACGTGTGGGCCATGAAACCCAGAAAGACTGAACAAACCTGCTACTGGTCCATCCTTCGCACCCTTGATCCCTGACATGAGAGTCTTCTATATTCTCTTTGTACTCATTATAGCTAACTTACTGATTGTAACTGAGTAAAAATCAAATCCCACTTCTGACACCATTTCCCATGGATCTAGCGAAGTTTTCTTGAGCTGTTTATTTTGCTGATTGCCTGTAAATCGGGGAAGGTAACTGTTTCTGCACCGCCTGCATTTTAAAATTTACATCTTATAAACTCACCAATCGGTGGCTTTTGGTGCATTAAGATTATGTTTGTGTAATATCTCCATTATAGAAACTGCAGAGAATTCCCATCGTCTGAAGAAAAAGTCCATCCCTGTCAGCAGCACCCTCTTTCTAGCCCCCGGCAACCTCCAATCTACTTTGCCCCTGAAGAACATTTCATGTAAATGGGATTATACATCATGTGACTTTATATGACTGGCTTCATTCACTTAGCATATGTTTTCAAGATTTATCCATGCTACAGGATGTTTGAGTTCCGTCTTCCTTTGAACTGGGAAATGATGCTCCATTGAATAGAAATGGCATATTTTCCTTGTCACTGATCAGCTGGATGATATTTGGGTTGTTTCAGCTTTTAGTTTTGGTGAATAATGTTCCTGCTATAATCTGAATGTCCGCCCCCAAAATTCATATGTTAGAATCTAATATCCATTGTGACCACATCAAGAGATGAAACTTTTGAAAGTGCTGTTGTTTTGCTGAGGTGTGTCAGTGTAGTGGGGGACATGGTGTTCACACTGAAGTGTGTCAGTGTAGTGGGGGAGGTGGTGTTCACTCTGAGGTGTGTCAGTGTAGTGGGGGAGGTAGTGTTCACACTGAAGTGTGTCAGTGTAGTGGGGGACATAGTGTTCACTCTGAGGTGTGTCAGTGTAGTGGGGGAGGTGGTATTCACTCTGAGGTGTGTCAGGTCAGTGTAGTGGGGGAGGTGGTGTTCACACTGAGGTGTGTCAGTGTAGTGGGGGAGGTGGTATTCACTCTGAGGTGTGTCAGTGTAGTGGGGGAGGTGGTGGTCACACTGAGGTGTGTCAGTGTAGTGGGGGAGGTGGTGTTCACGCTGAGGTGTGTCAGTGTAGTGGGGGACATGGTGTTCACACTGAGGTGTGTCAGTGTAGTGGGGGAGGTGGTGTTCACACTGAGGTGTGTCAGTGTAATGGTGGGGGGAGGTGGTACCTTAAAGACTAATGTCTTTCTTGTGAGACAGGATTGGTTCTTGCAGGAACGGATTTGGTCTTTCAGAGAGGTTTGTTCTAGCTTTGTTCCTGTTGCTATGATAAAAGAACACTGGCAAAAAGCATCCCAGGGGAGGAAAGGGTTCACTGACTCCCAATTCCAGGTCACAGCCTGGCACAGAGGGATTTAAGCAGCTGGTCACATCCCAGTAGCAGTCAAGCGCAGAGAGAGAATACGTACGTGCTTGCTGTGGATTCGGCCAGCTCTCTAGAGCTCAGCCCATGGCACGGTGCTGCCCATATTTAGGGTGGGTCCTCCTACCTCCGTCATAATTGAGACAGACGCCACACAGGTGCCCACAGGTCTAACGAGTGCCTCGTTAAGAGTTTCCTCCCAGATGCTTCTCCTTGTGTCGACAGTGGGAACTGACCTGCTCGGGGTGTTCGAAGGCCTTGTGCTGTGGTGCACACTGCTTTCCCACTCAGGTCTATCCCGTTTTCCTTCATGGTTTTAGGGGTTCTCTGTAGTGTCTTCCTGATGGATTTACCCTTTGACCTGTGAGAGGTGACTAGTGACAGTTTCAGGTCCATTGTTGGGTGTTTTCTACTCTCAGCTCTTTTGGGGGACCCAGTATCCAGCTCCCAAATAAATTTCATGGAGCCTTATTGTTACTTACAAATGCCCCGCCTTAGCTTGGCTAATTTCTGGCCAACTTTTCTTAACTTATCCTGTCTACCTTTTTCCTCTGGGCTTTTACCTTTGTCTATTTCTGTGTATCTTTTCTTCCTTCTTATGCTATGTCCGGCTGTGTAGCTGGGTGACTGGCCCCTTCTTGTCTCACACCTTGATTTTTTTTTCTTCCTCTTATTCCCTCTGCCTGCCAGCCCCACCTGTCCTTTCTCTGCCCAGCTAGCTCTTTATCAGACAAATCAGGTGTTTTAGACAGGCAAATTAACCCAACTTCACAGAGTTAAACACATGTAACATAAAAGAATGCAACACATCTTTGCATCATTAAACAAAATGTTCCACAGCATAAACAAATGTGACGCATCTTAATATTCTACAACAATCCATTTTGTTCAGAATTAAGATAGCCATTAAGATAGTGACACTCCAAAGTCAAGTGTGGCGGTGCACACCTTTAATCCCAGTGCTTAGGAGGCAGAGGCACGTGGATCTCTGAGTTCGAGGCCAGCCTGGTCTTCAGAGTGAGTTCCAGGACAGCCAGGGCTATGCAGAGAAACCCTGTCTTAACACCCCCCCCCAAAAAAAAGATAGAAGATAGCCGCTCTAGATGTCTTTGCCAGCATCTGAACTGTGTTGTGTGCAGGTTGATTTCCAGAGCATGAGGCAACCGTCCTGGGAAGTGTAGCCGCCACTCATAATCCCCACTGCAGAGTGATGTTTGCAGGTCCCCACTGTCCCCTCTTTCCAAAGCGTCCCCTGGAGATTCTGAACTGCTAAGCTTCAGTTCCCAGTTAAGACCAGCTTTCCTGGGAACTTCTGTTTCCTGGATTTTGAAATGCAACTGTTAACTCTTTTCTGTTGTCTTTGTATTTTTGAGTTTGTATGTAATATACAGCCTATATTATGTGTCTGTATTTGGTGTGTGTGTGTGTGTGTGTGTAATACATAAGTGCACAGAGGCCAGAGGTTGATGCTGGATGTCTTACCCCTTCATTGTTTGTTTTTTGTTTTTGAGACAGGCTCTCTCACTGAACTGAGTGTCATGATTGGTTTGAATGCCTGGCGGGGAACTCCAGTGAGCCGGGAGTTTCCTTCTCAGCACTGGAGTTATAGACACCCAGGTTTTATGTGAATGCTGGGACCCAAGCTCAGGTTCTCATGCTTTTGTGGCAAGCATGTGATGAGCTAAGCATCTCCCCAGCTCTGGGTTTATTAGTTAAAAAACAAACAAACAAAAAATAGAAACAAAACTATTGTGCCAGTGGATCTTTCCAAGAAGACAGAGCTCAGTAAGTAATTTAAATTTTTCAGACGTATTCGTAGTCAGTTCTTCAGCTACTGGCTGCTCTTTCTAAGTAGTCTCGATCTTCTTATATGTTTGTGAGCATTTTTCTCCTGACCAGAGGACTTTTCTTTTTCTTTTAGCCTGGAATGCATTTTATTTTGATTTTTTTAATTTCAATTTACATTCTAGCCACAGTTCTCCCTCCCATCCCCCCTTCCACCCCTCTTGCCTCACCCCCAGCCCACCCCCCATCCACTCCTCCCATTGGGTAAGAGCCCTCATGGGGAGTCAACAAAGTCTGGCACATTAAGCTGGGATAGGACCAGGCCCAACCCCGCTACCTTAAGGTTGAACATGGCATCCCACCATAGGGAATAGGCTCCAACAAGCTAGCTCATGCACGCCCAGAGGACTTTTTAATACCAGGGATTCTGATTCCTGGTAATAACCTAACTGCAGCTAAAGAGAATGCTTGTATTTGGGGTATATTTTCTTGCAGTTTTTTCCTTTGTGGTGATGGGACGGAGCCAGGGCTTCCTTTGTGCCGGGCAGGTATTCTACTACTCAGCTCCCACCCCTCCTAGGATTATCTTTCATTTTAGCTGTGGGATCTGGACACCACGGGCTTAAGCAAGATTGCTCATCACTTTCCAGATGTGTCCCCAGACTGACAGTTCTTGAGAACAGTGGCTCCAAAACTTGGAGATGGGCGGGGCTTCACCCCCAGGGTTCCACCCTCTGGAGGTCTGGGAACCTCCTTGAAGAGTCTGCTTTTCAGCAAGTTACCAACTGATACTCGATGCTGAGGGACCACCACAGACAAACCCAGAACCACTCTTCTCATGGGTAAAGGGTCAAGGGCTCTCCATGGGAACCAGGGGAGCACTGGGAAGCAGAGCAGAACAGAAAGGGGGAGGAACGGGCAGGAGGGACGTGGGAAAGAAATGTGTGCCCATTGGCACTTAACCTGCAGCTGCTAGTTGGTGACTCCTTTTTTGATTCTTTCTTCTCCCCCCTGCACTATTAATCTGTGGCGAATCTGCTCGGAGAGAAAATGCCCAGTATCGGAACTGCGGTATTTTATTTTTAGTAGTGCTGGGATTGAGTGCTGGGATCTCCATCTGTTAAAAATGTATGTGCTCAGCCACTGAGCTTCACAGTCCTAGAGTTATACTTCTGTTCCAGAGAGAGAAATCGGAATGATATTGGCTTCTTGTTTCCCAGACTTCCTTCTGAGCCCTTCACCGATTTAAGATTGATACCTTGTTTTGAACTGGAAAGGCATTGCAGACAGTGTGGGGGCTTTAGTGTGCATAGATAGCTATGCAGGGAGCAGAGGAGCCTGGATGAAATCTGCCCAGAAGCTCTAGGATGTTCTCTAAGGCAACAGGACACGAGGTGGTAGTCTCAGGAAGTCACGTGAGCTCTAGGGTGCAGATCTGAGAAGAAGGGGTCACCATGTAAGCCGCAGGGGCAGAGGTCTAGCCCAGTGCCAGGTTGGAGCTGTAGGGAAATGAGTTCAGGCCTGAGGCCAACCCGCCAACTCCACTGTCTCATGTTTATTTCCCCCCCCCCCAACCACTGCACTTCTCTGTCTCAGTCGGAGTGACTGTTGCTGAGATGAAACACCATGGCCAAAGCAACCCGGGGCGGACAGGGCTTGTTCTGCTCACACTTCCACAGCACTGTTCAGAACTCACACAGGGCAGGAACCTGGAGGCAGGAGCTGATGCAGAAGCCATGGAGGATGCTGCTTACTGGCTTGCTTCCCATTATCTGCTCAGCCTCTCTCTCTCTCTCTCTCTCTCTCTCTCTCTCTCCCTCCCTCCCTCCCTTCCTTCCTTTCTCTCTCCTTTTTCTTCTTAAAGATTTATTGATTTTTCTAACCTCCTTTTCATTTATTCTTTGTGTCTTTCACATCATGTCTGCCAATCCCACCCATCCCCCTCTTCCAAATAGAATACAGTTTAGGAGGAAAAAAAGGGGAAGAAAAGGAAGAAGGGGAAAATCTCACTGTGGAAGTTGCAGTGTAACAGTGGGTCAAGCAGTAAACCCCTTTATCCATGCACTTTTGCATGCAGTCATTTATCGCAAAGAATCATAAGTCCAGTTCAAGACCTCTGGTTTCTTGTTTCTGCTGTACCGTCAATGCTGGGCCCTCACTGGGACTCTTGGTTTTCGAGACAGGGCTTCTCTGTGGCTTTGGAGCTTGTCCTGGAACTTGCTCTGTAAACCCTCCTGGCTTCAAACTCACAGAAATCCCCCTGCTTCTCTCACCCGAGTGCTGGGATTAAAGGCGTCTTCCTGGATATCCCTTTGCTGCCCTGTGTCATGAAGATCCTTTGGTCCTGGGTCCACAGGACTGACACTGGTCAACCTCTCCCTCCCCCGTGCTCCACCAGATCACAGATAGAGTGGATGTTGGGGTGGACCAACATATAACCCTGGTTCTGGGCCTGATTGCAGGGTTTGTCAGCCTGGGTTAGCTCTCCAGCATTGCCTTGGCTAGTTACACCCTGCGGCAATGAGCAAGGGGTGGGGCCAGTTCCCTGACTTTCCTATCCTCGGGGTCAGATCTCCCACACCTACACCTTCAGGGCCAGCGCTACTGTGTTCCCAGGCAAGGCGTGGGGTCACTCTCCCCAGTGCTGCAGCTGGTGAAGGGCAGGGACAGCTCTCCCACCTGCCTCAGGTGCTGATGGATGGGGGAAGGTGGAGGGCACCTCTCCAGCTCATGCCTTCACATATCAGAGCAGTAATGGGAACAGCTTTCCCATTTTCACAATTTCAGGACCGGCTCACCTACACCTCCAACAGAACTGGCTCTACTGTGCTGCCTAGGTTGACGGGTAGGGCCTTCTCTCCTGAGTGGTGCAGCTGGTTGGGGACAGGACCAGTTCTACTGCTCTGATGACCTCAGGGCCAGCCCTCCCACCTGCCTCAGGCATTGATGGTGAGGGTGGGAGTGTGTGGAGGGAGCAGCCTGGTTTCTTAAAGAATCCAGGACTACCAGCCCAGGAATGGCAACGCCAACCATGTGCTGGACCCTCTCCTAGCAATAACTAATTAAGAGAATGCCTTAGCCCCAGATCTTACGGAGGAATTTTTCCAATTGAGCTTCCCTTCTTTCAGGTAATTCTAGCTTGTGTCAAGTTGGCATAAAACCAGGCAGGACATTCTCCAAGTAGCAATAAAATTGTAGCTAGTGTGGCAGTGCACACCTTTAATCCCAGCACTCAGGAGGCAGAGACAGGCATATCTCTGTGAGTTCGAGGCCAGCCTGGTCTACAGAGTGAGTTCCAGGACAGCCGGGGCTACACAGAGAAGCCCTGTCTCAGATTTAAAAAAAAGTTGCAGTGTACCTAGACAGTCCTGGCTAGCTCTTCACAGAGTGAGGACCCTGAAGAAAGGAATAAATCGGAAAAGTCATGAGGCTGAGAGATGGCTCAGTGGTTATGGTGCATGCTGCTCTTGCAGAGGACCGGCGTTTGCTCCAGCACATGTGAGGTGACTCACAACTGCTGTAGCTCCAGCTCCAAGGGATCTGACATCCTCTTTGACCACGGTGGTCACTGCACTCAGGTGTAGTGTCCGCGGGAGGAGCCTTGTTTAGGCTTGCATTCCCTTGCTTCCACCCACCTACCTGCCCTCCCCCCAGTTTTTCTGTGTTGGATCCAGAACCCAGTGCCTCACACCTGCCAGCTGTCCCCTCAACCCCTAGATTTATTAAAACAATAAAAATGATTTGGTTTTGGGGAAATTCCCAAAGACATGTCCATCTTGGTGTTCAGTATTCTGTGAAGTTAGTTTTCCAAGATCACCCAAGCAGGAAAGCAATCTCTGGGCTTGTAAGCTACATCCTAATGCTCACAAAGGATTCGACTTTCTCTGAACCCTGTGGTCCCAGAGCCTCTGTCCTTTCCTGTTAGCAGGATCTAGTGGCTGTGGAACAGAAGGAAGTTCATTGCTGTGACAGGCAGGCAGCCACTCTAGGGAAAATATGATGTATTGTGTTGTATAGGAAAAAAGCCAGTATTACCAAATCTGTTAGTCTGGGTTTTTGACAGAGGCATGACCCTGAACCTGCTGTCTGTGACTAAGCATGGAATTTATATTGTTTTCAAAAAACAGTTTGAAAAATCAGTGTTTGGCTTGGCTGTTTCTTTTAGATATGAAATATATTTTTTTTCTTTTGGGAACAGCAAGACTGTTTCTCATTATGCAATTAGCACACACTGAGCATCTGCTGTGTACCAGGTCCTGTGTAAGGTGACAAAGGTACAAAGAGTCTGAGGTAGGGAATGCTGTTGGCAGGTGACAGATGAGAAGACAAGAAAGCGTGGTTGTAGTAAAAAGGAGCGGCGGCCCACTTCCCGCTGCCCGGCTCCAAGCTAATTTACACCCGAAATAATTACACAGAAACTGTATTCATTTAAACACTGCCTGGCCCATTATATCTAGCCTCTTCTTGGCTAACTCTCACATCTTAATTAACCCATTTCTAATAATCTGTTTATCACCACGTGACTGTGGCTTACCAGGGTGAGTCTAACCTATGTCCATCTCAGAGAGGAGAGCCATGGTATCTACCCGACTCAGCTTTCTTTCTCCCATCATTCTGTTCTGTCTACTCCACCCACCTAAGGGCTGGCCTATCAAAAGGCCAAGGCAGCTTCTTTATTTAACCAATGAAAGTAACACATAGACAGAAGACCCTCCTATACCATGTGGATTAGTTACTTTCCTTGTTGCTGCCTCGAAAATATGTGATAAAACCAACTTAGGAAGGGACAGTTTTGTCCTTGCCCATTGCTTGGGGGTGCAGCTGACAATCGTGGGAAAGAGTGCGGAGCAGCTAGTGACATGGTGTCCACAGTCAGGACACAGAGAGAGGAAGGCTGGCACCCAGCTCACTTTCTCCTTTGTTTTTTTATTGATATTTATTGAGCTCTACATTTTTCTCTGCTCCCCTCCCTGCTTCTTTGGAGGGATACCTTTCTCACCCTAGATATAGCGGGAGGGGACTTGGTCCTGCCTCAAAGTGATATGACAGACTTTGTTGACTCCCCATGTGAAGTCTTACCCTCTCTGAGAAGGGGATGGGCGATGAAGTTGGGGTGAAGTGGGGGGTACAGGAGGAGAGGAGGAAGTAGGAACTGGGATTGGTATGTAAAATGAGAAAAGATCAATTTTAAATTAATTGATTGATTGATTGATTGATTAATAAGAGAGGCAACTCAATGTGATCCTGGAGAGCAAGCCAGTAAGCAACCTTCTCCACAGTCTCTGCTTCAGTTCCTGCCCTGAGTTCCTGTCCTAACTCACCTTCAACAAGGAGTATAAGGTGAAAATAAACCCCTTCGTCCTAAAATTGCTTTTGATCATGAGGGTCTTTATTGCAGCTACAGGAAGCAAACCAGGACACACAGTGAGTTAGAAGACTGCTTGGGCCAAGTGAAATCCTGTCTTACAAACAAAAATAAATAAATAAACAAAAGACCTACACGGTTGTATCGTTTTTAAGCTTGTAAGTTTGTTTGTTTATGTGTGTGGGTATAGATGCAGACACACACCTTTCCAGAGTGATGTTACCGAGAAGGGAAGAGGAGTGGGGAACATTATACTGGGATGAGGCCTGGATATAAAAAAAAAAAAAACCCAAAGGAGATGTCATAAGAACAGACAGGAGGACCAATGGAACCGAATAGAAGACCCGGATATCAATCCACACATCTTCAAACACCTGATCTTTGATAAAGAAGCAAAAATATCAAATGGGAAAAAAAGAAAGCATATTTAACAAGTGGTGCTGGCATAAGTGGATAGCAACATGTAGAAAAATGAAAATAGACCCATATCTATCACCATGCACAAAACTCAAGTCCAAATGGATCAAAGACCTCAACATAAAGCCAGCCACACTGAACCTTACAGAAGAGAAAGTGGGAAGTACACTTGAACACATTGGCACAGGGAACCACTTCCTAAACATAACCCCGGCAGCACAGACACTGAGAGAAACAATTAATAAATGGGACCTCCTGAAACTGAAAAGCTTCTGTAAAGTAAAGGACACGGTCAACAAGACAAAACGACAGCCTACAGAATGGGAAAAGATCTTCACTAACCCCACGTCAGACAGAGGTCTGATCTCTAAAATATACAAAGAACTCAAGAAATTGGACACCAAAAGATCAAATAATCTAACAAAAAAAAAAAATGGAGTACAGACCTAAACAGAGAACTCTCAACAGAAGAATCTAAAACGTCTGAAAGACACTTAAGGAAATGTATGTCTCTCATGGGGTTCTCCTTCTTACCTAGCTTCTCTGGGGTTGTGTACTATAGGCTGGTTATCCTTTGCTTTATGTCTAATATCCACTTATGAGTGAGTACATACCCTGCTCATCTTTCTGGGTCTGGGCTGCCTCACTCAGGACATGTTTTTTCTAATTCCATCCGTTTGTCTGAAAATTTTAAGATGTCATTGTTTTTTAATCACTGTGTAGTACTCTACTACACAGTGTAAATGTACCACATTTTCTTTATCCACTCTTTAGTTGAGGAGCATTTAGGTTGTTTTCAGATTCTGTCTTTTACAAATAACACTGCTATGAACACAGTTGAGCAAATGTCCTTGTGGTATGAGTGTGAATCCATTGGGTATATGCCCAAGAGTGGTATTGCTGGGTCTTGAGGTAGATTGATTCCCAATTTTCTGAGAAACTGCCATACTGAATTCCAAAGTGGCTGCATGGGTTTGTATTCCCATCAACAATGCTGGAGTGTTCCCTATACTCCACATCCTCTCCAATATAAGCTATCATCAGTGTTTTTGATCTTAGTCATTCTGACTGGTGTAAGATGGTGTCTCAGAGTCATTTTGATTTGCATTTTCCTGATAGCTAAGAATGTTGAGCAATCCCTTAAGTGTCTTTCAACCCTTTGAGATTCTCCTGTAGAGAATTCTCTGTTTAGATCTGTACCCTATTTTAAAATTAGATTATTTGGTATTTTGATCTCTAGTTTTGTTTGTTTGTTTGGTTTGATTTTGGTTTTCAAGACAGAGTTTCCCTGTAGCTTTGGAGCCTGTCCTGGAGCTTGCTCACAGAGGCCTCTGCCTCCCGAGTGCTGAGCTTAAAGACATGTGTCACCAATGCCCGGCTAATGTCTAGTTTCTTGAGTTCTTTATATATTTTAGAGATCAGTCTTCTGTCCAAAGTGGGATTGGTGAAGTCTTTTCCCATTCAGTTGGCTGCTGTTTTGTCTTATTGATTATGTCCTTTGCTTTATAGAAGCTTCTTAGTGTCAGGAGGTCCCATTTATTAATTGTTGCTCTCAGTGTCTGTGCTACTGGTGTTATATTTAGGAAGTGGTCTCCTGTGCCCATGCGGTCAAGGCTGCTTTCCACTTTCTCTTCTATGGGGTTCAGTGTGGCTGGCTTTATATTGAGGTCTTTGATCCATTTGGATTTGAGTTTTGTACATGGGACAGATATGGATCTATTTGCTTTCTTCTACATGTTGACATACAGTTATGCCAGCACCATTTGTTGAAGATGCTTTCGTTCTTCCATTTTATAATTTTAGCTTCTTTGTCAAAAATCAGGTGTTTATAGGTGTGTGGATTAATATCAGGGTCTTTGATTTGATTTCATTGGTCCTCCTGTCTGTTTTTATGCCAATACCAAGCTGTTTTCATTGCTGCAGCTTTGGAATAGAGCTTGATGTCAGGGATGGTGATGACTCCAGAAGTTTCTTTATTGTACAGGATTGTTTTGGCTATCCTGAATTTTGTGTTTTTCCACATGAAGTTGAGTATTGTTCTTTCAAGGTTTATGAAGAATTGTGTTAGGATTTTGATGGGGATTACATTGAATCTGTAGGTTGCTTTTGGTAAGATTGTCATTTTTATTATGTTGATTCTACCTATCCAAGAACGTGGGAGATCTTTTCATTTTCTGATGTCTTCTTCAGTTTATTTCTTCAAAGACTTAAAGTTCTTGTCATACAGGTCTTTCACTTCCTTGATTAGTGTTACCACAAGATATTTTATGTTACTTGGCTATTGTAAAGGGTGATATTTCTCTGATTTTTTTTCCTCAGCCCTTTTATCATTTGTATATAGGAGGGCTACTGTTTTTTTTTTTTTTGAGTTAATCTTGTATCCTACCATATTACTGAAGTTGTTTATCAGCTGTAGGAGTTCCCTGGTAGATTTTTTGTGGTCACTTATGTATACTATCATATCATCTGCAAATAGTGAATGTTTCTTTCTGATTTGTATCCCCTTGAGCTCCGTTTGTTGTCTTATTTCTCTAGCTAGACCTTTGAGTCTTATATTGAATAGATATGGAAAGAGTGGACAGCTCTGTCTTGTCCCTGATTTTAGTGGAATCTCTTTGAGTTTCTCTCCATTTAACTTGATGCTGACTGTCATCTTGCTGTATATTGCTTTTATTATGTTTAGATATGTTCACTGTATCCCTGATCTCTCCAAGACCTTCATCATGAAGGAGTGTTGGATTTTATTGAACGCTTTTTCAGCATCTAATGAGATGACCATGTGGTTTTTTTCTTTACTTATTTATATGGTGGATTACATTGACAGATTTTCATATGTTGATCTATCCCTGCATCTCTGGGATGAAGCTGACTTGATTATAGCGGATGATTTTTTGACGTGTCCTTGGATTTGGTTTGTCAGTATTTTATTGAGAATTTTTGCATCAATGTTCATGAGTAAGATTGGTCTGTAATTCTCTTTCTTAGTTGAGTATTTGTGTGGTTTGTGTATCAGGGTAACTGTAGCCTCATAAAAAGAGTTTAGCAGCGTTCCTTCTGTTTCTATTGTGTGGAACAATCGAGGAGTATAGGTATTAGCTCTTCTTTGTAGTTCTGGTAGAATTCTGCGCTGAAACCATCCAGCCTTGGGCTTTTTTTGGTTGGGAGACTTTTAATGACTGCTTCTATTTCCTTAGGGGTTATAGGTCTATTTAAATTGTTCATCTGGTCCTGATTTAATTTTGGTAAATAATACCTATCCAGAAAGTTGTCCATTTCTTTTACATTTTCCAATTTTGTTGAGTACAGGTTTTCATAGTACGACCTAATGATTCTCTGGATTTCTTTAGTGTTTGTTGTTATACCCCCCCACCATTTCTGTTTTGTTAATTTGGATATTCTTTCTCTGCATTTTGATTAGTTTGGATAAGGGTTTGTCTATCTTGTTGATTTTCTCGCAGAACCAGCTCTTTGTTTCATTGATTCTTTGTATTGTTTTGTTTCTGTTTTATTGATTTCAGCTCTCAATTTGATTATTTCCTGTCATCTACTTCTCCTGGGTGAGCCTGCTTCTTTTTTGTTCTAGAGCTTTCAGGTGTGGTATTAATTCACTAGTGTGAGATTTCTCCACTTTCTTTATGTAGGCATATAGTGCTATGTACTTTCCTCTTAGCACTGCTTTCATTGTGTTCCATAGGTTTGGGTATGTTGTGAATTCATTTTTATTGAATTCTAGGAAGTCTTTAATTTCTTTCTTTATTTCTTCCTTGACACAAGGGTGATTCAATTGAACACTGTTTAATTTCCATGAGTGTGTAGGCTTTCTGTGATTGGTGTTGTTGCATTCTAACAGATAATTTTATGTTATGTAAAGTTTATCTCCATAAAAATAGGTGGAAGAGCAAGGATTGACTCTACAGAGCTGAGGTCACTCATACCTCATTTTTGTTCCTTTTTTTTCCGTAGTAAAGGGCAATCGCAAGTGTGAGTTGAACTGCCAGGCCGCCGGCTACCGCTTCTACGTGCGACAAGCTGAGAAGGTCATTGATGGCACCCCCTGTGATCAGAATGGCACAGCCATCTGTGTCTCGGGACAGTGCAAGGTAAGTGCCACTGGGCTTGGGAGTCTGTGGTGCGGGTATTTAACCTGTGCCTGATGGTTTCGCAGGGCTGAGGTGAGCCAGCTTGTCGGCTCAGAGCGTTTGGTCTTTGAGAGTATCGCCGTGTCATGCTAGCTTTTCAATCATTAACCGGTCTGTTTGCACACTGTATATTTCATAGGGGCCATGACACTCGACACTGTCTTTCCTGGTGATGTCTGGTGCTCCTTCTCCACCTATGAAGTCGAGGTTGTAGAAAGGGCATGGCTGTCTTAGTTGGAAAGGATGTCGTCAATGTGTGAGTGACATTTTAAGAGAATGGTGTGTTTTATCCTGCCTCCCCCATTTGAGGCAAGCTTCCAAAGGAAAGTTGTTGAGCACCTTTTACAGCAGAAGGTGGACTTTAAACAAGAAGTTTCCCACCTCCTCAGGCTTCTGAAATCTACTCTATGAACTCCCCACCACACATTCCGTGGATTAGATTTAGTTAAAAACATGCATCTTAAATGAGAGAGCACAGACTTCATAACTACATGTGTCTTTACCTGGTCCTCTACCCTCCTTTCGTCTACAAATGTACCTCTGGAGTTAAGGCCTAATTGTTGTCCGTGCAAAATAGGCTGCTATGCTTTTTCAGTTAGTGCGCCAAGGATGGCCGGATTGGCTTTCATCCAAGGAGAAGCCCTTTGGGTATAATGTTTTTGAATGTAAATTTCTGTGTGTTTAATATCAAAGCTAATAAAGTACAATTTATATATCTCTATGTACAACTTCCTCCCTCATCGCCTTCCAAAACAAAACAAAAAACTCAAACCCTTCTGTATATGTATTCGTGTGTGTGAATGCAGCTGCATGCCTCTTCCACAGCACATGCGTGGAGGACAGGACAACTCCGGTGGCGGTCCTTATCTTCTACTTTGTTTGGAGACAGGGTTTTGTGTTCTGCTGGCATTCCATCCAGCCTTGCTGGTCCAAGCTTCCTGGGATTCTCCTGCCTCTGCCTCCCATCTCACCGTAGAATTACTGTACTCCCACATTTGGCTTTTTGTGGACGCTGAGAATCCAAATTCAGACCTTCTGCTTGCGTAGCAGGTGATTTACCCACTGAGCCATCTCTCCAATGCCCCCCCCCCACCCAGTGGCTTAGAAACGTCTCTTTTAAAAGAGAAACATGTTGGTATGAATTCTGTTGAGTTTTGCCTCAGCGTCCCATGGTCACAAAGATCCCTGCAGTCTCAGTTTCCTGAATTATATTATGATGTTAATCTGCAGAGAAGATGCATCCTTCGGTGCTGTTTCCATGAGAAAGTTTCAACTAAAATGTAAAAGCATTTGCTAAGTGCGGTGTTGGTCATATTGGATGGAGAATGAAGGAAGTTGAGACAGAGGCTCTCCTTAATATCTCATGTGAATGAACTGTTTTTGGAGGAGCTAAACCTATAACGGGTCTTTCTTTGGTCTGCCAGCTCCTGAATAATGACACGGAGACTTTTTATTAATTCCAAATCTTGGCCTTAGCTTAGACTTATTCCCAGCTAACTCTTAAAACTTAAATTACCTCATTTATATTAATCTACATTCTGCCATGTAGCTCGTCACTTCTCCGCAGTACCATATCTCCGACTTCCTCCGTGTCTGGCTGGTAAATCTCTGGCACCTGGATTCTTTCCTAGATTTTTTATCTCTCCCTGGAAATCCTGCCTGTCCTCTCTTGCCTAGCTACTGGTCATTCAGATCTTCATTAAACCAATCAGAAGGTGCCTTAGGCAGGTCTGTTAAACAGACACATCTTCATGCAGTGTATAAAAAGATTATCACAACACAAACAGCCCAGGAGTCAGTGCTCTGCGAAACAGACCCCAACAGGGCAAGCATTAGCGCTGCTGTGAGCCAGCAAAGAGCCTTCTGAGGTGCGCCATGGGCCGAGTCCTGTACTATATGCTTGCTCTCTCTCTCTCTCTCTCTCTCTCTCTCTCTCTCTCTCTCTCTCTCTGTGTGTGTGTGTGTGTGTGTGTGTGTGTGTGTGTTATATGCATGTAGATGCTGGAGGTTGACAAGCTTATCTTTCTCAGTTGCTTTCTGCCTTCATTTTTGAGACAGGATCTCTCCCTTAACCTGGAACTCGCTGATTGATAAGGCTAAATTAGCTGGCTAGGGGGTTCCAGTTGTCCTCTTATCTCTGCCTCCCCAGCCCTGGGGCTAATAGGTGCACACCCATTTCTCTGTCCATTTGCTCTAAATTGTCTCTTCTCTTTTGCTTACCAGCTTTGGTTAGTGGGTTCGTCTACACACACACACACACACACACACACACACACACACACACATACACTTTTTTTTTTCTGTGAGTATGTGTAGTTGGTATGCATTTAGAAGCTAGAGGGCAACTTGGAAAAACCATTCCCTCCTGCTTCTGGTTTCCTGAGGTTGGAACTCAGATCCAAAGGTTCAGCAGTAAGCATCTCGCCAGCCTCATGGAGACTCCGCTTAGAATTGTACTTGCTGATTGAATTGGGTAATCTGTTCTAGACAGCTGCGTCTCTGATTCAGCCTTGAGAAGGATGGAAGACTTCTCATTTCCTTGATTTTCAAGCTTAGGTGCCCCACTGGGACTCCCTCTGCTGCTCCAGCAAATCATTCTAAGGGAACCTAGTGCTGGTGACATTAAAAGGCTATCATGTTATGTCAACAGTGCCTGGGTGCCTCAACCAGAAAGACAATTATGGTGAGTGTGTGTCTGTGTGTTATATGTGATCATATATATTTTATCTTTAGTGCTTAATTTTTTAAAATTATTCAGTAAATTTTCTTCAATATACGAATGAATAAGCAAACTGAGAAGTTGTCGGTAAACCTCTCCTTAAAAGAACCAAGAGTACAGTTAATAGAGGATCATAATTGCAGCCCTTGCTCCACTCTCAGGACCTCCTAAAATCTGAATGATGTGAGCGGACCTGGCTGCAGGCTGATCCTGCAGGCTAGCAGGTGCCTCCTTCCTCCCTTGCTGCACCCTCCTGAAGCTTCCTACACAATCCAAGGGGGTGGCCCACCCTGAGAAAGGAAGAACTTTTTTTGGTCAAGAGTACAAGAGTAGCTGTGCTCCCCCACTAGAATCTTCAGATAAGCTCGAAAAGTCCTTGTGTGAAGCCGTGTACGGTAGCCTAGCTTCCAGGACTCCAGCAAATGAGGCGTTGCCTGTGGCAACTACCTTCAAACGTTTTAGAGCTGAAACAGCATAAACCTGGTGAATTTCCCTGGTTGTATGGTTCTTTTCTGTTGAGTATTCTTTCTCTCATTCTTAGCCACTCGGACAACTCCCTAACATGTTAAGTCTGTCTTGATTTCATGATTAATATATGTTTGATTCCACTTATGCACACACACACACACACACACACACACACATGCACACATGAACATTATAGGGGTCTCTTGGGTTTTGTCTTCTTGCAGTGAAGAATTCAGTGTAGAGACATAGACAGAACAGAAGTTCACTGGACACTCCAAGGAGAATCTGGGAAGCAACCCAGTGAGTTCTGTATAGTGAATGTTAAAGAATTTTTATGGATATTTTTGTGGCAGGTTGCATATTCACGCCGTAAGATGACCCTTTGCCTTCCCAAATCATGATGGACAGGATTTCCCTTTTAGGGGATTTCTTCTCGTGTTCTTAGGGGAAGTGCACCAATGATAGTGCACAGAGGAGTACAATGATAGTGCAAATGATGCTTCATTGAAATCCAAGTCTTTTGCGGGTCCAGACCCTTCTAGGGTACATAAGTGTGAGGAGATGCTCTGGTGACTCAGTCACTGTTTTGACAGGAGCGTTGAGTCTGCAGCTTAAATGATTTCTAACCACAAGGAGGCCCCACTGCCTCTCGTGAGACATGGCTGCCGTCTTCTTCAGGTATCTAAGTCTTTGCCTACCAGCTGTCATATATAATTCTATATTATCCTCAGTACTACACATAATTATCCATTCAGCAGCTAGCAGATCCCTGCCACACACTGGGGCTAGGCATTGGCACTAAAACAATGGAAAAGGCCAACACGGTTCCTACCATACTAAGCTTGAAGCCCAGTGGAAAAAGAAAATAAAAAGTCTGTTGAGTGGCAAAATAATTACAAAGTTGGAGGAGTTCTTGGCAGGTCCCAGGGTCCTGAAAACATGAATAATTGTGGAAAGTCTCATTAAGTGGACTGTCACAGCGAGGTGTCTGAGGAGCGCAGGGTCCAGGTGACAAGAGGAGGCAGCATCATTGACCTCCAGCTGCCAGAATAGGAAGACCTGACTCACATGAGGCGCGCAGGAGCTGGCAGATGTTGAGCTGCCAGGTTTGTACTTACTTCTGCTCTCTGCCCATAGTTAATCTGGTCTCTTGATGGGGCTATCCTTAGCTAAGGAGGCCCTTACATCTTCCTGAACATGTGCTGGGTTTAGCAATGGAAATCTCCACTAAGTCATTGTCTAAGTCTCTACAGACTCCCCTGGAAACAGGATGATACAGTGAGTCAGGAATAGAATATGAGGCCATCCTGGATGTCCAATATAAAAGCGGGTCTGTGGGTAAGATTGTGGACAGGATGCCCAGAGCTTCCCGTGTGGTCCTAATGGCCCCTCCTTGGCTAGAGTGCCTGAGGGAGAGCAAGGATCATGGCCTTTCCCATGGTTTTCTGAAGAATGGGGATCTTGCAGTACTCCATCTAAATTGGCAGCGGTGGTACCTGTCACTTAGTACTAGGAAGAGGGGAAACATCCACTGTGGCCTTGCCCCTAAACAAAGCACAGGCTGGCACTGTGGCTATCATCTGTCTTGGTACAGGAGCAGAACCGCTATACAATGCTCGTTTGATACCGTCACACCTGTAGGTACTGTTCCCAAGCCATGACGTAAAGCATCAGGGGTTCAGAGACTTATGCAAGGCCTGAACAGCCCATGCAGCCTATTTGGACTAAGGGGCTAATGGGCACTGTGAAAGGGTTTGTTTCCACTTTCAGTTGTAGTTCGAATTGAACGAAAAGCAAAGCAGGGACTCAAGGCAGGAGTTTGCAAGCAGCAACTGAGGGCAAGGCCATAGAGGGCTGCTGCTTACTGGCTTGCTCCCCAGAGCTTGCTCAGTTTGCTATCTTATGTACACCAGGACCATCTGCCCAGGAGTGGCACTATTCACATTGGACTGGACCCTCTCACATCAATCATTAACCAAGAAAATGCCCAACAGGCGTGCCCAAAGACAGGCCCATGTGATAGAAGCAATTTCTTACTGGGGTTGTTCTTTCTAGATGACTCTAGCTTGTGTGAAGTTGGCAAACACTAGCCAGCCCAGGCGAAGTAACCTGTCTCCTTTGGGTCCCTGTACATGTCTTTGCAGAAGCAACCTGTGTCAGCTACTGGTAGCTTGTGGGATTGGACTCTTATTGCTACGGGCATAGTGTTCTTAGCACAGTGATGGTCGTAGTGGGGCCTGGCTTGGATGTCTTGGTGAAGATGTGAAGGGGACGTATGTCATCTCAACACCATCTTTAGGAATTCCCTATAAATTTCTGCCAAAGTCTGAGTGAACCTAGTATCCCTTTACCACCACAAATTTGGTGGGAAACCTCTGGAAAGACAGGCTGGGGTGCTCCACACCTCGATAGATGTCAGCATTAGAGGACAAAAATATAGGACATGATTTTTCATTTAGCTTTTTTTTCATACAGGGTCTTGTCATCCCAGGCTGGCTTTGAACTCACTAAGTAACTAAGGATGACCTTGAACTTCTGCTTCTCCCGACTCCACTTCCCCAGCCCTGACACTATAGGCATGTGTCACATGTGTGTGCGTGCACATGTGTGAACACACACACACACACAAAATAAGCCTTTTAAAAAATGATGTGTATGTGTGAATTTGCAATGTTAATAGTTGCTGCATGGCAAATAGCTCCCTAGAGTGATTGACAGGGACATCACTATTGATAGGGATGCCTACCACCAACAAATGAGGCCATTTTTCATAGCCAATTGGACTTTTGACACTCTGATAAGTGAATAATGGTACCTCTAGTCAATTTTATTTCTCTGTGGGATCGTATGTTTTCACACCTTTAAGGACCTAAAGTGAGTGAGGTACCTGGGATACAAAGTTTTAGGAGGCACTGGCTGATTGGCAAGGTCTCCTTAAATGTGGGCCCCAGACTCCTGACTTGGCTGGTCTTGGTCCATGCTGCACGAACCCTCCCGACCCAGGCATCTCCTGTTTACATTCCTCTAGATGACCTGTCCTCTTGCATCCTCTGCCCGTTCCTCTATTCAGCTGTGGACCGTTTTCTTTAGCAGTAGGGATGTTTCATACACCAGACATTTCTTTTCTATGTTATATATTGCAAGAGTGTTTTTAGGGGGTGGGGCTAGGTAGCCTATTGACCTTGTCCTTTGCTGATTTTCTTTCTTTTCATGCAGAAGTTTTAAATTTTGAACGTGGGGAATTTATCAGGTTTCTTGTGATTAAGGATTTTGTGCCATAGGCCTTCCACACTGTGAAGTTATAACGAATTCTCAAGCTGGGTGTGGTGGTATGCGTTTCTACTTTTAGCCCTCAGGAGTCTGAGGCACGGGGATCAGGAGACTGAGACCAACCTGGATATGTGGTGAGACTCCCTTTCCTGTGTTTCTGATAGTAACGTATGGTTCTGTGTGTTTGCATTCTTACATTTTTTAAAATTTATTTATTTATTTTTATTATGTATACAACATTCTGCCTCCATGTATGCCTGTGCGCCAGAAGAGGGCGCCAGATCTTATTTCAGATGGTTGTGAGCCACCTTGTGATTGCTGGGAATTGAACTCAGGACCTCTGGAAGAGCAGCCAGTGCTCTTAACCACTGAGCCATCTCTCTAGCCCGCATTCTTACATTTTTGATGAATCCAATTGGAATGTATCCTACGTGTCTCGTGAGGTGTGGATTTTATCTTGCTGTTTTTCAGGTGGCCGCTCAGTTACACTCACTGTTGTTGGTGGTCTTTGAGATTTTGTCACTGTAGGTACATAAATGTTTTGGACTTTTATGCTACTCTGTTAGACTGTTCATTTATTCATACACATATACTATATGTTTTGAAAAAGAAATAAAACACACAAGCATGTTAAGGTTAGGAAAGACAGCCTGCTCTCCTCTGCCACTGATGTTCTCACCGATTCTAATGGAACCTCTCTGCCTTTCTGTCTCTGTTTCTGTCTCTCTGTCTCTGTTTCTCTCTCTCTCTCTCTCTCTCTTTCTCTCTCTCTCTCTCTCTCTCTCTTCTCTCTCACCTAGGCTGTCTGTGAAATTTGAAATCCTCCTGTCTCAGCCTCCTGAGTGCTCAGAATACAGGTGCACCAACCTGGCTGCAAACCTTTTTGTTTATATTGTACTTTTACTTGATTTTGGGAAATGATTTTTCCTGAGGCTTTTAGGGCAATGATCGCAAGAATTACAACAATTCCAGATGGCAAGATGGGAGTAGGTTAGAACAAAGGTCAGTGGGCAGTTGGGACTATATATAATTCTTGATTTCAGAACAAACTAAATTTGTAGGGTGGGGAAACCACTGCTCCCCTGGATAGCATGGCTTGGCTTCTGACGTCATTTACTGCCTTTTAGTAAACAGGCAGGACCTTCTTATGTTTTATTCTATTTCACGGATCACATTTTTACAAAGACTTATATATTTTTATTGTACTGTATAGGTGTTTTCCATACATGTATGTCTGCATCATGTGCATGTCTGGTACCTTGGGAGCAAGAAGAGAGCATCGATCCTTCGGACTGGTTGTGAGCTGACATGTGGGTACTGGGAACTGAACCTGGGTCCTCTGGGAGAGTGCTAGGAACTCCTAACTGCTGAGTCATCTCTCCAGCTCCAGTATCACTTCAGTTTTTAGGTGCATCAACCTGTCTTCTGATGACGCAGAAAGTCTTCCTCTCCCCCTCTCCCTTCTGTGCTTCCTGGTGAAATGCAAGGCATGACCTGGGCATATTCTCCACTCCGTCTCCTCACATCCTAAGTGGAGGGTCCGAGGAAAGGGTGCTTGCCCTACTCCACAGCAAGAAATGGCCATCAGTGATGGCCAGCGGCTCTGTTAAAGAACTGAAGAGGCATGGGTCCATCCAAGCATTGGTTTCCAGTTCAGCCTTGTGTTCCCAGGACAAATCCTCCTGTCTCCTGAGAGAGCTGTGAGAAGCCATTCATAGGTGAAGTAGCGGGGGGGGGGGGGAAGCTGTGAGTACCCATGCATGCACACACACATATGCACACACACATCTACACATGCGTGTGGAGGCCAGAGGGCATCCCCAGGAGCTGCTCTGTCCTCGAGGGTTGTTCCTCGGATGCTGTCCACCTTGTGTCTGAGACAGGATCTCTCTCAGTGGCATGCATCTCACCAAGTAGGCTAGGCTAGCTGAGCAGCGAGTCTCAGGGATCCACCCACCTCTCTCCACGTTACCAGTGCTGGAGGAACTACATGCACCTGCCACCACACTGAGGACCAGACTTGGGTCCTCATTCCTGCAAGGTGAGGCTCACTTCCAAACTCAAAACATGCCCACCCTCACTGTGCTCCTTGTCAGTTTCTAGGAGTCTAACTTAAATACTTAATGTGTGTACAACGTGGATCTTCAAATACATTATAAAAATAAAACACAGTGCCTGCTGGGTTAACGGCGCTTCACGTGCCTTGATGGTAGGAAAGAATTTAATAAAAGCAAATATTTGATTCCCCCAGATTGCAACTGGGATCCTGTAATGCTTTATCGGAAGCCCGTGTCTTACCGTGTGTTTTGGCCTTTGTAGATAGGTCAGGTCATATCACACTTTGCCTGAGACTTTGGGTGCTGAAAGCAATGTTTCCAGGGTTGGTGCGTAAAGCTTTCTAGAACTAGTTGATAGTGACATCTAGTGGTCAATGGCGGGATTGCATGAGCTTTAGAGCAGCCCACAAGGAGTCTATCATAAATTACTGTTTTCATTGGGAGGTGGCAATAGACTAAACGGAACAGGATGAAACAAATGGAACTAGAGTTCTGCACTAAGAACTAGAAGGGTGAATTCTCCTTACGACAACACCAAGAGCCTTGGACAGCACCCAGGCACTTTATGCACAGAAAAAAACCTGTTGCCCGAACTTAATTAGTAAGATGAGTGTTTGTTTGTTTAAAATCAGCCTTATGTTAGCACTTCCCCAACAAGATATCAGTATAAATATATTATTCAAGTGCCTCGAGTGGGTCCCACGTGCCTCTGAGAATCAATCTGTAAACTTGGGAGGCTCGCACCACTGCCTACAATTTCTGGAGAATTAAAGGAAGCTGTTTGCACCGGAAAGGGCTGGGATCAGCATGGCGTGGGGACTGAGTCCTGAGTGACCGTGCCAAGGGTGATGGTGGGGGCGATGGCGGCAGTAATAGTGGTGTCAGGCAAGCGATGGTGTGAAAATGTGGCCAGGTTCATCTGTGTGGGTAGTGGCGACCGAGGTGACTGGGTATGGACATTGCCCTGGGTGTCGTGACTGGATTCTGGAACCTAAGGAACCACTTTATGATATAAGAAGACATAAAGAATTGTGAGCCTCAGATAAAGGGAGCCACCTGCTTCTGAGTCTCTGAAGTAGAGAAGGGGGAGGAGGAGGAAGAGGAGTTTAGACAGAAGACTTGAGTAGCCGGGGAGAGTGTCCTTCTGCCCTGAGAGAATAGCATGCCATTCAGGAGGGATTCCTCAGCTGCCCTTCCCAGGCTAGGTCTCCTCTTTTTAAAGTCACGTGACTGCTCTGAGCCTCATTTCTCACTTCTATAAAGTGGGATTGGTAACAGTGCTGGCCCTACAAGGTTGTGAGGATTAAACTGAAAGGTGCACGTGAGCCCCTTGGCACCGTCTGACCCTTGGCACTCTGGCCTGTTACAGAGGACCGTTCCTCTGACTCCTCTGCCTTCCTGGTAGCAGCTCTCTCCGCAGGGCAGTGTCCCTGAGCCTGGCCGGCATCATTTGCTCCTCGGCTTCTCGGTTCCCTGCCCTCCTTAGTCTCTCGCATGTGCGCTCGTGTGTGTGCATCGGTCAGACATTTCACACACCTGAGCACCCTGCTAAGCCGTGCTCAGTTTGAGGACAGAGCATTGACCTTAAGATCAGTGTTGACGAACTGACTAGTATATAAAAACTGTTGATGGAATCCATTAATATGTAGAATATACAGACGGAAGAAACAGGGAGATTGACATTAACCCAACCTGGGCCAACTTTTCCTATACTCTTCCCTTAGATTTGAAGTCTTCCAAAGTCCTGAGTTGGGTGGGAGGAAAGTGGAAGGTTTTCTATTTTTCTTACTGAATTTGCAGTATTTCTTTAGTGGACGGAGGTTGGACCAGAGCCCCGACTCCCTCCTGTCCTGTGTTCCTTCCCTCTTTCTTGTCCGACTTCCCTGGGTTCTCAGAAATACTGTTCAGAACAAGAAGGTGAAGGGCAGCACTGTCCCTTCCGCCCCAGGGTCTCTCCACCCAGGCTGCCCCGCTGACCAGCTGGGTCTGAACTGTAAGAAACAGGAAAACATTCGTTTATGTGCAAGGGAACTGCTGGCATTGCTAGGCCATTAACTTGGGTTAGGAAACAGGCAACGCTGACTTTTGCTAGGAGGAAAATGCCGTTCAGTTCTCAAGGAAGAAAACAACAACAAAACAGTGGTGTGAAGCACAACCCCCAGCCCTTGCCCCTTGTGTTCTCACTGTCGGGAGCCCCCTGCTGACAACTTTCAGAACTGCACCATCCAGATTTTGTTTTTCATTTTAAAGGCTTTAAAGATGTACTTTTTTGAAAAACATTTTTTAAAAAAAAGCTATATTCAAAGCCAGGTTCTGCCCCATTCACTCTGAAACACGCACCACTTAGCTAACAGACTCAGTGTTGAATGAATAAGATTTCAAAATATTTTAAGATGTGTAAAAGATGTTCTTGCTTATTTGTGCATTTGGACGAGAAGAATGTCCGAGGCAAATGCTAGAAGGAAAGATAAGTACTTCCTGTCAGCTTGGAATCTGACAATCCCCCAACCACCCCAGCTCAAGGCTTTGATCTTTAGCTAATACAGGAAAGCGCTAATACACAGGGATGCAGCGCTCTGGAGAGAAGGCTTGTCTGGCGTGCAGAAAGCATTTCCAACATTGTGTAGCACTGGGCATAGTAGTGGGCACCTGTAAACCCAGCACAATGGAGGTGGAGCCAGAGGATCAGAAAATCAAGGTCACCCTCTTGAAATGTAGTGAGTTGAAGGCCAACCTAGGCTACGGTGAATGAGACCCTGTCTCAGCTTGGCGACTAGCCAGCCAGGACAGAGTGGCAGACACCAGTGAGTGTCCAGGCTGAGTGTGGCAGACTGACAAACTGGAGAGACAAGTGCAGAGGGGGTGTTTCTGCTAAGCACAGTCGTGGACAAGATCAGCCCTGCGCCCCTTTGCTGCTAAGATGCCACAAGTCAGGAGTCCTGAAGAATTCAACAGAAAATCCAACAAACCAGAACAGAAATATAGCAAGAGAGTCCGTGTGTCCTCTTCTATCTGTCCTCCCCCTGTCCTGGGCTCCACACTTAGCAATTCACCTCAACACACTGGTACAGTGCTCCTCACCGCCCGGCATCAAATCTAGTTCCTTATATTTATTCCCTCCTTGAACCTGCTCTTGAGTTTCTGATCTTGACAAGAGGCCTTCTTCTCTGCCCTCCCCCCCCTTTTTTTCTTTAGACAAGATCTTACTACATGGCCCAGGCTGGCCTTGACCTCCTGATCCTCTTGCCCCTGCCTCTCAAGTGTTGGGTTTCTGGGTATATACCACCATGCCTGCTTACACCGGTCATTCTCTATTGCCCCTTTTAGTCTGCATGTCTGCCTCCCTGTGGATGCCCAGAAGCACCTTAACCTTGCGGGCGATCTTGTCCTGTTCATCCTTGATCTTCCCACTGTCTCGCAGTGTGTCAGCACACAGTCCTCACGCAGAAGGCGTGTTTAAGTGACAAGTCGTGCACAAGACTGCCTCGGGAAGCAGCAGGACCCTTCTACCTTCATAGAATCTGTTCATTTTTTACCAGGTGCTCCTAGGTAGCCCCTACAACCAGCTAGCACAGGTATGTCACCCTTATATATGCCCAGAGCCCACATTTTGACCCCATCAACTCCATTGACAGGGGATTCTCTGTGCTAGGTCATCCTTCTGGTCAGTTCCAAATGGTAGTTGCAAGTAGGCAGCTGAGTGCCAAGGTCAAAAAAATGGGTCAGGAACATCATTTTAGTCAAAGGCTCTTGTGGGATGATGTAGGATTCAGAGCTTACCTGTGACAGGCCTAGACTCCCAGTATTTTCTGTGTACATCAAAGCATTAAGCACAAGATCCCCCGCCCCCACCCCTACCCTCCCACCCCTGGCACAGTAACACACTTATCTGTGCCTTCCCCCATTGCGACAGCATGCAGAATAGCTCCACCCAGCTTCCAACGGGATCCTGAAACCTTGGGGTAATTAAAACTGAACTTACTCCTTTCATTACCCATCAAGGTCTCCAGAAGACAACAACCTTGACATCAGCGCTGGGTTCGCTTGTTTGTTTCATCAAGGTCTCCAGAAGACAACAACCTTGACATCAGCGCTGGGTTTGCTTGTTTGTTTCTCTGTTTTCATGAACAACACCAGCCAGCCAGGCCAGATATATAAACATCAGCCTAGATTCTTCCTTCGGTCCCGTGGTGCATTAGTGATGAGACCCAGAAGGAATGTGCTCCTTAGCAGCTTTGTGGGTCCCTCCTCCTCTTTAAGTCTTCATCACCACTGTTTAGAGAAGCAGGTGGCTTTCCTGGGCCTTCCTGTCTCTGAGGTTTCTCTTCCTTATACACACTTGCCAGTGCCATCTTATGAAATATCAATATAAACACTTTGCTGTCTTGCCAATAAACTTCCAGAAATTTCTCCACGGTCTTCAGTTCTCCCTTATTGTTCTGGGTCGTTCTGTCCTGGCGAGCTTCCATCTTTTTACTGGCCTGCTGCTGGTCACCTCCTTCCATCGCTCAGTCCTCCCAGCATGTCTCTTCCTGCTTCCTTCTAGAATGTCTTGGCCTGCTGGCTGCAGGTACAGAAAATCCCACCCTAAAGCTTACACACTAAAGATTCGTTAACTCTCATGAGTCCTGCATCCGGTGGCTCCAGGGTAGATAAGTGAAAGTTATGGCATCATGGAGGACAAGCTTCACATTTCTGCTCCGCTGGCCTTGGTGAGTTCCTTATGTTCATTTCGCCCAGTTTCCAGGATGTCGGCTGTGGGCCTGGGCTTCTTGGGAAGACGTGGTGCATCTAAAGGAGGAAGAGCCCCTTTTGTCTGGAGCACTTCTGGACAAATGGAGAAGCATCTTTGGAACCTGTCTGCCAAAGAGCATTCATCTTGTGCCTATCTCTAAACCCAGCCACCCTCGAGGGCATTTAATGAAGCCAGGAGTGGGGATGAAAGGATACAGGTGAAGACCAAGGTACCCTCAGCCGAGATGAAGGAAACGATACTCATTGTGTTGGCAAATGGTGGTGTCTACTGAAGCCTTCCCTCTCTTTTGATGAGTAAATTCCCAAATGCTCAGCTAAGGAGCCCCCTTGAAGAGACTTCTCTGACCACCCCATCCTCTGCAAGAGTCGGTAATGCCCTGGAGCTGCTCCCTGGCCACCCAGGCTTTGTGATAGAGCTCTCCTGAAAAGCACAGTTCCCAGGACACCGTCACAAGCCCACACAGTTAAGTAAAACCCACAAATGGCAAACCGTGAGTGGAACCATTAGAAACGGCGCTGGGCAGAGAATGCATGAGTATCTTTCCCCATGCAGGGAAGCCATTCTGCATGTGAAAGGCATTGCTAGGGAAGAGCCCTGAATGCCTTTGCAGTTTGTCCTGGACCCAGGGTCCTTCTGCTGTTTGCTGTGTGTGACCACGTGGTCTCATGAGCACACACTGCCTATTCTACTCCACTGAGCCCATGCTCTGGCAGAGGAAAGAGAATCTGGGTGTTGTGTAGTGCCACTTCTAAAGAGTCTTTTGTTCTAAGAAGAAAATCATTATTTTTATTTATGTGTATGAATATTTACCTGCATGTATGTCTGTGTGTCACATGCATGTCTGATACCAACAGTGATCAGAAAAGCATCAGTCCTCTGAAAATTACAGATGGTTGTGAGCCTCCATGTGGGTGCTGGGAATTGTACTTCGGTCCTCTAAAAAGCAGCCATTGGTCTTAACTACTGAGCCATCTCTCCAGCCCCTCTCCAAAGAGTCTTAAGCTGACTTAACTACGTTATTTCTTCTGCTTGCTTGAAACTGAGGAGCAACCATTTAGAGATGTCAGGTAGAAATACCTGCACGTGATCTTTGTCCTGCTTATGCCATTTGGGCCACTATTTTGCTTTCCCATCTGTTCCTATGACAAACACATGGCCAAATGCAAATTAGGGGAGGAAAGGGTTTATTTGGCTTTTTACTTCGAGGTCACACACAGTCCATCACTGAGGGAAGACAAGCAAAAGCTACAGAAGACTGCTCACTCATAGGCCCATGACCAGTTAGCTCTCTTATAGCCCAGGACTACCAGCCTAGGGAATGATGCCATCCATGGTGGGAATGCACGCACCCCAAGCCAATTAACAATCAACATGACCGCCCTCCCTACTTCAGATATGGCCCCAAGGCAATCTGATCTGGGAAATTCCTCGGTTGAGACTCCCTTCTCCGATGGCTCTAGGCTGTGTCACACTGGCAGTTAAGGCTAAATAGGATACCCACTGCCCTAAGAATGTACACAACACAGTGGGAAGACTGAGGTCCAGAGAGATATTATTTTCCCAAGGCAAAATCAGATATTTTGGCAGCATAGACCGTTTAGGAAACATCTTATCCCTAATTCCCAGTAGAACTTGGCACCATTTGAGGAATGAACAATTTTAGTGTATAAAAAAAACCCAAAAAAACAAAAAACAAAAAACAACAAAACAACCCTTGCAGTCATAAAAAAATTGGAATTGTTAACTTATTTTCCCATCCTTGCATGGCATAGTCTTCAAAAAACAAAAGCTACAGTTACCTTCCATGCTAGATGCATGAAGTGTGCTTTCTCTACATAATTCTTGAAACCTGAAGGAAACACTACCCACGGGAACCTGCAGTTACCACCATTCACCCGTAGAGGGCGATCACACATTGAGTGTGGATGACTTAACTCCCTAGGAGAAACTCACAAATTTCTGAATAAAGGTGATGAAAAGTGCAATATTAGTGGCTTTCAGGTGCGGCTGGGTGGATGGATTTGGTTAAAGGAGAGGTGGTGAGAACTGTAAACGCAGCCAGCGATTGTGTAGACCCCATTCTTCTCCCTCACTGCAGCCGTGCAGGAAACCAGGACGCAGAGGGGCTGCTTCCCCCGGTGGGGCCTCAGCACCCCCCAAGGCACCGCCCAGAGAACCGTGTTCCATCTGTCACGTACCCTGACATGTCCTCACATTCCAGATGGTGGGGACGTATCTATCGTTAGCAGTTAAGGGATTGGCTTTTAAATTCCTCTGTCAACATAAATAAACATCGTTATCCAATACGACAGTTTTTCTGGGGGTGCATTGAGCACTACTTCTTTGCGACAGTTCAGTAAGAAGAGCAGCAAGGGAGATGTCGGTGCTGGTCTAGGTCTTGTCCCTACAGCCTTGCAGTCTTACAAAGGGTAATTCGCAGCTCTGTGCTTTAGAAAAACAGGTTGGGAACACAGGATCTACAATATAGCGTCTGAGGAAAGCAGGTAGTTCCGTCACCCGCTACACCGAAACTAGGAAAGATAAGTAGACGGATATTTTCACCATGTTCCGACATGGAATCCCAGTAGCCAATAGTGTTAATTATTCCTTTCTGAACCAGCCCTTTAAGAGTCACTATAACCAGATTGTAGAAATGCATTGGGACCAAAGCAAGACATGAAATTTGGCCGGAGAACCTTGGCTCAAACTGAGATAGTACGTTTGAAACCAGGCTTCATTGGGAGGATTTGGTTTGTGCTCCAAACAGGAAACAACTAGAAGGTATGAAGCCGGTCATTGGAACAGCATCCTGCATGTGTAAGATCCACTACGCAAGCTTAGCTGGGGTGCCAGTCAGCTGGTAGAATGGTTGCCTAGCATGCACAAAGCCCCGGTTCAGTCTCAGAACAGGGTGTGGTGGTACTAATTCCCGCCGTTGGCAATTGGCTGCAAGAGAATCTAGCGTTTGAGGTCATCATCAACTACGTAAGGAGTGCAGGCCCAGCCTGGGGTACACAAGGACCTGCCTCTAAAAAAGAAAGAGTTATCAGTAGCCAATCTTCACCTCATTCTGTGGTCAGCTCCCACCACATTTCGTAAAAATATTTGCAGATGGGAAGGAAAAAGATCACTCACGATTTCAACTAGGAAGAGAAGCTACGAACAGCATCAAAATGATACCGGCGCAGAGCGGACTGGGCTCCGGCACAGGACAGCCCTCCAGCCTGGAAGTGAGTGCCTTCGGGAGTTGTGTTTATTAAATCCAGATGCAATCAAAGGCAGGAACAGGGGAAGGAGGATTTGGACTTGAGACAAATAAATCCAGCAGTGTATCTGAAAACTCAGGGGCTGGTGGGCCTGTCACCACTGCAGTGGCACTGAAGGATGTGTAGCCCTAGGGCCTCAAGTTCCACCAAGCAGCATCAACGAAAGACAAGTGGAGACTCGCCCTGTCCGTGCTCCGCAGCAGGCGACTGGAGACGTCCTTGTTCTTGGTCCTGCGCAGGGAAAACTGGGCACAGCAGGACAGGTGACCCTCAGGAAGTAGATAGAGCCTGGGTCCAGAACATTCAAGTTCACATCCATCTACATCCTGTGTAGACACATGGTTTCTGGTCCCAGAGCGTCTGCAAAATGGAATCAGTCCTTCTTACACCGAAGGTAGTGTAAGAAGTGTGAACTAGCCACACATCGGAGTCTGTGAACTAGCGCATGTTCGTAAGTGAGCTGGTTGCTCATAGCTCCTGTTTCTACCTGACAGATGTCATGGAGACTTGGGCGTGAGGCAGATAGCAGATTTTCTTTTTAAAGTTGGTTGTCAGTTTCTGACTTTCAGATCTCTTCTGTGCTGACTCTTGGAAAACCTCCACTCTCTCGGGGATCCTCCTTCCTGTTCGAAAGTCCCCTCCCTTCCAGATCTCCATCTGTTCCCCTGGGTGGAATCAGAGTGAGTCACAGTACACTGGGAAGCCTCGCAGGGCTTTGATCCCAGAGGAAGGGTGTTGGTCCCTGCCTTCTCTGTAGGCTCTTGCTGGCTGGTTGGGTCACAGTGTTGTGGAATACGCCCATGGCTCTGGGCATTCCCTCTGTCCTCACCTCATTTATCCCAGCCGTGGTCTCTGTAGCTCTAGGTATACCCACGGCATAGGGGAGGACTGGTGGGCTCTGGCCTCCATCCTGTCCCTCCTTGCTGGTCAGCTTTACCTCTGCTTGCCCATCCCCATGCCTCCTTCTTTTGTCCTCTCAAGTGGAAAATGCTCTCCAATGGGATGATGGGATAGTATTTGGAGAGGAAGCCCTAGCAAGCTGTTTAGGTTATGTGTTCTTGTAAGAAAAGGTATCAGAGGAGCTAGAGAGGTGGCTCAGAGGTTAAGCAGCACTGACTGTTCTTGGAGAGGACCTAGACTCAATTCCCAGCACCCACACGGCAGCCCACAACTGTCACTACCTCCAGGTCCAGGGGTATCTGATGCCATCCTCTGACCTCACTGGACACCAGCAATGCATGTGGTCCACACACATACATGCGGGCCAAACACATACATTTTAAAAAGAAAGAAAAGACGCCAGAGACCTTTCTGCTTTCTGTGTCCCTGCGCATGCCCACTGAACATACTGGCTACTCAGCGACTGTTTCCTGTGTTTTGAATTGATACCCATGAGCTTGGGTACCATAGAAACAAAGGCAAGCTACGTTACCGTGTTGTCTTTATGTTGATGCCTGTTTTCCTGATCCTGAAAGAGGGAAGTATGTGTTGCTGAGATTTCTCTCATGGAACTGTGATGGATACATACGTTTTAATAATTGTCATTAGGGTTAGGACAGTGGCTCAGTACAAAGACCTGAGTCCAAACCTGCAGCACTCATGTGAAAAAGGTAGGTGTGGCCATAGTCCTGCCAGGAAGCCCAGCACCGTTGGGAACAGATACAGGAGGATTGCTGTGGCTTCCTGGCTCACCAGCCTGGCTTGAGGTTCAATGAGAGACCCTGACTTAAGGGACTAAGGAAAATACTAACAGAATAGGGCATCCAGGGTTCTCACCTGTCCTCCCCACATGTGCATAGGTATGTGCACCTGGACGCACATGTGTGTGTGCGCAACACACACGCACACACACACACACACACACACACACACACAAAGAAGCAAATAGTGTGAAGGTTCATTAGAACAGAAGCATCGAGTGGAAAATAACTCAACAGAAGTGTGCATTTCAAATACTTCCTTCTCCTGCTCCTCTAGGACAAAAGTTTGGGGGAAGAAAAAAAAAGAAAAAGAGAAAGGAATATGGTTTAACACTCAATTCAAACAGGGCAGTTAGTGTGTCGACGTAACTGGATAGCTTTGAAAGGGAGGTGGGATCATCCCTGGCCTGGGTCTGGGAGCCTGACTGCCAAAGAGCGAGGCAGCCTGGCCTCTCTCCCAGCCATGAGGCTCCAGGGCCCGAGGAGCCCAGGCCCCACGAGTGACACCTCGCTCTTCAGACACTCTAATTTATAGTTAACGCCTTTTAAGCAAACAAGAGGGAGGGAAAAAATCTGGTTCATATTACAACAACTTGCAATGAAGGGAAGTCTGGGAGTTCAAAGGAAGAATGTCCCAGAGAAAGCTCGGGCTGTTCAAATTCATCTGGAGTGGCCAGGAAGGTAATTGGAAATTAAAATTAAAACTCTCTCTCTCTCTCTCTTTCTCTCTCTCTCTCTCTCTTTCTCTCTCTCTTTCTCTTTCTGCCTCTCTTTCTCTTTCTCATCAGCAATCCTTGTCCCTCATGTTGTTCATGGCCAAAGAGCAACCAAACAAATTCACATTCGTAGCTAAGACTTATTCTCCTAGATTATCAAAGGTCCCCTAAACTCAGTTAAAGGGCAGAGAAGAGAGGTGTGTGTTCTCATTCCAGGCCCCTTGGAGTCTCCATGGCTTTGCTTTTGGGGGTTTGCATCTTGTCTGCATGGATGTGAGACGACTTCTCTTTACCCACACACTCCTTGGTGGCCTTGGTTCTCTGGGAGAGCTTGCTGGAGACTGTGTACCCGGAGAGAAAGATCTCAGACTGAGCCTGAGCTCCTTGCAGAAAGGAAGGTGCAGAGCTGCAAGCTGTATTGATGCCTGTCTTAGGGTTTCTATTGCTGTGACAGTGAAACACTGGGACCAATAGCAAGTTGGGGAGGAAAGGGTTTATTTTAGCTAGTCAAGACAGGAACCTGGATTCAGGAGCTGATGCAAGGACGGGTGCTGCTTACTGGCTTGCTCCTTGTGGCTTGTTCAAGCTGCTTTCTTAAAGAACCCAGTACCACCAGTCCAAAGGTGGCCCGACCCACAGTAGACTGGACCCTCCCCAACTAATCACTAATTGAGAAAATGTCTTACAGCAGGATCTTATGAAGGCGTTTTCTCAACTGAGCTCCCCTCCTTTCAGATAACTCTAGCTTGTGCCAAGATGACAGAAGACTAGCCGGTACAATGTCACATTAGGGGGCTCATTATTTAGACTGAGGAGCTGCGTCTTTAGTCAGCGGCTTCCGGCATGGGCGGGGCCTGTGTCTCAATGAGCAGCTGTCTTTCAGCCCACCATAGCCACTCATCTCTTCAGCCAAGTACCTTTTCTCTCCCCTGTGACATGGTACCTTTTCTCTCCGCTGTGACAAAATGCTGGGCAAAAGCAGCTTGAAGGAGGGAGGCTTCGTCTCCGCTGAGGGTTTGGGGGTACCGTCCGCCATGGCAGGGAAGGCCTGGTCATGAGAGCTTGAGTCAGCCAGCCCCACAGTGTCCACAGTCAGGAAATAAAGGCAGATTAAATGCTCCTGCCCAGCTTGTTCTCTCCTTTGTCTCCTCTAGCCCAGGGGATGTTGCTTTGAGGTGGTCCTTCTCCCCTCCCCCCTCAGCTAAACCAGTCTAGAAACTCCATCATAGACAGGCCTAGAGGTTGTTTCTCATTTCTCTATAACACCATCTCCATATCACCATGAGCCCTGCCCCCCGACTCCAGTTTGCCTTCAGCTTCAGAAACCCAGCCTTAACACATTGCCGTTCTCCTTGGCAGCATGCCTTCCCCAGTGTAAACGTGAATTTGGGGTAGAACTCTTTCATATGGACCAGAATTTGGATGAGAGGCGAGGAACAGAAGTTTGACTGAAGACACCCCCCCCCCACCAATAAACAGAAGTGGAAGTCCCAAAGGCACAGTTGGTGTCTTTACCCCAGGGGCCCTGGGCTGAGGCGAGCAGGCTCACAGTACCTGTGCCTTGTCTTGACAGTTCTAGGTCTCCGAGCAGCAGAGGCTGGTATCGACCCCACCCAGACTCAGTGAGCTCAGCTGTCTTCTTCTGTGAATCTGCCTTAGTCAAATGTCCATTTCAGCCCAGTTTGATCCACTGACCTTTTAGCCAGGGCCACCTTCTACAAACTAAGTCTGGATTGACTTCCTTAATTAGAATCCCTGCAAGAGTGGCAGCGCTGCTTTGCAGTTTGGTATGGATAGGAGGAAGGCGTGCTTACATCTTCTCTGACCTCTCATGGTTTACTTTTGGGTGACTTAAATAGATTGCACGCATTCCCTATTAGGACTCCAAAGAGCCTTAGGCAGCAGGCCATTTGGCCATTTATTTTTCCCTATGGGTATTTCCCCTCTCTTCTCACTGTAGGCTGTCTTGGGCCTGTAAAAATTTTTCTGCTTCCAGAGAGAATTTTTGCCTGCAGCCAAAGGCTCTGCCTGAACATATTGGTAAAGTAGCCAGGTGTGGTGACACACAGCTTTAATCCCAGCACTGCTTCCTTCCGGAGGCAGAAGCGGGAGGATCTCTGTGAGCTGGAGGCTAGCCAGGGCTACAGAGTGCTACCCTTGGTAAGGTAGTGAAGGGGTCATACTTCCTGCAGAACAAAACAAAACCAGCCAACCAAGCAAACAAGGAACCTTTTCTCATCACAGCAAGGACACTGGGTGGCTGTGATGGGAATATACCAGGTGTGAGCACGTGACCTGGCCCTCTCACCCAACTCCAGAACCATTTTACAAAGTATACTGTGTCGCAGTCCTAATTTCTTTCATAGATGGGAACCCCTAACACATAGTAATTTATCTGAGGTCTTGAGCCTGGTAGAAGCGGTTGGCAGTGAGACTTCCATGTCTGGGAGCACTGCCCCAACACTGCCCAACTTTGGGACAACAATTGTGTGACTTCAATACCCAAGGAGCTATGTTATTTATCTTGTTACGTGGAGACCAATCCTTAGGATTTAGAGCTCAAAGGCTTAGTTTTAGTTTTCATTTGAGAATGTTGATAGTGGTGTTATCATAGGTAACATACTTCCCTTTCTAAACGTCAGTGTTCTGATCTCTGGCATTAGCACCATGCCTTTTAAGAGGTCTGCATTAGGCCAGACTGCAGGAGCGCATGTCGAGCGCCTCATACAGTCCAGCGTACCCTGCTGGCACTTTTGAAGCGTTCACTGGCTTCTGAACATGCACTTCCTCACCTGTAAAAACACAGTGCCCACTTCTGGGAGCCGTTATAAAATTCAAATAAAGCAAGGTGCCAAAAGAGCCAGGCGAGCAGCAGAGCATGGTATAGGTATGCCACGACCATCCTCTCAAAACACTGGGCACCCTGGAGCTTCCCACAAGAGAAAAAAAGATAGAATATTCTGGGCACCCTTAGATGTTATTAGAAAAAACTAGGGTCTGTGTTGAGAAAAGTTAAGCAAACGGATCAGAACTCAACCTCCTTTCACAAGGTGCCACTCAGGGGTCCCACCCTGGCGGGGGACAGTTGCCTTTGTTAGCGGCTGCTCTCAAGACCACGGCCAAGATTGCCTGGCACGAGCCTCTCCACTGAGTTGCAAGTTTATTTGGAGCTGGGTGAACAAATTGATGGAGCATCATATAACCATCTCTCTTCTGCGTGTGCACACATCCATGTGTGTGGACTAGTGTGAGCGTGTGGGGAGGGGTTACACACATGGGCAAGCACTTGTGCAGGCCAGAGGGCCATGCGGATGTTGTTTCTCAGGTGCCATCTGCATTACTTGCTGAGACAAGATCTCTCGCTGACCTGGAACTCACCAGATTCCAGGGGCAAGCAAACCCCAAGGATCTATTTGCCTCTGTTGTCCGGCACTAGGATTGTACATTTGCACTACCAGACTGGCTCTTAAAATACAGGTTCTAGAGATCAAACTAAGGTCCTCAAGTACTTTACTAAGTGAGCTTTCTGTCTCCCCAGGCCCTAGAATCATATCTAGAGACCTTCCAGGATGGCTTCCCATGTGTATGTTCTGAACTCTAAAGATAGGATCAGTGATTGGCCCATTTCTAGTTTTTAGTTTCTTCAACATGAAAAATACATCACGACCACTTCTTTCTATTCTAGCCACTCTGCTAGGTTTATAGGTGCGTGTCACCACACCGTGTCCAACACTCTCCCTACCCACTGAAGCCAAATTTAGCTTTGCATATCTTCTGACCATCGATCCTTGAGATTTTCCCCCTTGGAACGAAACCAAATTTGATAGTCCTTCACATATTTGAAACCTGCTCTGACAGAGGTCTCCTTGGTTTGCCCCAGGCTTTACATCCCATGTTTGTTCAGGCTTCTCTTCTAAGGACAGTCTCCAAATCCCTTTCCCGTTGGGATCCATCTGAAAGTGTGCTATCCATTCATTTGCGCGACAAGTATTTGCTGAATGCTGTCTATTGGCAAGGCACTGTGCCAGGCCAGATGTCTGAAAAGGACAGAGTGGAGCAAGCGAGGCTGTGCTTCCAAATTTGTTGATTTGGATGCTGTGTTTCTGTTATTATAACCAAAGATTCCATTGGCTTCCTTTTGCAACCATGTCAAACTGCTGGATTATCTTTGGCTGTGATGAGCTAATATTATCTGTGTTTGTTGAAGGGAACTGTTGGCAGTTTGGGACATCCCAAGTCTATATGCATGTAATCGGTTTCTTTGAACCTAAATAAAAGACTTCACATTTATCCCCATCCAATTCTTTCTTTGGTCCAGCTCCTTGTTCCAGCCTGTTGAGCTCATTTTGATATCTGTTAACTCTTCAATCTTGATTTCATCATATTGGTTATTTCTCCCAGCTCTGTGTCCTCTATGGCCTTGATCAGCATCGCTTCCATCCATGTTAGCATCCAAGTCGCTCACTGTAATAAAGAGTAGGCTAACACAGCGACAGCACCTCTTGGCAGGCCCCCCAGATGCCTTCCTTCCCCTTCCTTCAGCACTCTTGGAGAACAAGTTTTCAGCCAACTCTGAGTCGCCCAAATTATACTGTCATCTGGTCTGCATTTCTCCATCTTGTCCGCAAGAATTTCCTGAGAGACTTTGCCAAATGCCTTGATTAATCAATACATTCTGGGTCTCTGACATTGACAGTTGGCAGCTGTCATGACCTGCCTCTCGCTCTAGAGGAAGAAAACGGATAGAGAAGCTGGGAGTTGTCTCCTCTGCTCGAGTTCCTAGCCCCCAAATGAGAAGAATGCTAGGCTCATCCAGGTAGATCTGCTGACTGACTCTTTCTCAGACTCTTAGACCATGTCTTACCTCATTGCTTCTAAATATCCTAAACCAGGTGTGATGCCAAGTCTGCCGGGTCCTAGTCAATCATTCCTTCCAGCTATCCTGGCTCACTTTTTAACCTCATCCTCTCTAGCATGGTTCCAACCCCAGGTTTATGGACTTTTCTAATTGAAATCTTCACCAAACAAAGAGTTTATTTGTTTGTTTGTTTTTAAAAGATGTATTTGGTTATTTATTATGCACATAGTGTGCTGTCTGCTTGCATGCCTGTGCGCCAGATGCTTTGTGAGCCACCATGAGGTTGTTGGGAATTGAACTCAGGCCTTTGAAAGAGCAGCCAGTGCTCTTAACCTCTGAGTCACCTCTCCAGCCCCAATAGAAAATTTAGTACACATGCAAGGTCCTGTGCAAGCTACGCCCATTTCATATCAGTGCTTTTGACTGTACCCTGCCCAGCTCCCCACACTGCCCTAATGTGAACTGGGGGCAAGCAATCATGGAGCTGGTCTCCATTTTCAAAGAAAGCCCTTTCAAGTTGGCTTCTCCCACAATCCTAGCTACCCAGCCACAGGCATCAGGACCTCTGACTGTGCCCTCTGTTTTGGCTTTGACCTGACTGCACAACTCCACTTAGGCTGGGCTCTCTGTCTGGCTCAGGCCTTTTTGTTTTTTATCATTATCATTGTTATTCATGACTTCCAATGAGTGAATCACTGTAGATAAAGAGAGGAATCGTGTTTCACCCTGATAGTCAGAAAGATCCAGAAAGTGGTGGTAGGTAGGAGATGAAAAGACAGGCTTCCAATTAGTAGGTCATTTGGGTGTCAGTGTGTGAGTACTGCATTAGCTAGGAGAGGGTGCTCTGTCTGAAAATGGCATCCTGGGAGGTGTTCTTTGGAAAGCACTTGTCCCCAAGCGTCACAGTTCAGGGTGACGGCTCCTTGATTTGTAGACCCTTCCGTCTACAAGGAACAATCTCACCAGTTTCTTTACAAGGGATACAGGACTTGGTGGTCGTCTCCTGCCCCCACCCAGGAACCCACTGTCTCCAAATGCCTCCATTTTACCTCGTGACACTTTCCCATCTGCAATGTAAGCTTTAATCTTCCTGATCAGAAACCACACTGCTGCAGTCTCCCCACTATTGAGAGCCACACATTGTTCCTAAGTGTTGACAAGCCTTCTTGAGAAGTGCCCTTTATGGAGCAAACTACCACCTCCCAGCTGTTCCAGGGCCTTTAACACGTTGACTTCAGTTAGCATAAGAGATGAAAACACCCCTCCTCTTAAACCCTTAACCCCTGCTTCGAAAAATGAATAAATGGTTTTTTGTTTGTCTCTTTGAGGCAGCATCCTATTCTACACCCCAGGTTAGCCTTGAGCTCAAAATCCTCCTGCCTCAGCCTCCCAAGTGTTGGAATTGTAGATGTGCCCCGTATGCCTAGGTCTGCATTTCTAATGTTAATAATGCCTTAATAATAAAGTCAATATACACACTTAAAACTAAGAAAAATTTCTATTTGTGTGTGACACTTATCTGAGTAGTTTCTTTTCCTTGATAGGTAAATGCTTAGAGATAAAAATCCAATTCCCCATTCTTCCTAGAATTTAACTTAGGAAATTTTAATGGTTAGCCACTGAAATTTCTTCACTAAACCACCCTGTTTCTGCTCATTTTCAAACATCCATTTTGAAGCAAACAGGGCTTGTATTAACTTCAGGGAGGCCCCCGCAGGAGTGCGGTGTGACTGACGTCTTATTACATAATAGCGATACACAAAGGCTCCCCTTTGCTTGCTGCAGTACAGACTCTGCTGTGTCTTGGCCTGGACTCCTAGCTTGACACTTGAGTTACAGTTAATTAGGGTGACTGTGAGAGGCAGACAGGGACAGACAAAAGGCAGGATTGAAAGGCTGTTCCTGCTACCTTGGCGGGATAGTGGGGGCGCAAGTCCTTTCCGTATTAGAGAGCTGGCTGGTAGATTTGCGTCTTATTTTCTTCCTAGCAACTCTTGTTGGCTTCGTAGTTCATGAGTCCAGATGAAAGAGGATTCGTTAGTTCACACGTGGGTGACAGGCATTTCAATTCAAGACCTACATCTGCCCAGACTGACCCAAGCATAGAAGTCAAGCTGGTCAGTGCCTTAGTCATTGGTCTTCCTGTGTGGAAGGTTCAGGCTCAGGTTGTTTGCCCAAGCGTGCTTCTTTGTTTCTTATTTCAAACCTTCCTGCTATCAGTTGGAGAGCAGAGTGACCTGGACCAGCCTAGGTCAATTAATATGAATTTAAAAGCTTTCTATTTTTTTAAAAAAATGCATGTGTTTTGCCTGCATATATATATATATGTATATGTATATGTATACATATATATATGTATATACACACACACACACACACACACACACACGTGTGTGTGTGTGTGTGTGTGTGTGTGTAAGTACCATGAATGTTCCTGGTGTCAGATCTCCTGGAACTGGAGTTACAGAATGTTGTGACCCACTGTGTAGGTTCTGGAAACTAAAGCCCAGTTCTCTGTAAGAGCAGCAAGTGCTCCTAACCACTGAGCCATCTCTCCGGCTCCCTCACATGGGTTTCTAAAGAAGAGCAAATAGTGGACTGGGAAGACAGCTCAGTGCATAAAGTATTTGCTGTGCTTGTTTGAGGGCCTGAGTTTACTTCCAGAACCCATGTTTGTTTTTTGTTTAAATGAGATGTTGGTATAAAGGGGCTACTCTTCCTTTAATCTGAACCAGTTTTCATCCTCCTGCTCCTGAGGAGGGAGTAAGTATGGCCCGGTTGTAAAAATAATTTTTTTTTTAATCTTGCAACAACAACAACTGAAACAGGTGTGAGGACATGCTTGCAGAGACAGATGGATCCTCGAGCTTCCCTGCTGCCAGGCCAGCCAATCCCAGAGACCCTGTCACAACAAAGTAAAGTGAAGGGGCCCAGTGAGATGGCTCAGTCTGTAAAGCCTTCTGTATAAACATGAGGGCCTGAGTTTGGCTCTTTGGCACCCATGTCGAAAGCCAGGTGTGGTGGCACTTGCCCCTCATCCTAGAGCTGGGAAGACAGAGACAAGAGGCTCCCTAGAGCTCTTTGACTAAGCTAGTTCTGCCCAACTGGCAAGCTCCAGGCTCAGTGAGAGACTCTGTCTCAGAAATTAAAGTGGAGGGCCTAGAGAGATGCCCAAGTGGTTAAGAGCACTGGCTGCTCTTCCAGAAGACCCGGGTTCAATTACCAGCACCCACAACTATCTAGAACTCCACTTCCAGGAAATCTGAAACCCTCACACCAATGTCCATAAAATAAAATTAAATAAATGATATTTAAAAAAAAAAGAAGCCAAAGTGGAGAGCAATGGAGGAAGACGCCAAAAGGCTGGGCCCTCAGAGCCATTCTTCTACTTTTCTCCCTTCACCCCTCAGGGATGTCCTTCTCCTTCTAGATCCTTTTCTAGTGCCCACTGCTTCCCACCCATGGAGTAAGAGTCACCGTTACCTCCTGCCTAGGTTGCACAGCAGCTGCAGTGGTGTCCCTGCTTTCAGCTGGTCTGGCCTGTGTTCTCTGCTACAGTTCGGATGTTTTCCTAGAAGGCAGTGATTTCATCAGAGTTCTCAGTTAAGTCTGCAGCACTAGTTTCTCATGGGCCCCGAGAAATTCACTACCTCTCAACAAGACCTGTCGTCATTCAGGGCCAGGCCTCTGCTCATCTCCCAGTCTGTCTAGCCCCTTTTCAGCTCTTAAACTAAACATGAGTTCTTTTCTCTCTGAGTTGATACCTTCAGGAATCTCTGCTCTCAACTCAGAGGCTACATTCACAGAAGAGACTTCCCTGGCTGCACCTTCATTCCCACGTCCCCTCTGAGACTCTGCCTTCACCTTTAACCCAGATCTCCAGAAAGAGGGGATATCTTCTCACCTCCAAAGATCTCAGATGGAAAAGTCTAGGTGCTCCAAAACATCCTGTGGCTTCCGGGGACTTCTAGGGGTTTGCTTTGTCTGACTTCCTCAATCTGCAGCCCCGCGTGTTGCCCTGTCCTCTGTCCTCACCGGAAAAGCTGCCAGATCCACTTTATAAAAAAACCCACAAGGCATTAACTCGATGTCTTGAAGTTTGGGGTGATCATAAGGTATGAAAGGGAGTGGAAATATCTTTTCCTTAGCAGTCCTTTGTCCCAGAATCATGGCTAAAATCACTATAACGAAAGGCAGGTTAGCAGGAGAAAGACACATTTATTTACTAAAAGTTTTATTTGCCTCAGTATTCCTTGAATATGCCATCTTTGGAGTTCCTACAGCCTGAAGTGCTAGTATACCAAGGTGATGTTGGATTCTCCTCTGTATACTGTGAATATGTTTTATTACCTTGGTTAATAAAGAAGCTGTTTTGGCCTATGGCAGAACAGAATATAGCCAGACTGGAAGTCTGAACAGAGATAGAGTAGGTGGAGTCATGTAGCTGCCAAAGGAGAAAGATGCAGGTACCTTACCAGTAGGCTACATTCTCATGGTGATACATAGGTTAATAGCAATGGGTTAATCTAAGATGTAAGAGTTAGCTAATAAGAAGCCTGAGCTAATAGGCTAAACGGTGTTGTAATTAATATAATTTCTGTGTGATTATTTGGGCCTGGGTGTCCTCCGTCTACACCAAGGTTTTTCGGGAAGGCATATCCAGAAATGCCATCAGATGTGACTTTAATAAGTGTCCTTTACTGGCATTCTCTTCTTCTGGTCATTTCTTCTCACTTTCTCATAATATTTGATTTAGCTGTCACTGAAGAGAAAGAAATCGGGTTGGCAGTGACTCAAAGGAGTCTCTTATCAAACAGATTTAGGAATGAGAAGTCCAGGGCGCTGTGGTGTCAAACCCTCTTCTGTCGCCTTTCTTTATGTATGGCTTCTATTATCAAGACGCCACCAACTGAAGGGATTGCTGCAGCTCCTGCCATCCACACATAGTCCAGTCGGCAAAGTGGGCATACATTCTCACTACTAAGATGTCCAAGTGGAAGGCCAGGGAGATGACTCTGTGGTTACGAGCACACAGTGCTCTTGCAGAGAACCGAAGGTTTGATTCCCAGCACCCAGTTGGGCAACCCATAACCTCCAGCCACTCCAACTCCAGGGATCCGATGCCTTCTCCTGGCCTCCCTGGGGCACCGGCACTCAGAGAAATATACACATACAATTAAAAATGTTAAAGTGTTGAAAGTCCCGGGAGCTGAAGGTGTGACTAAGAAGTAGTGTTGCTTGCCCAGATTGAACAAAGAAATCATGGGTTCTACCCTCACGGCCACCAAAGCCCAAAATGTCTCCCAAGTTCTACACATTCCTTCTGCCTCTGTCCTATTGGCCAGAACTTAGTAACGTGGCAACATCTAATTGTATAGCAGTCTGGAAAAATATGTTCTTTATTCTAGCTGGGTGTTTGCCTCACACACAAAAAATCTGTTAGTTCGATTATTATGGTGATTAGGAGAATCAGTATGGAGGTGGAGGCAACCCGTGGACTGTATCACACCTTTCACGATAGATTCCCGCCCCTCTTTTTGCCCTGCTTCTTTTTCTGTGTGGCTAGATTCCTTTCAGGCCACACATCTGAGGACAGAACATGAGTGTTTCTTCCATTTACCCACTTCCAAAGAGGATTCGGCAGTCAAGCCTCTCAACCTTGCAGGCCACGCTAACCCCTCCTGACCTGTATGTACTGCCTAGGCGCCATCAGAATGTCAGCGGTCCTCAGTATCACGCGCCCCACACAGCACTTGGCATTGATTTTGTCGTTTCTTTCTTGTTTGTTTCTTTAGACAGGGTCTCATGTGTTTTTAGAGGGTGACCTTCACCTTGAGCTTCTAACCCTCCTGTTTCTGTCTCTCAAGTGCTAGGCTTCTAGGCTTGTGTGACCACCCCAATTCATGTGGTACTGGGGCTTGGTCTCTGGGCCCCGCATAGGCTAGGCAGACACTCTACCAACCGAACCACATCCCCAGCCTCACACATAGCTCTTCTTCTCATACATGCACAGCTGCTCGTTAGGTCGCAGACTCGGAGTACCCCAGTTCTCCATTGAAATTGCAAGTCATCCATGCGCAGCTCAGCAGGCACAGTGAGAGACTGGTGCGGCCCTTCCGTCCTCAGTCTGCCAGATATGTGCCAGTGGCTGTTTTTCATAGCAGGGTTACTGCCAGCCAATGACTTCTGCTCTTCTGACCTCCCTTCCTGTGAGCTGAGGTCCAGCTGGTATCTATCTACTACCGTAGCATCCATACGAGGATGTTTAGCCAGATGTGTGTTCACATCATGCTTTGCACATCTGCATCAAATATACCTTTGGAAGACTGCCTTTTTATGGGAAAGAAGGCAGGAAACGCAGAGTCTGATTATCTCCCTGCCTTTGAGCCTCACGGTGCGTGTCTTGCTCTCATCTGTGTCAGTCTTCAGGGTACAGAGCGGGACCCGACATATGGGAGACTTCCAGTCGGTGTTTGTTTAACAGAGACATGAATCAACAGTATGTGATAGAGAAGATACAAAAACGATTGAAAATCTAAATGGAGAGCCACACATTGTACATTACAGTATAGAGAAAAATATATATCATACGTACGTTACATGCTTACATGTGTGTATGTAATGTATGTGACTGACAGGTCTAGAAGCTTGTTCAAGGTCACAACCCCAGTGAGGACCTGAGGCGGGACCTTGAACTTGGCTGTAGAGCTCCAAAGGTTTAACTTGTATTTGAAGTTAGTAGACTGTATCTTTCTATGTCTTTAAATTATGCATACATACATATATAGATGTAGATATACTTGTGTTTGTGTGTGTGTGTCTCCTACTAGGGTGACACTTTCTAGGGTGTTGAGGGCCCTACAGGGGTCCAGGCTCCCTCCAGGGTGGTAAATATGCTTAATGTTGTCCACTTCATTTTGAAAGCTAAACTCAATGGTATGCTCCCTTCCATTCATGATCCTTCTTGCCCAGGCCAGCCCCAAGGTGTTCTGGGGATCCTCAAGGGACCATTTTGTCCCCCATCACCCCTCCTTGCTGGTTCTTTGTGCCTGCCTTACCCCCAGATACCATGGCGAATGGCTTTCCTTGTGTAATGTAACAGGAGTTCATCCCAATAGTGAGAAGCTAGTACTGCCATGCTCAGCCATGCTTCAAGTCCTGGCTCAGCCACACACCTTAGAAAGCCCCCTGGGCTGTTTATAGCTCCCTCTCTATATGACAGGATAATAAGGCCTTCCTGACAGAGTGGTGGTGAGGATTCATGGCGCCGTCCACAGGGCTCCATCCATGCAGGTAATAGGAGCAGTTAGCGGAGCCCAGTCCGGGGTGTTGGGGCAGATAGAGGGTTTTATCCCTGTGTGGCTACGTCTGTGTGACCTTGTCAACTGCCCTCCTTAGAATGCTCATAATAACCACCCTGCATTATTGGATAGAAGCGATGGACTTAGTTTAGCCAAGTGTCCAGGATGTTGCAGGGTGTACCCATACCTCCAGTCAATGTTAGCTGCTTTTAAGGGTTTTGTTGATTTTTAGAGATGGGGCTTTCTCTTGGTAACCCAGGTTGGTCAGAAACTCAAAACCGTAGCTCAGATTGGCCTGGCACTTCTATCCCAGCCTCCACAGCACTGAGCTCACTAGTGTGAGCCACCATGCCCGATCTTTATACTCCTCTTTGCCACCGTGGGGTGTTGACTCACTCTGGAGGAAGCTTGCTGAGTGTCTGCTAAAGACTCCTCCAGACAGGGGCAGGAACCCTTTCCAGCAAGGCTCAAATATCCCTAGGAACCTCCTGTTCTGCCCACTTGAGTTCCCAGTTGAGGTTCTTGGTGAAAACTTGCTCTGTGGGAGGGGTAGGGTTCTTTGCATTTCATGGTGAACCAAGCCTGACTTCTCTAATGGGCAGAGCCCCTCAATCAACAACTCAGGGTTGGTCTCCCCAAGGACTTTCCCCTCTATTCCTGGATGAATGTTCCAGAAACAAACCCTTCTGTGGATGCCTCTTTGGAAGTCCAGTTCATCGGCCTACATGAAATTGCGTCTCGGGTTTTAAGAGCCGTTGGCTTTCACAGGTGGCTCACAGCACGCTAGTCTCATAAAGTTCATCTTAATTGAAACTGTGACTGAGGGACTGTATCTAAATTTAGAAAACCTCTTCTGAGGAGGAAATGAGACCTTCGCAGCAGTGGTGGGGGCCGTGGGAGTTGTCTTACGTAGCGCAGACCAGAAACTACCTGGGTTGTGCTCTGTGTAGATGCTGAAACTGGGAGGTCCGTTTGGAACAGTACACATTCAGGCTTTTTGGTGGTGCTTTTGTTGGAAAAATGAGTCCGAGGGAGCCCCAGCTGCCTTATCCCTGCTCCAGACTCTGTTCTCCCTTTCCTGTAGGATGCCTGTCTTCCTCTCCTATAGGATGCATCGATGAGGACCCAGTAGCATCTTCCCAGTAGAAAACAGGGGCTAGACTCCTCACTTCCCTAGTGATACCCTCCTGCATTGCTGAAAATGTAAACCAGTATGTATGTAAAGCTAAACATGTGTCTGTGCCTGATTTGATGGTTTCCCAAAATGTCGGAGAGTGTACTGATACAAACTTAGACTCTGCATCAATCACTCAGTGTGACTTACGTTAAAGCATTTTATTACTTTTTTTATTGTGTGTGTGTGTTTGTGTGTATGCCAGGATTCTGTATGCAACCCTGCATGTTGAGGACAAAAACTTCAGGAATTCTCCCACCGTGTAAGTCCTGGGGATTGGACTCAGTTATCAGACTTCATGGCACCTTTACTTCCTGGGCCATCCCACTGGTCCGCAGTGTGCCTTCCTAGAGTAATCAAGAGACACAGTACCCATCAGATGTAGGAGGCTGCTGCCTATGCAGTGCCAGCATACTGGCTGGTGGGAGCACCTTTTGTTTGTTTGTTTGTTTAAGAGTAGGAGTAAATTGTAAAACTGCAGCACCGTAGCTGCATCGTGGGTTAGCACCAAGCATCCGGTTATGTTCATAATTGACTGTGTTGCATCACGTCTTGATGCAAAAGGTGTGTTTGGACCAGCACCACCAAAGACACATTCAAAATGTGTTATGCTGTGAGGCATAGTGTTTTGACATCACTGGTTGACAAGGGGTTTTCAGCTCTATGATAGTCTTATGGGTACCATTCTCCCACATGTCATTTGTTGTTCAAAACATCACGATACAGTCTGCAAAGAGTTTGGGGGAACTTGACCTGCCCATTCTCTCTTTCTGTCTCTGTCTCTCAGAAATGTGTGTGCAAATTAAGTCCCCCAAGTAGCACAGTTCACCATAGTAAACATACAAGCAATGTGTCATAAAGATCCAGCAGGCTCACAAAAGAGAATCTCCAACCTCTGCACTCTGCAGGAAGCGCAGAAAGGAAGCCAGCACTCCGCCCGTGCCCTGACAGCTGTGTACAGGGCCATCTGCATAAAGCTATCATATGGCCAGCTGCTTCTTCTATTTAATGTGCCCGTGAAGGAGAACATAAACAGACAGCAAGTACCACTGTGCATACGTGCAGAAAATGGCATTGGAAACAGCCATTTGGAAGCTGTGCAGAGGTAGAGGAAGTGATGTGCCATGCCACAGGACACAGGTGTTGAATTCATTTCCCCAAGCTGAAGGTAATTTGGGTGCCAAGAGATGAAAGGATGGGCAGACAGGAGTGGGCTGGGGATATGGAGGCCACATTGGAGACCGCTGCGCCCGATGGAAACAAGAAATAGAAGCTGCTGCTTCCTGTACCTCATGGGCACCTTGTTGTCTCTGGGTCCCCAACTCCTCCTGCCTTCAGCCCTTCCCAGTCTCATTGTGTCACCCTTCTCCCTGGAGGTGGAGAGGCTCCTGGTTTCCCCACCGTGTAGCCTAGGTCTCCTCGCATCCTCCAGCTTGTGCCTCTGGCTAAAAGCCCCACCACCAGCATCTCTGACATTGCCATCTTCCCTCCACTGACCCCATCCTTCTCTAGCTGTATTTCCAACCCTCAAGAAAATCTTCACTTGAGAACTGAACTCTGCACCTTATGAAGTAATTGCTGTAAAGAGAGCTGAGGAAGTGGCTCAGTCATGTGCTTGGAACCCGTGGTCAATCTCCAGAACCTATTTGAGATGAAGCCAGAAAGGGTAGCATATGCTTGTAGTCTCAGCACCAGGAAGGTAGAGGCAGGCAGATACCAGGCTCCCTGGCTAGTTGTTCCAGCCTGCTTTGTAATTTCTAGACTGATGAGAGACTTTGTCTAAAAATCGCCCACTAGCACATACACACACTTTGCCACACGCCCCAGGATCTGGCTGCCTTTGGCACTGTGTATCTGAGCCGGGTACTCTCAGATGCTAAGGCCCAAGGATGAAGGCATGTGCTCTCCATCTACTTAGGGCTGTAAGAAGCACCACCCTGCCCCTGCTTGCTGTCTTTGCACTATTCTCTTTTTCTCAGAGGGGTTGCTCACCACTTTTCACAGCAGCCTGTAATGAGGACCCTGGGACAAACTTCCTTCAGGCATGACTGGGTGGGAATAGCCGGCTTAGTTCTGAGCAAGCGGCTGCTTTGGTGCCCTTTGCACCAAAAGACCGAGAGCCAGCTTGCATCTTAGTGTTTTTCCTTGTTACTAGAATAAAATACTCTGGCAAAAGCAACTTCCGAGAGAAAGGGGATAATTTTAGCTCAGTATCTAAGTTATGGCCCCCGGGGTGGGGAAAGTCAAGGGGCTTGAAGCAGCTGGGCACATGTGTTCAGTTAGAAGACAACAGTGAAAGCTTGCGTCATGCTTGACTTGCTTCTCCTTTGTACAGCCCGGGTCCCTTGCCCAGAAAATAGTCCTGGTCACAGTTAAGATGGGTCTTCCAATATCAATGAAGGCAATCACGATAATCCCCCTCAGACATGTCCAGAAGCATGTCTCCTAGGCGACTTTAGGTCATGTCAAGTTGACAGTTCACACCAACTCTCACACCTTATACTCACCCTGCTCCTGGATTTGTGTTCTCATTTACTTCTCTGAATGTACCTTATCTGGTATCTTGCCATATATTTGTGTAAACCTCCTTTAAAGTGGTATTTGACATATACAGAATTCTATGTTCCTAAACTCACGTGTTTAGAAGTGGACATACATATATAGTATCCATAGCAAATTGTCTGCTAAATGGAAACATACACTTTTCCCAGACAGCACAGTTTGGTGGAGTCTACCCAAAAGTTAAATGGAATCCAAATCATAGTACTTTGGGTAACGGTATCACAAACAGTGCCACTTTGTAAAGGGGTTTAGACCAGTGGTTCTCAACTTGTGGGTCCCTTTTGGGGGTCCAACAATCCTTTCATAGGGATCTCATATCAGATATCCTACATATCAGATACTTACATTGCAATTCATAACAGTAGCAAAATTACAGTTATGAAGTAGCAACAAAATAATTCTGTAGCTGGGGCTCACCACAACGTGATGTTATTAAAGGGTTGCAGCATTAGGAACCACTGGTTTAGACCTTGGTTTGCCACAGCAGAGAAGTTCAGATCTAGGCATGTAGAATGAGCTTCAGTTGTAGGCAGCAACCAAAATTCAAGTCACTGTTGCTTAAACACACCTCTTCCTGGGATAATTATGGAACCTGTAACCAAAATAACGGCTGCATTTCTGATAATGGGAGCTCTTGAGGAACCTGCTGTGTGACTGTGAGAGACAAGAGCCATATGGGCCTCTGCGGGCCCTAGGCAAGGTGTTCCGAGAGCCTGTTCCCTCCTGGTCTTCCCCAATGGGCCATTAGAAAAGGGACTGTTTACTAGTTAGCCGAGATGAAAGTTTCTGCCCTTGTTCTACAAGTGAACGGGTTTTTAATATTTCCTGAAACCACAGGTCTGCTTCATGTCCAGTAATTGAAACAGCTTATAACCCTCAATGCCAGCATGCAATGGCCCCCACAGTGACTAGCAGTCCTGGGGGAACAGAAACACGTGTGGGGAAATTAGGCCACGTATGTTTGCAAGCTCTGGTCTGGCTCTGTAAATGCCAGCTGGCCCTGGAGGCCCTTTCTTTTCTTCCCCTCCTTCTTTCTCTTTTTTAATTGAAATGTTTCATTCTCCCCTGACCCTTAAAGAGGTACTACATGGATGCATTCTGCAGATTCCCAGGAGACTTAGATAATAACCACTGTGTCCGTCTATGCATTCGTATTATTTGTGGTATCTAGAGCTTATGTTTTGATGACGAGCCTCCATTCTTTTTAATTGGCTTTTCTCTCTCTTTGACACTCATGAAATTGCTTTTATTGGAGGTTGTGGTCTCCTAATCATGGCTTCTGGATTGGGGGTTTTATGGGTAGATCAAGGACAAGTCATTGAGAGGTAGTCCTGGGAGAGGGGGGAATTTGACCTTGGCAAACAGAGGGCCCGTGTTTACTCTCCCTGCTCAGAGGCAGAGGCAGGCGATGAATTTTCATCAGTTGATACACTAAACAGACAAATCTGTGGAAGAAACAGGCCAGCTCCTCTTTTTTGAAGGGGCTTCAGTTTAACTTTTGGAGCACACGTCAGCCTCCAGTTGCCAGATTAAAAACAAAACCAGACAGACCTGTAACTTTTTAAGAAGCTTGTAAAAGGCTTTCTTTTCTTGGTCAAGGCAGTGACACCTTGTCAACTTACAGTCAGAATTATCTCTAAGTTTTTAGTGTGTGTGTGTGTGTGTGTGTGTGTGTGTGTGTGTGTGAAATTATTTATTTTCGTCATAAGTAACATTTCTATAAGTTTGATTTTAATGAAGTAAGGAAGTAAAAATATCTATATTCTTTCTGCTCAGAGAAAAATGCTGTTAACGTATAGGTATCTCTTTTGGGACATATAAACACAAAACTGCTTCTATATTTTATGTTGAAGGATTAATTCGCTTTTGTCTTTTCTTAAGATTTATTTTTATTTGTGTGTCTGTGTATGTACACATGCGTGTGCACGTGGGTACCCAGAGAGGGCAGAAGAGGGCACTAGGTCCCATCATAGTTGAAGTTAGAGTAGTTGTAAGCCCCCTGATGTGGGTACTGAGAACCAAATTAGAGTCCTTTGGGAGAGTAGTACCCATCCTTAACCCATCTCCCAGACCTCATTCCTATGGTTATAGCTATGTTTGTTCCATGATTTCTTCTTAATTTATCTAATTTTCTGTATCTCCCTACAGAAAGAGATATAAATGACCAAGGTTAATGGTAATGAACATTTAATATTACATTATTGTCTTTTAGCTACTTTTCTATTGCCAAGACAAAACACCACCATTAAGGCAGCTTAAAGAAGGAAGCATTTAATGGGATCTTACAGTTCCAAAGGATGAGTCCATGACCATCATGGCAGAGAGCATGGCAGAAGGCAGCCAGGTAGGCAGGCATGCATGGTGCTGGAGCAGTAGCTCAGAGTTTACATCTGATCCATAAACAAGGAAGAGAGGGAGGGAGGAAGAGGGAGGGAGAAAAGGGGAGAATGGAGGGAGGGAGGGAGAGAGAAAGGGAGAGAGAAAGAGAGAGGTCGATGCGGGGGCAGAATATGAAGACTGAGAATGGAATAGACTTTGGCCCCTAGTTTCATACCTTCTCCAAGGTCATACTTCCTAATCTGTCCCAAACAGTTCTACCAACTAGGGGCCAAGCTTTCAAATACATGATCCCAAGAGGGCCATTCAAACTACCACAATCACATATATCACAACTTATTATCTAACTTTTAAATTTAGTCAACCATTGTCATACTATAGCTGTGTAGCCACACCAGAATCCCCATGACATGCAGAACTCACCCCTGCTTTCTTGCCCCCGAGTTTGCAGGATGGCTGAGATGAGAGCGAGGCAGGTGGGAGAACCCTCACCGTGTTTCTCTCTGTCCCTTCTGGAGTTGTCTCACAGTGACACTAACTAGTACTCTCATGCTCATGGTAGCAACGGGAGTATAGGTGTGCACGTCCATCCACATCACTGTTGTTCAAGCCTTAGAAGACATCTTTGGGCACAAATGCTTCGTTGGTCAAAGTAAGATGTGTGCTCCAGTTTGGTCCCAGCCTCAGATCAAGGGGAAGAAAGTACCCTGGGTCCATGAGAAGAGACACAGTAGACAAAGGATCCAAACACTAGTCTACCACAAGTTGTCCTCATGTGTCATTATTGAAAATATTTCCACTAAGCCCCGATACATGCTATTTACACACCCAGTTTATCTTTAAAGGATACATTAACATAATGAATTTTGGTCAAAGCATTACATAAAGTTTTGATTCTGTTTTTTTTAAGTCAGATATCTCTGGTTAGCTAAATAGTTCATGGAATTATGTTTGGAGGGGGTGGGTATTCAACAAGCTAAAAGTGAAACAAAACTAAAGCCCCAGATTTGGTTGAGAAGGGATATAAAGCTCTCTGAGAGATTATCTACCTGCTAATCAATGTCATCTCAGCCATCATGCCATCAGGAGCAAGAGAGTAGAGGTGAGTTCTGGAGCGGTTACACAGCTGTGCTGACAATAGTTAACTGACACACAGTCAGTCAGTGGGGTTTACATGTAACCTTTTAGATTTTGTGAACTAAGAAGCCCAACTACGTCTTTTTTTTTTTCCGGTTTTTGGAGACAGGGTTTCTCTGTAGCTTTGGAGCCTGTCCTGGAACTAGCTCTTGTAGACCAGACTGGCCTCGAACTCACAGAGATCCAACAGCCTCTGCCTCCTGAGTGCTGGGATTAAAGACATGTGCCACCACCACCCAGCTCCAAATACATTCTGATAGAGAACCAGGGATAAAGTTCTTGGCTGGCTCTAGACCACAATGTTACTGAGCTTATGTGGAAAAAAATCTGAGCCTCTAAGTGTAGTTATAAAATGAGTTTTTTACTCATACATGTGTATATCATATACATATATGTGCACATTCATATTACCTTGATAATGTTTGCTGAAATTTTTAAGTATACATATACATTAAAGCTAGAAGATACAGAATGATTGTTTTACAGGGTGGATGGATAACATCTTTCCTGGATTTCAACAAACAACACTGGAGAGTACGTTCCCTGCTAACACATGTGTGCATGGGTGCACGCGCGCACACACACACACACACACACACACACACACACATGCACACACATACATACACTGCACACCAGACAGAGGCAAGAGCCACTGTCTGGTACATTCCTGTCTTTTCTCCTTCTAGAGGAACTTTGGTTCCTCTTCCTGCTTTAGCCTTTCTCCTTTTCATTTGCTTGTTGAATCTTTAGTTGTCCAAAAAGAAGAGAGGAAAGGGAAAAGGAAAGAAAAGAAAAATCCCACATAGTGTGTGCACATGCATGCATGCACACATATGTGTGTCCACTCCTTCCTGAATAGTGTGGATCTATTTGCTGAGTCTTTTCTTACCTAATTAAGCCAATCAATCATTCATGCTGTGGGCATTTACAAGAACACTGTGGCTCTAAATAGATAAATGTTTGGTGTAGACTCCCTGAGTGAATATTGAGAAGGCAGGGATTCTTACTGTATTTCCAGCCATTGATTAGAACCTTTTAGCAAGTTTTTTATTTATTTATTTATTTATTTTTGGTTATTAACTGGTTGGGGGGAGAGCTGCTGGAGAAGGAAACCGAGGTCCTCAGTCTCTCTTGCTAAGCAAGCATTCTACCACTGAGCTAAATTCACAGCCTTTTAACTTTCAGCCCCAGGAAAACCACCCCGAACCTCGTCCCCCAATTCTGACATCATGTGGCACCCACTACCAAAACATGAGGGCGAAAACAATCCCTGTGGCTCTTACATCATCCCTTTGAGGCACTTGGTTTCAAGTAATAGTAAACAGTTTATGGCAGCTTCAGGCAAGGATTCATTTTCCTGTCTTAACAGGCAGTCTAGAAGTGGCGCTGTCTCTGTTGGCTCAGTGGTCTAGCAGGGGTACCATTTCCACTGATTCTCTTACTGTCTCTCCCACGGTCCATGGAGGTGCCTGAAGCTACAAGGATTACATCTGAGTTTATAGCACAGAGGAAAAGGGAAAGCGAGGGAAAGAACAGTGTTGCAACTTCCCCCCAACTGCCACACACACACACACACATGCATGCATGCACACACACTCACACACGCACACACACACACACACATGCACGCACGCACACTCACACACTCACACTCACACACGTTTGACATTTCATTGGCCATTCCCATCCCTAGTTATTACAAGAATGGGAAAATGGGCGTTAATCTTAAATTTTGATTTATTATGGCGTGTGATGTGTATATGCACATGGGTGTGTGCATACCATTTTACATGTGTGAACATCAGAGGACAGCTTGGTGGAGTTGGTTCTCTCCTTCTACCTTGATATGGTTTCTAGGGATCAAAGTCAGGTCATCAGGCTTGAGTGGCAAGTGCTCCTACATAATGAGCTACCACACCAGCCCTTAAAATGGCAATTTTTAAAAATGAAAATATCAAGAAAGTGTAAGTGTTGAGAAGATTGTTGATAATATATCACTAGTAAGCAGCATAGCAACAATAAGGAATGCAGAATAACCAAGTGTTGTCTTTAATAGGATAGAAAAAAAGAAAAAACATTAGCATCCAGATACCCAAGTAGTATTGAATCTTTCAGTCTGGTTACATCTTATCAAATACCATGTATGTGTGTGTGTGTGTGTGTGTGTGTGTGTGTGTGTGTGTGTGTGTGTGTGTAGGTATACACATATGTGCCTGTGGGGTGTGTGGGTGTGGGTGGAGGCCAGGGGACAATCACGACCCACCTTGTTTTTGAGACAAGGTCTCACTGGCCTGAGATTTACCGAGTAAAGTAGGCTAGCCAGGTGTTTGCCATGCATACCTCCCCAGCACTGGCATCGTAAGTGTCTGCCACTGTGTATGCGTGGGGTTTGTTTGTTTGCTTGTTTGTTTGTTTTGTTTTTTATGGGTTCTGAGTGCTGAGCTTGGGGTCATGTTGCCAGCTGAACTATCTCCTGAGCCTGCATGCCTTTTTGACTGTTACAGTGATTGGGTGTTGAATGCCTCCTGGAGCCCCCAGGGTCAAAGGCTTGGTCCTTGGTGTGATGCTATTGGGAGATGTAGTGCTGGAGGAGGAGGAGCCTAGTAAGAGGTCTTAGGCCTTCAGTCATCTCCTTTCCCTCTTTGCTTCCTGGCTATATGGCGAGCAGCTTGCTCTCCCACACACTCCTCACTGGTGCTGTTCCCACCTGGTTCCCAAATCAACGAAGCCACCCAGTCCTGGACCAGAACCTCCAAACCAGTGAGCCGCAGTAAACAGTTTCCACATTAGCTATCACAGGGATTTTGTTATAGTAACGTGAAACTGACCAATACAAGTACCATCTTCATTGGGACTGAATGGCTGTGGGACCAGGCGGGACAGAAACCTCCGTCTACAGACTTCTGAAACTGCTCCCAAACTTCAAGTTGGTCAATAGATGTAAATATGTGGCTTGTACCCCATTTCAATTTTATTATACATATGTTAGCTTCATAACAGGTAAAGGATTGTTAATTACTCCTATTTGAGGCCTATTTGGGTTTCGATTGGGCAGATTTTATTTCAGTGAGAGCGATGTTATTGGCTTTAGCCAAGTGGAGCGAGAAGGGCTGTAAGAACAGCCTTTATTTAGCTGGTTGGCAGTTTGCTTAAGAAAACTAGCTTGGACTTGAGCCTTTGCCTTCTTGGTTTCTTTAGGGGTGGAAACAGCATCCACCCTGCCTGCTTCGTACTAGGAAGACTTTGTAAAGATGTGATCGATGTCTGTTACATCGATAAACTGCTGTGTGCTTTTAGAGCTCACTGAGAAGTTGGCTCTGGAAGTGGGGTTGCCCCTCCCCAGTTCAAATCCAAGTGTGTTTGCTTCAAAGTGTCCTCCAAGGTCTGGGGGTGTGCTACCTCCCTAACTGTGATATGGAAGAAACCACAAAACATCCCCAGTGTAGGTTGTGCGTTGAGAACAGTGAGAAGTGAACTCTTTCCAACAGAGGACCCTTCTGCTTACCCTTGATGTAAAAGTTCCCACCCTTGGAAAAAGAAGCTGTAAGTTCAGCCCTAGAGAGAAAGCTCAATTCAGAATCCCAGCTGATGCCTCCACCTCCCCAATTGGTTTCTCCTGGGTGTTCTGAGCTCCCAGTTTGAGACTTTACCTCTGTTTTACTGTTTGCCCCTTTTATTCAGAACCCTCATCCAAAGGGCACTCTGTTCTGCCCTGGACACGCCTCCTTCTGAGAACTCCAGCTGACTGCCATAGAGGGGTTTCCCCTTCTGGGTGTTGTGAATGTCCAGTTTGGTGATGTTATGCCATCTATCCATCCATCCATCCATCCATCCACCCATCCATCCACCCATCCATCCATCCACCCATCCATCCATCCATCCACTGCTTGATATTTAGTCTTTTACTTTGGCCTACTGTGTTCTTAATTGTCTTAAATTGCTTTCTATTTCTGTAATAAACATGATGACTAAAAGCAACATGGGGAAGACACTTTGCTTGACTTATACATTCCAGGTTATAGTCCATTGAGTGAAGCCGAGGCAGGAACCTGAGGCAGGAACCTGAGGCAGGAACTGAAACAGAAGCTATGGAGGAAGTTGCTCAGCCTGTTACACCACTGAGAACCACCTGCCCAGGTGTAGCACTGCCCACAGTGAGCTTGGCCCTCCCTCTTCCATCATTAACTAAAAAAATATCCCCATAGACTTGCCTATAGGCAATCGAATGGAGGCATTTTCTCAATTGACATTTCCCTTCCCAGATAATTTAGGCTTGTGTCAAGTTGACAAATACCTAATCAGGACATCAGTAAACTCAGTCAGTAAAAACTGGCCATTGTAGTTCATTCCCCAAACCATACAAAACAAAAGATTCAAGAGCTTTCATGTCTGTGGGAAAATGGACCCATCAAACAGCTTTTCCTAGCCTGGGCTCTCTTGGAATCTGAAGCTCAGGTGGAGGCAAGGCTAGTCCCAAGAGAACGCTTTCACGATATTTTCCTTTGAAATTCCTAGTGTTCTGCCAGCCAGGGAATTCCTTCCTGTCTGCTGACGTCTCCTGACAGCACCAGCCCTGTTTAATTATGAAGCGTGTCCACGGAGGACATTTCTACGTCAGCCCTAGAGCAGCCCACATGCTGCTGCTCCCATGAGCAGCCTCAGAAGAGCGAATGGCCACGGCTCTCTTCTTCACTGATCTTCCAGGGAGATAGGTAACTAGTCTTAGTCCAGACTTAAATATGAATAAACTAGCTTCAAGAAGGTTATATATTTGGTGCCAAGTTGCTCAGAGCTTGACTTTGAACCTAATCTGCATTATCCTGAAGTACAGCTATTTTTTAGTTGTACATATATTTCATATTAAACATTTTTGTGTATGTGTACAATGTTTTTTTAAATCCTCTACTTCCTGTCACTCTTTATGTATCTCCCATTCCTTCTGATCCTTTCTCTTCCCATCTATTGGCACTAGTCTCTCTCTCTCTCTCTCTCTCTCTCTCTCTCTCTCTCTCTCTCTCTCACACACACACACACACACACATTTAATGACACAATGAGTTGTATTAGGGATGTTTATAGGCACACAGACCCCTTTCCCATTTCTGCCACTGAGGGAAATGCCTCACTAACTGCATACATCCTCAAGGATGGTGTGTGACATGTGATCTCTTCCTTGCCTGTGACCACATGGCCTAATCATGTGCAGCTATTGCTTCGAGACTCACAGCTGTCTCAGCTTCAGGGATGCTGTAGCCATGTCCTTCCGCAAAGTCAGCATTCCATAGTAACCTTCACTCACCCCACAGACACATTCCTTTCATCTCTTACATTCTTCCTGCCAGTCTTCATCGCGTTTCCCTAGCCTTGGGGGATGATGTAAATGTCCTGCATCTGGCTGAGCATTCAACTGTCACTTAGTCTAATCAAATTGAGCAATGATGAGCCTCTGCCCTTTGCAAAAAGAACCTTCTTTGACTAAAACCAACAGCAGCAATAACCTGTGGGCGTAAATATAGTTATTTAGAAGGCAATTTGATGGGCGTGTCACATCTGCTTAACAAAATAGAAGCAGTAGCTTCTCCATTAGAGTCTATGACAGCCCCCAGCCATGTGCTTTTGACCATGTTTACAGTACCAGATAAGGAGTCCTTCCTATGGAGAGGGGCGCACATCAAATCAGAAAGTGGTTGGTTACTCCTGTAAGGGAGCCATTATTGCACCGTGTGCAGATCCTGCTAAGGTGTTGTTCTTAACCTCAGCTTCAACCAGGGGTCAAAAGCAACAGCATTAACACAAAATTCTGCTTCCTCTTCTCTCTTCTCCTTTATGTACATCTTATGTAACCCTCTTTTCACTTGTGAGGTTGATGAAACTGAGTTATTGCCCCATTTTGCATATGAGGAAAATGAGCCTGAGACATGACACAGCCCGTCCATGACACTATAAAATTTACAGTGGAATGACACCTCATTATGAGGTAAAACCTGAAGCTAAGATTTCCTTCCAACTCATTGGGAAGCATTAGTTTTGTGTGTGTGTGTGTGTGTGTGTGTGTGTGTGTGTGTGTGTGTGTGTCCTAGGTTTGTGATCTGATGAACTATTCAGGTTAGTCCACTTAAATATCCCATGTTCTCTGAAACTGACCTCTGGTGTAGTCTTCTGTCATTTCGGTGACCTTCCAGGAGTGTTTACAACACTCAGTCTCCAAGGATGCCAGTTCTCCGCTCTTTTCTCTTGAGCTGCTCTCGCCAGCTAAAGCTTCCAAATGTGGAAGTGAAGGGCCAGGCTAAGGAAAAGTGTCAAATGAATAATCACCGTGGTCATTTCTGCTCTCCTCATCAGTGCTGGTGGCTTTTTCTCTACGGAACTTCCCCAGACTTCCTTTCTCATAATAGAGTTACGATTCACCATTTTTGATTTATTTTGGCTCAGAATGATTGAGGTTGATGGTAAGAGAGGATGTTAATGTAAATTCATCTTTAAAATGTTTTGAGATCATTATGAGAAAACTGAGCTCAACCATGGCCTCCTGACCGTTGGGCATCGCTAGACCTACTTCATCATCTGTGGAAGAGGAGACCACAACCAAAGTAACTTATCCAAGGTTCTGAGCTCTTTAGAAGGAGCAGAATGAGGGGAGGATGATAGTTCAGTTGGTGAATGCAAGCAAGAGGACCTGAGTTAGGTCCCCAGAACCTATATAAAACATCTGGGGGTGGTGGCATCTTCTCACATCCCAGCAGTGAGAGGAGACTGACAGATCCCTGGGGCTTGGGAGCCAGTCAGCCTAGCCTACATGGCGAGTTCCATGGCAGTGAGAGCCCCTCTCTTAGAAACTTGAGTAGGTGGAATCCTAAGGAATAACAACCCAGGGTTGGCCTCGACCAACACACACATGACCCCATGCTTCTGCACGCACACACACACACACACACACACACACACACACACACACAGAGTTTCCTGCGTTGTTTTTCATAGAGTGGCATGTTGGTATTAATAAGCATTTTATGTCATTCCTGAGTAGGTGGCTGTGAGTATCAGCAGCATAGACCATTCTCTCTGCACATGCTCTGTGAACTTTGTAGCCTATTGATGGGTTCCTTTTTCAGACTGTGAGATTAATTATTGTTAAATACCATTTTATGATTAGAAACGTTCTACCCAGACATAGCTCCCTTTTCATAGTAATTACTTGTGGCAAATCTCTCTCTCTCTCTCTTTCTCTCTCAAGAAAATAAATGCTGAACAAATTGAAGTCAGATCATTTTCTCTCCTCTCCTGCAAAGATGGTTGTGTGAGAGATGATTCAATTTGGATACATGAGACATTTTATATGTATTGTATATTTAGTCTTGAGTATCCTTAATACCCATTCCTGTATGTTTTATGCTTTGTTTCTGTTACCATAATAAAATACTCCGACTAAAAGCAGGTTAGGGGGGAAGGATCTATTTTATCTTATAATTTGAGGTTCAGTCTGTCACTTCAGGGAAGTGAAGACAGAAAACTTCAAGCAGCTAGATACATCACTTCCAGTCAAGAGCAGGAGGAAAGAAGGCACTCTCCTGCTGCCTCTGCTTGCTCAGCATCTCCCTTCACCCATATACAGCCCAAGACTCTCGTCTGCCCTCCCGCCTGCCCAGGGAACGGTGCTACCCACAGTGGGCTGGGTCTCTTCCGAAGATGTGGACGATCTCTCAACTGAGGCTTCCTCAGGTGATTCTAGACTTTTCCCCATCGACAGTTAGAACTAATCCACACACCACATCATAAAATAGCCCTTTGTAGTCAGGACTGAACTGGTGTCCATCTTCCTTTCCAGTCAATATTTCTCTCATTCTGTTCTGCTTCCTGGGGGAGATTTTAAGTCCTGAATTTTTCCATTAGCAGCCATGGCTCCCCACTCGTTGGCTGGCTTGGGAGTTCTGGTTCTGGTGATGTAACCCTGGGAAAGCTACGTTTTCTAAAACCCAGTTGGAGAGTAATGGGAAGAATAGTTTTGCCCCGCAGGGCCATTATTATGCGGCTGAGATGAGAAAGGCACTTCCTAGAACACGGCCATTGTATAATTAGCATTTGGAAGCAAGTGTCCATTTTCCGTGGCGTTGCTGTCTTGACTGCAGCTTGTGGACTTGCGCACATCTTAATGAAACCGTTATGGGAACTTGTTCGCATGCCTCTTTCTGTTTCTCTTCTGGTTTTCATTTTTCTCATCCACACACAGACACATCCACACACAGACACACACACACACACACACACACACACACACACACATTTACTATTTGTTTAGGTGGGCAGGTACGTCATGGTGCATGCGTGAAGGTCAGAACTCGTGAGGGTCAGTTGTCTCTTTCCCCATGTAGGTTCTGAGGATTGAACTCAGGTCCTCGGGTTTGTCAGCCATTACCTTTACCCACTAATCCATCTTTCAGTCCATAGCTGTCCCTGCGATCTCTGTCTGTGAATTTCTCTGTTTGCTGACATGGCTGATGCTTGGCGGTGGCAGTAAACTTCTAGAGTGTGAGCCAATTCAATAGGGGCCCTTTTCCTAGAGACACCCCCATGCCTTGAGTTCAATAGATTACCAGTGGGGCGTACGTGAGGGTACCCTAGAACCAGCTTTTAGGTTAAACTCTGCCGTTCTGAAGACACTGCCTGTTACCTTGCCACCAGTTCATAAAGTTTTCAGGTCTATTCTGAGAACACTCCTCGGATCTAGTCATCTTTGGGTATGGAAGTGATGGCCACAGGCACAGCTGTCTGCGGTGTGGAAGATGCTGGCTGTGGTCACACTTAACAGGATTGCAATTGCATCAAAATTGCAGCCAGGGCCAGGATATAGCTCAGTGGTAAAGCATTAGTCTACCATGTTTGATGCCTTTGGTTCAACCCCTAGTTCTACAATAAATGGATAAATAAATAAAATCTGGCTGTATTTGCTCTGTTTATTTTGTGATACCTTTAAGTTTTTCTTTTTTATTCTGAAATTTTTATGTGATGTCTGTCTGTCTGTCTGTCTGTCTGTCTGTCTGTCTGTCTCTCTCTCTCTCTCTTCCTCTCTGTCTCTGTGTATCTGTGTGTCTGAACAACGTGCCTAAGGCAGGAAGATGGGCCATATGTATCAGTTCACATCTCACCACAGGAAAAGAAATTCTGTTGTTGCCCCTTTGCCTCTGGAGTCAGAGGCGTTTACTAACACCTGCGGACCCGTGTTCAGCCCCACAGCTCAGTGGAAATTACACGATGGAAGATCAGTGCTAAGCTTGTTCTTGCTGACTAAGGTCACAGCTTCTGGCCTCAGCTGTGCCTAGATTCGGTGAGTGTCTTGAGAGCCACAACATTCAAGACATCATCCGCAGGAAGGCCCAGAGCAGTATGGTTTAGAGTAGCCCCTGTTTGCCTTGTGTCTGCAGGTGCAGCAGTAGCTAGCATGAAGTCTTGCGTCTAGATGTCCATCTAATTTCCAGAGGAGAGACACTGTCGCTGTCTGTGTACATTCAACATAATTCTATTTTAATTTAAGAACGTGAAATGACTCAGTTCTCTCTCCCCCCCACCCCACCTCTCTTTTTTCTTTTTGGTTTTTTGAGACAGGGTTTCTCTGTAGCTTTGGAGCCTGTCCTGGAACTAGCTCTAGTAGACCAGGCTGGCCTCGAACTCACAGAGATCCGCCTGCTTCTGCCTCCCGAGTGCTGGGATTAAAGGCGTGCACCACCGCCACCTGGCTGCCTTTCACATTTCTTAAACTGTCTTCTGTGTATTTCATCTTTTGTATCCTGCTATTGTGAATTTCCTCCAGCAGAGTTCAAATGCACTTACTGTTTATAAATATGAAAGTTCTTGGATTCTGGAAATTAGTATTTCACTTTTTTTTGATATTTAAAGCTCATAACTCTATCATCTACTATCTACTAACTACTATCTGTTTGATCTATCATCAAACAGATGATCTGATCTGTTTCTGGCCAATATTTTTTTAACCTTCAGTTCTTTTCTTATCCAATTACATAGGCTACTTCTTCTAATACAATGTTAAATAAAAGTTAAATCCTTGTCTTTTTCCAGATTTTATAAAAAATGCATCTTGCATTTTTCCCTTTTGCATGATATAAATTCTTAGGAAGCAGTAGGTTTATTGTTATTATATTAAGGTGGTATTTTTATTTTTTAAATGCTCCTGTCAAGAATTAGCAGTGAAAACTGATGCAGTGGGGGCACATCTGGTACCCTGGGGCTTGGGAAGCAGAGCTAAGGATTGCCTCAAGTTTGAGGCCAGCCTGGCCTAGAAGATGAGCTCTAGGACAGCCAAGGCCACATAGAGAGCCTCTGACTCAATTCCTCACCCTGCAAACGATGCTGAATATTAGATGACAATTTCTTATAATTAATATGACAAATTAATTTATTTTCTACAATTGAATGGCCTTTATTCCTGTCATAAACAATGCCTGGTTATGATAGTTCTGTCAGTATCCTGGAGTGTCTGTTAAGACTGACTTCATGATTTTTACACCAATATGTATACATACATTTTTTTTTTAGTGTTCACTTTGGAATATGCGGGAGATGTGACATACATCTAAGTTCTAAAATAGTTTTGATAACGTTGGCATTTTCTGCTCTTTGAAGCTAGATAGCAGCCCTTCATGGAGCCTGCTGGGTCTGGTCCTTTCTAGGGAGAGACTTCTTAGCGGTGATTGGCTTTTTATCCTTTGTGGAAACCAGTCTGTTTACGTTTCCTCTTCTGCAGTCAGTTTAGCCAAGTTCTATTATTTTTGAACATTGTCCCATTCATCTAGGTTTTCATATGTGTTTGTCTTGATTTTAGGAAAGTAGTCTTTTATGATTCCTGCTTAGATCTTGTAGTTGTTTCTTCAGAACATTTCTTACTGTGAAAGTTTGCTCCGTCCCCCTTTCCTGATTAAGCTGGTTAGCAGATGGCTATCTTGCCCTCTAAAAGCTTTTAGCTCTATTTATTCTATTAGTGAGTTACTCCATCACTCTAATACCTGCTGTTTTTATTAATTCCTTCCTGCTGCTCCTCCTCAGTTTATTTTTCCTATTCCAGCCTCCAGTGCCCACATTTTCTGTGGTCTCACTCTACCATTAGTGTAGCCAGAGTGTCCCAGTTTCCACTCAGCTACCTTCCAGTTGGCCAGCGATTATCTTCTAGGACTTTCTCCGGAAGGGCTCATGGGAGCAGTTCTCTGAGTTCCTGAATGTTAAAGCATATTGTCCTAAAATGTGATTAAGACAGTGTGTCCAAAAAAATAGGGAAACCTATAGTGAGGAGGTGGGGCATTATGGGAGTGGGGCTCCACAGAGACAGAGTTGCAAAGTGTGTTGTTTGTAGGGATTTATGAAATTGCTGCCTCTAAAATCTTCTTTCTTTTCTTTATACATCCCTCTCTTTTCCTCTATATGTATCCTTTAAAAAAATATCTTGGTGTTTGTTGGGGCTAGAAAGATGGTTCAGTGGTTGAGAGCATATACTGCTCTTCCAGAGGAAACCAGTTGTGTTCTTGACATCCATGTTGGGCAGCTCACAACCATAACTCCAGCTCCGGTAGATTCAATGCTCTCTTCTGGCCTTCATGTACACACATATGTGCACACGCACGCACACGCATATCCATGCAGATACTCACGCATGTGCATACACACAAATAAAATTTTTAAAATTTGCAATTTGTCTCCTGATTCTGCCAGAAATGGAAGATGACGGGCTTTTTCCTCTTTGTTCTCAAGTTTGGATTATTTCCACATGAACTAGGGAAAGGACCGACTTGTGCAATAGTGTTCACAGCAGAAGTCCACTTGTGTGATTTCAAACTTTGTTTTTTCAATTTAAAAAAATTAAACACATACACATTATAGAGGATTTGGATCTTGACAAGTATAAAAAGAAAATTAAAACCACCATTGCTTTTAAAATCGTGTATGTTCCTTTCTAATCCTTTTTCCATGCTTACATATTTTCTTTCCCCTGGGGAACTGGGATTTCTCTAAGCCTACGGCCTGTGTCCAGATTTTTTTTCCACACAAGTGTTTCCCCATATCCCTAAAACAGGTTGTACTGACCATGTGAAGTATTTTGTCATTTCAGATTGGTAAAAATGTAGGTGGCTCTATTTTTTAATTTTAATTTGTACTATTTAGGTTGGCAAATTATAGTTTATAGACTAAACCCAGCCACTGGTGTTTGTTTTTAATCCAGAAGGGTTTTTACTGGCACACAGTTGTGCCTGCTTATTTATGTATTAGCGATGGCAGGTTTATTGATAAACATGGTGGCACTGAGCAGTTTCATAAGAGACTGTCCAAGTCTAAAACATAAACTATCAGCCTTTCAAATCAAAGTTTCCATGCAGTTGCATTGTAGCAAAAATCTTTCCAGGTTTATTTCTGTGCATATATGTAGCATACATGTATATTTCTCCGTATTGCCCCGAAGAAATAGAAGTATTTTGGTCAAAGGGATGTGAATATCTTTATGACATTTGCCACATTGTCCACCAGGAAAGTTAATGCACTGTTAACTATTGTGAGAAAATGAGAATCTGCCCTTTTGCTCACTGTCACGGTGACAATGAACACAGTCTCATTGTCTTGTTTGTGTGTGGGTAAGGGTTGTGGGCAAGTGAGTGTAAGTGTATGGAGGCCAGAGGACATCCTCAGGTGTCATTCTTGGGTACCATCCACCCCTCCCCCTTTTAAAGACAGAGACTGTCACTGGCTCTGAACTCACCAAATAGACCAGACTGACTAGAAGGCTGGCCTCAGGACTCTGCCTGATGCAGTTACCCAGAACTAAGATTACTAGTGCATGCCAGTAGTAAGTAGGTTTTTAAAGTGGGTCTAGGGTTCGAACTCAGATCCTCATGCTTGCTAGCGAGCCATTTACCAACACAGCTCTTTCCCCAGTCCATAATTATATTTTAATCTTTACAAAATTGGAAAGTTAAGGAAAAATGTCTTATTTCTGCTTGGTTTGGATACTGATGAGGTGGGATGTTTCTGTTATCACCACTGGCTCTGTTTTGAATGATCTTTCGCCTGTCTTCAGGTTGGGAGGTAGTGGTCTTCTCTCGCTGGCCTCAGAGACCCATCTATATATGATGGAAATCGTGTACTTGATGCTTTGAGTATCAGCAGCTTTGCGTTTTCTGAAAACAGTGGTACTATCAGTTTCGGCTCCCACGTCGTTGAGACCCCATTCATCTAAAGTAGTTTGGTTGTTCTCACCGTTGCGGTGTGTGTGTGTGTGTGTGTGTGTGTGTGTGTGTGTGTGTGTGTGTTTGTGCAGGTGCACTGTGTGTGCATGTATGTGGAGACGGAGAACAGCCTTGGCAGTCCTTCCCGGAATGCTATCTACTTATTTTTTTTCAGACAGTCTCCTACGAGCCTTCAACTCCAGACAGGTGAGCCTTGAGGGGCCACCTGCTCTGCCTCCCAGCCCTGGGACTGAGAGTGTGTGCTGACTCACCTACCTGTGGTGTTGCTTTGAAGGGACCACCTGAAGTGTGTTCAGGAGGGAAACCAAATGACTGAAGCCCTGCTACCCTCAATGCAAACTCATTTCCCTCCTTACCCTCCAAATTCCTGTCCCTCCCTTAACCTGAGAAAAGGGGGCTTCCAAGAAAGTAGATGGCACCAGGAGGGGGCGTCTTTTTATTTCTCTTCTTTGCTTATGCCTAGAATTAACACAACATTTCTTCAAGACGGAAAAGCACCCCGCCCCCCCCACTTTCCTGAAGAAGCCCCTAAATCATAGTTCCACACACAAAGAGCCCAGTAACTGGCATCCTTTTGTTTATGGCAAGCGTTATTCCCAAATACACCATATTTAAGTCCTTTTATGTGTTTTTCAGACACCGTGTAACGAGCTGTTAAAAGGGTTAATCGTGATGAGTAAAATTGCCCCCTCGAAAAACTGCTACAGGCCTCAGACTTTCCAAATAAAAACTGTGACTTGGGATAGGCATCTTGGCTGAGAAGAGTCCACAGAAAGGTTCTTCTGAGACACATGGATGCTCCTTGTGTGTTGAGAGATATAAGTTGCCGGGGTTGCTAGGGCAACACTGGGTTGGGAAGGTTGTTGGGGGAGGGGTTGCAGACAAACATGCGCACTAGACCAGCTTGCTCTTCTTCAGACTCTCCGTGTTCCAGGGCAGTGTGACTGTAGCAGAAACTCTGTCACTACCAGTGGCCTCTGCTCTGAGTTTTGTACGTGTACGTGTGTGTTTGTATGTATGTGTGTGTTTGTGTATGCACATATGTGTGTGTATGCGTGTGCCAGTGTATGTATGCATGTAGGCATAGGTCAGAGGACAGGTTCAATTGTTGTTCCCCAGGTGCCATACCCCTTGTTTTTAACAGAGTCCCTCACTACCTGGAGCTCATTAAATGGGCTAGACTGGCTTGCCAGGGAGCCCAAATGATCTGCCTGCCTACACCTCCTGTTGCCAGGATTGTAAACACACAACACCATTCCCCAGCTTGTTTTGAAGTGGGTTCCAGAATCAAACTGGAGTCTTCATGTTTGCATGGCAAGCCCTTTGCGGGCAAAATTGTCACCCGAGTCTACAACATTGGCACATTTATATTCTTCCCTTTGAGTTTGGACTGGAGCCATCTCAAGTTTAATAATAACCTATATGTGTAGAATGCCCATTGTACTTCTTACCCAAAATCCTTATCATGTGTGGGGAAATAGAATCATTGTGAATATGGTATGGTGGAATAAACTGAGTCCAAGACCCTCTGTGTGCTGATGGGCATTGTATGGCTAGCGTACACCAGCATTTGAATAGGAACCAGGGCTAAGTTCGCTCTAGGACCCCCAGGCTTCTGAATGGTGAACGACGTGAGATACCCCACAGTTGCCAGCAGGTCCCTCTTAGTTCTGGGAACAGCTTCTGCCATCAAGAAAGTGGGTATCTACTATATTCTCACAATGGCCCAGCCGTTCATCTGGGTGCCATCCACATAACCTGTGGTCTTAGTCAAAATGCATGTGACAGAGAGGCTGTGCCTGTTATCACAGCTTGGGGAGAGGGTGCCCCCAGCAGCATCCTCATGGGGCATAGCACTATTGCTTACCGTATGAGAACTGCCCTGTTCTCCAGTCCTGGGGGTGTGATATCCAGCATTCTTGACCCTGACCTACTTCTAGTTTGAAAGCTGTAAACATCAAGTTGTTTTTTGTTTTGTTTTTCAGAGCTGGGCATGGCCCCAGAGGCTGTTGCTTATTGGCGAGCACTTTGCCTCTGAGTTTATGCTTCCAGACTAAGGGTCAACTTTCTGAAGAAACTACATATACGGAGAGGAGGGTTGAAAACTGACACCCAAAGCTTTGCGAATGCAGACTTTCCAGGCGAGCTCTTCTTGCCCGTGTTTGGAAACTGAGCTTGCCCAGGGTGGGTGTTAAGCTATGGCCGCCACTAATATGGAAAGGAGAGGGCTTTGTCTTTTCTTCTCCGTCCCACAGGTCTTGGAACCTGTGCCCTGGATGTACTAAAGGTCACAAATTGCTATCATGTTCCACAGATTCAGAGGAAACGCAACAGCTCCTAGACAAATAGGACTTCTATTGGAGACAGGGTCTCAGATAGTGGAGGCTGGCCTCAAGTTCAATATGTAGCCTAAGATGACCTTGAACTTCTGGTCCTTCTGTTTCCACCTCCCAAGTACCAGGATGACAGCAGGCATGTGCTATCGTGCCCAGTTCATACAGTGCTGGGGATGCGACCCAGGGTTTCCTCCGTGCTAGGCAAGCACTCTACCAGTATCCCAGACCCATGGCGCTGATTGCTAATTAAGTGTTTCTAAAAGCTTTCAAGCAAACTAAGTCTGTACTATGTAGTGTTTCCTCTTCACTGTTCCCTATTCTGGCTTCTTCCTTCCACGACCTCATGATGGACCCCAAGAGAAATACCCTCTGACTTGGTGCAGGCACGTGCTTTGGACATTTCCCTGTGAAGTTCGGCCTTACTCCAGGAAGAAGCCTGGGCTTCATAAGCTGTTACCGAATCAAAGCCTGATCAAGGACAGAGGCCTCCATACATTGGGAGGAGTTATTTTTGGCCTTTCACTTTGCACCAGTGCTAGTGAAATGTCACAGCTGGTTATTAAAAACTCCTGTGTAAGGGTTATATGCTATTTATGTCACATGAAGCTGGAGGAATAAAATACTCTAAAGAGAGAAAAACATTTTATAAATCGGCAGCTTTTGGGTGTGTTTTTCTCTTCCAGGGCCTAGAAAGTAATTTATGGGACCTGATGAGGTGCTGGGAGACAGGACCCCTCTTGCTTCCCTACTTACTGGGCCAAGCACCTTCCCAAGTATTGATACAGGTGACCCAGGTATGGCTCTTGGCTGGGTAAGGGGAAGGAGGCTGAGAAAACATGAATGATTTATGGATTTTCAGAAAGTAGGGAGATGTGGGAGGGACCCGGGTTTCCTCGAAAGGTAGAAGCTGCTAACTCCTCAAGAGGACAGCTGCCAGTAGCAACCCAGCCTTGCTTTGCTTGCCGTAAATTTGAGGCACTCGGTGATTTTTAAGAATGCCAAAGTGAGTGCTCCCCACCTACTGCTTGTCGTGGTGCCAGCCCTGCCCTCAAATGCAGGGCCCTCCATCCAGACAGTACCCGAGTTCCTTTATCAGGAGCTGAGAGCCCGTCTCCCACAGTGGCGGTCTGCCCGGGACAGCGGCCCTGACAGGGGCTCTTGCTAAATAGCCCCCTCCACTCCTGTTCTTCCCATAGCACTCAGTGGAAATAGGATCCCTACCGTGTTAATCTCTCTGTTAGAAAATGGCAAGGGAAAGGGAACAAGGCTGTCATTTCTGTGTTTAAGGCTTCTGACAGCCACACATCAAATGGGTACAGATTCCGTAACGATCAGGGTTGGAACAAACGCCCGTGTCACTGTCCTTGTGGTGACTAGGAGCTATAGTGAGGGCTGCAGACTACCTTAACCAAGAAAGCGCTTGTGGTACAAGCATGAGGACCTGAATTCATTCCCAGAACCCACTTAGTAAAACACTGTGGAGGCAGAGACCAGCGGGTCCCTGAGCCTCACTGCCCAGGCTTTTGAGCCAAATGAACAAAATCAGGCCAGTGAGAGATTGTATCTCCAAAACCAGGATGGATGGCTCCTGAGGAATGGGACACTTGAGGTAGTCTGTCCTCTGGTTTCCATATGCACACACATGCAAGCACACGCCTAAATCTGGAATGTGAATCCTCCCATGGGCCACAGAGGAATGAGCCTAACACGTCTCCCCTCAGAACTGTTTTACACACATGCTTCCCCATTCTCAGGGTCTCACCTGGCACCCTGTACTTTTGGTTTTCAGTTGCTTTCTTGGGCTGCCCTCTCCAGGAAATGAATGTCTCCCTTAGAAACTTATGACAGTCATCAGAGGGACCAATTCCAAGTCCGGATTTTGGAGGTGCTTTTACTCAGAAGGGAGAGCCAGGGCTTCCATGCCTCTCCCACCCCTGTCCCACCCCCACCTCCGAGGAGCAAAACAGCCAGCTTTCCGTGGTTCTACCTGGTGGCTGGTGGAGGCAGCTGCTCGCTAGCAGGAAGAGATGGATTATGGTCTAAATACCCCACCATGACTACTTAAGTTACAGATGCCCCGGTTCCCGGCACATCTGAGGTGTTCCTTGGTTAAACTGAGTTAAGCCGATTTAGGAATGTGCAATCACACCAGTAACTAACCTGAGCTACAGCTTTTGATCCTGATGTCCCTGCATGGCAGAACAAAATAAGTTGGGCATATTACATTTCACTTAGGGTACAATATGGCACTGTTGGAATCAAATATTGTATTAATTAAAATTGGAATCAAGGGCATGGACAGGAGGCTCAAAGATAGCCATCAGTCCCAAAGGGTTTTGTTTAACTGTTTGTTTGGTCATGTTACTCTGAAGGAATCTGAATGGGGGCAGCCACCATGCTGAATTGCTCTCTGTCTGACACCCTCAGTGTGTCCCCTTGAACTAGCTTGTTTGAGGGTGCATGGTGACTGTTAGAGCTCCTGCCAAGGGAGCTGCACCCCAGGTGGCAGGCGAAGGCAAGGGGAGAAAAGCTAAAAGTGTAGTTCCCATTGTTTGTGGTTAAAGCCTTTCCCTGGAGAAGGTAGCAGAAACTTCAGTCATCCACACAGGCACCTTGATCATGAAATAAACCTGGCGTTCTGTCCTGGGGAAGAGGGGAGAATGGGTACTGGGCGTGACTCAGAGCATCTGCCGCAGCAGGATTAGCCAAAAGTGTGTGCTGTGCGCTCTGCCTCTCCAGTTGGGTGTGGCAGTGGCTATCAGTCGCCGATAGTGAGAGTCGCCACCCCGGGAGCATTTTCTGAAAGCTGTCCATCCTGAATGGAGTAATGATGACAAGAAGAAAATACAAGAGCCCGAAGCAAACTGTAGGCCTTCCCATCCTAGGGCTGAGAACACCAGCTGGGTGATGCTTCTGCAGGGTGACGCTTCTACGGGGAAGATACAGTTGCAACAGTTGAAATGTTTTACAAAATGTCTTATTAGCGTGAAAAGAGAAACGTTCTTTGACTGTGGCTCTGAACATAGTATGTCCTTGAAAGACTGTACACAGATATATAGACCATAAAAACTGGGTGTGGTAGCACGTGCCTGCAATCCCAGCACTGGGGCCCTAAAGACAGGAGAGCTGGAAGTAATCCTCGGTGCCATAGCCAGTTCAAGGCCGGCCTGGGATGAGTGAGACTCTGTCTCTAAACATACAAGCAGAAAAGGATACAAATGCATAGGATAAGCTTATAGTCTAAGGGCTTTACTCTCAGCTTCTTGTCTGAGCAAACTTATAAAGACAGCAGGGCTAGCCAAGCAGGCTTCATGGGTTGTGTGGGTCCCCAGTTCAGAGGCTTTTTAAATCACCTTTATGCTGTTTGTTACTTGAAATGTTTCTTTTCGATGAGTGTATACTCACTCCTTGTACAATGAAATAGGCTTCATGATATTTTATCCAATTATATCATATACTTGGATCATATTCCATGACTCTCTCCTGATCCCTCTCTTTCTTCTGCTAGCCCCTTTTTCTTTCTGCTTCGTCCCATGTTTTGTGTGTGTGTGTGTGTGTGTGTGTGTGTGTGTTTGTATCTCTGTGTGTGTTTGTGTGTAGTGTGTGTGTGTCTATATCTGTGTGTATCTCTGTATGTATTCCCAATAGCCAACCTATGGCACCAGTCCAAATGTCTACCAACAGATGAATACACAAAGAGAAGGTAAGGAATCTCTACAACAGGGCTTATTCAACTATAAAAATAAAACATACATCATTTAGGAGCTAGAGAGATGAGGTGGCTCAGAAGTTAAGAATACATATTCCTTTTCCAGAGACCTGGGATTTGGTTCTCAGCACCCACTGGGTAGCTCAAAACTTCCTGTAACTCTAGCCTTGGGGACCTCTCACCCTCTTCTGGTTCATCAGGTTCCGCATGCACACGGTACACAGACATATCTGCAGGCAAAACACATACACTTAAAAATAAATACGTCTTCTAAAATGCGCGTCATTTGCCAAAAAAAAAAAAAATGGTAAGAACTAGAGCTCAGCTCATCCTGTTGAGCGGAATAAGCCGGACTCAGGGGGATAAATACGACAAGTTCTTCCTCCTGTGTGCAGCCTGAGTGCTTTTCTTTCCGTTACCAGCACAGGGTTGTCAGCCTCTGCGTGCGGCTGTGAGGGGCTGTAGACGTCACAGGATGCATTTTTAATGCCACATTTAACAAAATAAATGCTTCCGATGTTCTGTGAGTCAGGGGTTGCACTGGGACCGTCTACTGAGTGGGTAGTAGCTAAGATTAAATGTCAGCCATGCCAGAGCGTTTCTCAGACTGAGGAATTCAACATTGTTTTCTTGAGGACTAAATCATATACAATGGACTCTGAGTTCTTTGCGAGGGGAGGCCAAGTGTGAGCGAGCCGATGACCTGGGTGTTTCGCCCAGCCAGGGCGGCAGGAAGGGAACTGCTGGGGTCTAACAGTTGGTGCACTTGGACCATTAAGTACTGCTTAACAAGTAGAAACCCTGCTGCCGGATTAGACTGCACTTCTCCGACAGAAGGAATCCAGGGATGTGATCCACACAATATACTCATTTATCATACTTTCCAGGGAACAGCTCCCTCTTGAGAAAGCTGATTACTTCTTCCCTTAATTAAAAATGTTAACATTTTAGGGCTTGTTGCAAGTTGAGACCCAAAGACCCTTCCTGCTGTGTCCAGGTGTTAGCAGTGGATGTTGGAATATTTCATTCTTTTTCTTTTCCTGCTATCCTTGTACTTACAAGTTAATGGTGTCTGGTTAATAGTCATTGGGAAACTTTCATTGTTTTAATTTTTTTAATCTCTTGATTTTTTTTCCTTCTGTGGGGGTCTTCCCCAGATACTCTTATTTACTGTCTGTCTAAATCCCACCTTCCTTCCTCTGACTCTTCAAGTCCATACTTCACCAGTGGCTCTGAGACACCACAGGGGCTACCACCATGCTCTCTGCCCCTCAGTTCTGCCTTTCCCATGAAGTCTGTGTTGCCACAAGGTTAGTCTTCATATGACGAGGGATTGGCCAGTTCAGGAGTACTCGCTGGTGTAGAGTTGATGGTAGAGCGGATTCTTCGCGCTCAGTTTTCGACCTTTCCCAAGCACAGACTTTCGGTGTCGAATCCTTACAGTCTGTACAACTCCCCGTCTTTCACACTTCCCTCCTCATATGCAGTTTTGCTGACCAGGGCCCCCCACATAAGCAGTCCCTCTTTCTCCCTCCTCCAAGGCCTTGAGAAAAAGCTGTTCTCCATTTGCTGTGGCCACCCAAGGAAGAGCAGACTTTCTAGCACTTGGTGTCTGAATGCCATATTGTCCCCAGCACATTCTTACTGTGTTACATAGGAAATCATGTGCTATAGTGTTTCTACACTTCGTTTTACATGGTTTTATACAGTTGTATATGTGTACAGGTGTGTGCATATGTGGGTGCATGTGTGTGAAGACCAGAAGTTGTCTTTAGGTGGTGTTCCTTGGGTTGTCTTTTGTTTAGTTTCGTTTTTGTAGACAGAGTCTCTTTGTGATTTGGGGTAAGCAGTTTTAGTTTAGTCTGCCTGGCCATCAAGCCCCAGAGATCTGCCTGTTTCCGGACACCCAGCAGCGCTACTGTGAGAACATACCACCGTACTGGCTTTCTTAAGTAGGTTCTAGGGATCGAACTCGGGTCCTCATGCTTTCTGGGAAAGTGTTTTACTGACTGAGCCATCTCTTCAGCCCTTCTAAACTACTCAGTGCCTCTGGTAGTTGACACATTATTTTGAAATGGTGAGGACCAAACCCAGGGCCTCTCACATACCAGGTTAGTACTCTGCCACTGAGTTATCCCCAATCCTTACTTTTCCTTTTCTCGTGACCACACACATACCTCTTTCTCTCTCTCTGACGTGTGTGTGTGTGTGTGTGTGTGTGTGTGTGTGTGTGTGTATGAGCAACACAGGGAGGAGACAATGTGTAGGAGTTGGTTCTCTTTCCACAATGTGAGTAGAACTCCCAGAAATTAAACTCAGGTTGTCAGGCTTGACTGCAAGTACCTTTACCCACTGATCCATCTCTGTAACCCCAGTCTAATAATCCATAATTATGAGGCATTTTTTTCAGTGCAGACTTTTATATATAATAATGAGACCCTTGCTGATGATAAAATAGTATTTAGAAAACCACTAAAGCACTAACTCACCCCCCCCATCCCCGTTTCCTTTAGAAACAGGTAGAAGCAGCAGCTGATGCATATGTACCACTGCCATGGTCTCAAATCATTTCTGTGCATGGTTATCCTCAGTGTAAACCTGCAATGTGTAACTGTATCCTTACCTCACAAAGGCAGAAGCCAGGGTGTGCATTTACTAACTGTGTTTGTGAAGGTCATACAGCTGCTGTGCATCAGGATGGGATCATCTAGCACAGGTCAGTCTGGCTTCCCAGCATGGCTTCTGTTCCTTCTCATTTTCAATCTCTTCTTTCCTGTTCCATGCTGTTATTGTCTAGTTCCACCACTGTGAGCTGTTGACTTTCCTCATACCAATGCTAGGTAATGCCATGGTCCCTGGGAAAGCCTTTCAGAATGGCAAAGCTGAGGGGCTAGAGTAGGCCCAGTGAGCTGGCTCAACCCACTATGCTTGGCTTGTTCATTGGAACAGTTGACATCAGTGGGTAAATCTAAATTTAAAGCTGGAAATACACCTTTTCACACACACACACACACACACACACACACACACACTCGGGGGGGGGGGGGTTGTGACTCCGCAGGACCATCTCCTCCTGGTTCCTATCTGCATCCTTTATTTAGTGTATATTCCATACTTTCCACCACCAGAGAAGGGGTGTGTCATGCAGAGAAACGCTCGGACGGAACTCTGTTTAAGATCTGCCCAGGAATGTAGAACGTGTGTAAAGGTGATCCTGCAACTGAGAACTTTGACAGTGATGAATGTTGGGAATAAAGTAGAGCTAATCCACAGTACGGATCTCATAGAGACATATTTCATAAAACCCTAGACCATTTGTGGGAACTGGACTTTGATGAGAGCCCCCTTGTTCGGAGATCAACGGCAAGGTCACCGGAGTTGATATAGTTACTGAAAGGAATGGGATAACTGGGGCAGGTCTTAGAGACATCTGAAAATATAGCAGGTTTTCAGGATGCCCCTTGGCACTTTCTGTGTGTCTCAGAAATTAGGGATAGTAACATAAATCAGAAGACTGCGATGAAGAAATATTCTTCCAGGTGAAAGGTTTATGTAGGAAACTGTCTGAAGGGCCCTGGGAGCTGGCTCAGAGCATCGGAGAGCTGAATGACTAATCATAAGGACTTGAGTTCAAATCAGGTGTGGCCATGCACACCTGTGTCTCCAGTGCTGTGCAGGGTGGGAACGGGAGGATTGGTGGGGCTTGCTGGTTGCCAGCCTCACTCCAGGTACAGTGAGAGTCCCACCTCAGGAAAATATGGCAGAAGGTAACAGAGAAGAATACCCAGTGTCCTCTGGCCTTCACATAAGCATGAACAAGCACCTGTATACACATGTGTACGAACCACACATACACAAACATATACACATGCATACACATATATATACACACACACTTAGTATTGAAAACTACCTAGAAGTCTTTATGGACCACAAGTAAAAAGGAGCAAATATGTTATCCAGAGGCAGCAAGAAGGGGCTGGTGGCTGGTGAGATGACTCTGAAAGTTAAAAAGCAGCTGGGCCACCTGAGTGCGATGTTTAGGTCAAACGTGGCGGGAGGAGAAAACAGTCACATGCTCCCCAATTAATTAAATAAATGTAATTGTAAACTTTTTTTAAAGCAAGTGGGAGAGATGATTCAACAATGTTACAGTCTATTCCCATCACTCAGCTTGAGCTGCACACAGTCCTGATGGCTCCTGTCCACCGCTTCACATGTTAAATAGGAGCAGGGACCTTGAAAGAAGGGGAAGAGAAGACAAAAAGAGATAGAAATACTGTATGCTGAAGCATCAGAAGAATTCAAAGAGCTGACATAACATTCTGAGTCTTCATATATGCTGTGCCATGGATTTAATGCTATATAGAATATTATGTATACATATAATGCATACATACAGTATATACATATATAATAGGAGTAAGATGCTCTACAGAAGATAAATTCAGGCTCCATCTTTACATGGATAAAGGTAGGAAATATTTCAAGTGGGAGTTGGAGAGAGAAAGTGAATTATTTTATAAATGAAGCCTTTTTGACAAATGACCAAAGTATTAGTCCTCAGTCCTCAGAGTGAATATGTTAGTGTTCGGTTCCTGTGTGCATCAGGGTCCTCTGTCCCCTCAGATCTGTGTAGCCAAATGAACTCCTGTAATTGATTATATGGTATGCAAGCTTATATAGAGCACAATATGTATTCTGTTTTATACATATATACATAAATACGTATGTGCGTGTATGTGTGTGTGTGTATGTATGTGTGTGTGTGTGTGTGAAGTTATATGAGTCAAGTTAAACATGCACAGTCAAAACTGACTTCCAAGTAGTGTGGGGTGCCATAGACAAGACAGTTTGGGAACTACAGAAATGCTTCCTGCTGTCACTTGAGAAATGTGACTAAAGCCCTCTTTGGAGACAGCTGGACTGAGGTTGAACGTGAAGCCTACCATTTGCTCCTCAGCTCGCGCATTATAGCACACTTCGCTTCACAGGACCCAAAGTGAAGGCCTCATGACCTGGATTTTGTATGGAGCTATTCTACCTTGGGATTCTCAGCCCCTCTTTGAGAGCCCATCTGGTCCACAGCCAAAAGTGAACCAAGACACCCTCCATCTCTGCACTGTGTGAGAAGCCAGCGGAACTCCATCAGCCTTCCTAGGACACAGTTCAGGGACGTCTGCCCTCTGCATCCTGGAGGGCTGGCCATGGCATCTTTAGTAAGGAAGAAGAGTCAGTTTCACCTCTCTTATGGTGGAGATAGACAGGCCTTGATAGACAAGTGCCCTGATCCTGAGCACTAGGCCACACCCCCAGAGAACGGTGCCACCTCCTTCCCATGTCTCTTAAGGGGGCAAAGTCCCACACTAAACACACTAAACACAAGAAGAGGTCTTTGCACTGTGACATCTATGAAAAGTGAATCCGTACCAGTACTCATCACATGAGTGCCTGTTGGACGTAGCTCCTTAGAGAGTTAGGGTTCAGGGAGAGAAGCAAGGAGCAGAAAAGAAGGAAAAGGAAGGCTTCTCAAATTGCAGCGCAAGCTGCATTTCCCGCTTCTGCAGGAGTCCTGAGGTAGGCCTGGGTTTGTGTAAGCAAGCTCTATAAAGCTCCACATCCTTTATCCTAGCGACATGAGGGTTGGCACTTCAAAAGCAGACCAAGCCGAGAGTGTAGCTCAGGGCCTGGCCTGTGGCAGACCCCAAGTCTGTGCATGGTGAATAAACACGTGAGGAAATGGGTACACTTGTATGTGCAGGGCTAAAGACAGGGAGACCATCATGGTGAAAACAGTCACTGCTGCTGGTTTTAAGAAGCTCCGTGACATTTTCATGTGGGTGTGTATATGTGTGTGCCGATGCGTGCACACATGTGTGTTCATGTGTGTGCACATGTGTTCATGTATGTGTGTGCTGTGCATGCATGTGCGAGCATGGGCATGAACGTGGGTTGTTCATGCATGAGCACAAGTATGTATGTATGTGCATGTGTTCATACATGTGTACGTGTGTGGAGGCCAAAGGACAACTTTGGCTATCATGCTTAGGAAGCCATTTGTTTCATCCATCTCATTAGCCTGATGCTCACTTGAAGTTCACTGGGCCGCAAGCCCAGATCCTCCTGGCTCTGCCTCTACAGTGCCCGATTCCAGGCACAAACCACCATTCCTGGCATTCTCACATGCATACTGGGGACTGACCTCAACCTCACGCTGACAAGACAAGCACTTTAGCAGCTAGACCCCTAGACCCACAATTCAAAATAAAAGAACCTCTTGAGTAGGTCAGGAGACCTTGCAGGGAATCTTAGAAGAATGAAAACTAAAGCCACGCAGTCCTCTCACAGACGGCTTCTGTGAGTGCTCACAGGAGGCAGAGTAGAAGGAAGCTGGGAAACAGAACCCACGGCTAAAGCCACATGTTCAAACAGCCGAGAGATTCTCTGTAATACTGATTGCCTTTTCTGGGCAGATGTTTGATTTAGGGATAGCTCAGCCGATGGCAGTGCCGCCATGTTACTCCTTAGGCTACCAAGGTACGCCTGTCAAGACTGGAAGCCACCCTTGCTGCTTTACTGTTAACAGTATTCTGGACTTCTCGGAACTTCTCAGTCTCTCCCGGTTTCATCCCAGGATCCCCTTTCTCCCAAATCATTGCATCTCCGTCGTCTGCTCAGGTCCATGGTAGTTTTTCAGGCTTTTCTGTTTATTATTCTCTAGATATTTTTGAAGAATATGCTCAAGTGTGTTGTGAACTCTTCCTCATAATGGGTTCTCAGGCATTTTCTAGAAATCATACTGGGGCAGTGGCTGTCAGGGAAAAAAACCAGAAAAGAAATACCTTCATCACAATTTTGCACAGGGTTACTAGGGATAGTAACTTTGATCTGTTTCTAACTGCAGTTCCGTCTGTACACAGCTCTGTCTTTGAGGGTTTCAGAGGTAGTAAAGGAACACCAAGAAAGAGCTCTCCTGACCTCACTGAGACCCTGTGCCTGGAAGGATTCTGCTTGGCTTTCTTACCCAGGACAGGAGAGAGGTTTCAAGAGGAGGTTTTTCTGAGGGCTTGGGGGAAGGGAACTAAAAGAGCTGAAATGCTAAATTAGATATAGAAAAAGAACAAGATGGCGGCCAAAAGTAGACCGCCAAATCAAACAGGGTCAAAGTTTGCGACTGAAATAGCAAATGTCAAAATGGAAAAGCCATGGTCAAAAGCTGAAGGAGGGAGAGAGTTTCCAACCTTAAAATTTTGCAAAAGAAGAGGAAATTTTAGTGGTTCAAGTTTGTGTAGGAATGGAAACAGAGATGGAAAAGTACATTTCCAATAGGAAAAGTCATTTTTAATGAAATGCCAAATAATACAGTTATCTGATCTTGCAAAAGGAAAGTGCTATAATTTAGGAAGCACAAACAGGCTTTTGGCAGCCCCTAGGTGATTAATAGCCATTAGCTCAGGCTTAATGAGGAGGTCGAAGGACCATCCAGAGGACTAGAATTCGGGCCTGTTTTCTTTGTATAATCAGGAGGTTCGGATGTTTGTTTGGTTTTGAGAAACATACAGCAAAAGATTTCAAAAAAAAAATCTTTTTTTGGGAAAGGGTATATACAAAGCTTAAGAAATCTTTTTAAAAGATCAGGTCAGCAAAATGGTGTTTTGTTTGTTTGTTCTGAGGGGAAAAGTGCAAGGAAAGCACTTGCCGAATGCTATGACCCGTGCCACAGCATCGTGACAAACGTTTTCTTTTGTTTGGGAGAAGTCCCTGTGACCTTGTCTGTTCAGGCGTGGCTTTGAGGGCTGGTTTCTGCCCACGGGAAGTCATAGTGCAGTTACTTCCCAACTAGTTCTTCCTTAACTCCCGTTTGCAGCTTTATTGATTTATGTCTTGGGAACCAAACCTCTCATGAGCAAATTTAACTGTTGTCCTTGTTGTATGCTTGTTTGCTTTCTGAGACAGGGTCTTATGTAGCCCGCACTAGCCTGGAACTCCTTATGTAGCTGTGGATGGTCTTGAGCTTCTCATCCTCCTTCTTGAACCTTCCAAGTGCTGAGATTATAGGTGTGAGCCTCTTGGTCTGTGTGGTGCCGGGAACTGAACTTGGGGGTGTGGATACTAGGCACACACTCTCCCACCTGAACCACAGCCTCAGCCCTGCAGACGACTTTTTATTTACAGTTTTCGTTTTCCCCTCTGCAGTCCAGGTGGTAGCCATGTGTTCTGAAATGGCATCTCTGTTGGGGTGAGTGATGGTTTGTTTGCTCTTTCTGAAGCCCTCAGGAGTGTCCTCCCATCCCCATGCCTCTGCTGCAACAGGGTCTCCTGCCAACTGCCTCTAGAAGGTGCAACCTATGCTGCCCCTTCTTCTGTTGTGATACTGATTGGCTAACAAACAATGGGGAAAGGGTATATACATAAATATATACATACGTACACACACAAATATATGCATACATATGTTTCAGCACACCATGCAAGTTAGGCTGACTCTTGCATAATTCTTAGACTGTGGGAGGTAGAGTAGTGAGCATTGAATTGTTATCTTCAACAGGAACACACCACACCACACTCCAGCCCCCAACACATACACACAGGGGTGGGGAGGGAGGCCTTGGGCTCCCTCTAACTGGCTGGGTTCTGGGTCTGCAGCTGGCTTCCCATTTGGACTTTTCATGACTGCCTCACCAGACCGTAACTCCACATCCTAAGTTTTCCTGGTAGCCATGTAGTAGCCATGATTCTGTCACTGTATGTTTTAACAACCCCCGAGGCAGACTCCAGACACTGTCCCTTCTACTTGGGGGTAAAAGTCATTGCCCTTGGTTGTCCTTTCCAGGGTGCCGTCTCAGACCACTACCTTTAGAACACAGGGCTTTGAGGGGAATGTATTGAAGGCTTGCACATGGCCATGTAGTTCCCTGTCAGTCACAAGGCAACGTCTGGGCCAGGGACACCGTCTTCTCCGTCCTCTCAAACTTTAAAAGGAAAGGGCCGAGCAGTAATACCTTAGTATTAATGGATATTCTTAGCAATTATTTCATTTATTTTCACTTTCGAGCTTCATCCACCTCCCTGTGCACCTCAAGCTCCACAAAGACAAAACACTGAATCTTCAGACCCCATACCCCTCAGCCCTGGTTCAGAGTTAGCATGGAACCCTGAGTTTGCTCTACACAGACACTCCCCTTGGAAGCAGGACCCGAATCACGTCTTTCTGGACTAATTCCATGAAGCTCCAGAGTATCCACTGTAAGTTAGCTGGACTCATTAACCAGTTCCCCAATTAGAAATAATGATGTATGGCACCCCTGCCACCTCTCTGCCACCTCTGCGCCTGAGGAATGGCCAGGGCATCGCTACCATTGTTGCCTAATCGACAGCAACAACAATAACAAAAGGCTTATTATTTCCCAGTGACACCATCGGGTTACCCGGAGAGCACAGTGGAGGGGGAAGGGAGAGGTGAGCGTGTGACTGAGAAAGTGTTCTGTGTGAGTTTGAACCTTGCTAAGGAGGCAGAAAGGGAACTTCTTCATGGCCCAGGGAGTGGGGAACAGTCTAGATATGTCAGAGAGCAGAGGCTAGCCCCTCAGTGTCTCCCCCTCAGTGTCTCTTGGATACCAGAGTATCCAAGCTGCTTCTGCTCTGGATTCAGTCATACCTATCAGCTGCCAACTGTTAATGATGATGGTTTACCATCAGAGGCTTGGGCCTGAGGGAGGAGGGGCCTGAGGGAGGAGGGGCCTGAGGGAGGAGGAGGGGCCTGAGGGAGGAGGAGCCTGAGGGAGGAGGAGCCTGGCGGAGGAGGAGGGGCCTGAGAAAGGAGGAGGGGCCTGGCGGAGGAGGAGGGGCCTGAGGGAGGAGGAGGGGCCTGAGGGAGGAGGAGGGGCCTGAGAAAGGAGGAGGGGCCTGAGGGAGGAGGAGGAGCCTGAGGGAATGTGTCTCCTCCCTACATTCACTGCAGCAGGGAACTTCAGTCCAGCTTGCCAACAGTTGATCCACATGCCAAGAATTACTCCCCCAGGCTCAGATGGTCACAAGTACTGTGGCCAGACCCTTCTTACCCAATCCTGCTCTACTGCCTCTCCCAGATCCCTAGAGGACAAGGACAAGCTACAGCCCTGGAAAAGAAGGAGGGGTTCACTGAGCAGAGCACCAGCTCTGTGAAAGGGGCTGCTGGGAAACAGAAGCAGGTCATTTAAATGTCTGCTTTCTGCACCTTGCTGACGAAACCAAGGGGCTAAACCAGAGCTTTCCCCTTTCTCTTCTGAGTAGAAGAATGGATAATGTTTTCCATGTAGAATCTGTAAAGCACCAAAACCTATCTTGCATGTAATTTGTAAATATTAGAAATACAATTCTAGATCCTGCTATTTTATATTTGTGTGAAGTGTTCCATGGATGAACAAAACACAAAACTATGTCTGAACTAGTTACTTTTCTGTTGCTGCGATAAAACACTACGACCAAAATTAGCTGAGAGGAGAAGGGGTTTGTTTTAGCTTACAGTTCAAGAGGGGGACGCAGTCCATCAAGGCGGTGGGAGCATGAGGCTGGCCAGGCTGAGAGTCAGGGTAGGCACATTTCAGTTGCACACAGGAAGAAGAGAGAGAGAAAGAGAGAGAGAGAGAGAGAGAGAGAGAGAGAGAGAGAGAGAACAGAAAGTGAGGCAAGGCCTCCCCAAGTGACCTACTTTCTCTAGCAAGTTCCACCTCCTAGGGTTTCTATAAGCTCCCCAAATAGCACCATCAGCTGGGGACCAAGTGTTCAAATACATGAACCCATAGGGGATGTTTCTCAGTCGAACTGAAAAAAATGTCTTTTGAGAAACACTTGCATGACTATATGTGTGTGGAATGTGACCCATGTATATGGAATTTTGCATGTGTGTGGCCATGTTGCATGTACTAGCGTGTTGACATTGGGTATCTTCCTTGTTTACTCTACACTTACTATATTGAGGTGGGTTCTCTCAGTTGAACCCAGCGTTTTCTGATTCAGCTTCTCTAGCCCGCCAGCTTATTCTGGGGACCCTTTATCTCCTCCTTCTGAACACTGGTGTCATAAGCGGCTGTCACGCCACTCCGTATTTGTGTGGCACTAAGAACCCAAACTCTGGTCCTCATGCCCTGGCAAGCACTTTACAACTGAGCTGCCTCCTCAGCCCTAATATAATTTTTTAATTAAAAGAAAAAAATGTGTGGTTACCTGGTTTTGCCTGCATGTATGTCTTTGTACTACATGCATGGCCAGAAATGGGTGTCAGAGCACCGGAACTGGAGTTGCAGGTAGTTTTGAGCTACCATATGGGTGCTGGAAATCAAACCTAGGTCCTCTGGTAGAGCAACTGCTTCTCTTAACTAATCATCTGTTAGTCCTCCAGAATAATTTTAAAGATTTATTTTTAATTGTGTGTGCTTATGGGGGCTGGTATGTGCACATGTGAGTGCCAGGGCCCACTAAGTCTTGAAGAAGGTATCAGATGCCCTGGAGCTGGAGTTACAGGTGGCTGTGAGCTGTTCCACACCAGTCCATTTCAAGAGCAGTACACACTCTTAGACACCGAGCCATCCTGCCAGCACACCTCCCAACCCTACCTGTAATCGTTTTTAATAGCTTCCTAAAACTTTAAACTACTTTTGAAAATAGTCTTCTAGAAGAAACACTGGGATTCTTTGAGTGGTGACACTGGAAGCAACAAGGAGTCCCTTTTATGTGAAGGGAAGTCTTTTCAAGAGTGATGCGAGCCAGCATCTTCAGAGCGTGATATGAGCCTATCATTTCAGTGTTGGGAGACAGTTCTCCACGGGCGGCTCATGCTGGTGGCTTGCTGCTATGACAGGATTACGAGTCATGGCTGCTGCTTATTTGAGCCAATCTCTAAGGTTATGTTTGGAGTGAGCCGTCTTTAGAAATGAGGTCTGTTTCTAGGGTGAAGAACAGGCTTGCTCATTGTGTGTGTGTGTGTGTAGTGTGTGTGTGTGTGTGTGTGTGTGTATGTGTGTGTGAAAGAGAGAGAGAAAGAGAGAGAGAGATTTATTATTTATTTATGTGTGAGCACGTGTCTGAATCTATGGGCAAGTGTATGAGAGCACAGACTCCAGAAAAACAGTGTTGGGTGCCCTGTTCTATTATTCTCTGCCAGTCCTTTGAGGCAGGCTGGCTCACATTTTCACAGGTCGGCTGGAAACCGCAGTAATCCTCTCATCTCCGCCTCCACCTCAGAGCTAGGGTTGCAGGTATGCACAGGATGCCTGGCTCGTTGCTTGACTGCTGAGATCGGAGCTCCAGTCCTCAGGACTACACAAGAGCTTGTGACCACTGACTCACTTTCTAGTCCCAGGGTTTATTTATTAATTGCCATCAAGGCATTACATCTCCAGGTTCTGTGTTCTGCTGCTGCAGAGCCAGCATGTTGCACAGGCAGTGGGGAGTGTCCAGGCTGAAGCCTGTGGGCCACATGTGTCCCAGGATAGATATGAGTGTCATCCAACATAAACTCATAAGCTTACAGTATTATGAAAAAATATAATTTTATTATGTGTCTCACATGTGAACTTTGTAGATGTCAGCGTAGTGTAATGATGTCAAAAGGTGGGGCGTGGAGCTGGAGAGATGGCTCGGGTCTGTAAGTTTGCCTGCTGTGCAAACATGAGATCCTGAATTTGATCCCCAGAATCAACATAAAAAAGCTGGGTGTGGTAGCAGGTGCATTGGATCCCAGCACCGGGGAGGCAAAGACAGTGGGATCCCTTAGCCTTGCTGGCCAGCAGTGTAGTCAGACCACTGATCACAGGTTCAGTGAGAGACCTTGCCTCAAAAAAGAAGATGGAAGTTGATTGAGGAACACATCCAGTGTTGACCTCTGGCCTCCACAAGAACATGTGCGTGCATGCGGGTACACACACACACACACACACACACACACACACACACACACGTGCACGTGATGCACAAGCGCACATACACACAGGACATGCTGGTAGGCCTTCCCATCTTGACTCAGTGGACTTGGGACAAAAGTGATAAGAGCAAATGTGGCCGCCCATGCTGTCTGCTGAGCCTTACAGAAGGAAGCTCTTTGTCTCCTCGTCCAGTGATCTCAGATCTGCCTGTATTACGAAACCTCACCAAGTTGGTCGGGCTAGTATGTGGGATAAGTTCAATCCCTGAACCAAATAATTAGGGCATGCTAGTTATACAGTAACACGTGGGCAGCAAGTCCACCAAGACTTCAGGAGAAAAAACACCCCTTTGACTTTGTACAACTGGGACTAGAACCTAACCTGAGTCTTTGAAACCTCACAGCCTACAAATGTTATCAGTTGCTTCCCCCGATTAGATCCTCTAGTAACCTGAAAGTACTTGGTATGAAATAAACCGAGCTCTTGGGATGGGCTCTTCAATAAGGAAAACCACCGACCTTGGTTACATGTCAGGACTACCATCTGTGACTTATTTGGAGGACTCATCCACCAAGCCACACAACTGGCTCATTCAGACTGAGTGAAAACATCGACATTGGTTATTGTGGTGTTTTATTGGCTTTAAAAAGTTTTTTTTTCCTCCAGTAATATTCTTAAAAATGAAACAAATACAGTAAGAATCATTCTACTACACACTGGCGGAAAGTCTGAGCTCTCTCTGAACTGGGGTAAAGAAAGGGTGATGAACAGCCCTAGAGACATGTAACGCCACTGTACTAGCGTAAGAGGCTTTTTATTGATTAAAAACAGAGCATTGCCCATTGATATGAAATCATTTCGTTGGAACACCCAGCCAGCTGCCTGCTCACGGAACTCGGCACGGTGTCTAATATCTAGAAAGCACTCAGCAGTTGGGAGGCATAATTATGACTTGGGATTGGTAACCATTTCTCCCAGGGAATGAGATTGCCTATGGATCTATTCCAGGGGCTTTACTGAGGTTCTCTTAAAAGGACAGACACCATACTAGGCACAAAAGGCACAGCAGTGGAAGAGGCAAATTTGCTGCCTTATGAAGGGTAACAGATAATAGACAAGTACACAAGCGTCAAATATTGGTGACAAGAGCTCCAAAGGATGTCTATGGAGCTGGACGGATGGCTCAGTGAGTAAAAACTTCTGTCCGTTCCTGATGACCTGAGTTCAATCCCTGGAACGCATGTAAAAGAACGGCAGATACCGTGGTGTGTATCTGTACTTAGCACCCTCATAGTGAGACGGGAGGTGAAGAAGGGGAATCTACTGGCAGCGAGTAGGCCAGTACACAGCACAGCAGAGAAGACAAGGCAGACCCTGCTTTAAAATAAGATAAAGAGAACCGACTCCTGAAAGCTGTCCACTGACTACACACACTACACATGTGCACATGCTTGCCCCTTGCACACACAATTAGTCTTTTAAAAATTTATAAAGAACATTTAATTAGGGACTGACATGATCAGTTAGTGGGTAAGGGCAGATGTGCAAACATGAGGACCTGGGTTCAAATTCACAGCTCCCATGTAAAATGTCATGTGTGACGCCGGGTGGTAGTGGCGCACACCTTTAATCCCAGCACTTGGAAGGCAGAGACGGGCAGATCTCTGTGAGTTCGAGGCCAGCCTGGTCTACAGAGCGAGTTCCAGGACAGCTTACACAGAGAAACCCTGTCTCAAAACAAACAAGCAAAAATGTTATGTGGCTACATAGGAATGTGGGACCCTGGTGCCAGGGGGGCAGGGTGGAAACAGGAGGCTTGTTGTGGCTTTCTAGCTCTAGGTTCTATGAAAAACCATGTCATTAAAGGTATAAGATAGTGATAGAGGAGGACACCCAAGGTCCTCCTTTGCCCTCCAGATGTGTGTTGCACATATACCACACCTATACAACACACACACACACACACTTGCACGCACAGGAAAAAGAAACTGGAAGGGGATATCCTGAAGGAGCTATTTTAAATTACGTGGGCAGGGTAGTCCTTGCACAGACAGGTAGAGTATGTGCTGAGGACCTGAATGAAGGGAGGGTCCAAGCACCAGAGATACAGTCATACTCCCTGGATCTAGAACAAACATGAGATTGAGTTGAAAAGGAACCAGGTTTGTTTGAAGTCCACCTTTTTTTTTTTCTCTGTTGTTCTCTCTTGAACCTCAGTCTCCACTATCCAGGGGCCAGAACTGGAGGCAGCAGAGAGTGTATATAAGAAAGTCTGCTCAGAGGTCTGCTTATACACTTCAGATGCTGTTACGGGGTGGGAGATAGGTTCTTGCTTGAATTTAACAAATCTTGATACAATTCTAGGCTCTTGTACAGTGGATGAGAAGCTGGGCACATGTTTAAGTGATTTGGCGGAGAAGTTTGAAAGAGAATAAAGATGGATATATTCTGGCCTCTAATTTGAGAGGAGTCAAATGGAAGTGAGGAACTGGGAGGGGTGGGGAGAAGGGAAGGGCTGTGCTGTCTGTGGCCTGACCACAGACTCGGTCTTCTTGCTAATTAGGGATTGAACCAAGGTGAGACTGGAAACATCTCTCTTCTCCACACACTGAAGGAGATGTGGCAATTCTCTCCCCCCTCAAGGCAAAAGCTGTCAATAAAAGTGCTAGGATAAGGGCCTTCTTCAAAGCCTGAGTATTCTCACTGTGTTGAATACCATCAAATTAGTTATTCTTTTCCAGAAAAATAAATTTAAACATATGTTTAAGGGCTGAAGACGTTGCTGAGTTAGTAGATTGCACGCCTGTCATGCATGAAGCCCTGGGTTCTACCCCCTGTCCCCCATAAATCCAGGATGGTGACACAAGTCAGTAATCCCAGCCCTTGGGAGGTAGAAGGAGGATGAGAAGTTCAAGGTCATCCTGAGCCACATAGCAAATTCAAGGCTCGCCTGGTCAATGAGAGACCTTGTTTCAAAAAAACAAAACAAAAAAAGTGTTCCATTGCAAATGTTTGAGTGTTTGTTTAGTTCATATTCGTGAATGATCTATGTGGAGAAAACCGGGTCTCCAAAACTCTCTCACCCCTCACCCCCAATTTGCTTTGGCTTTTGCCTCATCTGGAAGATTGATTCTCTGACCCTTCCAACCATAAATCATTTAAGCAACTTTGATGAAATCACAGCTCAACTTCCAGAGTTCTCTGTGTCATGATTGATTCTTCTCAGTTCTGTGTGACCACAATGAATCTCAACAAAGCGGTTCCAATGCCAGACCCCGGGGCTGCTTCTGAAGGCCAATTTCTACCCTCTGGAGCATTGATAAGAAAAGCCTCGGGGTCTACTGCACATGCCCAGAGCTGGTGTGGGGATTATATTCAGTCAGTGCTTGTTAAGGATCTTTATGAAGGCTGTAGGAAGGGTGAGGGCCGTGAATATTTCAATGTTGCATGCAAAGAGGGATTTGCTGATTGGCGCTTCCCCGGTTCTAGAATGACCTCTTCTTTGACTCCGTGTCCCCCACAGAAACCCCTGGTCCCCCTAAAGACTACATTTTCATTCTTTTTTGGTTTGGGGGCTTTAGAATTGTTTTATAATCTATATGTCTGTCTGTCTGTCTGTCTGTCTATCTATCTATCTATCTATCTATCTATCTATCTCTCTGGGTGTGTGTTTGTGTGTACATGAATATCAGTGTTTGTGTAAAGGTCAGAAGACAACTTTCTTTCCTTCTACTATATAGAAAAGACCCACCCCTGGGATCTAACTGAGGTCATCGGGCTTGGCAGCAAACAGCCCATGGAGTCATATTGCCAGTAAAGGATGATGATGAAGTTTTGTCATGGGCACCATGGAACAAATTTTCTGCCTTGTCTCATGTGTTCTCCTTCAGTGTGAAGGTTTCCATTCAGCAGAGTTCTGGTACTGTGGGCAGAGGCACACAGCCACCAGCTAATGTTTCTTATTTTGAGGGTTCGTGTGAAATGCCAAATCCCCACTTCAGCTCACGGGTTTTCTGGAGCGCTCCAGCAAATGACTCCTCTTTTTTTCTCTTGCACTCTGTTGGTGTGGGAGAATTGTCTGTATTCTGTCAATCATATTTTAATAAAACGCTGATTGGCCAGCCAGGCAGTATAGGTAGGAAAGCCAGACAGGAAGTAGGGGTGGAACAAAGAGACTGGGAGTGTTCTGGGAAGCAGGACACTTCCTCAGTCACTCCTGTGCAGACCACCGAAGAGGCAACATGTAAGCTGTCACATTGAGAAAGGTACTGATCCCGTGTGGCTAACATAGATCAGAATAATGGGTTAAGATAAGTCATAAGAATTAATAAGTATCCTGACCTAATGGGCCAATCAGTTTATAACCTTATGGAGTCCTATGTGTGATTTTCTTTGGGCTTGCCGGCTGTGGAGTACTGGGCGGGACAGAAACCCCAACAAGCCGGCCCACATGTTACACGCTGTGGTGCGGCTGTGAAGGTCAGAGACGACCTCAAGTGTGGGTCCTTGCCTTTCATCTTGCTTGAGACCAGGTCTTGCTGCTGTGTCTTCCAGGTGACTGAAAGCTTGTGGGTCTTCTCCTGCCTCTGCCTCCTGTCTCACCAGAGGAGAGCTTAGATTACAGGTGTGTGCTACTGTGGCCCGTTCGCCTGGGTTCTGGGCATTCAACTCAGTTCCTCACATTTCCAGGACAAGTGTTGTCCATTGAACCTTCGCCTCAACCCACAAATCATTTTAACTTTGCTCCTCCTTCAGCCACATCAGCTGTGCCGGTGGTTCCTCTGAGGTTTACATGTCACAGAGGTTGAGCCACTTCGGGGGGGTGGTATTTCCCTGAGACCCCCGTGTTTACAGAAACGATCATAGACGACAGTAGAACACATAGGATAGCCACGGTTCAGACTGCTCCCCCTGAACTGACTGTTTCTCTACCGCTGCAATGTGAGCTGAGGGGGAGGCGGCCACGAAAACCATGGGCTTTAAGTTTAAGCTAATATTTAACGTGGGGTAAGGACTGCTGGTAAATATTGATCTCTGTTCCCTCCTGTTTCCCTGGGGGCTCCGTCTTTCTACTCAGAACATTAATTGGTTGTTTATTATGCCACCAGCATTGTAAAAACAAGACCAGGATTCTTTTCCGACTTCTTTCCCTGTGTTTCTTTTTTAAAGACATGAAAGCATTCAGTATCCCACAGGACAGGGTGCTTGTGTATGTCTCGAGTGACAGCCATGCGGAGTCAGCCCTATTGAGTCTTCATGCTCTTCAGGGACCTGCTTCTTTGCGTCGTGCAGATGTAGAATGTTAGCTGTCACGTGCTGGAAAAAGCACCATGAGCACTGTCACATGACCACGGGGCTTAAGTAGCCAACAATCGCCCCAAGAGCCCTGTTTCTGCGGGGCCAGCACTCTTCTGTATTTGCCGGATCACCATGGTCACCAAGTGCTAGAGTAGGAGCTGAATTCTAAATCATTTTCGTATTTAAGAACTTAAATGTAAATAGCTGTGTGTTGGGGATGTTTTAGCTTCATTTCCTGGCTGTGATAAAAATGCCCTGACCAAAAGCAACTGAGGGGAGGAAGTTGTTTATTAGGCTTCAGTGGTAAGTTATAGTGTAAGTTGTGGATGTTTTGGGGAAACCCATGCAGGAGCTCAAGCATCTGGTGACATCACTTTCCCTTTCCCAGTCAAGAGCAGAGAGAAGTGAATTCATGGATGCCGTTGTTTTCTCGTTTTCTTCTGTTTCAGGACGCTCTCCCAGGGAACAATGGGCTGGGTCTAAATGGATTGAGAATTAGCACAATTATCCACAGACGTGTGGGTAGACATCTGGACACAGGCTAACCTGTTCTATTCACAGACATGGTCCCAGGCTAACCTGATCCACACAATTCTCAGTCCAGGCTCTCCTCTCGAGTAAGTTGAAGTTGCAAGTTGACAATTTAAAACTAACCATTCCAGGGCAGAAACTACCGTGTTAGAGCATGCTGGTAGTTTCCTAAGAGTTAGTTAAAACATCTATAAAAGGACCACAAAGCTGGGTGGTGGTGGTGAATGCCTTTAATCCCAGTACTTGGGAGGCAGAGGCAGGTGGATCTCTGTGAGTTTGATGCCAGCCTGGTCTACAAGAGCTAGTTTCCAGCACAGGCTCCAATGCTACAAAGAAATCCGGTCTCAAAAAGCAAAAACAAAACAAAACAAAGCAGAAAAAGGACCACAAAGACCAGCAATGGTTCATGTGTTACTTCGAACCCCTCCTCACCTCAGGAGTGGCGCGTCCTGAACGTACCTGGACTTCTCTGTGTTTTAACTTGGCTTAAAAAAAAAAAAGTAGTCCACTGTTTCTGACTCATTGACTCACTCCCTCTCTCTCTGTCTCTCTCCCTCGCCCTGTCCCCTTCCCCCTATATATGTGTACAAGGTTGCATAACCATTACTTTTATAATATTTTATAATATTTACAGTACCCCAAAAGCTGTAGCACAAATTCTAATTGGTTTTAATAACAAAAGTCCAGAGTTAGATATTAGGGAGTGAAAGCTGAAAGATCAGAGAAGCAGAGCAGCCAGCCACTAGTTCTTACCTCTACCGAATCCTCAAACCAAAACGGGCAAAATCCTGTCTCCGTGAATCCTCAAACTGAATGCTGTCTCTACAAAACCTCAGACTGAATCCTGAGCTTCTGTCTCCTCCCACCTTATAAAGCCTTTACTTTTATTTGTAACCACTCTCCATTTCCCACCAACCCCCACCACTAGACTATCACTGTGCTTGTTGGTTTTGAAATGTCAACCTGACATAACCTGAAAAAGTCATTCAGGAAGATACTCTTAATTAAGGAATTGTCTAGATCAGGTTCCTCTATAGGGATGTCTATGGGACGTTGTCTTGATTATTAATAGATGTGGGGAAGACCCAGACCATTGTGGGTGGCACCGTTCTCTAGGCATGGGATCACAAACTGTGTAAGAGGTGAAAAGGTAAACAACCAAGCAGACTTATATATATTTTTTTCCTCTCTGCTCTTGAGTGGCTGACTCGCTGCTTTGGTCCTCTGCCACTGTGACTTCTCTCGATGGACTGTGAACTGGACTTGTAATTCCCTTCCTCACCTAATTTGCTTTCCAACGGGATATTTTATCACAGGGAAGAAGAAAAAAAACAATTGCTAACCTATTTCCCATGTCTCTAGATTGGCCTATTCTATTTCATAAGAACAGAGTCATGCAACAGTATGCAATCTTTATGATTGGCTTCTTACACTCAGCAAAGTATTTTCAGGGCCCATCTATGTTATAGTATGTGTCAGGACTTCATTCCTTCGTGAGACAAAATATGATTCCATATCTTGTGTTTGTTTATCTACTCAGCGACTGATTTTCATTTGTGACTGTTGTATTTGTCCATCGGATTACAACTTGTAACATGAGGGGCCAGCTTGTTGGGGTTTCTGTCCCGCCCGGTACCCCACAGCTGACAACTCCCAAGGAAAATCACACACAAGACTCCATAAGGTTATAAACTGATTGGCCCATTAGGTCAGGCTACTTATTAGCTCTTATAACTTATGTTACCCCATTATCCTTATCTACGTTAGCCACACGGCTCAGCATCTTTCTCAGCTGGGCAGCTTACATCTTTCCTCTCCGGTGGTCTGGGCAGAACTGCGGAGGGAGCTTTCTGCTTGCCAGAATACTCCCAGTCTCTTTGCTCCACCTCTATTTCCTGTCTGGCTTTCCTGCCTATACTGCCTGCCTGGCCAATCAGCATTTTATTAAAATATGATTGACAGAATACAGATAATTCTCCCACACCAACAACTGCCCACACTTATTAGGCTACATAATTTATAAGCAGCGGGTTGTTCATGGCTTACAATTCTGGAGGCCAGGAGTTTAAGATCGAGCTCCAATAGATTTGGTGTCTGGTGAGGGTTCAGAATCTACTTCGCAGATGGTACCTCTGGCTGCATCCTCATGCAGTGATGGGAAAAAGCAAACTCCATTGACCTCATAATTCCATTCATGAAAGTTCATGTGGTAACTATATTCCTACCATCCTATGACTGCCAGACTGTTTTCCATAGCTTATACACTGTAGTTTGAATGTTACTTTCAAGTAGCTGGAAGGCAGCTCATGCAATATTTTTAGCCTTTTGTGCACGAAGCAGTCAATTGTTGATTTTTGAGATGAGGTCCTGTGTACCCCAGGCTGGCCTCAAATTCACTTTGTAGCTGAGGATGACATTACACTGCTGATCCTCCTACCTCTACTTCCTGAATGCTGGGTTAGCAGCATGCACCGCCTTGCTAGTTGTATGTACTGCTGGGATCATGTGTGCCAGGCAAGCCCTTTACTACCTGAGCTTCGCCCCATCTATGCACCTTGGTATGGAATTTTCCACTTGTAGAATAATGATGGTGACTCTCGCAAATCTGGGGTTTTGAGTTTTTTAATGTGGGATTTGGCCCAGATGAGTTAGCTCTAGGAAATGGTGTGGGAGAATTATCTGTATTCTGTCAATCATGTATTTTAATAAAACACTGATTGGCCAGGCAGAAAGTATAGGCGGGAATACCAGACAGGAAGTAGAGGTGATGCAATGAGAACAGGAGAATTCTGGGAAGCAGGAAGCTCCCTCTGTCACTCCTGACCAGATCACCAAAGAAGCAACATGTAAGCTGACAGCTGAAAAAGGTACCAAGCCATATGGCTAACACAGAGTAGAATTATGGGTTACCGTAAGATGTAAGAATTAGTTAATAAGAAGACTGAGCTAATGGGCCAATCAGTTTATAACCTAATGTAGACTCTGTGATTTCTTTGGAATATGCTGGTTGTGGGGTACCGGGTGGGACAGAAACCCCAACAAGCCAGCCACCATGTTACAAGGAAATACTTGAGAAGTACCATGGGTCAATCGTAGGAGTTCAGGGGGATTTTTTATGAGTTTATTTCACAAAAGAATTTCCCTCCGAAGTCCTTCTCAAACAGGCATGAAATATCTAAGTTTATTTGTAGTAAATAAATATGAATAAAGTACTCTAACCAAAAGCAGTTTAGGGATCCAAACTTGGTCTTTTTGATTGTGCACTAGGTGCTTTATCCTCTGGACCGTCGCCCTATCACAGAAATATGCAGTATTTAAACATGCCCGAAGAAGTAGGGGTGTATCAGAAAGGCAAGGATGGAAGGAACCATTTCAATACAACATGCTTCTTCAAACCCTTAACTTTTCAAGGTGCTAGGAAGATCTTAGTTCATACACCATAGCTAGGTTAGCGTCTCCCCAAGTACTCCAGTTTAAAGTGAGTATGTAGGAGGAGGAAACTGGCAGACACATGGCATGGGTAGTCTCAACCATGTACCCTGTACTATAGTACTGGCTGGCAAACATCAGATGGCTTGACTAACATCAGACAAACTGTGTTAAAAAAAAACAACCCTGGGTCTCTTGTGCTCATAGTTATAATGCCCAGGTTGTGCTCAACACAGCCTTGACACTCAGCAGTTGATAAAGAGATGGGTGCATGAACCCCTCAAGGGGAGATGATGGAGGCATGCTGCCCTGCGGGTAGAACACTGCCCTATGCCACAGGGCGTTCTACAGCACTCTTACTTCCCTCTTTCTGCTCATCCCTTGTGCTAACATTTTGATTCTTGCTTCACAAGAGGAGCAAGTGGGGGAAGTCATGTGGAGCAAAATGAAGGACACAGCACTTGTGTAGTAGATCATACCTCTGTGTAGCATTGCTGGGACTTCCCAAGATGGACGGAGCTGATGGCATCCATTGTCTTGTACATAGAGGTCACGTCGTCCTCACATTGTTCTCAGCCCAGTTTTGCTGTCCCTTGTAAGTGGCAGGATAAAGTTTCATAGACTGTCAGAGAATCATCTCATTTGGTCTTCACTTTGAAGGTGCTAGGAAAGTATTCTCAAAAGCATTTTAATGGCAAAGGTCTTGTATAGAGTATATGTATATGTGTAAATATGTATGTGTATATATGCATATCATAATCTGAATAATAAGACTAACAACTTAATTTTTTGAAGGCCAAAAGGCTCAAATCAGTGTGTAGCATGGGAAGGTATATGAATGGCCAATAATTTTGTAAAGATGTTCACCGTCATAAACCATCTGGAAAATGTAAGCAGAAATTTGCTGTAGTGCCATTAAGATGATGTCCCTAGAGAGAATGCGTGTTGAAAAGGATGGGAGACTAAACACTTCACATGCATTGCTAGCAGACGTATGAAATGGTACCACCCCATTGGAGAATGACCAGGCAATTTCTATTCTAGGTATTTACTGAGAAGAAATCAAGCCATGCCTGTGCATGCATGTTGCTAGAAAGAGGAAAAGGGGGGATGTGGACATGGCTATGAATACCAGCTGTGTTCATAGCTCAGAAATGGAAACAGCCCAAACATCTTTCAGTAGGTGGGCGAGTAAGCAAGCGTTGCTTGACGAATAGGAGAGATACACTCAGCAGCAGACAACTGATGCACAGTGTGGGTGAATGGGTCTCAATCACTGTGTTGATCAAAAGAGAGCAGTGCAGGGAGTAGAGAGATGGGCAGCAGTTGAGGGCTTACTGCTCTCCCACAGGACCCAGGTTTCGCTCCCAGAACTCATGTCATGTCAGATGCTCACAGTCACCTGTTCCTCCAGCACCAAGGATTCCAAGCCCTCTTCTGGCTTCCAAGGGTGCCACATATACAGTACACACACCTACACATCCATACACACACACAAAATAGATATAAATAAAAGTAAAAGAAGGAGATGGAGGAGAAGCTCCTGCTAGAGTTATAGAGTTGATCTGCAGGATCAACTTGCCTGCAGCTCTATGACACATTAGCTTAGGGAACTGACTTGATATAAGTAGGAGTAGTTCTTCGGGGATGAGTGAAATACCCTGTATTTTGATTCCAGTGGTAGAATCACATCTATAAACAGATCATATTAATAAATGTTCGTCAAAACTCAGCATGATATACACTTAGGGGCTTGTGTCATGTGATGTATAAATCATCCACTTACAAAATAAACAGGTTCAAAAAGATCAAGAAACATAATCAAGTCAAGCAAGAAATAACTGAAGGAGTCAGTACTTGAACATGGGGCCACCTAACTTCAGAGCCAGGGACTCACGCTGGTGTAGAAAGCAGGCAAGAGGTAGCAGGCTCAGCAGCAAGTGGGGGGTGAGGGCGGATACCTTCAAGTTCACATTCCTGCCCTGGGCATGGCACCTGAGATGAAAAGAGCCAATTTTTATTACAGTCACCTTCAGGAATAATTAGGAGGGCTTGACAGATGTCGGCACAGAGATCAGCATTGTCTGAGCAGCAGAGTCTTCCAGAAGAGCAGGTATTAGCGTTGCTCCTCTGTAGGAATCCACCTCAGGTAATAAATAATAAGCCTGTGAGGATCTTTCCCACAAGGGTTATGACCTGATTGTTCTTCTTGCAAGAGAGCAACTATCTATCCTTACAACCCAGTTCCTAAGATCTTGGTAAACACCTTCACAGTGGGGCTGGAGGCATAGTTCAATTGGCAGAGTACCAGCCTAGCATACACAAAGCCCTGGGTTTGATTCCTAGCTCTGTATAAACTGGGGTGGCTGTGCATCTTTCCGTGTTGGAGGATGTCTCAGTGGGAAAGAGCGCTTGCTGTACAAACATGAAGACCCAAGTCTGAATCCTCAGCACCCGTGTAACAAGCTGTGCATAGCTGTGCATAGCTGTGCATAGCTGTGCATATCGATAATCCCAGTGCTGTTGGAAGCAGAGACAGGAGGATGGCAAGGCTTGTTAGCCACCAGCCCAGCTTCAGTCTCAGTGAGAGACCCTGTCTTGAGGGAATAAGGTGGAAAGTGGTATACTAAGAACCTGGTGACCTTCCCCAGCGTCTGTGAACACAGCACCCCCATGGAGTGCATACAGGGCAGTTGTACACCACACTCACACATATACCATACTTACATGTACACATAAAAAATATTCATGGTACATAACCAATGTGTATCTATTGCAAAAAATAATAGAAATATAAGCCAAAAGAGAATGTTTTAAGACCTACTTTAATCCTATTGTCCTATAACAATAATAACAAAAATAATAACAAATGACCTTTTATCATTTCCAGCAAATAAAGATACTTTATTTTTTAACAAAAATAGCCTCATAGTGTATATACTACTTTTTATAAAGTGCATTTCAACCAGTAATTAGCAAACATTTTTATCATAGGATATATACAGACAAGTACACACACTAATACATAAATTGCCATTCATATGAGACTTCATATGTGACTATAATCAAATTTGTTTAAGTAAAATCTCACCTGCTATGTATTTAAGGTTTTAGCAAGGTTTTTTTTTAAAAAATTATATGTATTTTTCTTTTTTCCAACATGTTGGTATTACCTACTGCCCTCCTGTAAGAGAATATCTTGTTGGCTCAGTTTTTCAGAATTTCTTTAAAGAAAGTTCTCTAAGTCAAATTCTGGATTAAAGGCTTTGCTGCTTTAAGGTGTCTGATAATATTGTCAAAATTTTTAATGACTTTAGTGGCAGGGAGTGGATGTTGTCCATGTCCCCTGAGCTCAGGGCAGCACCTCGGTGCTTGTGTTAAGTGCTCTCTCTACCCAGAAACCCGAGCTCTCAGATCAGTTAGAAATTCATCTTTGATATCATTCAGCTCCGACTCCCAACATCAGTGATGCCTTTTGTATTCTACTGTGAGAAGAAAAATAGTTCTTTCAGAAAGGTTCGTTTGAACACATGGGTAGGTTGGCAGGTGTCGAAAAGTGGGGGAGCTGGAAAAAGGAGTGATCTGTGGTCCTGGTGCTTCAGTTTGGGGGCTGTCTGCAGCACTCTTGCTGTGTGACTGAACTAACCCTCTGGGCCCCTGGGTCCCCATCTCTAGGGTGAGGGACGGAAGAGGACGTAGACTACTTGGTTTTCAGTTATGGCTGCCTGTAGGTCGCCTGCTGTTTAAAGCCTTTTGCTCAAAGGCCGGGCCTGTAAACCGAGTGTCAGGCCTTTGAAATACAGCTGTGTGGGAAAGGAAAATTCCCAGCAGCTAGCTTGCCGCTGGACCACAGTCCTGTTCTTTGTGAAGTAATAAATTGTGTGCTGGCTCCCAGATTATGCCAGATTGCCTCCGGTTCTGCAAGTGGCTTTTTCAGGAACGGTTCCCATTGCCGGAAAGTGGGTGTTAATTTGTGCCTTGGCTATCTTTCAGGGCACACTCTGGCAGAACCCTGGCATCTTTTTCAAAGGATCAGCAGATGTAATGGCTTCAGAGATGCTCTCTCTGCAGGAAGACAAGCTCTGCACATCCATGACCAGACTTTTACAGAGCACTCAGCCTGGGTCTGCGTAGGGTTTGGGACCAAGTGGGAACACTCTGGCCATCATAGCGGCGGAAACAGATACCCAAAAGCTTGCAGGGGGTTGTATTCTTTACAAAGGATCTGTGGTCCACTAAAACAGTCCATGTGGCATCGTGAGGAGCTGTTAGCAAGGGAAAGAAGGAGAGAATCGAGCAGAATGACATTTGAACTGGACACTTTTTGGTTTGCAGGCTATGTGGTCATGCCTTGTCGGCTCCACACTGTATTTCTGGGATGTCATCATGGTCCTCTGCCCAGTGTTGATGGTCAGTGGCCCTGATGACCTCTCCAACAACCTCAGAGCTCAGTCTGCCCATCTCTAGTCTCTTAGTCAGATCACTCAGTCACCGCTCCTTACCCAGCTCACTCACTCTTACATCAGTGTAATGTAATGTAGTGTTTGTGTGTGTGTGTGTGTGTGTGTGTGTGTGTGTGTGTGTGTGTTTACACGAGTGTGACTTCCCCTAGTCAGTCTCAGGAGTCATTCCTCAGGGGCTATCCACCTTGTTTGGAGCAAGGATCTTTCCCTGAACTTGGAGCATTCAAATTTCGATTCAGCTGGCTGGCTGTCACACCCAGGGGACCCTCCTCTCTCCACTTCCCAAGTGCTGGGATCATGAGTGCACACCACCATGCCTTGCTTTGTCCATGTGTGAGACCCAGTTCAGGTCCCTAGGTTTGTGTGACAAGCGCTTTATCAACTGTGTCGGCTTCCCACCCCCAGATTTGAACCACTTACATACAAAAAAAAAAAAAATCCTGCCAGAGCCCTGAAGCTGCTCGAGGGTCCCCAGAAGAAGACAAACACGGTGTAGCAGATGCTTCTTCTGTTGGCTGTGAATGTTGGCGAATAGGATAGACCAGACCTTCTCTTTCCTTGATTATCCTGAGACCTCAGGCAGGAAGGTTCAGGAGAAGTGGATCTGGGAAGCCTCAGAGGACAGGAGGGTCTGGCAACACACACACATGATTTGATTGCACAAAGTAAGTCATTCCCTGGGAGTACAAAGCTGGAAGGGTCCTGTATTCTTTCCCCCCTGTTCTAAAAACATTCAATTAGGCTATGGAAAATTTAGTTCCTCTAGATAATTTATACAAGACATTGGAGTACCTGGGGATCCTGCATCTGTTAGCCGTAAGCCCTAAAATATGGGCTCAGTTTTCATCAGAAAGGCGTCATGATGAGTTGGTACGTTTCCTGGGCAAAGAAAGGCAATTTTCCCAAAGTCTGCACCTGGGTGGGCTGGTAGAGCTAGCCTACAGCTAGGGCTAGTCTATGGCTAGGTACCTTAGTGTAAGGTCTCCATCTTCCCATGGATCGTAGCTAGCAGAACAGCTGTTCCTTGAAGCTGTGTGGCAGATATGGTGGACACAACCTCATGGATCCTCACCCTAGTGATGAGATTTCCCCCTTCCTCCTTGTTTTAGTTAGAATTTGAGTCCCAGAGAGGTAAGTTCTCAAACCCACACAGAAAATGCAGATGTAAAGCCAGATGTGTCTAATCAGAGCTCTGTGGTGTTCGAACGGCACCATCCGGTCCTTGTTCATCCGGAAATAGTCATTGAGGATTACTGTGGGCCAAGCACTCTTCTGGGCTCAAAAGCTGGGGATTACTTGGTAAAATGCTTGTTTTGCAAACAGGAAGAGCAGAGTTTGAAGCCAGAACTAACTCTCTCTCTCTCTCTCTCTCTCTCTCTCTCTCTCTCTCTCTCTCTCTCACACACACACACACACACACACACACATACACACTTACACACACACACCCCACATCTCTTCATACACACATACACACACATATACACACTGCATCTCTCTCTGTGTCTCACACACACACACACACATATTCTCTCTCTCTCATTCTCTCTCTCTCTCTCTCTCTCTCTCTCTCTCTCTCTCTCTCACACACACACACACACACACACACACATCTTTAAGGCACATCTTTTTTTTTTAATCCTAACACTGGAAGGAGGAGACAAGCACATTACTGAAGTTTGCTGGCCAGGCAAGTTGGGCCAGTGAGAGACTCGCCTTTAAAAAGATGGATGGGTCAGGGACACAGTGCCTAAGAGGTTCTATCCTCCGCACCTACATGGCAGTTCACAACCATCTGTAACTCCAGCTCCAGGCTATCAGATACCCTTCTCTGACTTCTGTGGGCACCAAGCATGTATGTGCACGGTACACACATAAACATGCAGGCAAAGCACTCACACACATCATGATGGCAATTCTTGGTTATCAACTTAACTATATCTGGAATGAACTACAATCCAGATATGGAGGGTGCCCCCGTGGGAGATTTTCCGCTTGGTTTGAAGTGGGTGAATCCACTTCTAGTCCTGACCTTTAAGTAGGGTGGTAGAAAGACACACTTTTAATGTGGGCCACATCTTCTGCTACATAACCTATATAAGGACACGGAAGAAGGAAGCTCTTGTTCTTTGCCTGCTTGCCCTCGCCTTGCTAGCGCATCCATTCCTTCTCTGGCATTGGAGCTACTTCTTCAGGACTCCAGCATACACAGAAGACCAGCTGAGACATCCAGCCTTGTGGGACTGAGCAACCATTAGATTCTTGAGCTTTCCATTAACAGCGAGCCATTGATGGATTAGCTAGACTGCAGCCTGTAAGTCATTCTAATAAATCATATAAATATATGAAAGAGATTCATTCCATAAGTTCTGTGACTCTAGAGAATGCTAATATATACATAAAATAATAAAATAAATCTTTAAATTATTTTAAAAGGTGAACAGCACCTGAGGAATGATACCTGAGTTGTTCTTTGACTTCTGCATACACTTGCACACATACTCAAATATACACACACACAGACAAATAAATAAAACAAAATGAGATCGTATATGAGTGCTACACCAGATGTGTGTGAGTGGGGTGCAGTAAAGAGATTGCTGACGTGATCACTCTGTGGTATGGTTAAGGAGAAGGTTTTGCTGAAGAGGAAGAGGGAGAGGGAGGGAGGGAGGGAGAGAGAGAGAGAGAGAGAGAGAGAGAGAGAGAGAGAGAATAACCAGAGGCAAGGCATCTGGAAGAGTTCAGAGCAGAGAGAAAAAGACTGAACGTGACCGGCCGACTGGACACAGCAAGGGCTCTCTGCAGGTCTGGTGGTTTGAATAAGAATGGCTCTGTAGACTCATTTGAAAGCGTAGAGAGTGGCATTAGGAGGTGTGGCCTTGTTGGAGGAAGTGTGCCACTGTGGGTGGGCTTTGAGGTTTCAGAAGCTCAAGCCAGGCCCAGTGGCTCCCTCCCTTCCTGCTGTCTGCTGACCTGGATGTAGATCAGATCACCTCACCTGTGTCTCCAGCATCATGTCTGCCTGCGTTCCACCATGCTTCCCACCATGATGATGATGGATTAAACCTCTGAAACGTAAGCAAGCCCTGATGAAATGTTTTCCTTTATAAAAATCACATGAGGTTTGGGGGCTAATACTTTGGTTAATACCAAAGGAGGGAGGTTAGAAAAAAAAAAAACCTGTTTATCTTCCCTCTCAGTCAGAGCAGGGACTCTGAGAAGCCATGAGGCACAATTAGGGGGAAAGATAAGAGAATGGTGAGAAGAAAAGTGTGTGGCTCTAGAAGGCTCACTGCTGTGGTCATGCGAGCCGTTTTCTCCTGAGTCTACCCAACAGGTAAGCCTTTCTTGCTGTAATTTAATTCTCACAACAATCCTATCTGTTGGGATGCAGATAAGAAGCTGGCCTCCCAACAGATTACTGCACTGTTTAGTCCCCTGGGGATGGTACTACTAGAGATGATTGGGATGATTAAATCCTGAGAACACTAACTTCATCCATTGATGAAATGAAATGTTAGTTGGTGGCATCTGGTTAGGAGACGTGGGTCGGTGAGGATGTGTCTCTAAAGGGTGTATCTTGCCCTAGGTATTTCCTGTCTGTCTGTCTGTCTGTCTGTCTGTCTCTCTCCCTCTCTCTCTCTCTCTTTCTCTCTCTCTTTGTCTCTCACCCCTCCCTCCCTTGCTCCTCCCTCACCCTTCCTCTGACACAGTCTCCTACTGCTATTATGCTCTACCTCACCACCAGCCAGCCTTGGCCTGAAACTGAGTCAAGGTGAATCTTCTTCCTTTCAGTAGTTTCTCTCAGGCATTTGCTACAGCTATGGAAAGCTGACCTGCACACAGTTAGTAGGCCCGTTTTACATCGGAAAGCAAGACACAGAGTTAAGTTCAAGTTTCTTAACTGTCAGAATGGGAATGAGGGTTTTGTTGTAATTATAATTCTGCTGGTCTGCCCTGACACCTGGGTACCCTTTTCCCCTGCCCCCTTCTTTCCTCTCTCTGTCTTCCTCCCTCCCCCTCTCTCTCCATCCCTCTCCCTTTCCCCTTTCCTCTCTCTCTCTCTCTCTCTGTCTCTCTCTCTTTCTGTCTCTCTCCCTCTCTTCCCTCTCTTCCCTTACCCTTATACTCTTCCTGATACCCACTAAATAAACCCTATACCCAAGCTCTCTCTGTATGATGTATCTGTCTGTCTCCCACCATTCCACGTCATCAGTTGTAACAGGTCACTAGAGAGAGAGGGGCTGCTGTGGAGATTAGAGAGACAGCAGCGAGGGGGAGTGGAATGGAAGTCATCCCACATGCTCCATGATCCCAACAACTGTGGTTTACACCAGGGATGTTCATACTAGAAAGTCACATCAGGGCTGCTGTGTCCTGCAGTTCCTATAGGGTGGTGCCAAGGCCTCCTTTCTTGGAATGGTTCTCTTAGGTGGCTCATGATTTCCTCTCAGGAAGGCAGTATCTTGTCCCCTCCTATTTCACTGCCCTTGACTCGCAGGAAAGCTCAGTTTTACACAGACCTGTTCTCTGGAATAGGAGCTGTAGCAATGGCTAAACCTTCCATGTACCAGATTCTGTGCTGGGCACCGGGCACGCACAATCCTTCCAATAAACACAACCCTCTTGTAGCCTTGCTATCCCTTGCTTTTCTAGTGGATCCCACCAAGCTCTACACAGGTCCCATAATTTGTCTGAAGTGATTATGTAACTGTCCTGGCAGGAATGAAGATGTTCTAAAGAGCCGCTGTGCCCCTCCCTCTGACCATCAGACTATCAAAACAGTGTTCCCTTGGAGCTAGAATTTCCCCAGGAATCTCATGCTGGGAGGAAGGAACAGGCTGAACCTGCTACCAGTCAGAGAGGGAGCTCGTGTCTTGGAAAGATATTTCACATGATTCTGACAGTGTGCCAGACCACGGGTCAGGAGAGACTGGAGCCAAGACATGACAGGCAGGACCACATCGTTACCAGAACTGCGTGGCTATACATAGCTCTTGCCTTCTCTTTAAACCTAAACCTCATGTCAGGACCTTAAAGATGAACTTGGGGGGCAGGTGTGGAGGTATCTGTGGACTGCTTTATTAGTTCCTCTTCTCAACATTGCCATGTTGAATGAACCTCCTCTCTGTGTGTTTAACTGGCCTATGGGGATGAGTGACTGAGCCTTGCTTGTTAGGGCTACCTAGACTCTGGCCTTAACAACTATGGTCACAACTATGGTCACAAGCTGATCACAACTATGTAATAAGCAAAGGACCTGAGATTTAGCTCCTGATAGCTGGACCCCAGAAGTTATAATCTCATGCACTTTGCTACAAGCACTTTGCTAGGTTGCTGAGTGCTTTCCAAGAAGTCGTGGCGCACCAAAAAGAACAAAAGGCTGTTGCAACACCAGGCAAGAAGCTCGGACAAGAGCAGCCAACATCTCTTTCTGAGACCGTACTGATTTTGAAATGTTGGTAGCTGTGACCGCAGTGCCAGGAAAGACCCTGGAGGTACTGACCTCGAGGGAAGACGAGGATGGAAGGGAAGGTGGTGAAAATACCAAGAAGTCATTGGTTTTCTTGTTCCCCACTGCTTAATCTAAAAACCACAGCGTTTGAGTGTGACCTTAATTTTACCCAGTAAGCACCCCAAAAGTTGTCTAGTTCTCCATTCTTTCCCTCAAACAAAACAAGCGGTGAAATTATGGACAATTTCTGTCTCAATTTCCCATAATTTTAAAGGAAGTAAACACGCAGGGTAGAGTTTCTGTCCTGTTGCTATGATAAATATGCTGATCCCAGGTGACTTAGGCTTACAATTCCATGTGGCTAGAGTTCGTCGTGGCTGGGGAGACATGGCAGCAGGGACTGGAAGCTGGCTGATCACATTTCACCCATACTTAGGAAGTAGAGAGGGGACAGCAAATGGGATGGTTTGTAAAATCTCAGTGGCTGTCCCTGTGACATACTTCCTCCAGCAAGGCTTCACCTCCTAAAGGCTCCCCAACCTCCCCAACCAGCACCAACCAGCTGGGGACCAAGTGTTGAAATGCATGGGCCTGTGGTGGATACTTCCTATTTAAACCAAACTAAAACCAAAATACAAAATATCCCTTTAAAAAACAACTTATTTAAATAAGTAAAATAAGATTCCTTAGGCAACATGTTTGATTGAATCTATTTCATCACTTTAAAAGACTGTGTCTATTCCGATTTAAAATATGGGTGAATGGGCAGACCTCAGCTGCTGTGGACTCTATGGTTATGGCCGTGGTTTGATCATGCACCTTGTCCTCTGACTTGATAGTCTCTAACCACTTAGGGTAACTGGACTGCTGTGGAGGGGCCTTGTATTTTCTGCCAAGTGGCCGTGAGAAAGAGGGTGATCTCTTGGGCTGCCGTCAGTATCTGGTTCTGTTCTAAAGTCACTTGCTAACGAGCCCGTCGGTTTTCTTTGGCCTCACCTGGTGGGATGAGGTTTTGCAGTAACTGAATGTTTCCTTGAGTTTCTTGAAGGAAATTCTTACAAATAAGGAACACTTGTTCAGCAATTGCAGAAGCGTGTTGAGTGCCTCCCTGTCCCCGAGTCGGCACAGGGAGTCGGCTGAGAGTCCTCTCGGGGGCTCTTGCCTGAAGGAAGGATCACAAAGTTCACGGGCAAAGGCTGTCACCCAGTCTGTGGCCCTTTTCCTTCTGCAGGACCCCACCACCACAATCCCATTTTGTTTATTTCATTTTAGTTTGTTTTGTTTTCTGAGACAGCCTCTTACTAAACAGCTCAGGGTGACCTGGGACATTCAGTCCTCCTGCCTCCGTCTTTCCAGTGCATCCCTGGCTCAGTGAGGCTTCCTTGAACAGGTCACATGACTTCTCTATTACCATTGCATCCACCCCATGCCTCGATAGACCAGGAATTTACAGATCCTGGCAGCCTGCTGTGTTCTTAAGGAATGATGGAACCCAGAAGGTCACCCAGCCAAAATTGGCAGCGTCAGACCTCAGACTTCTTTCTTGATTTTCTGTTAGGACTCTTTCTTTTACCTGAACTCAAATCCTGTGTGATAATTCTATACTTTACGTATATCTCCAAACTGTTCTAACCTGTTTATTATTATTACCTAGATTTATTTAGCCATTGTGTTTCACAACCAGGGATCAGTTGAAGCAAATTCTAAACTGTCCTCTAAGGCTGGAGAGATGGCTCAGTGCTTTGTAAAACCTTTGCTGGGCAAGTGTAAGGGCCCGAGTTTGAGTCCCCCAAACATGTTTAGAAGCCAATCATGGTAGCATACATCTGTGATCTGGGTTATCCTAATCTGAAATGAGAGGCAAAAGCAGCAGGGTTCCTAGAAGTTCAAGGCCAGCTAGCCTGGTGTATGTTGCCGCAGACAACACAAGAATCCCTGTTTCAACCCAAGTTGAATGCAAAAACTGACATCTGAATTTTTCTCTGACCTCGACAAATACACCATGGGTATGCATGCACACACACGCAGACACACACACACACACACACACACACACGCATGCACACGAATGTGATCAAATGTGATGTGTACCTGTCTTCTGGTTGCTTCTCAGTCTATGTATGTCCAGAGGCCTGGCCTAAGTTTGGGTCCTCAGTACCCAAGTAAAAAAATCTAGATGTGGTCGCAAATGCCTGCAGTTCCAGCACCTAAGGGGCTTAGACAAGTGGATGTTGGGACTCACTGCTCAGCCAGGCTGTGCAAATCAGTGAACTCTAGATTCAGTGAGAGTCCCTATCTCAAACCAAGAGAGAATGATTGAGGAAGATGCCCAATGTCAACCTCTGTTCTCCACAGTCCATGTTCAAACACATAAACACACACAGGCATGACGTTTGTCATTGGATTTAGAGCCCAGCTCTATAATCCGAATGATCTCATTGCTTTTGTCTACAAAGACCCTCCTTACCAAGTAAGGTTACCTGCCTTGATTCCTGGGATTAGGGCATGACTAGGGCATATCTAACGTGTTGGAAAGTTGGTTCAGTGGATGTAGGATGGCACGGGTAATGAGGGAAGGCAGGTCGAGACCCCAAGCTCATCAACTGCTCTGACCAATGGGGCATTACCCCAAGTGGAGGCCATGGGAACTCAGACGGTACAGAACCAGGAAAAACTTTATGAATGACTTTGCTTAGTGACTTGTGAGGCTCTCAAGTCACTAAGACAATATCTTAATCAGACATGTTACTAAAAGTTGTGCACTCTGGAACATCAGGGCTGGAGATGGGTTAGCTACATGGGTAGGCACCGGAAGAGAAAAGGGGCCAGCGGGTCACCCAAAGGACAGGCCTGTGTCCTTTAGGATCTCTAGCTTTTAACATGATGGTTATTGTTCTTGCCTTAGTAAGGTTTCTGGGGGCAGCCTTTTGACCTATTGACCGTGGACGTGTTTTGTCAGGATGTCTGAAAAACCAAATGGTCCACATACCTCTGGAAAGTACCACTGTGTGGCTCGCTGCCCTCCGAGAAAAACAGGATGTAAGCTTCAGAAAGATGGAGAGGAGGAAAACTGAGCCAGGTGTTCTGCTGAAGGCCAGGTTTCTTCCTTGAGACCTCTGCCAGCCTCGAGGAGAGCCACAGGGACCCATGCCAGCAGCTGGCACTTGTGTAGCCTGACCCGGAGGCTCTGCCTTTTCTTCAGTGTCTGTACAGCTGTTGTGTGGGTTCTCTGGAGCCCTCTCCACAGCAGAGGCTGATGCTTTGGAGTAGGTGTGGTAGTCAGGATGTGACTAAACCTCGGGTGGCCAACTTTCCTGCCACTGTGGAGGAAGATAAGCTGCTGAGCTGTAGGGAGGCTGGATGGGAAGGAGTGCTACGGATGACTAGTCATGTCTCCATGAGTACAGGGCAAAGACCAGGAGCCAGGACCTCATCTCATTCATTCCCTACCCCCTTTCTTCTCCATACACCAAAAGGGGTCGGCCAGGACCACTGCCGCACCAAGCTTAGACTCCCCGATCGCCAGCACACTTTCCTCATTTAGAAGGAAAATTACTGATACTTAAATTAGAAACATACTCAACAGCTTTGTAACAAAGAGTAAGAAGAACCAATAGCCAGTTTGATCATACAAGCCTGCAACCCCAGCAGCTCCAGAGACTGAGCCAGGAAGATTGCAAGTTCAGGGCTACACCATGAATTCAAGGTTGGCCCATGCAACTGAAAGAGACTATGCCAAAGTCAAAAGAAGAGGGTTGGGAATATAGCCTAATGGTAGAGTACTTTCCTAGTTTGAGCAAGACCCCAGGCTCAAGCCCTACTCCTGCCACCCCCAGCGGCCTAGAGTTACTGGTCATTGACACCGGGTACCATGTTACATCGTTTGTATGTAATATCTCATTTAATCCTTATACTTAAGCATTAAGGGATATATTTTGTCATCCATCTAGTTGTCTAGATAGAGAGTAAGTTTACCAAGGACACCCAGCAAGGAATGATATTACCTACATTTGAGTCAAGGCAATTAAATGTCAACACTAATGTTCCTAACCATGAGTGTGTGGGCGTAACTGTACTTTTTTTTGAGATATTGATCAGATTTGCAAGTGGAAGTTGGCAAAAGGCAATACAGAATGGGAAAGGTCAGGCCTGGGCAAGGGCTGTCAGGGAGATGGTCAAAAAGCGCCTGTGAATGAGTTTGTGTGAATGAGAGGTACAGAGTTGGCTACGCAGATTTAAGTACAGAAAGGTTTCCAGCGAAGTCTTTGCTCTCAGTGGGATGGTTTCCCTAGTAACACTCATTACTAGGAAGTCAAGGACCTGAGTGCTGCTGTCCTGCTCATGGGCAGAGCATTCTCTCTGATCTGTCTCGCAGGGCAGACTTAGAAGTCTGTACAGGAACTCACACTAAATGCCAGGACCTATTGAAGCTTTTAAGATGTAGAGAAAATTCCCTCAACTCACATGTGCAGGAGAGACACAGTGTTGGGCTGAGGAGATAGCTCATAAGGTAAAGTGTTTGTCTTGCAAACAGGAGGACCTGATTTGAATTTCCAGCAACTGTATAGAAAGCTGGGCATGAGAGTATGGCTTTATAGTCCCAGCTCTGGGACAGAGAGGCACTGGGCTCACTAACTAGCCAGCCTAGCTTCCTAAGTTCTAGACAGTAAGAGGCCCTGCCTCAAAAAAGAAAGATGGTGTCTCAGGGCGGCACTGCCGAGGACTGGGGTTCAGGTCCTAGTCAGGAGACTCATGGCTTCTTGTAACTCCAGCTCCAGGGGAGTTATCTCCTTCATGGGTACTGTACACATATACACAAAACCATGCATAGGCACATACATACACACATAATGTTTTTTTTGTGTGTTTTTTTTTTCAGTAGGTGGTGCCTGAGAAATGACACCCGACGTGAGACTGTCTTCTAGCCTCCGCCCGTGCACATGAGCACAAAGAAAGTCACAGTGTTTGGTAAATGCTACCAAAAGGCTCTGACCCCTGTAGCTTCCTGGAACGTCCCTAACTATTGAAACACTGCCAAGTCCTTGCAGCCTTTGAGGTCTAGAGGGCCAGGGCAGTGTGTCTCATCCAGGGGCTTCTACACTGTTCAGCCGCAGATGCTTCTGGATACCTTATCCAGGGTTAAAGCCATTGCAGTGACCGGCCACTATTTCACTGTAACCGTCTAGCTTGTCTCCCTGCAGCCCATGACAGCACCGCGATATATTGCTACCTGCTTGGTCCGAGTTTTCATTTGTTCTGATTCATTGCCTCGGTCACAGCCCTCTAAAATCTCAGTGTATGAACTTGACTTCCTGGTGGTTTCTAGAGAGAAGGGCGTCTGGATTCCGGGGAATGTGAGTGTCTTCAAACTCGCAGAAAGCTGCCAGTATCCCTGTGAAGGTCGCCTAAGCCTTTAAGTACTTCCTCTCTTAAATCACACAACAGGGGCCTAGGCAGGACATTGTCAAGTCCCTCCTTCCTCCCGGCCAGACAGGCTGTCGTTCTTGGCATCTCGTTGCATTGTGCTTTTCTTGGGTTTATTTGAGTGTAGCTTTTAAGGTTGTGTTTGGGGGAGGGGAGTTTTTCCTGAAAGAAATGATTTCTTCGGTCTGCATTGGAAACATGAGTTTGAATCTCTTTTGGCGTGTTTATGGCCTGGATGACAGACCAGACATGTGAAAGGAAGCTTTATCCATCACTTGTGCCAATGCCGTGGCTTTTATTTGACATCTTTCCATTTGGGCGATGCGAATCCCTAAAAGCAGCCCAGTGATGGTTCATCACTTAGCGGGACACACGGTTGTTCTGCCAAGCTTTGGTCTTTGTGTAAAATTTATTTTTACTTCAGTCTGGAATAGGTCTCTTAGTGTCTGTCAGGTGGTAGTTTGACCTGAGCAGGCTATGGGCATGGCACCCAATGAGGCACAATATGTCATGCATGATAGCATATCAAGTTAGCACATGTGAGAAATGGCCAGACTAGGGCCCAAATGACCCTCAAATTATGTTGAAACTCCATCCCCAACACAGTAGTGTGAAGAGGTGGAGGAGATTTCCAAGGTAACCGGGCCACAAGGTCTCTCCTCTTCTACTTTCTACCTTGTGGGAGCCCAGCAGCAAGACCCCATTTCCCAAAGAGACGCAGGCCCTCACCAACACCAGATGGCAGGTCCTTGATCTTGGCCCCGAACTGTGAGAAAGAAATTTTTATGTTTAATGAATTAGTCAGTTTCAGCATTTTTATAGAAGTATACATGGACTAAGTTGTTGATTGAAATATGCAACCACTTCCTCTCATGACTATAAGACAAAGCATTATGGGTAGGGCAGTAAAACAATCCTTTCCAATGACGGGCCACAGGATGGCGAATGCAACAGCAGTGACAAGTTCTTGTGCCTTTCTGAAATTGATAGTCAATGATGTACTTAATGCCCTTAGATGGACAACTTTTGAGAATATCTGGTAGTGCCTTGTAGACACACATAAAAAGCTTGCAACCCTTTGATCCATTCACAGCAATATCAATAGACTCTAAGAATCTCTCTCTCCCTCCCTCCCTCTCTCTCTCTCTTCCTCTCTCTCTCTCTTCCTCTCTCCCTCCCTTCCCTTCCTCTCTCCTTCTCCCTCCTTTGTTCCCTTCTCCCTCTCTCTCTTTTCCTAGACACCCCCCACCTAGTTACTTGCCAGTATGATTTTTGAATTTTCTTCAAATTTTGTGACCCCCCCCTTTTTGAAACAGGCTAGCTCCAAACTCTCTATGATCAAGGACAGTTCTGAATTCCCGCTCCTGACTCCACCTGCAGAGTGCTGGGATCATAGGTGTGCACTCCTCCACCCAGTTTATGAAATGCTCACACCCAGGGCTCCAGACTTGCTGGACAGGTACCCTACTGCCTGAGCCACAGCTTCAACCCCGAGAGATTTTTCATCAATATGCCAGTGGTTTTGCTGATTTGTGCTCCTGATTTTGGTGCATGCTGTGACGTCTTGCCTGCTGTAGACTAGGTAGAAGCCTGGGAAAGACAGCTGCATGTCGGGTTCTCCTAGTGTCTTAGTTACTTGTCTAATGCTGTAATAAGACACTATGACTAAGGCAACTTACAGAAGGAAGAGTGTATTAACTTTTGAAACCTCCAAGCCCAGCCCCAGTGACATGCCTCCTCCAACAGGGCTACAATAGACCTCCTAATTCTTCCCAAACAATTCCACCTACTGAGGAGCAAATATTGAAACCTAAGAACCTGTGGGAACCATTCTCATTCAAACCACCACACCTGACCTTAGGGAAAGCCCCTAAGTTTCAAAAAAAAACTTGCTGGAAATCACAAAAGTTGAGTATGAGAGAAAGCTACTTTCATGTTCATGGTCATCCTTCCATCCCTGCCACTGTTAGAGGCCATGAGGCAATTAAAGTCAAGAGCCCCTGTCTGTGCATTGAGGCGCTTTTATGAAGGATTTACGCTATGACCCATAAGACTATCAGGAGCTGCCTCTGGGGGACTTGACAGTGACTTCCTATTCCAGGCCCGACCATAGTGACTCCAGGGGTAGCAATATGTCATGGAAAGCACTGAGACCTAGGTCCACCTCTGTGATGCTGGTAGAGTTATCCCCTCCAGGGAACTCAGCCTCCTCACCTGAAAAAAAAATGGGCAGAAAACCTCTTCTCATAATGTTGTTAAATGGGGGATCTGCAGAGTAGGTGATCGGTGAATGTTCTCATCCTTGCACCTGACAATGTGGGCCAAGACGCACTCACTGGGCCACGGCTTCTGTTTCTGGGTGTAAAATAGCTAAGCTTTAGCTGTCGGGGTGGTGAGACATGCTTCTCTCTGGAGCTCACCCATTTCTTGGCTGGATGTGGCTGAATGAGGAGTAGAGGGAAATCTTAGTGCTTGCTGTATGTAGCTGGTATGTACATCTCACACACGGTAAGGGCGAAGTCTGGGCTGTGGCACCTTGTGACTAACACACTTCATTTTTTAAAACATATATATCATAGGGGTTGAGATGCCCACTGGAGGACATCCTGACTACTATGGTGGAGACAACTGGATTGTTTGTCAGCCCCCCGCCTATGTCTCTTTCCTCCTGATCCCCGACCCTCTTGCAGCTCCTGAAGATCCCCTGCCATCTCCCCTCCCCATTTGCCAAGTGGGTAGCAACCTAGGATGACCTTGGAAATGACATGCTCAAGTAGCAGTGCCTTGGGAACCCTGGCTCCCTCGGAGACCCTGAGGAGCAGCCCACTCCTGCCCCAACATCTAGACTGAGCCAAGGAAGCAGCTCTTCGGTGCCACTGAGATGCCAAGGTGTACCTGTGACTGTACTGTCTTTCTCTTAGCTAATGAACCTGCTGAAACAAGGGATATGTTTTGAAAATTGTCCCCCTCTTAGGACAATACTTGACATTCCTCGCAACAGGACAGCACATTTTACATTTGGTCACCCTGGCCTGGGAGAAAGAAAATTCATAGTTGTCTAAAAATGAACTCCGCCGTTTATTTAAAATATTCTCTGTCTATTGATCATAAGACAAATGGAATGTGGTTCTCTGTCAACGAGAGGTCTGTTTGATTTTTTTTTTTTTACCCAACAGTTTTCAGCTGAAAGCTGGGGTTAGTGATTAACTATAAGAATTGTGCTTTAGATTAAACACTCCTGATGCCAGGTGCTGGCCTGAGTGGGGATCTTAGAAAGAAGAGGGGACACAGCTGTATTACTTTTCTCAATCTTAAACTCAGAATTTGGGAAATTACTCAGTTTTCCTCTAAATATTTGTCTGGATTGGTGTCTTAGGCTTATAGTGTCCTGGAAAAAGCACACTGAAAGAAACTTCATCTTCGCAGACTTCAGCTTCAGCAAGTCTAAAAGGAAGGGCGTCTTGCTGTAGATCTGAGAAGCAATTGGGGGCTAGTCCGCTCAAGCTAGGTTCACAACCAAAAACGTGAGAGAGGCAGCTGGGGAGGGGTCACATCTACCCCCGTGCTAACACATGACATAATGCACTCATTCTAGACCCATCCCCTCAGATTTCATGCTTCTTAAAATTTAATAGTCCATTTCCTTCAAGTGGATCATTTACGGGTGTGGGGCTGTCCATCGAAGCATGGTCAACCTACTGGAAGCCACACACTTAAAGAAATCTGACTCTCCCTCCTCCAGAAGCCATCCTCTCTCCATAGCTCCCCAGGGGTGGGGGTTTTCAGACCCCATTCCCATTCCATGCTAGAATGGCGACTGGCCCGATCGTGTGCAGCCCTGTGCAGGCAGCCACAGCTGCCGTGAGTGCACAAGAGCAGTGTCCTATCATGTCTGGAAGACATTGCTCTGCTCTGGTCCTCCCACTGTGGTACCTGAGACTTGGTGGGGGCGGAGCATGGATGTCCCATTAGTGGCTGAGCATGCGCACTGGCTCTACATCTCGACCAGTTTAGAGTTTATTTATTAGTCACCATCCATGGCACAGAGAAGTTTCTCTGGTGAGGAGGTCAGAGAGTGGCATTGTTCTATGAGTAGTGAGATAGGAGTTAAGAAGGCAGTATAATGCTAATTCTGTCTAGCAAACAATAATAGTAGGCCTACCCTGGAGCTGTAGACTTCCTAACCATTGGTTCTTGGCCGGATTTACAGTACCAGGCATGTGGTTCCTCCTGTGGCACTGTGGACTTCTTCATTCAGCTCCAAAGGCTTCTCATCCCAAGGTCGATAGAAAACCTTAAGTTAATAAGGGGGCTTGTAGTCAGACTTTCCTTGGAATGACAGCTTCTAAATAACGACACAGAGACTTTTTATTAATTATGAAAGCTTGGCATTAGCTTAGGCTTGTTCCCAACTAGCTCTTAAAACTTAACCTAACCCGCTTACATTAATCTGTGTTTTGCCATGTGGCTCATTACCTCCCCTCAGTACTGTATATCTGACTTCCTCTGCAGCTGGCTGGTAAAGCTCTCATGTCTTGATTCTTTCCCAGGGTTCCTTTCTCCCCCACTGTCCTTCCTCTCCTGCCTAACTATTGGCCGGCCAGCTCTTTATTAAACCAGTCAGAAGGTGCCTTAGGCAGGCAGGAAAGAACACATCTTTACACAATTTACTAAACGATTGTTCCAACAGGGGGCAACCTGTTTCTGCTCTTGGTTTGCAGTGTCACTCAGGGAAGAACCTCAGAGATCAGTTAGGAGCCAATTGAAACTGTCTGGGGAAATGGCTGGCTCAGCCAGTGGAGGCAGCCAAGTTGTATACAAGTGGGTGAATTCAGTCACAGTTGCAGGGTGGCTAAGGGCTCAGCTATGGAAACAGAGGCCCTGGGTTTGAACTTCAGCTTTGTCCCTCAGTGGCCAGCCTTTTGACCACCAGCCAGCCTCACTGAATTGCGAAGTTCTAGGTAAAAGAGAGAGACCCTGTCTTAAAAACCACACAGTGGAGAGTGACCTCAGGCTAGGGTGGCTCCTGATCTCTACATACATGTGCACACACATGTGCACTCACTGAGCCCTTATCCTATAGGCTTTTAGGGGAACACACGACTACCACATGTATTTTTTCAACTGCCTGATAAAAGATGCAGAAACTGGGCAACAGGCCCCTAAGTTGTGGTAAGCAGTGTTGGTGGAGAAAGCCCAGGGCTGCACCAGAATCCTGCATGGACTTGGTATATCCTGCTTCTTGTCCTCTTTTCTGGCTCACTAATAGGAACAGCTGAGGTTCATATTACAAGGGCATTTCTCCAGTTTATGCTACGTTCTGCTACTCCTCAGAAACTTTGTAGCTTTGCAGCCTGAAATCAGGACCCACACACTGTTGAGAAGTGAGCACGCATGTACTGTTGAGGTACGTGAATGAAATGTACATGCATTTCAGTTATGACTGAAAATGCACAGAGATTTTTGGCACTTATCCCATAGCCTTGGCCTGGGAGAAGTGAAGCAGAAAGACATACATGCTAGGAGGTCCCAAGACTAAACTCCTGGCACTGACCAGAACCCTTATCCTGGCTAGTTTTTCCATGCCACAACTTAGAATCACCTAGGAATAGAATCTCAGATGTCTAGGTGAAGTTGGCTGTAACATGACAGGCCTGCTTGTTGGGGTTTCTATCCTGCCCATTTCCCGCAGCCAGCAAGTCCCAAAGAAAATCACACAGAGAGTCTACGTTAGGCTATAAACTGATTGGCCCATTAGCTCAGGCTTCTTATTAGCTCTTGTAGTTTATATTAACCCATTATCCTTATCTATGTTAGCCACATGGCTTGGTACCTTTCTCAGCGGGGCAGGTCACATCTTGCTTCTTCAGTGATCTGGGCTGGACTGGTGAGGAATGGGCTTCCTCCTTCCTAGAATTCTCCTGTTCTCATCACCCCACCTCTACTTCCTGTCTGGTTGACCTGCCTATACTTCCTGCCTGGCCAATCAGCATTTATTTAAAACATGATTGACAGAATACAAACAATTCTCCCGCACCAGTTAGAGCCTATGGGCATGTCTGTGGGGGTTGTCTTGATAGTTAATTGACCCAGCCCACAGTGGGTGGCACCATTCCATATGCTGGGCTCTGAACTGTATCTCAGCATAAGCAGCAGCAAGCCAGCAGACAGCCTGAGTGCTTTCATTTTTCTCTGCTCTCTACTGAGGATGTGTTAGGACTAGCCGCTTGCATTTCTTCTGCCATGGCTTCCCCTCAACAGTGGGCTGTAACCTGGAACTGTCAGCTCAGTGGACTCTTCCCTCCCGAGTTGCTTTTGCTCAAGGTATTTTGTATAACAGCAATGAAATCAGAGCAGCTTTGAAGGTAGTTCTGTTTAACGTGGAACTCCGTCCTACATGTTTAAGCCATTCTACCAACACATGTGGCACTATTACTTTACTGACACAGAAACTTGACAGGTCTGTTAATACAAAGCCAGAGAGAAATAATCACCCCTGTTCTGTTCAAATTAGAAAATTAGCAATATTTAATTAAGTCAAATTAACATTAGACGAGAGTGATAATTGAGATCCTTGGGAGAAAACCAAGCAACCCATTAGTGCACTGTCATGAATCCATTGGAAATATTGTCTCAGCCCTGTTGGTGAGAGGTTTGCAGTTTGAGTGAATGGCGTCAAGAGGGCGCTGCTGCATGTTTTGCTGAGTAAATTTCACTACTTAAGATCACTAAAATTTCATGAGTTTGTGGTGGAAATATAAAAATATGTAGATTCACAAATTGGAAAAAATAAAAATCACCACTCAGAGCTGTAACTAGTATTATGGTACTTGGAGAGCTACCTTCTCAGCGTGCCCATGGTGACAGGGTTCCACCCTCAAAACTGCATTGTAACTTTTCTTCACTCGACAAGTAACCAATATAGTAAGCCCCAGTCAGTGTCAATAAATATTGCAACACATTATTTATATAGTTAAGTGGTCGTCAAAATTAAACAGAAAGGTGACTCAGACCCTGTGGTTAAACATTTACATTCCTAAGGCTTTCCCCTCATACAAACAATACAGAAACTATCATTAGATAATTTGGACTTGTGTCATTCATAGATAGAGAATTGGTGTTGGTTCAAACCATGCGTGTTAGTAAGCTTTCTGATATTGCCTACTAGAGGCTTTACGACTCAAAGTGTGGGCACTGCCCCTCCCTGCAGTGACTGCCAGCATCACTAGGGGCTCCCCCGGCCTCCCAGATCTACTGATTACAGATATGTAGAGGTTCCAGGTGCCCTGTGTTTGAGAAGCTCATGATGGAAGCACCTGGCCAGCCTAGGGTTTCACCAGGTGCTCCATGCCACCTGCTTCCCCGCGGAAATCATTCCTAAGACTCTTTTTCTGTGAAGGTAGATGGGTGAGCGAGGCAGCATGCTGTTTTCTGTTTCTTTGCCTGTCTCTTCTGTTTTTTACTTCCTACCCTCTTTTGCTTGATTCAGTCTCCACTTACTGGTTGCCTGTTCATGGCCCTCCCCAGTTGTATTTCATAATTTTTCCAAATGAATAACTTTGTCAGTTGAATTGACTTATTTGTTTTGGCTCAGTATCAAATAAAAGTAGAAAATAACTAACATTTGAAAAACAAGAAGGGGGTTAATACTTTTTGGTGCTTACCCAAAGGAGATCTTTAAGGAAGCTGAATTTTTGGCTGCCTCAGAAAGCAGTTCAACTAAGATCTACCTCTCGTATCATACAGCTTGCCAGTTTAAAATACACACACACACACACACACACACACACACACACACACACACACACACTGTAACAGTCCCTTCAAATTCCATACTCATTAACAGTCATTTCCCTACCTCCCTTTTCACTCCTCAGCCTAGGAAAATGCTAATCTAATTTTTGCCTTTAAAAGTTCTCTTATTTCAGACTTTTCCCATAAATGGCAGCAGCCAACAAATGCTCTTTTGGAACTGGCTTCCCTCAGTTAGCTTTATGTTTGCAAGGTTCCTTCATCTCAGAACTTGTGTCTCTAGTTCACTTCTTACAACCAAACAGCACAGAACTTTGCCATGTTAGCCTGCTGACCCGAGTTTGATCCCCGGAATTTGTATGAAGGCAACAGGAGAGAACAGGCTCCTGACTGCTTTCCTGTAAGCTTCTCACATGTACTGTGACATGCATGCACAATCAAAACTGTGCAAGTGCACACACACACACACACACACACATCATCATCATCATCATCATCATCATCATAATAGTAACAGTCTCCTGAGAGCTTTCTTGTAGACTTCTCCAGTGTGCTGTGGTATGCACACACATACACACCACCACCACCACAACAACAATAATAGTAATAATAGTTTTGCTAAAGGTGTTCATAGGACTGGATACCTGGGAGACTTGAGGGAAGAGTGCTGCCTTCTTGTCTCCTGAAGCTTCCTTCTATGGACCGTACATACTGCTGAGCTCAGGGTTCCCATGCAGCTGCAAAGCCAGCAATGGCAGGCTGAGTGCCGCTCAGGTCAAATCTCTCTGACTTCATTATCCCTTCTTTCATATTTAAGGGATCCTTGTAATTAATTGAATCCACCTGGATAATGCAAGCTAACCTACCTAGTTTAAAGTCACCCAATTAGCTGGCCATTCTACCAGTTCTTTAGTTTCCCTTTGTCATGCCCCTATAAATAGTTATATTTCTATTACTCTGGTAAAACGCTGGCCAAATGAGCTGGAGAGTTGGCTCAGTGGTTAAGAGTATCTGCTCTTACAGAGGACCAAGGTTCATTCCCAGCATTCATATAACAGCTCAGAACCATCTTTATTAGTCTGAGGGGATCCAATGCCCTCTTCTGATCTCCATGGGCACCAGGCATGCACACGGTACACATCCATAAATGTAGGCAAAACATTCATCACCTAAAATAAATAAATTTAAAACAATTTTTTAAAAATAGAAAAAAAAACAGATCAAAAGCATTTTGGGAGGAAAGGGTTTGTTTCAGTTTTTAGCCTGTAGTCCAACACTGAGAGAAACCAGGGCAGGAAGCTGGAGGCAGGACCTGAAGCAGAGACTCTGAAGGAACACTGCTTACTGGCTTGCTCAGTTGCTTTCCTACACACCCCAGAACCATCTGCTCATGGATAGCATCGGCCTCAAATGGCTTAGGCCCTTCCACATTAAGCATTAACTAAGAAAATGCCCCACAGACTTGCCTACAGACCAACTTCATGGAGGCATTTTCTCAACTGAGGCTCCCTAGTATCAGATGATGAATCCAGCTTGTGTCAAGTTGACAAATAGCTGACAGCACACATATCATGTTTCCAGACTCCAGGGATTTGAATGGTGCCGTGTTGGGAGATTTTTCCAGCCTAGGATCCCTCTGTCTTATTTTTAATTGACCAATAAAAAATCATATATATAATATATATGCTATACCACATATTATTTCGATATATGGAATGACTAAATCAAACTTTTTGACATACTAACTATGTCATATTCTGGTTTTATGGTTCATATTGGAAAATTGCTGAGAGTATATTTTAAGAATATAACCCAATATAGTATGCTGCTGTATGCTATGCAGTGTTATATACTAGTACAATATACACTGTATTACTGCATAGCATAGGATATTATATATTGTGAGCCCTGTGATGGACAGTCTGATCCATTTTGAGTTCATTTGGTGTGCAATAGAAGGTAGAGAGCCCATCTTCCTCCTTCTCAATGTTAGTGTCCCTCCAACCTGGCTCCAGTGATTGAGTTCTTCACTGTGTGGTCTCCTTTTGTCTTAAAGCATAGTATAAAAAAGGGCCAATATCAATAAGTAAATGATATGGTCCCTCGAAGTGACTGGGTAGGATTTTCCTTTGGGGACATGTCATACTTTATTCAGTCACTCTCCTAAATGTCAAAATTGCCTTCATGCGAGCTGTGCCCTTTTAAAAGATACATTCCAGGCATGGCCCCTTTCCATGATATACGCTCTAATTTCACATCTCTTTCCTCCCTGCTTTCGCTCTTACCCTTTTAATGCAGGCCATGGCTATAACCTTCTGAGTCCTCTCCCAGCCTCCTTTCTTCATGCCTTCTGATCCCTCTCCGCACAACAAAGTAGCCTTTGCAAAATGCAAATTTGGTCCTGTAATGGCTGCCCCTGCCCTTTCAGTAGATGCTGATAGACAGAAAGACAGAACTTTTTCATGGTGCCTCCCTTTGTCTTCAGCCCAAGCTGCTGCTGGCCTCCCTCACGCTCACCCTATTCATCCATACCTGCTCCTCTCCCGTTGTCATAAAAGCCCTTATTGCTCCCAAGGCAAGGCAATCCGCCTAATGAGGACAGACCTCTCACACCACAGCATGCCCTTCTTTTGCAGCCCCTTAGCCTTGCACTGTCAGGCGGATTTCTCAGATTTCATTAGCATTGGCCTTCTGAGCCCGCCAGCTCCGCAATGACTGGAATTGAGTCTGCTTTTGCTGACCACCGTGTTTTCAGGCCCCGTAATAGGACCTGCTATTTTAAGAAAATGAGAACGTGAAGTGTGTATTCTCCTCAGCATTAAATTTTTAGTTCTGTTTATGGTATTTCTGATGAATGGGGTTTACAAAGCTATACATAAATATGTAATTAAAAGAACGAATCTCTGTTCTTGTTAGAGCCATGCTTGCAAGTCCTTTCCCGTCCCCCAAATATAGAAATATTCGCCCATCTTCCATTTTCACTCTTGTTTTGTTTGTCTGAGCTCTTTAATCCATCAGAAATTTATTTTGGCACCTGGCGGGAATTAGATAAATAGCTTCATTGCTTCCTAGTGGCCAGCCATGTCCCCAACCCTTCCCATCCTTCCCTTGCTGGTTTGAATTGGCTTGATGATGGCATGCCGATCCTTTGACGTGCTCAGTTGGGGAAAGGGCTTGTCTCTTCCTTCGCTGGTTGAGTTGCATTTATTGTAGATTGACACTATGCTTTCATATCTGGCTGTCTTGTTTTATACAAAAATAAGTTTTTATAAAGTAATTCCTTGAGCTGAAATTTGAAATGAGGTTGACTAGACAGAGCTGTTTCTTATGATTTATTTATCTTTATTGTATGTGCATTGGTGTGAAGGTGTCAGATCCCCTGGAACTGGATTTTCAGACAGTTGTGAGCTGCCATGTGGGTGCTGGGAATTGAACCCGGGTCCTCTGGAAGAGCCGTCAGTGCTCTTAACCGCTGAGCTATTTCTCCAGCTGTTTCTTAGTAGTGATGTATAATCATAAATACGAGCAGAGAATTCCAGCATAGGGCATCCTGGTGGGCATCCACCTGTGTTATAACCAATGGGACCCATTCTTTGAATTCCTGATTCAGTTAGTAAAAGGTGGGAGGCAGGTATTTGCATCTCTGGCAAGTTCTCTGAAGATGCTAATCTAGAGAGCACATTTTGTGTGTGTATTTTCAAGTACATTCTTGCGATCAGGAATATGGCCAATAAGAGAATAGCCCTGCGGCCTCTTCTCAAGTAATTCACTGGTGTGTTAGCAGAGTTAGGCTGAACCACAGCACATGAAGGGCTTCCTGCTGGGATCTGCTCTCAGTTCTGTGTCACACCCCTGAACCCAGCTGAGCCAAGCAACATAGCTGCCCATCTTTTGTAAGTCTGTCCAGCTGCCCTGCTGACCGCAGGTGCTCACACAGCCAGACTTTGTTCAGCCCAAACCAGAGAGAGGTAAGGGCGGGGTGACTCCATTTGTTATAGGTGCTCTTGATGTTCCTTACCTTTAGTGGAGAGAAGTTGCTAGAACCCCAACAATAAAGTGCTTTCTGCTTCCCACCTCTGTGATCAGCTAATGGCTCTTCGATTCACACAAAGGGAAAGTTAATTACTAACACCTGCTTCTCCTGCTTTCCCAGTGCATGGGGCTGGCTCCCTGACTGACGGTCCCACCCCTGCCATCGGTCTATTCCATACAATGTAAATATTCCATGTGTGCTCTGTGAAGAAGGCTGCATCTTCCCGCCTGCAAGTGAGGAAAATACACTGTGAATTTATTCTCAGTAAGACAGAAGTGTGCAAGATATAAACCATGTGATTTTTAGACCTCTTCTCTTTCTCTCTCTCTCTCTCTCTCTCTCTCTCTCTCTCTCTCTCTCTCTCTCTCTCACACACACACACACACACACACACACACTTCCCCCTGTCACCTAGGTGTTCCCTGACAGTGTTCCAGATGCTCTCCTGTCCCCTTTGCCTTTTCTGATTTCTAAGGTGAACTGTTAGACCTGTCCACTCATCAAAATCAAGCAAGAGTTCCCTGTGAGACCCTCGTGTGCCTCCATTCCCTTCCTCAGCCCACCCCGGACAGGGCAGCCTGGACTGAGTCTGAGTCTGAGCATGGGCACAAAGACACGTCAGCTGTCCCAGAGGGCCCACTGTGTCTTGATGAAGGCCTGGTGTGTTCATCGGCAATCACAATCATGGATGGCAGTAAATGCTACACTGGGAGTGGTCAGAGGGTGATAGTTGGAGACAGGAGACAGGGTCACCACCCCCGGCTGGCCAGGGAGCCAGGTGAGGTGTAACTCCTAGGAAATATGGCACCTAGGCCAGTTGGGAATGAGCGGGACTGGTGTGTAGTAATTCATTTAGACTGTTAACTATTGTTATTACCCTATCTCCATTTTATTTAACTCTGAATAGCAACATATTCCGACTTGAAGATGAAGTGCAAAGGGGATATAGAAATGCTTGCCAAAAGGAATGCTAGGTGATTTCAAATTTCGCTAATGGCCACACTGAAAAAAGTGAAATGAAGCTAATTAATATTGTACTTTGTTTAACCCTGTGTTAACGTTTACAACACACTGCAAATAGGACTCCACATTTTGAGTGCTCGGGTCTCCACAGGTGACAACACAGATATGTAGTAATGCATCCCCCTCCTACTTCCACCCTGGAGCTCTTCAGTGTCGCTCTCTTCAGTTAGCATTGCTAGCTAACTACTGTGTGCAGCTACAGATGATTGATACACATATGAGCACTTAGAAGCATGTACACACAAGTTGCAGGGTGGCGGTCTCTCTGTCGCACACTTTTTCCTTTTCACTTTACGGTAAATCTTAATGTTTCCTATCTTTACATAGGAAGCAAACAAGGTAGATTTTTTTTTTTGGTTTTAATTGCCACAGAGAGCAGGAAACATTCAGATAGCCCACTCTCAGGAACCTGCAGCCCAAGGCAGGAAGATTGAAAACTCAAAGTCAGACTGGACTTCAGAATAAAACCCTGTCTCCAAACAACAACAAAGCATTGAGGCAAAGCTTTGTGGATATCAGAAGTTGTTCTGTTTGTCCCTCCTGATGGGCATTTGAGTGGTTCCTGATACTTAGTCCATCCAGACAGTCTGAGCTGAGTTTTTAGAGGCCAGAAGTAGTGGGAGCTCAGTCAACGAGGCTTGTAAAATAGCATTCTCAACAGAGCTCAGGTTAAGAAGGCATGGGACCCATGAGCATATGGTAGCTTGGGGGAGGTTTCTTGTGGGTAAAGTGGCTTGAAAGTGGAGTGGCTGTGAACAGAGACGGAGGGAGGAAGCTGCGAAAGAAGAAGGACTATGGGTCGCATTGTTTGGGTACCATCCCTAAGGGAGCCATCGAAGAAGCAGGGAAGTATAAAGGTTGGAGCTAATAGGAGAAGGTAGGCAAACCCTCCACACTGGTGAGTCCCGTTTTGTACACATAGAAGGTGTGAGGGAAACAGAAAGGTCTCCCCAGGACACTATAGTAGCAATTTATTGCAGGCAGGGTCACAGAGAGATACTAACACTGGTCACTTTAAGCAGAAGCAATATTTTCATAGCCTCAAAACATCTCCCCAAATATGTATTAGTGAAGTGTTGCTTTTAACACGTGTCCAAATATTTTTTGATACTTCCTCCCCAGGGAGTGGGGCATTTATAACGAGTAGAACTTGGAAAAGAAAAAAAGAAATAATAGTGGTTTTACTCAGAGAGAAAGCTGGCTGATAGCACTTTCACCAGATTGGTCAATGTAAGCACTATCCGCAGTGCATCATGGCGATGCTGTATGTCCCTGATGAATGCAGTCAGGTGGGCATGTCACCTCCATGGTATTCCTCCCCCAAACCTGTGGTTCTGGACTGGGTTCTAAAACAGGAAATGGAGATTTCATGGGAAAAATCAGAAACAAGTCCACAGCTAAATTAATATTATTGCACAGTGGTAACAACATCTTAGCTTGTTCACTTTTTGCTGTTGTTTGTTTGTTTTTGCTCTTTTTTTTTGAGACAGAGTTCCTCTGTGTAACAGTCCTAGCTGCCTGGAACTCCCTCTGTACACCAGGTTGGCCTCGAACTCACAGAGATTCACCTGCCCTGCCTTCTGAGTGCTGCAATTAAAGGTGTGTGTCACCACCACCCCACACAACATTTTAGTTCTCATAACTGCACCCCAACTATTTAAGACACTAACATTAGGAGAACTGGTTTTCATCTGCCTATGAAAACCATTCTATTCTATTCCTATTGAATTATGCCCCAATACTTTTCTGGCATAAAAAAGTTTTGAAAATCAGAAGAGCAGCATGTTGAATCTTGCGTCTTACTGATGCTTTTGCTGGAAAATAAAGAAAGGAGAAAAGGGGGTGACCACAAAAATCACAGTGAGATGATGGAGGGCTGGAAGGGAGCAAGGACAGCAGGGCTCAGAGAGGTGGCTAGATGGAATCTCTGTATGATCAGCGGTGGTTCAAATAAAGAAGGGGGAGGGGTTGGGAAGAGCCGCGTTATCAGCATCTTCAGCCTCTGGAATTATACAGGCAATGCTGTTGTACAAAATAACATCGTTCTTGGAGGGACAATGAGAAACAGGAGGAAGAATGGGCTTTCAGGGAAGCTGTTCTGTTTTAGATCTGTTGAATGTGGGATACAGCAGGGAAATCTACCTATACACCAGACACCTGGGTCTGTGGGCCTGCAGGTCGGGGGGAGTCCTAGCTGTAACTAGTCATGGGCAGCAATGAGTGTGTAAATGGTGCTTGATGATCACCCTTGTAAAATAGTGAGCTGGTCCAAGAAAAGCAGATGTAGAAGGGAAATGGCCTGGAACATTGGTATTTAGAAGTTCTGCCCCAGGAGGCGTCATGGAGACTGGAGGGTGTTCAGAAAAAATGGTGGCGGTGCTGTTCTGGCATTCAGAGATGGGCTTTAGTAACGGGGTGTGGGTGTTAGGACCAGAACACTGGCCATAGCATCTACCCATTGTACACCTTGTGTGGCATGGGTCAAGCTACTTAGCACAATAATGCTGTTGTCAGGGGTCAGTGAGACCCAGCCCAAATGTTGTTCACGGTGCTCAGAGAATGCTAACAATGAAAAGAAAGCTAGACATGCGGGGTGTGTGGTGGTCTCCAGGAACCCCTTGGAGTGATTCAAAAAGGACATGCATGTCACTCCACTACATGGCTGGTATCAGAAGGTGGGAAGTGACAAGCACTGGCCAGGGATAAAGACAACTTGATGTGTATTACATCACCTTTGTGTATCACAGGTAGAGATGTCAGCGGTGCCACCACCGTGGGAAACAGTGTGGCTGGTCCTCAGTGAGTTACACATGCTGGTAGGACATGCTGAAGAGGCAGCGTCAGGAGGATCGGGAGTCACCATGCGATTCAGCAATTCCACTTTCAGATTTAGATCCAGACAGACTGAAAGCAGGAGTTCCAGAACACACTCAGAACCTGCGTTCTTGGCAGTGTTAGTCACCATCGCCAAACGTCTAGCTGTACAGTTGAATACTAACCAGCCTGAAAAGGGAATGGAGTTTTGATATATGCCACAACATAAGTAAATTCTAAACAGGACACTGTGGGAAATAAGTCAGATAGGAAGGGACAAAGTGTGTCTGTCATTCCATGTCTGGGAATAGACAGAACCATAGAGAGGGAAACTAGATTAGGGGTTGCCAAGGACTAAGAGGCGAGGGAGGTGGGGAGTTATGGTTTAACGTATACATCATTTCTCATAGGATGTTGGAAAAGTTCTGGAAACAGCGGTGGAGCTGCACAGTATTGCGAGTGTTGCCAATGCTGCTCAGTTGCATAACGAGTGATGGATAAACCTTAAGTTGGGCGTCTCTCACCACAGCATCTCTTTGAAGGGCATCATGGTCAGTGCTGCCGAGAAGTCACACAAGAGCTAAGACATGACCTCTGGTGCTTTGAGACAGGAGGGCCCCTGGTCCCATGTTCAGATCTCCTGCCACAGGGGAGGGATGTCAGAAGTCAGCTTGCAGGATCGGAGAAACAGCCTCACTTGCCCTGAAAGCCCAAGGACCTGAACTGGGGTCCCCAGAAGCCACATATAAAGCTGTGTGCAGTGACACAAGCCTATAACCTCAGGGACAGTGAGGCGGGAGGCAGAGACAGGCAGATCCCAGAAGCTTGAAGGCTAGCCAGCCTGGCCTGCCGGGCAGTTGCAGGCCAACAAGAGACTGTCTGCACAGGTGATGTTGTACTGTGACACAGCCACATCTACATGTGCTAACTTGTTATGATGGGAGCTAAGTAGCTGCCGCAGAGACGACCATATGGTCTGCAAAACTGAAAGTATTTCCGGCCAAACCCTCTGCAGGGAATTTCCCAACCCCTGGCTAGGAAACATCCCTGGTCTTGTAAGGAGCTGGGCTTAAATAATGCCTGCACTTTTGGCAGACCCCTGAGTCAGTAACTAGGCTTCTAATGGGGAGCAGAAAAAAACTCAGCGTGGACACGTGACAATGAATAGGAGGGAGAGGGGGTGCAAAGACAAAATTAAGATTAAACAAGCCCTACCCATTTCTTTCTTCCTCCTTGCTGTGTTCCTCGGTCACTGTGGACACTGATAGCTTGAAGAACGGCTGTTGAGGAGGTAAAGGTGGGAACAAGGGAATCCCAGGTGTTCTCACCTGCAGACTGTGTGGGAAGCGGAATGGTTATAAGACCTGACTGTCGGGCTCAGAAGGACCACCGAAATGAGGTCTGTGGATATGGGGCCGTAGCAGCCTCCTTCCTCTTGATTCTCTGGCAAGAGGACATCTAAACGATTTTCCCCCAAACCTTCTGAGAAATCTCACTAGGCAATCACCATTGCACGGCTGGCGATGATAAGAGGTTGAAACTGTGATTAGGCTCAGCCGTTCCTCGTTCATGCAGAATAATACGATAGCCTGGGACTTTCAAGCATTTGTTATTTTACGTTCTGGTGATGAACTTCAAACTTACATCAGACCAAAGACAAAGCTAGTACTTCTACGGTGCAAACTGTGCCAAGTTGTGTGTCTGTGTGACCTGTGTGTCTCCCTAACCATTGGGTGACATTTCCCCATTTCACAGGAGGGGCCACCAGGACTCACTGGGGTTACCTGCAGGCTGTTAATTTTAGAAATGGGGTTTGAACCCACACATACCTGATTCCAGTGGACACTGGGCCTGATGTTGCCCCACTCTCCCTGGCCACCAATACCCCCAGAATGCTTTTGCGTGCCTTCGCGGGCAGAATCCACTACTTGGTGGATTGCAACCCGCTTTGGACCTTGATCCATACTATTCCAGAACAAAGCTGAATTCTGAAGCTCTGCAGCCGCCAGCAGGTCTGTGTGTGCGCCTGTGCCCAATTCCACTCCAGCAGTCACTCTGCGTCTAAGACACTTCTTTCTCCGGGAACATCCTGCGTCCCACACATTCTCGACAACATAACCGCCCAGAGTTCACTTCCCTGCACTTTATCTCTTATTTTTACCTCCTCAGCACCAATTCCTCATTATACTGGTGTAGGTACAATGGCCCAGCAATGCAGCAAGAGGGAGATACAGTGGCTTCCCCATTTCCCAACCATCCGTGCTCACATGACAAGCAGGTGGTACTCTGGTGACTTCGTTACTTTCCAGGATCCTTTGATAATGGAGTCTTTGCCTAGATTTCTGCAACCATCAAATCAGATGGAAAGGAATGCAGAAGCTATCCACCCACCTCTTGACTTAGGACCGGGGTGGGTGGGGGTTGTGGGGGACGGAGAGAGAGAGAGCTATATCCCAGAGTAGGGCGGCAACTTGTGTAGCTCACAAAGCCCTTTAGCCCCAGACCCAAAGGTAAGAAGAAGGCCTTGAGGGTCCCGGCTCTCCAAGCTGCCAGCCTGCAGCTCCTCCCGCCGCAGCCCGCCACCTTCTGCCTGCCTCAGTTGAGGAGGCAGAGCCATCCCCCTGCATTAGAAGTGCTTACCTTGGAGCCCTTTGCATGAATGAGGCCAGATGCAGCCTCCACATTGATCATTTCTGTCCCTCCCCTTTTCTGCTTTCTGTTAAAGGCAGCCCCCCAGCTCCCAGCTGGCTCCTGCCCCCTCCCCCAGCCAGGAGAAGTTATTACATGAAGAGATCAGCTTACCAGTTTTCTTCAGCGCAGAGGCTGAGCTCCGAGCAGGGGTAGCACAGTGAGGGAAGGAGCCAGGGAACCAGCGCGGTGCCTACGGAACTCCAGGCTGGGATCCCGGAGCCGCAAGCGCATCTGCTAGCGTTAGCTCTTGGCAGCCGGATTCTCCTCCAGGGTAGCTCTGATTCTGGGTAATAATGCTTGTCAGCTACCTGTTATTAGCTTTGTTCCACACTGAGAGAGCAATGTTAGCAAGACCAGGGGGAGAGGTAAGCCAAATAAACTATCTTGTCAGAAGTTCTATTTTTGTCAATATTAAATTTCCCCTTCTTTCTATGAAGAGGGATCAAGGAATAGGTGTTTATGGTGTGCAAAGAATAATGCTTTATATGACTTTATTTTAGGCTTTTCTCTCAGGGAAACTTCTCTTCTTAAAGGATCCTGTACTTTCTGAAGTCTTGTGCTGAGCCTGTCCATGCAGTTGCCACCCTGGGGACCTGGCATGGCCTGGGTGGCAGATGCCTGAGGCATGCATGCTTCTTCTGCTGTTTGCGGGGCTCTGGGGGTGGAGTATGTGTTAGATTCTAGTAGGGTCTAGTACAGATGCAGGAAGGACATAGCCTTTGAGGTGTTTTTTCTCCATTGCCTCAGAGAGAATCTGCATGTGTGAGAGATTGCCTTGCTTTCCTGTCTTCCTGCCATGAGTAAACCGGTGTTTCACTTTCTGTCATGAGTGTGGAGAGGGAAAGTGGCGGCCAGCATGGCTACAAGTGTGCTTAGATCTGCCAGAAAAAGGAGGCATGTTTTCGGGGTTTGTGGGGGCAGCTTCTTATTGGTCTAGCTTGGGTGTTTGCTGGGTATGTTTCTGAATATCACTGATGCCTCCGGGAGCCAGTTTTGATGCAGGCAGAGCCTGAAGTGTTGATCATTGAGCAGGGGGAGAGGAACATTTAATGTCCCCACCCTGCCGTGCAAATGAGCTGGCACCAGCTTTGACTCTTCCTCCGTTCCTTCATTACTGACTCTGAAGGAGCTCATCTCCCTCTGTGAAAAGCCTAGTGACTGTACACAGCTTTTAAAAGAGGTCACTTCCCAGCTTTGCCTTTTGTTTACCTTGTCAGGAGCCAAGTGAGTCCTGAAACCTAATGTCATAGATTTTCTCCCCGAGCATGCTTCCCCAGCCTGTGCCCATGCTGCAAGGCTGAGGTGGGTTCCACAAGCTCTCAGCTCCCGGGTCGTTTGTCCTAGGCTTTTCACCCTCTGCGCCCGTGGATAGTCTCCGGGGAATGGAGATGCCTGGTAGATTAGGAAAGCTGAAAGCTCAAAGCAGACCATTGGCCTCTGCTTGTAGTTGAAGTTTGAAACTTCCCTGTTGATTTTTTTTTTTCTTTACTGTGTGGAGTAAATGGCAAATAGGCCCACCTCACTCAGCCCGGAGCACTTAAGCAGGCGAGAGAAAGCTCATATGGAAAATATTTCTATCACCGCTGCCGACACATCTGGTCAGGGGAGACCTCTGTACTGAGCAAATCACAGCACTGCAGCAGCCCCTCCGCGGTGTGCCAATTACTCTTATTAACAGCAAGGCAGAAGGCAGGCTTCAGTTACCTGCCCACAACTGGCTCCCGGGGAGGGCCACTCAGGAATGCATGTCCTGGAGCCTCTTACACAGGCAGAGGGCTCTGCTTCACCTCGCAGTTGGCAAAGCAGAAGGAAATGAAAGTGGAGCACACGCGTGCACACAGATACACCCTTTCTTTGATGGCGTGTAGATAGCACTCAGGAGAGTGGGACCAGACTGGCTTTGGAGTTCCAGTATGTATGCTGAGTACGAACAGCCAGAAAGCCCGAAGAGAGGTCGTGAGGCTCCTACGCTGCTACCCCTGGCACCTGCACTGCTGGGCCACTGAAAGATCTCCCTGCGCCTTTTCTTTATTTCTCCAGCATGTGTTCATGCATGTGTGTGCACGCATGTGTGTGAATGTTTCTGTGCAATCAGTTCTGTAAATGTCTACCCTACTAAGAGATAGTATGATTAGGATTCTTTTTGCTTATTGGAAGTGAAATGATGAGGAAGGGACATGGCTGAGTCCCCACCCCTTAAGAGAGAATGTCGTTTATGTAGAGCTTTGAAGAATGTGGCATTTTATAGGAGCGTCTTTTTTATTGCCGTGTTACTTATGAACGCGTACCCATAAACATGTGGCGGCGCCCTTAAGTCACCACAGTTTCCTTTCCTCCTGCCTGTCAGTGGGTTTTCTTGCAGGTTCTAATTATCCTCCCTTCGGATGTTCCCTAAAGCACACAGGAGGGAAGGAAGAAAGGGGAGCAGGCGTTGTCCACCCAGGCTGCTGAGCCGGCTGCGTTCTCAGCCCGGGGTGTGAGCCAAGAGGCAGAGCTGGGACCAGTTTGCAGAACCAGTTGTTGTCTTGGGTGTGAAGTTTTTCCAGAAATATGGGGCCTGGAGGCCCACGAGTTGGGGAAGCAAGTGTGTGCAGAGGACGCCTCAGTTGGATGGCACTGTGGACATAGGTATTTGTCATTCAAGGACAGAGCAACCTGGTATTAGGTCAGTACACAGGGTGGAAAAAGCTATTGTTGCCTTTGTTTCCTTGTTGCCATGGCATTGAACTTAGAGCCTTGGGGTCACTAGAATGTCTTTGCCCTTGACGAGATCGGAATAGTAGCCCTGTACACTTGCGCACAGTGGTGTGTCCTCTGAAGGACTGTGAAACACTTGTTGAAGTCAGGCTGGACTTTCAGTGCATTTAAAAAAAGTTTTTGTATTTATTTGTAATTATTTGTGTGGGGGGTGGGGTAAGCACATGCACATGAGTGCAGTGCCCACGGAGCCAGAAGAGGGCATCGGATCTCTTGAAGCAGGAGTTACAGGTAGTTGTGAGTCACCTGACAAGGTGCGGAGATTCAAACCCTGATCTTCTGCAAGAAAGAGCAGAGGCTCCTCTGGAGAGAAATTGCATCTCTCCATCCCTTGGTACAATTTCAAGAGCATACTTTGTTGGCATTTAGTCCCCTATTTCCAATATTAGTCATGGAACCAGCCCTTGCTCGTGTGAGCAAGAACTCTACCACTGCACCCCGTTCCCAGCTGTTTCAGTACCTTTGTGAGTGTGGAAAGCATGCCAGGATGCAGGGTCTTTGTGGAGACAGAGGAGTGAGGGCACTGCATTCTCTGTTCTTATCCAACGAGACCAGTGAGATCCTGGCATGTTCAGGGAGGAGGAAGTAAGGGCAGCCAGAAACCTGTAAGGGTCCGTAGTCTGTGGTGAGACGATGTCAAAGGATGTTGCTTTAATTTTGGTAAAGCAATATGGCAACACCTATCCAAATTAAAGAGTATTTGGGCTGCTAATGGTTGCAGACTTTCCTTTTGTGGTGACGAAAATGTTTGGGAATTTGGTGGTGTTGGGGTAGATGCTCAGCTTTGTGACTACACTTAAAACCACTGATTATATATCTCTCTCTTCCTCCTTCTCTCTCTCTCTCTCTCTCTCTCTCTCTCTCTCTCTCTCCCTCCCTCCCTCCCCCTTCTTCTCTCTCTCTTCCCCTCCTCCCCCTCTCTCTTCCTCCCTCTCTCCCCCTCCCTTCCTCCCTACCTCCCTTCTTTCCTCCCTCTCTTTCTTTCCTTCTCTTTTCCTTAATGCTGGAGGATAAACCTAGAGTATCATGTATGGTAGGTATTTAACCTGCCCCAAATGACATGCTTTAAAGTGTGTCTGTGTGTGTGCACATGCACATGTGTATGCAGGTAGGCATGCCTGTGTGTGCACAGGCATGTGTGTAGAGATCAATGTCAAACATCTTCCTCTCTCTCTCCTCTGTACTTTTGTTATTTTTTAATTTTCAGATTATTATTTTTTTTAACTTTCATTGATTCTTTGTGGATTCCACTTCATGCGTTCCGATCCCGCTTATCTCCCCATCCCCTCACATTTGCCCTCTGCCCTTGCAACCTCCCACCCAAATCAAAACCAAATTTAAAAGAAAAACCAAAAGCAAAACAAAACAAAGAAACAACAAAAGAAGAATCTTGTCATGGAAGCTGTAATGTGGCCCGTTGAGTCACACAGTTTACCCTTTAATCCATTCATCTTTACTTGCAAGTGTTCATTGCCCAGAGTCATTGGTCTGGCTCAAGGCCCCTTGTTTCTGCTACACCACGTGGGACTCCCCTTGAATATCCTGTTGTCCTGTATCATGGAGATCCTGCTGTTTTGGGTCTGTAGGTTCATCCCGTTTACATGCTCCAACAGTTCATAGATTCTTTGGAAACTGGGGTGGGGTCTGGGCCTGGGTGGTAGCTGGATTGTTCAGCATGCCAGCTTTCCCTCATGGTCACATCTCCAGCACTGTCTCGGCTAGCTCGCCCAGTGCAGCCTGCAGCAAGGAGCAGGGCCAGTTCTGCTCTCAGGGTCCCCAGCTCCAGGTCCCCCACACGTAAATCAGCAGGGCCAGCTGTTTTGCTTTGCCCAGACAAGGTGCAGGACTCTCTCTCCTGATTGCCTAGGGGGAACACTAGGAAAGGTGGGATCAACTCTCCTGTTCTCACGCACTCGGGGCTGGCTCACCTGGGACCTGGACAGCAGGGTCAGCTCTCTAGTGTGCTGCTCAGGTGGGTGCAGGACCCGATCTCCTTTTGCTGCAGTGAGTGTGGGACAGGGTGTAAAAGGAAGGAGCGGGCTGCTTTCCCGCCCAGATCCCGGCTAGCTTACCCCTGAAATAATTACACGGAAACTGTATTCTTTTAAACACTGCATGGCCCATTACCTCCAGCCTCTTATTGGCTAATCCTCACATCTTGCTTTAAGCCATATTTAGTAATCTGTGTAGCACCACGAGGTGGTGGCTTACCAGGAAAGATCCTAACCTGCGTCTGTCTTGGAGAGGAGAGTCATGGCGACTGCCTCACTGCCTTCTTCCTCCCAGCATCTGTTCTGTTTACTCCGCCTACCTAATTTTCTGTCCTATCAAAGGGCCAAGGCAGTTTCTTTATTAACCAATGAAAGTAACACATAGACAGATGACCCTCCTCCATCAACAGGGCTAGTTCTCTTACTCGTGAACTCGAGGTCAGTTCTCTTGTCTGCCACAGATGGAGGAATGGAGGGGAGAGAGCATCTTTTCCTCATCCATGTCATCTCATGGCAGATGAGGTGGGGCGGGGTCAGCTCTCCCGCTCTCAGGCCCTCGGGCTCAGCTCACCTATGCACCTCTAGTGTGCTGATCTGGTGAGGTGCATAGTGCATACCTGTGGTGAGGGGCAAGGCCGTCTTTCCCAAGTGCAGGGGAGAGCTCTCCCAAGATTATAATTGATTTACATTTCTTTCTTCTCTTTCCTTCCCCCACCCCCCCAATATAGTCCTCTGCTCTCCTTCAGATTCATGACTTCTTTTCAGTAATTTTTATTGCACCAGTGTGTGTGTGTGTGTGTGTGTGTGTGTGTGTGTATGTGTGCATGTGTGTATCCAAAATATTCCTAAATATGACCTGTTGAGTCTTTACTTGTACGTATGTTTCAGGGCTGACCTTTTGGCCCTGAACAACCAGTTGGTGTGCTCCCAGTTGTGCTCCCTGCGGAAGACCACCTGTCCTGCTCCCAGCTTTTCTCGGTTGTCTTTAGTCTTTTGTGTAGGGTTGAGTCCTCGTGGGCTTTTCCCACTCACTTTGGCATGTTCATCAGTGACATCTTTTTTCAGCTCGCTGAAATGCTTTGTTCTCTGGAGTTTCACACAGTAAAGAGTATATATTGACCACATCCGTCCACCCCTGCCTTTGTCCAACTCCTCCTAGCGCCCTCCATCTCGCCTTCCAACATGGTGTCTTCTTCTTTTTTTATTTTTTGTTTTGCTACTAATAACCCTGAGTTCAGCATGTATACATGTGGGCATGGAGCCATCCGCTGGGGCAAAAACAACCTCCTAGCAGCCACATCCCCAAGGAAAGTGACTCTCCCTTCCTTGGCAACCATCAGTTGCCAACAGCCCAATGGGGTAGGGCAGGATCTCTCACCGAACCTGGAACCCAGTGATTCCACTAGCTTGGCCGGCCAATGTACTTGGGATCCTGCCGCCTCTGCGTCCCCAGTGCTGAGATCACAGGCACCTACCACCATTCCAGGCTTTTTAACCCAGCTGCTGGGGATCTGAACTCAAGTCCTCATGCTCTGCAGGGAAAACACTTTACTGAGCCAGCTCCCCAGCCCCATTGTCAGAGTTCTTCTCTCCTCAGATAGAAGGATGGTCCACAGTTCGGCATCCTCCATCCAGAATCATCTGTATGTGTTTATAAAGGAATGTGTATGCATGTATGTGTTTATAAAGGAATGTGCATGTGAACACATGTATGCCTTCAGTTTGTGCATGACAGAGTTCCTCCTCTGCTGGCCTCTTCCTTCCTGTTAGCCTATCCCAATTGCAGGGACCTTCTAGAATGGTGAGTTGAGTCAGAGCATTGGAAGCGAACAGTCTCAACTCCTTCCAGACTTAGATGGGAATGCTAGCATTTCACCACTGAGCATGAGGCCTGCCAGATATGTTAGGTAGATAATGTTATCCAATTATAAGTTCGTATCCATGTTTTTGTTTTTTTGTTGTTTTTTTTTTAAATCAGGAATGGTTGTTGAATTTTATCAAACTTTGTCCACCTTCATCAAAATACTCATGTGCCTTTTTCCTCTACTGTATTTACGTAGTGATTCTATGTGGTCATGGACTGGCTGTGTTTTTACAGTTACCCGGCTACCGATTTGCTTGTTAGGTTTGACGTATTCATTGCCTTTGCTACTTGATTTATGAATATTGCATTGTTATCTTTTATAAATCAGTGCCGTTGGTTCATGGCAATCTTTCATTGTGTGAGCCCAGAGTTTTATAAAACTCAAACGTCTCTCACCTGCTCACATGCTTTGAAGCAGTTCAAACACCCGAGGAATTAACTTTTTTCTCAAAGGAGTTTAAAATGAATCGTAAAACCACCAAGGCCTTTTGGAAAGGAATGGCCTTTTGAGTAGGTAAGTGTTTTAAAAAGAATAACTCTTGTTTCTATAAAAAGTGTAGCATTTAATATGTGTAGGAGAAATCGTGGACCATGGAAGCAGCTTGTGAAGTGGGATAATTAGACAGCTATGGCCATTGCCCAGCTAACAACACCAGGCGATCCCGGCTCTGTACTCGCTCCCAGCTGCTCCCTCCAGCCTATCTTCTGTCCTTCAGAGATGAACATCACTGGGAAATGTATGGTTATCCTGACATCACTTTCAGAACCAGTAATCACAACCAGTGTGTGTGGTGGGGTGTGGTGACATACACCGGTCATCCCAGGTCGGGAGACAGAAGCACGCAGATCTTTTTGAATATAAGAACAGTCTGGTCTACAAAGCAAGTTCCAGGATAGCCAGTACTATGTAGTAAGACCCTGCCTTAAATAATATAAAAATAGTTTTAGTAGTAGTGATTATATATGTATATATCTCTAAAAACCATATTAATTGATTTTGTTTGATTTTAAATTGTATAAACATGGTCTCTTGACATTGTATTCAGCTTGATTTCTCATTTAACATGAATGGTCCATGCAGCTATCGGTCCATCATTTTAGCACAACACAGCTTGAGTATGTAGAACTTGCTATATGGAAATATAGCATCATTCCATCATTCTTACTATAAATATTTGGGTTTTTTTATTTAGGGTTTTTTTTTTTCTCTGCACTAGTGTTTTGCCTCCATGCACGAATGTGCACTGCATGTGTGCCTGGTGCCCTCGAAGGACAGAAGAGGGCATTGGATCTCTGAAACTGGAATTACAGACGATTGTGAGGTACCATGTGGGTGCTGGGGCTCAAACCCAGCCTTGTGTAAGAGCAGCAAGTGCTCTTAACTACTGAGCCATGCCTCCAGCCCCAGATGTTTGGGTTTTCTTACTTGTCTTCCTGCTATAAGCATTCTGCTATGAACGTTCTGGAACGTGTGTCCTCATCTAAATCAGCAAGGGCTCCTGTAGGGGATTTGCCTTTTCATTTGCTTAGCATCAGGTGATGCCAAGTTGGCTTCTGCGGCTGTAGTGTCCATTCTCGTTTTCTTGAGAAGTGCAGGCAAATTCTCAAGGATGCACCATCTTTCCAATATTTGGTATTATAGAACAGGCTGATTTTACTGATATGGTGGGTATAACATAGTATCAGTATGTAACTGACATTTCTCTGACCATTAACTATTACCATGTAACCTGTGTATGTGCACAGACCGTGAGATGTCTATATCTATCTCCTGGTTTTAAATTTGGTTTTTACTATTTCAGCACCAAGTTAGGGATTCATAGTTTGATTATGAATCCTTTGCTTGTTATATATTGATATGAATGTTATTTGCTTATAATTTTTCCAGTAGCTCATATAAAAATTTTATATTTTTGTCTCAGCAGAGGCTCTCAGTTTTAAAGGATTTAAATGTATGTTTAATTTCTTTATGTTGATTCTTTCTGTTTCCTAAGAAATCATTTCTGAGGATGTAGATGTAGCCTCACATGTTGTTTTCTAAAATTATCAAAGTCTGGCAAATCACATTAAAATTTTTTACCTCTATTTATGTTCAAGCTTTTGTATATTGAGCATGTTCCCCACCCCTACTTCTCTGCCCTCCTTTTCCTCCCTTCTCCTCTCTCCTGTTGGTCTCCTCTGTCCCCTAGACAGTTGTACACACACACACACACACACACACACACACACACACACACACACCTAAGAACCACAAATGAAAGAAAACAATATTTAAGTAAGTTAATTCTCAATATGGTGATACCTAGAACTAATTCTCCTGAGGACTGTGGATAAGGATCTGTTTTAATTGGGTCCTTCATTGACAGGACACAACTTAATAGTCTCCTATTCAATAAATTTGCACCAAATTTACAGTGCTGGCTCTGTCCAGTATCAGTTTCCCATGCATGTGTTCTTCAGTCTCTGTGTCCCCTGTCAACCATCTCTCTGCCTTTGCATCTGTAATTCAAGATAGACAGCAAAGTCCACTCGGCAGAGCCCATCTCTCCATCTTACTCATCGAGGGTCGTCTTGGCTTTATCTAAATATTTGCTCTTCCTAATAAAATTCACAGTTGTCAATTTTTCTTGAAAATCCTTTGGTGATTTTCATCAGAACTGTATTAAATCTGTAGTTCTATATGAGGACACTGATATCACTTAAATGTTGAGACATTCTCTCTATGAACATAGTATACCCTTCTCATTTGTTTATGCCTTTAAAGATTTTCAAGAAAATGTAACTTTTGTTTTTTAGTTTCTGAGCACACAATTCCCTGTACATAAAGACCTTTTTTCTTTTTCAATTCTTATATGCTGCTACTGAAAATAGGTTGATAGAAATTTTTTCTTGCATGCTTTATCAGTTTGGTAATGTCTCTTCGATTCCTGCTCTGTCAAGATAATGAACTTTTTATGAATAGATATTTTCTTTTTCGAAACAAGGTCTCAATATGTAGCTCTGACTTACCCAGAATGCTTTACACAGACCAGGCTGACCTTTAACACATAGATATCTGCCTGATTTTGCCTCCCTAGTGCTGTGATTAAAGGCGTGCTATACCACACTTGGCTTTAGGCATTGGATTTTATTTGATATTTTCTGTCTATTGAGATACTTTGATCCCCTTTCATTAATCTGTTAGTGTGAGAAACTGCTGCTTTGGTTGTATCTGTGAGTCTCTAATGGCCGAGCCGTGTCGCCAGCCCATAGTTTGTGAGATCTCACTTATGATGGTTGGTTTTCACTCTCGTGTTTTAAAAAATTGACATGGCCTGCAAATTATGTAATTTTAAAAAATGAGTATGGAGAGTTGGTCTTTTTTTCCTAATCCCAATTTAAGTTCTAACTTGATTATACTGTGGTCAGAAAATGTGGTGTCTGTAATCCTGAGGTTTTGAGAGCTGTTACTGTATAGCTGATTTTATGGACAGGCGTTCCGTAAACATTGTCGGAGTTATTTGAGAAAATGTTCATTTTGGTGCATATTTTTATAATTGAGTACTGGAACTTTAAGAGTGTATTTTTATAGTTTTTTTGGGGGGTGAGTGGGTGGGAGATATGTACTTGTTTGTAACTAAGTATTAAGATGCATGTGTGTGTGTGAGAGTCTGCAGAGCAAAGGTCGGTGTTAGCTGCCTTCCTCAGGAGCTAGCCACCTTGTTGTCTGAGACAGAATCTCACTGGACTCTGGAGCTCGACAACTTCGGAATCCCCTGGCTTTGCCTCCCTAGCGGATGGGGAATCTCAGCCAATCACATTCTGCTTAAGGTGTGGCCATTCAGGCTATAAAAGATCAAAGTGCCTTGCCCCCTGCCCCTTCGGTTTTCCGGCTCCATTGGTGTTCGTAGGATCTCGGGTCTTGTAAGTTTCCCCCTTTTGATTAAAAGCTAAGTCTTTTATATAGTACTGGTCTGTTTATTCTATCGATCGACCACGCCCGCTACACCTAGCAATGAGGGTCCCTATGTCAAGCCCTGGGTCTCAATGACAGTACACCACTAAGCTCAGCTTTTTCCATGGGGACCAAACTCAGGCTTTTCCGCCAATGCAATAGCATTTTACCAGTTGAGTTACCTCTCTGCTGTCACACTAAAATTTTCCTTGATGCAATAATTGAACATACTTATGGAATACAGTGGGATACATACAATTTGTAATGAGCAAATCATGATACTCGATATATGCATCCCCTCAAATAGTTTTCTTTTCTTTGTATTAGGAGTTTTCAAACTCCTTTCTAGTAGTTATTTGGAACTACACAATTAATGTCAACCATAAATATCTACTGTGTTGCAGAACCTTAAAATTGTTCCTCCCACCCAATTATATTCCCGTCTCCATCAGCCAGCCTTCCTCCACCCCTTCCATCCACCCTTCCTAGCCTATGGTAACCAGTATTCTGCCTACTTTCATGAGATCTGTTTTTAAGCTCCCGCAGTGAGAGCAAGCAGCCCTTGCCTCTTCATACCTACCTTTTTCCCTTAACATAATGTTCTCCAGTCCCATCCAAATTGCTATAAAGGATTGCTTCCATTCCCTTTAGCCTGCACTGTATGTATATGCCACATTTCCCCGATCCGTTCGTCCATGGAAGACTACCTAGGTTGATTCCTTTTGTGAATAGTGACACAATAAATCGGATTTGATGTATCCATTAAATCAAGGTTATAGATAAAATGGTCCATATCTACTGTATCTTTACTAGTGCTTGTGTGTCTTTTCAAGGAAGCTGGTTGAAATCTCCCACCAGATTCTTTACAGGGCCATGGCTGCTGTCTCATCAGACCATCCTCTCCTTTGTGCTAATGGCCACTGGTGTCCAGCAGCTTCTTCTCATTGTGCGGTCACTCCTGAGTTTAGAATGTTCCCATGTTTGCAGTGCTCGCTCTGGGTAGCCCCTTCCCCTGAGGCTTCTTGCCAACCCAAACTCTCACATCCAGAAATTCAGTAGAATTTTTATCTGCTGACCACATCCTGTTTTTTGTTTTTGTAGTTGTTGTTACATATGTCTCTTTCCTGCCATTCCCAGGGAACTTTTGGAAAGGGGAGAAGAAGACAGAGACCTCTGTCCGATCCAGTAAGATGTATGTGGGTCCTTTTTGTTTCCAACAAACAAAACTTCATTAGATAAACAATTTTTCTAGACCTATGATGTCTCATCGACAAAGTAGGGTGATGGTAATATTGATCTCAGTGGGCGTTAATATAATACCATATAATATAATTGATATAATGCCAGTATTAATAAGATGGAGCTTTAAACTGCAAAGGTTCATGCAGATGTGAAGGGTGGCCTTCAGCGTCTTCCTTTAACTTTTCCTTTTGCAGTTGCACCATAGAAAAGTAGCCGATTGTGGCTGAGATATCATGTGAAGCTCAGTTAAAATTTAGTTTGCTCTTTGTGAGAATATCACTTGCCAACAAACCACTGGGTATATTAGTAGAAAGTCCTGTGCTTTGAGACTGGCTGAATGACTCAGTCCATAAAGTGCTTGCCTTGCAACTGTGAAGGCCCGAGTTCAATCCCCCAAACCCACATAAAAGGCCAGTCTGGCGGCATGCACTTGTAATCCCTGAACTGGAAAGGGGATCCCCGGCCAACTTGCCTGGACACTTTGGTAAGTTCCAGGCCAATGAGAGGCCCTGTCTCAAACAAGGTGGGTGACGTTCTGGAGGATGACACCTAAGGTGTCCTCTGGACTCCATGTGAACATATGCGTGTTGTCCTAGGATGCTTTCCAGTACTGTGATGAAACTCTGTCCAACAGCACCTTGAGGCTCCTCGCTCAGGCAGCCCAATACAGCCGACCCTGTTGGAGGAGGGGTGGGTGAGCCAGCCCCAAAGTTGTGAGCAAGGGAGAACTGCCCACATTACTTACCTGTCTTGAGGCAGCATGAGCTAGGGAGTGATACTCCTACTCCTCCCACCCTGCCCATCAACACCTGAGGCAGGTGAAAAGGCTGGCCCTGAGGTCACAACTGTTGTCTAAGAACAAATCCTACCATGGGTGACTTTTCTTCTTCTTTTGCTTCTTTACATTAACTATTGACACTCATACTCAATTAGCCATTTCTCCTTTTAAAAGATGTTTTGACTTAATCCTATTTGCTGATTCAGCCGAGTATATAAATTTATTTACTTTAGCTTAGAAAGTTAATGTGAATCCACAGAAAGAATGCTACAGTCTCAAAGCAGGCATATTTAAGGGACAAAATGAGTATTTAATGTAAAACAGAGTGGTTTATATTAGAATATATTGAAATCGGTCAATCTCTATATTTTTTTCTTCTTTCTACATTACCACAAAGCTAAACAAGCCAACCTAAGTTATACCCAGCGTCTATGTCTCGAGAACTTTTGTGTATGGAAGGTTTCATGCTGTGTGTTAGAAATCCCTAAGGCTGGGCCGGAGTGCCCTGCAAAGGTTGGCACTGAGAAGTATGCTGGTGAGGACTGGCATGCAGGGGGCAGGACCAGCCCTCAGAAGAAACCAGTAGACGAGGTGGGATGGAGGGATGCTTAGACGTTCCACAGACAAATCCTGAGCGAGGCATCCGCAGCCTTGGGAACAGTATGGGCAGAGAAAGTGCAGAGTTGGAGAAAGCGAGGGCACATTTAGACAATGGCAGTTTTGTTCTTCTTGGCTAGAACATTACGTACCCACAGGAGAAGATAATGCATGTAGGCTGGAGGACGTGTTGTTCACAATACAGCCTCGGCGTTCTAAATAAAAAGGATTGAGGGGAGGGTTTTGTGGCCAAATATACCAGTTTTTGAAAGTGTTCCATGGCAGCTTGTAAAGAGAGACTTTACATTTGTAGTATAAATATAGGCGTGCGTAATGCGTGGGCACCCATCCATATTATTGTGCCGTTCCCTTATGCTGTTTGGATGTGTTCTTAAATCTCCTAGGTTCTCCAAGAACTCACAGAGATTAAGAGATTTCCTAAATGCTTTTCAGCTTTCAGATGGTCTGTGCTGCAAATGTAGACTGTGACCCCCGAATAGTGTCGGTGCTGTCCGTACAGAGGGCACCGAAGACCCATTGGTTTGAGGGCACCAGACCTCAGCTTCAATCACTGGTCCTCTGTCTTTCTTGCTTAGCTGGGTTAGCTAACTCCTTTAAGCATCACTTAGCATTGTTCAAGTGGGGGAATCATGTCAGCATCAGTGTTAGGAAGACTGAGGGAAATACCCTCCTCCCCCAGTGTTTATGCAGAGCAAATGCTCAGTGAGTGGCAACTCCCAGTATTGGAAAAAGGTAACATGTCCCCCAAAGACATATTAAATTAGCCCTTCTGCTGGTACTATCTTAGGGTGTTTTGGAAACATTAGCATGTGAAGCTGAGGGTACTACGTCATTAGGGCAGGTCTTAGGGGTGGTATTCTGTCCCTGGCTCCTTTCAGTATCTTTCTACTTTATGCCTACAGTGAGGTGGAGAAATTCCTATGCCATGTGCATAGGAATGTATTCACTACCACCGTGGTGAACAGAGCCTCTGACCGTGAGGTAATATGAGTCCTTTATCTCTTAACTTGTTCTTTCAGATAATTTGGTCATAGCTTCAATAAATAAATAAATAAAGCTAATAGAATCTCAAAGCCTAGGGTAAGGGGAATAGAGGAATTATGAAATACTGTTGGGGGTGTCAAATTAAAGTACAGTGTAGGCCTGGGAAGGTGATGCAGTTGGTAAAATGTTTACCACTCAAGACTGAAGACTTGAGTTTGAGCCCCAGGATCCATTTTTTTTTTTAAAGAAGTCAGGCATGGTGATACATGCTTGTAATCCCAGCACTGAGAAGATAAAGTTAAATTGGTTCCTGGAGCTCATTTGGCCAACCAGTCTAGAATACTTGGTGAGAGAGCCTGTCTCTAAAACCAAGTGGGAAATACCTGAGGAGCACCCACCCACCCACACTCCCAGGTTAACCCAGCCCTATATACACAGAATATAAAGTCAGTGGGATGAGAGATGCTTACAGACTCAGGAAGGGACAAGCATCCCTGAGAATAAAAAGAAAAGCAAAGAGCCCTGGAGAGGGAAATTTTATCAGCAAGAATCCAAAATTCCTCTGGCAAATCTGATGGCCATCAGGGGTTCAGAAGGGAGGGAAGGGAGGGAAGGGAGGGAAAAATGTCTTGGGTACTTTGAGAAGGGGAAGGTAAGGACATACTGTTGCTAAGGGAGAAAGAACAAAAATGGAGTTCCTAGGGCTGAAGAGATGGTTCAGTGGTTAAGAGCACTGGCTGCTCTTTGAGAGGTCCAGAGTTCAATTTCCGGGAACCACATGGTGGCTCACAACCATCTGTAATGAGATTTGGTGCCGTCTTCTGGCCTCCAGGCATACGTGCAGACAGAAGACAGTATACATAATAAATAAATAAATCTTAAAAAAACAGGGCTCCTAAGGCTACAAGTTGGTCATATCATCCCAGTTGCTGAAGCGCAGAGCTAGGAAGCCTGTATAATTTTCACAACAAAGAACCTCAGCTGGAACTTTGATTAAAACACTCCCTTCACTGGAACCAAAAAGATGTTGAATACAATTCCCCTGTATGGATGATGGGGAAGGATGCATAGAGATCATCCAGCCCATTGCATTCAGTTCCTTTGGAGGTACAGAAATCATTGAGAAGGTTTTATGGTGTGCCCAAGACCATTGCATGGGTGAACCCCAGTTGGACGTGAGCAGTGATCCAAGAGCAACTGGATCTATACAAGCCAATTGTGGTGTCTAAGACCATTGGATGAATGAAGGCTGAAGGCTCCTTGGGAGTGTCTGTGGTTTTGAATTAATGTGCTTACACTGGAGACGCTGTGTTGAGGGCTATTGGTACAGAGACCTCAGCTGTATACAGTTTGTTCCCCCAAGTGTGCTTGCCCTGCAGTCATGGCCAGATTTGCATATCAACCACCTGAAACTGTTGGAAGGTAGATGAGGAGGAAGGGAGAGGTGGAACCACGCCTCTACCCCCATTGACTCAACACATTTTCATGATCAACAGGATTTTAAATCTTTTAATACCTGAAGCCAGATACACATCACAGTGGGTAAGCAAATAATAATCATGCTGGTGCTTACTTACTCCCGAGAAAGAAAGCACACTGAAGTAGAAAATAAAGTCCACGTATGTTAAATAGTTCTAAATAACCAGGTTGTGAGCATATTCATAAGTACTGACTCGCTGGGTTTAGAGGAAGTTTGCCCATATCCTTAACAGATAAGGCCTTGTCTAGTCTCAAAGGGGCTAGTCTGCAGCTAAGGCTCCCGTCTTCCGGGTATTGACTCTCATTGCAATAAATTACCCAGTGAGTGAGGACATCTTTCATTCCATGTGGCAAATGCACACTGAGTCCCCACCATGCGTCAGCCTCCAAAGGGGTCCTGTGGCTCACAAGTTTGAAGCAGCCGTAGCTTGTTGGGATTTGGAGGGATCTGTCCATCATTGGTCTCAATAATGTGCCTGTTAGACACCTCCCTAATGCGTTTCATTTCTCTCTGTGTTATTATCCTATGTTGATAAAAAAAGGCAGTTGTTTGCTGTTTCACAAAACAGGCTGTGCTGGTGTGTATGCTTTCCAACATAAGGAACTCGATGTGTGTGCTTCAGTGGCTCTGTACCATTTCTCTCACTCATCCCTCTGTGGGAAGCACTGCAGGTAAGGGACTCTGTGCCTGTGTTATGCACAGACCCCCACACACGTCCCTGCTCCTAGAAGGCAGGGATGATCAGATCGCAGGCTAGAAACCCCTGGAACATGTATGGATCAATATTTAGTGTTTTAGTTTTTTTGGATTTTTCCCCCTTGGGTGGTGCTGAGGATTGAACCCAGAGCCTTGTGTGTGTGCTGGGCAAATACTCTACCCACAGCTGTGTCATTGGGCCCCGATATTGATACTTGGAGAAACCAAGTAATAGCATGGCTGATTCTGCTGAGGAGATCAGGATCTGCTTCCCAAAGGAGGGAGATGTCATTTGGAACATGTGAAGTAAGCAGGCGTTTTTAAGTTGAGAAGGATGGATGTGGGGTAGGTGAACTTTCCAGATGGGAAATAGTATGTACAAATGCAAAATGTCTGCCCTAGTTCATATTTCTTATCCAAAACCCATCTGTTTCAGAATATGGCAGGAGGGTACGTGTATGGTATAAGGCTTAGCCCAGGTTTCACTGAAATCCTTAGCTGTGTCCGCGCAGTCACAGAGGTACTATTTGTCAAGGCTCTTATTGATGGTACGTCAGCCGGTAAGCCATGTTTCACAACCAAATGGGTACAATACCAAACTTACCATAAATAAGTAGCCAAACAGCAGTCACTAGAAATCCACCTTGAAATGTTAAGCTTTTTGGAGTTAGGGATTTTAAATAAAGGACGGTGTCTGTAACCACAGGAGATTCCAAGAGCTAAGTGTCACAGAGCCGACCTAAGCTGCAAACTCAGCCTGGAGCAGTGGGGGAAAATATGCTAGCTGACCAGCGTAAGTCCTGGCACAGGCCTTCAAGTGGGCAGCAGGTTCAGCCTGCTTGGATCATAAAGTGATGTGGGAGTTGTATTTCCAGGAAAAGTGATGGTTAGTAAGCAAAAAACTCACAAATGTCTGGGTCTGGGGAGATGGCCGAGAGATTTAGATCAGGGACTGCTCTTGCAGAGGACCCGAGTTTACTTTCCAGCACCCATGTTGGGCAGGTCACAGCCATGCCCAACTCCAGACATTCTCCTGAGCTCTGAGGACACCTTTACTCACATGCATACACACAGGCACACAGCATATACATGTAATTAAAATTAATAAAAAAGAAATATCTTCTTACAAATCACAGATATCTGCTACATGTTATCAAAGATGTAACCACATAATACGCCTTATTGCCATGCAGTCTTAGGAGCAGAACACGTTTTGGATTTCACTGTAGCTTGTACATACCAGGGAAGAGTCTACCTCACATAAGCCCCTGCTCAATTCCCTGATGGCTGGCAATTAGAACTTGGCCAAGTCCATAACAAGGACTCTGCACAGCCCAGAGATCAGATGGCTTAGAAATGCAAGAGACAGCTGCAGGCAGAGTGTCACAGACCTGGGGCTGGGCCTGGGAAGACTTGCCGGAGTGACGGCAGAGACCAGCTATCCCTCATTTCTGCTCACAGGACTCTGTTGTGAGTTTAATTACAAACAAACACTGCAATGAATCTTCAAGGAATAGCAGACAGATTTTCCGGGGCCTTGAATGAACCTCTGAGACCGCAGGACGATAAATTACAGGGGAATGGTGACAAGGGGGAAAACATTCTCTAATTTATCGGCGAGGGAAGAAAACCAAAGGAGCCATTAGGGTTGGGAGGGCTAGGCCAGCTTCAGGGGTACTCAGCACACAAGCGTGACAATAACAGACAGAAGTGGCCTCTTTATGACCACATAAAGGACTTGTTTCCCACTTTCTCAGCAGGCCCTAGAACTGAAAGAGACCCCCAAACCCAGAACAATAGCACTCTAGGTGCGTTTGGCCCGTCGCCGCCTCAGTTTTCATCACAGGAAATCTGGGGTCCAGAGAGGAGAATCATTCAGTCATAACAGCTCTTAGTAGCAAAAAAACCATTTCATTTGGTTTTATTTTAGAGTTCTTTCTCTTTCTTTTTCCCCCCTGAAATTCACTAGTGAGTTCCAGTACCCCACGGCATGTTTGTTCTGTAAGAGTGCATAACTGAGTGTTGTACATGTTTCTTCTTTGTGGGGATTTAATCAAATCAGAATGCAAAGTAGCTTTGAAATAGCCAGGAGTAAAAGTGCCTACTTTTAAAGTATTGGCACGTCTTGCGGCCCAAGATGGTGCCCTTTTAGAGTTAACGGGACATCTCCTTCATGGTCAGGGGCTAGCCATCCTCCTGTAATCTCCATGGTCCTCTGTGATAAAAATTAATATCGCCCTTTGGGGTTAGAGAAGCATTGTGCTGAAAATGGCTCTCCAAAGGGCGGGGTTAGGATTCTTCCTTGTTTCTCAGACTCTGCCTGATGGCGTCCTGCTCCCAGAGCTCCTAGTGTAGATGCTGCTCTTGGGATGTTCTGCCCCATCCTTTCTTGTCCTCTAAGCAGATGGTGCCACTTGTGCGAAAGGCCCTGCTATTTCCTGTCAATTTACAAATTGCCCTCACACCTCCAGGCCCCACAGTGACTGCTCTGTCCCTCCCAAACCACTCCTTGCCCTGGGAGATGTGATAATCACTCCAGACACTATTTTCTTTTTCTCCCCTGGGGCCACCTTGTAGCTGCCAACCCTGCAAGCTGGAGCAGAATGGGCTGGGATTCTGAAAGCACATTAGGAAAGAAACCTGTGGTTGGTTTTTTTCCCCCTCCTCAAGCACTCGAACTCATGTAGATGCAGCGTATTGTACATGAAGGGTTTTCAGAGCCAATAGGACCAATGGGCAACCAGTCCTCAATTGTTAGAGGCTAGTAAAGTGGGCCAGTATGTAGCTTAGTTGGTGGAATTTACACCTAGCATTCAAAGAGTCCTGGGTTTAATCCCTGGCATCATATACAGCCAGGTGTGGTATCACGCACCTGCAATCAGCACTTGAAGAGGTAGAAGCAGGAAGAGTTCAGGATTAATTAATCCCCTGGTGTTACAAAACAAGAGGCTCTGACATTGCCTGAGTGATGCTCTAGGAGGTTCCCCAGGGCCAGACTGGACCCCAGGATTCTTTAGTTAGGGTGTGTTGGAAATCAGAACCCTTTCAAAAGACCAAAGCAAATAATAAAAATAAACAAAAGCAAGTACCAGCAGAGGTGGACTCCAGAACTTTCCTGGATCTCATGCGCCCCCCTCAGCTAACGTTTAAAATATTTCCTTCTGTCCATGAGTTTTATCAATTATTTATTTTACTGCTTATCTGTATGGTGTGTGGTAATTTTCTTTAATGAAAATGCATTACTTTCATATGGGGAGAAAATGTAAATTATTTCATTCTATCTGATCACAGTGCCTCCCCCTCCTAAAGTAGATGGGAGGCTAGAAGCGTCCAGGATAAAATGTGACCTGACACTGAAAAATTCACAATGCTGGTTGTTTTCTTCACTGGTCGAAAGCTCGGAAGGAATGTAGACCCCGTACTCTGGTGCTCACAGATGTGGGGCGGACCCACACCAAGGCTTTCTTTGCCATTTGATTTTGTATGTCAAGAAAAACATCACACACGTGAAAGTTAAGAGCAGAAAAGAATTAGGAAGGGAAGGGGAACTTTAAAAAGGTCAATTCTCCTCTTGTTTGTTTACATTTGTTGTGTGTGTGTTTGGGAGTGCACATGTGTGTGCCATGACACATGTGTGCGGGTCAGAGGACAAATTGCAGGAGTCAGTTCTCCTCTTCTTCATGTGGGACCCGGGGATCAAGCTCAGGTCACGGTGCTTTGAAGCTGGCGTCTTTAACCTGCTGTACCGTCTTGCCAGCCCTTGTTTGTTTCCCATCTCCATTATCAACTGTGGTGACTGATCATTTCTGAAAAGTTATTTGTTTATGAGACTTCATTCTAAAAGTGGTTTGAGGCAATCTTTTTTAATTAAGTGAATATAGCATGGAAATCATCAATAAGGAAGGTAAAATTCAGGAAAGGAGACACTTGGGTAGAACAGAAGTAAGACACAAATAATGCTCGTGTCAAAAACCCATGCCGCTGGGTAAGTGCTGGAGATAGATGGGGGATTTTGCTCTGAGTTTCCTAGTAGTGAAAACCAAGAAACCAATATATTCAAATATGCAACTTCTAGGGCAGAAAAAAATAAAGCTCATTCGTTTGAGGGGAGCTTCTGAGCTAAGCAGGCTGAAGGGCGCACACATGGGCTTGAAGCCCAACTTGCTATTTGTCTCGGGGAGTCAGAGCTACTGTTGAGAACTCAACATCAGCCGAACTCTTATGTGTCAGCCATGATCTTCACTAACATAATCACAGCACAAACATGCTATGGATCAGCTGCTTCTATCTGGAAAGCAGTGTTGGTGTTTCATAGAAGATGCGTGTTCTTACTTAACCTGTTCTGTGGCAGTGAGAACATGACATGGTGAATATCCATACAGCAACAGACCAGGAATCCAAAAGCCCAAGACTGGAACCGAGGGCTGGGTATAAGAACCTTGAAAGATTCACCCCTGATGTCCTCCTTCTGCCCGCTAGGCCCCACCTCCTAAGGATTGCACATCCTCCCAAATAGCACCGCCAGCCAGCTAGGGAACAGGCGCTCCAAATACAACCCTGTGGGAATATTTCAAATTGAACTCATGACATATGAGGAGAGTGAGATTGCACACCTTGTCTATGAAGCCAGAACTTTCTGATAGCCTTCCACCGTGTCATCATTTAAGGGATGTATGTGTGACTTTTCTCATGGATGTGACCAAGTCGATGACCAAAGTGGCTCATGGTGGGAGGACTTATTTGGCTCACAGTTTGAGGGTGACAGTCCACTATAGCTGGGAAGTGGTGATGCAAGGTCCAGTCAGGAAGCAGAGAGAGAGAGATGCTGGAACTCGGCTTGTTTCCCCTTTTTATTCCTCCTAGAACCCCATCAATGTACTGGCAACACCCATAATTAGCATGGATCTCCCCACCTCAATTAACTCAGTCTAGAAAGTCCCTTACAGACACAGCCAGAGGTGTCTCCCAGAGGGCTCTAGACCTAGTCAAGATGACACTCGATAGTAGCCATGACAGAAAGCAAGCCCCTGGTACTTTGGGAGTCCATTCCTAGGTCTGTCATTAACTGGCTGTAGAACCGGGCAAGTCCCTTCCCTTCTCAGAGCTGCCCCCTCTTCAGCTGTTAAGTGAGAGTGTTGATTGATGACTTACCTAGGAAGATTCATCCGGCTGCCACAGCCTGGTGTCTCGGTGGCTCCAGGAGGTTTCCCAGGCTACACTCCAGGGTGTTCTGAGTTATTTTCACATTAGCAATTATTCCGCAGTAGGACTCAGTGTGTCTGAATCACTTAGCCATCTCCAACGCCTCAGCCTGCTTGGGGCCAAGGCGGCCGAGTCTTACAGGCTGAGAGAAGCCAGAACTCCCTGTGAGTCCAGGTGCTGTACAGGGTGTTTTCACAGTGCCCACGGGACATATTTCACTGCCACTTGATGGATGCTTCATCTTGCATGGATTATCCGAGCAAGAGTCAAGGTGGAGAGCTCCAGACACTGGTGCAGAACTCAAAAAAAAAAAAAAAAAAAAAAAAAAAAAAAAAAAAAAAAAAAAAGCTCTAAGCCAGGGACCCATGCACACAGCTTGCTTTTGCCGCTGTGCCTCCGTGGAAGGGCTTCCCTGGGGAGAGCAGGGGTGCAGAACACTGTGTGCTGGTTTCCTGTGCCCAAATAAACAAACCCCATCTTAGGCTTAAGGCTCCAGGTTTGTTCCTGGCACCCCTTGTGCCTTAAAGTTTCTGTATTGAATAAAACAGAAATGTTTAGCAAATCCCAAGAAATTCCTTATTTAATGGAAAAAAAAGATCCCAGGTTTGTATTTCAAAATGTGATTTCCATGTTCCCATTGCAGTGAGGGAAGGTCACCTCACCAAATCCTCAGCTGTCTGGTAGGTTTGGTTTTCTTTTTAAGCCTGTATTTATCCCCCTAGAAGACATTTTGAGTTGTTATGGTGAACAGGATTCTCCCATAGCCCTGCAGGAGAAATGGAGATGAATATCTTTGCAAAGGTTGCAGAAGAAACTGTAGACGTTTCCACAGTGGTCTACGGGCACTCTTGTCTTCTGTATGTGCTAATCTTTCCATACTGTATAATACTGCACTTGTGTGTATCTTTCTGTGCTACACAGTATTGCATTTGTGTGCATATATGTGTGTCTTTCTATACTGTGTAATAATTGCATTCGTGTGTGTGTTCATATATTGTATAATATTGCACTTGTGTGTGTCTTTCTATACTGTATAGTAATTGCATTTGTGTATATGTTCCTATAATATTACACTTGTGTGTGTATGTGTGTGTCTTTCTATAATATACAATATTGCACTCATGTGTCTAGGTGTGTACTCATGTTATTTTATCTCCATGTGCTTAGACATGAAGGGGGGTTCTGTGTGAACACACATGAATGATGGTCAGAGCTCAATAATGTGTCTTCCTTTATCAACTCTCTGCTCTGTTTTTGAGACCTCCTCTTTCACTGAACCTGGAATTCACTGACTGAGCTAGAGTGACTGATCAGAAGACCCAGGATCCTCCTGTGTCTGCCTCAGCTCAGGGATTATAGATGCATGCCCCTGAGCCTGGCCTTTTTATACCATGGGTGTTGGGGTTCTGACCTCAGGTCCTCATGCTTGTTCAGCAAGCACTTTACCAACTGAACCGTCTCCCAGTCCTACATATTACACCTTTACAAGGCCATCTGTCTGCCTTGATGGTGGCAGTACAGCCAGCTGCCTGGGTGACCATAGCAATTCATCTCATTAACTAGTGTGACATCTAGGAACAACCTAGATGGTGTCTCTTAATTGCTTTCTTCAGCAACTTAGCAGAGTAGACTTTTAAAAGACCATCTTTGCCAGTCTAACTTGCCCTTCCTTTTTGGATATTTGACTTTTATTATAACTGTAACTTATAGCAATTGTTGAGAAAAAGAGACAGAGAAACAGAAAGGAACAGACCCTGTGTAGGAGAATTTAGAATATTATAATGAAGTCAAATAAAGTCCCACTTCAATAAGCTTACTGATGTTAGTATTTTTACTTTTTTATTTTATGTGTATGGCTGTTTTTTGGTACCCATGGAAGCTAGAAGGGGCTTCAGTTGCTGGAACTGGAATTACAAAAGGTTGCAAGCCACCATGTGGGTGCTAAGAATTGAACCAGGACCCTCTGTAAGAACAGTTGGTGCTCATAAGTACTGAACTGAGCTATCCCTCTTGCTCCTGCTATTAGCAGTTTGGATTTGTAAAAATATGGTGTTAGCCAATAAGGTACTTATCAAGCCTTATAGCTGAGTTTATTCCCCAGAACTCACAAGGTAGAAAGGAGAACCAAATCCTGTGTGTGTCTTTGGCCTTCACACATGTTCTTTATCACATGTGTCCTCCCCCTCCAAACAAACAAGTAGATAAATAAATAAATAAATAAATAAATAAATAAATAAATAAATAAGAAATATGTCTGTTAAAGCCAGCATGACTGTGCGTGCCCCTGTAATCCGACCACTGGGAGTCTTGGAGAGAGCCAGGCGCATCACTGGGTCATGCTGGCATCCAACCTACCTCCAGGGTCAATGAGAGACTCAATGAGGGCCTGACACACTCCTCAGCATCTTCCACTGGCAGCCTTGCATGCAGAGGCACAAACCCTTCCATGCAAACCATACACATACACAGATAATAACCTAAAAGAGACTGCTTGTCCATGGCTATTTATCCTCAATACTTGCCAATTACATGAATTTGCATTTGGAAGATAATAGCTATATGATACTGTGAACAATTATCCCAAGTCACTGAGCTGTCAAGAGCTGTGTACCAGTCAGATGAGTGAAGTAGGTCATTATTTTAATCCCTTTCTATGTGCTAAGTTTCCACCTTTTTACTTCAGACCCACCTTCAAGTCAGCCCTGCTGCATGCTGTCCACACCCAGAATATACAGTGCACACTAGGCACTAGGCTGGCTCTAAGCATAGGGAAATGGAAATACTGGCTTACCTTTGGGAGGAGTGATGGGGGCCCTGGTAATAAGAATGTGTCATGCCTGTAAACAATTCTGAACTCAGGAGGTTACCTCAGTGTCACAGAATAACCTAAGGGGTACTGACATCAAAGGGGAGAGAGGTCCCCAAGAAGGACTGTGTGTGTGTGTGTTCATGTGTGTAGGTAGCACATGTAAAGAATGTGTATATATGTAAGTAAATATACACATGTATGACTATGTAGAAACCATGGGGCAATCCTCAGATGCGATCCACCTTTGTTTACAAAACAGGATCTCTTGCCTGATTGGAACTCACAGGTAAACTAAGTTAGCCAGCCTGTGAGCTCCAGGGACCCTTCTCTCTCCATCTCTCCAGCACTGGCATTGCAAATACACCCAGCTTTTTTCATATGGGTTCTGGGAAATCAAACTGAGGTCCTCATGCTTGCAAGACAAGCACTTCATCAACTCGTCAAATCCCATCACCTTAATCTAGTTATTTAAAGATAAAATGAAGTGGGCGGAGAAGGGAGCGGCTGCGGAAGGAAAGACTAACAGCCCGACAAGGGGAACCCAGCTGGTCTGGGTGTGCGCCAGGATGCCTGTGAAGATATGACTAGCGCGCCACTGGGAATTTTGCTGGAGACAGACACGACGAGGCCTTTGATGCTACATTGAAGAGGGTAACTTCATCTCAAGGACATGGTACAGTCGTGCCGTGTGGAGCTGCGGTGGAGGCCTGAACTGGAGCTAGATCCTAAGTTCACCTTGGCATCTATGAGCAGCAATGGGTAGCAAAAGGGGAGAATAGAGTTTCTGGAGATGATGGGTAGGTGAAGACTCTGAGTCTTGTGAGCACAGGAATTGTAACTTCCGTTGGCTACAAACCCGTAGCCTTGCCCAGTGCCTGATACACACCAGATTCTCAGTATTTGCTACACGTTAAAGAAGCTGTTGTGGGAACCCAGGCTGAAAATGCCAGGGACAATGCAATGAGAGCGCAAGGCAGAGACCCCAGGAGAGAACCTTTAGGAAGGGCGTGGATGACACTGGCTGGTTGTTAGAGCCAGCTACCCAGCACACTCTACTTTTATTCTTTTTCTTAAGCCAAGAACAAAAACTAGAGTGTGTTTTTGAGAAGGAATTTGACTGTAGGAGCGGACTGGCCAATGGAATGTTTCTAGACCCTTCTAAACTTTAATCTCTGCTTTGTGAATTGCATAGTTTGGTTCTAGTCAATGGGTCCCTTCTTCCCTCAACTGCCACCTGTGAAATAAGTTAAACACCATACTGTTTTAATGTAAAAATATTTCCTGAAACCCACTGTATAAATTAATGACTCTCTAGGGAATTGGATAATCTAATTTCCCTTCTACAATATGTTCATTCACGTGAGTGCCATTGCCGTGGGGGTCGGTTATGAATCAACTGTTTCTGAAGGATTATGGCCCATAATAAATGTCAGTATGAGGCCTGATTGATCTCTTGTGGTCTCACGAGTTGTGACTTCATTTAGAAACTTAATACTAATTGTGTGGCTTTGATTACCTTTGATTTTCACGGTGTCCCCAGGTCCTACTAGAAGCCTGGAACGAGCAAGGGGCCTAATAAATGCCTGCTCCGTGAAGGACTTTCCATGCTTTAAAAATGCTCCTCCGGGGAGTCTTAGGAAACAGAGAGAATCTCTGTGGGTCAGGCAAGCACAGACTTACTAGAAATGTGCAAAAGCCTTCGCTCCCTTCTTCTGCCAGGGTACATAGTAGGCCCTTAGTGTACACCCACTGTGCTGAGCAGCCCTACCATCACCCTGGCTAATGGTAAGTGCAGTTCAAGCCTGAGCCAGGGCAGCAGTGCCTCCTTTATCAGCTGAGTCGCCTTTCCACCCCACTGGTGGGCTTTCAGGTTGTTTGCTGGGAAGCTTCAGGTTCTGGTCCACGGTCAGCAAGTAGGAAGATTTGGGATATGTGGTTGTACTGGGTTTAGCCTCTTGCTGATTTCAGTGGCTCTCCTGCCTCTTTCCTTTAAATCTTCTTCTACCAAACTGTCTCTATTTTTAAAAACATTCTTGCTAATTCTTTGAGAATTTGATTTTTAATATATTGACAACCTCCCCATGCCTCCCAGTTCCACCCTCACTGACCATGCCACCTGACTTGTTGTGTGCCCTGCCCCTGCCCCTCACCTCTCTTTCAACCTATTCAGTCCGATTTTTGTTTCCCAAATACTCTTGAGTGTGGGGCTGGCCCCGGAGCTTGGTCAACCAACCACCGGGCACACCCTTAAAGAAAACTGACTCTCCTTCTCCCTGCAGCTCTCAAGTGTCAATAGCTGGGACTTCCTGCCTGCCTCCCCCTCCCTGCTGAGATTTTGTCTGGCTTGCTTGCCGTCTTCTGCTTGCTGTCATAACTGCTGTAAGTTCCTATGTGTTCTGCTGTGCCCTGTGTAGACACCAGCACCTCTGGCTCTTGCCGTCTTTCCTCCTTCCTTTCCACAAAGATCCCCAAGCCTTGGAAGGAGGAGTGTGGTACAGATGTCATATTTCAGACCGAACAGTCTGCGGTCTCTTACTTCTTACATGTGGAGCAGTTCTGGGTCTTTGTGTTAACCTTTGTAGGAAGAGAATTATCACGGAATAAAATGAACAAGGAAAATGAAAGCCTCCATAGACCCAGAAATGTTCTGAGAACCAAGATGGGTTGCTTATTTTGTTTTTGATGGGCTATTCTGACAGTCCTGCATAGGTGTTCTGCACACCTAAATCGCCCTTGTTCTAGAAAGATTTGTATTCTGAAATTGTCTATCGAAGCCTAGAATTACCCTCGTCACCACTAGGTGACGCTGTCTTGCTTACGTCTCTAAAATAGATCTGGTTACATGGGTTCATTCCAGAGGACTGTGGAAATTTTAAGATATTATTTTTACAATTACACATATGAGCATTTTGCCTGTGTATATGTATGTGGACTGTGTGTGTGTGTGTGTGTGTGTGTGTGTGTGTGTGTGTGTGTGTTGCTCTCAGAGGCCAGAGGAGGGTGTCAGTTACTCTGGAGTTATTGAAGGTTGTGAGCTGCCCTGTGGGTGCCAGGCACAGACTCTGATCCTCTTCAAGAGCAGCAAGTGCTCTTAACCACCATGTCATGTCTCCAGCCACCTGTGGAAAATTTATGCATGACCCCTCTTCAATGTAAGACATATATCTCTTTTACATGGGATTGTATATACAAGTATTTGACAAAGCCATGAAGAAAGACAGAAGGCAGTTACTGTATAGGACCAGCCTTGCCAGGAAGGTCCTTACAGTGTAAGTCAGAGGTCCTGGACCCGGCCCTGAGCAAGGGTCATAATGAAAATTGTTGCGGTCTCACCAGACCAGGTCTGTTTACTTGTATCTAAACAGTTACCTCTTACTCTGGGCTCATACCCCTTCTATTGTTTTTGTGGGGTTAGAATTATGTGATGTATGAAATTGTAGTAAATATTAGATAGTAATTATTTCTTTTACACTTCTTAGTGCAGGACATGGTGGCACAGCAGACAGAGGCAGTTAGATCTCTGTGAGTTCAAGCCAGCCAGCCTGGTCTACAGAGCATGTTCCTGGTTAGCCAAGGCTAGATAGTGAGACCCTGTCTTTAAGACCCAACAATAAAGGGTAGGCAAATTCACAGAGATATCTTCCTCTGTCATTCCCAGGTTCTCTCATGCTGAACATGACGGCTCGGCTTACCAGCCTCTGTGGAAGGCAGTAAATGACCATTTCCCCTTCCTGGAGGTGGAATGAATGTGTTGCGGGAAGTTTGCAAAATGAAAAAGGGCTTTGTAAACTATGATGCATGAGACACTACATCACTTTAGTATTGTGTCATTAACTAAACTTCTCTCTCTCTCTCTCTTTCTCTCTCTCTCTCTCTGCTCCTTGTGGGGTCCCATAGTTCACAGGTTAAGTTGAAGCTCCAATCCCTTTAGGCTTTCTTGGGTTTTCTAAATTTTTTCTTAGTCATTCTTGGTTTTTAAATTTTTGTTTCTCTAAATGATCATTACAAATGACCAGGCTTTTAGTTCTCTGGTTTACCTGCTCTGTTTTCTATTATTGAAACTCATTTTTTTTAAGTTCAATAACTGAATTTTTCAACTCTGTGATATTTTCTCCTGTGGCCTCTGTTTCTAAACTTGGCATTTTTCACGTATTCTTTTCCTGAGGTCATCCAGCTGTCAGTCTGTGCTCTTCTGAAAGTTCGCGAGCCAGGTGTCTCCATTAGGGTTTCTACTGCTGTGGCAGAACACCATGACCAAAAGTATCTTGGGAAAGAAAGGGTTTATTTCATCTTAGTGCATAGTCCATCATCCAGGGAAGTCGGGGCAGGAACTCAAGGCAGGAACCTTGGAGGCAGGGGCTGATGCAGAGCCGTGAAGGAATGCTACTTACAGGTTTGTTCCCCAAGGCTTGCTCACCCCTGCTTTTCTATAGCACCCAGGACCACCTGCCCAGGGATGGTGCCACCCACGATGAGCTGGTGCCACCCACATCAGTCACTAAGAAAATGCACCGCTGTCTTGCCTATAGGTCAGCATGGTGGTGGCATTTTTTCAGTTGAGGTTCTATCTTCCCAAATGACTCTAGCTTGTGTCAAGGTGACATAAAAGTGGCATGTAGGTTGCTGGTGCCTCATTAGTTTCTTTTGATGGTGTCATGGAAAGAGCTGCAGCTCAGTCCACAGGAAGACTATGCTGCCCAGCTGGGACCATGGGACCATAGGATCTTCTCAAAGCATCCTTTTTGAAACTAAGCTCCATCAGGATTTCACAACCTTCTCCTTGGGTACCAAAGCTTCTAGGAAGCTACTTTCATTGTTGTTATTGTCTGTTGTTGTTGTTGTTATTGTTGTCTGTTGTTGTTGTTTGCCTTCTAAATTTTCAGGGGTGGCAAAATGGTTCAGCAGGTAAAGATCTTTTTTGCTAAGCCTGAGAGTCTGAGTTAGATTCCCCATGACCTACATCCTGGTGGGAGAGGAGATCCAACTCATGAAAGTTGCCCTTTGACCGTACATGTACCATAAGACATACACAGCACACAAGAATTAAACAATATGCTTTAAAACTTTTAAACCACATTTTTATTTTCCTAAATGAGAAAATAGGAGCTCTGAGTAGCAAAAAAGATAAACCAGAGAACAAACACAGTAGCTGGATTGTGGGACTTTCAGCTCAAGAATGTTACCTCACGGCTCTAAGGCAGGGACATTCCCTCACTTGAGAACTGAGTACAGTGGCGTACTTTAATCCCAGCACTTGGAAGGCAGAGGCAGGGAGATCTCTATGAATCTGAGGCCAGCCTGGTCTACAAAATAGTCCCAGGGCAGCCAGGGCTACACTGAGACTTCCTGTCTTTAACACCCCCCACCACACACACACACACACACACACACACACACACACACAATAATCATATCAGTTGGAGCTGGAGAGATGGCTGAGTGGTCAAGAGCAGTTGCTGCTCCTGCCGAGGACTCATTAAGTTCATAGCACCCACCCGGGGGTTCACAACCATTAGTTCCTTCACGTGCAAGGGATCTAGTGCCCTCTTCTGACCTCTGTGGGCACTGCATTTATGTGGTCATAGACATAACATGTAGGCAAACACTTAGACACATAAAATGAAATAAAAAAGGAAAAATTTTAAGAGTCATAGTAAACATTTTGAAAAAAATCTTGTCACTGGGAAAAGTAGGCCAGCATTGACAGTCAGAAAGAAATAGCTGGAAATGCTTTTAATTGGAGCGGAAGGGCAACACGGGGCTGGGGTTGGAGGGCTACACTTGGGAAAATGTATCTAGAAAAGGAGAGAAAAGAACCGGAAGGTGGGGAACTCTGCTTGAGAAATGGGAAGGACAAACAACGGGTGTTGTGGGGGCAGGGGGTGACCTGCTAATTGGTGAGTGTTGACAGTGTGTTCAGGGAGGTGGCTGAGTCATGGGGAGCCTAGTGAGAGAGGTCCTTCTGGGACTTTGCTGGAAGGCTGTATGCGTTATGGACCAGGGTTGTGTGGTAGGTATTGTCTGTCGGTTGCAGAGTGATTTCAAGTAGCATTCTGTCATAGACAGGCTGGAATTGACCCAGCATAGACCTCTATCCTTTCTGTAATTGCAGGCCTTGGTGGATATCTGAGGCTTGTTAATGCATCACAAAATGAGTTCAGTGGGCTTTTACTGACATTTAAAATATAAACTAAAATGGGATCGGGTGAATTAAAGGACACGGGACACAGTAAAAGCAATATCTTATTTCTTAAAACAGCTCCAGGTTGTGCGTGTGTGCATACATATTTTGTTTTGTGTGGAGTAGATGATGGGAGTTAGTCAAAGATGTTGGGAAAATACACGCTGTCCAAAGGAAGTCTAGCATATCTGTATACAGAGACAAGTTCAGTAATGTGGCTTAGCAGTGCTGTTGATAATCACTGGTAACTAAAAACACACTTCTCAGTGTCCTTCCTCAAGAGAACAGATAAATAAGTTGTAAGTTATGCGTGTAATGAAGTTCAGAGTCACACTAAAAAACACAGACAAAACTAGATCCATATGTAGCAACAGGGACCAAAAAAAAAAAAAACCCGGAAGATCAATTTTAAAAATTGTTTCTGACTTATACATGTACTATTGTATGATTTGTGTATACTTTTAAAAGTTGAAGCAACAGAGGAACCCTGTCTCAAAAAAACTGAAAAAAAGAAAGAAAAAGAAGTTGAAACAATACAAAATTATGTATAGATATATGTATACTAGTGGAGACATAACTGTTTGAAAATGATAATGTCACATCAAGGACAGTGGTACCAACTGATGAGGGGAGAGAGGGATGGGGTTAGGAGCAAGGATTCAGCCCGAGCTCTTCAGTCATCAGAAGTCTGGTAATCAGAACACAAATGTCTGTGGTTATGTAGAACAGAGCCGGGCAGTGGTGGCACACACCTTTAATGCCAGTACTCAGAAGGCAGAGATGAGTGGATCTCTGTGAGTTGGAGGCTAGCCTGGTCTGCAGAGTGAATTTCAGGACAGCCAGGGCAACAGATAGAAGCCCTGTCTCAAGAAAACGAACAAGAGTTGTGTAGAACAGAGTCATGGGGTTATTTGTGGGCCGGTATGCTCTTGGTGTGGAGACTTACTGTAGTGTAGCTTTGAGGGGTTGAGAAGAGGCCATTCCCATGTAAAGTGTTCATGAAGTCTGTCAGGATGCTGCTGTGCAGTATGGAAGAGCTCTTTAAGATAGAAACATCCTTGCTCCGTGTGCCTTCTCACTGCAGTTGCTTCTTATTAACCCCAGAAAGCCAGTCATCACATCGCACACCCAGCAAACACAGCTGTGGGCCAGCACACTTTTAGTCTCAGTGCGGGGGGGAGGTGAAGACAGGCAGGTCCCTGGGGCTTCCCGGCTGGCCACCCTGGCCTACTTGATGAGTTCCAGGCCAGTGAAAGATTTTGTCTGAAACCAAAAACAACTAAAATCATGTGGCCAGCATGTGCGGAATGCCACCTGAGGTCCTTTGGCACTGCACACACCTGGTGGGCTCATGTGGCCAGAGTTTCAGGGGACGTCCAGCGGCTGCTGTTTGGGTGCATGAATCCCAGGACAACCTAATGCGAGAATGTTTGCAACCAGTCTGCAGACAAGTGTAGATTTTAGACTAGGGGCAGACGCTTTCCTTAGGGGCGATAACCAAGATATCATCTATTTCTAACCAACAAAAATGTAGGTGTTTAACAAGGAGTCAAGAAAGTAAATGATGTTTGACCTTTTAAATAATGAAATAAAAACCTGTGGGTTTAATATCTGACAGGAACGGTGAGCTATAAGGAGCATTATCTCAGGCTGCTTTGTTTGTTTACCAGACTCTCCCAGGAGGCAGGTGTTGAAGAAAAGGGAGAGGTAAGACATTTCCTGTGTGTCCAATGTCGCTGCTGGTACTGTGTGGATTAGCCAGGATCGGAACTGGGGTTTTACTCCACGGCCCCAGTGTTTTCTCTGTATCACTCAGTGATAGGGTTGAAAGAGGAAAGAGTGTGTTTTAGAAGCCAGTGTGTGATTGCCACTAGGCAAGCAGGCTCTCGGGAACCTCAGACCTTTCAATCTTTCCCAAAGGAAGCCATTTAAGGTTCTTGAGCAGATGATGATTGAGAGGAAGGCCCTGGCCTTGAAGTTCCCACACAGTGGTCAGGTACCTGACAGATAGACAGCCACAGGACAGAGTGACACAGGGAAGAAGGATGGCAGAAGCTCATCTGAAGAGTGTCAGTGGCTTCCTGACACTCTTGGAACCATCCAGGTGTGGTTTTGGTCACTTTAGCTGCTAGCCCAAAGCTCAGCAGTCACCTCGCTGTGGAGGTGTACCTGACTTCATAGGTTATAATTCATAACAGATGTTCCCATGGAAACCGTATCCTCCTTGACAGTTTTTCATCAGCAGAGCAATGACAGAATCCACTATGCGCCAGAATGGCTTTCCTGGGTGCGTCTGGGTATCCAAACACTGCCTGAGGGAAGTGTCTATAGTTTAGCTCCCAAGTAAAGAGTTGGGACCTAACCCATCTGCAACACTAGAAGAAGACTGAGCAGTGGGGTATTGGGACTACTGACTGAGAAGAAAGAACTGGCATTTAGACAATAGCCACACAAACCAGGTACCAAGGCGAGTGGTGGGAAAACCTTCCCGAGTTCCAGCATAGCTCTAGGATGCCAGTGGGAACATCCTCATTTTAGTCTTCTGGGTTGTCAGCTGCATGTGGTATGTTATAGCATGAAGGAGAACAGCATGCTGTATTAGTCTGAAGGAATTCATAGTTGAGAGAGAGAGAGGAGGATGGACCCAGAGTTTGTTTTAAGCCCAAAGGATCTTCAGAGAGCCTGGAATGGAAGAGAGTGAGTAGCCCAATCTTCCTTAGGAGAACTGGAGATGACTTCTTAGGAGGTGGCATCTTAGCTGGGTATTGATAGAAGAGCAAGAATTCACAGTTATGTCAGGGACTAGGGGATCCCAGAGCTAGGAAATAAGTAGGCAAGTGTGGAGAAATGGAAGAAGTTCAGTGTAGAAGACAAAGATAAACCAAGTTTGAAAGCTGCTGGGTGGTATTTTTCCTAAACTAAATGCACGGGCTTCCCTCTTTAACCAAGCTGTGATTAGACTATGTAGAGGCAGAGGATATTGTGGGAAAGTCATTTGGGGCAGAAAGGTCCAGATAACAGTCCATGGATTCTAACAATATTTAAACAATAAGAAACAGAGCTAGATCTTTGGCAGTGTGGAGATCCCCAATTGCGTGTGTTGGTATGTAGGTCCGGAGGAAGAAGGCAGTGTGGAGATCCCCAATTGCGTGTGTTGGTATGTAGGTCCGGAGGAAGAAGGCAGTGTGGAGATCCCCAATTGCGTGTGTTGGTATGTAGGTCCGGAGGAAGAACAGACATTCCTTCCTAGTTTTTGTATTTCATCACTAACTGCAAATAACTTTCAGTGCAGAAGAGTCTTCCTTGAATTGCTAGAATGTTCCATTGCTCTAGATTCTGTAAATTCAATGCTCTCCAGCTAAAAATGGCCAAACCCTCTTATATCATTCTGTAGATGAGGAGACAGAAGCCAAAGAACCCACAGAACTTAGCCAAGTCTGCATAAGTTACCACGAAGAGTCTGAGTCATTTTGCATGGCAGGCCACATGGCTCTGGCTGAGGTAGAAGGTACAGCTTTTCCATCCGATCCGTCAAGCATGTCCAACCTCCTCACTGTTGTTTTCATTCCAGCCAAACTCTGCTTGTCTTGTGTTCTGTGAAATCACAACCAGAATGTCCTTGAGGTGTCCTTTCCTGAGCTCGCGTTCCTTGTGACTATTCCCTTGTGAGAGCCACATCTGTGGCCCATCACCATGTCTGCGGCAATGAGTAAGATGGGTGCCACTTCTGTTCTGCTGACTGGTTTGCGGGGAGATTAGCCTTCCACAAACACCACCACACCGTGCCACCCTGCTGTGGGCGGGTGTGTACTCAACACCGTGACATCACTGGGGCATCTCTCCATCTTCTCCGAGGACAAACACATGATCATTATCCAAAAGCTCATTTCTTAGGACTTATCTTACCCCGCATTCCAGAAACGGCCATCTGTTTCTCTAATGCGGTAAATCCGAGTGTCTGTCTTCTAGACAGCATGGTGGGAACATTGGCTAAGAGCTCTGTGCTGAGGAAAGTGTGAGTTGTTGAGATTGTCTGTCATGTCAAACCAAGGCTGGCTCCGTGGGGACCGCGAAGATATTTAACTGTGTCTGCTTCCTCCAGATTGGTTCCGTTTGGGCAATTCTTTGAAGACTTGAGTCCCCTGGTGTTGAGTTCTAGGTTGATGGGTGTTTGGATAAAGTGCTTCAGACTCAGTTTGGCCAAGCTGTCAGCGATGAAACCATTTTCTGTTTGTTTCCCCTTCTGCCTGGTGGGGTTGGAATTCTGCAGATTTGGGTATGCATTGCTGTGTTGAGGGTCAGGCAGAACCCCCACAAGTGCAAGAAGAGGTACTCGTCCTGTCTGTGCCTTATTGGCCCCTGGGGTGACCCTGGCCCTCCAGCTTTGGAATGTGTTGTTTAGAAGTTACAGCCAGGGCTTGACCAAGGAAAGAAGCCAAGGAACATTGGAGCCACGGTTTTAGGGAACAGGGCTGGGCAAAGCAAAGAACTCTTGCTAAACCAAAATATTTAACTAGATTTCACTTTTTGCTTTCAGCTTGAATTCTTTGCTTGAAAGTTGAGCTTTGAAGTTGTTTCTTTTCTTATTGTTCCAACAATATTGTGCTTTTAATCTTGTGTCTTTGGGTGGACCCAAATACTATTTAGATTATTTTGAAATTGTAGCATCAAATTTCTCAAATTCCTGAGTGTACTGCCTATCAGAGGCTTTCCTTGACGCCACTGGACTCTTCTTTCTCTGCTAGACGAGACTGTGTAAAGGCAGCCTGGATAAAACTGACAGTGTTTGCAAGTGTCTCAAGAGTTGCTAAGTAGAATATACATGCAAAAGCGGGCATATGAGTGCGCATGCACATGTACATGTGTGTGTGAGAGAGAGAGAGAGACACACAGTTCTTCTTGACTTTTTAATACAGAGTATTTATATAGTGTCTTGTCATGGACAATACATACTGCAAAGACAATAATTAAGAAACCATTCTAAAAATGACATTCGAAGCTGAAGAGATGGTTCAGTAGGTAGGAACATCTGCTACACAACATGAACTGTGAATCCCCAGTACCCATGTAAATAACCTGGGCATGGCTGCATGTGTCTGTAACCTCAGTGTTGAGAAGGTCCAGATAGATGGATCCTGGGAACTTGCTGGCCTGCTGAACCAGCTCTGGAAAGGTTGAGTGTGAAACCCTATCTCTAAAAATAGATAGGAAGTGACAGAGGGAGACATCCAGGGTCATCCTCTGGCCTCGGCAAGCGTATGCAGTGGGCACTTGCACCCGTACACACACATATATACATACACCAAACACACACCACATTAAACACACAACTCACCAGGAAAATGAGCGAGAAGAGCCCTACAGGCCATAGGAGCAAGAACTGAGAGCTGAAGAACTTGAACCTGGCTGTTGGCAAATGCTCACTGGACTGGTGTGTCTATGTCATCCCCAAGGCTAAGAGCCTCCTCTTCAATCTGGACGCAGAGAGAAGAAAAAAGCCAGAGGGAACGAAGGACCTCCAGTATAAAAATACTAGAGGATCCATTATTAAGACTAAGGTTTGACTGAAAGTGAGGGACAGGGTCACAGATTTTGTCGTGTCCACTTCCCTATGACCTGCTACTTTCCTTTCTGTGCCTGACCTAACATTTTCTGCTGAAGTCTCTACTCACCCTCAGGGACTCAAGGATGCTAACACGCATTAGGATATTCTTCTGAGGGCTGGAGAGATGGCTCGGCATTTATGAAAATTTACTACTTTTCCAGAGGACCTGGGTTTGATTCCCATCACCCACTTGGCAGCTCACACACATCTGTAACTCCAATTTCAGGGATCTGATGCCCTTTTCTGGCCTTTGTGGGCACTGCATGCAGGTGTTACACAGACATACATGCAGGTGAAACAGACACATAAAATAAAAAATATTTAAAAAATATTCTTTGAGGCAGGAACCAATAGGACTTGTGGGTATGTTTGCAAAAATCCCACCATGCTCTGTGAGGATACCTCTCTAGGCCTCATAAATCTTGATAACCTTTGTGTGTTGAATTGCCTATCCTCTTAAAGATGACAGAGTCCCCAAGCCAAAGCCAAGAGCTGTATTCTCATAATCATTCTCTCAAGTGTGGAGTGTAACTGCTTTGTGAACTCTAATTTAGTGAACCCTGGGCAACAGCTCAGTTCTGTCAAAAACTGTTTTTATCCTCTGTCCCTTCCAGCTCTGTAAATGCACAATCCAGAAAAGTCATGTTATTTTGAAAGTGCTTCAGAAAGAACCACATTATTTTCTGATTCCTGGGGTGAGACAAAGGCTTGAGAGAGTTGGATTATATTGGGTAAGGTTCAAAACCAGTTGGGGGTCAAATCCTGCCTCACCTTTGATTCAACCAAACCCCATGTCATAAAACCACAGCCTCACAAGATTTCTAGGTTAAAAAAAAATGCTAAAACTTAATTTGCTTCTTAGAAACTGCTTTTTAGGGGGGCTGGATTGATAGCTCAGTCAGTGGAGTGCTTGCTTTGCAAGCATAAGGGCATAAGTTCAATCCCCATAACCCAGATTTAGAAACAAATAAATAGCCGTGCATGGTGTATGCTTGTAATTCCAGGGCTCTAGGGAGGTGGAGATAGGCAGGTCCCCGGAGCTCACTAGTTAGCTACTTGGTAAGCGTCAAGTCAGGGAGCAACCCTGTCTCAAAATCAAGGTGGGTGATTCCCTGGGGTAACATGCTAGGTTGTACTCTGGCCTCACACATCCAGGGACACATCCACATACACAGAGGAATTGGTTTGGATGTTGATGAAGATGTATGCCACCTACCTTAGGGAGAAAGTCACTTTATGTCCGGAGCCCATCATTACACCTTTCAACTACTCGGTCTCCTTGTGTCTCTTTCCTCTCTGAACTCCATGTATGCTGATCATTATTCATAGTAAGGCCCACCTGGACACCTCAGGAAACCCTAATGGTACTGGATGTGAGTATGTCATGTGACTTCATCTTGCCTTCCTAACTATAAACCTTTGCAACTAGAAACAGCATTTTAGATGTCTTCAGATGTCTCACTCACATCAACCATGATGTGCGGCTGATTGAACAGTTTGTCCAGTACAAGTATTGATTGGTTGATTCGTGGCAGATGTTCAAATAGAAATGCAGATGACTGTCCCTTCAGGAGGGTGCCAGTCTTCTGAGCCAAGAGCTCACTTCCTGCCACTTTATTGATTTGCACTGATAAGACACAGATTGGGCCCCTGCCAAACTCTGCATTTGCTTTCTCTGTGCTCCTAAACTCGCAGCTCTGAGCCCTACAAATGCCTTACTGTCCTGACTTAGCCCCTGTCACCTGCAAGGTCACAGAAATGCATTGCAGCATCTCCAGGAGTGGAGAGGCCCCCCTGGAGCCCGGATCCCTGCCCAGATCATAAAGCAGCCTCATTCCGCTCACCAGGCCAGCGGTATGCGCTCCCTTAGGGCGGTTCCATTCAGCCTCTCAGTTCCCTAGTGGACTCTGGCTGCTGGCCCAGAGGAGTACATGTGTGCAAATCCAATGGCCAATGTCACCTCCCCCATTGTGTGGAGTCAGCTTTGTACCTAAAAGACCCAGAGGTAGCACAAAGCCCCAGTGTCTTCCCGTGATGGGACACTCCTCTTCAGCACTGAACCATTGATGTGCACACCCGAGGCACTGTGGCCCTCGCTCTGTTGGCCTGCAAACTCCTGTCTCCGTTTCTGAAACGTCAGGCTAAGAGTCATCTTTCTGCTGTGGCTCCATCCGATGAAAGCCGACTAATTTCTCTTCCAAAGTGACTGATTCAAGCAACAAAAGCATTTTCTTAAAGACTAACATAGCAATTAAGACGTTACAGCCGTGTGGCCTTGGAAAATGCCCCTAATTAGTTCCAGTCTGTAGTGTGGGTTAGACGGGATTCCATGCAACACTGTCACTCACACAGAGAGTTCTGTCCCTCTTTGGGATATTTGTCGTCTTCTGCAGTGCCGCGGATCCCATCAGGTTAAACCTTACTGCTTTGGTGATTGGAGAGCTACCTCTTCCAGGAAGCCTTCTCTGATATTTCCATGGGGTTTTGTTTATCCGTCTCTGGAACCTCTTTCCATTGTCTCTGCTTTGTTTGGAGGATGTGTAAGGGGTGTGTGCGGTGCTCAGGTATGAACAACTCGGAAGCTGAAAGTCTGCCTCAGCAGTGATTCCTTGGGCGTGATCCACCTCGTTTTTGAGACAGGGTCCCTGACTTTAGTTTCCAAGAGACCATCCCTGAATCCATGAGATCATTAGAAACAGCAGTGTGTTGGAAGTGAAGACTGGAGGCAGACCATTGACTACAAAATGAGAGCCACCAACCATTCTGGTGTTGCAGAGGCTGCCTGTGAATTGTCTCTTTATTCCCTCAAGGGCTAGGGCTGTGGGGGTGGGGTGATGACATTTGTAAACTCAGGTCAAGATGAAAACCCTTGGCTGCCAAGAAGAACAAGACGAGGGCTCAGGTCACCTGCTCTTCCCCCAGACCCTAGGGATTAATTGCCTTGGGTCTCCATGCTTCCCAAACTAAGGAACTTTAAACGAAGGAACATTCCAGGCTGCCTGCCTGGACCAGGCATTGCCATGGGTCTGCCAGGCCCCTTTTCATGTTGGGTACTTTATAAGTGGGCTGTAATTGCAACAGGCTTTGGTCAGTGACTTTGAGCCTAATAAAAATGTCAAACTCATTTTTAAAAGTTTCCAAGACCCATTAAATTCTAAAAAGGTTATGATCTTCAGTGGCTCTGAACTGGCAAATCAGAAGAACGTGGGAAGATGCTGCCGCGGGGTAGGGGCCAATAAAACACCCATGGCTGTTGCTTCTGTGCTGTCTTGTCCTGGAAGTTTGGTTACAAAATCAGAAACCTCCCTGTAACATTCTTTTTCCTTATTGCAACAAAGCAGCTGTGTGTGTGTATGCTTGTGTATAGGTGTATATATGTTTGCATATGTATGTGTGTATATGTGTTTATGTGTGTGAGTATGTGTATGCATGTGTTTATATGTGCTTTTGTGTATGTGTGTGTATTTGCATATGTGTGCTTATGTGTATATATGTGCACTGCGTATGTGTATATATGTGTGTGTATGTATGTATAAAGTGGGTATATATTTGTGTGAGTGTATCTGTGTGTGTTGTCTTGGATATGTCACAAAACAATCCAGAATAAACACAAGTTAAGTTATCCCAAAGTCTCCACCAGAATCTCATTGTAGGAAATATTTAAAGTTAAGCTCAAAGTACCTTCCCTTCATCCATAGTAGCTTAAGACTGTAGCCACGTGTGAGGCAGTCACTCCAGAGAAGCTTTCTATGGAGGAGGTGGGTCTCAGTCATCCACAGAGCAGGGAGGAGTCTGGGGGGTGTAAAACCAGAGAGGTGGGGGTGGGTAAAGAGCATGAGCCATCTGGACTTAAGGGTATCATCTGGGGAGAAGGAAGAGGCCTGCAGAATAATTAACATTCTACTGAAATTTACTGAAATCCTCTTAGATGCCAGATTACTGACTGCAAGCTTTGGGGAACATCCTTGCAGCCATCCTAGATGCAAGTTTATCTTCAATTCTGTAAAGATAGACAGCTGATTGTGATCCCCAGGACCCGAGAGGAGGAGGGTTGGGAGTGACTGCTGATGGGGGCAGGGTTGCTTCCAGGTGTGAAGAGGTGTTCCGTAACAGGCTAATGACAATGGTTACGTCCCTCTGAATTACACACTTTCAAAGGGTAACATGTATGATATGTGAGCTGTGTCAGAGTAGTAGGGAGAGACTGGGACCCAAAGACATGCCCTCAAAAGCATGAAGCTGATGGGCAAGTAGGCAGACTGGGCTTTGAGCCCAGGGTTTCCTGGCTTTTCCTCTATATTGTCTTGCTTTTTGTCCTTTGTGACCTATGAGGGCTTAATTAACAAGAAGGCTGGCTACAAACTGGTGGGCAAAGAGTGAAATGCCGCAGTGCTGACTGGCAGGTGCAATGGGGAGCAGGGGTCACAGATCACATGAGGAGTCTGTGAGCTGGAGCAGGATATCGGCTCTGAAGATGAGAGACATGTTCAGGGACTAGCTGAGCCATCCTGGTGGGGAAATGCTTTCCATCCCTGCAGATGGTAGACTGCAAAAGGTAGAGTCAGTGGGAAAGAGCCAGGTTATGAAGGGCTCAAAATACCTTACCCTCCCGGTGCACCAAGTGCTGTTTTATTAAGGGAGATTATAGCCATAACGTTCTGGTGGCTCAGGAAGAGTGGGTTGGCGAGAAGACGGGAGAGAACAAACAGAACACCCAAGACCATTAGGTGTCAGTGGAGAAGAGTTAGTTTATACATTTGACAATGGAATTGGAGAGACAGGCCGAATACAGATAACAGTTAGATGAAGGAATTACAGTCTGCATACACATCTATTCCCTGCAGGGAATAGGCTCTCTTTCCCACTGTCAGCTCCTAAATCAACTCCTAAACAATGCTGTTTTCCTATGTATATATATATACCTGTGATAAAGTTTAATTTGTAAATTAGGTACCACACTAGATTACCAATAATTAGTAATGAAATAGAGCAATTGTAATAGCACATGAAGAAATGTTATTTAAAACTTATGGACTGTTCAGCTTTGGAATTTTCCACTTTTATATTTTGAGATTTGGGTTGACAAGGGGTAACTGAAACTATAGACAGTGAAATTCAGGTCAGGGTCTCTGCTAGACCAATGTAGGCCACAGAAGATGGAGAAGAGGAATTGTGGAACACACACGTTTCTTTCTTTTTTTAAAGCTGGGTTTCCAGGTTGGAAAACAAGACACAGAAAATCTAAGGGTGGCTGAAAAGTAATAAGGGGGACCTGTTTGGGAAGATGACTATGGAAGTTTAGGGGCTTAATAGCATTGAGGTAGTGACCTGGAGGGTGATCAAATTCTCCCAGACCCTCACCCAGACAAGTATTTCTGGCAGACAAAATCTCTGCCCATGCTACCAAGAAGAGCCCTGAAAGCATAGTCATGCTGGCCACCGAGTCCGTGTTATAGCATTTGGTACTTACCAGGTTGTGTTGACATCTCTTAATTACTCATTGCCTTATGAAACCATGTAGTTGGATTTATTCTAACATTGCTTTGGTCATCTGAGAATCCCAGTTCAAATGTACGTAATTCTAAGGATGATCTCAGGTGAATGCCATAGGAATTTCAAAAGGAGAAATCAGAAGGGTCCTGAGTATTTGGATGCAAGGTACATCACTGCCACCAGCACCTGCCAAACTGAATAATGTCTATTAAAGTCATCAGGTGAGCCAGCATGTGGCTAGAGCAGAAGGACCAAAGCACATAAAGACGATGATCTGATATTAATAAGGCCAGGTTGTAAGGGCATTGTGCGAAGAATGAAAACCTTGTTGGCCCTGAGTGACTCAAATTTATGCTTGCTGTCTAGCCATTATTTTATCCTTGGAAGAATTTGGATCAAGAGGTTTAGCATCACCCTGAGAATACACTAATACTAGGGCCTTTCTACATATCAAGATAGAGCCCTTCTGGTTTCTACCACTGATTATTCTAATGGACACAGGAGGGCCAGTCACTGATGGGCTGACTATTGGGCAAACCCAAGGGATGGGGGAAGGATATTTGGACAGCACTGGTGGGATAGCACCATCCTTGCCCTCATGCTGAGAGCTGCTGTGGAGTATACAGCAGGTAACGGCTAGTATTCAAGTCGACCCTGGAGAACCCCCACTTAGCAAAGCTGTGGAGTTACTGCCATAGATACAAGTTGCTCCTGTCTGTAATTTCTCATATGTCACTACATTCCTTCCCTAATAACAGCTATGGGTGTATTCCCACTGCTTGTGTGTTTATCTCATGAAAATATCTTGTCTACTGGGCTCACATATAGCTGTGGATGGTCAGGAAGATGACTTCCACTTAATATGTATAATTCTAATGAATAGAAATAATGCTAGGACATCTTTCATTATTCAGACTGACATAGGAAAGGAATGGAATAGTTTTCTCACTCGCAAAGACAGCTAGTTTTAAGACTATAGAACAGATTGAAAGCAAACTTGTTACCCCTGGAGATGAATATCAGGTTGCCCCTAGAGACAAAGACATGAGGTCAATTTCCCAGGTGTTTATTGCTGGTTCTAGGACAGGCTTGAGGCAACATTAGTAGACATAAACCTCATGTAGTAATGGACTTTCTGCACCTACTCCCTACCACTTCAGGTCCAGCTAACTAATTATTATTGTTAAGTTTTGAATTTCAATGCCATTTTTTGTCTGGGAACTCTCACCAACTTAGAGCTACATGCTTGGCCAAGCATTACTCACTGGCCGGTCAATGTGACATCCCTAGCCTGGAGAGGCTGTGCAGAGCTATGCAGAAGGTTGTTGTGGAGAGCTATGTGGAGAACTGGTGTGGAGAGAGCTGGGGAGAGAGAGAAATGTGGGAGATGAAGAAGTGCAAGCAAAGTGTGAGAGTGAATGAGTGAGTGAGTAAAGAGTGAGTGAGTGATATAGAAGGGGGGGGGAGAGAGAGAGAGAGAGAGAGAGAGAGAGAGAGAGAGAGAGGTGTGAAGGAGCTGCTGCTGTGTAGAAGACCTGTGTAAAGTGTTGTATGGGGACAGAGCTGTGTAAATGAGATAGACTTGTAACTGTGTGGAGACAAGGACAATGACACTGTATAGAAAAGAGATGTAGGAGAGAAATGTATGTAAAAGAAAGATATGTAGCCATGTGAAACTAGGTTGGGAGAGGAACCTTGCATGACTTAACTACTCAGATCCAGATGTCCTGGCCCCCACCGAGAACTCAGGTGAAGAAGGTTCTGTGTGCACATATGCTGTAGTTTGCCATCATCCTGGAGAAACCAACATGTGAAGTCATCACTGGTATCCCATTGGGAGTGAAGAGGGTGCTCACAAGAGCCCAGTGGAGACAGCACCTGTCTTGTCTTACTACAGGTATGATGTACCTTCCTCCTTAAAAAAAAATGGCCTTGGCCAGGTGCAACAGAAGGGCCCTGTAATTTTTAAGCATGGGAACAAACCAGAGTGTGTGGAATAGCATGGGGACACACCAGAGTGTCAGAAATAGCATGGGGACACCGCAGAGTGTCAGGAATAGCATGGGGACACACCAGAGTGTGTGGAATAGCATGGGGACACATCAAAGTGTGTAGAATAGCATGGGAAACACACCAGATGTGTAGGATAGCATGGAAGACCCTGGGAAGCAGAGGAATTAAAAATTATGAAAATTTATGGAACCAGGAAGAGAGTAGGGAGCGGGCAGGAAGGAAGTACAGGGCCAGATATCAGTAACTTAGTAGGAAAAGTAGCCAGAGTTGGTACATGGCTACAGTGTGGCGGGCCCTTAGGAAAGGTTTTGTTTCCGCTGATTTGTGATCTTTCTATCTTTAAAAATGCACACTCCTCATAGGAAAACTCTTGATGCAAAGAAGAAAATGACCCTCTCTTGTTAGCACCCTGCTGGGTCTTTCTGTTACTGCTCAAATCTCCATCACCCTTTTGTTCCTTAACTTAATGACCAATTCTTCCATATTATTTTTTTTTTTGAGCCTGGAAGTCTGCCTCATCTGGTAAGAGGCCTTGCTTTGCAGGCGCGAGGACCAGAGTTCTAAGGCACACACATACAGTAAGCCAGGCATTGTCCCGTGTGTGTCTATAACCCCAGCACTGACTGGGTAGAGGCAGAAGGATCACTGGGACTTGCTGACTGCCAGCCTAGCCAAAAACACAAACTCCAGATTAATGGAGAGATCCTGCCTCAAAGGAATAAGGCAGAATGATACCCAATATCCTCTTTCCAAAAAGTCCTTACAACCTATGCTGCAACTGACAGCGTATCACCATAGAACTCTACAAAATGGGAGAGTTCACAAGTCAAAAGGTCCTAATCCCCCTTTATATTCCCATGTAATGAGTAGTCAAATAGTGAGTCATATCCCCAAATTACAGGTAACGAAAACGAGACCAGTGTATGCTTTCCCCGTCTCAAACTGCATACCTGTTCTGTGTAGAGAAAGAACAATGGTCTGGTTTGACTGACTGAGTAGAAGCATCACTGGAGGATTTGGGGTCTGGGAAAATGATATAAAGTCTAGAACCCCGACATGCACACCATGATGTCGGCTTACCTGAAGTGGGTAGAGATTTCAAAATCCTTCACCCGCACTGATGCTCAGGAAGTCTTGAGGGACACATCATTCTTCGGGGCATTCATGAACTGAAGGCCGGCTCTGTGGAGAGAATGAAACAACAAAGAACAAAAAAGTGAGGTGTGAGTCACTCACCAATAGTAAGCGACATTTTGTGAGCCCACACAAATACGTCGATAAAGGCCACCTGCTGCAGCGCTTTTTAAACAGTGGAGTGGCTCCGAACTGCAGACAGGGTCATTCACAGGGGTGAAGCTGTGCTCTGACTCACTCAGCCATGGCCCTGACTCCTTCCACACCTTTTCTGTCTTTTGAATCTGGAGGTCACAGGTCATGCTCTTCCAGGGTCTGAGGTCACCTTGGGGTTTAAGTCCAGTCATACTGGTTGTGTGGATTTGTTTTTCTCCTCTAAGATGGAGAGAGGTCAGTAACGTCACTTGGTCACACACAGGAGAGTGTATGAGGATAATAGCCAGAGCGACTGTTACTGAGTGCTTTCTGTATGTCATCCAATTAGGGAAAGTAACTCCCTCTGGTGTGCTCAGGGCCCAGTAAGCAAAGCAAATTAAATACAGGGTCCCTGGCAAAATGTCCAAGACCATTATCTACAGTGAAGAGGTGAAAACTGCTTCCAAGCAGAGCTGAATAATCCATTCTGAACACACTCAGTCACGTGCCTTTCTTCCCTGACTTACAAACACAGTGGTATTAAAGAAGAGGGCAGCATCAGGTTGGCCATGGTGCCAACTCCTTGCCAGTCTCAGAGAACATACACAATGCAGAATGGCAGAGATCCCAGTGGGGACGCCTCTCTCGACACAGCGCATCTCCTGACCTCCCCACATCCCCCATGAGTTTTGCACTCCTTGCTCCTATCAGGAAAGGACGACATGTCATGTCATAAGTGATGTGAATGGTGACAGCCAGCATTGTCCAGTGGAAGAAACTAGAGCCTACACAGAGCAATGGGAATTTTATTTTAAAAAGAAATCCTGTGCAATGGACTTTGGTTAGCAAGGGGACTCTTGGCTTTGAGAGTGTCCTGTCGCCAAGGGGAGGGTCCTGTGGAGGTGGGTTCTTGTAGTGTCAGACGTGCAGGGCGCTCCTGATCCCAGTGGTTCACTAGCCCTCAAGTGTACACTGACTTAAATGCATTTATGCATGTTTATGTTATAGTTTGCTTATGTGTTTAGTAGATTTCTTCTTCTCTGCATTGTATAAAATGTTCATCCTTACACTGCCTACATACTGGAAGGTAGTTCTCTGAGGCTCCTTCCTCAAGTGCAGATTGGAGAAAACACAAGAGGCGTTCCACCATGAGAACGGGATAACTAGAGAGATACCTGAGGTGATTTGGTATGTAAGTGTGTCATCATCACCCAGGGTCACATGTATGTGTTTACCCTCATATGCATGTTTGTATGTATGTGGGCAGGAGAAAGATTGGGGTACCGAGAAGACCACATGAATAAATACTGTACTAACCCCAAGTCTTAGCATACAACTATATGCAGACATGTTTTAAAGATGTATTCGTTATTTCATGTGTATGAGTGTTTTGCCTGTATGTATGCTCATGAACCATGTGTGTACCTCGTATCTTCAGAGGCAAAAGGTAGCATGGGGACTCCACGGACCTGTAATTACAAAGTTATAAGCCTTGTGTAGGTGCTGAGAACTGAACCAAGGTCCTTTGCATAAGCAGAGAGTGCTCTCAACTGCTGAGTCGTCTCGAGCCCTAGTGTGCAAATCATTTTAAAAGAATTGTTTTGTGAGTGTGACAAGGTCTCTCTACATAGCTCTGACTGTCCTGGAACTCACTATGAAGGTCAGGCTGGCTTCAAACTCATAGAGATCCACTTGCCTCTGCCTCCCAAGTGCTGGGATTAAAGGCGGGCACCACCATGCAGATTTATGATCAGCACACTGGACCTGTCTTTAATTCTACCATGTGACTAGCTGTTCAATTGACTGATAAGATGCAAATGTCAGCCTGGGTGGGTTCCAGGGAGCAGATCTCTGCTGTGCCCACCCCTTCTAGCTTCTTAATGTCACCAAGCTGATCTCTTTTCTGCAGCAGGCATTTGGAGGGTCCCAAGCGTTTCACTGGACGTGAAAACTATTGTCATTTCCCTTCTAGAAATGGATTAGGAGTAAGGGAAGGCCATCCTTTTCCATTTCGTCACTGCCCATCTCCACAGCTTACACTTACAGGAAAGCTGACTTAATGCCTACGCTGACGGTAATCAACATACCCTCTGTGTGGTTTAGGGAGAAGGATGAACCCTACTGTAGGAATTTGGGCCAGTGGAGACCTCAGAGGGAATGATATTGACATATGAACATGCAGAATACTGTTTGTTTACCAAAGCACGAGTAAAAGCTGGAGTCAGAGGTGTTTGCAGCAGATTAAGGAACAGGGAATAATCCAGAATGCCTATATCCCGGGGAATGCTGGATAAGAATGCAACTTGGGAAGGGGAGTAAGAAAGTGACTGTAATTTGGTGGAAAATAAGGGAGATCTTGGTGACTTTGAACTGGCAGTTGAGTAAGTGTCCTTTGCCAAGAACCCCTTCTGTGTTCAGGCATTTTAATGAGTGGACATTACGTGGCACCTGTGGCTCAGATGCATGGAATTCCCGGAGTACCGAGTCCTTTGAAAGACATTTCCTCTTAGTCATGTCCCTGGAAATGGACAACACTTAAGGCCTTGGGATTTTGAGACTTGTATGAGAGGAGCCAAGAGCCCTATGAGACCCCTGAAAATGGGTCATGAATGGCGTGCACCTTGTGCCTTGGTGGGCGTGATTGCTAAAGGGGAGTCACACCTTTCGTAGAAGAGCTAACACATCCTTGATCCAGATGAGCTCACGGTTTGCGCTCAGCAGTCCCAGTGTGAATGATGCCAGGCTTCAGCACAGCTCTCGTGTGCTGTGGGGTCAGGCGTGGGAGGATTTCTGAATGCATGTCAGAGTGAAGATGGTTACATGGAGATAGAAGGACTGGAATTCAAAGAGCAAGGGAGAAGACGCTGGAACGGTGTTCCAGGTTCTGCGATGTTGGTGTGTGACATCGGAGTGTGTTTTCTAGACAGACACTCAGGTAAGGGACCAGGTTCCGTGGCTGTGGTTGTTGACAGAGGCAGAAGGATACGCAGCTCTTTAAACTCAAGTGGGGCAGTGAGCACTGGGGCTGGAGCAGGAGAGAGGCCGTTCAACTTGTGTCTGTTATGCCTTCTAAATGTCACAGTTGAAAGGGTCGCACGCAAAAAAGGGACTTAGCTATGAATTGTTTTCCAACAGAGAGTCATACCTTGAAGTGTTTCAGAGGCTCAATCCAGGGCACCCTGGAGAACTCAGAGCAGTGAATGCTTTTAGCTTGATGTTTCTGAAGGTTGCTAAGCGCTGCTGAAGACAGAATGGTGCGCTGTGACTCTCAGGCTTCAGGCAATTTTCCTGTCTTGAGAGACTGTGGTGCACAGGCTTTTGTCGCGTGGCCACACATATGGCCACACATATAGTCAGAGTAAAGAATCTGTGGAGTCTGCTGCTCCCGTTGTGAAACCATGTGACGCTCACCTTGACTCTTGGAGAAGCAAATGCTAACTTCACCTTGACTCCTGGAAAAGCAAATGCACTTCCATGTGCCAACCACCATAGTCAAGGGTATGACGTCACAGCAGGCAGGGCTGGTGCAGAATGGTCTGTAAGCTTTCCAGGACCGCATGTGCCTGGAGAGACCTGCGCAGGAAGAGTTTTATACGCAAATAGATTCAAGCAATGCGCCACTCCTTGGAGTTTTATAAGCCCTGCTGACATACTGAAGAGTAGACTATCAAGGAAATGTGGTTGCTTTATAATTCATCATTTTCCAAACATGTCCTTGAACGATTGTTTGTTCATTTCTGCTTCAATATCCTCTTTTAGATCCCACAGTTGCAGAATGACTTAGTAAATGCTCACTTGAAGAATTGAGGCGCTTGCTCAATAGACCCCATTTCTTTATCAGTTGTGTTTTCTTAACCTCTTCTTTTGTGTGTGGGTGCATGTGTGTGTGTGTGTGTGTGTGTTTGTTTATTCATGTGTGTATAGTTGTGTGTTATGCGTGCATGCATGTAGAGGCCAGGGAACAGTCTTGAATGTCACCCTCAGGAGCTACCCAGCTTGGCTTTTGTTTTATGTTTTGTTTTTAACATTTTATTTTATGCATATAGGTGTTTTGCCTGCATGTACACATGTGTACATATGTGTCAGTACCTATGCAAGTGAAAAGACGGCATCAGATCCCCCGAGACTAGAGATAAGATGATTTTTACTGCCATGTGGATGCTAGGAATCAAACTCAGGTCCTCTGGAAGAATTCTCAGCCGTTGAGCCATCTCTCCAGCCCCTTGTTCTGCCTTCAGACAAGGTCCTTCACTGGGACCTGGAGCCAGTCAAATAGAACTACCTCCCTAGCTCTCTCTTCTCAGTAGTAACGGTTATACGCTGTTAGAAAATATGTGGAGCTACATATATAAAATGAATTACAATCTCTCTTCCAAATCCCTCTGCCACCTAGACTCCCCATACCCACCCAAATGAAAGGACTCTGACCACATCTCTATGCTTTTCCTTCAGCCTGCCCATGAGCCGAGTTCTAATGGGCTGCTTCTACCTACACCTAAGAGCCTATCTCTCCTTAACCAGTAAATGTTAGTAAAGCAGTCTTAATTGGAGGAAGTACATCACATTCAGACTAAACTCCCAGATGTCCCAGGTACCATGTACCTCCTCTTATTTGTGGTGTGGCTCTTCTGGCTGTGTGTGTGTGTGTGTGTGTGTGTGTGTGTGTGTGGTCATGACCACATGAAGAAATAGACCATTTTCTCTCTCCTCCAATCCAATCTCCTCCTCTCAATCCAGGTATTGTTTGTCAATTCAGTTTATAACCTAGACACCACCACCAGACACCAATATTCTGTCTTTGGCACAGGAGGTCGGTTACTCCCTAAGGTGCCCTATTTTATCCTTTCCCAAACCCAGCAGCTAATTTTTAACTATTCTCACTAAATATTTCTCTCTCTTCTCCAAATAAGCTCTTCCCAAAAGTGTGTGAGAAGAACTGGACCACTTCCCTCTCCCTCACCACCACTTACTTCTTCTGTTACCCATCCCAGCATTCCCAAGGACACGGGACGCTGTTTGTGCTGGGTACCACTTTTCACACATTAGCCTCCTCAGGGCCTTCGTGTGAAGAAAAGAAGAGATGAGTGTTGAATAGAATAATTGCAGAAAGACCCAAAGACACAGCGCAGCCTGGTAGGGGGATGTATATACTGCATGTAGATTTTCTTACACCAAGGACAAGGAATCATGGGACCATTTCTCCCACCTTCTAAGGAAGAAGGCAGTGAGCTAGGCTCAAGGGCAAAGAGAGAGGAACTCACAAGAATGTGGGCATGCCCCCACCACCCCAGGTACAAGTCTGAAGCTGGGTGCAGTACTGGACATTTTTCCTCTCCAAGTTCTCCCAAGCAACGGAGACGCCTGTACCTGAAGAGTCCTGGCAAGAGGAAGGCCATGCTCTCCACCACAGGAGAGCCTGACGTCATTCAAAATTAGCATCTGAGGGAGAGCCGGTGTTTGGGATGGTTCCCAGCTCATACCACCGTCTGTGTAGACTGCACAAGTGGACTTGCCTTTGTGACATGATTGTCCCGTGCTCCCTAGCTTTCCACTTCTTCCCTGAGGGCTGGGCTGTTCACTACCCTGTTAACTTTAAGGTGAAAAGATGGAAATGTTATTTCTGGGATGTGTAGAGTCTCTGTGCTTTGGGGTTCTTGGTGGGGTTTTTTGTTTTGTTTTGTTTTTGCTTTTTTTTTTGATTTTTTGAAAGAGGGTCAGGTGATCAGAAACTCCAAAGGGACACAGCTGCCCCAGATGAAGGATTGAACATAAAATGTAGGTTAGGATAGTAAGTAAATTAAGACAACAAACTAGCCAAGCAAAACCTCTCAGTTCGGGTCACTCTCCCATGATGGAGAACATCATTGAGAATAGGGGAAAGATGAAAACTCCTGAAGAAACTGAGACTGTGAACTCGGGCTTCTACAGGGTGATTAAGCTGAATGGAAGGGGACTGTGTACCCTAATGAACACAGTGGGGTTTAGAAAAACAGAGTTTGGATAGCCCCTGACAGAATTCATTAAGACTCTTGTGGGAAAGGATTCTAGAGTCTTCATGACTTGTGCGTATGTGCGTGTTCCTATTGGGGAGGGGGGTGTCTGCCTGTTGGTGTGTGTCTGTGTGCCAGCTGGTGCGTGTCTGTGGACACATGAAGGACAGAGATGGCTGTTGTGCTTTCCCCAATCTCTCCACCTTAATGTTAGACATTAGATTCTCAGTGAATGTCAGCTCCTGGATTTGGCTAGGCTGACTGTCCACTGTGCTTCAGAGGTCTATCTGCCCTCACTCCCTAACGCTGGTATTGCTGATGTACCTGACTTTTCCACAGATACTGAGGACCCAAGTTGGCCCACGAATAAACAGGGAAGCCGGACCAAGACCAGGGCAAAATGTGTTTGTGATGTGGGGAATCCTGAGTTTAAGGTCGAAATGCCTGTAGCAGAATGAATGTTCAGACCTCACAAGACTAGTGAGCTGCTCTGAAGATTAAAGGGATTGATTATTGTCCTGAAGAGATGTACAGTGTAAATATGGTAGCTGACCAAGGAGCTGAGAGAGAGCCAGACAAATGTCAACATCTTTGAAACACAAGACAGTCCTAAGTCAAGAGCTCCAGGTAGCTAAGGTTCACAGTAGCTTCCTTTTGGGTCTAGAACTCTGTGGCTCGTCTCAGACTGAGCTGTGAAAGGCCAGTGGTGACATGAAACATTAAAGGAAACTCTAGTTTTGTATCGCATTCATAGAAATGGGAGTCCTAAGCAATCTCTCTTGGTTGTTTGTCACCTCAGTTCATATTGCATTCTGTTCTTAGAAGCTTATTTTAGGGTAGGCTGTGCTAAACTTGGACAAAACCGTAGCAGGGGGACAGGACCACTGGGCTAGAGTTGAAGTAAACTCTCCCTTGAGAAGTCCACACTGACGCTTATTTGTGACCTATTTTCCCCTAAGTGCCTTTCCTTTTATTAATCCTCGTGCTTTAATTTATGTTAAGAATCCTTTTTTAATAAGCTCCAACTCCACTTCAAAGGAAAAGCGGAGCACAAGAGGGAGAGAGATGGCGTGGCCTGCCCCGGCGGAGGACAGGCGGAGGCTGGCGGGAGGAGGCTGCATCACGTCTATACTGCTTTGGAAAGGAAGAATCTGCTGCTGCGTGTGACTTTCGGTGGCAGAACTTGACTAATGAGTTGAAGTAATGGGAGGCATTCAGTCCACCTGGAGGAAAATTTTCTAGAAAATAGAATTGTCTCCAGATGCAAAGAGATCCCATCACTGCAACTGTTCTAGAAGGCAGCTGTCAGGCCTCATAAGGAGGTGCAGATGGGGTTGCTGCAGTAGGGAAGAAGTGTGGACCGGGTGGTCCGCGGTGCCCAGCATCCGTGCCTGTTCCACCTCGTTCATCATGAATAGGATTAAATCTACAAGGAACCTTTCCAAATTAAGGCCTACTGTTCATAGCTACCCAGACTATATCAAGGACTTGGAAAGTAACTTCCTGTCACCAGGTATTGGCCAATCTGTGGTCACTTCTGATTATTAGAAACTGACTCATTACTTAGTCACATCATGTGGTGTGTTATTGTGGCCAATGGCAGTAGCGATTTCTGTTGCCAACTCAACCATCATGAACTAATTCCGCAACCTTCTCTCCTACAGTTGTTTCTAGAACATTTAACAGCAATCTTCTATCTTCTAAATGGAATCACACGCCGTCCAGAAATAAATTAAGGGAAGCACATGAAATGGAAGTGTAATAATTTTTCTGAACTCATTTGTTTGAAGTGTTTCCACCATCATTTAGCTTCAACTTCTGTTTTGGTCACAATTTCTCACTGCCTGCTCCTTTTCTTCTTTTTGCTTCCTTTCATTCCTTTCATCTCTTTTTCCTCTAAGAACTTAAAAATTTAAACCTTCCCAGAACTCAATTAGCATCACTTAAAATGGGGCGGGGGGGGGAGGGGATGGCAAAGTGTTGAAGCTCCTGTCTTCGATACTCACTGGAGCCCGGAAACCAGATGTGCAGCCAAACATTTGGCTTTCGTTTAGAGGCAGAAGTCAAAAGGGGGAATTGATACACAGGTGTGGTACAAAGCTGGTCTTAAAAAATACAGATGTTATTACCGTGGGGCCCTAGGGACCTAGAACAGAATGTAGCAAGCCACCCTCGAGGTGAGACAATGGTCATAAAACGGCTTGTCTGTTTGCGAGTTTTGCTGAGCTGTCTCTGCAACATTTGGTGACTATTTAATAGCACCAACAGCTCACGGGGCTAAATTGCTAACATTTGGGGAGCAAGGTTATGTAAAACAAAATTGAATTATGAAAACAGTTTCCCACTTAGCACTGGAATTTCTTTATTTCTGTTTGTCTTTTTCCTCAAAGGAGACATTTACCAAGTCCTACTCAGCTGGCACCAGTCAGTGTTCAAAGACCCCAAACAGTCAGCCCACACCTCTGAACAACAAGGCTCCCTATTGTCCATACCCAGTTCTAGCCCAAAGCCTGGAAGCAAGCTTGGTTATGGAGGGTTCTGAAAGCCCTAAGTGTCCAGCGTAGCCTTCTGAAGACAATTATGGTGCTGACTTAACCCAACTAGCCTACCCTAGGAAGGCTGAACGAAGAATTATTTAGATGTAGAAACCGTGTGAGCTGATAAGCAAAGCTTAAAGACAGACCACTTACGGGTGAAGTGAAGCTGTGCCTACTTTTCGCTGTACTTTTCAGGACTCCCCTCTGTGATCGCACACATATACACACATATACTTCACCTCACAGCAGTTATGAATAAACCAGATGCACATGTGTGGACATGGATAGATCTCAAAGAAACATAAGGGGAAGAAAGCTCGGAGAGATACAGGACCATTATGCAAGCTTTCAGGAAAATGCAAAACATACATTTGAGAGCATAGGTACATACCCCAGGCTCCCGAGCCTCCTCTGGGGAGCAGAAATCAGTGGAGAAGCATCCAGAAGGTTCAATATTAGTGCTGAGATGTCTCCTTAAAAAAGAAAATACCTTGGGGCTAGTGAGACGTCAAAAATCAGATCCTGTAAGTTATCCTCTGACCTTTACAGGCACACAATGGCATACGTGTATATACATGTACATACGTGTGCACATGTATAATTCATACATACATAGCTGTAAAATAAATAAACTAGGCTATTTCAAGCAAATGTAAACATAAACTAAATTAGTGGTCCCTTCGATATAACTTTTTAATACTTTTCTACATCATCACATATTTTGTAAATTCAATATGAAGCCAGATTAGCATTCACATACAGAGAAGATGAAAGCCCCCAGAGCAGGATGCGGTGGTATCTGTGGAAACAAGCTGCATCTCCAGTCTTAGAGAGGACAGAAGGACCAGGGAAGTTACACCTGAGTGACTCATGGTTCTCCTCCAGCAGCCGGCTCCGAAAGCCATACACTCTTTCTGTGGAATGCCCAAAGTCTTGATCACACTCAGCTTAAGTGCCGCAAAGTTTTGTTCCTGCTTGATGATAAAAATAAGTTAAAATTCCCATTGCCTCTAGCTTGGTACTTTAGGACTTGACATGTGTGGTCCCAGACAGGATGTGCAAACTAACAACACAGATGCTTTTCCACTTCAGGAGGAGCTTTTAATAAGTAGTTGTTAATACAGACCAAAATAGCCAAACTGAACTATTCCAAACCCTAAGTGCTCTCAAATATGAACATTTGGAGCATCAGTAGGCCATCACAAGTGAAAGGTCCTACATCCAGCTTCAAGAGACAAGCTACCACCAAAACATTAAAGATATTGTATAAATTGCTTTCAGAATGTGTGTGTGTGTGTGTGTGTGTGCATGTGTATTCAAACTTGAAATGTTATGACATGCAAACTTTATTTTAGGTACTTAGTGTTCTTCTGTTTACTTGTTCATTAACTATAAAGCATTTGGGGGTAGAAAACCAGAAGGCTGTAAGAGCCCAATACTTCTATACACATGCATTTTCACTGCAGTATTTACTGACATTCTGACTTGCTCGGTGCTGTTCAAGTCCTGATACAGGGATGGCTTTTAAATAGATACACTTATCTACTATAACGGATAGAAAAATAATCTCACATCTGTTAATAGTTTAAAAGTTCCTTTAGGAGTGAAGTAGATGAAGCGCTAGAGGTGCAGTCATCCAGCATCCCTATGGTGAGATAGGAGGCAGAGGCAGGAGACTCCCCCAAAGCTCACAGGCCAACTAGCCCAGTATATGCAGCGGCAAACAAGAGACCTTGCCTCCAAGGTGGGGAGCAAAGAGCAGTATCCAAGGTTACTACCCTCGGAGCAGCAGCCATGGATCATGGCATGTGCATACCTGTATTCACATGCATACACCGGAGCATGCACACACACATTAAAAATTCCTGTAGATTATTATGGAAGCTCAAGAGTCATTTTCTGTGAACATAGCACTATATAGCAAGCATTGGTTTATGTGTGCTCTGCGGAGATTATACTTCCATGTTAATTCCTGCATTGCTGTAATGGCTGATGTTTTTTCCTTGTGGGTGTGCATACAGGCAGGGCAGGAAGTTGTGTGTCTTCCCAAGACTGTGTTGCTAGATTTCTCAAACCTTCTTAGTGACCTCAACTCGTTATGGCAGATTCCCATTTGGCTGTTAGTGTGGCTGTAAATTAATGTAATTTTGAACTGACCGTCTCAAGAATACGGACCAGAGGTGTGATGTGGTTGATCTTGGAGAGGCTGCTTCCAAATCATCCCCCACTGCCAAAATCTGGGATCAGTTATCCTGAGGGCTGCGCTGGAGGGCTGGGTTTGATTTCTGAGTCTTCCTAATTGACGGTAGAAATCTCACTTTATCACATGTCCCACAGATTTTAGTCTGAAGGAATTAATCAAAAGGCTATTTCTATAAACACTTTTATTGATTCATCATTTCTGAAATCATGCAAATTATGAGTCAGTCCTATTTTGGGCGATAGCAATTACTTATAAAAGCTGCTAGATAGTTTCTGTCAGGCTTAATTAAGCCTTTCCTTACTGGAGGCGGTTTTGAGAGTTGTGAACTCTTGACTGCTGGTACTGTCTCATGTGTTACTCTCAAGCTGGAGTCTCCACCAGCAACAGTCGCTCGGAGGCATCAGTCCCTGAATCTGGAAGCCAGTTGACTCCTTTTAGACAAATTCCATCTGTCTCCTTACCTCACCCCAGCTCGGCATTTGGTCTGATGGGTTATTTATGGGTAGGAGTCACTTTTTCTCCCTAACATGTTCTAAATCTTTACTTTCTTTCTTCTTCTTCTTTTCTTCTTTCCTCCTCCTCCTCCTCCTTCTTCTTCTTCTTCTCCTTCTCCTTCTCCTCCTTCTCCTTCTCCTTCTCCTTCTCCTTCTCCTTCTCCTTCTCCTTCTCCTTCTCCTTCTCCTTCTCCTTCTCCTTCTTCTTCTTCTTCTTCTTCTTCTTCTTCTTCTTCTTCTTCTGATGTCCACTCTATATTTTATTGCCATTCCTTTACAGTTTGAATGGTGTGCAAGTACTTAATTGAGGCCTCAGAACAGCGACGTTCATTTGCAGGAAGTTCTTCTAATGAAGAGTTCATCAAGGGAGCCCTTTCTAAAATCTGTCTTTAGACTGACTTATGTGTATTAGTGTTTTTGCTGAAGTCAGAAGAAGGCATTGGATCCCCGGGAACTGGACTTAGAGGTGGTTGTGAATCACCATGTGGGTTCTGGGGACTAAACCTGGGTCCCCTCCATAACAACAACTGCTCTTAACCACTGGGTCCTCTCTCCACTCCATCTTTCTTCATAAACTCAATTATGGCCAGAAGAAAAGCTAGACCTTTAGGGACATCTTTGATCACACAGTATTGGGGATGTAGAAAAATGTTGGTGGAAGTGAGGGTTCAGGGCAGGGTCAGGTATGGAATTAAACGGAGAGGCAGTGAGGTTGCTGGGCCTGCATCTAACTGAGAAGATTCTGGAATGAAAAGAAAGTAGGGTGGAGCAATCCAAACTATACCAGAACAGGGAGGTAGAGTCATGGGTGCCTGTCTGTCACAGCCTGGGTCATCAAGTCCCTGAATAATGTTGAGTGAAAGAATGATAAAATGACTCTATGTCTTAGGAAATGAATTTGGGATCATCAAAAGGAATTCTTGTAAGGAAAACAAAATGGGGAGAAAACCCAACGAGAGAACTAAAAAAAAGTAAGGCTGACACCAGAGTGACGCTGCCCCCCAAGGAGGGTGGCTGGCAGCTCATTCGTTGCATCTGTGACTGACATGCCCTGTGCTTTAATATGAATTATTTGAAGAGAGAAAAACTATTTTATCAATAGTTTCTTCCCATTTGAAACCACACGTGACTTGCCCATTTCCAATTCTTCCCTCCAGGAAGTCCTCCTGACCCTCCAATGGAAAGTTCTATGTAATTTAAATGTTTTACTTGAATCCCATTTTCCAGGGATTTCAGTTACACATTTTCCCCGAAGTAAGCCCTAGGATCTTGACCTAAGCTGTATGATGAGGGACATCAGGAATATTTTGGAAGGCAGACATGAGAACAGGCCGATATTTATTTTGCCTATCATTAGCCTCGGTACTTTGAAAACTTTAAGGAAAGATCCCTGTATTCCATCCTAGGTATTTAACAAATAAGTAGAAAATAAAATTCTATAATGGTGAAATATTTGCGGACCAGACAGGTGTCATTAATTGGGTCCCCCAGGAAAGAGACTTTGACATTGCATATATTTGAGCATCTTTGGGGACAGTACCAGGGACAGCCCCACCAGGCATGGGGAGGTACAACAGAGACCTCGGCCGATACTTCCAAGTTCAAGAGCCAAGGTGGCCTTTCAGAGGGTCTCAGTGACAGTGAGGCAAAGTGCCAGGGCTTACCCCTCCATCAAGCAGTCACTGAATGTTGGCTGCCCTGGGATTTGAGCATAAACTTTGAGCAAACCAGCTTCCTGTCACCAGTGGCAGGTCCTGAGTATTCACAGTTAGCTGTAAATCTCTGACTTCAGTCCTTCAGGGGATTGGAGCATCCCACCACAATATCTGCCACCACAGTAGTGTGTGTGTGTGTGTGTGTGTGTGTGTGTGTGTGAGAGAGAGAGAGAGAGAGAGAGAGAGAGAGAGAGAGAGAGAGAGAGAGAGAGAGATGTATACTATGTATACTGTAGTAGGGTCCAGGCAAATTTGCTTTTTACATTGTTTCTGTGTTGCCCGAGTGAGAACCCTTTTCTCATGGCCTTTCGTGAGTTTGTCTATTCAAGGGAGTCATCAGAGTGGAAATCCCCTCATAGGTGAGCTCAATAGGAAAGATCATCTTAGAGGAAGTAGGAAGTACAGTGTAGAGATGAGTGAGGAGAAAGCAGGAAGTACTGTGCAGAGATGGGGGAAGAGGGAGTAGGAAGTAACTGTGTAGAGATAAAAGAAACAATTAGAGCTGTTTGAAACACCACAACCAAATGAGGGGCAACAGAAAAATTAAGGATGGCATTAGGAACTAGAGACTACTCGGGGTTCTATGAAAAGTCTCTAATCCTCTGAGACCTCTATTTTACTTATTCTCATTACTTATCCAGTACTCTTAGATGAACATGGCCTTGCGTTCATCTTGATGGATATCCTATAAGCAGGAATGTGCACATAAGAATCTCTGTCCTTTTTATCTCTGTAGGCAATGAGCATTAATTGAGCAGTAACTATATTCCTAAACAAGACACTTTAAGTACACGATGAGGACGATTCAGTGTCTGCCCGCAGGGCACTCACAGTCAGGAGGACAGAGTTAAGAGGGAGAAGGGCATTGGATTAGGATAGCACAAATGGGCAGTCCCTGGGCACCACATGGAGAAGGGGGCGGGGCTTCCTGAAGGAAGTCTGAAGGACTCAGCAGGATTGGAAATAGGCAAATTCAGTGCGGTTTTTTTTTTCCCCCTTTAAAATTGTGGCAAATCTCTCTACTTAACTTAGATCTTTATATCCGATGACAAGACTTTTATATCGTTTCGCATAAAGATATTATCTATTGTCCATGAGCTGATTTCTAGATACTTCATGCTGTTCACTGTTTTTTAGAGGAACATTTTATTGCATATCCTATAAGTGTTGGTTATATGAAATACCTCAGAGTTTGGCAGCCATGTCCTGCAACATCACAGAACTCTCCGACTGATTCTAAGAGTGGAGATTCCATTGTTTGGGGGAACAATCAAAAGCATAAACAGTGGTGCGCGATGTCATATTTCCAGCCGCTGTGTGTTCTTCCCTTCTGCATGCTCACAACCTTCCAATCGTTCGTTAATCTATGACTCCTCAAAGGGGTTATCTGTTGGTAAACGTGTGAATCCCTTGGTGACATCCGAACCCTCATGATCCAGTCATTTCCCAGAGGCCCACCCTAGGACCAAGCTGTCAACACATGAACCAGGAGGAGTGGCATTTTATATCCCAGCCACACCAATGGGAATCTTTTCTGTGTACATTCACATATGTTCATGTTGATGTGTATGCAGGTGTGTGTGTGTTCACATGAGTGTGGAAGTCAGAGGTCAGCCTTGAGCGTCATTCCTCGATCACTATCCACTTTGTTGGGACATAGTATCTTGCTGGCTGGGTGAGCAGGGGTTCAGCTATGCTGTCTGGCTAGTGAACCCCAAGAAACCTCCTGTCTCTAGCTCCCCAGGGCTGGGATTACATACCGCCTTGCCCAGTTCTTTGATTCTTAGTGGTTGCTGGGGAATGACTTCAGCACCGGTGGAAAACCTCAGCGCTTAGAGTCGCAAGGCAACCCTGGCACCAACTGTGCCATCTGCCGCCCTCTTTCTTTCTCTGGAGTTGGATCTGGTGTTTGAGAAGAGCGAGCTGTGGCATCGGGTGACTGGTATCTCGTCAGGGCAGTGGCCGGCGGTATTGGTCTGCTCAAGTTGCCTGTCTGTTGGCTCTAACTCTCGTTTTATTTAGGGTGAGCACTGAAGGAAAGGAAAAGACCCACCTGGAGGTTACGGGACAATAACTGGTGTCCCTGCTGCTGCTGAGGGAGAGCACCCCATAACTGGGCCGGCAGAATATGTGTTTCCGTGAAGGGGGACCTAGATGTCCCTTCTCTCGTCAGTGACTCCGCTCGTCCCAAGGAAGGGTTCTTGAGAGGCAGCTTCTGTGGGTCTGTGTATCGGAAACTCACTAACATCTTTACCTGTGGCTGTAACAATGAGTCTTGGCTCTGCCCCTGACTTTTCTTGAGGCCTAGGCCACCAAGGGCCAGTGCTTCAGAAATGACTTCTTTGAAGAGAATCCAAGTTGCTCTAACCTTAGGCTGTCTTTCTGTGTTCTCGGCTGCAAACGGCAGCCAATCACTGAACCAGAAGATTAGCTTTTAAAGGGAGATAGATACCGCGTAGCTCATAGCAGTCTCCCCGAAGAGCTTGCTGGAAGCGGTAAGGAGTCGGGAAGTCTATTATGAGGACCACCTGTCGAAGCCTGGCTGGGAATGGTACTGAGGGCTGTGTTACGTATCTTAACGTTAGGAAATAAAAGTCCCCACTGAGTGAGGATTATAAAGCATTGCCAGTGGTGCGTGCTGTGCCGAGAGCCGCGGGAAGTGGCCTTGGGTTCAAAACAAAGATTTTTTCCAGTTGAGCTGTGTCTGTCTCCTCTGGGGGGGAGGGAGTGGGATATCTGGGGGTTTCCAAAGGTTCAGCTCCTGGTTCAAGGCAGAATTTTGGTTTCAACCATGAGATGGAAGACAAGCAGGAATCACGGGCATTCTGCACCCTCAGGGAGACAGTATTTTAGAGGGGACCACACATATAGACAGATAGTCACTAGGTCTTTTAGTACCCCAAATTCTAACCTGGGTAGTTGTGTGACTGTGGCCCCTTTAATACTGTGTACCAGCCCTGTGAGTTTTCATCCCTGTTGTAAATATGAGACTGCCTGAGAGCAAAAACCTAACTTAGCCAAGGTTACGCGGTGGCTAAGAAGCCTCCAGATTCCAGCTCTTGAGTTCTGTTCTGACTTCTTTCAGTGATGGACTACATACAGTATGGAAACCAAATAAACCCCTTCCTCCCAAACTTGCTTTTGGTCATGATGGTCCATCTGCAGCAACAGATGGCCTAACTAGAGCAGCCGCACGTGAGAACACAGTGAGAGTTGGCCCCGATGTACCTACAATTGTGGGAGATCCCCACATTGACCCCGTGAGCTGCTTGTCCTGCTAGGGCATGAGAGGGGCCTCCCTGGGAATGGGAAGGGGCCCACAGTGATGGAGATATGGATGAGCCGCTGGTCATTCTGCCCGGGTTTACTGAGTTCTCTAGTGAGCAGGAGGCTGTTCTTAGCTTTCGCTTGCGAAGAAAAGCAAGGCCCTTTGGTACCTGCTGCAGTAAGTCCAAACTCTGTCTTCACATTTCCATGGCAAATGTTTTAATTGCTGAGTGATCTCCCCAACTGTTTTTGAGGCACGGTCTCATGTAGGTCTGCCTGGCCTCGAAGTGACAATGTATTTAAGGATGACCTTGGATCTTCCTACCTCCACTTCTGGGTGCTGGGATCATATTGTGGGGTGCTCACCTCCTCTAACCATGTTAGTCTGGATAGTTTGACTGACTTGGAGCTGGGTATGTGAAGCATAGCATGATTCATAGATACCCCCAGTTATTCTTTTGTGGTATTAATTGACATGTTTTCTTCCCCTACACCCTCACTCCATATCCCAAACCCCCAGTTCTCAGCCTCTCTGTAAGCTTCTCTTTGCTTTTATGTGCCCTGTCCCATCCAGATCAAATCCGTGTTACCTGCAGCAGCCGGTGCACCCTTCAGATGTGCTGACCACGGCCTGGGTACTTGCTGCCTTATTTCCTCTGTGCTTTGCTCACACAACAGAATAGGAGCATCTGGGCCTTAGGAGCTAGGGAGGCACCTTTGCACATGTGGCCAGGTCCCCCATGTACTCACCCAGGGGCCTCTGTCCGCCCTTGGCCAGTGTCTATCTCCTGCCGTAAGTTTGAACGTCTGGATAGTTTCCACTCTGCAGGCTCCAGGCGTGTATGCCTTTGAAAGCTGACTCCATTTCTATCACAATTGCCCTCTTATTTAAATGTGTTGCTATCTAACTGTACTCCGAAGCACCCGCCCCCCTCCACACACCATAAAACAGAAACTAAACAGACCAAAAGTAAATAAATAAATAAATCATCCTTTAATCAGTTCTCGTTGTCTTAATGGGGGCTTCAGACGAACCCTTCGCGGGGAAGCGGATGACCACATGGCTGTTTGCGGGAGGGGAAGCAGGCATGTTAAGTCGGCTGGGAGCACCACTCTGTCTTGTCACGGCACCGCCTTTGATCTTTAATTTGAGCCATTCTAGGCAGGGCTCAGTGCACTCCGAAAACACGCTGTGTGATTAAAAAATGTGCGCTCCATCAGCCAAAACATTTGTTTATATTTTACCCACGATTTCAGGGTTCTGGTTTCTTGTCATGCTTTCCCTGAGAACTTTCTTTATGTAATTAAAGAGGTGTGAGCGTCCTGAGCATGGCTGCGCAGGAGAAGGTGAAGCTGGGGTCCCTGGTCTGAAGACGGGGAGCTGCTTCACCCCGCCCTCTCAAGTGTGGAGGTCATAGGACATGGTCAGTTGACTTCCACTGCATTGCTTGGAGGTGGTCACAGGAGGTTGGGAATGTAGCTCCATGGTGTGTGCCTTGCTCTGCATGCCCAAGAGGAAAAAGGGAATGGTAGCATCAGCCTAGGATACCCAGGCAAAAAAGAGCCTCACAAAGACAAAGGCCCCTAAGCAGGGCCCTCAGATCCCTTGGGAAGTTGGAACTCATGAATGCGTGTCTCCATTTCTGTCAGTGACTTCTCAGTAGTCAACCATCCTTCGCCACAGAGCAGCCGTGTGCGTTGGAGGATGCTCAACAGCATCCACAGCCTCTACCTTCATCCACAGCCACTGTCCACCAGATGCCAGTAGCATATCCTCACTTGCTGCTGGTTGTAGAATCAAGATTATCTCTAAACACTTCCAAATATAGCCTGGTGTGAGCAGACTTCCTCCAGTGAAGAGCCACTGCCCTCAACAGGCTTGCATAAGGAGCTCCTGGTGGAAGGGGCAGGGTCTGGCGGCCAAAGCAGTGGGCATACAACGTGATGTCCTAAAGAACGCTGAACTGGTCCCCATGGGCAGGCGTGCACGGGGCCGAGTAAGGCTATCTTGGGACCAAGAGTTGAGGACCCATCACCTTCAAGGCTCCCCCTGCCAAGATGGCTCTAACATATACTCAAGGCAGAGAAAGACCTTTGGGAGAAGGAGGGTGACTACATGGCCTCCGTGGGCTTGGGAGTCAGAAAGGGAAGGGAAAGAAAGAGCGACAAACAGTCTTACCAAATGCCTGGGTCTCTTTTCATGGCCTAGCTTAGTGGTTGGTAGAAGTCAGGAGATGAAGAAGGCCTGTGGTTTTTTTTGTTTGTTTGTTTGTTTTGTTTTTTGTTTCTTGTTTTAATTCTAAGTATCAGGGAAAGAAGAGCTGTGGTGACTTCTGGGTGACGCCTCATATACAGTGTTGCACTTAGCTCCTGCTATTGACTTAACACAAACCTAGAGTCACCTGGGACGGGGAAACTCACCTGAGAAATTGCCTTCATCATGTTGGCCTGCGGACATGTCCCTGGGGCATTTCTCACTATTGTTAATTGGTGTAGGATGGCCCAGCCCACTGTGGGCAGTACCATCCTAGGCTGGGAGACAGCACTCTTCTGTGGTTGCTGTTTCAGTTTCTGCCTCCAGGTTCCTGCCATCTTGAGCTCCTGCTCCAACTTCCCTTGATGATGGAGTGGAGCCTCTAAGATGAAATAAACTCTTTTCTCCCCAGTTTTGTTTCTGGTCATGGTGTTTATAACAGCAGCAGGAAGCAAAGAACAACCAGCCTGTGATAAGAAAGTTCCTTAAGGGGAAGAAAAGGTCTTAGGGACTGAAACTTGGAAGCTCTGGGAAGTAAAAACAGGCAGAGATAGGGCCAGAGGGAGCGGTGTAGCAGCAAGAAGGGCTCTTCTTGATTCCCGTGGTTCTAGTTAACTGGGAATTAGGAAAGGCTTCAGAGTATCGGTGGAGGGCAGCAGCTCAGTCAGGGAAGAGCTTGCTGTGTAAGGCAGAGAACCTGAGCTCCATCTCCAGGTTAAAAATCTCAGTGTAGTGATGTGCTCTTGTAAACCCAACTCAAGAGAAGTGGAGACGGATGGATCCCTGGAGTTTGCTGGCCAGCCTAGTGCAATCAGCAAGTTCCAGGCCAAGGAGAGACCCTGTCTCAACAAGATCTGAGACATTCAAGATTGACATCTTGCCTCCACATGTGTGCCTGACACATGCACATGCACCCATGCACACACACACACACACACACACACACACACAGACATCTTGCCTCCACATGTGTGCCTGACACATGCACATGCACCCATGCACACACACACACACACACAGAGAGAGAGAGAGAGAGAGAGAGAGAGAGAGAGAGAGAGAGAGAATGAGACTAGTCTTGGGCATCTTGTGACAGCCCACTGTTTGCCTTTGATGTGTAAGATTCATGCTAATAAGAGAAACCAAGCAAATAAGATACTTTAGCATTCTGGTTTCTAGGTTTCCAATCACAGCCCCCAGGGCCCTAAGCTACAAAATGTGTGACCACTTCACGCTGTTATTTCTGCTATCACAGGGAGATGGTGCATTTAGTTTCTGTATTCATGTCTTATTAACTGTAATGGCTTAGGGAAATGAATGATTTGACCTCACTGGGCCTCAGTTTTCCCATCTATCAAGTGAGAAATCATCAGACCTACTTCCAAGCTGACAAAGAATTCAGTAAGATAACCCCTGCCGAGCACGGAGGCCAGAGGCTGTGGCTCAAGGGACATCAGCTACTACCACTAGTTATTCTTGAGCTCTGACATCCAGAGATCGAAAAGTCCTGTTCTGTATTCCATGGACATGTTTTCTGAATGTCTGCCTCCCGCTTCCTGCCTCTGTTGGCATTGCTTGATCTTGGCCACCAGTCATCCTTCCTAGGATGTCTACCTTTCTCTGCCACTCAAATGACCTTTGTCCAGGTGACTTGTCCATTTCCTGAGGTTTTCTACAACCAACAGGCTAAAATCCAAATGCCATGTGGTCGGAACAGATCCATAGGCTCTTCTGTGGTCCCCCAGCATGCTGGACTTGTTAACTGTGGTTCCCATGACCAGAGAGTGGTGATTAGCTGATTGGCTTCCCATGCCCGGGTTCTGAATGCATGTTTGCTTTCAAGCCACTCTGAGTGTTGGGCAAATGGACTTCCCTGTCCATGGTTTATGTGTTTTGGATGAAAATGATGCACTTTTTTTCCCCCATGTTTTGTTTGAAATACAAAGTTTGGTTTTCCTGGCAAGTGTTAGGCGTGGTTTGGAAGCGTTGCCTGGTCCTGATGAATTTCTCTCCTGCCGGACCCTGTTTATTTACACTAGCAAGGCAACTTCTCAAGCAGCTTCCGCATGAGATTTTTTTCCCCTGGTGACACAGAGGCAGATGATGAAGGCTAGTTCGTGAGTGAGGGGAGGCTGAAGTCAGGGTTCTTTCTGCTCTTGTCTGAGCCTATCCCTGCAACAAGCCCACGAACAGCAGGCTGTGTGCGAGGCAGTTGTCTTGTGCAATGGCCGTTTTCCTCAGGTCTCCACATCTTACTTGACAACTTGCCCTTCGTTTGAAAGTGAAGTTGAAACAGGAAAGAAAAGAGAACATAAAGGGCAAACAGCCTGAGGCGATGGCTCAGTTGGTAAAGTGCCAACTGGGCGAGCATGAGGACCTGGGTTCAAATCCTGCTTAAAAGCTAGGCAAGGTAGAGTCTGTAACCCTGGCACTTGAGGGTGGGAGTTGGGGGAAAATGGACAAATATTTGGGGCTCACTCTCCAGTCAGACTAGCCAAATCAGTGAACTCCAAGTGCAGTGAGAGACTCGGTCTAAAAAATAAGATGAAGAACAATCCAAGATGACACCTGACAAGGACTCTGGCACAAACACGTGCATACATACATGCTAGAGGGCTCATTACTACCTGTAGCTCCAGCTCCAGGGCTGACCTCTTCTGACCTCTGCAGTGGTCTCACTCATATGCACAAACTTCATGCAGAAAAACAGATATGTGATTAAAAATGATAAAGATAAAGTCTTTTGCCAGGCAGTGGTGGCACTCACCATTAACTCTAGAACTCGAGAGGCAGAGGCAGGTGGATCTCTGTGAATTCGCATCTACAGGCTCCAAAGCTACACATAGAAACCCTGACTTGAAAGACCAAATAGTGATGATGATGATGTGAGGATGATGAGGAGGAGGAGGATGATAATGATGATGATAGTGTCTTATTAAAAAAAGAAATTGTGCCTCCCATGCAACTGCATTTGTGTGTATACTATCCACCTTCCTTCCAATCTCCCTTTCCCCATATTCCTCCCCATTCAGGCTCTGGTAGCCACGCTTCTATTCTTTCATGCTCTGAGATTAATCTTCATCTCCACATTTAAGTGAGAGCGTGTGGCATCTGCAGCAGTATTGCTTTTGAGGGGGGCGAGTTCTGAGTCCTCGGCCATGTAGCTTTATGATTACTGTGCAGTCGTCGCTGCACTGCAGTTTCTCAGTGGGGCATCTAACAAGCGATGCGTCTGCACTGGTGTGTCTTCCCCTCGGCTGAACTGCGCAGTAAGCAGCTGAGAGGAGACTCAGAGAAGCGAGATGGGTGGGAGCAGGAGACTGGGCTCCTAACCCCACTCCGGTCCTAGCTGTGCTGCGTACCTGCTCCCTCGCTTGGGGAAAGTCCCCCCTTGGCTCTTCTGTGCAAAATGAAGTTTTGTCAAGTGTCAAGGGACCCAGAGGAACTGCCTCACTGGGCTGTGAAGAGCACGGAGTGGGATGTGTGAAGCCCCTTGAAGGACACCCAGGATGCTCAGCCTATGGAAGCCGCTGCAGTGATGAAGATGAACTGCCCGTGTTCCTTGCGAGCAGAGCATGTGAGTGTGCTTGTGGGGGTGTGTTTGTAATGTATATGTGTGTGTTAAGAGTATGTGTGAATGTGTTTGAGTGTGTGTGAGAGTATGTTTGAGTGTATGTATGTGAATGTGTGTGTGAGTGTGTGCTTGAATGTGTGTGGGTGTGTGTATTTGAGTGTATGTATGTAAATGTGTGTGCAAGAGTGTTTGAATGTGTGTGTGTGTAAGCATATGTGTGTGTATGTGTGATGAATGTGTGTGAGAGTGTGTTATGTAAATGTGTGTGAGTGTGTGAGTGTGTGTGTGTGTGTGTGTGTGTGTGTTGTATGTGATATGTTCATTCATGTGGGGCCAAAGGTCAACATCACATCTTCCTCAGTCGCTTCCTAATGTCTTTTTGAGACATGGTTTCTCTCTGAGCCAGGAACTCGCTGACTGGCTAAACTGAAGGGCCAGTGAGCTGCAGGGCTCCTCCCATCTCTACCTCTCCTGTGCTAGGATTGCAGATATGTGTGGCCGTGCCTGGCTTTTTATGTGGGTGCTGGGGATCTGAACTCAGGTCTTCAGGCTTGCGTGACAGGTATGTGATCTGATAAGCCATCTCTTAAGTCTCTGGACAAGTGACATTCTTAAATCCCTATGTGATTTGGAAGGGGTTCTGCTCAGACCAAGGACCCTGATTCTCCGGACAGGGAACTTGGGAACAGTCTCACTGACGGGACAGAAGGAGCCCGTGGGAGAAAGGTTGGGTTAAAACAAGAGAGTAAAACTCACTTTAGAGGTCAGAGGCAGAGTGGCGCTAAGGAGAAGACTAACTGCCATGCTCAGGGCAACAGCGGGGTTAAAGGGAGTGCCCACCCCATGTAAGCTGGACCATCACCTATGTGGGGTCTCTCATGAGGACACCCCGCCTCACTGCACTTGAATCACTCCATTCTTTTTCCTCTTTTCTGATTAGTGGCTCTTTAAGGGCCTCTCCACACCACCACAAATGAAAACCATCCTAATGGCTCTCTGCCGGGCTGTGGTTTGCTGGCCATTGTTTGTGCACAAAAGCCCGATTCCATTAAGATGGTCAGATACTTCCTGCCATCGCATGGCCTTGTGCTCACAGGCATTCAGGGCTATTTCAAGCCCCTTCTTTGCAAAAACTATGCTTCGGTCACCTTTGTGCACAGCCCATTAGTTAAGGCCAGGCTTGAAGCTCTCTGAGCTGTTACTCCTGTTAGCTGACTGCAGCGTAGAGCACTGCATTTTCCCGGGAGATAATGTGGACGTGGGAGAAGAGCCAAGGGGTCCTTGACTCCGCACAGCACTTACCTTGACTTCCAGGCTTGTAATGACAAAGCTTCTTAGATAGACGCGGACAAAAGGACTCTTTCATGGAAGCTAACAACATTCTCTGCCAAACAGGAGATTTATTGGGTGGGAATATGGGGACACACACACACACACACACACACACACACACTTTGTCTGAGGCACCTTGGAAAATGAAAATCTATCTGGGAAAAGTAATCATGAGAGAAGATAGTCTTGAAGATACCAACTCGGTTGTGTGTGAGATTAAAAATGGATCAGTTTACAACCATGTTCTACTATAAAGCAAAGAATTGAATGTATTTTCTCTTCTGTCTTTCTCTGTAGGAAACCCATGGTTGCTTGGTTGGAAAACATGACCTGGTTATCAGAAGGTTTAATTATAGCAAGTCAATGGGGCATCTCCATCATGCCCCTCTGCCTATGACTCAGAGAAAGAGAGGGAGAGGGGTTACGAGAGCCAGAGGCCGGGGACTGTACTAAAACTGTTTCCCAGACACACGGGACAGTTGCACATGTGAACTGACAGGGCCTGTGATGACATACACAAGACCTGTGCAGGATGAAGCCAGAAAACACCCGTCATGGAAGGGGAGGTGGTCGGGAAGACCACACCTAGCCGAGGAGCTGCTGGCACCTGATGGTGGCTGCCGGGATGAGGATAGTCAGCCCCCTGCAGGGGTGTGCGACTGCGATGCTGCCCGCTCCAGCAGGTGCTCCTGTGCCCATGCACATACTGGTAGCACTAAAACAAAGCCAAACAAAAAGGAGACAGCACATGAATGGGAGGGAAGGACTGGGGAGATGAGGAAGGAACTGGAGGGGAAGGAATGGGTTGGATTTGATCGGAACACATTACACGCATGAATAAAGTTCTCAGCAAAAAAGGGCCTTCGGAAACCATGCTGTGCAGAGATTGCACAGAATTAGTACATGTATTCTTTCCCTGATTGAGCCAGAAGTACGGGTGGGGTAATGATTACAGTCCTAACGATGAGAGAATTCATGTTTACTGGGGGTTTATATTTGGATGTTTTAAATGTTGGCACTCAATGAATTTTCACATTTGGTTCTTGAAAACCTATGAAATAGATACCCATTTTATAGATTTTAAGTTTTCATTTTTAATTACGTATATATGTGGGGGAGGGGTGAAGTGGATATATGCTAGTGAGTATAGGTGCCACAGAGGCCAGACAAGGACATTGGATCCCCTGAGGCTGGAGTTGCAGGCAGTGGGGAGCTGCCTGTTATTGGTGCTGGAAACCCTAGTTTGGTTCTTTAACTAAAAGTGAAACAGGAAAAATAATTGTTGCCTCATAGCTCTTGCAAAAATGATGAAATGTTAATAGAAGAGCAATTGCACTTAGCCCATCCCTGCTGTTCCCCTATATTTCAATTATCTATTATTTTATTATTATTATTATATTTGCAACACAAATCTAAATGCAGTAAGTTCAGTACCACAATGATCTAAACTCATATCTCTTTATTCTTGAAATAAGACATTCTGTGAACTGGGTGGAAGTTAAAGTTGAAGCCTTAAGAATTGTACTTGATTCAAGAATTATTACCACCTAATGTGTGCTAGTTCTGAGAGGAAGGCAGAGTCAAATCCTGCATGTTCTTTTCTCAAGAGAATTAGTTGTAATGGGCAAGTGATCATGCCAGGCTTTAAATATGTTAAACATCTTACTGCTGAGTGAAGTTGTAAACCAACAGAAAAGTATGATTTCAGGTTGGGGAGATGACTCAGTCAGTAAAGTGCTTGTCACTCAAACTTGAGGACCTGAGTTCAGATTCCCAGATCCAAGAATATGGTTGTATATGTCTGTAACCCCAGAATGAGGGGCCAGGGATGAAGACAAACGGACCCCTCATTGACCAAGCCAGTTCCAGGTTAATTAAGACTCTGTCTCAGAAAATAAATGGAGAGTGATAAAGACAGCCAATGACAGCCTCTGGATAGCACCCACATGCAAACATGCACACACATGAACATGTACACATATGTCTGTGACATGAGCATGTACCCAAAGAAAAGCTTTGCATAGTTGTGACTTAAAGGATGAGGCTGTTCTCATCCCTGGTTCTCTTGTGAGGTGGTGTGATGACGGGAGTGGGGGGATGGTTGATGTGGGATGTGGTAGTGGGTTGTAGGGGTGTAGTGATGGGGATATGGTGACTGGGTGTGGGGATGTGATCATAGAGTGGGGGGGCGATGGGGTGTGGGAGTGTGGTGTAGGGGTGTGTGGTGTAGTGATGGTGTGGGTGCGTACGGGTGTGGTGATGGGGTGTGGGAATGTGGAGTGTGGGTGTGGGGGGGATGTGGAGTGTAGAGATAGAGTGTAGGGATATGGTGATGGGATGTGGGTGTGGTGACAGGGTGTGGGGTGTGGGGGTATGATGATGGGATGTGGGGGTGTGATGATGGAGTATGGAGTATGGCAATAGGGTATGGGGTGTGGTGACAGGGTGTGGGGTGTGGTGACAGGGTGTGGGGTGTGGTGACAGGGTGTGGGGTAGGGACAGGGTGTGGGGTGGTGATGGGGCGTGGGGTCTGATGATGAGAGTATAGTGGTTTGGGGGTTATCCATGTGTGCTGTAGGATGTCAGGTGACTCTCTGCCTCAATACCTTCAGCCAGGGTCTGTCATTAAACTGGAGGCTCACTGTTTGTATAGGATCTGCCCGTCTCTGCCCACAGTGTTGGGGAGTTGGAAGTGGCATTTTTTCTTCCACTTTGAGACACTGGGGTTTGGCATTCTGACCCAGTGAGAATGCTGATAAACCTGAGTGTTACCGTGATAAGTCATACCTTCCTTCTCTCACACAAATGTAATTCTTCCCTATGCTGTGCAAACCTTCTGAAATGAAATTTTAGTAAGAGTTTCTAAAAAAATAATAGCTATATTTTAGTTCAAATTTATTTTATTTTGTTCGTATCCACTTTGAAGGGTTTACACAGAGCAGAGAATGCCACCCTTCCACAAGGACACCAACACCTGCAAAGCTTGAACTCTGCAGGCTCCAGTTTGGCAAGGAAATCCAAATCTGATATTCATTGCCAGTGAAATTAAGGTCCAATACCATTCGTTCTTTGAATATGTCCCTTGATATCTCAGCTTGTAACAGGGTGGAAACTCAGTGTCGTGTGTGTGTGTGTGTGTGTGTGTGTGTGTGTGTGTGTGTGTGTGTGCCTATGCGCGCACACGCATGCATGTGTGTAGTATGGGTGTAGTGTGTGTAATGTGTGTGTTTAGTATATGCATATATATGTTTGGGTGTGCATGGATGATGAATATGCCAGTGAAGGCCCGAGGTCAATGTCATGTGCCTTCCTTGGTCACCTTCCTCTTAATTTATAAAACAAGGTCTCTCATTGAACCTGGGTTATACTGATTCAATAGACTGGTTGGCCAGCTGACTCTGGGAGTCATCCCATCCACCTGCCCACAACAGGGATTAAAGGAACATACCACTGCCACATTTGACTTTACCTTCACGTGGATGCAGGGCCACCCCTGATCCTCTCTCATGCTTACACGGCACACATTTTACCACTGGAGCCATCTCCCCAGATCCTGTACCATTTGGTTTTTGTTTGGTTTGTTTGTTTGTTTATGATTGAGCCGTAGCAAAGAGGAAAGCAAGTGTCCTCACCTATGGTGCTGACATGGTTTCCCAGCAACCTAAGAAGAGAGGCCATTTTGCTAGTTATCAACTGACTTGAGAAGGGTTGGTTTCTGACTGTTGAAGTAGCCTCTTCCAAAAACTTCCTTAGGTGTACAGCTCACCCCTCAGCTCAGGAGCAGTGCCTTGGTCAACTCACAAAACCTATAGGAGTGCTGGCAGCTTGAGACCCATAGTCTTCTGCAACCTTTTATTTATTTATTTATTTTTAGCTCTAGCCTATGGCCTTCCCATGCTCAAGATCTCTACATGTTTTCTTATCTTAAAGGAACCAGGTATTAAAAAAAAAGTTGAACAAATTAAAATGATAGGATGATTTCTTTGCAGCCTTCAGCTATGTATGAATCACAGATCTCTAAAGGTACACATGGTGTGTGTGTGGGGGGGTCTTCTGTTGCTGGGTAATACACATTAACCCAAATGTTCAAAGGTTTTAGACTCTTTCTGTTCAAAGAGCATTCTGGTAGCCTGAGCAGAGTGAGCTACCAGATGAAATAGAACCCATCAAAGGAACTTGAAGGCCTAGTCTGTGGATTCACACTGGAGTTGGGGGTGGAGGGGTGTACGGCATCAGAGTCTTTTGTTGCAATGGCAAAAGTGTTACGAAAGCTTTCCATGCAGGGCTGCATGCAGCACTTGTGGCAGCTGGGAAGATGCAGCTCAAAGCCTGGCGTTTCCTGCTGAACTTTGAAAGGCCTGGTGGTGATGAGGTGACTCCTGACCTTTCACCCAAGCCCAGGCTGCCTAGGCTACATGCCTTCTGGCACCAGGCCGGCTCCTGTCCGTTCGCCACTGTCCCGCTGTTCTCATCCATCCACTGGCCTGGCCTCTTTATTCCACCGTTTTTTCTCTGCTATTCATGCGCTTGGGACTCAGATCAGGGCTCTTGGTTGAGACCTCAGGCAAGATACTCAGCCCTCCTCTACTAAATCTGTAGTGAATGGTTTCATCCTGGTAGATCTCCAGTAAAATCCCTGTCCCCTCTTTCGTTATGCTGGGTGCTCTTGAGCACTTCTGGTGACCTCCCTCAAGTGAGAGCCTCCTTGTGAACAGAGCTCAATGTGGCCAGACATTCACTTGTCAGGACTGAATCTTTGTTTCTCCTCCTGGCATTTGTTTCAGTTGGCTTAGCTTTCCAGGAGGAATGCTTTTCTTCCTGTCCTTCTGCATTCCCTGCAGTCCAGTCTTTAAAGTATGCTTTAGCTGTTCCAGGGCAGCCGTTGTTTAAGGTAGGAATGGATAGGATTTGTTTGTATTTCTTTGAACTTGCTATGCTTGCTTTCACTTGACTTTAAATAAAGCATAATAATATTGAGTTCCTCCCACATGCTGATGCTTTTCATAAGCGAAAAGGCCCATTATGTCAGAAAACTAACTCAGAAAATTTAGACTATGCACTTCTGAGTTACTGCCCCTAGTTAGTATGTCTTAGCAGAGCATTTGCTGTCAAAGCATAAAGACAATGGATCATTCCTCAAACCACGGCATTTGTAGAGTTATCCACACCTGGGATCAAATAGTCCTGAAACTGCTGCAGCCTTGGGCATTAGCCTCTCCCCACCTGGAATCGGGGACTTAAGTATATACGGAATGGCTAGGAGGAAATGATCGTCTTGTTTAAGTGACAGGTGACATCAGGAAGCCTTTTGAGCCCAGGGAATGACATGATGACAGCAGCTCCTCGGGAAGATGAATTTCACATCCACATGCAGAATAGATTACTTCGAACCGTGAGGCTTTGCCGTGCTGATGTGTCCACATCTGGGGGCATGATTTAAAAGCTCATAAATATGGTTAGGATTTTCAGGAAGGGACTGGTGAAAATTAAGAATTTCAAGGTTCTATCAAAGAAGGTGAGGGATCAGTGATTATCCAACTGGTTTACAGGGCCGAGATATTTGCTGTCCCGAGTTCGTATCCTTGGTGTGGTCACTGGGAAGCGCATGCAGGCATCGTGTCTGCCATTACCCTACCTCTTGGGTTAGAGTTGTATAAGAGAGAAAGTATCCTGCCAGTGTGAGTGTTATTCATCTGGCTACCACCTGAAGGATTGTTATGGAACACATTGATCTGACAGATAACCTTGTTCCTAGCCATCCTTTGAAAGATGTGTAAAGGAGCCTTCATGTTTAGATATTTCAGCCAAAGTTCTTCCTTCTGAGAAAGCATGAAGTGTAATGTCTTTATTTCCTTGGTGAAATAAATGTTCATTTTAGAAATGTGTATGGTTAGAAAAAAAAGAATAAGGAAAAATTATCTTTAGTTCCATAGTCATCAGCGATCAAAGAGCAAGCTCTTGGTTGGGCCACAGCATCGCCTAAGGAACCTAGTGTTTTTCCTTAAGTCATAAATATTAACTGACAGTTTCCATTGCCAGAAAGACAAATAAGAAGAATAACCACTACTTCAATGAGAACTTTGGGACCTATGAAGTTCACATAGGAGGAAGGGGTGTGATACATGTCCCTCCACTGGAGTGACGGGCACTACAGAGGTTTTTACTGGACTTGGAAGATAGGGAAGCTATAGAAAAAGAGGCTGTTACAGCACAGTCAGTTCCTATGTGAGGAGAGGCCTTGGGGTGGGAGTTGACCCCCTTGTGGAAGGGCCTTAGGGAGAACTGGAAAACAGTCCAAGAAATATAGGCAAGTATGTGTGCCCCTTGTGCAACCAGCAACCAGGCTTGGTTCTTCCCGGGGAAAAGGAATTTCATTGTCCAGCAGGGAAGGCGCCTGGGCTGCAGAGTCATAAGGCCCTTCCTTCCACCTCACAGTCACCTCCCCTTTGTGAGCTTTGACATAAAACCTTCTCTTTAGTATAAGCAGGGAGAGAAACTCCTACCTCTCAAGATTCTTGAGAGATATGAAAGGATGTATGTGAGATTTTGAGAACACAGTGAATATTCCCGAGGCTTCCTACCACCCAATTTTCCAAGGGATGCTTGGATCTCTGCTGGCAGGCTTTCCACCTAGTTCATCTAAGACTGTGATCCGGCATGCCTGAGTTACAGGCTCCCTCTGATCACCCGCCGACACCTTGCTGTTTCTAAACATGGTCTCTGTCCTCTCTTTGGAAATTTTATCATAGCTGGCCTCCAAGACAAATAATGAAATGCACATTCAAAACTACATTTAAAAAAAAATAGAAAGGAAGACTAGGGAGATGTCTTCATTGACTAAGTGCCTGTCAAGAGTTCAGATCCTCAGGACTGACATCAAAGCTAGTCACGGTGGTGTGTGTCTGTAATCCCAGCACTGGAGAGGCAGAGACAGGAGGGTCTCTGCTGTCAATCTAGCCAACTGCAGAGCTCTAAATACAGAGAGAGCCTGTCTCGGCAAATAAAGCAAAGGGGCTGGAGAAATGGCTTAGTGGTTAAGAGCACTCACTGGCTGCTCTCCTGGAGGATCCAGGTACAATTCCCAGCACCCACATGTGGCTCACAACCATCTGTAACTCCAGTTTCAGGGGATCGGCACCCTCTTCCAGTCACTGTTAGCACTACAACAATGGTCCACAGATGTACATGCAGGCAAAACATCTCTGTCCATAAAATAAAAATTAATTTAAAATAAAAGCGATTCAGAGAATGATAAAGGAAGATGCCCAGCATCAACCCCTGAGCTCCGCTTACACATCCACATGTGTGCACATGAACTTGCATGCACAAGCATGCACACACATCCATATTAAAAAAAAATAAAGTTATAAGAAATTTCTCTGAAGGGGAAGATTATATAATTATAATCTTAAAAAATAATAGAAGTGAGACTGGAAAGATGGCTTAGCAGTTAAGAGCACTGGCTGCTCTTCCAAAGGTCCTAAGTTCAATTCCCAGCAACCACATGGTGGCTCATAAATCATCTGTAATGAGACCTGATGTACATGCAGGCATAACACTGTATACATAATAAAAAAAATAACAGAAGTCATTTTTAAAAAGAGATCTCCGGAAGTCTTGTTCACATTATCCCAGAACATTATCAAAACACAGATCGATTGTTGTGATCTTGACTCTCCTGGAACTGGCTGCAACCCCCCTTCCCCTGAGAACCATGTGTGAATGGAAATGGGGTTTCTGGAGACTCTACAAACAGGCCAGCCCTTCTGTTGGTGCAGAGGTGTGTGCACCTTGTGTGGGATAAAGCAGCCTGATTCCCAGTGAGTTGAGCTCACTGGGAGGGAGTTACGGGGAACCTCTGGAACAAAGGCAAACCCACATGCGCCCCCATAGCCCCTTCCCCGTGCCAGTTCTGAACAAGCTGCTGTCCTCTTAAGTCCTGCAGGAGGCCTAGGATTATCCTCCAGTGCTGTCCGTCACCTGCAGGTGTATGGCACGTTGGGAAAGTTCTTGGGTGCACAGCCCCGGATCTAGAGAAAGACTCACAAAGGTACAGGCCCACCGCAGGGACATCTTTCTTCAGACTGGAGAATTGGAGAGGGGCTAGGATCTAAAGCAAGTACTCTTTTTCTTTTAACCTTCTTTTGTATTGATTCTTTGTGTCTTTCATATCGTACATCTCTAACCCATTCATTTCCTCATCCCTTTGTGTCCACCCTCTGCTCTTGTAACCTCCTTCCTCAAAATAAAATAAAATGTAAGAAAAAAAGAAGGAAAACTCAGTCTCGCCGCGGAAGCTGAGGTGTGACACTTGTGCATCACACACTACACATAGTGTAGTGAGTACTGCAGTAACCCTTTAATCCACACATCTTCACTTGCACGTGTTCACTGCAAAGGGCCATTGGTCTGTTCCAAGGTCTCTGGTTCCTGTTACACTGTTGATGCTGGGCCCTCACTGGACTCCTCTTGGATATCCTGTCGTTGTTCTGTGTCATGGAGTCCTGCAGCTTTGGATCTGCAGGACCAGTCCCTTCATGTGCTCCAGCAGATCACAGATGGGGCGGATGTTGGGCTGAGTCAACACATAGCCCTGGTTCTGGCCCTGAGTAGTTGCAGGGCTGGTCAGCGTGCCAGCTCTCTCCACAGCCGTCACCAACAGGGTGAGCACTCCTGCATTGCCCTGGGAGGGCCAGCTCTCCCACAAAGCAGGAACTCTTAAGGCAGGCAGGCAGGTATAAGCCTAGATGGAGACCTTCATGAAGATTTGACAGGGCGGGAATGGAAGGTGTCTTCAAAGTCACGTCAGGTGAAATTCAGTTCCAAGGTCACCCTCTGGCTTCGCTCCTTGCCACACAGGGTTTCTCAGTGGCTTCCACTGCCTCTATTTTCTCTCCTGCCTTTTTCCTCTATCTTCTCCATTCTCTCCAGCCTTGGAGACCAGGTTTTTCCATCATTTTTGTATGTTTTGAGTGCTGGAGATCAAAGCAGGGCCTCACACCCTAGGCAAGTGCTGTACTATTGAGCCGCATCTCCAGCCTGAAGCCAATCATTCCCACATGGCCTTATGTCAAGTTAACCATTGTCTGTTATCTTCCTGCCATAGTTTCTGCTGATCCCCAGACCTAAGGCTCACTTCTCCCTCCCAAAGAGTTCATCCATTCTAAAAGGAGTACGCCCTTTACAGGGAGTTGCTACTATCCCAGTGGTAGATAAAAGTGCCCTTAACTGGTCAAAGGGACAAATTCTAAAGAAAGGGAAGGAGGTAGACCATTTGGTGGGGGAAATGGTCAAACCCTGGCTAAAGAAGGAGGCTCTTGGCAGAAAGTCTTCACCCCACCAACTTGGAGAAGTCGCTTCCTGCCTGGGACTTGGTCTAGATCCTTCACTGCTTTCTTGGACCAGGCTTAGGGGTGGGCAAGCTTGTGAGTGTGTCTTCCCCTCATCTTTGCCCCCATTATAAATATCACAGAGGGCAGCTTTCCAAAGGCTTTTTCTTCTCCAGTTGAAGCCAATGAGTGATCGTGTTGTGTTGTCTCTGTTTTGACTGGATAGAGAGCTGGTTGTCATTCGGAGACTAGGATACAACTTGAGAAAAGAAGAAAGTGCACGGTCAACAGAAAGTGACCTAACGGGTCAAACGATCCCCGACCGCAGCAGCTGTGGCCTCCCTGAATGCCTCTGAGAAAGAGAGTTATTTTAAATTAAATTGTCTATCAAGAAACTTGTGGAAAAGCACAAGTCTCCCTTACAGGCTTCTTCTTATTGCCCTGAAGATGTGTGTAGCAAAGGGTATTGGTGTAAGCTGGTGGCACACACAGTCGGGGCAGTGCCAGCTCTGCTTCCTAGCAGCTGGACAACTTGAGCAAGCTCCAAAGTCACTCTAAGATCTGGTCTTACTAGACCCGATTGCTGTGGGAATCCCTTGAGGGAAGGACTCCCTGAGCACTTGAGGAACGGAGACGCTGTCGGTACGGAGCAACCAGAATGCGTCAGAACAGCTTGGGTTCGTGTGATACTTTATGCTCAACCCCTCATATTTTAAAAAGTTTTAAATTCTCTTTATTCTGTCAGAACCTCCACACAGTAAGGAAGGGGCTCTGAGTAACACCCTTCAAAAACAAGAAACACCCTTGGCGCCAGGGACAACTTGCCCAAGGCAATCTGCTGAGCGTGTCACCCGGCTGAAAACCTGCTCCTTTTGGTACAGAAAGTTCTGGATTGCTTCATTTGCCCTCTGTCTATTTCCAAGTGACAAAAAAAGAACCACATAGGAAGTCACAAAGGTGGCTGACAGCTACGAGATGTGGCTTCCAGCCTCCGGAAGGGATGGAGCCACTTCAGCGCCTCACCCTTCGGAGCATCGGGGAGCAATCCAATGCGAGACTCAGAACACTGCAGCCCCACACGAGCAAATCTGGCAGGTGAACCTAATCTGGCCTAGGAGCCAGATTCAGCTGTCAAATGTGCTTGTCAGTAACATTCTATCGGAACAGCTTTCAGACTGCAGTAGCCCAGCTGAGCCATGGTAACAGAGACCATGTGGTCTAGCCCTGTACAAAAGACAGTGCTGACCACGAGAACCAGAACAGCAGTCTGTAGACGTCAGTGCCCTCAAGAATTACCTGCAGGCACTGTTAAGCTACAGGTTCTGTTTGTGCCGGGGAGGGACCCAAGATTTCTTTTTAAAATAAAAGCCGCCTGGTGAGACCTAGTCTGCTGTGCTATGGCTACACATTGGTTAACTAGAGGTTAAAATAGATGTAATAAGCGTGTGTGTGTGTGTGTGTGTGTGTGTGTGTGTGTGTGTGTGTGTTTGAGGCAGGTTCTCATGTAGCTCAGGCTAGCCTAACACTGGCCATGTAGTAGTTGATAACAGCCTTGAACTTCTGATCCTCCTGTTCTGTGGTTCTAAGCATGCGCCACCAGGCCCAGTTTATGAGGTGCTAGGAATGGAGCCCGGGGCCTCATGCACCCCAGGCAAGCACTCTATTAATTGAGCCACATCCAAGCTCCCAAAGTAAGCTTGTTAGTCTTGACTTTTTTTTTTAAAGTGTACGATGCATTTTATCAGACCCTCATTCCCCAAAGTTAGAATAACATTGTTCTCAGCTGCAGAAGGTTCCAGTGAAAGAGGCAGAGGGAGGAAATTAATATGAGTGAATTCAATGGCGGGTATATAAATGAATGATCTTTGGGAGCCACTTTAGACTCTGGCAGTAAAATGACTCCGTCACATGACTGCCCCACCCCCACCCTGTGGCTCTTAGATCTGAGGATCACTAATGCTCTGACAGGCCTCAGGCTGTGTACTTCAGGCTTCCTCATGTTCTCCTCTGCTGGTGACCGCTCCGCTCTCAGTCCAATTGGGCTTTCCTGCAGCACACCATCTCTGTGCCCTCACCCTGTGTTCTAGATCCATCCTCAGCATCCAGGCTCCCATCCCAGGCTCCCATCCCACTGTGCCCATCCTAATGCGGTTGACTATGTTTCTCAGCCTCTAGGCGCCTTCCTCTCCAGAACACAACCTATGTCAGCCATGGATCATCTGAAGAAACCTTTCAGTCTGCCACTCACTCCCCAGCCCACCCTGGCCAGCCCACCACTCCCCAGCCCACCCTGGCCAGTCTTGGAACTCAAGTCTTGTGCGTTCGTCAAGCAACCTTTCCTTGACTTGGCAGCCAAGTCCACAGCCTCTGATGGACACATCGGATGCAGGATTTTCCGAATGCCAGCCCACTTCTGAGACCCTGAAAAATCATACCATTTCTCCAGATTTGTCTAATATCTTTAAACCGAATTCACTGTATAGGGTTAAAAAGTTTAAGCCCAGACATGTCTAGTCTTCTCCACACAGCATGGAACCTTACTTTTGTATACTATGATTGTCATTAATCATTCCATGCCCTCTTCCCCCACCCCGTCTCAGCCCCTGAGAAGTTAGAACATGAAAGCTAAGTGTTTGGCATTGTAGCTTGGGATGTTTCCATCCTCCCTGGATGAGATGTTTGCCTGACAGGTTTCCTCTTCTAGGGTCTGTAAACACTGCTGAACTTGGTTCCGACCCAATGTCTCCTACAGGAATGCCAGCGTTCTCCTCTGCTGAATCCCCTGGTGAGGTGCTACTCTCTGATGAAACAGGATGGGCCCTGAAATGTGACAGCCATGAGCTTGGCTGAAAGCAGTCACCAGCTTCCCAGTCGCCTTCACTGAGGAGTCCGAACTCTCCTCAATACTGTTGCCATTTCTCCCCGTCAAAAGTGACAGCATCTATTTTTTTTTCCTAGAGATTTCTGGTTCCAATTTAATTTTGCCTCAAAGAAGCATATTTCCTTGACTTTAAACACGGAAAGATTCCTTCGTTCAAGGCTTTATGTCTTTTTTTTTCCCCCAGAAACAATCTGACACCAAAAGGGACCTCAGAGACGATCCACTCCTGAGAACAGATTGGTCCTATGACTCTGATCTCTGAACTCCCCAGGCAGAAGTGTTCAGTGTTTGCACACACGCACATTCATGTTCTGTGGGTGTCCATTTGTCTGTGCAGGTGTGTGTGTACATATGCACATCCGTGTGGAGGACAGAGGACAGCATCAGGTGTTGTCCTCAGGGGCACCACCCACCTCTTTGAGACAGAGTCTCTCTTCATCAGCCTGAACTCATCACCAGTTAGGCTAGTCAGCTTGGCCAGGGAGGCCCAGGGATGCTCTGGTCTCCACCTTTCAGCCCTGGGGTTACAAGTGCACGCCACCATGCCTGTCATTTTCACGTGCTCTGGGGATTCGACTCTATCATCACGCTTGTAAAGGCAAGCGTTTTGCTCACTGTCTTCCCTGACATCGACCAGGACAAATTTTGTATTTCTATGGAGCTTCTATCGTTTTGAAGCCTTCTGTAGAGATGTTGTGTGTTCCTAAATATCCCGTAAACTGTGAAAGAACCTAAGTAGCGGTTCCCGAAGCGGCTCCTCTCCCTTGGAGGTTCTTGGCAATATCTGATTAGCTTATCACACCAAAGAGGAAGAGTGAGTCTCGCACCTAACAGGTAGAGCCAAACACTATACAGTGCATAAGACAACTGCTGCAAGAAAGAACATCAGCAGGGCCCAAATGGAGAGACTCAAGCCCTGAGGAAGGAGAGCAGGCACGAAGGTGAATCGTTGGCCTTCCACACCCTGGCAGCCCTTCTTCAGCCTGAGAAACCTGCTTTTCTCATTTTGTGTAGGGAAGTTCTGTAGTTCTATACAAACTTTTCTTTTAAAGGAATGAGTTTTTTCCCCACTTAGAAAAAAAAGAGGGTTGGGGAGTGTGGTTCAGTGGTAGAGTGCTTGCCTAGCATGCCCAAGGCCCTTGGTTCAATCCCTAGCATCCCAAAAGGTGAAGACTTGCAGTAGGATAGCTCTCCGTGTATGTGCAAGTACATGTTCATGTTTGTCTATGTGCAGGTATGTTTGCATGCAGGTTTGTGTGCATTTTATGCATGTAGAGATACGTGCACATGCATTCATGCTGATGCCAGAAGTGAGCATAAGATGTCTTTATTCTTTCCTCATTTGTGAGCAAGGTCTCTCAGGGCACCTAGAGCATGCCAATTCAGGTTAGCTGACTGGTCAACACGTGTCAGAAATCCTCTGTCTGCTGCCCCAGCAGTGAGATTGCAAGGGTGCACCACCACACACTACTTTTTACATGGGTACTGTGGATCCGAATTCAGGTTCCCATAGTTACACACTAAACACTTTACTAGCTGAGCCCCGCCCTCTTAGATAATAACTCTTTGCGTTCTGTATAATAATTAAGCCAGATTAGAACAGCGCAGAGGGGGAATAGAGCCTCAGTCTTGCGTCACAGCAATCTGTGCCCACCACCCTTACAACATTTGCAAAGCTATATTGAAGTGACTTTTTTATGTCTTTTCTGTTTAGACCAATGACTGGCAACTTTTTTTTAAAAAGCCAGATTATAAATATGTTAGTCTTTGTGAACCAGACTATCTGTGTTACTACCCAGCTCTGCTGTTATGATCCCCCCAGACAGCCATAAACAATAAGTAAGTAATGGGGATGTTTGTGTTGAGGTCAGTCTCTATTTACAAACACAGAGGTTGGGCCAGATCTGGCAGGAAGATAAGTTGTTTGATAATTTGGGTTCAACTCTAAACAGGAGCCATGTCTAGTTCCTCTCCATGGCTGTTCTCCTGTGCCTAACGTCACATTGGTGCTCTCCTGTGATTAGCTCAGGAAACCTGTTGAAGGATACAGAGGGCCAAGGGTACAAGCACACCTTCGAGAACATTTAAATGAAAATAACACTGGGAGAAAGAGCCATCCAACATTTCCCAGGGCGTTTAACCATTTCCCTATGTTGAACACTAAGGATGACGCCAGTGTTTTTAGTATTGATAATAACACCCTGATGAGCCCTGTCGTTCTGAAATTGTTGGCCTCATTTCTTATCATTTCCTTTGCATAAATTCTTAGAATAAGAATGCGATGCTTGGAGCAGCCTTGATTGCTACACTGCTTTCCAAGAAGGTGGTGTTCATCTGCATTCCCCACAGTGACGCGGGAGAGGGATTTATCATATGCGGAAGACTTCTTTCAACAGAATGGCATTCATAAAAGTTTTGGCCTCCATATGTATTTCCACAAATTAGCTCATCATAAATACAAGAAAATTGGTGTTAGCGCCAAATCATTTTTAATATTCTCCCACACTGCTGTAATGGCATGCTTATTAAGGTTCCATGTTTTGCCTCTCGGGGTCACCTAGCCAGCCAGCTGAGGTTGCCCTGCCACGTATGCTTGTGAGACACACAGAGAGCACCTGCTTCCCATTAGGGAGTGGGAACCCTCCCGCCACTATCTGTGTGCCTGGCACCACCCTCCCTGCCACAGTGGACAGAGCCTCCTCCCTGTGAAATTTACCACCAAATATGTCATCCAGATTGCTCGTTTCCCTCAGGAAATCTCATTTAGGTTAATTTTGGCACACAATTGAGGGTAATTCTTGAGCAATTTCTCATATGATGGCTTGCAACATGTAAAATTTTCCTGCAATGTGTTGCAAAAGAAATCACTGGGAAAATGATGTGAACATCTGATACTTGTCCAATCACCTTTGTAACCGCGAGATAGATCTCTTTTGAGTGGCAGTTCATGGTGCAGTGCAGAGAACAGAGAACAGAGGTGGCTGGGTGGGAGGCAGATGTTCGCTCTGGCTGGCTCTGGTTGTTTGAACAGTAAGAACAGAGAAGCTGTGTAAGGGGTTGTCTTTGAGGTGCACTATGCCCTTCCCTTAGCTTTTTACCACTTTCTGAATTTGTCCAAATGAGGAAGAAAGTATTTCCACTTGAGGGGTGTTATAGAAGTATTGATGCGTCCTCTGGTTACATGATAATGAGATTTACTTAAAATGGATCAATTTCAGGCATAATCAAATCTGTAAAACCAATGATAACAAAACCCAGCATTCTCTGAGAAGCGGCTGTGCCATCTCATTCTGCCTGTTTCCTCATTTGGTCCTGCCAGCAGCCTGGAGAAGACACTATTACAGCAGCATCTCCAGTCACAAATACAAAAGAACCCAAAAGCCATCTCAATGGGCGTGTCCAAAGAGCCAGGATTCATAAGCACAGAGGCGGGACAGGACCTGTGTCTGGAAGACTCCCACACTCATCTTAAGCACACTGATGACACTTTGCTGGGGCCTCCCAAAGAGTTTGGGAGGTAGCCACCAACTTGGAGTCATCCCCGTTAGATATGAGTTAATCGGCTTCCTGATACACAAGCCAGAGTTTCATCCACTGTTCCTAGATATCTCGGGACAGGATTGTTTCCAGCATGCTATAGTGGAGTAGCCTGGCCATCATCCCACATTAAGTCAGAGACAAAGCCAGGACTATGTCCCTGGCCTTCTCCTTCCAACTGCTTTTCCTGCTAGGTGCCATCAACCACACTTAACAATTACATGGCAGTGTTCTTGGAGAGACGTGTCCTAGTTTGATCTCTTGCTGTGATAAAACACTCTAGCTACAGGCAGCTGAGGAGGAGGAAAAGGTTTATTTTATATTATGCTTCCAGATCTCAGACTTCCCTCAGTTGTGGGAAGTCAAGGCACGAACTCAATGCAGGACCCTGAAACAGAGACATAAAGGAAAGGTTTGCTCACTGGTCCGTGCTTAACTAACACTTTTTTGTATAACCCAGGACTTCCTGCCCTAGGAATGGTGTTGCTCATAGTGGGCTGGGCCCTCCTACATCTGGTAATGATCAAGAAAATCCCTGACAGGCATGCCCACAGGCCAGCTGATCTAAGCGAGTCCACGTTGAGGCTTCTCTTACATGACTCTAAACTATGTCAAGTTGACAATTAAGGTTAACCAGGACAGGGGGAATCAGCTGTTTTAAAGAAAGAAACATTTCACATACGATAGTGTTTCACAGAACTACATACTCCAAGAAGTGTGTATAAACAATGGCAAGCTTCAAATACAGTCTACTCTTTAGTTAGCGGTATAATGCTGATGCCAGTGGTACCCAGGGCTCTGACGATGCATAGTGAGATTCAGGCATTAGGGAAATCTGGGTAGAAGGTCAACAAAACTCCCTGCAGTGTTTTTACAACTCCTTGTGCGTCTAAGTATTTCAAAATAAATAGAAAGCTCTTACAATAAGAAATTAATATAATAGGAAGACAAACTAGAATATTTATTCATTTGCTCCATGTAGAGTATAATGTTCAAACAGCCAGTATAGGAGAGACACATCATGCAGTTGGTCCTTCACAAGACTGGAAAACAGGCACATCTGAGTCACCTCTGGGCTGCGCTCTGTCCAGGGTTCTACGGTGACATCACCTTGAACTTGTTCTCTGCGCTTGGTCACTGCCACCATCCACTCCTTCAGCAACACTGTCACTTTCAGCGCGTCCACTGACCCTTTTGGTCTCTAATCTGTACATCAAAGTTTTTAAAACATGCTCTTTGGTTTCAAACCATACAGCTAACAACACAACTTTACCCAGGTATTTGACCGCTCTCTCTAAGTCTTCGCTCCCTGTAGTTTACAGCAATCCTTGATAAAATGAGAAAAATGGATTTCCAAAGAACCTGTAGTATAGTACAAACTAGGAGTATTAGACATTACAAAGTTGAAAACAAATGTGTGGCAGGGATTAAATCTTCTTTCTGCTTCTACTGGTCTTTATGTCATAGGGTCCTGTTCATTTTCCATCTGAATGTCCCTCAGCCCCTACACCCCACTTCAGGCTGGGATATTGAAGCACCCACTAGTCTCCATGAACCCGGTTCTCAGTTTCTAAAAAAGATTTGATCCTGTCCTGGGGGAACATAAAAAAATGCAGGTAGTCCTTGTTACCTAATAATTTCTGATAATCTGTGTGTCTGTATCAAGTAATCTCCAAAAAATCAATTCCTCCCCCAGAGGTGAGACCTCAGTCTGATTCAACTGGGCACTTTCCAGGTGACTTGCTGGCATGGTCACCAGTGACATCATCAATAAAATATACATTCATATGTTTAGGTCACCCTGACCAACACTTCTTGTCCTTTGAGACCTGGTCCAAAGGTCATTTTTTCAGTCAATCAAATTGTGTTTCAATGTATCACTGATCTTCAGTATAGTCCTGTCAGGAAACAGGGCAGCTATCATGTAAATAAATTTTCTGTGGCCTCGAAGCTGGGAATGAAGGTCTTGGATCCACACTGACGCTCACTCAAGAGTCGTCATTCCTGCTACATGAAGTGGGTAGCAGTTTGTACTACTCCATGGCAAATCTCTCTCTCTAAAGGCTGGGGAGCCACTAGAACCTGAGAAAGATGTCCCAGTGGCTTCTTTTTATGTCAGGAAAGGGTCACCCACCCTTTGTTTTGATTTCTGTCTTGAGAAGTAAGCCACACTGAGAGTCCAGGGTGCGCTCTGAGAAGACAGGGTGTCACTGTCAGCTCTTGGTACTGTGTGTGTAGCTACTCCCTTCACTGAGGCCAGTCTCCAAGCTATGCGGACGTCTGCTTGGAAGATTGCAGTGGCAAAGTCTAGATCCGTCCACAGTGACTGAGCTGGGCAGGAAATCAGGTGGAGATCCATCCAATAGAGTCTAACTCAAAAGAGCAAGTGACATTTTGCCTGTCTGTGGTTGTCTAAAGCAGTGTGTTCATATAATTTCCAATGGAAAATCCTGTTCTGACTGCATTTTGGGACAGAGGACTGAAGCAATGCAGAGTCCATGTTCTCCAAGATGGACTTCTACAGTAGTGCCCCTTGTCCGTTCCTGAAATACTCTCCATCCCCTATCTCCAAGAGTATTTCTATGAGAGCTTTCTAGACTGCCTGTTCCCCATCTCTAGGTAGGACCCACTCCACACTGCAGCCAACACTGTTGTCCTCAAAACACATCTTGAATATGACCCTCTACGTCTTTATACATCTGGTAGTCGTTGATTCCTTAGATTAAAATTCTAATGCTTCCCCCTGGAGAGTCTATGTGATTCTCTGACCTCATTTCATCCCTCGCTACAACCCGACCTGTAGTCTTGTGTATAATTTAAATGTAAAATGTCTCCCATAGGTACACATGTTTGAACACTAGGTCTCCAGCTGGTTGTAATAGTCTGAGAGGCTTTTGAATCTTTGTGAGTTGGAACCTAGATGGAGAAAATGGCCAATAGGGAATGAGCTCTGAGGCTGTCACCTCCAACCCATTCTCTCTGCTTCCTGGTTGTCACCACAAGCAAGCAGCAACCATACACTTCCCTACCATAAACTCCACCATGGTGAGCTGTACCCTCTCAAACCATGGATCTCAATAGATTCTACCCACTTTAAGTTGCCTGTGTTGGGTTATCTACCTCCTTGTATGCATTTGCTTTGTTTGTTCCTTTTTCTGTGCCTTTGTGCATGTGTCCGCTCTACTTAAGATGAGTTTAGGGTTTGCCAGAATGGACCAAAGATTGTCGAGAGAGGGGATCTTGAACTGTATCTAGGACTGATCAGCTTAGTTATATTTTAGTGCTGTGATAAACACGGCAACTTATAGAAGAGCACTTTAAGGGCTTACAATTCTGGAGGAATAAGAGTCCATGATAGCAGAACATAGGGCATCAGGCACCGCTGAGTGCTAACATCTCAGACTCCGAGCAAGAGGCAGAGAACACATTGGGAATGGTGCAAGTCTTTTGAAAACTCAAAGATCACCCAAAGTGACTTACTTCCTCCAACCAGGCCCTGCTTCCTCATCCTCCCCAAACAGCCACCAACTGGGTACCAAGTATTCAAACTGAGACTAACAGGGAATATTTCATTCAAACTACCATGCTGTCTGTCTTACCCATCCATAATCATCAATTTACGTAGACTCTTAGTTTTGGTGGAATAGGATCTATTGTCTTTTTTTAAAGTTTATTTTTATTTTATGTGTATACCTGTTTACCTACATGTATATATGTGAACCACATGCATATAGTGTCTATAGAGTCCAGAAGAGGACATCAGATGGCCTGGAACTGAAGTTACAGATGGTAGTGAGCCTCCGTGCAGGTAACGGGAACCAAACCCAGGGCCTCTTCAAGAGCAGCCAGTGTTCTTAACCAGGGAGCCATCCTTTCATTCCCCGAGTTTCTGTCTTCTAGAAACTCTGGCATTGGTAGTATTGCCGTGTTTCAAAGCAAGGGAAAATGCAAGACAGTGAGGGTGTGGCTTTCATTTTCCTTACTTTTCTGCTAAAATGTTCAGGGGGTACAGGCAAGACATTTTTAAGGCGGAAGAAAGACATAGCAAACATGACATTTTGAAAGGCTAATTGGATACGGATGGACATATTGAGATGCTGTCCGTTATTGTCAGAAATAATGTTTCACAGAGAAGCTGTTGTGGCGAGAGCAGTGTTATTGATGGACTTATGTGCACTCGGGAATATGGAAGCAGTAAGGCCTGCAGAATGATGTCAGTCAAACTGAAGGAACAAAACTAAACACCTCTGATGTGAGAGCTGACCCCGCCCGCAGGATTCGACCCGTAGGACCCACGTGGTTAGACCCATGGTTATTTAATGCAATCAGAAGTGATCTGGGAGGGGTCTGCTAACCACTCTGCTCCTGAGATGTGATTACATGCTTGCTATTAGGTTCAAGAATCAAAACAAGCTTGTGAGTCAGGGAACATACGTCTCAAGTTTTAGAATACCATTCCCAATTCATCCTCTGCAACTCCAGAGCCCAATGGGTAATCCTGTAATCCCAATATTTCATCATCCAAACTATATTCTGCTTGTTTCCATCTGCCCATGGAGGAGATGTGATAGAATTCTCTGCCCAGACCACGAGTCCCAGGTTTGAATTCAGGAAACAGGATCATGAGCCCTATGGAGCCAGCTTGGGCAATAAGAGAAAGACTCCAATCAAGATCATTACATTTTGTTCCAAAGCTCTATTTTCTTAATGCAAAACAAAATTATAGATGATGGGAAATAAAGATAAAGCAGAAAGCAACTGAGTAGTGAGATCGGGTTAGGGGACAGATTCAGGTTAATCAGGAGTTTCCATAAACAAGACTGACTGTCTGGTAAAGTCTCTGGAAGAAGCTTGCCATCCGGCCTGGGGGTGCTTTAGGCATTGCACTTCTGGGAAGCACCTCAGAGTAACAAACAAGCGTGCTTGTGCTCCGGTCTCCAGAACCACAGTTACCAGTGGAGCCTTGGTGGAGCTCCAGCTCTTCCTTCCCATGAACCTGGGCCAGGAAGCAGCACTTTGGGGGGTTGCTTTGTCACGTGGTGGGAGGATCTGCGATGTAAAACAGACTTGGCGGCCAACCTCAGTTTTAAGTGGGGTATTTACTGTGGTTCCAAAGGGATTTAAGAAATTCCCAGCATGGGGCATTCATGACCCTCCAAAGTCTGGAGGGGAGGATTGCAAAGCAGTATCACTGTCCAATTATATAAATATCAAACTCTACCTCCTTCTTAATCATTTTCTTCTGATCAACTATCTCAACCAAATATACTCTTGAATTGATCTGTCTTGTTTATGGTATGGGGCTTCCGTCCTACCCCTGGAGGGTATATTTCATGAGTAGCCAAAAAGGAAGGCTCTTACCCAGAGTAGGTGCTATGTGTATAGCTATTGAATGAAGGAATGTATGAACTTTTAAAACTGTGGGTGTGTATACATGCTATGTGGACGTGCAACTTATATGTGCCTGTTGAGGCCAGAGGTCAGCATTGACTATTGTCCTCTATGGCGCTGCATCTTCCCTTTGAGATGCTTCAGAAACTGTCTCTCACTGATTGGCTAGACTAGGAACCCCCGCCACACAGGAACGCCCTGCCTCTGCCTTCCAGTGCTTGGATCATAGGTATTCCCTGCCATGCCTGGATTTTTACGTGGGTGCTGAACTCCATTCTTAGGCTTGTGCAGTCAGCGCTTTGCCACCCTGAGCCATTTCCTCGGCCTCAGGACTGAGGGCAGGAGGAAAGCCGGTCTGAGGCCAGGAGGTCTCCCGCCAGCCATCCATGCTCACTCCTCCCTCCCAGACGCTGCTGATCGTTCTACAACACCTTTCCTCTCTTTTTACAGAGCATTGGCTGTGATGACTTCCTGGGCTCCGACAAAGTCGTGGACAAGTGTGGGGTGTGCGGAGGCGACAACACAGGCTGCCAGGTGGTGTCGGGAGTGTTCAAGCATGCCCTCACCAGCCTGGGCTACCACCGCGTCATCGAGATTCCCCAAGGAGCCACGAGAATTAACATTACAGAGATGCACAAGAGCAACAACTACTTGGGTGAGAGTTCATTTCTCCTCTCCATACACCACGCACGTGCACACCACACACACACACACACACACACACACACACAGGACGTGTGTGATCACCCAGGTGGTGTGAGAGTTTATTTCTCCTCTCCACACGCACGCACGCACAAGACGTGTCACTACAGGTGGTGCATTCTCTCCAAGGTGGTGAAGTGACCACTGTGGTGGCCAGACATCCCAGGACACACAGAAAGTGCCCCTGGGGTCTTCCTGACCTGCCATTTGGGATAGAGTGTGTGTGTGGCGGGGGTACAGGTCTGCCCAAGAACTAAACGGCTGATGTCTATATATTTACACCAGGCTTTACTCGAGAAAGATATGGGCATGAAATGGGCAAGAGACTTCTTTGAGCTGGGATGGTTTTTTTGTCAGGGAGGGAGGGAGGAGGAGTCTTTGTTCTCTTGGGGTCTGGGGACAGGGATCGCTGAGGACTCCTTCCAGACAGTCGCTCCATGGAGGTCTAAAGTGAAGGCAGTCCTTGCCTTCGCTCTCTTTCATCTGCCGGGGGAGCAGGCCCCTGCAGGTCTTCTGAACTGCTGCGGACCCCTCAGCGGTCATCTCAGTCAGTGCCATCTGCATTTAGCCCATTTTCCTGCGGGCGAGAGAGCCTTGCTGGTGCTGTCTTCTGGAATCCGGGTTATTTGCATATCTGCCAGTGTGCAGCGTCACAAGAATGGGTGTTTACCAGTTTCTAATTCAGATAAGCATGTATAAATCAGTGAAGCAGATTATAGGGGTGCCTGTTCTGTTTTCTGAGACAGGGTCTTGATCAGTATGCCAGGCTGGGCTGTAAATCGTAATGTAATCCAGGCTGGTCTTCCTTCTACATGCGGGGATTACAGTCATAAGCCACCAAGCCTGGTCTAGGGTGTCATGCCTTCAAACATTTAATGAGCAGCAATAGACATTTTCTTTGTAATTATTCAATAATTTTATTGAACATAACCTGTCTAGAACAAATCTATGCCAGGAAATATACTTATGGCTTTTCCTGTATAAAATCCCGAAACACTCTGAGAATAGCCCACAAGCTATTCCCAGCCTCAATTTACAAATAAAACAGACATATAGGGGTCAGAGAACTTGCCACAGTCATACAGCAAGAAAGAAGCAGAGCTGGGATTTAAACCAAGGGAAGGGAGCTCTAGGCACAGAAGTCTAACGTGAGCTGATACCCATGGGCTTCCTCTTCTTTACCACTGGTTGTGTGGCAGTCAGTGTCCACCAGAAGTTTTTGACATACCATTCATTTTGTCATTGTTTGTAGTGGTGATGGTGGTGGTGGTCTACATGTGTATGTGTGCATATGTGTGTGTACACACATGATTACACATACCCGTGAAGGCTAGAGGCCAGCCTCAGGTGTCATTCCTCAGGTACCAGCACCTTGCCATCGAGCTCCCTAGCCTGGAGCTTGCAGAGTAAGCTAGACTGATTGGCTAGTCAGCCTTGAGGATCTGCCTGCTTCCACGTCCTCACCACTGGGGTTACACACATGAGCCATTGTTCCTGCTTTTTCATGTGGGTTCTAAGAACCAAACTCAGGTACTAACTTCTGCACAGCGAACATTTTAAAATGCCCGAGCCATCTCTCCAGCAATCATTTTACTCCTGTCCCATCCCGACCTCCTCCAGAGCAGCCCAGACTAACTTCACTTAGTTTGATTGTCTGGGGTAGAAAAGGATGGCAGGTGTCTCTGAGACAAGCCCAGTTAAAGCAGAAAACTGTTAACATTTTCTCTGGCAAATCCAGGAGCCTCCAAAGTGGCAGGAAGCTAAGTTCCCCTGTGAGCGGTTTGTGTCATTTCTCATCTTAAATGACGATCTGTGTCTCCGCCTTTCTCTGGTGCTTTTATAAGATCCCATCTCCACACACATCCTGCTTCCTACAGTGGGAAATGTTCCTCGGGGGTTATTTGAAGTGTGGTTGTGTTTAGACACAAGGGCAAACAGTGCCAGTTTTTATTAGCTTTATGTTGTTTTTCGGAAATGTTCCCTTGCTATCGCTGGTCCCATTTTGTAATCAGTTTCAGGCTCCTTAAAGGTACAATGGACATTCTGCATGAACATCCACAGGGTATTTGAGTGGAAACAGACCAGACCCTTGCTCTTGCCGTCCTGAGTATAGGATTTTATCCTAAGACTTAAGAGAACAGATGCATTAAGGAAGGTGATTGACAAGTGTCCCTTCCTTTTGTCTCAGAGAGTTTGTCAGGATATAAAACTTAAGAGAAAATGGTGGGGAGGTGACTCAGTGTGTAAGCATAGGAACTGGGGTTCAGATCCCCAAAATCCAGGCCAAGTCGGCATGTTGTGCTAGCTCTGTAATCCAGCTAAGCCCCAGCACTCATTCAGGAGGCAGAGACACAGCTCCAAGTTCAGCAGGAGACCCTGCCTCAGGAAATAAAAGCGTAAGCTGAAGAAGAGGGATGCCCAGCGTCAAGCTCTGTTACTGACATGCACACAGCCCCATATGCGTTAACATGAATACAGACGCACAGACACACACAAACGTGGGATAGAAATCTCCCCTTCCCATGAGAAGGATGAAGAGAAAGCCGAGGGAGAAAGGAAGTACCAAGAGTCCACGGGAGAGTGACTCAGGACGTCCATGTTGACTCGCTGTGCACAGAAACCAGCGGGATCTTGAGAAAGGCCTCCTCCGTGAGTGTGTCGGCAAGGAGAGGGGAGCAGGAGCAGGCTTTGAGGAAGGGGGCGCCAGGAGTCAGGAACCTAAGCTTCCAGCCATAGCATTGATGTCACCCGGAATTTTATAGATCTTCCTTCTGTTCTTGTCAGGATACAGTTCGCACACCATAGACTTCATCCTTTTTGACAGCGCAGTGGTCGGGTAGTCTTTTTCTTATTCCAGGCCTTCTCTACCCGACTCCCTCAACTGTTCGCCTCCTGCTCTACCTATAGAGTATAGCTCAATGCTGTTTGCCTGAGATCGCTTGAGGCTCACACAGCCGTTGGCCCATAGGCACAGCCGTGATTTCTAAACCCCGAGGCCAGTTGTAACCTTTAGCCATTGTTGGCTGTGAAACCCTTGGAGCCATGCATCCTCTGCTGCACTTGTCTCGAGAAGACAGTAGGTGGCGTCAGTGAGGTGGCTCGGCAGATAAAGGTTCTTGCCTGAGGGCCTGGACTGGGCCCCTGAGACCCACATAACTGAAGGAGAAAATCAGCTCCCTCAAGTTGTCCTCTGACCTTTACACATCACACGCATGTTTGGCCTGTGCACTAGCGGCACGCCTGGTGATGTCTTCTGCCCAAGGAGATCAGAAGAGGACATTGTATCTCCTAAATACAGTGTGAGTCATGTATGGTCTCTGTGAATCAAACCCAGGTCCTGAAGAAGCAGCCAGTGCTCTTAACCACCGAGTCATCTCTCCAGCCCTTAATTACATTTTAAATTCCTTTTAAAAAGATTTTATTGTTACTTACAAAAGGTGCAATTTTAAAATTAGAGTATGAAAATAGAATAACAACATTTTCAAGACAAGATCTCATTATAAAACCCAGAATGATCTCAGACTTTAAATACTTCTGCTTTGGCCTCCAAGTGCTGGGATTAAAAGCGTGTAACACCATTTCCAGCTCGGGAAATTAAAATTTTTAAAACAAGAACTACATAGAAGAGGGAGGCGTAGGAACCAACAGGCCTTAGCTGAGACATCAGCAATATTGGTGTATTACCTATCTCTTAATTTAGCCTACAGACCTGGCCCACTAGCCCCTGGTCTGCTACCTGCTGGCCCTAGCCTTCGCGTAGCTCACAGGAGGGCTGGCTCCCCAGAGCTGGGGGAGCAGGCTGCCTCCACTTCACCATGCTCTGTTTTCTTCAGTAAGCAACACTATAGAAACTGGGACGTTTAATGGTACACACATATGAGAAACGACACACATTCATTTCATTTCGGGTTGTAAAACTGAGGACACTCCAAGAGTGAGCTGTGTTTTTATTAAAATCATACAGTAAAAATGTCTTATGTCCTTCAAAGCTCAGCCTGTTTAGTCGGATCCAGACGTTGAGACTATAGAACTGCTGCTATCTGTTGTAAAGCTATGAATTTTCCTTATCCTCAGACTTGCTATTTGGAGGAAAAACATTGAATCTAATGTTATTAAAATGACTGGCAGTCTGTATGACTTAATAAGATGTTGTAAAATGATTTTAGCTGAAATATCAGAGTTTGGCGCAGTTGAATTGGTCCGGTTTACTAATGCCATTATGCAAGAGTTTAGCTCTCAGACATGAAAGCAGAGCCGGCAGAGGCTCATTGCTCGGGGCATGCTCTACCTGCCAGCGAGTTACACCGTTCATAGGCTCTAGACTTGGACAAAGTTCTTGGAGATCTGTAGGATTTTAAAAACAAACTGGTAATACAGTTCCCTTGAAACATATTCTCGTGAAAGTTTAAAATAATAATAACTGGGGCTGGAAAGATGGCTCAATAGTTAAAAGCACTGGCTGCCCTTGCAGAGGACCTGGGTCCAGTTCCCAGCACCCACATAGTGGCTCACAGCCATCCGTAGCTCCAATTCCAGGAAATCCAGCTCTGTTGGCCACTGTGGATGCATGGTATGTGCTCAGTACATGCTCATACATGTAAACAAACTCTCATACACATCAAATAAAATGAACAAATCTTTAAAATAACAATGGTTAGCACCTAATACCTCAAGAACCATCATGAAGCATCTGTAATGTGCAGACTTCATTAGGTGACGACTTTCTTATGGGAAGGCTCAGAATGTTTGAAAGAATGTGACATCTTGGACTGGAGAGATGGTTCAGCCATGAAGGGCACATACTGCCCTTGAAGAGAACCTGAGTTCAGTTCCCGGGTCCATGGCTCACAGCTGCCTGCCGCCCAGCTTCAAGGGAACTTGTACCTAAACTCGCATATATACACCCCCACACATATACATAATTGAACATAGTTTGGAAATCAATCTTTTTTTAAAAAAATCATATGATGCCTTATACATGTATGACGATTAATCCCAAGGATTTTTTTTTTTTCATGAACATTAGAAAGTTGTCAAGCCATTAAGGGAATAGAAAGCAAAAGGGTAAAATCCCCTCTTTGTAGCAATCCTACATTGGATCTGCCCCCCTTCAAACGTACAAACATTATGCGTGCATTTAACTTCCAGGTCCAGTACATTTCTGTGCAGTTTTCTAGCTACTAGGTTTTTAAAATTACTTTCACATTCTTATGAGTTTGCCAATTTTAAAATTGTTGAATTTTAATTTGCCAGTTTTAAAATTGAGGTTCTCTTGCTGCTTTTCAAAATTCACAGTTATGAGTAATAACCTTTTTCTGTTTGTCTCTGTTGAAAGTCTTAGCCTTTATCTTGCATTTCAGCTCTGTGTGTTTTATTTAGTACTCCGTGGTGTACATCTTTTGGCTTTATTTAGTCAGGTCTGTTGGGAACTTCCGTGAAAGCTTGTAGGTGTTTGCATTTCTTAGGAGGACCTGCCCACTGCCAGCATTATAAAGGCAACCTTTAACAAATCACTGATCTCTAGCTCTATTTTTATATTTAAATATTTAATTCTCTGGACCTGATCTTTGTGTGTGGTGTGAGGAAGGATTTGGCTTTCTTTTACCAGATAGACAGTTTGCTCAAACCCATTTATCAAATTTCCCCCACTAATATGAACTATCATCTATACCACATATTACATACAAACATAAATACCACATATATATAGATATACTTGTGGACCCTCGGGGTACATCCATCGATGTGCTGGTGTCTTCTACTTTAGTACCATAGTCTTTGCATTACTGCCATTGTATTTTATTTATTATCATTTTAATAATATTTTTACTCTTTGAAAATTCCATACATTTATATAATGTATAATGTTTGTGTCTGCCCACTACTGTCTCCCTCCAATTTCCCTCAGTACCCCTGCCTCGTCTCCATCCTAGCTTCATGTCCTTTTTTGTTTAGTTTTTGTTATTATTAATAACCCCTGAACCCAACTAATGCTGTACATAAATCTGCGGCTCTTCACTGGAGCATGAACAACCTACCAACATCCACATCTACAAAGGAGAACGGCCAGCCATCAACAGACAGCCTTGGGGCCCTTTCCCGCACATACTGAAAATCTGACTGGCTTGATGGTGTGTGATGACCACCGCTGCTGTGAGCTGACCTGTGCCACAGCCGGGTCATCTCCAGAAGTCAGCCGCTCACAGCTCTCTCCTCCATCCACGGGCTCTTACGTCCTTTCTGCCCGCCATCTCAGGTGGTGGAAGGTTGATACAGATCCATTGCCTGTGCTCAGGGTTGTCCGTTCTCAGCATTTTGACCAGTTGTGAGCCTCTGCCTTAATCACTACCCGTCTCAAAGAAGCTCATCTCGCCACAGCTGAGAACAGTACAAATCTGTAGGTGTAAACATAAATGTTTAGAGTGTAGTTTGACAGGATGACCATTTAGCAAAACAATAGGCATAGGATCTCCCCAAATACGGGCTTTGACACAACTTACAGTACCAGACATGAACTCCTTCCTATGGCTCATATGCAAACAGAACGTGATTGGTTACTCCCAGAGCCTCATGCCACCATTGCCCCGGTGGGCACATCTTGCTAACAGCTCCCTGTTGGGTCCACACAGAATCCAGCACTGGGTAGGCTCGCTGGTATTTTTTCTCTCCCAGGAGCCTGCGTACACCTTCTGGAACTATGTGAACTATCCTTTATGGAATGGGTTCCCCAGTCAGTCCGGGGTTGACTTCTGTGTCCTGTATCCAAGGTCAGGGATGCCTTCAGTGACAGGGTCTATCATCTATCTAGGTGTGGCAGACACTCAGTGACAGGGTCTATCATCTATCTAGGTGTGGCAGTCAGTGACAGGGTCTATCATCTATCCTGCTCAAACTCTCTTTTTAATAAATGCATTTTAAATTAGCTTCCAAACTGGTTACTTTCCACATAAGGCCTCTTTCTTCCTGTAGCCTTAGTCTTCTCTGACCCACTCCCTACCCTCTCCTCTCCCCGATCCCTACTTAAACTTTTCCTCTCAAATATTTCCCTCTCCCTTTTGGTGACTGCTGTTAGTCTGTGGTGAGTTTGTGGGTCACCTCTCTTCCCCTTCCTTAATTCCTCGCCTGATCGCCTTGGTTTTGCCTTAAATATTCTTGTGTGTTTTCATGCATCTGTTCTTCCAAACTGGAAAGGTATCTTGTCAAAATCCGCAAAACCCGTTGGGGTCTTACCTGGAATTTTCGTAAGCGTGTGGTAAATGTATAGGTTAATTTGAGGTAGAAAAAGGGCGTGTTCACAGTGTTGAGTCTTTTGATTCTGAAACATAGTATAAATCCTGGATCATGAGTTTTAATACGGTTTTTTATGTTGACTCTGTCAGCTTTGTTAGGTTTATCTTTAAGTATTTTACAGTTTTTGTTGATTTGATATGTGCCATCTTTCTTTCCGCCATGTCACTGATTAAATATGTTGGCGCGTGTGCAGTCTGTTTCATACATTTGTTTTGTAGCCACATAGGCTGATAGATCCTTTCTTTTTGATATTTTGTTTTGTTTTTGTGTGTATGAATATTTTGTCTACATGTATGTATGTGTGCCATGTGGGTGCTGGGAATAAAACACGAGTGGAAGAAAATAGCTGACTCCACAGTTGTCCTCTGCCCTCCGCACATGCACCCTGGCACACACATACATACATATATCATGTACATATACACACACTAATGATAAAACTTAAATAAGGTGTGTGGGACTATAAAAACAACTAGAAGAAAACAGAGGAACCCTTGACATGAATTTGAGTGGTGGTTTTAAAAGATGATAATCGGGGGCTGGAGCGATGGCTCAGTGGTTAAGAGCACCATTGCTCTTCCAGAGGACCCAGGCTCAGTTCCCAGCCTCCACATGGTGGCTCACAATCCTCCGCAACTCCAGTTCCAGGAGTCCAGCGCCCTCTCCTGGCCGCCACGGGCACTGCAGACATGTGGTACACAGAGATACATGCCGGTAAAACACCATACTCATAAAATTCATTTAAAAAATATACCTAAGGTACCATCGCGATTACTTTCCAGTAACTCATTGTGAATTTTTAGTTTCCAGCCCAAGTTCCCTCTTTTCGCTCACAAGAGGGGTTTCTCTGAGCTGGTTGGCAGGGGCCTCTGGTTTGCTAGCCCTCAGCCCAGCAACGGAACTCTCAATTGAAAAATCTTCTCAGAGCCCACCCTTCTAGCTCTTGGTGTCCTTACTGCATGGCAGAGGAATAAAGGAAGGAAAGTAAAAACAAAGAAAGTAAGCTTTTTCTTGGTAGTTTTCACAGGACTTTGACCATTTTCCCACATGGACACTTACAGTTTTTATTGCCGTTTCTCTGTGAGGTCACTCGCTCCTTGATGACAAACAGCCCAGCCTTGGTCATTCCTTCTTTCAAGTCCTCAAAATAGACTAGGAGCTGGGGTGAGAAGTGGGACTTCAGGAATAAAGGTAGGATGGGGGCTTCAAGGGCATGCAGGCTGTACGTGGGACATTCGAGGGTCTTGGTCCCCATCCTGGACCTCACTTGTGATGTGGAGGTCCTATTATATATTAGACTGTTGGAATTCTACATCCCCCACCTCCTTCATTTAATCCTCACAGTGCCCATTTCTGCTGGTGTTTTCGTCTCTTTCTGTTGCTGCGGTAAAACATTCTGACCAAAAGCAGCTAATGGGAAGGAAGGGAGTATTTCTGTTTACAGATCATAGTTTAGGGTTGAGGAGTCACGTGGGAACCAGCAATGACTTGAAGCAGAAATTATGAAGGAGCACGGCTTGCTGGCATTGCCCCAGGCCCATACTTACCTAGCTTTCTTACATACCCAAGGGTCACCTGTCCAGGGAATGGTGCCCCCCACGGTAGGCTCGGCCCTCCCATATCTATTATCAATCAAGATGATCCTCCACAGACAGGCCCCCAGGCTAAACTGATCTGGGCATTCCTCTTACTGGGACCTGGGCCTGGCCAAGTAAGCTAGGCTGATTGGCCAATATGCCCTAGGGGGTCCTCCTGTCACCTTCTCCCCAGTGCTGAGGATAACAAACACTCAGCACTGTGCCCAGCTTTTCACAGGACTGCTGGGGATCAAACTTCAGTGTTCCTACTCACACAGGAACCACTTTGCTGACTGCTCTCCCCCCAGCCCCAGACACTGTACCCTTGAAAAACTGTCTAAGCAGGTGCTGTGACAGACACCAGCACTCTCTCCTCTTAGACGTCAGAGCCAGACGCTGAAATGGACGTGGTGGCCCCCCCTAGTTACCTGTGACAGTTCGTGACAACCCCAGGAGGCTGTCAGATCACAAGCGCCTCACCACAATGCCCTAAATGGCTGGCTGTTCCTCATCTTTCTGGAAGATGAGCAAAGTGATTGTGAAATTTGGGGGGGGTTGTTTTTCTTAATATGGACTCTGTCCTTACCTCCTCTTCAACATAAACTTGTATGTGCTGTACAAAATCCAATGTTTGCAAAACAAATACCCCGTGCCAGGGAGACCATGCCCTCCTGCTGTGGTTTGGACAGATGCTGTCATTTGTTTTAATGCTCCTGAACCTCATTTTGCCTTGCATACTTCCACCTGGAGCCTGGCGGTGTCCTTGCCTTTGATTTAGGAGAGCTCGTGTGCCCCTACCTCTGTTTACAGTTCTCGCTTTTCTCTTTCCCAGTCCCTCTGCCCTGGACAAGCTTTCAGATATGCTGGAACAAAATGAAGTCACCCTGGCTGCACCCTTAGGCTCATCTTCTTCCCACGTGTTCTGCTGTGAAGTTAGCACCTCTACCCTGGAAATGCTTGTTTGTTTTATACTTGTCTTATAGGGAGGAATTAAACTAAGGGTTGCCAGTCACACTCCAGGCTCCTCCTACCTGGATATAGACTAGATCAGGATTCCTATCTGTGAGTCAGAACAGGGTAGATAACATTAATTCTGAAATCCATTCATAACCCACTTGCAAATGTGCTGCAACCTTCCCTCTTTGAGTCAAACTCTGCCCTTCTGTGGTATGTTAGATCTTTGAGAAACTGCTTAAGGCTATTTATGCTAAAGCCCGGGAAGAGATGGCTCATAGACGTGTAAGCAGCACTCAGTGATCATGGTTGAATTCAGGAGAATTGACACCTGAGGAAAACAACTTTGAAGTTGTCTTACCTCCAGCTGCAGGCAGCTAGACACCCGTCCAAGGTCGCTGCTCTCAGTTGGTCCTCCCTTGCCTTCTCTGAGAGTCAGAGCTTAGAGACAGGGGCTCTGCCTGAGATTACTCCTCCCCCTCTCTCCAGGTTTTGCCTTTCCACCAGCCGTCAAGGCTGTTTAACCATCTTCCCTAAGCAGAACACTCATGGATTCTGCTCTCCTAAATCTTTAGATCTCTGAAGTGGGCTCAAATGATTATTTTCTTTGTTTTAAAGAAGATTTTATTCTGATTTTTAATTGGGGTGGGGAAGATATGTATTGAGTGCAGTGCCAGAGGAGGACATCAGATTCCCTGGAGGTAGAGTGACAGGTGCTGTCAACCACCCACATAGGTGCTGGAAACCAAACGCGGGTCGTCTGTGAGGACAGTACACATTCCTAACCCCTGAGCATCCTCTGATCTCGACACTTTTCTCTCTTACTGGACTCTTCCTGGATTAGCTCTTGCCCCACTGGTTTAGCATCTGCAGCTCTTATAATGACTTCACCTAGCCCTGCCCATCAACTTCCTTTATGACCTGAGGCACTCCTGTATTTGTTAGCTTGGGGAGCACAATGTGCCATCTTGTCCAGATTTTATATTCCCTTCATTGTCTCATATTCAGGTCATCTGAATCAGAAACGCTTCCCTTTAAGTAAAACTGCTGCTAGTTGTCTGATCCTGATACCTGTGTAAGATAACATTAATCTAAAAGAAAAATCCAATGGCTACATATAAGCACTTGCCAAGTGCAGCATATTACAGAGAAGAAGGCAACACAAGGTCCCTGCTTGGCAATACATTCAGTCTGCGTGGAACTCCTTTAAGATGCAGAAGTCGTTTTTCCATCCCTTGTACTCAAACAAGGCAATCCAGAGAGGCACCGTAAGAGAGGTAGCCTTTGAACTGGGCTTTTAGAAAGTGTTGGCATCCTTGTTGTTATTTTTTTTCTCTTAGGTTCTTTTAGGGGGCTGCCATCCAGCTCCCAAATGAATATACGGAGGCTTATTATTTCTTATGAATGCCTGGCCTTAGCTTGGCTTGTTTCTAGCCAGCTTTTCTTAAACTATCCTGACTACCTTTTGCCTCTGGGCTTTTTCCTTTTCTTACTTCTGTATATCTTATTTCACTCTTCTTCTGCTGGGTGACTGACTGGCTGAGTGGCTGGGTGGCTGGGTGGCTGGCTCCTAGCATCCTTCTCTCCTTCTTTTCTTGCTCCTCCTTCTTTGCTCTTTTTCTCCTGTTTATTCTCTCTGCCTGCCAGGCCCACTAATCCTTTGTCCTGCTTTGTTATTGGCCATTCAGTTCTTTATTAGACCAATCAGGTATTTTAGACAGACGAAAGTAACACAGCTTCACAGAGTTAAATGTAGCATAAAAGAATACAACACATCTTTGCATCATTAAACAAATGTTCCACAGCATCAACAAATGTAACACATCTTCAAATAATAGTCCACAACAATCCTTACTTGTTTTGGTTTGGTTTGGTTTTGGAATGACACAGAGTAAATACATGAATCTGTTCAGGCCAGTGGGTCTCCGCTGCAGCTGCTCCCCTGCAAAGTGAGGAAGCAGCTATGGGCAATGCTTTACAGCCACACCACCTTGAACTTCTCTGATTTTGGGAGTTAAGCAGGGTTGAACCTGGTTAGTACTTGGATGGGAGACAAGATGAGAATGGCCAGGCATGGCTGTGCTCTGGAACAACTCCATCTATAAGCGATGCTTTCATCGCTGCGTTTGGTTTCCATGCTGTAGTCTGCCAGCCCATCTTAGAGGATGTGTGGGCTTTGTCAGAAACGGGGAAAAGAGTGTGTCTGCCTGAAGCCACAGGGCTTCAGTATGGGCTGCAGTATGGAGGAGGAGGCATGTGAGTGACCATTCTGTCGACATGGTTCTTATGCCAAATGGGCATAATGACGACCTCTGAGACCACAACTATAGGAAACCAACAGGCTTCAAACTACAGAAGACTTCATCCCAAATTACATCCTGTCGGTCAAGTCTTTGCCCAGTGTCAAGCCACTGGAGATGGTGACTAGAACTGGGTATAACAGGATTGTGCCCGATCCTGAAGGCAGTGTTAGCCATGACAGAAGAAAGGACAACAGGCAGTTACTACTGTAGGAAAACCAGGTCCATAGCAAGAGTGTGAGGAAGAAGTATCTAGCAAACAAAGATGCTGATATGTGGACTTAGTGAGTCCAAGTAATAAATTTACCTGTCAATAAATTTGTTTGTGGGTTTAATATTTCAATAAGTGCATGCAGTGTCTACTAAAGAAGAAAGCCACACTGTACCACAAAATAACTACTGCAGGGGAGTGACAGGCTGAGCTGCACTTGACATCTTGAGAAGCTAAAGAAAGAGGAGAGGTAGATGGGGCATTTCGGAATCTGGGCAGACACCAAGAGAGGTCTGAGCTGTGTTTGGAAGAGGCTGAACCCAATCCTTGTCTCGGAAGCAGCACATCGGAGCCTACCCCCATTGCTCTCCACTTGGTGGTGTGCTCTGGACTACCAAGGTTAATAGGCATTGAGACCTTCACCCCGGGGAAAGACGTGATCCTAGCAGCGGGTTCTCAGCAAGCAGCATGGTCCCACCCTATCCCATACCCATGCTTTAAGCTGAATTCCTCTGTTTTTAACAAGTCTGAGAGGAATCACAGGCTGGCTGTTTCTACAATTGGCTCAAGAATTCCGGGCCAATGTTAACCCTGATGCTACCTTCTAATTAGTTGGATGGAAATTTGATCATCAAAAAAGGGAAGATCTAGTCATCTGACTTACATGGGTTCTGGGGATCAGAACTTCAGTTTTGATGCTTGCACAGCAAACATTTACCCATAGGTCCACTTTCCCAGACAATAATGGTTGGTATTTGTGTGTGTGTGTGTGTGTGTGTGTGTGTGTGTGTGTGTGTGTAGAGGCCAGAGGTCTGTAGCAGGTGTTTTTATTCTCTCTATACCTGATCCCGTTTGAGGTCTCATCTCTCACTGAACCTGGAGCTCATCTACACCAGCTGGCCATCAGGTAACCAAAACCTCCTGTCTCTGCCTCTCAGAGCTGAGATTACAGTTGCTCACACTCACACCCCTCTTGTGGGTGATCAGGACTGAATTCAGGTCCTCAGGTTTACACTTGACTGACTGAGCTATCTCTTCAGCTCTTCTAGAACATTTTTAAAAATTACTTTAGGAGAGTTGGAGAGATGGCTCAGCGGTTAAGAGCACTGGCTGCTCTTCCAGAGGACCTGGATTCAATTCCCAGAACTTACATGGCAGTTCTCAACTGTTAACTCCAGTCCTGGAGACCCAATAGCCTTTTCTGTCTTCTATAGGCGTTGCTCACATGGTATATTTAAATACATGCAGGCAACACCCATACCCATAAAATAAAAATAAATTTATATTTTAAAAACAAGAAACTACTTTTAAAACTTCTTCTGTACTATTAGACTCTTGTGTTTTCTTGAACATCTCCTGTCTGTTTGGTATACTGGTTTTTGAGACAGAGTCTTACTGTATAAGTTTGGGGAGGTTATGGAACCTTTAGGAGATTCAGCCTTGTTAGGAGAGAAGTGCATCACAGGATGTGGGCTCTCTCTCTCTCTCTCTCTCTCTCTCTCTCTCTCTCTCTCTTTCTCTCTCTCTCTTTCTCTCACACTCTTGTCTCTTGCTCTCTCCTTCCTGTGTAAATGAAAAATGCCATCAACCAGCTTCCTGACTCTGCCACCATGTCATGACTGCTCCATGTCATGCCTGCTCCATGTCATGTCTGTCCGTCTGTCTTCTCCATCTCGTGATGGACTCTATCCCTCTGGAAGCATGAGCCAGAATACACTCCTTCTTCTTTAAGTTGCTTTTGGTCACAATATTTTACCACAACAACTGAAATACAACTAGTAGAGACACACCTACATCATACACATCATACATATCACACACATACACATCATGTGCACATATCATACACGTCACACATATACATCATATGCATCACACATATACACATCCCATACATCTACACATCCCACACATCACACACCTACATTATACATCATGTACTTAACACACACATTATACATATTACACCCATAGATAACACACACATCATACACATCACGCAGACACACGTATACATCACACACATCATACACATAACACATACATTATACATATCACATATCTATACATATACACACATGAAACACATAGCACACATCATATATATAATGCAACTGAATCACATACATCACACATATATACACATACATCATACACATAATATACATATATACACTAACAAATTTTTGAAGACCAGAACTTAGGTGCTATTGTGTGTTTTTCTCTTGAGATTTTCGTCTTGGCTGGATATAGTAATACACCCTGTAATCCCATCTCTACATTAATGAGAAAGTGAGGGAGAAGGGGGAAAAATAATACCTTTATGTTATAATAAAACATATATGAGCTCATGGACCCTTGAAGAGGTCTTGGGGAACATACTCTTCGAAGCACCATTCTACATCAGTGGAAACGTGTATATTTATATGGCTTTAATTTCAGATAAGGTCTTATCTAATGAAGAATTGCAAAGAGGACTGAAGAGACGGCTTGAGAGCAGTTGTTGTTGCATAGAACCTGGGTTTGGCTCCCAGCATCTACATTGGAGTTCACAGCCACCCATAACTCCAGGTCCAGGGGATCCAAACCCTCTTCTGGACTCCACAGGCACAGTAACACAGGGTGCACATACGTACATTCAGGAAAAAGACTCAGTACATAAAAAAATAGAATCTGAACCGCCACTTAGAAGGTTAAACCTGGGATGGTGGCTCAGAGAGTTGAGTGTGCTTGCCGCACATGCATGAGGTGCTCTGTGTAGCTCTCCAGCGCCCACGTGGCAAGTTTAGAAAACAGGACAGTTCTGGGGAGGTAGAGAGAGGAGAATCCCAGAAGCTTGCTAGTCAGTAAGCTGCAGCTTCAACAAGAGACCCTGCCTCAAACATAGAGTAAGACACCTGACTTACCTATATTCCTTGCCTGTATGGCATACATGCACATGTGCACGTACACACACACACACACACACACACACACACACACACGGCTAAACTCACAAATTAAGCTTAAAAATAAGCATCTCCAACTGATCTGTAATGCCCAAGCATCTGCAGATCACAAGGGTAATTATACCTGTGTGCACTGTACGCCTCTCTGTCATCCGCTCTATTATTCTTTTGTACAGCAGATGTTTACTGAGTCTGCCATGAGCCTAGTCTGTTTGAGGCCACAGTTAAGGCTTCCATGTTAGCTGTGTTCATTTCATTCACGCGTGTTCATACATGTTCTACTTTCTAACTGAGTCTACATTCCGCTTTCCTTAAACAGCTCCTCTGAGCACAAGCTTGATTTTCCCCTACCCTTCCCAATTGGATGTTCTGTATGCAGTAGAGATTTAGCACATGATTCTGATTTAGTGGCTGGTAGGAGACCTTTATAATTCAGTCATCTGTGTGAAACTATATCCAGAATGCTTTCCCCTAACTCCCTGCTGGTTCTCCCAGGTGGCAAAACCCCCTTTTTCCCTTTCTGCCTTTAAGTGCTTGCATGGAACTAGTTACCACGGGGACCCAGCCTTCACCCTAAGGATGAGTGCATTTGCATGCTTGAATGAAGTCATCCTGAGGTAATGTTCTGAATGGCATCCTAATTTTTAAAGAGACTCCACGTTACATTTGATTCATAAAACTGAAAAGTAAAATGTCAACGTGTAAAACTGTCATTCCAGGCCGTAAAACCTTTTCCCAAAACCCTTATAGTCAGCCCCAACCCAGATGACAAGCTTATTAGCAGAAATAATGAAGCGGGGGGGAAGGGGAAATTAAAACCTTCATAATTAAAAATAACATTCTTCTGTTAACTTACCTGTTCGGTATTTTTTTCCTTTTTGTGAACTGCCTATAAATTTTTAAAGGCTGCTTTGGAGAGTGAAATGCTGACATCTTGGAGTGATTACCCCTGCCAGTTTTTCTTTGTTCTCCCCGTTTTATTTCGTGTCGTGTCATTCACGCTGACGTTGTATCCCCGATTCCGACAGTTGTTACAGAATCATAGGCTAGTCCCCTCTTCCTGCCCCTCGCCATTTTTTGTCCATTTCGCCTGGCAGGCAAGGGTTGGGCTCACACCATGAGACTCCATCCATAGCGACTCACTGAACTCCTGTTTCCTTCCCCTTGAGTGAGTGTCAGATAGACACACTGTCTCTATCTGAATTTCGGATCTTCTGAGGCCCTTCAGGTATGGAGGCTCCTAGCAACTTCCTATAGCAGCAGGGCAGCTGAGCTTTCAGAGGTACCATCATTGAGAGCCAGGGACCTGGTGACAGGGTTTGAACTCTGTAATTGCTACTTAGTGCCTGTGGCTCTTAGGCCTCTTCCTTGAAGACTGCGAAGCTTCTCCTTTTCACATATGCAGTGGGGTTATGGATGGCTTAGGGTCTGTGGGATAGCGCAGTGTGTGCATGCAGTTGAGTCCCTGCACAGTTGCTTTCACTGATGAGGCGGTTAGGTGCCCCTCTGCTCACCTTCTTGAGAAAGTCTGGTCCTAGAGAGTGGAAGACTGGCAATCTCTTTCCCCATTAACATGAGACAGACTAGAGCTGAAGCTTCCTAGAGTCATGATGGCTACAAGGCTCAGGGGAACTCCTGGGAGCTAGACACATTGAACAGATGAAGCTTTGGTATAACCTATCCACAGGCCAGGAAAAATAAAACAGAAGTCAAGACCCCCAGAGGTTAAGCCTCAATCACAGAACAGCAGTGGAGTGGGGTGGGGTGGGGCAAATTTCCAGCAGGGATGTCGACTGAGGGTAACAAGTGGTGGCCTGCGTTCTTGATGCCAGTAGCCAGCACCTCCCTAGACTCCCCTCCCAAAGGATTACTGTAAGAATAACAAAATACCAGGCCATTGATGTGTCCACATGAGTGTTCCAGATATCCAGGCACAAACTGATAAAGGAACCACACTGAATGTGCACGTACAAATGATCACGAGTCTAATTTCGAAGTGCTCATTAGTCTCAGTTGAGATGCTACTCCACATCTGAAACTGCCGCAATGACACTTTCCAAGCCGTTCTTCAAAACACTTCATCCCGCTCTATTCCGGTGTTGGATGCCAAGGTGATCTGACTAGAGAAAGGCTCGATTTTCTGACAGGACACAGTTTCTTGTAGATCTTTTTCATTAACTAGGTTTTAAGATTCTGATCTGCAGGACACAGGGAGTTGAAGGTTAAAAACTCAGCCACAATGATCTCAGTTCAGCCACCAAAATCTAATGCTCCAACTGGTCAACCTTCCACCTCCTCTCTGTGCTGGGTGTGAGGGGAAATAACCAGATGTCTGAGTCCAAGATTAGCTCCGCTATCTGAAGACTTTTTAGGGAAGCAGCAGGAGCAAGGAGAAAGGCAGTGGTGACACTGATGTGCTCTGGATGTTTGCTAGCTATATTGCTGTCTATATTCCTGGCAGTAAGAAACCCCGCTGTGTACCTATTCTCATGTTCCAGTAAAAAGCAACTGGATATTCAATGCCTAAAATTACCTTCTACACAGTTAAACTCTGCTTATAAGTCATCTTCCTGGAGTTGTCATCCCATAAAATCTGCCATTACAGAAAGAATAATCACCTCAAAGGGAATCGGGGTTGTTTCTAAACCAACAATGCTCATGACTTCATGGTTTCTTCTAAAAAGAAAAGTGAACATCTTAGGTTTCCTGCCATGGTTCTGTGTGGTTGGTAATAAATTTGTTTGGAGACTGAATAAACTCTGATGCTAACTTACTATTGATTTTAGGATGTGAGGAGAGAGGGACACCTGGGGTATGTGAGAAGAAAATCAGAGACACTCGCTAGTGGATGCCACTGCTGCCCATGTGGGGAAATTCCCTCACCAGGAAACACACCTGGGTGGTACAAGGAGGGCTACTTCTCAGGAAACACTTCCTTTGGTCCACTGACAGCAAAGATCTGAAGAAGAGGGCTAGAGAGATGGCTCAGTGATGGCCAGTGTTTATTGTGCAGTTATGAGGACCAGAGTTCAGATCCCAGCACCCATGTAGCAAGCCAGACATCTCTCAAATGCCTGTAACTCGCTCATGAATATGGTGCCCTCTCTGGCCTCCTTGTTTGCAAGATGCTCATACACACATACACACATGAACACACAAACACTTTTTAAAAAAAAGTCTGTTTTTTTAAAATTCTGAGTAGCTGGAGAGATGGCTCAGAGGTTAAGAGTACTGACTTCTCAGTAAAGGACTAGAGTTTTTGTCCCAGCAACCTCAAGGAGATCACAACATCTAAAGGGGGCTAAAGATCTGATGCCCCCTTCTGGCCTTTCAGGGTACTGCACACATAATGGTGAACATACATACATACATGCAGGGAAAGCATACATATAGAATTAAAATACATTTTAAAGAAACCCTGCACCCGAGCAAGAGATAATGTGAAAAATGAGAATCTAAGTGAGTCTCTGAGTAGGCATGAGTATGAGTATCCCCCTTCAGACAAGGCTCAACCCTGGGATGTGGACCACATGAGAGGCACTCGTGGTGAGATGCTCCATTGGAAAAAGCCACCAATAGCTGGATGTGTGTCCATATGACTTTGTCCTTGTAATGTTACGGTCAGTTCTTCTCATTCTGGATGTTTAGATCTTTACTCTTTGAGCACTTTTGTTTGTGATCTAGTTTAGCCTAAATTATAGATTTGGGTCTGTCTAACTTTTCATCATCTCTAAGACCTGCTGTCTCTGCTGACTTTTAATAAAGATCTGGCGTGTCTTTCCTTATGGCTTTGGGTCATGATATTTTCTCTTAGCAACGATTCATTAAGCCTTCCAAGAATTAAACATTTTGCTTCAATTTGTTCATTGAGTTGCCTGGCAACTTCTTTTTCCCCTTCGCTGTATAGTTTAATTGAAATTTTTATTGAAATAATCACGGATTCACATGCAGTTATAAGAAATAACACTGCAAGTAATTATTTCAGTTTCTAGCAGAGTGAAAAGCATGTACTCCCAAATAAGTGAACTTTGAAAAGGAAACTAGCTGGTGGTTATTGTATCCCAAGTGTGTGGATCAAGCACACTGTTGTCACAGTTTAAAACTATGTCAGGAGCCTGGGAGAGCTCTGTGGCCATCCACAGCCTCGCCCTAGCACCGGGAACCGCTGCTGTGACACCACGGGACCACAGCAAAGCACATGGACTATTCCACAGCACCTGTGCACTAGAAACCACTTTCTTGCATTTGTTTGTTGAGTAATTTGTTTACCCTTACAGTTTAGCCCCACCCATCTTTAATTAGGTCTTTTCAGCTTCTCCCAACCTGCAGGTTTTTCGAACACCATCTTTGTTTCTATATTAGCACTTTGCGTTGGAGAACTTGGAGCTTTTGATGGCAGCGCTTCCCGCGGTAGTCCTTCTCGCCAGCCTGCGTGCTCTCTGAAATCTATTCTCTGTGAGTGGGCAATGAGATCAGAGGTTCTCTCAGAGTCGGGCTTTGTGCCTTGGATGAGACACAGCTCCTGGATGGAGCTGGCCAAGCTTGGTAAGGGACTTGGCTAACTCTAGTTTCTACTCATTCAACTTTAGAGTCCTCCCTCAGTTCCAAGAGAGAGAGGCCTGCCTGACCACAAAATGCCCCTTGCCCCAAAAGAAGGCAATCAGACACAGCATGAGGACCAGGCATCCTCTACCCTGACCACCACACAAGTGGTTGGAAGGTTCTAGATTGCCCCAGCTACTGCCATCCCTCCTGCTGCCCTGGGGTGCTAGATGAAAGGAGAGGTGGTTTAGACAGCGGAGTCAGATAAGAAGGTGCCCTGTCTCCCACCATGCTCAGCGTCACAAACTCCTGCATCTGTCCAGGCAGATGTTACCTTCCACTCCTTGTATGAGGGAGCTTGATCAGGAGCCAGGTTCAAGCTCTGTGACCTTGGAGAAGTCGTTTCACCTCTCTGAACCTTTCCTCCTCTGTCTGGTGCCATGAATGGTGCTGTCCCAGAGACTGCGGAAATTACATGTGATAATTTGCGCATGCTGGCAAAATTGCTCCTTTATAAGATATAAGTATCAGAAGTATCTTCCTGGTAAAATAGCTGTGATCATCTAATGAGGAAATATAGGTGAAGCATTTCAGGCATGCCTGGAGGAACGTTGTAAATCCTTAATAACTGTTATCTCGTGTTACTAATATCACGCAAAGTTCTCACTACATCGCCAAGTTCTGTTTACGGAAATTACTTTCAAGTAGAATAAGAAAAACAAGGACTTCCAAGTAGCTGAAGGTAAGGATGACAACTGGATGCCCCTCTCCCTCCACATTCATTGTAGCGCATCAAGAAAGGAGAAAGGACAGAACCGGAGAGATGTTTCAGTCAGTAAAATCCTGCTGTGTAAACATGGGGACCCGAGCTCAGAGTTCCAGCTTTCTCCCAAAGCCTGGTGCCACAGTGCACCTCTGCAACCCTACCCTGAGTGTGGGGCAAAGACAGGTGAACCCCTAAAGCTCATTTGCCAGCCAGCCTAGCTAAATGATGAACTCTAGGTTCAGCAAGAAACCCTGCCTCAAGAATTAAAGTGAAAAGCAGTCATTGGTGTGATCAACCCTTGGCCTCTGCGTGCACAGGGACACACAGACATTTGCGCCTGCATGCACACACACTCACCTGCACTAACCCATAAAAGGAGAAATGAAACAGTACTGAAGCCATCCTATCAACGTAACTCGAGGACAGAGAGCATCAACACGGTGTAACAAAGAATACCACACCCCAGTAAATGAGAATTCATGATTCCAGCAGCCCTGACACAGAACTTTGTCATGAGCAGAGGTCATCTGGGGGAGAAGGGGACCGGTGTGATCTAAAGTCTGAAGCTGCTTCTAGATGCAAGGAAGCCCACCTTCAGTCTGGAAATGCTGATTAAATTAGGTAGCAGATCAGAGCACTTGGCTATGACGGAGTCAGAAGTCACATGACTTTAAGGACATCCTCTGAAATCCACAGCCCTGGAGAGAAAACTAGGGAAGTAAGGGAGGTTTCCCATCACGACTGGGGACACAGTAGGCAGGACAAAAGAGAACAGGTCGGAGAGACACTGTTAAGGTTGCATGATACAACTCAGTAAATGGGACGGGGAAACATGTTGGAAGATGTTCCAGAGGAAATACCCTAAAAAAAAAATTGCAATAAATAGATGGGAAAAAAAATCAACAAATCAGGAAGTGAGAAATGAGATGGGGAGCTGTCCCAAAAACATGAGGTGACGGAGTGGAAGGGGAGGATGAGGGACAGCTGTTTGAACACTGAGAGGCCTGCATGGAATCCAAAACCAGGAATGAGCTGTGGGAGGTAGAACACAGTAATACTAATAAAACATGGTATTCACCTCAGGACAGTGAGGGCTGCCTGCTCAATAAAGTGAGTATGGGAATGCTTGCTCGTGGGCATAACTGTTTCCCCATCAAGCCCCTGCCAGGGTCCCAGGAACAGCAGATGCAGCAGGGCTGTGGAGGGGATAGCTGAGGAATCCTGCTATAAATGTGACCACATTTGGGCTCCAGAGGGAAGGTGAGAGGGAAAAGGTATGTCTAGGAATACGTAAAAGAATATCATCAAATTCAGGTCCTGAGACTCCAGAATACATTCTGTAAAATGAGAAAAGGAAGAGAGAGACATCTTGGTAACTCTGGCTTGGGATTTTTATTAAATTATGTTGTTTACAAAAGCTGCACTGAGTACTTGCTTATGGGGAAATAGTATTGGTTATATATAGGATAGCATGTCTTTACAATTACAGCATATAAATTCATTTTGTAGCCCAAGATACACGGTCTCATATTTGAAGTCTTTAAAAACTAGAAGCCTAGTGTTTTCTTAGATGTTTGTAAGTGAGCTATATATGATTGTTAAATTGTTAACTTTTTCAAAATCTCTCCCTGTCTCTCTGTTTCTGTGTGTGTGTGTCTGTGTCTTTGTGTGTGTATATCTGTGTGTGTGTGTGTGTGTGTGTGCGCGCGCACACACGCGCACACATATGTGTGTTCAGTATTTGTATGCAGGAGTATGGCTTGAGGAAATCAGTGTTCTACTTTCCCCACATGGGTTTTAGGGATCAGATCACTGGCCTTGGCAGTGGGCACCCTTACCCACTGAGCCTTCGTGTCAGTTCATGAATGTTCATTTTTATTGTTTTTTTTAATTTAATTATAGTGAGATTTAAATAGAATGTTACACATGAAAGAAGCACAGAAGGTAGTTCTGTCCCGAGAAGGATTCCCGGGTTCTACAACCTGGTCATCTCCTCCACACACTACAGAATTCCCTCAGGATTCCTCCAGGACTATGGGTGCCGTGACACACTCTGGAAGCCATTTGGTGCTTGCTGCTTCCTGGTGCTGATTATGGTACATATTGGAGCCACTTACATAACTGTAACTTCTGTCCTCAGAGAGGAGTTTAAAAGGGAGACAGAGAGTTGGGTGTGGTGGCACACGCCTTTAATCCCAACACTTCCAGAGGCAGAGGCAGGTGGATCTCTGTGAGTTCAAATTCATCCTGGTCTACAGAGTGAGTTCTAGGGTAGTTGAAGCTGCATGGTAGAGAGAACTGACTTAGAGAGAGGCAGGGAGAGAGGAGACAGAAAGTTTTTGAACAACTACCTAGAATGCTGTGTTTTGTGTATCAAAGTGAAATAGAGAAACCAGTGAATTCTACCTGAAGTGCACAAAACCCCAAGGTTGAGAAGGTGCTCAGAAAAGGACCAAAGGTAAGATAGAGTCGGGAAATCAAATCATGTAAATCCTGCTCCGTGTGAACGGGTGTAGAATGTTCTATAAGTGTTAGTGTTAAGGTCACTGTCAAACTTCTGGACCAAGGATGACTATGAAGGGAAGGTGATAAAGCTGAGTGAAAGGGTTAACACACCTGGGCACAGGTTCTCGACTTAGCTGGGTGATCCCTGTAGGTGTAGGTTTGGATCTGAAATGTCCCATGCACACTTTTGTTTTGAACACTAGACCCCAGCCTGTGGTTCTAGCCTATGAACCTTTAGAAGATAGGGCTTGACTCATGGAAGTAGGCCTCTACTTTGGGAAATAGTATCTGTCCCTGACTGTCTTCTCTGCTTCCTGGCCTGAGCCATGTGAGCAGGCACCACAAGCTCCCTCCCTGTGGACCAAGCTGCCCCCACCACAGTAGGCTGAGATTTCTCTGAAACCATGACCAAAACTCAGCCTCTCTTCCCTTGAGTTGTCTCTGCCAGGTTCTGTGGTCCTGACTGCAGAAGTCACTAAAACGGTGGAGCGTATCTTGGTCAGCCTTCCAGGGGTCAAGATGCACTTGGAACTATGACCACTTGCAAAGCTTTCTCAAGCCCAGAGTTAGGAAATGTTTTCTTTGGGAGCAGAAGAAAGTAGCTATTTAGAAATACTCCATAGCTAAGAATGTGAATGTCTCATGTCATGTCCTCTGACGTGTTCTCCCCAGATTCTGAAGTAAGGTTTCTGAAAATATTTTATTTCGGTATTTAATAATGTTATTGGCCTCAGTGTCTATTTTCCTCTCTCTTCTTAAAAATGACATAGTCAAATGTCCATATGCAAAGCCTGAGGAAATCGGACCCTTATCTTACAATATGCAAAGTAGTAACTCAAAGTGGATTAAAACCTGAGCTGTGACATAGGAATCCACAGGGCTCCTAGAAGCCAACATAAGAGGAAGCCTATGGACGCAAGGACAACTGGAGCTCGCCTGGCAACGAGCCCTTGTGTGTGGCACCAAATGGACAGACAATGTAAGCAAAGACCGTGGGATTACATCAGATTACAGAGTGTCCGCAGAGCAGCGGAACCTTCCAAAATGGATGTTCAGCCTACAGAAAGGGAGAAAATATTTAGAACCCCTAAAACTAATGCAAGCTAAGTATCCAAATGCCTAAGGAACTCACTCAGAACAACAGCAGAAAAAAATCCAATAAAAATTTCTCTCCTAATGAAAAAGATATGTTTAAAGTTACTCAGCATCATCAATCCTTAGGGAAGCGCAAATCAAAACTACACTGAACTCTTACCTCACACCTGTTAGAATGGTTATTACCAAAAAATTTAACAATAAGTGTGAATGGTGTCTGGAGAGAAAGAGGCCTCTGGGTACCCCATACAGGAATGTAAATTGTTGGAGCCTTTATAGAACACAGTACGGGAGTTCTTTAAGAGTTCCGAACAGAAGTAATATACGATCCAGAAGTTCTGCTTCTATACGTGTATGTAGTAAATTCCAGAGGAATTTAAATCAAGACATCAAAGAGATGTTCATATTCCTATATTTGTTGCAAAATTATTTGACAATAGTCAAGTTGTAGAAGTGACCTAAGTGTCCCTTGATGGATGACTAGGTAAAGAAATTGTGGTATGCCCATACAACTGAGTTTTATTCAGCCTTAGAGAAGAAAAAAAATCCTGACATTTGTGGCAACTTAAATGAGCCTAGAATGTGTGATGTGCTAAGTGAAAGAAGCCAGGCATGGGATAGCAGCTCTAACTGGGTACCACTTAGATGAGGTATCTAAAATAGTTAAATTAAACCAGGAAGCAGAGTGGTGGTTGCCAGGGCCTGGCAGGAAAAATAAACAGAAAATATTAAAGAGTTCAAAGAGTCAATTATTAAAGGCATATCAGCATAAGGATTATAGTTAATAATAGTCTTATGTACTTGTAATTAGTAGATTTTATGCTAAAGTCTAGAAGAGCAAATATTCAAAAATGGCTAGAAGTTTTTGAATAAAGACAGATGCAAAATCTCATGTAAAACATCTAAATGTTACAGTTTTAGATTTATTTATTTTATATGTATGAATGTTTCTTGCATGTATGTATGTGCCTTGCATGTGTGCTTGGTACCCAAGACAATCAGAAGAGGGCAACAGATCCTCTGGAAGTGGAGGTACAGAGGGCTGTTAACCACCCTGTGGGTGCTGGGAATGCACCCAGTGGGTGCTGGGTCCTTTGAAAAAGCAGCCAGTGCTCTTAATGGCTGAGCCATTTCTTCAGCCCCAATAAAAATATTTATTAATTGGTAGCTTCTCTTTGTCAAAAGACACTATTAAAGGAAAATAGCAGACTGAGAACTATTTAAGAATACAGAAAAAACAAAAAGCTAACTAGTGGTTAATATCTCTAATATTGAAAACTAATTCCTGCAATACCTCCAAGGTGAAAAAGAAAAAAACTCACTGCAAATGAGGCAAATGATAGAAATAGCTCATTCCAGCAGGAAAGTCCCAGTTATGGAAACACAGGAGAAAAAATCGAGTTCCAGTAGTGACCAGGACAGTGCAGAACTTGAGGACCCGAGTTTGATCCTCAGCACTTGGGCATACACATATAAAATAAAGTAACAATTTTAGAAGATAAAAGGTGGTAGGCCCTAAGGAACGATATCAAACATTAACCTGTAGCCTCTACACATGCTTATACATATGAACATATGCGCGTGCACACACACACAGTCTCAAAAAAAATAAAGTAAAAAAATCATATGAGCACACAAGAATGTTCATTGCAACCAGTTTATTGTTATAAACTGAAAAAATGGAATGCAGGCTAACTAATCAAGAATAAGAAAATAGTTAGCTAACTATTGTGCATCTATGCTATTATGAAGCATTCCTGAGCCCTGACAATAATGAAGTACCTTTGTATCTAATGAAGTACTCTGAAGTGATGTTGGAATGAAAGAAATTGTTAAGCCCTATTCATATATTTTTTTAAATGTACTATTTAGGGGCTGGACAGGTGGCTTATCAGTTAAGAGCTCTGGCTGATCTTGCAGAGGACCCAGATGCAGTTCCCAGCATCCGCGTGGCAGCTCACAACCATTTGTTAACTTCAGCTCCCGGAGATCAGATGCCCTCTTCTGGTCTGTGTAGGCACTGCATGCATGTGTTGCATAAAAGCAGGCAAAACACCCATACACATAAAACAAAAATAGGTAATTTTTAAATGCAATTATGTATCATTGCATTTATATGCATAAAGAAGTCTGAGGGGGTAACCTTCCCTGGCTGGAGATGACTGTGTTGGTGGCATGAAGTGACTTTCAGGCTGAGGAAGCGGAGAAATGAAGACCTCCATCTATTTTAGGACACTTAATTTTTTAAAAAATGATCCTGATTTATTTCTGTTATTTTAAAAAATTGAAATTGTTCTAATGAAAAACATATGGAGCCTGAAAGTGGCAGGGGTGAGATGGCTTCGCAGTCTATACATCAAATCCGGACGGCGTCTTGGGCAGACCCAGCCTACCCAGCCTCGCTCCCATCGGAGGACACTGAACGGAACTGTCTGAGGATGGCCCTGTGGCTCCCCTGCAGGTTCCAGGTGCCCTTGCTCTCCTGGCTGCCCAGCAGCAGACTCTCAGCCACAGCCCCCAAAACACCACTGCCCTCAGGCAGGAGCCTCAAACAGCACCCAGAGGAGAAGGGAGGAAGTTGCCATTGACTCCTTAGAAGTTCCCATCTTATTTAAGCTCTTAATTGATGGATTTCATCATTTCCAATTTATTGTTTTAATTAAATTGGATCTTTGTAAAAAAAAAACCATTTCACTTAAAGGGACCTTGGAGACCTTTCTTAGTCCAATCCTTCCATGTTACACATGGAATGGGAGGCCCAGGGAAAGACAGTTAATAACTAGTATTCAATTTAGGACTGTGAGCGGGGCTCAGACTCATTAAGTTCCTTGGGTTTTATCAGAGCCAACTCCTGTTCCTGCTATGCAGAATGTTACTGCCGGGCCTCTGCTGCCCAGCGCCAGTAGAATGAATGTGACCATTTGTTATCGTGAGAACCAGTAACCAGCCAGACCGTCAGCTCCTTTTTTAAACCAAGTTCTGACCTTGGGTTCCACACAGGATGCTCCCTGTTTCTTATGTGTGCTTCTCTGTACCCACGAAGGCAGCCCTTTCTCCACACTCAGGCAAGTCCAAACCCCTCTTCTAAATTAGATGCCTTCTCCTATGGTTCTCCCTTTCAGCATCCTGTTTCCAAAAAGCCGGAACCCACCATACCACAGGGAGGATGTTGTTCATTTGTTTGTTTTGAGACAAGGTTTTGCTATGTAGTCCTGGCTGGCCTAGAACTGGTATGTAGACCAGGCTAGCCTCTGCCTCCTGTGTACTGGGATTAAAGGTGTGTACCACCACACTTCACCACACCGCTTTCTTATAGTTATCACCTACTGGAAAAAAAAAAAAAGAAAGAAACCACTGGGACCAGATGAAAAGGGCACACAAGTTTACACTAAACTGTACAGTTTAAGTTAAATGTTTGTTTCGTTACACAAACATTTCATTTATCCAGAACACTGGGAACCAGGCCCTCGGCTCTGGACAGACAAAGGCCAGTTAGACAGAGCCTCTGGCTCCAGTGGCTTTGGTAACTGGAGGATCATGGCAGTATGAACACAGCAGTAATATTGGAGGCAAACTCAACTCCGACTCAGACACAGATGACAGTGAAGGGGGCAGTGATTCCATTTTCGTGGACTCTGATTAAAGTGCTTGACCTGGAAAGGGTATGAGAAGACTTCAGGTTTCTAATCAAGGCGGGAGGAGCAGGGCTCTACAGAACAGGAAGGATGGGTCAAGCCAGGCACCCCTAAAACAACCTTCCAGTATTTGGTGCAGTCTCCTACAGGCATTCCTGGCACAAGGGAAGGGAAGCCAATGCTAACAACACCCCAGTTAGCAAAACCAAAACCCCAAAGATAAGCAGTCCCACATTCTCCAGAGACACTGGATTGACCTCTGTCGTAAGCATGGCTCCATGGTGGAGAGGAGAGTCTCCACCAGCTTAGACGGGTGTTATTCTTCCCACTCACGGACAGTCCTTTGTCCTTTTGCATTCTAGATGCTACCGTCTTGGAGATGTATGTTTCTAGCCCCAGCAACTGCCCGTCTGCCCAGCTGGCTCACCCTGAGAGTGGTGACCGGAGGGAAGTTAGAAGCTTGGAAGTTTTTCATGGAGTGGGAGGGGTTTCTAGATCCTCACCCACTCAGTAACTGCCATGTGTGCCTACTGTACACACAGAGGATCAAAGCAAGAAGACAGAGAGCTGAGTGCAAGCACCCTGCTCCAAGACTTTGCAGTCGGTCTACCTGATGAGGGGGATGCAATTAAGGAATTTGCTCTAAAGAACGTGTAAATGTTATAGGAGTCCAAAGGGAAGGCATGCTTCTAATTGAGTGGGGTAGAGAAGACTGAGGGAGGAGGGTCATACGGTGAATTCTGAAGGACCAGTGGGTTGGGGACCAGCTCCCAGGATGAAGGATAACATCCAGAGACTCAAGAAATGTTCTCAACCTTCTGTGACCCTTTAATACAGTTCCTCCTGTTGTGGTGACCCCCAACCATAAAATTATTTCATTGCTACTTCATAACTGTAATTTTGCTACTGTTAATGAATCATGATGTAAATATCTGATGTGCAGGATATCTGACATATGTCCCCCCAAAAGGGGTCGATACCCACAGGTTGAGATCCAGTGCTCTAAACCTTGTTAGAAGGAAATGGTGGCAGGAGAGTGACCTTGGTCTGTCTTGGGTAAGCCCGTGAAGACCTGTTCTAACTGAGCTGTTACCTAAGTATGATCCTTCTCTCTAGGCAAGCCTCCAGAGATACCAGAATGTGGGTCACGGTGTGGGCTCAGCCTCAGCAGGCAGAGATTCTGGACCACTTTTGACAGAATAAGGAAGACAGGGGTTGGGGAGTCACCAGGGAAGCCATCAGGTTCCAGATCGGTGATTAGGGACACACTGAGTCAGTGACCAGGAGAAAATGAGTATAGAAGAGAAAAAGATGTAATCAATTGTAACATGAGGGGCCGGCTTGTTGGGGTATCTGTTCCCGCCCAGTACCTCATAACCGGCAAGTCCCAGAGAAAATCAACCACACAGAGATTTCTATAAGTTATAAAGCTGATTGGCCCATTAGGTCAGGCTACTTATTAGTTCTTATGACACATATTACCCCATTATCCTTATCTACGTTAGCCATATGGCTTGGTACCTTTCTCAGTGTGACAGCTTACATGCTGCCTCTTCAGTGGTCTGCGCAGGAGTGGCAGAGGGAGCTTCCTGTGTCCCAGAATACTCCCAGTCTCTTTGCTCCACCCCTACTTCCTGTCTGGCTTTCCCGCCTATACTGCCTGCCTGGCCAATCAGCGTTTTATTAAAATATGATTGACAGAATACAGACAATTCTCCAACACCAATCAATTTGAGACATGCTGGTGTATATGAAATGGGCAGAGGAATATTCTAGTAGGTAATGGAAAGGCCAGTGCCACCACACAGGAAGGAGCTCAGCATCAAAATATAACTTGGGAGTCATCTCTCAGAGTGGGCAGTCGGGATGGCCCAAGTGACAGCCATCTCACTTGGAGGGGAACAGATGCTTTAGAACTCATCACAGAGTGTGCCGGGAGCAGGGCTGCCTTCCCAGAACTCCATAGCAACTCCAGGGGAGAGGAGATCAAGGATTAGGTCAAAGGGGACCAAAACTGAAAGTTTGAGGGTTAAGAGAGATTCAGGGAAGGGCAGCTTAAGTCTTAACACCAGTGGTGAGCATGCTGCAGCTATGGTGCCTAGAGAAAGAGGCAGAGGGACCCAGCAAGAGTGCACTACTCGCCAGGCGGTGGTGACGCACGCCTTTAATCCTAGCACTCGGGAGGCAGAGGCAGGCGGATCTCTGTGAGTTCGAGGCCAGCCTGGTATACAAGAGTCAGTTCTAGGACAGGCTCCAAAGCTACAGAGAAACCCTGTCTTAAGAAAAAAAGAAAAAGAGAGTGTGCCACTACTAGTCTTGACCTTGCAGGTGCAAGGCCTCCAAGGAAATGTCATCTAGGAAGCCTGACAGCAAAGACAAGGAAAGAGATTAAAGAGGGCCAGGTCCAAGGCAAGATCGTGAGCTTCCCTTTCCTTTTAATAGGCTTCCAGGGGGTCTGAAAGAAGTGGGAGGAAGGGGTGCATGATAGAAGGTAACCGCGTGAGGTCATGACCTGTTCACAGTTGATGTTAAGCCTGAGCTAGGTGGGAGAACCAGTTAAGGGAAATCCTACGGAAGGATCCTCCCTGAAGACTCAAGCGTCAGGTCATACAAGGAAGACTGAAGGGCGAAGGGCAGAGGCTCAAACCCAAGAAGACACCCAGAGTTAGAGGTAGCAACTAACAAATGTGTTCCTTTGGAGAGGCCCAGACAAGCTGGTGAGCCTGGAAGCTAAAGGAAGACGGCCTCCAGGGACAAGGTTTGTTCTTCAGGACAGAATCGAATAATCAAGCTGAAGTCATTAAGTCAGTCACACATCAAATGCATGGCTTCTCTGCTGAGGCTGGACTTCGACTTCCAAACATTTTAATTAAACCAACATGTAAATGTTGTAGATATTGCAAGAGCAAGGGTGTTATTAATTGAAGAATCCAGATCTCTGGCCCCTTTATCCTCACAGATCACTTCCTCTTTCCTTCCAGGCTCCGTGACAGGCATTCCTGCAACTCTCCGCGATAAGGCCCTGAATTTCAAACCCTGTCACAGCCTCTTCCTTATCTCTGGGTCCTTTTGAAACTAGCAGTTATCAGATCAGCATTTAGCTTACTGGCCTTGGTTGGATAGGCAATTTCCACCCTGATTCACGGCTTCTAAGAATTCAAGCCAAAATTCCAGGCTGGCTTTTAGCAATAAATACTGTGATTAGCGGCTAACCAAGCGAGCTAACATTTTGCTTGAAGAAAACATCATTTTCCCAAACAAATGTCTTTCAAATAAGAACCATTTCATGGTGTCCATTCCCTCCACGATGCTTCCCAGTGCTAATGAAGAGCCAGTGTATTGTGTGAGAAACATCTTAGAACCTTTCGAATTCAGTTTTCTCTGGGATTTTATTTCTGCTGTAGAAGCTGCCATCTTGCAGCAATGTAGGGCTTCTCACTGAAGCTTTATGGTAGTCCTCCTGAGCCTTCTTCCAGTCACTGTTTATAAAGTTAATTACTGGTGTGTGTGTGTGTGTGTGTGTGTGTGTGTGTGTGTGTATAGGTATGTCTCTGTGTGTTTATATGTGTATAAATATGTGTGTGTGTATCTCTGCATCTGTGTGTGTGCCTGTGAATGTATGTGTGTATTGTGTATCTGTGTGTGTGTGTGTGTGTGTATAGGTATGTCTCTGTGTGTTTATATGTGTATAAATATGTGTGTGTGTATCTCTGCATCTGTATGTGTGCCTGTGAATGTATGTGTGTATTGTGTATCTCTCTGTGTGTGTGTGTGTGTGTGTGTGTGTGTGTGTGTACACGTGTCTGTGTTTAGCCTGGGGGAAGGAAGACATTGTGTGTCCTGCTCTATCCTTCTCTGCCTTACCCCCTTGAGACACAGTGTCTCACTGAACCTAGAACTCTGCAGGTGACCGTCAGGCCTGGGCTATGCTCCTGTCTCTGCACCACACACACACACAGTGCTGGGTTACAGGCATGCCCAGCCCTACCCAGTTTTCTACAGAGGCGCTGTGATCCAGACTCAGACCCTCATGATTGCAGAGCAAGTGCTCTTAGTCACTGAACCATTTCCCCAGATCCCTTCACATCACTTTTATCTGGCCCAGCACCCTGAATGCAAGACAGAAACAGAGCCCAGGGCTGTAGTGGCTCCAGTGGCTGTGAGTGTCCCCAGTGGTGTGTCTAGAGAGCTCAGATCCAATGGGGGAAAGGTTTATAACTGTGATAATCAAGGACATGACTCCGAGATTACTAGTTACTGTGTTTTAAAAACAGTGTGGATTTTGTTGTTGTTGTTGTTTTGAGGTTTGGGGATTTGTTGTTGTTTGTTTTGTTTTCCGTTTTTAAGTCTAGAGGCAGATCTGGGCATGGTAGTGCATGCCTTTAATCCCAGGAGGACTCTGGTGAGTTCCAGACCATCCTGATCTACATAGCAGATTCCAGTACAGCTACAAGTACATAAGCAGACCCTGTTGGGGGGGGGGGGGGAGAGAGAGAGAGAGAGAGAGAGAGAGGAGGGAGTGAGAGAGGGAGGGGGAAGGGAGAGAAAGAGAGGGAGGGTTGGAAGGAGGGAGGAAAAAGAACTTAGAGAGAGCATACCTCCTTATTGTTGCACCTGGGATGGGCCATACCCAGTGTCTTGGCAATGAGTGTCACACCTTGTCTTTGGCCCAGTGCTAAATAAGAGAAATTAAGGCTTGCGATGGAAGTTTGAAGTGAGGGAGCCCCAGAGGCATTCCTAATGTCCACATCGGAGCTGAGCTGAAAGCTGAAAGTTTATGTCAAGAGCAGCTGCTAAAGACTTTTCAAGTCTGAGGGAAAAGTCAAGTCAGAAACTAAGAGGGGAAGGCATCCACAGGAAGGCATGCAGCATGGGATGGATTTTGAATTTTTGCCAATCAGGTTGCTATAAATTGTGTGTGTGTGTGTGTGTGTGTGTGTGTGTGTGTGTGCGCGCGCGCGCGCGCGTGCACTCACACGTGTGTGGGCATGTTTACACCCAAGCACATGGCAACCTTCCCCACAGAGGTTTTTAAGTAACCACATAATTCTGTCAGCTTCTAGGCCCAGGCCCTCCACGCTGCCCTGAACTCTGGCCTGAATCCTCAGCTCTGTGGCAGCGCCTCCTGCCCTGTGGTCACCAGGCTGCACTCACACAACTGTGCCTGGGTGGCCCTGGAGCACTGCCACGTCAAACACCAGCGCTAGCCAGAGGGTTTGAATTCTGTGAGGTCCCGTCGCCAGTCTGCAGTGGACAGCACAGTTCATGGGTGGCTCCGAGGCCAGTGTAAGGACCACTAAAGGGGCTCTGGGTAGCATGCCCAGCTTCCGTGGCTTGGGCCACACTGCTGTGCTTTAAGCTCCGTTCCTTCACCTGAAACTAGGAACTGGAGTAAAGAGGGCTGGGGGGAAGGGGGGATACGTGTGTGGGTTTCCTTTGCAACCCATTAAATGCCACACCACAGAAAAGGGAAGAATCTGCAGGCTCTACTAATTGGATTTTCTGGGTTTTGTTAGGCCTCAGTCAGAAACTATCCAAATTCAAGGTTGGAGGGCAGAGATGTTAGCAGACCTACCTGTGTGGAAAAAGAGGGCTTATCACGCACAAGGGCCTAGGAAATTGCAGCAACAGAAACCCTGCAGAGAACAGCAAGGGTGAACTGCATAGGGGGAGGGGGAAAGCCCCAGAGTCGCCAAAGACAAAGCCCCCAGGGGCTGTGAAGCAGAGGGCACTTCCTGGGAGGTGGAGATGGGAGTGGCAGGGGGGGTGTGAAGCTGTTCACTGATGTAGCAGAAAGCAGAAGGACTTCTGTATGTGCCATATAGTAGTGGGAGGGAGAGGCCTCAATGGGCACTCACAAGGTGGAGCTCTCAGCTCTCTTGAAGCAATGGGGTTGGACTTTACTGCGAGTTGGAATCCCCTTGGAAACTTTCTCACCTCCAGTTGCTCAGTCTGCACCCCCATTTTAATTAAAGCAGAATCTCTGGGGATGGGGTCCAACCCACCAGGACTTGCCGTGGGCAGTCCAGTCTGATCTACTTGTACACAACTGAACAAAGGGTTTAAACTGCTGGAGACGGAAGGATTCGTTCAGAGCCAGTGTGGACACCGCCTGTGGACGGCAAATTTGAGCTTTGCCTACATGGACCCAGCGAAGTAAATGGCCTTCAAGTTTCTGCCCTTGAGGTGAAGCAAGTCCCTGATTTGGAAGTTTGCACATTTCTTTAGCTCCAAGGAATTGGTTATTTTAAAAATATATGTATATATTTAAAACAAAGAAATAGAAACCCCACCCCACCCCACTTCATTTCCGCTCCTCTCCTTGATGACTCGTAAGGACACTGCATGGAACTCTGGAACCTGTATGAAAATCTCACAAACCCTGAGGAAGGCAGCTTTGAAAACCACCGAGGAAGAAAATGGAGTTCTCGCAGAGTTGAACACTGTACTCAGCCACCTATTGTGGGAATCTTGATTATTTTGGTGACCTGAAATAGCCAATCCCAAACAGAGGAGCGCCAAGGTAAATGACTTCAGACCTGAGCTGCTTGTTAGCTGGGAACGTAAGCGGTGTCCGCTGGATTGTGGTTGATCCAGTGACTTAGATACTCGACCCAGGTCTATCTCTGTCGTTGATGCCACGTGAAGACCTAAGAGCTGTCCTTTCTAGCTCACTGTGTGGCAGAAAGAAACTGCAAGGCCCTCTGCTTGAAAATCTCCGTGATCTCAATCCGTAGGCTGAGCATTCCCTTGGGTTGGGCTGTTTAGTGTGGAGAGCAGGTCTTTGTCCCAAGCGTGCTCCTCAGGAGTATATTTTACATCGCTATGTCTTACCACCTTCTGTGTTGCACAGACTCTGCACCAAAACCACAGCCCACATAGGACTCCGCACCTCCCGTAGTCAGCTATGGGAGGAAGAAATCAGAAGCAAAGACAGAAGGTTGATTCTTGGTTCTGCTCTTCGCCTGCTGTGTAGATGCAAACAAGTCGTTGGACATGTCACCCTGCTCTCCAAAATGAGATTCTTGTCAGGCATGCTATTGCATCTCTATAAACCCAGCACTCGGGCGACTGAGGCAGGAGAGTTGTGAGTTCAAAGCCTGCCTACGCTATGCTGTGAGTGTCTCAATATATGCACAAACATGAAATGGAACTCTATGCTCTAACCTGACGTGTGGATCATTGTGAAAGCCAATGCCAAAGTCCTCTTAAGTTCTATAAAACCTGTGGTTATTGAAAGGAAAAAGTGTAACACTGGAAGGACTTCTGTGTGCATATGTGTAATATGTATGGCACACATAATGTAAATAAGATAAGAGACCACTGTGCTTAAGTTGGTGCTCTGGTTTCAGATTTGTACTAGACTGTTCATCAACCACAGTTTTAGGTTTGCAGCAAAAAACAAATAAAAGGAGCAGAGATTTTCCATATACCCCCATCCATCACATGCCTGGATTTTCCTCTGCTGGTGTGTGTGTGTGTGTGTGTGTGTGTGTGTGTGTGTGTGTGTGCATGCCTGTGCATGTATATGTGGGAGAGTGTGTAGGTGTACATGTGTGTATACCTGTATGTAGAGAACAACCTAAGTTGTCATTTCTCAAGTGCTGTTTGCCTTGTTTTTTTAAGACAGGATCTCTTGTTGACCTGGAAACCATTAATTAACAAAGCTAGGCTCTGGCCCGTGAACTCCAGGCATCCACCTGCTCTGCTCTCCCAGTACTGGGGTTACAAGTGCACCATGCCTGCCTGTCTCTTCCTTTTGACACGTGTTCTGGGTCAGTTACAGTCAGGTCACAGTCACCTCTCCATTGTCGTCTTTTGTTTTGTTTTGTTTTGTTTTTTATTGATTTTATTGAGCTATACATTTTCCTCTGCTCTCCTCCCCTCCTCTCCCCTCCCCTTCAGCCCTCTCCCATGGTCCCCATGCTCCCAATTTACGCAGGAGATCTTGTCTTTTTCTACTTCCCATGTAGATTAGATCTTTGTAAGTCTCTCTTAGTGTCTGCATTGTTGTCTAAGTTCTCTGGGATTGTAATTTGTCAGCTGATTTTCTTTGCTTTATGTTTTAAAATCACTTATGAGTGAGTATGATAATTGTCTTTCTGAATCTGGGTTACTTCACTCAATGTGATGTTTTCTAGATCCATCCATTTGCCTGCAAATTTCAAAATGTCGTTATTTTTTTCTGCTGTGTAGTACTTCATTGTGTAAATGTACCACATTTTCCTTATCCTTTCTTTCGTCGAGGGGCATTTTGGTTGTTTCCAGGTTCTGGCTATGACAAACAAAAAGCTGCTATGAACATAGTTGAGCACATGTCCTTGTAGCATGGTTGAGCATCCTTTGGATATATACCCCAAAGTGGTATTACTGGGTCTTGAAAAAGGTTGTTTCCTAATTTTCCTGAGAAATCACCATATTGATATCCAAAGGGGCTGTACCAGTTTGCACTCCCACCAGCAATGCAGGAGTGTTTCCTTTACCCCACATCCTCTCCAGCATAAGTTGTCATCAGTGTTCTTGATCTTGGCCATTCTTACAGGTGTAAGATGGAATCTCCGAGTTGTTTTGATTTGCATTTCTCTGATGACTAAGGATGTTGAACATTTCCTTAAGTATCTTTCAGCCATTTTAGATTCCTCTGTTGAGAGTTCTCTGTTTACGTCTGTACTCCTTAACTAATGATGCTGGCATAACTGGATATCAACATGTAGAAAAATGAAAATAGACCCATATCTATCACCATGCACAAAACTCAAGTCCAAATGAAGCAAAGACCTCAACATAAAGCCAGCCACACTGAACCTCATAGAAGAGAAAGTGGGAAGTACGCTTGAATGCATTGGCACAGGAGACCACTTCCTAAATAGAACCCCAGTAGCACAGACATTGAGAGAAACAACTGATAAATGGGACCTACTGAAACTGAAAAGCTTCTGTAAGGCAAAGGACATGGTCAACAAGACAAAAAGACAGCCTACAGAATGGGAAAAGATCTTCACTAACCCCACATTAGACAGAGATCTGATCTCCAAAATATACAAAGAACACAAGAAACTGGTCATCAAAGAACAAATAATCCAATATAAAAATGGAGTACGTATCTATTGTCATCTTTAAGACATATTTTGCTAATAGTGGTAAACAGAAACTCCAAGTAGACTGTGACAAACTAAGTTTGAGTATAATCTCCAGATGATAGTAAAATAATTACAACCAAAAATCCAGGAGATAAATTATACAGAATTAAAAAATTCAAATCTCAAAGAAGGAAAAGAAGGGACAGGGAAATAAAAAGCAGAGGAGATAAGAACACTAACGAAATAATATACTTACAGCTGACCAATCGTTGTCATCAATACATATTGTCTAGCATCCATAGATAAAGAGCCACATCATCAGAACAGACTGAAAGAGAAAACCCAATGTGCTGCCTGCAAGAAGTCCACTCTAGATAAATGGGACACACATATTAAACTTCAAGGGGCAAAGCCTGGCAGTGGTGACCCACACTGTTAATCCCAGCATTCAGACAGAGGCAGGGGGATCCCTCTGAGTTCAAGTCCATCCAGCCTGGTTTACATAGTAAGTTCCAAGCGAGGGCTACATGGTTAAGACAATGTCTTGGGTGGTGGGGAGAGACAAACAAACAAACAAAAACCAGAGTGTGTTGAATGGAGAAACAGAACTATTCACAAGTGTACTTGAAGACTTTAGTATCCAAGGTACTTGATTTTAAAAAAAAAATGACTAAGCTGCCCTGTTCCAGTCCCTATGCAATATCAGTAGAAATATGTTCTTTTTCAGTGCCTGTGAAGCAGTCACCAAGATAAACTGTGCCCTGGGCTATCTAGCAGACTTTAACAAATTTACTCTAATTACAACCATATAAGCAGTTTTTTTCCAAACAATAGAATTTAAATGAAAATCAGTAACAGGAAACTGGAAACTTCTCAAGCATTTAGAGCTGAACAATGCATGGAAATGAAACAACAAACTTCTAAATAATCAGCCAATTAAAAATGAAGTTTTTCACAGGGTAGGCGAGATGGCTCAGTGGCTGAGATGCTCACCTCCTAGCCATCACCAGGTCCAACATGGTAGAAGGTAGCAAACTGGTTCTCACAGGTTGTTCTTGGACCTACATGCGTGCACACACACACACACACACACACACACACACACACACACAGAGAGAGACTAAAATGAAAAAGTTTAAGTAATAAAGTACTGGTGTATAATACAATGTGGATGACCCTTGAAAACATGAAAGAAGTCAGTGATGAAAACCACTCAGTTGTTGGGTGGAGGAAATGCCTATAGCACAGACAGCAGCTGCCTAGGAGTGGAGGCGCAAAGCTAGAGCACTTCTGAGCAAGAGATTGCTTTGAAAAATGATGACAGTGTCTGAAAATGGTGCATTAATGTCAATTGTGCAGCTCTGCAAATTAACTCAATGAGTTGTACACTTATTTATTTATATTTTGGTTTAGTTTATGTGTGTAAGTGTTTTGCCTGCATGTATGTATGTATATATATATATATATGTATGTATGTATGTGAACTGTACACTTTAAAATGAGGGAGAATGTTAGCATTATAGAGAATTGTAGCATGTGAATTTTGTCTCGATAGAGCAAAATGGTGTTAGGGAGATTCTCAGCCACTAAGAGCACTTGATGCTCTCCCAGAGGACCTGAGTTTGCTTCCCAGCACTCATAGGCTCACAACCACCTATAACTCCAGGGGATCTGACACTCTCTTTTGGCCTCTGATGAGCTAAAAGATGAGATTAACCAACCACATATACGAGGCATATGTTCACGCATACACACACACACACACACACACACACACACACACGCACACACACTCAGCTTGTATCCATCATTTACTTTCCTGTTGCTTCTATTAAACACTGTGATCAGATGTAACTAAAGGAAGAGAGGGTTTATTTTAGCTTACAGTTCCTTAGAAATAAGGGCATGGTGGCAGAAATGGGAAGCTGAGATATCACATCTTCAACCATGAAGCAGAGAGCAAACTGAAAGCAGGGCAAGGCTTAGAAAAAGTCCACCCCCAATGAGGTACTTCCTCCAGCAAGGCTGCATCCTACAGCTCCCGAACCGAACGTTCAGAAACATGAGACTTGTCAACATGGTGTAAAAACTAGAAAGAAAAATCCTTAAAATATTAGAAAATAACTATATCAAAGATAAAGGTCAGTACATCTCAACCCAACAAGATTTAGTCCAGGAATGCAAGGTTGGTTCAATGCTGAAAATTTACTTCCTGGAGGAACTGCAAAAGGTTGGTCTTTGGATACCAAGTTACAGTTAGTTATGTGGAAGAAAGGGTTTCTGAGAGACTAGTGCACAGTAACTGAGGGAAGATAATAATGCCACATGTTCCAGAACAAAGAAATGAAAAGTATTTAAATGGATACCTTACCCTGACTTTAACATTATACAATGTATGTGTATTGAAACATTACATAGTATCCCATAAATATATAGAGTGTTTATGTGTCCATTTCAAATTTCAGTTCCTTAGAGCCAAGGAAATGACTCAGAGGGGACTTGTTAGCAAGCACGAATAACTGAGTTCAAATCCCCAGAACCCACATGGAGAAAGGAGAGATCAAACTCTCCTAAGTTGTCCTCTAACCTCCACTTATGCACTATGGCCTGAGTGTGTGCACACACATCATAAATAAATAAAGGTTTTCATTTTAATTTAGTTACTTGTAGATCACTTGCCTAACATGCACAAGGCCATGAGTTCAATTCCCAACCCACAAAATATCAATAATAAGAGTTCAGTTACTGTAATTCATTATCTTAAGAGACTGAAGCAGAAAAAAAAAAACATCTCAATAGATAAAAGAAACATTTTAAATATTCAACATCTGGACTGTAGTGATGACTCTGTAGGTAAGTGAAGTCACTATGCAAATGTAAAGACTTGAGTTCATATCCTTAACATATACAAAGCTGGCCATGGGCATGCACACACTTGTAACTCCATCACTCTGGGAGATTACTGAAGTTTACTGGCTGTCAGGCTAGCTCCGGGTTCATTGAGAGAACCTGTTTCAGGGAACAGAGAGTGACAGAGCAGGACACCCAGTGTCCTCCCTTGGCCTCTTCCTGTGTATCTGCGCACATGCGTGCACGCACACACTCACACACCTCACACACACACACACACACACACACACACACACACACACACCTCAATGCTCTTTTCTGGTTTAAGAAAGAAGAACAACAACAATAAAAGCAAACAATAAAGGAATGTACTTCCTTCACTGTTTTTAAAGAGCTCTACACAAGCATGGAAAGGAAGCTATTGCTGAGCGTAACATCTCTGGTCCACCAGGAGCAAACTGCTCACTGCTCCAGCTCACTCTGTACTGGAAGTTCTGGCAGAAAGAAAAGAAATCAAAGGTACATCAATTATAAAGAAAAGCATAAAGCCTGATTGTGTGCCGGGTAAGCAGAGAACATATAGAGATCAGTCACTGACCACAAGAAGGGCTGGAAAGGATTTTACTGCCTAATGGTAACCCAGGGGAATTTTGGAGGGAACTGAGACTATACAGTTGTAAAACACCGAATCCATATCTATGAAAGTCGAAGTAACTCTTGAATCAACATAATGTAATGTCCGTCTTTAATGCTATAGTCATTAAGGAGGCAACTCGGGGCTGCTTCAGCCAAGCCAACTGGCAGGCTTGGCTTAATGAGATCAGGTAACTGGAGTGAACAATAACTGGGAGGGTCCTTATCCAAGAAGCCATCACTGCAACCTCTAAAGACCAATCTACCCTGCCTCCTGTGCAGGGAGGACAGCCCACATGCTCTCCTTGCCAAGTGCCACTTCTTCCTTGTTCTGGGGCTGTGCAGGGGCTGTGCTCTGGGAATCGGGCTCCTCTGCCTCCCCTATGCTGCCTTTGTCCCCTTTAGCACCTATCACCTCTGGGGTTCTGAGAAAAAGAGAGTCGTGCTTACACAGCCTCCAAGAACCTTCTGTCCTGCAGTATCATGCCTGAGTGTGTCCCACTTGGCGTGTTTATTTGCTAGGATTTTGTGAGACTCCAGGGTTACATTATTTCATAGTCCTTTCCCATTACTGCAGCAACCAGCATGTCGTTGGGGAAGAATCAATTCACTACTGTGACCTTTGGAACCAGTTTGGTTTAGATATAGTTTAGTAGAGTTCAGATATTCAGTCTCCCGTCCTGCCCCCACCTCAGATAAATTTATTTCCAATTTCTGCCAAGTTGGAAAGAAGCCATCTCAGTCATCTTCAGTGCTCATGGCAAATGACTGGAGTCTTATAGCAAAGGGAACCATTAACGCTTCCGTGGGCCTAGCCACTTCAAGGCTCTGTGGATGAATCAGATATGAGTCCTAGAAAGATTTCTGTGTGACAGCATTTCAGAGACTGCGAGAAGCTGATCTGTCCACCTGCCTGCACATCCCTCATCGTATTTCCTGAGTTCAATGGTAAACGGAGAGTGGGCTGTAGAGAACATAGGGCTGGGAAGATGGCTCAGTGGGTAAGGTATCTGCCTCGCAAGCGTGAGGACCTGAGTTCTGATCCACAAACCCCACTGAAGCTGGATATGGGGCTGGAGGGGATGACTCAGCAGTTAAGAGCACACACTGTTCTTGCAGAGGACCCAAGTTGTAATTTAAAAAGGTACCCAAATCACCAGTATTGAATGATCTTTGGGAAAACTGCTTAGAAGAAATATGGAATTAGTGTAGGCATGTGTTCATATGTCTACTCGAATTAAAAGATGTAATTGGAGTGGGAGACGTGTGTGTGTGTGTGTCTCTGTGTGTGTGCGTGTCTGTGTGTGTGTCATTAAATGGTGCAGCCATCATCCAACAGTGTCTGCTCAGTGACTTTTGGTTGAAACACTAAACAAGACAGCACTCTTGCCCCCCCCCCCGGAAGAGTCTAACTGACAGTGAGGGGGGTGGTAAGTGGTTGGCAGGTAAAATCACACAAGACCTTGACCCTGAACCAGAGGAAAATGAGCTTTATAATTTAGGCATGGAAATCAGGTGGCAGAGGACAGGCAAAAGAAAGTAATAGTGTGCAGAGTGGGTGTGTGCAGAACGGGAAAGGGCAGAGCAGGTGTGTACAGAACAGGTGTTGCAGAGCGGGTGTGTACTGAGTGGGTAAGGGCAGAACGGGTGTGTGCAGAGGAGGTGTGCTAGCAGGTATGTACTGAGCAGGCATGTGCAGAGTAGGTCTCTTCAGAGTGGGTATGTGCAGCATGAATGTGTGCAGAGCGGGTATGTGCAGAACAGGAGTGTGCGGAGTAGGTCTGTGCAGAGTGGATAAGGACAGGGCTTCTGTTGAGCTGGATCTGAGAGTGGGCGACATACACCAGATGCCTAGGGTGTATTTGTGATGGAAAAGGACTCTTGGACTTTATGTATGTCCATCTTCCTACGGTGTAGCCAGGATCCCAAGCCTGGATCTCATATTCTGAAACCTCTCGTGGCTCCCTGGTGCCCTGAGTCCACAGTCTTCCTAGACTTCTCTTCCAGTCTCATCTTCAGAGACTCACACTACACTACAGGTTTCTGCTCCCACCACAACAGCCCACCATTCCTCTGAGTTGGCAACTTTTATTTCAAATGGACACATGTTAGTGTCATCCAAAGAGGAAACTACGGTTGAGTAGTTCCCTTTCCATATTAGCCTATAGACAAGTCTGTGGTGCATTTTCTAGATTGATGATTGATATGAGAGGGCCCAGATCACAATGGGCAGCACCACTCCTGAGCTGGTGGTCCTGGGTGTTATGAAAAGCAGGCTGAGCAAGCCATGAAGAAGCAAGCCAGTAAGTAGCACCCCTCCACAGCCTCTGCATCAGCCCCTGCCTCCAGGTTCCTCCACTGCTTGAGTTCTTGCCCTGACTTTCCTCCATGCTGGCCTGTGATGTGGAAGTGTAAGCTAAAATAAACCCTTTCCTCCCCAAGCTGCTTTTGGTCATGATGTCTTCTCACAGCAATGGAAATCTGACACCCCCAGTGGGCTTCCAGCCATTCTGTCCCAAATGCCCTTCCTCCTGCTCTGTCTGGAGAGTCAGTACTCGTGAGCTGCAGATCCATACTCAAATGCCAACCTTTCCCAAGAGCCTCTGCACTTCATAGAAAAAAGACCAGCCTCTTCTTGTATTGATGCCAGGATACTTAGGGCTCCCAAAGTCCCAGGCTTTACCTTTTCTTTCCTGCTTCCCCCTTCTCCCACTTCTTTGCCTGACTTCTTTTCTGACAAGCCGTGTGTGGTTGCATTGCACACATTGTTCGAGGCAGGACAACACAGATACACTCCTTTAAGTCATTAAGGATTCAAAGGAAATGTGAGGTCAGAATCAACCACGTGTTCTCATAATTTAAAGAATGATAATTACCCATACTTAACTACAGTTTAACAATGGAATAAGAACAAAGACGTGGCATTTCCCTTTCTTTGAGCCCTCACAACCTGTGATTGTGGAGCGCCCAAAGGACGCTGGGCTTCTTGCTCAGAGGCTCTGATTTCTAGTCTAAGTGTGATTAGGTACGCTGCAGACACATGCACGGGTTTGACTGTCCCCAGGCAGAATGCCAAAGTGGATGTGAACAGAGAGGATGTCAGGCTTGTGTGTTTGCTTAAGCAGGACCGTGTTAGGATATTCCATCACACTGAGCCTGGTCTGCCTCCGAGGTGTGTCTGACTTTTGCTTTGCCAACAAAATTTGGACTCATCTTTGCATGTGTCTACTGATTTATGCCTGAGGGAAGGAGGGTGGTTTGAACATTAGGGGTATCTCTTTTTTTTTATTTGTGTATGTGTGGTATGGCTCTGTGTGTGTATGTGTGTGTGTGTGTGTGTGTGTTTAAGTTTAAGTGGCTATTTTAATTACTCAAGCATACTTTTGAAAGAGGATCTCTCCCTAGACTTGTTGCTCACCAGGTCAGCTAAACTGTCTGTCCAACAGGCTCCAGGACTCTGCTTGTCTCTGTTCCTACAACCCAGCCCACAACTTGGGTTACAGATATGCCACCATGCCAGCTTTTATGTAGGTTCTAGGTATCTGAACGTGTGTTCTCATGCTTGTCTGGCAAGCATTTTACCCACTCAGCTACCTCCCCAGTCCTAAACATTAAAATTCATAAATAGGGATATCAAGAGGTAACAAGACTTCTTGACAATCTGCAGAATACTTTCTTAGGGCTGAACTTCAAATTCATAAAGTAAAATATAGAAGAATGCAATGGAAACCAGTTATACAGAAATGCAATTATAAAATAGTAGCTAAAGAACAATGCTGTGGTTTAATAGCATAGGGAGTTTTGCTTTGTTTTGTTTCTGTTCTTGTTTTTCTTTTTTCTTTCTTTTTCTTTTAATTTTTTTGTAGGCATTAAAATAGGTAATTAAAACCTTCCCTATCTTAGCTAAGGTTCCTGTTGCCGTGATAAACACCGTGGCCAAAGCAGCTTGCAGAGGAAACGGTTGATTCCGCTTGTGCTTCCCCATCACAGTTCACCGCTGAAGGAAGTCGCAAGAATTCAAGGCAGGAACCGAAGCAGAAGCTGTGGAGGATGCTGCTTACGGCCTTGCTCCTCACAGCATGCTCAGCCTGCTTTCTCACAGAACTCAGGACCAGCGTAGGAGGGGCCCCGCCCGAGTCAATCATTAATTTAGAAAAAAATGCCTTGGAGACTTGCCTACAGCCTAGTGTTATGGAGGTATTTCCTCAGTTAAGGCTCCCCCCTCTCAAATGTTAGGAAGCTTCAGGAGTTGAAGAAACTGGGTCGGCAATTAAGAGTACACGCTGCTCTTCTAGAGGACTCAAGTTTGGTTCTCGGCACTCATATCATATCACATGCTCAAAACTGCCTATTGCTCCAGCTCCAGGGGATCATCCCCTCCTCTGGCCTCTCTGGACACCAGCACACACACACACACACACACACACACACACACACACACCACACACACCACACACACCACACACCACACACACCACACACACACACACACAGTGGGCGCTAACCTAGCGTGTTAATACAAGCCTATAACCACAGCATTGAAGACGCTGAGGCAGGAGGATCACAATTTCTAAGCTAGCCTGAGGCACAACATGAGTCGCTCTCTTAGAAAAGGGGGTTGGCAGGGAGACAGGAGAGAGAGTCAAGTATCAGTCCCTACATGCTTAAGCTGTTTCTAGAGGGACCGCAGGGGTGGCCACTGTTAGTGCACAGACTTGGGGCCAAAAGTACTCTCGTTATTGGTAGGCTTCTAACCTGGAAATAAAACCCCATGTTGAGTGGAGTGAAGACTTCCCCACAGTATCAGAGGCTGCCATCAAATAGACTCTGCCAGAGCTTGGGCTTCACCAAACTCAGCCCCTTGCAGGAACCTGAGCCACCTGTAACTTTTCTGAGACCAGGCCTAGAGCTGTTTCCAGGAACAGAATGTGTGGTGGCAGCTGTTCTCTCTGTGCCCAGTCAGGTGGGCTTTGTCTGGAGCTCCATCAGAAGCCAGCCAGACCATGTGGAGTCAGGACTCTATTGCTATAGGTCTGATGGGTTCTTTCCAGTTAGCTGCTACTGCATGGCGGAAGGGTCAGCTGAACCCTCAGAGAGGATGTGGTGGGCGTGGCAGTCAATGGTAAAAAGATTTCCAGTCCTCAGGTCTTGTCTCCCAAGGCAGCTGTCATAGCTTCCCCTGTGGAGTATTCCAGATGCTTCTGAGATTCCAGAGAATGACCTCTTCCTCCATATTGTCATTCCCAGCAAAAAAAAGAAAAAAGGAAAAAAAAAGCGTAGCCAGAAAATACCCCAATTCAGAGCTTCGGATGCTGTAAACAGGCAAAGCTGATAGGGGTGGGGGTCCTGAACACTGCGGCGGGATTTCTGCTTTTAAGGTATCCTGTAGATTTAAAACTTTGAATAGTTACACATGTATATTGCAAAATGAATTTTAAAGTAGTGATGAAAGGCCAGAATGAGGCACTGGGCGTGGTGCGGCACACACCGTTAGTCCTAACACCGGCACGGAGAAACAGGAGGATCTCTGGGAGTTCAAGGCCAGTCTGGTCCACAGAGCCAGTAGCAGGCCAGCTAGGGCTACATAGAGAGACCCTATCTTGAAAAGCAGGTGGACAGAATGGGAATCAAATGTCTTCCCTCGCTTCTCTCACATTGATCTCTATCCAGGTCCCGTCCCAAATGTTGGCAGGTGTGTGACTGCTGCTCTCAATAGAGATAGATAGATAGATAGATAGATAGATAGATAGATAGATAGATAGATAGATAGATAGATAGGATAGATAGATAGATAGACAGGATAGATAGATAGATAGATAGATAGATAGATAGATAGAGAGAGAGAGAGAGAGAGAGAGAGAGAGAGAGATAGATAGACAGGATAGATAGATAGATAGATAGATAGATAGATAGATAGATAGATAGATAGATAGATAGATAGATAGATAGATAGATAGATAGATAGACAGGATAGATAGATAGATAGATAGATAGATAGATAGATAGATAGATAGATAGATAGATAGATAGATAGATAGATAGATAGATAGATAGATAGATAGATAGATAGATAGATAGATAGACAGGATAGATAGATAGATAGATAGATAGATAGATAGATAGATAGATAGATAGATAGATAGATCTGTAAGCCTCATTGAAAATCACGTTCAATCAAATAACATCAAAAAGATCTTCATTTCTGTGTTGCCTTTTGTTTCTTTTGTTTATAGAAACAGGGTTTCTCTGTGTAACAGTCTTGGCTATCCTGGAACTTGCTCACTAGACCAGACTGGCCTCGAACTCAGAGATCTGCCTGCCTCTGCCTCCCGAGTACTGGGATTAAAGGCATGCGCCACCACCATCCGACTGTGTTCTAAATATCATTTTTAAATCAATGCACTGGAGCATGGCTCAGTGAGCAAAGCACTTGCCGCACAGGCGTGATCTCCAGAACCTACATAAACCAGATGCGGTAGCACATCTGCAACCCCAGTGTTCCTACAACGAGATGGGAGGTGGGGACATGAGAAGCCCTAGATGCTTGTGGGTCAGAGAGCCTGGCAAATACAGTGGTGATCCTTTTGGAGCCTGACAGCCCAGGCTGTTCTCTGACCTCTGTGAGTACACTGTGGCCCACACAAATGCCTGTGTGCATACGTATGCACACACACATCATGCACACACACATTTTTAAAATGTGTCATGGAGTTCTTCCCTACACCGACTCCTGTCATTCACTTTGGGGCATTGGAACCTCCATTGTGTGGCTACTGGCATTATAATTTGCTTAAGCAATCTCACTGAGAAACGTTGAGATAGCTTGTGTACTTAGGGGGCATCAGCATTACAAACACTTTTGTATACTTTCAGAAATAGGTTGCTCAGATACTCTTACAGAAGTAGAATTCTTTAACCAGAGTACACACAGGGTTTTAACAGTGAGATCAAATTGCCCTCCAGTGTGGCAGAGTCAAGTTAAAATCTCATCCGCTGCGTTGTGGGTGCTTGTTTACTTTGTATCTGACAGTACTGGTAATATTGATTTTTTTTAAATGTTAATCCAATATAGTAGGTCAAAAATAACTTGGGGTGGCTTGAGTTGTGTTTGAAGTTGGGGAATACTTCATTAGCTTATGGCGTACTTGAGCTTGGTCCTCTGTAAATTGCTTGTTTATTATTCTTTCCCTGACTTTTTGCCTTTTTTTTTTCATTTCCTCTTGAGTATTCTTCCTTTCAGCAAATATCTGTGTGGTTAGCAGTGTGCTGCAGCCTCGAGCTGTTCCCTGAAGAATCATCAGCATCTTGGCCTTTCTGGAGTTTAGTGGGAGGCAAGTGCACGAGGCCTTGCAGGAAGGCTCTGTGTCTCGTAGAGCACGTGAGGGAAGAAACGGGCTGGGCTGAGAATAAGGCACCAGTAAGAATTTTTCGTTGCTGAGTGGTGGTGACACATACCTTTAACCCCAACACTCGGGAGGCAGAGGCCGTCAGGCAGATCTCTGAACTTAAGGCCAACCTGGTCTACAGAGTAAGTTCCAGAACAAACCAGGGCTACACAAGAAACCCCGTCTTGGGAGTGGGAGATTTAGAGGTGAGGGGGACATTTCTGGATGAAGGGATAGCATGTGGAGAGGTTGTGAAGAAGATGAGTTGGTGCCCAGGAACAGACCTAGCAACATGGAAGTAGTCATGACATTCAGTTGAATTCCTTTCAGTGGACTGTTGAGAACAGAAGCCAAAGAAAACTGTGTCTGGACCATTCAGAGAAATGAGCTGCGTTCGTTTCTTTGTTTTCATGTTTTTTTTTTTTTCTTTTTAGAATGTTTTCCCATGCTCTTCATGTGGTAGTTGCCCACAGATACCAGAAGAGGGAGCTAGAGTTACACATGGTTATGAGCCACCCAGCGTGAGTGCTGGGCATGGCAGAGCCAAGTTCTCTGGAAGAGCAGCAGGCAGACCCTGTTACCTGCTGAGCCACGTCTCCAGCCCCAAATGTGCTTCTTTTCTAAAAAAAAGTCTGTGTTTTTATTTTGTGCTTATGGGTATTTTGCCTGCCTGTGTGTCTGTGCGCCCTGTGCAAGATGGGTGCCTGCCGAGGACAAAAGAGGGAATCGCATGTACTAGAACTGGAGATGTAGAGGGTTGTGAGTCACCATGAGGCTGCTGGAAACTAACCCTGGTCCTCTGCCAGAGCATCAAGTGTTCTTAACTGCTGAGCCTTCTCTCCAGCCCCCCCCCCCATTTTTTTAGGCAGAGTCTCAAGTAGTCCCTACTGGCTTCAAATTCATCGGGTAACCGAGGAAGACTTTGAAATTCTGATCCTCTTGCCTCTGCTCCAAGTACTGACACTGCAGGATGAGCTACCCACACCCAGCTTTCTACAGTGTTGGAGGTAGAACTTAGGGCTTCTTGTATGCCATGTAGGCGTTCTACCAGCTAAGCTGTCTCCATCCTCCTCCTCTATGAATAAATGTCTAAGATGCTCAGGATACTTTCCCTCAGTTTCTGCCCTGGTATTCGGGTCAGGTTTGAGTGTAGGGGTGTGGGGGTGCCTAAGTATGGTGACTCTTCTGTTCCTTCATGAAGCTTCCAGCTATGAAGGCTTAGTCTCTGGGAAAGCCAGCTACAGAAACACTGCCAAAAATAGTTTTAAGAACAAAAGAATCTTTATGCTAAGAATAAATGGAATCTCGGTCTTGCAGAATGCAGTAAGATAGACCATGAGTGTGACCCTTATTGAAACTGAGTGATAGATCATTAGAGGGGTGTTGCTAGCCAGTTCCTGTCTAACTGTTTATAGCTAAGTTTCCCATCATGGAGTTTTAAAAGTGAAATTGATTTGTCCTGTAAAGTGACGGCACAAAGAGATAGAGACCCCTGCTATGTTTGTGGCATTTAAAACGGAGATGTCCTTTTTTTTAACATCTATATTAGTCTTTTTAGGATACCTTTTTATTTATCCTTTACAGTCCCGTACATGTATCCTGAATCTCGATGATGCCCTCTGCGGTACCCCCTGCATCTCTCTCTAGACAGTCCTCAATGTGTCCCCTCCCACCTCCGTGCCAGCCTCTGTCACTGCTGTCACCTACTGAGACCAGTTAGCGCTGCCTGCTGGAATATTAGCTGTCCATGTTGGCTTGATGTTGTCTAGGCAACCATAGCTGCAGTGGGCATCTGAGTGCCACAGCCGAGCCATGTCCAGAAGAGAGCATTTCTCAGCGCTCTTCCCTGTCCACTGGCTCTTATATTCTTTCTGCCTCCTCTCCAAGGATGTTGCCTGAGCCTTGGGGGATTGATGCCAATGCCTCATTCAGGGCTGAACACTAAACAGTCACTTGTTCTTGGCCCTTTGACCCACTCTGAGTCTGCATGGCTGTCTACTGCAGAAACAGTTTCTGTAGCCAAGGCTGAGAGCAACACTAATCTTTGAGTTTAAACATAAATATCAGAAGTCAGTTTGGTAGCATATATACAAATGGGGACATCTTTAAACCTAATCCTCCATTGTCATGTAGGTTTCAAGGTGCCAAATGCTTCTAAAAAACCCTGTCCTACCTTCCCATTAGTCTGACACCTTCTTGCCAGTCCTCTCTCCTACCTTAACTGTCATCCCAAGTCCTCACAAACTTAAACAAGTCATTTCATATCCCTGAGGAAGGGTGCTGATCCTTAAGAAGTAAAGACTTTCTTTTGCCTGGCAGTGGCAGGGTTGTCATGGTGACAGGGTGAGCCAGCAGCAGGTTACACTGTAGCTGTAATCAGGAAGCAAAGATAAACAGGAAGTAGGGCTCCACTAGAAGCCCTCAAGGCCCACCCAGTGTGACTCACTTCCTCCAGCAAGGCACCACCTCCTAAAGGTTCCATGGCCTTCCCAAACAGTCCCACCATCTAGAGTCTAAGTGTTCAGTACACTGGTCTATGGCGGACACTTCACATTCAAACCACAACAACCAGTGTCTGAAAAGTGAGGTTAACAAGAGCTGCTTAGCAACATGGTGAGGATTGCATCTGAGAGCAGGTACAGAAGTCTCCAACACAGCCCACAGGCTCAAAAAGCCACAGAGACTGGGAAGGTGGCCCAGCATTAAAGGCACTTCCCATACAAACATGAAGACCAGAGTTCAGCTCTCCGGGACTCAGGGAAATTCTGGGTGTGAATGGAAGCCCATCTGCAGTAAAAGCTCTCGGTGAAGACGGGAGCCCCAGAACAAGGCAGCCATGCTAGCCATATCCAAGATTTAGCTGAGAGACCCTGCCTCAGTGGATAAGACTAAGAATGATTAAGGACCCCTGACATCAAACTCCAGGCTTACACACACATGCACTCATACACACACATACACATGCACACATATACATACATATAAACACACAGCACATAAATAAGCATGAAAAAAGCCCAGAGAAGTCAGGAAGGGAATAAAAAAAGAATAGATATAATCAGGAAGACCAGAAAACCATGTCGCCCTCTTGGCTTTGCCACTGTTGGTAAGCATACAGTCAGAATTATAGGGAAAATGCTGTCTTGCAAAGAGAAAGGCAAATACTATTGTAACCATCCGGTTCTGCGTCACCCTCTCCTGGCACGGTTTGTGCGCCTTCTGTACCAATCACGAGCTTGGGGCAAAGGCCTAGGGATTGAAATAAAGACACACACATAAAGAAACCTGGGTCACTCGTCAAGAGATAGCCGAATGCCATTTTATTTAGTTTTCTGTAAAGTTAATGTACCTTTGCCCTAGAAAGAGGCAGATAAATGGCCAGGAGGCCTGTCGTGGGAGGCATGAATGGAAATGACATGACCCAGCGAAGCTTAGCAAAGACATCAAAGTTTATGTAGCTCATCCAGGCAAGACAGACAAAATGTCTGAAAATAATGAAATAGGAGGTAAATTAGTATCATGTTTAATTAAGACTAGAATATTAAAATTGGCCAGGAGATGGATTCAGAATAAATCAGCAAGAATGATAGATTACACATTCAAAATACTTGAAAGTTTACCCCTACCTCTTAAAAATAATGGGAAATGGAGATTCAAATTAAACCAGTATAACCCTATAAGAATAACCACTATAAGTATGTGTGGTGGCACACACTTGGGAGGCAGAGGCAGACGCATAAGAATTACAGCGATTTAACTTTAGAAGCTCTTTACAAAAGACAGACTAAAAGTCAAAGTAAATGTCCTTTTATGACCTAAAAATAAATAGAATTGTGTGTGTGTGTGTGTGTGTGTGTGTGTGTGTGTGTGTGTGTGTGTAAGGTCAGAGCCTCCAGCTCACTCCTGCTTGATCCAGAAAGCCCCATACCTGTCTCTGTCTCCAAACCCCACCCACTCAGAGAGTCTCTGAACAAGGGAAAGGCACCAAAAGACCTGGTTCCACATGCTTGGCAGCTAGTGAAGCTCCCTCCCTGGAGCTGCCAGCCCACCCAAAGTGTTCAGCTTTTGACCATACTTGGGCACAAACCTAGCTTGTGGCAAACATATCATCACCCTCGCCTACAACCTATGTAATCTCCCTGCTTGAGTTTGGGTGTGTGACTTCTCCAGCCTCGATCTCTGGGACTGGTGAACCTGGCTGGGAGTTGCTTTGCTCAAATAACCCTGCTGCTATAGTTTCAATTCATCTTGATCTGGCTTACTGTATCAGCAGAGAAACCTATTACTGGGGGACAAAAACCTATTAATAGGTATATTTATCCACATATACCAATGTATATTTAGTTTCAAATTTTCAAAAAAAATTAATTGAAAGATTATACTTTTTCTGTTGCCAAAAAACATTTTGCTCTAGGAAAGATATAACCTGCCAAAAAAGGAACTCCCCCCCAGAGTTAGGGTTGAGGCAGGGTTTTGCTTTTATCTTTCCATGAAAATAAAAGCATCCAACCAGAGACCACTGTACAAGTGAGACATCTGAAGAAATGGGACAGATCATGAAGAGAAAATGTCCCAAGAAAAAGAGCAAATTGGCCAAGTGGTATCTCCCACCTCTTCCAGCTGACTGGCCTGAAACCCCAGACTAATACCAGCACCCATTCTACCATCTTGCCTGAGCAGCTGCCCCTTCCCGCTGGACAACCACCCAGTGTTCTGCTCAAATAGTGGGTGTCTTTGGTGTGTTCTACCTAGCCAGGATTGCCACTGAGCTAACAAATACCACCCAAAGATCAGCTTCGGACTACAAACTGCTCAGGACATTCAAATTGCTGAGTTCTTATGAGACTGGAATGACCATTTTACAGAACTTTGAACTCAAAAATGCTTCACGCTAAGACTGCCAAGTAAAGTACAACCAAGCTGGACATTGTGGGGAGCCTGGCACAAGTACCTGTATTGTTGTAAATAGTCTTACTGTATTCGAGTTAAAAATCTTCCCTTTCTATTTACACCGAAAAGGGGAGAAATGTTGCAGGATATTGATCACACTGTGAACCCCAAGATTGTGTTATTTAGTGAAAATCCTGATGCGGTGTGACTCAGTCCTAGCACTCACTTCTAATACAAGAGAATTCTGCTGGAATGTTGTGAATAGGATTAAATAAAGTCAACCATAGGTCAAGAGGCAGAGCAAACTACCAACTGACAGGAAAAAAATCATAGAGAGTAAGAGGGAATCAGGAGGGTGGATAGAGAGACGCACAGGAAGTAGAAGGGAGGGACATCTAGTTGCAGAAGTTTTTGGTTTTGATGGTATAGGAAAAAGCTCTCTTTCTGGGACATCAGAGGAGGATGAAGCAACGGAGTGCTTTCTCTGCCTCTCTAAGCTAGCAGGTTTTCACCCCAGCATCTGACTCCTGAGTCTTTATTAGAAAATCGACCCATTGAGATTTACTTAAAAACAAAAAAGGTCCTACTGTTGAGGAATGATGAACAATGAGCAGGGACACAGACTGATCAGAGCTTGCAATCCCCTGTAAAACGAGGCGTCCCTCTGAGCACTTGTTGCCTCCACCCTGGGAGAATCCAGGGCCAGTGTTAACATGCCTTCCTGTTCCACAAGAAAAGCCAGAACTCTCATTTTTTTAAAGTGAAATCTCCCAGTTCTTAAATTTAGGCTTCATTATATTCAACCAAAACAAATAAAAAGAAAAAAACACTACAAAAGCCAAACCAAGCCCATCCATGGGCCAAAATCAGCGTGTGGGCTGGAGTGTACGGCCCCTCACATCAGGAATGACACATCTACATAAGGTAGTCTCCCTCCCTTGTGCCTAATTCTCCCCTGTGTTCTCTGCCCTCTGTTCCCAGCCTTTTCTCCCAGCCACTCCCACCCATCCTTCGTTTTGGTCCAGGTCCACATGGAAGGAAATGGTTGAGCTGAGGTCATGATCAAGCCTGAGATGATGCTCACAAACACTATGCATGCCTCCGGCCATTAGATGAGTGACTTAGGTGCTCAGATTGCTTTCTTGGGCACACCCTGAGCTTACCAGAGAAACTGTCTGATTGTCTCCACAGCCTTGCGAAGTCGCTCCGGTCGCTCTATCATCAACGGGAACTGGGCAATCGATCGCCCGGGGAAGTATGAGGGCGGAGGGACGATGTTCACCTACAAGCGACCCAATGAGATCTCCAGCACTGCCGGGGAGTCCTTTTTGGCTGAAGGTCCCACCAATGAGATCCTGGATGTCTATGTGAGTTTGCGTGTTTTGTGGGTGCCCTCTTGGATCCTATGGCTTCCAAGAAACACACTGAGCAAATAAACAACACGTCTTTGCCAGGGCTGGATAAAATCTTTTGAGTGAGGCCTCTTTGAGGGACCCCTTTCAGTCCTTGGCGTTGGTCTCTGACATTTACCCCGATGTACAAGACTCACAGAAACCGTAAAGTCTACCAGGTGCTTCATTACCCTCGGAGTTTATGGACCCAGTAAAACCAATTTGACTGTTGAACCAAATCAGAGGCAAACAAATGCCAGTTTCACGAGCCCTGGAGCTCCTCCAGGCTCTTTCCTCTCGGCGCTAATTTGGCGTGTTTTCTTTTATGGCAAGAGAAAGAAAATGCCAAGGGCAAAGCGACCCACTCCAGGCCCAGCCTTCTCAACCCCATCAAGGCAAATGGAGAAGGACCACTCCCTGTGACCCTGGATGAAACGGTGAAGCTTCAGCTGCACTACAGTACCCGGCTTCACACAGCCAGGGCTGCGGCTGCACCACAGGGCCCCACTTCACACACACGGGGCTGCGGCTGCACCACAGGGCCCCCGCTCCACACACACGGGGCTGCGGCTGCACCACAGGGCCCCGCTCCACACACACGGGGCTGCAGCTGCACCGCAGTGTCCTGCTTCACAAAGATAGCCTGTGATCACTTGAAGCTAGAGTGTTAATATTAAATCGCCCAAGCATTGTTTCTAATGGTCTTTTTAAAAGAAACTACTAGAAGGGCCTGTGGAGCTCCCTTTGTCTATAAAGTTCCTGTCTTACAAGCATGAGAAACTGAGTTCCAGCCTCAGCACCCATATAAAAGATGACTGTGGTGACACATGCCTGTCATCCCAGAACTGTGGAGGCAGAAACGGAAAGATCAATGGGACTAGCTGGCCAGTCAGCCTCGCCTAGTAGGTGAGCCCCAGGTCCCAGTAGAGACCCTGTCTCAAGCAGCTCCTGAGTCGTGACACCCAAAGGTCAAGATTGACCTTTGATCTCCACACGCATACATACACATGTGAGTACACACACAGGAAGCCACTAGAATCCTGTCTTCTGAAAAGATGAGGAACTTAACGGTGACAAGAAACAAAAGCTTAAAATAAATACCCCGATGCCTACTGTCCCAGGGCCGTGCTGGTCTCTACCATTTGCCGTGTCAGGCTTTTAGAAACAGTAACCACTGCAATTGCTTCTTCGTCTCCGCAGTTCTGGGCTGTGCCTCTCCAGGGATAGAAGGCTAACCGTTACAAAAGATGCCTTGTTTTAGTTAACTTGGGGGGTTTGTGAGCCATCCACTTGGTTGGTTGGCTCTGGGTAAATTTGAACGGTATCAGAGGTGAAGGTTCTGCCAGTGAAGCCTCCTGTGGGTGGTCGGGGAAAGGTGGCCAACAATAACCCCATAAACGGCATAAGGACTTCAGTGGCCAAATCCAGAGTGTTTCCTCACACAGAAGAGGCAGGGGAGAGGGCAGAAGGAGAAACAGTATGTGCTAAGGGGATCGAAGGGGTTGGGGTAGACAGCAAGGACGGGCAGTCACATAGCTGCGTCCCTTAGGGGTCCAGTGCTCAGTGCCATGTTTCTGCATCGCCAATGAGCTGGTTTTGGCTTGTCTGAGGAGCCGAGTGCCTCTCATATCTGCCTTCCTTTGGGTGAGTGATGGAGGGAGCCTGTTCCCTAGTCGGGAGAAGGCAAGGTGGTAGCAGGAGAGAGATCTACAGGGCTCCAGTGCAGGCGGGACTCAGGGCTACTTGCAGGGTAACAGACTTCAAGATCAGTCATTAGTCTTTTCCCTCTTCCCGATGAAGAAATTAAAAGTAGGAGTCTGGCAACTGGCTCTGGGCTGCACACTTTACAAAGCCACCAAGAGCTACTTTACAAAGTAGAAATAGCAACAAGACAGTGTCCCTTTGCTTGGCTCCCAATTCTAGTGTAGATTGTAGTACTGTTGCTCCAATCTACCCATCACCCTGCCCTCTACCATAACAGCTGTGGGCACAGGAAGGCCTGGTAGATAGGACTAATTCTGTTGGCTTTCCTCGTGCCTCTGCTTCAGATCTCTGCAGCCCACGCAGCTTCCTGCTTACTTTTATTTTTTATTGTTTGCTTCTTTTTATCAATGTTTCCTCAAAGAATATGACTGAGGCAGACTTACATTTTTTTATATGTGGGTTTTTTGTGTGTGTGTGTGTGTGTGTGTGTGTGTGTGTGTGTTTTGCTTTTTTATTTGTTTGGTTTTTGTTTTTGTTTGTTTGGGTTTTTGTTGTTATTGATGTTTGTTTGCTTGCTTGCTTGTTTGGTTTGGGTTTTGAATTTCCGTTCCATTTCATTATAGTTCTGGGGTTTCCTATGTGTGAAAGTGAGCTGAGACTCAGTGAGAGAAGACTGAGGACTGGGGCAGACATTGAGCCAGCCAGCCTCCCTGGCCCAGGGGACATTAAAGGGCCCTTGATGTTCTAGGCTGCTCTGCCCAGGAAAGCTGGTCTTCGTCTGCCAGACTCTGTGTCACCACCTAGCGCTCAATCGGGTTCCTCTGCAGTGTAGACATCTTGGAACATTTAGAGGCCACAGATCCAAGCCCTGGTTGAGGATGGCTACCAGCCACAGATTCTCCTACTGTAGACCCTGCCCTATTGGGGCTTTATAAAACCTTAACTTTTATCTTGATAAAATCTTGGCCATTCACCCACTTTTCTTCTGATTCATGAACACACGAAGTCTTGGATTCTTCAAAAGCAGCCCCCAGGAGGCCACTGGAAGTGACTTAACCTAACGTGCCACGGGGTTACTACTGTAACTAGATAAGAGCCTGCACATTAACTGTGGTACCACTTCCGTTACTGAGACCAAGCGAGCAGGAAATTGGGGTGTGTGGGGGCTGTGGTGACTTTGATTCTGTGTCCTCAGATGATTCACCAGCAGCCCAACCCAGGAGTCCACTACGAGTACGTGATCATGGGGAACAATGCCATCAGCCCACAGGTGCCAGCCCACAGAAGACCAGGTAAAATCCTTGTTCGCTGTCAAGTATTCTGAGTCACTTTCTCTTAACACTCACTCTCTCTCTCTCTCTCTCTCTCTCTCTCTCTCTCTCTCTCTCTCAAACACACACACACACACATGCCTTTATCCTCTGTGTCCTGAACAATGCAGAGAAACCCCATGGACACATGTTTCAGGTTAGTGGACTTGGGATCAGAACATGCTTCACATGTGTGTCTCCCCAATAGGATATTTCTTTCACTGGATCCTAAGCCAGAGTCCGACATCCCGATCCCACGTCTGGGATGATCACATTGGCTGCTCTTGCTGCTGGAGCAGTGACCTTCTAGCCAGGATCTTAGAATAAGATACAGGTACTTGTCTTACAGTGCTGAAGGCCAGAGGTCTCCTGTCTCAGCTTCTAGAAGCCTCAGCCTCTGTGGCCTGTGACCCCTTGCTCCACCTCTAAAGTCAACACAGTACCCCCTTCAACATGAGGGCCGGCTTGTTGGGGTTTCTGTCCCACCCGGTACCCACAGCCGGCAATTCCCGAAGAAAATCAACCACACAGATCTCTATAAGGTTATAAACTGATTGACCCTCAGCTCTGGCTACTTATTAGCTCTTATAACTTATGTTACCCCATTATCCTTATCTATGTTAGCACATGGCTCCGTACCTTTCTCAGCTGGGCAAGTTACATGCTGCCTCTTCGGTGGTCTGCACAGGAGTGGCGGAGGGAGCTTCTGCTTCCAGAATACCCCCAGTCTCTTTGCTCCACCCCTACTTCCTGTCTGGCTTTCCTGCCTATACTGCCTGCCTGGCCAATCAGCGTTTTATTAAAATATGATTGACAGAATACAGACAATTCTCCCACACCACACTCCCATTGGACTTGTCCACTGTTCCATCTCCTCTGGTTCTCAGGCACCCGTCTCTGTCCTGTATAAGTGTTGCAAAAGGAGTGGCGGGCTGCATTCCCGCTGGGATCCCAGCTCCCTGGCTAGTTTACACCCGAAATAAATACACGAAAACTGGATTCATTTAAACACTGCCTGGCCCATTATATCTAGCCTCTTCTTGGCTAACTCTCACATCTTAATTAACCCATTTCTAATAATCTGTATCGCCACTTGACTGTGGCTTACTGGCATGAGTTTAACCAGAGTCCATCTCGGGCCGGAACTTCATGGCATCTGCCTGACTCTGCTTTCTTTCTCCCAGCATTCTGTTCTGTCTATTCCACCCACCTATCTTCTGACCTATCAGGCCAAGCAGTTTCTTTATTAATTAACCAATGAAAGCAACACATAGAAAGAAGACCCACCTACATCATTCCGCTCCTTTTGCAACATATGAGGACCCGTGAGACTACCTCAGGCCTTGGTACTCCATGCCTCCTGCCCACCTAACACTGTTCTAAAAAGAGCATCAGGGCTTAAACCCAGCAAGGGAAGGACCAGAGTTCAGATCTCCAGAACCAACTTAATTGCCAGGTGGTCATGGCAACCCACCTGCAGTCCCAGCACTCAGAAGACTGGGACAGAATCCCCAGAGCAGACAGACTGGCTCTATTGATTCCAACAGTGAGCGCTGGGTGAGAGACCTTGCCATGAATACGGCAGAGAGCAATCAAGGAAGACTCTTGATTTTAACCTCAGGCCTCCATATGCATGTACACATGCACTCCAACCCTTGTGCATTTACATACATGTAAGCACATGTATACATATGTACACATACATACACAAAGATAAAAAATAATAACAAATTAAAGCAAAACAAGGAAAAGCATCAGCCTTCAACTCTGTTTTCCTCCCAGAGGACTCTCTCTTAACAGTGCAATAAATTCTGCCCTGCCCTTTTCTGTTCAAATACAGTCTATCTGCAGATAATTTGAGCATTTACCCACATATCAAATATCATTGTATTCAATTAGTCAACTAATCCCAGCCAGAAAGGCTAACACATGTGTGCACATACAATGCAGCAAGCATAAGGAAAGGCCCGGGATCTAGGACAGGCTAAGGTACCACCTGGACACCCCCACCGTCTCTCTGCCCTCACTCCACTGAGGCACTCGTAGGAGGAGAAATTGAAAGGATGAGATTGAAAGCCGACCCCCAATCTCACCCCAGATATGGTCTGCTCCAAAGACACTGTGTGGTGCATGTCAGGGTCCTTGGTGCTCGGAAAATACAAAGCCTCAGGCCCTGCCCGGGTTTTCAGACATCTGTCTGAAGTGGCCCTCTCCATCATTCCCTCGCCTTTTCAACTCAGTGTCCAAAGGAAGCTCACCCCTGTGCTATCTGCCTCTCCCAGGAGAACCGTTCAATGGGCAGTTGGAAGCAGAAGACAGACGCCTGGAGGACAGAGACGACCGGGACAAGAACCAGGAGAAGGAAGACTCACGTGCCGAGGCCCCTGAGGTACTGACTTCGGCATCCTCGCACACACAGACCTTCCCAATCAGGCATCCTGACAGATTCCCTGCCCACCGCCCAGACAACTTGGTGCCACCAGCACCACAGCCCCCCAGGAGAAGCCGGGACCACAACTGGAAGCAGCTGGGGACAACAGAATGTTCCGCCACCTGTGGGAAAGGTAAGCCTGGGTGGAAAACCCGTTAGGAAGGTAAGGGAGGGCCCAGCCAATGGGGGAGCCCCTCAGCACATAAACCACCTGAGAGATGACTTGTCCATCTGCTTACTGTGTTAGAGGTTCCCAAGATGAGCTGCGGGCCCATCCAGATTCAGGAAATCTGTGCTCACACCCCTGTTGGGGAAGGAACACAGATTTAAGTAAGTAGGCACGTGGTCCAACTCCAGGAGAAACCAGACTCCAGGTGACCCCTTCCGGCAGAGCCACCAGAATCCCCCAGCAATGACAAGTGACAGTTGGTGTGGAATACTGCCTTCTGGAGATGTTTGCCCACACTTTGGTGCGCAGGTGCTTCCAAGCATTCCGTAGGCCTCACTCTAGCACCCCAGAGACCTCACTGATCCAGTAGACCAGGGCATCGAGCACACAGAAACAGACATTCACCGTCACACCAGGGCCTTCATGGTTAAGATGCATAGAAAACGCACAGGCAATAAAGGAGACCCTCCCCCGCTCCGCGGGGGGCTTCCTCCTGGACCCCAGATTAGGCACAAACCACACCCAAACACCTGTTTTCACAGAGGGATCCTTTATTAAGCGGGGAAGAGAAGTTAACGTGGCTGCTTTCTGACTCAGGCAGAGAAATAGCAGCAAAGACCTTGCAGGCATGATTTTTAAGAAAAGAAAAAGGGAAGATGTGTGTTAGAATGGGCTGGGATGCAGTGGTATATTTTAATTGGGCATGTTAATTAGGTGAACCAAAGGGGGCTAAGATTGCTGGACTTTAATACTCTGATAATTGGACTTTGGTAGTCAGTCTCGGGAGAAAGAAGTAGCCAAATAAGGAACAGACCTTGGGGGCTAGCTTTCGGAATGCAATCTAAAGGTTTTCAGCAAGGTAGAGGAAATGGTGGGGTGTGTGGGGGAAGGCTAGTGTCCCTTCCGGCAGAGTGTTGCCATGCTCCGAGGTTGTGTCCCGGAAGCTAATCAACGAAGATAGGCAGTAAAAACAACAACAACAAAATTCACAGCATTTGAGCAACTTGGGCCTGCTGAGCTGAGCGGTCCCTGTGCTAGGAACCACAATCAGAGAACATACCCATATACTTTGGAGTCTGAAAGTTGATAAATCAAGTTTATAGGTGGCTGATGTGAGGGCCATCCTCAAATCTAAAGATTTCAGGGGGAAACAACATATTTGGGGTTCTTAGGTTTCGCTCATCAGCTTTCATCTTCATCTACTCCTTTCGTATTCTCCTGATAAAAAATTGAATTCCAGTTTCATTCAGTGTCCTAACCCAGTCTACTAGGACCACCAAGAAAAACCCCTAACCTAACAATGCCATGTGTATTACCTGTTGTAAGAAGGGAGCCCACATGCCGCAAGAAGCATGTAGCCTCTCTCCAAGCGAAAGGGAGATAGGACTATAGGGCTGAGGAGAAGGTGGGGCTTCAGCGAATAGGCTCAGAGCAGAACACAGCTGTAGTTTTATACGAAGAGTGAAGGGGTCCACATCACATCTAGACTGTAACACAGATCCAGGGTCCTTCCCTCAACGACTCCAGTCCGGATAGGTGGGAAAAGTGATGTCTGGAAATCCCTGTGTGACTGTCAGGCTCCTGGGACTGGAAATTGACTCTGACTCTTTCGAGGAGACCTGAGGTCCCCCTTGCAGGAAACACACATGTACTACACAGTTATAGTGCTGTGCCCAGGTCACGGAGACCCCAAGAAGACCGCCAGTGACACAGACTCACCAAAATGCAAAACCAAGGTTTAATCATGCAGTACAAACTGCAGTAAGGACCTCATCTCACACACCAATGCAGCAGGGACCACGGGAGGTGCCCCACCATTCTTAGGCAGAGTTTATAAAGGCAAAAAAAAAAAAAAAATCACAAATCTAGTTATGGGCATAAGGGGTACGGGTGACTCTCTGATTGGCTCCAGTCTAGGGGACTTTCCTCTTTGCTGATATCCACCTTGAGCAGCTGGGCTCCAGTCTAGGGGATTTCCCACTTCACTGATATCCACCTTGGGGCCTAACACAAAATGGAGTTGGTTTTGTCTCTTCAATGGGAACACCTGTGTACTACATAATTATAGTCTTCTCCCTATACAGGATGAGGACATCTTCCTCTGTTGTTACCCTGAAATAGTTGTTTTCTTGAGGGGACAATACTACAGAAACAAAAACTTTGTGTCCCACCTTCCCGCACCCCCAGAGTTTTCTAAAACCTGGAAGACTGTGTGATTCGCCCCAGACATTAGTTTGGCGAATAGTTTGTTGTTGTTGTTGTTTTCTCTCAAGAGACTTGAATCTGGGCTGGGAAGATGGTTCCACATGAAGACCTGAGTTCAAATCCTAGAAGCCAAGTAAAGTTGGACGTGTAGCATGAGCATAATCCATCTCACAGCACCCCTCAGAGAGATGGGAGGCAGAGGCAGGAGGATCTCTGTGAGTTCAAGGCCAACCTGGTCCGCAAGAGCTAGCTAGTTCCAGGACAGGCTCCAAAGCTACAGAGAAACTTTGTCTCAAAAAATAAACACAAAAAGTTCCAGAGACTCCCAAACTAGCTAGCCTGGCCTACACGGCAGAAAACAACAAAGGAAACCTGTCTGAAACAAGGTAGAAAATAAGAACCAGTACCCCAGTTGTCCCCTGACATTCATACGTGTGAATACATACACACATATATACAGAGTTTTGGAGCTGAGGGTCTGAGCTTTGCAAGGTTGATAATTAGCACACGTGCACACATAAAGCTACACAAACACATATATACACACGAACAAAAACGGAACGCTCCGACGGCTGCTTCTGTCGTTCTCATAGGAGCACTGGCCTAGTGGTTTTAGGGACTAGGATTTAGGTCTTTGGGTCCTTGTGGGTGCACAGGAGGTAGAATGGGGCAGGAGTTCTTTATGCTCAAAGCCTTGATGGTTCCACGGTGATTCCGCCTGCTAACTGGAGAATTAATGCATGAGCTCTTGCACACGCTGTGTTGTGCTCAGACCACGTGAGCAGAGAGTGCAGTCTGAAGACGGACTGAGCTGGCTTCTGTTTCAGGTTTGTGAGGGGGAAACGAGATGCCTGTAGACTGTGTCCTAACAGAGTCAGAGAGCTAGAGATAATTCTGCCAAAAGGCCAAAATCATTTTAATAAGATTTTATCCAAGGCATTATAGAGATAAGCATGGCGTCTCAGCATTGACAAAGGAACCTGAGATCCAAATGGACTATTTTCCAACTCTTCTGCCACTTAGGAATTGGTGTGGTGCCCAGATAGCTCAGATGAAAATTGTCCCTGTATGATTTGCAATCCAGAATGCCATGTGTAGGAGATTCTTTGCTACCCTGTCCTGGGACTATGCAATATTGATTTGTGCGTGTAGTTAGGCAAGGTATGTAACCCTGCCACTGTCCCCTGGGTGGGCGCTACTGGCCCATCGAGGTGGCCATTCGGCAGGATGGAGAAACCTCCTGTGGCCAGGGACTACAAGTGACCAAAGGCAGCTATGAATGCAGCCGGAGAACAAAGTTGTAAACTTATTTAAAATAAAACAAAAGAAAATTTTGAACTTGATTGTGAGGCTCTTGAGCAGGAACTTTGTAGACGGCTAGGTTGTGACAGAGTAGCAGAAGGCCAGAGATGCGGACTGAAGGGAGCGAAGGAGACGCTCACCAGCTCCTGCTGACTGCCACGTGGGAGAAGAGAAAATCCTTCTCCACTTAAGCTTTTTCTTCAAGGCACCTCTTCAGAATCTCTCTGGCTTCAGAGCCACAGGAGGGACACGCCTGGAGCCCTGTGCTCCCGCGAGAGTGATGGCAGCAGACATGCAGGCCATGGCAGTTCTATGCCAATGCACAAAGCATGGAGCTAAACTCAGTTCTCAGCACCAATGACAAGTGTGCTGGCTCTGTGTCCTCCTCTGCTACCAAACCCAAGCCCCTGCCCTTGAGAGAGCATCATCTGCTCCTCACAGCCCTCTCCCAGAGCCCCCATCCTCCCTGGTGAAGCGGACCACACCTGGGCTTCTCACGTGTCCACCTACCATTTCTGCAGCATCCTACAACACAAAACTTCCTTCTCTCAGGATGGTACCCAGGAGTGGCCCTTGATCACTGTGGCCATCAGCCACGATGCCCAGACCTCTGCCTGTCTCCTGGCTTGGCTCTGTTAGTTCTTGTATTTCTAAGTCTGTGGAGTAACTCAATTATTTTTTTGATGTGTTCTTTGCCTAACTCTCAAGTTAGTGTGTCTCACAGACCTCAACACTGCTCCCCAAGTTCTGCTTCCTCTTCCAGTAAATCATACTTCTGTTTTGGTCACTATGCCTGTGCACAGGCCAGGGCAACCAATCTTGGGTCCATCCTGCCACCCAGCCAGTCCCTGCCCCACCACCCTGCCCCTGATTGTTAGCAATCAGAGGAATCACTGCATCTCAGTCTTGAACAATAGGACCCCAGATGACATGCCAAGTGACGGTATCCCTTTCTGCAGATACTAAAGCTAACCCAAAGAAAGAAACATTGCAGTCACCAGGAGCAAGAGTTATAAAGCTGACATTTTCTCAGCGTCGGAGAGACAAAGAGCCTCTGATTTCATTTATTTGGTACCTTTCCACGGAGCTGGACCGTGGACAATGGGCAATGCATGTAAAAGCGGTCAAATGGGAGGGGAGGCAAGCAGTGGCCATCTGCCAGACAACCCCAAGCAAGATCCATCTTTCCAGGCACAGAGCATTCCTACGGTATCTTGTATCGTTTGGGCTAACTGTATTAGGTTTCCCCTCTGTGAGTGCCAAGCAGTTGGGGTGCCTTACCTTTGCTTTTCAATCCACAGAGCTGTAAGTGGAAAAGTTATAGCCGCACAGTCTGGAGGGAAAGGAACAGACAAGTTAAAATCTTTACTTAATCCCCTAAGAGCTGATTTCAAATGTGCAGGCTGTGGACTGAGTCTTACTCAACTTTGTGACTTAGCACAATGTGCTTAATGTGGGTTGAATTTAATTTAAAAAAAAAATATCTCCTAGGACTGGAGAGATGGCTCGGCAGTTAAGAACACTGTTCTTTCTGGGACTCCAGGTTCAATTTCCAGCACCCACATGGCTACTGACAACTGTCAGCAGCTCCAGTTCCAGGGGATCTGACACTGTTTTCTGGCCTCTGTGGCCACTGTACAAATGTGGTGCGTAGATAGACGTGCAGCCAAAATACCCATACACATAAAGATTAATCAAAATTTTAAAATAAAATATATGCTATATAATGGATGTAGACATGTTGCTGGAAAACGTTTAATACCAAAAAAGGCTTTGTTTGCTATTAATTTTACAGTCACGGCTGCTTTGAACTCAGCTGATACTTGGGCTTAATTGGGACATTTTGAATAGCGGTCTTGAGTTATAGCTATATGTACATCTTTACTGCCACAGTAATTTCCACAATCATTATCTCAGATTCAAAGCTCTCTTACAAATTGCCATGTTTCTCGTAGAAACTACCCTCTGGCTCAGGGCGTCACACAGGGCAGCTTGAAGGAGCCCTGGGTCACATCCATGACTGATGACATTGAGGAACTTACGTTAAAACCTTATGGCCGGGCATTCAGCCATCTCTTCCTCTCGGTCCCTTGGACAACCCTGTGTCTGTGTATGCTCTGTCAGTCATTACGAAGGGGCGCTTCTCTGAGAGTGGCCTCTCCTTGTGGGCATGAGCATAAGAATCTAGTGGGGAGCTTGACGGTCTGTCGCTTTGGAGGTGACACTGAGAACAGTAGGAAGCTGTCCTAGAGTCTAACACCTATTAGCCGTGGCTTTTTAACTGGATTTAGAGGACCAGGCATGGATTCCCTGTATGGAGCAGGTGATAATAGGGGTGGGAGGGGTGAAAGTGGGAGTAGTCAGAATGCTCTATGTGTGCATATAAAATTGTCAAAGAACAAATTAAAATAAGATGTTTTAAAAGACCCTATAAAAGAAAAAAGTTAGCCTTCATGGTGCAATTAAAATTATAGTGAGTTACAGTTCTTTAAAAATATCTGACCAGTTAGAAGCACAAATAGGCATAGTTTTTTAATGGATTAGAGTTGTATGCTAGCCTAGTTTGTAAATGATTAGCGTTGTATGTTAGCCTAGTTTGTAAGGCCAACAGTTACTCCCACTTCATAATGACACCAGCAATACTCAAATTCGGCCAGCAGGTGGCAGAAAAAAGACAAAATTGAATTAAGACACAGAAATTGACCATAACTGGCTTTTTATAGAAAACAGTCAGTCCTTATTAAAGTAATGAAACTACTCTATGTATTCAAAACAAAAACATAAAGCAGTTACTAGTTTTCCAAAAAAGTACTAAAAGCTTAGGTCTCTGTTAGGCACTGGGGTTACTGAGGTGAACTGGAACTGTGCTGAGAAGCAGGGCCTCATGGGAAGTTGGCAGATGCTGAGAAGGGCAAGACCCTTCACAGGATCGTATGAAATGTGTTTCAAAGCAGGAAGGCAGCTTCTCTTCTGTAATGCTCGCATCTCCTCTGCTTCAACCTCTTGGATGCTTATGCTCCTAGCCGGCAGGCAAGGTCATTCCACACCAGTCCTGGGGACAGCCCCCTTCCCTTGCACATGCGCACAGACACACCCAGGCCTGGCCGTTTCTATTCACAGCTAGTCCCTCTGCAGCATTTGCCGTCTGATGCCTGTGGAGAACCTTGGGAAAGTTTCTGTCTGTGCCCATTTTATGTTGAGCTCTTTTACTGTCTCTGTGGGTGCATGTGTGTATACATACATGTATGTTCTTGCGTATATATGCGCATGTACGTGAGTTCAGGGGTCACCAGGTGCCTATGAGTGCATGTGTGTGTGGGTATCAGAGGACAACCTTGGCTGTCATCCTTCAGGAAGGCCATCCACCTTGTTTTTGATAGAAGACTTCTTGTTGGGACCTGGGGCTCACTAGTTAGGCTAGGTGGCTGGTCATCCAACTCCACCAATCCCCCTGTCTCCACCTCCCCAACACTAGGATTTTAAGCATGTACCTCTATGTCTGGCTTTCTGATAGGCACTGGGAATCTAAGGTGGGTCCTTGTACAAGGGCTTAATTGACTGAGCCATTTTCCCAAACACATCTCATATAATCTTGAACAACTATAAACATTTTTTAGCTTCCTTTTATAAATAGATTGTAAGCTCCTTGGGGATGAAAAATCCCCCCCGTGTGTGTGTGTGTGTGTGTGTGTGTGTGTGTGTGTGTGTGTGTATGTGTGTCCTTTGCACACTCAACAGCCCCGAGCAGAGCCTTGTGGGCATGCCTATATCAACAAACAAGATGAAGGGATATGGGACTTGAACTCTCTAGTCTTGTATCCTCCCTTCATCAGCATCCAAATGCCTGTGCATCTTCACCATGGGCTAGCATCCCAGGGTGTTTGCTGGCCTTCAGCATCTTCCTTCTCATTACAGGATCACAGTACCCAATCTTCCGCTGTGTGCACAGGAACACGCATGAGGAGGTTCCCGAGAGTTACTGTGACTCCAGTATGAAGCCAACCCCGGAGGAGGAACCCTGCAACCTCTTCCCCTGCCCAGCCTTGTAAGAGCCCTCTCTGGCTAGGTCACCTTTCCTCGGGTCACTTCAGGTTGATGGGCACAAAATCTCAGTAGCAGATACAGTTGTGTTTTTAACCTGTGTAAGGAACTGTGTCCAGGATCCAGACCACTTAGTGGGCCTGCCCGTGTTTCTGGAAGAACTGGGGAGTTGGTGGTCTGAAGCAGGCATCAGGCTTAGCCAGGAATCCCATCAGGAAAACAAGGGAGGCCATAGGAATGAGAACCCAGTGAGACAGCTCGTAAGTGAGCTGCGTATACAGACAGATGAGGCCAGATCTGCCTGGAAGAGCCAGGAAGTGTGCTGGGAGAGGTTGGCGACAGGCTATTGAGTGGTAAATGAGACCGTCTCAGATGGATTGGGACAGGTTCCAAAAGGTCAAAGTTTGATCCTTGGAGTAAAGAAAAATATAATTTTTATCCAGATATGTGCTGAACACTTGATTGTGTCCCATTCAGTAACTGTCAAGATTAGGGCATGGAAGCTGGCTGTGGTGGCGCACGCCTTTAATCCAGCGCTGGGGAGGCAGAGGCAGGTGGATCTCTGTGAGTTCAAGGCCAGCCTGGTCTACAGAGCTAGTTCCAGGATAGCTAGGGCTGATACAGAGAAACCCTGTCTTAAAAAAAAAAAAAAAAGAAGAAGATTGAAGATTAGGACGTGGAAATAGTAGGTGTCAGAGAATGCCTCGGTGACATCTCTTAGCTCCCAGGAGGGTTAGTGTTATAGGGAAATTAAACCAATCTGGGAGTCGTTGGGGGATTCTGCTTTATCACCAAATAGAAATCGTCTGTACCTCTCACTCTTTCTTTAACTGTGTACAGAATCTGGGTGATCTAGTCACAGTAAATAGTGTGTCTTACAGGCTTATATGACCTTACACTTACAGTCACATAACCTTTAGACACTGCTCTGGGGAGTGGCCCCGGTGATTTTTGCTCTGTATTCCTGTTAACCAATCTTCTTCTCCCCCCTTCCCCTCCCCCCAATCCATCCTGTGAGCCAGCTGGGACATCGGGGAGTGGTCCGAGTGTAGCAAAACCTGCGGCCTGGGCATGCAACACCGCCAGGTTCTGTGCCGCCAGGTGTATGCCAACCGCAGCCTGACAGTGCAGCCCTACCGCTGCCAGCACCTGGAGAAGCCTGAGACCACCAGCACCTGCCAGCTCAAGATCTGCAGTGAGTGGCAGATTCGGACCGACTGGACCTCGGTATGGGACCTCCCTCCTCCTCCGATACCCACTACCACTCTCCGGCCTCTCCCGTTGGGACCCATGATGGGTAGGGTGGGGAATGTTTGCTGGAAAGTCTGATTGCCGACACATTTCGTGCCAGCAGCTCAGCAGCGCTCAGACTGGTGTACATGGCCTATACCCAGTCTCGCGAGTGAGTCCATATGAGACTTGTACTTCCCCCGCCCTGTGTCTCCCATGTATGAAGAGAAGGCTGGCAACCACTAATAGAGCCAGCACCTTCTAGTGTTGTGCATCCTTCCTGGAGATGGAAAGAAAGGCTGGGCCCTGAGCAGGCCAGTAAACAAGATGGCATCCAAAAGTTTCTCCGAGGAGTTTTCCCATGATCATTGTCTCCCCGGGGAACTACAGGCTTGGCAGGAGACGCAGCAACGGGGTCAGGTGACAAAGAATGAGGAAAGCCTGCTGTGTTTTAGTGCTCGGTGCCCTGCGGCGTGGGGCAGCGGACCCGCGACGTGAAGTGCGTGAGCAACATCGGGGATGTGGTGGATGACGAGGAGTGCAACATGAAGCTCCGACCGAATGACATCGAGAACTGTGACGTGGGGCCCTGCGCCAAGAGCTGGTTCCTTACAGAATGGAGTGACAGGGTGAGTGCGCCCCCGACAGGGATCAGCTGTGTCACAGGAACTCCTGGAGCCGCTCAGAGGCATGCTGGTGGCTCAGAATTCCAAAGTTGACTCCTCCCCCAGGGAGGTGTCGATAACGTCTAAATTGTCCTCATAGGATTACTTTGGCGAAGTTTGCCCTGGGAAACACAAGAGTTTGTTGGGCTTTCTAACAGAGCATGGGCAAGAGATTTCCTGCAGGAGGGTAGGTGATCCAGCACAGCAGCATTGGAGTGCTGCATGGCGGCTTTGCCATAGCTTGCAAAGATGGACCCCATATCTGCATAGATGGACCCCATAGCTTCATAGATGGACCCCATGGCTGCATAGATGAACCCCATAGCTGCATAGATAGACCCCACGGCTGCATAGATGGACCCCACGGCTGCATAGATGGACCCCATAGCTGCATAGATAGACCCCATAGCTGTATAGATGGACCCCATAGCTGTATAGATGAACCCCATAGCTGCATAGATGGACCCCATAGCTGCATAGATGGACCCCATAGCTGCATAAATGAATCCCCTTTGGTTACTATCTTAGTCAAGGTTTTATTGCTGTGAAGAGACACCACTACCACAACAACTTTTATAAAAGATAGCATTTAGTTGGGACTTGCTTACAGTTTCAGAGGTGTAGTCCATTGTCATCATGGCAGATGCAGGCAGACAAGATTCTGCAGAAGTTGAGAGTTCCGCCTCCAGATCAGGATCCACAGGCAGCAGGAAGACAAGACAGTGGTCCTAAATGGAGCGTTTGAAACCCCAAAGCCCACCCCTGATGACATTTCCTCCAACAAGGCCACACTTCCTAGTCCCTGTCAAGTAGTACCCACTCCCTAATGACCAAGTATTCAAATATAGGAGCCTTTGGGGGCCATTCCTATTCAAACCACCACAGTTACTTACCCCCTCCCCTCTGTTTGCTCAGAGGCCCCTAGGCCATGTGCAGTTAGAGAAGAATTGCATGCCAGTGGCAGAGCCCTTAAGTGAAAGTCCAGTCCCCTCCTTCTCTGAGGGAGTGTCAACACTCCTCAGGCCCAGTTATGAATGACTCTTACAAGCAGGCTCCCCTGAGCTAAAAAAGATGGCAGCTGTTTTGCTCAGAGGACTACCGGCTGCAACGCTAGCTTTGGCAGAAGGTTAGACTCGTTTGAGGACCAAAGGTCTCTGCAGTTAAGGAAGGGATGCAAAGAATTAGCTTCCTTCTCCTCAGCATTCCATAGATTGGGAGAGGACTCCATAGATTTTGTAGCTGGAATATAGTAACCATGCAGTGAATTGTGGGCACCTTCCCTGTGTTTTAGTAGCTAAAAGCATGTATGCTACACACTGTCCCCCGTCCTGGAAGCCTGGCCTTTCTCAGGGCCTAGGCATTAGAGAAAACTCAAAGGCAAATACAGCTGATTCACTCTGCTCACTACTCCATCTCTCAGGGACAAAACTAGAACTTCTATGAAAGGAGGACTCTGAGGATAGACAGGAAAAAGAGTCACACGGTAGGGGCTGAGAAGATGGTTCGGTGGGTAAAGTGATCGCCGCTCAAGCATGAGGACCTGAGTTCAGATCCCAGCACACACAAAAGTCAGGCGTGATGGAATCCTGTGATGTAATCTGTAACACTGGCTCAGGGGAGGTAGTTCACTGGCCGGCCAGCCTATCTGAACCCATGAGCTCTACATTCAGTGAGAGACCTTGACTGAAGAAATAAGGTATAAAGCCGGACATGATGGTGCAAACCTTTAATCCCAGCATGCAGGAGGGAGAGGCAGGCGGATCTCTGTGTGTTCAAGGATAACCTGTTCTATGTGGTAAGTTTCAGGATGGCCAGGATTACGTAATAAGACCCTGTCTCGCAAAGTAAAATAAATGAATAATAAAAACCGGGTGGAGAGCAGCGGATGGAAGTGTTGAATAGTTATGAGAGCCACACGCGGAACTATTGCTGTCATGAGAAGGCGGCCCTCACCGGGTCACTGCTTAGGTCCTTGTGTGTCTGTTTCCTCAGCCCCCAAGTGTGATTAGGGGTCTGGCCCGTGTTTCAGGAACACCTCTAGGGGACTGAGAACAGATCTGTGAAGCTTAGTCCCTGCTGTGTGAGGGTACCCCATCTTCCCTCATAACTGTTGGCAGACTTCCTAGGCCTGGGAAACCCCTTTCAGGTCTACATCTACTATGCCTTTCCAGCCGCTGACGTAATAAAGAGAAGTTCCTTCTTCAGGTCCCTTCGTCCTGGTCCTCTCACTGGGCCCTGGCTCCATCTTTGATCGACTAAGCACCTGGGGGATTTGGATAGCCCACCTGCCCCAGGGGCATGTAAATATGAAAGGCAAATTAAGTCTGCTTGTCAGGTGGAAATGTGTATGTTTTGTGTAGGGAGAAATGTTTGTAGAAGTTGAGACAGAGATAAATAACATTTGGGTTACTTTTGAAGGTTTGTTTTATTGTTGTTATTATTAATCTGTGTTTGTGTGTATGTATATGGATGTTGTGTGTTCTATATTTTCCATTGATCTTAGGCAACCTCTGTGAAAGGGTCATTCAGCCCAAAGGAATCTCAACCCACAGGTTGAGAACTGCTGAACTAGAGAGACAGGTTTTAATTCGATGTTAATATATTTTGTGGCAAAGGGAATTTCATAGGAAAGAAGTAAGCCTGCAAAAAAGGAGCTGTCTGGAGGGTTTGTGTCCGCTCTAACAAGGAGGAAACATACGAAGAAGTTACTAGATGAGAGAAAGGGGGTTGGCCGTAGAGGGGTGGTGAGGACAGGAGAGTGACAAAGGCGTGAGAAGTGACAGTAGAGAAAGGCTGTTTAATCAATCAGCTCACAGTCAACTCCCCACCTCTGCTGGCAGGAATTCTCTCTTCTCTCCAGAAAGCCTGGCATTAGAGGAATGGATCCCTGTAGTTCACTGGTCAACCAGTGTAGCTAAACTGGTGCACTTCGGGTTCAGTGAGCCACCCTGACTCAAAAAATAAAGTGAAAAGCAATTGAGGAAGACACCCACCATGAACTTCCAGTCCCAGTCTACACACACAGACAGACACACATACACCATGTATACATACTTACGCGTTGTATAAACACACAGAATTGTTAAACAATTTTAGAAACAAAGGAAGGAATGGGATAAGGAATACCACGTGACTTAGGAGGCTGCAGCAAATATGTTAAAGGAGCAAGCAAGGATGATTGACAGATGAAAGGGCATCTGTGTCCAGCCCTCAAGGATTCTGGTGTTTGCTGGTGAAGGGAAGGGCATCCAGGAAGAAGGAGCCATGTGTAAGGGCTCTCATGTGACCAGTGAACTGCCACCACGCTGACTCTGTCCAGAATAGGGCATCGGGTAAAATACTGGAACATAAGTCCAGAAGAGTGGTTTGGTTGCAACCACTTAAAATTGATTAATTGTTTCTGGAATTTTCCCATATAATCTAAACAAACTGCATTTGATCATGAGTAACTAAAACTATAGAAGGCAAGAGTAATAGATAAGGCAGAGATATCCTGTTGTGAAAGTATGTCGTGTGTGAGAGAGGTTGACAGCTCTCTATAGAGTTTGGGGGACAGGCATCATTTGGAAGTATCCCCAGAACCTGCAGGGGCCCCACTCATACGCCCTGCATCTGTCTCACAGTGCTCAGCCGAGTGCGGGGCTGGCGTGAGGACTCGCACAGTGGTGTGCATGACCAACCACGTCAGCAGCCTGCCTCTGGAAGGCTGCGGGAACAACAGGCCGGAAGAGACTACACCGTGTGACAACGGGCCCTGCACAGGCAAGGTGGAGTGGTTCTCCGGCAGCTGGAGTCAGGTACGTCTTTGTGTCCCCCGGAGTCAGGGGAGCTGCCAGATTTGGGTCCATCTGTCTGTCCCTGGCAAAGGACAACGTAGCAGAGGGATTAGAAACCAGCTTTAAATCTGACTGTGCTACTCGCTGCTGCCATGACCCGGAAAAGCTACGTGTTCTTGGTGCCTTGTTCAGCCAACAGGTGCACCTACTACATGCTCACCTAAGCACCTCGTCCAGCCCACAGGTACACCCACTATGTGCTCACCTAAGCACCTTGTTCAGCTAACAAGATTCAGTGTGCACCTACTGTGTGCTCACTTAAGCACTTGAGCTACATCTGTGAGTAGTCCAGTGCCAGGCATACAGTAGATGCAGCCAGTGGCCGTCGCTGCCACAGGTGGCCATCCCTGCTGCATCACTACCATGACTGTAGCTGGTTTGTCAGTACTTGACAATGTCAGAAGCTTCCCTTTAAAAATCTGGAAACAGGACCTGAGAGATATCTGGGCAGGGAAAGCGCCTGTTGCACCAGCATGAGGACCTGTGCTCAGACTCCCCAGAATCCATGAGAAAGCCCAACACGGTAGCACTCACCTGTAATCCCAGTACTTCTCTGTTGAGATAGGAGATGGAGACAGAGGAATCCCCAGAGCCTTACAGGCAGCCAGCCTGGACTACACAGGCTGGATGCCTGTAACAACAAGATATCCTGCCTCAAAGTAGAATGTGATTGAATCTTTAGAATGGGTGGAAGTATTTCCAGTGCTAGTTTTGTGAGCGTCCCTGTTGGGTGCCTGTGTAACTGAACTCAGCTCCAATCTCGTGGGATTCCTGACTTGGTGAGGCTTTCACCTCCCTGAGTCTGTTTCCTTGTCTTAAGACACAGAGGACAATGGCACTCTCCTTGGGCTGTCAGGAGGTGTCCTACTTTTCCTGTAGCTGCAATAAACACTCTGACCAAAGCCAACCTGGGGAGGAGAGGGCTCCTTTCATCCATGCTTCTGGGTCATGGGCCACCATTGAAGGAAGTGGGGCATGGGCTCAAGCAGTAACTGAAGTGGAAACCTCAGAGGTCGGCTGCTTATTGGCTCCCTCAGGAGCAGTCGGCTACCTTCTTAGTCCGGGGCCACCTGCCTAGAGATAGCGCCACCCACAGTGGGCTGGGCCCTGCTACATCAGCTACACTCAAGAAAATGCCCACGGGCCAGTTTGATGGAGCTGTGCCAAGTGGCAGTCAAGGTTCGATGTCACAGAGAGCTTAGGGGTCAGGTCACACAAGGCGTCGCCCATGGCTGGCAGTGGGGAAGCACTTGGTCAAAATTAGATCTCTTCTCTCTGTGTTTATTGCTTTTACCTGGCGGATGTGCTATGGCTTTGTCCCTAACCATGCACCAAGAAGCCATGCTTATGGCCCACATTCACCCAGCAGACATGGATTGGAGCGGGTCTGCCACCTTGTGCAACCCAAGGTTGTTTCTAAGTCCAGATTCCAGCTGATCGGCGGCTACAGCACTGCCCCCCTGGGAAGACACGCAGTAGTGCAGTGCAAGACAGTGGGTGCTCCAGAGGGTGCCATGAGTGTCACCATTATCACCCCTGCAGACACCACCATCACTGCCCCCCAGGTCACTGTCACCCACAGGCAAAAATGGATCCATCCCTGGATTGTCACTCCATGTCCTTGAGAACCCACTGGGGCCTGGGGTCTGGGGCCTGGGGCCTGGGCCCTGGCATCTTCTCTGACTCTTGCTGCTGCTGTGGTCCCAGAGACAGGGCTGCAGTGAGGGTCAGGTATTAGTTGCATCAAGACGCTGTCCCGGCACTGACACAGACCAATGTCAGCGTCTCCTCCTCATCTCTTTCCCATTTTATTTTTTTAGACAAGTTCTCTCTCTCTTCCTACAGCTCACTAGTTGTCTAACCTGACTGGCCAGCAAGACTCCAGGATTCTCCGTGTCTCTGCCCCCCAGCATGCACTAAAGCACTAAAAGTCACACCCGGCCTTTCCCTTTCTGTGGGTGCTGAGGATCTGAACTCGTGTCTTCTCACTTGGGCAGCAAACATTTTACCCATTGAACTGTCTCCGGCCACTATATTCCTCATCAGCAGTGGACTTTACCAGGGCTGCACCAGTTTCTCTTCTTGTGTCCTCTGTCTTGCTCTTTTTCATGTACCTCGGTGGAAGAATTGACCCAGGAGCGCGGCTTTCTTCCCCTTTGCATGATATGACATTCGTCTGTCTCTGCTTCTTCTCCAGTGTTCTGTTGAGTGTGGCAGTGGGACACAGCAGAGGGAGGTGATCTGTGTTAGGAAGAATGCAGACATCTTTGAAGTGCTAGACCCTTATGAGTGTTCATTCCTGGAGAAGCCTCCGAGCCAGCAGGCATGCCACCTCAAACCTTGTGGAGCTAAATGGTTTAGCACAGAATGGAGCATGGTAAGTCACTGTCATGGGCCCAACCGGAGAAGAGATGCTGGATCCCCTGTGGCTTCTACTCTAGGAAGTCACAATGAGGGGACCCTGTTCGGTTGGGGATCCCTGAAGCTTGCAGATTTGGGTTTCTACAGAGATGTGTTCATAATGCACGTGATTCTTGAGCTTTGGGGTGTATCTGGCGGTCTTGCTAGAAAAGACCAGTTCTGGGCCCCTCCTGGCTAAGAAATGTGTGTGTTTAACAAGCAGGATGCAGTTTGGGCTATAGTTTGACAAACATGGCTGCAGAGAACGGTGGTTGAAGGGACTCTAAGAGAATGTTAAATGTACTACACTGTAAGCTAGCTCAGCAGCAAGGCCTGCAACCCAGCTCTGGGGAGGTGGAGACAGGAGGATCCCTGGGACTCATAGCCAGGCTGAACAATGAGCTTCAGACTCAGTGAGAGATCCTGTCTCAAAAGTAAAGTGGAGAGCTAGGCACAGTGGTGGTGCACGCCTTTTATCCCAGCACTTGGGAGGCAGAGGCAGGCGGATCTCTGTGAGTTCCAGGCCACCCAAGGCTACACAGTGAGACCCTGTCTTGAAGAAAATTTGCTGTAATTTTTGAAAGTTAAAAATAAGCAAGCATAAGACAATGGAAGGGTGACCTGTGGGTTTAGGTCTAGAATCATAAAATTATCAGTTAGCTTCCAAATATGACTGAGATATGGATCCTGAGATTTTTATTATTGTTATTTTTAAATTTTTGTTCATTTTTATCTCATGTATATGAGTGTTTTGCCTACATGTATGTCTGTGCACCACCTGTATGTAGCACCCACAGCAGAGGGCATCAGATCTCCTGAAACCGGAGTTACCAGTGTTTGTGAGTCACCATGTGGGTGCTGGGAATTAAACCCAGGTCCTCTGGAAGAGCAGCCAGTGCTCTTAGCCTCTGGACCATCTCTCTATCCTCCCGTTTTGTTTAGTTTTTTTTAATAATGTTTTTTATTTATCATTTGAAAATGATACACTTACACACTGCATTCATATCTATCCATCTCTACTTCCTTCCAATGTGACCCTGATTCTTTAAGAAAAACATTTTTTTTCTGAAACAGGGTTTCTCTGTAGCTTTGGAGCCTGTCCTGGAACTCACTCTGTAGACCAAGCTGGCCTAGAGTGCACAGAGCTCTGCCTGCCGCTGCCTCCCGAGTCCACCGCCCGGCCGAAAAACTATTTTCAAAATAGTCAAGATTCATCAAAATTTTTAAAAATGGGACTAGAATCACTAAATATATAGGTTTGGAAGTAATAAGGTGCAGCAATGGGACGTGTTCCAGGCTCCTTCATTTTTGGAGCCATAAGTTAGAATATTATGGACGTTGTGACAGGAATCCAGAATTCAAGGAGTGGGAATGGAAGGGAGGGAGACAGGACAGAGTCCAACCTGCTGGGTGTGGAGCTGGTCAGCAAGCTTGCAGGGGTGTATTTTAGTGCTCAATTTCCCTTTTTGGAGATGTCTGCATTTCCCTAAGATCTTCCATTCTGGAGTGACGATCCAACAGCCTTCTGGGAAATCTGATATTGTCCCTCTTTTTGCCACATCAGTGCTCCAAGAGCTGCCAGGGCGGATTCCGGGTCCGAGAAGTGCGGTGTCTGTCAGATGACATGACCCCCGGTAGCCTCTGCGACCCCCAGTTGAAACCAGAAGAGAGAGAATCCTGTAACCCTCAGGACTGCGTCCCTGAAGTTGGTGAGTTTGGGGTTCCCATCTGGGAGGAAAGAGAAAGGGGCCCCCTCCAGCTCTATCAAGTTTTCCGTGTAAAAATGACTTAGCCAGTTCTCTCTGTGACCTTGCACACAGCCATGGCGGAGGTCCTGGGGTGCTTAGGATATTATAATTTCACACTACAACCCACTGGGATTTCCTCGGAGTTTCATAATGTGGGCTCTTGGTCTTGACATTTTAGCAGCTTTATCTTTGGCAGAGTCATTTTGAGACACATCAGAGGTCATCAAAGTTTTGTTTATATACTCCATTTTGTTAATCTTGTAATTTCCTTTTCTCCCCCATTATTGGGTATTATATTGGAAGCGATATATACCTGCCCCCTTGGAAAAATACCATAGCTAAATCTAGAAGACCAAACCAGAGTGGTTTTTGAAGAAAAATCACAGCTGGGACTCAGTGTCAGAAAGCTTGCCTGCCATTCATAAAGCCCTGGGCTTGATCCCAGCACCACAGAAACCAGGTGTGGTGGCAAGTGCCTGTGGTTCCAGCCCTCCAGGGTAGAGGCAGGAGAATCAGAAGATCAAGGTCATCCTCTCCCACTACCAAGTTCAAGGCACACATAAAACCCTGTTTCAAAAACAAAACCCCTCTCACATCTTATTAGTGAGAGATCTTTGATGTCCTGGCTGGGAGATGGGCTACATGCATGTCCTGGCTGGGAGATGGGTACATACACGAGCTGGTTATGGCAGCCACACCTTGCTTTGAAACCTACACAGTCCATTCCAAGGATATGGCCGTTTTCATCATTTTTAATTACCCATGACTGTGTGCCTGAGACAACTTTCCTTTTTGATGTTGTATTTTGTAAAACACAATTCTTTGCAAAGAACATTGATGATCCAAATTTAAATCACTTCAACTGTGTGGCGTTGCCAAGGCAAACAGATAAATAGCTTGGGTACATGACCCAGCCATGGATCTATCCAGATTTATTCTGAGCCCTCCTGCCTGCAGTCCTCTCTATTGATGATAACTCACTTTCCTAAGATGAGCTTCAAGTGTTTTCCCACATCTCGCCTTCCTTTTTTTCTGTATTTACTTTAAGACAGAGCCTCTCTGGCCTGTGCCTGGCTTTGTAGGCTAGGCTGGCCATCTAGCAGACTTAGGAGATCCACATGTCACAGCCTCCTGACACCAGGATTGCAGGCATGCACTACATACCCAGTTCTTCCATGTGAGACCTGGGTATTAAACCCAGGTCCTCAGGCTTGCACGGTAACCACCAGTTCCCCAGCACTCAAGTGATGGTAATCAAAATCCATACAGGAATTTTTTTAATTGGATATATCGAATATGAGTTGGACATATCAAATTATTTATAAGGATATATCAAATTGTTTATATTGAATAAGAGCAAAGAATAGCCAGGGCGATTTTGAGGATGAATGGTGTTGGGAGACTTACCCTGCCACAAATCAAGGCATGTTGGCACAGGAACAGAGGAATAAGCTAAAAGTATAAAATAGAAAGCCCCCAAATGAACTGAAGATGCTTGCTGTGTGATAGGGTCAGCATATGAGTCTGAGGAAAGGATGCTCTGTTTAACAAATGATAATGAAACAGTTCATGTATTCTCATGTATACGGAGAAACAGTCAAACTGAATCCCTGCCTCTCAACACACACACACACACACACACACACACACACACACACACACACACACGTTACCATCACCATCACCGGTTCCTAGTGCATTAGGGAAAGAAATGTAATCAAAAAATTTAAACTTTAAAAAAAAACTTTGAAGAAAAACAAATTTCTTTTGGAGTAGGGAAAAATTTCTTAAGCAAAAACCTCAGAGCACAACCCACAAGGGAAATACTAGAATTCCAATAATGTTAAAAATGTCAAGTGTCTTCTTATCACGTGACCTCATAAAGAAAGCGCCAGGAAGAGCTGTGAGCCAGAGAGGATACTTGCAACACAGGAACCAGTAAAGATTTGGATCCACTGCTTAGAGAGACCTTTCTGAGTCCAACAGCAAAAAGAGAGCTGCCCCCAGCAAAGGGAACCTGAGCGGCAAGGCCGCTACAGTGTGCTCCACCTCGCCGCAGGATTGCTTTGCACCCCCTAGACAGAAGAAAATACAGCACAGGACGGGGGCGGTTCTGCTGATCCGGGGGTGAACTTCTGCTAATAGGGGGCTTGCCGAGCATGCACAGCATCCTGGGATTGATCTCCAGCACAGCATGAACCAGCTATGGTGGCACACACCTGAGATCACTCCCCAGACATTGGAGCTGGAGGAAGGAGGATCAGGAGGTCACTATCACCCTCCAGGACTAGGGCCAGCTGAGGCTGCATGAGACCCCATCTTCTTCCCATCCCCCTGTCAAAAAAAAATGGAATTCTGCTGTTCTGCCAAGAGAAATACAAATAGCTTCACATAGTTTGGAAGGCAGCCATCACGTCTAGTAAGACTGTATGTATCTTAAAACCCGGAAAGAAGACTTTCAAAAATGCTTAAAACGATCATTATTTATAAACTGGGAAAAAATGGAAACAATGTCTACCAATGGAAAATGGATAAGTTATGTATTTACGTGGATATATCCTCCCCAATAAAAAAAATGAATGCACAAATTCACTGTCAAACCAGTGGCCAGGAACGATGTGTAAAGTCTACAGTTTCTTAAGTTTAGAGGCCACACAGCAGTTAAGGACACCATCGCACACAGCTCAGGTATGAGGAAAGGTTCGGAGGCTGGGGATGTGGCTCTGTGGGGGAAATGCCTGCTGCGCAAGCGTGAGGACCTTAGTTCAGATCCCCAGCACCCACATGAACGCTGGGTGCAGTGGCATGTGCCTGTCACCCCAGCTCTGGGGAGGTAGAGATGGGAGGCTCCCTGGGGCCTGCTGGCCAGCCTGTCTAGCCAGTCGGTGAGGTTCTGGCTCAATGACCAGAACACTAGGTGAAGGGGGAAGAACTGGTAAGACCATACCCATGAATAGCCAAGGAACTGCACATGGGTGTTCTTGGTGACTGGGGAAGGAGTCACTCTCTTAGGTGCTGTAGCCTCTGTAAGTTGCCTGTGCTCTGGTAAACAACCCCACACCGATGCCCATGCAAGTAGCACCAGTTCAACTTATTTTAACAAGACATAAAAATGGGCCAATTCCAGGTACCCTCCACGATCATGTTCTACTTTCTCCTTACAATTTGTGGGGGAAATCCCTCAAAACCAGCGTTCACCATCCCGGTGCCACCTCTTCACCATGATTGCTACTCTATTATTATTTGTTTGAGACAGCTTCTCACTACGCTGCCCTAGCTGGCCTCGAACTCCTGGTCCTCCTGCTTCAGCCTCCCAAGTGCCAGGATTACAGACATGCCCACTGTCCTTGGATATTCTTGAACACATATTTCATTTCTCTTTCTCTCTCTCTCTCTCTCTCTCTCTCTCTCTCTCTCTCTCTCTCTGAAGGGAAACAAAAATCATCAGATAGCTTCTTCAATTGCTCTTCAACTTATTTTTCAAATATCTTTTTTTCTTTATGATTTTTTGACAAGCTCATATACATGTGCATTATGTGGGGGTCATTTTCACCCCCTCAATACCCCCGTCACCCCCTTCCCATTTCTACTGAGCCCTAACAAGTCCCCTCCTGGACATCCCTGACATCCTACTCTGGTCCCTGCATGTGCTCCCTCAGGCTCCCACAGACGCATGGGACCCAGAGGAAGCTCTGTGTCCCCCACTCTTTCTCTTCTCTTCCCACGGGTCCTGGCTGCCTCTTGGGCTCAGGAGTCTCTTCTGTTCCCTTGCCCCATAGATGAAAACTGCAAGGACAAGTACTACAACTGCAATGTGGTGGTCCAGGCGCGCCTCTGTGTCTACAACTACTACAAGACCGCCTGCTGTGCCTCCTGCACCCGCGTGGCCAACAGACACACAGGCTTCCTGGGAAGTCGATAACACTCCTGCTCCCCTGCGGCTGCCAACAGTGCACCTGACTGGCCGGTGCTCTGCCAGGGACCCCCACTCTCACCTTCGTAAAGCGTACCACCCGGTACCCAAGATGCTAGAACGCCACGGCTGGCCCTTTGAGCATCGCTCTGTCCTGATGACGCCCTTCCTTGGGAACTGGCACCTGCTAATGGGGCCTACTGAAAACCAAGCAGTCATATGCATGCAGCTCTCAGCCCAACTTCAGGCTTGCTGTTGTCCAAGTCAGCAACCGAACCACTGACGAAACACAGCCTCCTTCCTGGTGCTACTGGCCTGCCCAGAATTAGCACCCCTTTGGAAAGTCAAGAGAGGAGAGCACCCCATCCTACGTCACCAACAAACCTCACTGAGACCTGTGCATCCCTGTTGCCTCAGCCCAGCCGTGCCTGTCACCATTCTTAAGGACAATAGACTGTGTCCTGCCTCAGGACAGAGGTATCCCACCACAGAGTGCTTTCTTGTTTAGCAGGCACATACATTCTCAGACATTAGCTCGCTGGAGGCCATGGTGTCCCAGAACAGGAAGCAGGGTTGAATAGGTGCTTCTGCTTAACTAGCAAGGAACCGAGGCTCAACTCAGATAACTGAGCTGGCCATTTTGTGCCAGGGCTGAGTGCCTACCTCAGATGACTGAGCAGAATCTCACCCCACAGCGCCTCCAGTGACCAGCCTGGGGCCTGTCCACCGGCCTATAGTCTGAAGAATGACCCGGGCTTCCTATCTGACCAGAGGGTCGAGTTGGATTTTATGTATGGAGCCCAAGCTTCTGAAGCCCTTCCTCTGTCCCCAAGTGCTGCCTCAACCGAGTATTTAGTCCTTTTCAAGATGTCTGCACCCCTGTTCCCCGTCTCTGAGTCGCAGCTCCTGCTGACAGGACTCTGTGGTGTTTGCTAAGTTCGGTCCTCAACAGAACTTTCCCACAAGACAAGAAAGCCACAGGGAAAGCAAGGAGGTGGCAGGGATTTTCTGGGGCACTCTGGAGCTGGAACAAATCCCCAAATCCCACAAGCTTTAGTTCTGCCATCTCTCCTGGGTTCTCTGTGGCGTACCCCTTGCTGGAAAGCCAAGCCAGTAGTCCCAGGAAATCTCCACATTGCAATAGGAGGAGTCTTATTTGGGCCTCGTGGGTTGATTAAAGGGTTCTTGTTGGTAGTCTCACATCCCTCCCTACTCTCCCTCTCCCCTCCCCCTCCCGTTCTCCTGTGACTCATGACTCTTACTTCCCACAAGACTTGACCATCAAGATCAGTTTTAACGATGCGGGTCTTGGAGAAGGAGCTCCGAGGTCCTCCCCATCTTCGCTGACACACTTTAGCCAACTGTAATTCCAGAGGCCCCAGGCCTGAGGGGACTCAGTGCATACTGAAGGTGAACCGTCTCTGGAGGCTGGGGAAGACAATTAAGAGGAATATTCTTTTCTTAAAAAGTGTAAACTTACAGAAATTTTCTTATTTCGGGTCCTGGGCATGTTTGTCTTAAAGCAGGCACATACCGTAGCACAGGGTCCCTTCACGAGCTCATTACCTGCCCCAGCCAGCGTGGCAATCATTCCCAGCTGTGCGGCTATGTCGCCTGTCTGGTCTGACACACTCTGTCAGGATCAGGATCACACTGACTTTGGCCTTCTGTGAGCATCTCCAGCCTCTCTCTCTCTCTCTCTCTCTCTCTCTCTCTGCTTGGGCAACCGGGCCCCGCGTCTATCAGCAGCTCTGCCTCTCCTCGTGTTCCTATGGCGTGTAGACACACAGCCCAGCAGAGACTGTGCCAACCATGCTAAGCATGAGAAGAAGCCATTGCACACAGTTTCTGTCCAGTTTCCTCCCTGCTCCTCTCGCTGCATGCTTTTGCCTGTCCCGGGTAACCTTTTCTTCATGCAGCATTGTCAGACCTTGCTGGACAAGCCAGTCATCTGAAGAATTCACTGGAAAGTGTTCGTGTGCATGCCAGAGGGTAAGGCCTGCAAGATCTGTTGGTTAAAGCAAAGCCTGGCATTAGCTCCTGGGAAGGAAAATGTCCTAGCAACTGAAGCCACCCAGCATCAGGCTAACAGGGACGAAAGACCTTCTCTGTGGTCCTTCCAGCTCTCAAATTCTCAGGGCTGGGCTGGGTTGACGATGGCTTTGTCTATCCTGTGTCTCAGGCATCACCTCAGAGTTCTTATCGGAAGGACAGTGATCCTCCGGTAGAGTGGGAATGGTCAGAGCAAAGGGCCAGGCCCTGGACTTCAGGCAAAGAAAAGAAACACCTCTCCTGAGTTCAGAGGAATTTCCCAGAAAAATGAGCTGTCCTCGAGAGGTCTGTCCCCTTTAAAAGGTTATAGATTTCTAGAATGGGGCCGATTAACCCATTTGTTGTAGAAGGCCAATCTCGCAAATAATGGTTTCTTCCATTGTCTGCATGGCTTTCTCCCTTCCACAGTGTGTACAGCGGGGGGGGGGGGGGGGGGGGGGGGCTCTGGGGAATCCCCAGTGATCACCAGGGAGGGGACACCAGTCCCGGCAGATGATCCTTCATCTGCCATCCCCTTCTCGGGCCACTCCACTACTCCTTCATTGACTGTGATGTGGAATTGAAACATATTACAACGCTGATTTCCCATCCCCCCACCCCGTGTGTCAGAGGCTACATCCCTAGCTCTGAGTGAAAAATTAGATAAAGTAAAGCTACTGTGTAGTCTTTCTCAACAAAAGTCAGCAAAGCCCCAAATTAAAAGCCTGTGCTGATTCTCTTCCACTCACTGGAAAAAACACCTTCCTTGCAGCCCCTGTGGGAATCTATCTCGGTTCACCTTCCAGGGCCTGCAGGAAATATGCCACCCGACCACTAGAGGGAGCAGTTCTCTTCTCATAAACCATGCTCGCCCTATTAAGAAGCCAGAGGAGCTCTGCTCATCTCTCAGTGGCTCAGGGAGGGAGTTCTCATAACTGCCCCAGCTGCTCCTTTGCTTCACTTCTCAGTCCAGGATTTCTGTGTTTTGTCTTCTCTCCTTGCTTTTGGTACACTCCATCCGTTTGGTCTCTAAGCGTTTACACCCAACACTCTCTCTGTAAAGGTAGATTTCTCGAGGGCTGGAAAATGGAAGATGCTAGCTCAACTTGTGTGGTATGGAGATCTAGCTATTGCTCACACCTGCCCAAGATAGTCTCCTCATCTTATTAATAGCTGTCTTAGAGTTGACATATTAGTTTTTCCCATGTGAGGAACAAAATGAACGACTACATTACAACAGGGTGATTACATTATAACAGGTGTCAGCCCCACAGGGGGAGGCCAGCGTCTGATCCTTGGCAGATAAAACATTGTGTGTGTAGCCTGGATGTCTTAGAAGAAAACTGGCCAATGCCCTGGCCTTGGAGAGCCAAGAGCCAGAGCAAGAAGAGTCTGAAAGATTTATAAAGAAAATTTAAAAAAAATAAATAAATAAGAAGTGAAGAGAAAGCCCGGACCTCACCGGTTCCCTGGGAAACGGCTGTAGTCTAACCTTTGGATTAAAAGAACAACTGTACTGTTGAAAAATGATGGAGAGGGAAGAATTTCAGCTAAGATCAAAGTGTGTCAGGAAAGTGTGGAGGAAATGGCAAAACATAGCTGACCCCGGGACTAGCAAGTTAGCTCAATTGACAAAGTGCTGAGACCAAGACTAAACCCAAATCTCAACCCACATGCAAAAAGCCAGCTGTGATGTACTCACTTGTAATCCCAGCATGGGAGAGGCAGAGGCAAGTTCCAGGCCAGTGAGAGACCGTGTCTCAACATTGTGGATGACACCTGAAGCCCAACAGTTGATGTCCTCTGACCTCGACATGCATACACATATGTGTATCTATATATGCCATGCCACAAGCCACCAAGGCCACAGAGGAAACATAGATGAGAGTCATGGTACACGTGTCTGTAGGAAGACTACCGCTCAAATGTGACGTTCAGATGTGGTTTTCCAATTCTGATAAAGAGGACTGTTAGAGACAGAGTGTTGGACTTCTGAGGAGCGACGTCACAGAAGAGACACCATGCGAACCCTCAGTGAAACAGAATAGCAAACTTCTGCAAGCTGATGTAGATCTATGGATGCAGGGCTGCTGGGGACAGTCACCCTTAGGGGTGGCAACTGAGACAGGACAGGTGTGTCAGGATGTGGGAAGGGGTCAACTCGCTGCTCCAGGTCATCTCCACGTCCAGGGTTTGGCGGCTCCGAGTGGCACAGCTCTGGGTGGTGCATCTGCTTAGAGACAGCAAGTGACGGCTGCTGCCACCTTGTCACCGTCTGAAACCCATTTGTGCCTCTCCTGTGAACAGCATGTGACCTCATATGGCAGCCACTGGCAACCTAGTCAGAGCCATCTCGACGTTTGCGTCCCAAAGGGGCACAGGAACATGGGGGGGGGCAGCTAGCTGGGGTCATATGCCTTCATGGAGGCCGCTTTGACTAGTCTGGGCCACTCACCGCCAGTCTCTTTTGTAAGAGCACCTGGACTTGCTGACAAAGAGTAACCCCCTCCATCCCAAACCATCCTTTATGTCTGAATCCTCCTTCCGGTGGGATGCCCATCACATTGTGGAAAGTAGCCCCAAGAATGTGGAAGCTCCCCACCTCCTGAGAGGATGAGTCCCTGGCCTGAGTGAGAGACAAATCCATTCTGTTACATCCACTGACTCGCCCCTTTCTGCCCCCCAGCCCCCCAACATCCACCCGACAGAAGGATATACTTTGCTATAACTTATTATTATGTTCTTTGTAAATACAAGATGTTTATAGGAAAAGTGTATTCTGAACTTTATCTGCAGAGTGGCTCGTGACACCAAAATAGTTCTGTTTATTTAGAATATGTTCATTGTTAAAGGGACCCAATAGGTATTTATTTACATATACCATCCATATTTTCATACATTCATTGGATCATACTAACCCAGCCTCCTGGTATATGGCTGCACCGTGGTGTCTTATTCTAAGTCAATCCTGATAGTCGTTTAGTACAGTGATTGGCCAAACTTTTGGAAGTTTAAGATCAAATATGACTGACCCTGCTTTTGACATATTCAGGGGTTCCCCCGCCAGTATTGTGCCTAAGACTGCCACCTTTCTGTCTTAAATATTCTATTTTTTTTTTCATATAATCTGCTCTTTCCTCACACCCAAACACTCAGAGAAGGGCAGGTGGCTTGTGTTTCTCTTCCCTTCTCAGTGTGGCCCGTTGTAGCTTCGCCAGCCTCATGCCTCAGGTCAGAGCTGTGGACGACCTGGGCTGAAGGGGCTGTGAGAGGCTTGGGGACTGGTGGCAACCTCTCAGCTCTGATGACAACTCCAGGGTCCTTGTTGGTGGCTCCTGGGGCCAGGGCCTCCAGGCTGACCTGTGGACTGCAGAGTCAGGAGCGAGAAGCCCACTGGGGAACTGGGGACAACACCAGCCCGTGTCTCCTTTACAGTGTTAAATTATTATGGAAGGAGGAGATGAGCAGAAGGTGAATTATATGAGCAAATATGGGCTGTTTTCAGCACTATTTTGTGTACAACTAATTTATTTTTATTGTAAAAATACAATAAACTGGGTAAATAGTTCACGCCTTTGTGTTCTTCTTTCAGTCACTGCTCCCTTGCTGTGAAGAGACACCGTGACCCAGGCAACTCTTAGAAAGGAAAACAGTTAGTTAAGGACCTGTTTATTGTTTTAGGGGCTTAGCGCAGTATCATCGCAGTGGCAGGCACTGGAACAGTAGCTCCTCATCTGGAGGAAGGAGGGAGGCAAGAGGGGACAGGGAGAGAGGGAGAAAAACAGAGAGAGAGAGAGAGAGAGAGAGAGAGAGAGAGAGAGAGAGAGAGAGATTGACTGGGCCTGGCATGGGTTTTTGAAATCTCAAAGCCCACCCTCAGTGACACACTTTCTCCAGCAAGGCCACACCTCCGACTCCTTCTCCAACAGTGCCAGTCCTTGCTGACTAAGCATTCAGACATCTGTGCTGACTTCACCTCGCTCTCTATTTGACAAAATTATTCAGATCATTTGATTCCTGATGAAACAAACCATGACAACTGGCAACTGTCCTGGCAACTGTCCTTGGCTAGAGCTGTTAGGAAGTGCCTCAGGCTCCGTCCTGACTCTACCCCACTGCCACTTCATCAGAACCCCTGGGAAACTGTGTTTTGTGTAAGTTGCTACCTCCTTCCCCTTATATCCATCTTTGCCTACTGGAAAATTCCCTTTCACTTAATTCTCTTCCAAATTCGCTTAATGTAAAATCATCATAGTGATCACATCAGGTGCATAGCTAAGTGGTAACTTCAACCTTTCTTATATGGCAAAGCCTTTACCTACAAACTTCATTGACTCTTCTACCAGGACTGAAGAGTCAGGACTCCACCCAACAACAGGCAGAACACTGACACCACTCTTTTCCCTGATGCTAAGGTTCAAACCTGGTCCTTGGGCACAGCCGCGTGTGGCACACGCTCTACACTGAGCTGCGTGTCCAGACCGGAACACTCCCGCCATCTTCCCCTCACTGCAAATCCGCAATATCAGAGCCAGTCCCGCAGATCTGAAGCTGCAGAATCTCCGTGCCACAGCCCTGTGCAGTCGGGGCTCTGTGCATGCTCACTGTTTCCTCAAACAGCACAAACCTCAAGACAGGAGCGTCAGAGCTTCCACCCCTCCCTTGGGGACACACACACAACCACACACACCTGACTTCTACAGAGAACAGCTGTCCTCAGACATCATGGGCTCTCTATTTTCTCACAGCTGAGATGGGTGAGGTCACACAGGTGTATTTCACTTTGGCTCTGTTTGTGGTAGTGGGGCATCTACACCTGCTGGGCAAACTCGCTACATCAAGTGACTCCCCAACCCTGCACCCCAGCCCTGCACCCCAGTGTCTCTGCAGGTCTCCTCCCTGCCCCAGCAATGGGTAGCTGCCCTCTCCCGGTGCATTCTCTGCCTGCTATCAGCTTCCCTTTAGCACTCAGAAGCTCCCTGATATCTGGGTACTTCTTACTCTGTTTAACAGTCGGGAGAGTCAGGTTCATCCTGATCAGGATTTGTGATCACACAGGGTATGCCTACCCAAGACATCAAATCTAGGTCTGTCTAGCTTCAAAGCCTGTGCTCGATTCCTTGGCTCCTGACTGCCTATTCTGGAAGAATCACACAAATCTCCCTGTGGGCCTGAACTGAGGCCGGAACCTACTTCCTGTCGGCGTGGTGTTGAGCATGGTGAATGCTGCTGGCAGTGGTGGCCCTGCACAGACTGCCCACTCTGGAAGGATAAGAATTAGGACAAAGGGTGGCATCCTGAAGTGACACCCCCCCACCATCTGCTTCCAGGAAGCGGCTTCAGTGAGCCACCTCTACTTCCAAGTCCCGTGTCATAGGTAGAGTCCAAAGTTGGTTTTCTACATCTGAGCATGGAGATATAGGCTTCAAGTCTGAACATTTAGGAGGTGGGGGTAACACAGCTATGAGTTTAAGGTCATCCTTCAAGGTCATCCTCTGCTACGCAGGGAGTTGAAGGTCAAAACCTGTTAAAAAAAAAAAGTTTCTAAGGCCAAGGTCACTTCTGTTCAGAGGCTACCTAGGGCTGCAGGGAACAAGAGCAGTGGGGTACAAGGAATTAAATTTGTTTGAACTGAATATCAACATCTTTGTCCTCTCACCTGGACCACAGGACTCCTGGCTGCCTCCTGCATCTGACCAGATGCTCTTACATTTGCCCAGGGGCTCCCCTGGGCTCAGTACCCACAGTTGGCCAACACCCCCATTTGCTTTAGCTGCTGAGCTGCTCTTCAGCCCAACACCATCATTCATGTCCGAACCAAAGCAGGAGCACAACGTGTGGGCACGGGCTGAGTTTGTTGTTAGATGCAGACCCAGAAACCGCTTGTTTCAGACGGTTGCTTCCCACCTCCAAGATGCAGTGGCAATGGAGTCTCTGCACGGAGTTGTTAGCGGTGTCGCTAGCTCACTTCCGTTGTGAAGCTGTGTCTCTGTTTGGCTAGCCAAGTCCTCTGAGTTACATGAAAGGTCACCCTTGTATTCAGTCTCAAACATTAGAGTATTCATTCCGCCAAGGCCAAGGCCAGGATGGTTTCCCTGGCCTCTGACGGCTGCACGTGGCTGGAATGACAAGCAGTTTGAAGAATTCAAAGGGCTCAACCTCAGTAAGGTCAGGAAGGGCTTGGCTGCAGCGAGGGCCCGGGGCATAAACAAGGCAGCCAGTCATCACCTGCCCAGAGCTCTCCAGGATCCTGCTAGCCTCCTGCATGGAGTTCCTACAGTTGCTTCAGCCTGGATATGGAAACCTGTAAGATCTCACCACTTTTTGTCGTTGTTGTTTTAATGTGGGCAATTAGTAATGTGAACTTGCTTCTTTAAAAAAACACCTCCATTGTAAACCGGGCAGTGGTGGTGCACGCCTTTAATGCCAGCACTCAGAGGCAGAGGCAGGTGGATCTCTGTGAGTTTAAGGCCAGCATGGTCTACAAAGCAAGTTCCAAGACAGCCATGGTTGTCTCAAAAACAAAAACCTATCAGGATAGACAACCAACTCTGTCTCAAAAATAAATGAACAAGAACAACAAAAAATCCACTGTGCCCCACATAGTTGGGTTTGTTGTGTTCTCATTATCATTCAATTCTTCAAGCCAGGTCACTCATTCTGGCTGTGACCGCACCGTGGGAAAGCAGCAGGCAGTTCTGCGTCCAGAATGTTCCCTGGCCCTTGGCTCAGCAGCTCCCCTCTTGTAGGACATTTCTCCCCAAGTGGTCTGAGTCAGTAGCTTCCCCTCTGCACCTGTTCTAGTGCCTCAGGCTTCCCGACTCACTCATCCCTCCCCAGAAGTCAGCCCAACAGCCTTCTCCCTCCATCCTGTGCTGTTCCTAACTCCAGTCAGTCCGCAGTCAGAGGGCGGGCGGTTCAGGGCAGGCTGGGAATCCTTGTCCTGTTGTGTTTATCCTTTCCTGACAGAGAGGACTCCTCACCAAGCCTGGCTGCTGATCTCAGTGCGTCAACGACCCCTTGCGAACAGTAAATTGTCCAGGTTTGAGCTAGCAGTTTCCGAGTTTGAATTCAGTAGCTGTCCTTCCTACTCATTGCTCCCCAAATCCTAGTAAAGGATCCTTCAGGTAGTTAATCTGAATGCAGAAAACCTAAGATCTAGCCAAAAATCTGCCTCCAGCCCTTGTGACATCATCTCGATTCTTGTGGGAACGCAAACAGCTTTGTTTTTAGAGAATACTATAATATTTGATGCTAATGTGCCAGTCTTTGGTTTGGCTCAACAAATCCAAATCCCTTCCACTCAACCCGGATCTTCTGGCTTTGAATGACACGGGAGCCAGTGTGTCTGAACAAAGCCCAGCGGGTGTTCTTAAGGGATGGTGCCATTACCTCAGTGGGAATCTTTCACTTTGATGGAGGAAACCAAACTGGAGACCCTGGAAACTTTGCCACAATTCCACACTAAGAGTTCAAACCTCTGCCTGAAGTTTCGATTTGTGTATTGATGAAGTTTTCTATAGTTTCAAATGTCAGTAAGTATGCTAGACTCAGAAATGAAACTCCAAAGAGGCAAAGCTATTGTTATGGGATAGTGCTGCCATCTTGTGGTTATTTTGTGTATTGTAGGTGAGTCAAATGAAGGGTAGTGTGGTGCAGTAGGTGGGTTAGGCTCTTTTGATCCAGTGTAAGCAGGAAAAGGGTTGGAGTCTCTGGAGTCCAGAATAGACAAGATGAGAAGACCTCAGACCAGGCCCCCCAGTGGCACGTCCCTCTCCTGCCAGGAGGGGACACGTGTGCACAGACTCGCCAATACTAGCTGAAGCCGTGCTGACATCTGGTGAGCCAAAACCAAGAGGTCAGAAAGAACCCAGGACAGAGTGGTCAAAGGAGCCAAGCATGTATGATCAAAAGAAACCATCACCACATTAACCATGTGGTTCGCTCCTACGTGTAGATACATTTTACAGTAGCTTTTTATGATATCAAATTTGTCACAAGTAAAATTATAGATAATAGAGGGTGAGACCTGTGGACCCGTCGAGTTTAAATGTTGCTGGCTTAGGCATTCTTTCCTTTTATTCTTTTTGGGCACGCTCAGGATTAAGCCTGAAATCTGTGCACACTGCACAAGGGCCTCTACCCTGGACCTCATTAATTTACTTTTTAAAACAATTTTTTTTAAAAATCTTAAACCAAGCAGTGATTTAATCCCAGCATTCAGAAGGCAGAGGCAGGCAAATCTCTGTGAGTTCAAAGTCAGCCTGGTATAGTGTGAGTTCCAAGGCAGTTAGAGTTACACAGAGAAACCCTGTCTCAAAAAAAACCAACAAATAAATAAATAAATTTTAAACTTTCTCTGTCTGGAAAGGTGGCTCGGAAGGTGATGGTGCTTGCCGCCAGTCATAACACTCGAGTTCCATCCCTGCAGTGGAAGAAGAGAACTGGCTTCGGAAAGCTGTCCTCCAACTGTGTAAACTTGCACACAATAATAATAATTACTAATTTTCTCCTGTTGGGTTGAAAGTTTCAGAAGCAAATCTGAACACTGCCGGACAGGCCTCTGACAGAATTGGCTATTTTATTCAACATAGCCATGATGCCACTGTCTCAGCTAACTAAGCTAATAACTCCTTATGTGGTTCTGTTGGGTTTGTTGTCGCTGTTTCCAGGCAGGAGCTCTCTGTGTAGCCCTGGCTGTCCTGGAACTTCCTGTGTAGACCAGGCTGACCTCAAACTGGCAGAGATCCACCGGCCTCTGCCTCCCGAGTGCTGGGATTAAAGGTGTGTGCCACCACAAACAGCCTCCTTACATGTTTTGATTGTTTCTGTTTTAAATGTTATATTTTCAATAGAATCGCAAGCTTCCAAAAGCATTGTTTTGGTGTCTTATGCATGCATCTCGCCTTAGAATAAAATAGTCACAGTTTAAATTAAATATAGTCTGTTGGAAATATAGTTCATCTACCGAAGAAATAGAAAAATGAAATAATAAGACTAATGCTAAATTTGACAATAAACAGACTAATATGCTTAAATACATTTAATGCTGGGCAGGGCAGGCGGAAAGGACACCTGCTGCCTTGTGAGAAGGAAGTGCTTGTGTGTTTCCTCTAAAACACTTTTCTAAAGAAGCCTCTTTCATCTCCCTGCAGGGGTGAGATAGGTGAGCCTCAGTTCAGCAGTTTGGTGTATCAGCAAACAGTTCTGTATCGAAAGTCACAAAGAAAAGGCGCTGTGTGTGAGATTAGAGCATCCCTCTCAGCACAGCTCCTCTGGGGATTTTCTGTCAGCCTTGCAGCTGTCGTGACATTGTCCAGCACCTCAAGAACAAGCAGATGTGGGAGGGCCATGCAGTGCCAAGGCAACACATGTCCGAGGTCTGTGGCCTAGTCTCCCCATGTGTACCTTCCTGCACATTCACATACACAGCTATGGTAATTCTCCAGAATACCCTTGAAGTTCCGGGAACATTCTGTGGAAAGCCACGTGCAAGGCAAGGGGGTTCCTGCAGAGAAATCCCTTTGCTTTTCCTGTGCATCGGTGTGGCTGGGCCTGTTGCTGCTGGTTAACAGGGCATGGTGGCCCACAGCGGTAATTCAGTCCTTGGAGGCTGGAGCTCTGTCTTAAAAAATAAAGACCATTTTTAAAATGCAGGTAGGCTGGTTTTCAAATTCTTCCTTACTCTTCCTCAACCCCTGCTGAGAACCCTTCCCAACCCCCCCACCCTAGATCTGACCCGTGGCCCAGCAAAGAACTGGTTTACAATGCAGTTGAGCAGGTGGTTGGTTGGGGTGGGGCGGGAGCCCCTGGATGGGCTGTGGCAGGCAACAGCTGTTGGCTCAGCCAAGGTTGGGCCGGACCAGCTGCAGATGTGCTGGTTTTTAAAGTTTAACGAAGGGTTAGAAAAGCCTTGGCATGCCCCCCCCCCCCCACGGTTAACTTATTCATAAGTGTTCCTTATTAGTTCTCCTCGGGGTCGTATGATTTCCCACCCGCTCACTGTTTACTAAAAAGGAAAGCACTTTCTTCTGTCCTGATTTTAGCTGCAATATGTTGGGACCATTTGGAGTCCTGGCCTCCAGCTGCTCTTCCCTGCTAGAGATCTTTACTTTCCTTCTTATCTGAGTTACTGAAAGCTGTGTCAGAGTTGTTTACCAGCTCTGCGTCACGAGCACGTGTTGCCTTGCCCTGAGGATCAGAGGATAAGGCTTTCACTGGTTGACCCACCTGACTGTTGGGTATAAGCTTCCATGGTGCTATTGAATAAAGGGCTTCTTACCAGTGTCTAGAGGTCCATGTCTCTGTCTGTCTGTCTGTCTGTGTATGTTTCAACCTCCAGCTTCTTGCCTGAAGCTCGCGAGCTGTGTGGTAGCGCAGAGCGCAGACAGGTGTGCGCTGCAGCAATACTTATTCATTGGGAAATAGCAAAAAAAGTTACTTCTGATGAGAACTTCTGCTGTGATGATTCTAGAATGTTCTTCTAGTAGAAGCCTGGAGAAGCAGCTCAGTAAATAAAGTGGTTGCTGTATAAGCACAAGGACCTGAGTTCAAATCCCTGACAGTTACATAAAAGTAGGGCATAGTTGTGTGTGCCTGGAATCCCAGCGTTGGGGGAAGATGTGGGCAGCTCCAGGGGCCAGACTAGGCTGCACTGGGATGCTTCTGTGAGAAACTGTCTCAAGGGAATAAGGGAAGACAAGCTGCCTCTGTCTTCTTCCAGCATATGTACGTGTGTACACAGTCACACACACACACACACACACACACACACACACACTCACACTGTTCTGCTAGGGAACAGAGGGGCCCACCCTTCAGAGGGCCTGGCAGGAGGGAAGAATTGACCCAGATAGGATCACTGCTGGTCATCTCAGGTGAAGGAAGAAAGCAACTCCCCTGCAGTTGGAGCCTAGGATGGGGCCTTCTAGGTCTTCTCAGGTCTTCAATAACGCTTCAGGGCAAAGACTTCTCCATTGATGGGCTGGGCAGCTGTGTAGGGGAGTATCTGATTCCCTCTAAATGTTATCTCGAGAGCAGAATAAAGAGCCTTTGTTGAGAAACTGCTCAAGTCTGTCCACTAGTGCCTGCCTCTCTGAGTTCTGACCTGGCCGCTGCCGGTGTTAGATAAAGAAGCCATTGCCTCAGGAAGGCCAGGCCAAGGAGCCCGGCATCCTGTGATCTTCAGTCTCCTGAGACCGATGAAATCAAGCTGGAGACACTGTCTTGGCTTTGAAGTGGGGAGAGCAGCAGAGAGCCCACTGTTTGAAGTGGTCGCCTGGGGTTCTGTAGGAAGGGTGACCACAGACAGCATCCACAGGTGGATGTTGTACTAAAATGCTACAGGAGTCAGTCTTCGGGAAACGTCCGCTTGGTTAGGTTTAGGAAGTGACATTACCAGGCCTCTAGCTCTGAAGAGCTCACACACTCAACTAACTGTAGCTCTTCAGAAAGAAAGGGAGGACACCTGGTTATGGCTCAGTTGGCAGAGTGCTTGCCTGGTGTGCGTGGAGCCCTGGTACCAGTCCCAGAATCACACAAACCAGATGCAGTGGCTTGCCCGGTAATCCCAACACTAAGGAGGCAGAGGTGGGAGGACCAGAAGTTCAAGGTTAACCTGAGAACGGCTATGACTGCCTACACAATACTGGGTCTGTCCGCAGTAGATATGCGTCAGAAAGAACCTTATGGGGCCCTTCTCCCCCTGAATACTGGCTACCAATCGATTCTGAGGGAGGGGCAGTTAGTCATTGTGTGCCACTGAGGAGCCCTCCAGTGCAATCCCATGGTTATACAGACGTTTCCAGTTAAACTCATTGGGTCTCAAAACAGAACAAACAAAAAGCCCACAAAGTCAAAATGTGTTGTTTGTTTGAAGGGAATTTGTAGGGAGAGGGGTACGATGCAGGTCGGGGGGGGATTTAGGAAGAACATAATAATCAGAATGTACCTTATACATGTACAAAATACATGTATACAAAATAAAAGTAAAAAAGGAGTTCAAAGTCATCCTCAGCTGCATAGCGCGCTGGAGGCCAGCCCAGAGTATAGGAAGGAGATTCTGCCAAGTAAATTACCGCTGGAGGGAAGATCTGGTCCAGGGACCCCATGCTGTCGACTCGCAGCTGCTGGAACGAAAACCAATCACCAGGCTGACAGGTAGCAGCTGCCATCCCAATCTGGCAGGTCAGCCCTAAGCCTGGGCCTCAGGAGCCACCCCCTCCGCCAGGCAGAGCCCTGGCAGGTCAGGCCCCAGCCAGACTGGGGCTAGGGACTTCCAAGCCCAGCCCTAAGGAGGTCAGTACTGCAGCTTGCCCCAGGCTCACTACCCACCCCAGGCCTCTGGGGAGTCAGAAGAAATTGCTGACCTGTCCCCTAGAGGAATAATTGCATTAGTAAGGTGGCCTCTGGTGGCTTTGTCAGCAGTTTCAAGGCTTTGAGTTGAGTAATCCTTTGGCGTCTGCCCCAGCAGCTGGCGGTCACAGGCTAGGGGACCCCTCCCAGGCTCAGCTGACCCCACACGGTGTCTTTCTGGTCAGCTCACCATTTTACCGTCGTTCTCACCCGCTCAGCTCAATTCTGAGGGAGCTCGGCTTGCCAAAGACGAATGTCAGGGATACAAATTCAGAAACAGAACTTCTGTCCGTTAAATGCCTTCTGACCAGATGCTAAGCTAAACTCTAACCCCATTTCTGGAATCTTCCATCTGGACAGAGGCGAGAAAGTAGACCCAGAGGAAGCTTCAACATTAAGGGTAGGGCCTGGCCCTGCGAGAGACCTAGCAGTAGAGAATGGGCAGGTTGAGGGGATACTGAGCAGGTCTGGAAGGATGGGTGGGGTGCCCCTTAGGCACCCCCTTACCCACTCTACCTGTTTGCTCTGCCTTCAGGGCCTGACCAGAGCAATGCCCATGGGGAAGGCATTGCGTCTGTCCTGTGGTCAGATGTTCCCAGCACCTGCCTGGAGCACACACCTGGTCAGTCAAGTTCAAACTGGGCTCAGATTGCCTCAAAGCCTCCCCAAGGTTCCCCTGGGGCGATCCTAGGACTTTGTCCCTTCCTTGGTCCAGCCAACTGAGGCTCAAGGCCACCTGGGAGAGAAGAAGAAACTCCTTTGGTGCGAGCCTCACCCTGGCTCCTCCCTCCACCCCACTAACCGTGGACAGAACCCCTCCGGTCCATCCCCAGGACACAGCCACCCGTCCGAGAGCTGAGGGAGCAGGTGTGCACAGAGCTCAGCAAATGTCGCCAGACTTGCTGCTGGTCAGGCACCGTGCTTCAAGCCCTGGGACCTGCCTTTAACTGGCCCTGCCTCCCAGGGCCACAAGCTCACCGGGGTGTCTCTCTGTGAGACTCTGGGGTGGACCTGCACTGGTTCACACCCAGCTCCGCCCCCCTACCTCTTTACTGTTCCACCGCTATGTGACTTGGGGCACATTACCTCCCCACTCTGGGCCTCTCTGACTCAGTCTACCAGCTGTGAATTGAGGCTGAGTGTCAGCTTCTCCGTAGGATCACTGTGAGGTGGTGGTTTGTGTGAGAGGTCTCCAAACACTTTCCCAGAGCATGTACTGCTGAGACGCCATCTTTGCCTCCCCCCCTCCATCTCTTCCACACACACGGGTTCTTCATTGCCCTCCTCATTGGTTCTTGGCTGAACACCCTCAGCTCAGCCTGACCATCCTACCCCTGCATCTGATTGATCCCCCTGCCAAGTCCTTGGGCCCCACTTACATGTCTGTGCGGGTCAGTTGGGGATGAGTGGGTTGTAGGGGCACAGAGCTGAGGACAGAGCCTCCGGTGAGAGCCTGGTGTGGAATTGTCATGGAAGCCATGAATGTCTGCCTTTGAGACTGCCCACAAAGAGGATGGCCTTCCTAGAGTGGCTTTTGGATGTGTGACATTGATGTCATGTGCCGAGTACAGACCTGGGCTCTGATGCCCTGGCTTGGCTGCTAACTGGAGCTTCCGGCCTTGTCCAGAAAGGGGCCTGGCTTCTGGGTTGGAGTGAGGACAGAGAGGGCAGGCGAAAGGCTCACGGCCTCCGCGGATCACCCTGCAAAGCCCCTGAGCTGACTTTCCAAATCCCCAATAGTGCTTTCCTGTCACAGTGAGGGTTAGCCCCACTTAGGGGGCCATGCCCCACCCTTCTGTTCCCTTAACTCCATGATCCCTCTAGAAGCTTCCAGGCTCTAAAGCAGGACAGAACTGCCCTATCCCACCCTGTGAGGTAAGGGCAACTGAGGATGGGACTCCCCTCCCCTGCAGATCAACATGCTATTTCCTACCTCTCTTGGGTCCAGAGAAAGATGGCAAAGGGTAGATTGGCAGGGACACGACAGGGTGTTCACTGGGGTGCTGTTTCAGCCTTCTTAGTACCAGGTACCAAACGCATTCTGGGAACTATTTAACTTCATTTTTCCCAACCACCCTGGAAGACAGGCATTGGGAGAAAACCAAGGCTTACAGAGACAGTCATTTGCTCAGAGATGCATGGCCCATGACAGCAGGGATATACATGGAGGTGGATCTATCCTTGCCCTCACCTCTCTTCCTGTGGGGAGCCTGGCACCAGGAGGCACAGACGCCCACTCGGGTTTAAGCCAGGTAGGGGGACTCAGGTTCAGCAGAGAGACTGACTGCCCGGCACTGGAGTCCAGGTCAGGGGAGGAAGTGGAGGCCACCTGGGCACTCAGAACCTGCTCCAGGCAACTGCGTCTCACCTCATCATGCCATGGGAAAATGCCCACCAGCTTCTCCGCTAGCCCCAACCTACCCAACACCCTCCACTCGACTTGACCACAGAGACATCTGCTGATGCCAGCCTTCCAGAGGCCAGGTCTGATGGAGGAGGGTTAACTGTCTATGTGTTACTTTCATTGGTTAATAAAGAAACTGCCTTGGCCTTTTTGATAGGCCAGCCCTTAGGTGGGTGGAGTAGGCAGAACAGAATTGTGGGAGAAAGAAAGCAGAGGCAGTCAGACGCCACAGCTCTCCTCCCCGAGATGGACCCCGGTTAGACTCGTCCCGGTAAGCCACAGTCAAGTGGCAACACGCATTAATAGAAATGGGTTGAATCAATATGTAAGAGCTAGCCAATAAGAGGTTATAACTAATTGGCCAGGCAGTGTTTAAATGAATACAGTTTCCGTGTAATTGTTTTGGGTAAAGCTAGCCAGGTGGAAATGCAGCCCACCGCTCCATTTACACAGGTCCCCAAAGCACGGGTCCCACGCAGTCCTTTATCAGGACAGAGGGTGGGCCTCCCAGGACCCGAAATGAGTAAACACCCAGGGTCAGGGACCCACACAGGCACCCATGCCTCAAATACATAGCAAATATCACTAAAAACATTTAAAGTCCTTGGGGAGGAGGGGTCGGCAACAAGCCTCCCTCAGAAGATTTGTCGTTTGGTAATAATCGAGCACATGCAGTCTCAGCCGGGCTCCTTGGTCCTGTGCAGGGACAGCAACAGCAAAGAATGGACCGGGATGTTGGGCGGCTTGGGAGTCGATGTGAAGACAGAAGGACTAACAGGCTCTCGGGGGCACCTGGGTAATGCTGCAGGTGTGGCCAGTTGATCCCCTGTGGAGACAGTAAAGATTAAGAGGATCATACACTGCATCCGGAGCTGTGCTGGGAGAAGTCTGGACCCAGAGCCAAGCTTCAGAAGGAAAAGCTCCTAAGTCACAAGGGAGGGACGCAGAGGAGACCCAGGCACCGACAGACACAGTAGACAGAGACGTAGGCTGGGCCCAGCAGTTGCTCACAGGCAGCTGACAGGCTGCCCCTGGGACCCGCCATATCCGATGAGCTCTACAGTGGCTGCCTCGGCTGTGGCTGTGGCTGTGACAGCCTCCAAGAAGGAGTCCCCGGGCAGGTGGGGCCTTGGAGAGGATCCCACAGGTACGGGTGTGTCCGGAGGTGAGGTCTGGGCCCTTGAGGGAGAGACTACAAGCCGTAAGTTCTGGGGGCCAGGAGAGGAGCTCCAGCCATCTGGTCCCAGTCCCCAGGCTGTAAGCAAGCACGAAGGGGTCTGCTGACAACCCTGAATTTCTAGAAACTCAGAGGCCCCCAGATTAGGACCTAACGATGGAGCTGCTGAGGAAGGCAATGGGTGCTCTTGCGTGTTTTATGACTGTTCTCATGAGAGCCTGCAGCCTCCCACAGGGAAGGAAGGGGGCTGGGAGAGTGGAGGCAGCGTGGATGTCTGCTGGAAACAGGCTGTGAAAGGAGCAGAGATGCTGAGAGGTGGGATTGGTGTCACAGTGGGGAAGCTGCTTTTCCAGAGGGGAGGGGCATGACTATCTAGATTGGGGAAGGTGGGAACCTGTGGACTTGGAAAAGGATGAATGGGGTGCAGCCATCTCAGTCCAGTCCTATCTCCCCACTCAGGCGTGGGCCCCTCACTCCAGTGCCGCGTGTGTGGAGACAGCAGCAGCGGGAAGCATTATGGCATCTATGCCTGTAATGGCTGCAGTGGCTTCTTCAAGAGGAGTGTGAGGCGGAGGCTCATCTACAGGTGCTGCCAGCCCCGCCGGCCTGCCCAAGTGTGCTTAGCACGGGTGGAGGTTGTTCGGGGAAAGCGAATGTCCAGATTCAAGGCCTAGGGCCTAGGCATGACGCTGGCCCCCAGGAGCTCCCTGTCCTCCGCAGATGCCAGGTGGGGGCAGGAATGTGCCCAGTGGATAAGGCCCATCGCAACCAGTGCCAGGCCTGCCGACTGAAGAAGTGCTTACAAGCAGGCATGAACCAAGATGGTGAGTGGTGGACCCAGCAGGGTGGAAAAGGCAATAGAGCAGATAGTAGCGTTGCTGAGGTTCGTGGGGTGTCCTGAGTCTCCTTGCCCTCTAAGCTGTGCAGAATGAACGACAACCCCGAAGCATGGCCCAAGTCCAGCTGGACAGCATGGAAACAGGCAGTGATCCCCGGCCTGAGCCCTTGGTGGCCTCCCCTGCCTTGGCAGGGCCCAGTTCCCAAGGCCCCACATCTTCATCTGCAGCCAGAGCCATGGGTCACCACTTTATGGCCAGCCTTATCACTGCCGAAACTTGTGCTAAGCTGGAGCCGGAGGATGGTAAGTGGAAGAGCAGTGGGCACGGATCTTTCTCCCCCGGCTTCCGCAGAGTGGGCACTAAGACCACAACCTCCTCCCTCAATAGCTGAAGAGAATATTGATGTCACCAGCAACGACCCCGAGTTCCCTGCATCCCCCTGCGGCCTGGATGGCATCCATGAGACATCAGCTCGCCTACTATTCATGGCCGTCAAATGGGCCAAAAACCTGCCTGTGTTTTCCAACCTGCCCTTCCGGGATCAGGTACACCACCCAGCCTGCCCGCTGGAGCTGGGCCAGGCACAGTCGGAAGTCATAGGTCAGCCAGCTTGGGGGAACATATACTCCTGGGCTGGTGAGGGATGGTGACTGAGGGGTGCATGTGTCTATGAGTTGGGAATGGTCCGGGCAGTGTAAGTAAGTATATGTATGTCTCTGGTGGAAGGATGCTTGCCTGGGATGCAAAGACCTGTGGCTCTGTGGGTCCATGGTCTTTCCTTCTGCACTGTCTGACCTGTAGCTGCTCTGTTCGAGACAGTGATCTGCACACCCCGAACAACAAAGTGGTTGACCCACGGTACCTTTGGAGTGCAGACTTTCCGTGACCTCAGGCCTGAGTGTCCCCACAGCCTTTCCACATTGAGCAGGCAAAGATCGCACACTGATCTGGGAGAGAGTGACTGCAAGATGGGACGAGCCCCAGCAAGGCTGTGGGTTTGGAGGGAACAGCTTGGAAAAGTCATCCAGTTTCTTGAACTCACTCTTGGAATCATCTGAAGGCTGTCCAGCATCCCTGGGCTCTAGGCTTATCCTGAATGGCCCAGCCACAGCTCTGGAGAGAATTCACAGGCATCTGGGAACCTAGGTAGCTGCGTAGATAGCTGAGCCAGAGCCTGTGTAGGCAGTGGACAGGAGGAAACTCTGGGCACCTGGGAGTAACCCTTTTGTCCCTGGAGAAAGTGGCAGGCAGGGACCACTAGGAACTGCGCACCTGTGCTGATGCTTGAACCCTCTCTGGTAACAGGTGATCTTGCTGGAAGAGGCATGGAATGAACTTTTCCTCCTTGGAGCCATACAGTGGTCTCTGCCCCTGGATAGCTGCCCACTGCTGGCACCACCCGAGGCCTCTGGCGGCTCTCAGAGCAGGCTGGTCTTGGCCAGTGAAGAGATGCGCTTCCTGCAGGAGACCATCTCCCGGTTCCGAGCACTGGCAGTAGACCCCACAGAGTTTGCCTGCATGAAGGCCCTGGTCCTCTTCAAACCCGGTACTGAACCTTGGCCCAATATTTTCAGAGACATGGTTGGGAGTTTGGGGGGGAAAAAAGAGGAAGAGGGGTTCAGGGGTTCTGGTGACCTTCTGGGCTCCTCATAAACCCACCTTGGTATAGGTGGATAGTCTTCCTCTGGGGGAGGGGGAGCAGAGAAAAGAGGTGTGGCCTGATACTTTGGGGGTTTGTGGGATCAGGCAGGCTTTTGGAAGGGAGCTCACTGGTACTGCTTCTCTCCAGAGACGCGAGGCCTGAAGGATCCTGAGCATGTGGAGGCTTTGCAGGACCAGTCGCAAGTGATGCTCAGCCAGCATAGCAAGGCTCACCACCCCAGCCAGCCTGTTAGGTGACCCACTTATTCATCTATCCGCCTTGCTTTCCTCCTTCCCTCTACCTACCTCTCCCACACCATCTCTGGGCTTCCCTGCTTAGACAGGATAAAGGGCTCAGTCGTCAGCATCTACCCAACATCTCGTGCGGACAGACACAGTGCCGGGTCCCAGGAGGGCATCAAAAGACAGAAGCTGCAGGGACGGATGCTCTGCATGTAGTCACATGAAAGACAAGGATCACCCAGGCTAGGAGTTGAGAGTGACTTGTATCTGAAGGGATGGCAAAAGCCAGGCTTTTAAATTTTTACTTTCTAAATTTCAATTTGTGTCCCACACTGGTCTCAAATTTGGGGATTTCCTGTGTTTGCTTCCCAAGCACTAGGCTCGCAGGTGTGCCCTTCTATGACCCCAGCCTTTGACAGGGACCTTGTCTCCATCCCAGGATAGGTTCTAAAGAGAAGAGAAAGTCTTACCTGTAAAGGTAGGGACCAGAAGTACACATCCTTAGGCAGGAGTCCAGTACAGAAGGGTCAAAAGAGTCTTGCTGGTAGAAAGGTGGGAGACTGAGGCAGAGAGTTGCCCTGGGACCAGCCCGATTAGAGCTTGGTGTGAAGGCACATCTGATGAGAGGTGGAGGGGAACACCAGAGAGTGTGGGAGGAGGCTTCATGCCCAGGACTGGATCTCACACAGACCTTTGTGGCTGTACGCACAAAAGACAGAGCGGTAACTTCTCTGGGAGATTCCATCGGGTCATAGCCTTGGGGGAGTGACCATAGGGAGCGGGGAAACAGACTACAGTGAACAACTCTGGGAATGAGAAAGGGACAGATTTAACCCTTGGCTAAAGGCAAGGAAGGAACAAAGAGATGCATTTGGGAGCAATGGGAGTTCAAAACATAAGAGGAAAGTTGAGAGTCTGGAAGGAGCTTGCCAAGCTCTGGAGGAAGTGTGGAAGGTATACCAAGGAGATGATGTGCAAAAGAGCCAGACATGAGCGAACACTGTCTGGTGCAGGCTGGGTGGGAGTGGTAGATGCAGGTGGAGGGTCCCAACCTAGTTTAGCATCAGGAAAGACACTGAAACATCACCAGGCTTATCCCACTTTGCCAGGCTTCTGTGGACCATTCTAGACCATATTATCTGCATTCTTTCTGAAGAACTGGCGGCAGGAGCACCCTCAAGCTCCTCTCCTAGGCAAGGTCAGCACCATGTGGTGCAGGAGCAGAGAGATGTAGATAAGGTGGGTAGTGATGGAAGAAGACGATCTCTGGCCTCTGCACACAGACTCTCTGGGTTACTTTTGCCCTTTAATTGCTCCAGGTAGAACTAAGTGTCACTTCAGGGTCTCCAGTCTCTGGGTCAGTAACACAGCCAACACAGAAACACTAAAACCCACACTTGCTTTGTATGATCTGACACACGGCTTTAAGACTAAGTTTTATGTAGTCCAAGCTAGCCCTGAACTCACCATGCTGCTGGGGTAAGCTTAAGCTCCTGATCTTCCTTCCTCTCCTTCCAAAGCACTAGGAGGATGGCAGGTATGTTCAACCACACGTAGGCTACATGCTACTGGGACTGGAGCCCACGGTCTCGGGTCTGCTAAGCAAGAACTCTACCAAGGCCGGGTGACGGTGGCGCATGCCTTTAATCCCAACCCTGAGGAGGGAGAGGCGGTGAATATCTGTGAGTTCAAGGCCAGCCTGGTCTACAGAATGAGTTTCAGGACAGCCAGGACTATACAGAGAAACTCTGTCTAAAAAAACAAACAAAACCACAAAATAACCAAAATTCTATCTAATGAGTTATAATATCCTCACTCTCCATTTTGTTGTTTATTTTCTATTTTAATCTTAAAAGTTCATTTGTGAAGCAATTACCTATCATTATCTACCAGGTGGGTTCATACCCACAGTTTGCAATAACTCTCAGACAGACTTCACAGTTCCTTCCTCCTCCCTAGACCAGTGAAAGCAGAGGTCCCGGTGGAGCTCAGCATCCTGGTGGAAGGTCCTAGCTGTGTACTTCCCCCCCAGGGACATCTAGTTCTGATATTTTTCTTTTTGTTCTTTGTTTTGTTTTGTTTTGTTTTTTGCACTGGGATCTCTGTTTTAACAAATGGTTCTTACTTGAAACTAGGTTGGATTTTTGTTTGTTTGTTTGTTTCTGGATATATCTCAGCCAACCAAAATCTCTCTTGACTTCAGATATTTTCAGTAGTAGTTACTATCATCACAGGTGTTTCACAGACAGGAATTCATATTCTTTTATGTAAAACTAATGTAACTTACAATGTGCATATGATCAATGAATAAATCTATAAAAGCTATCAGGAATGTCTGCACGAGCGTGGAGACCGGATGGAGCTCAGATCTAGGACCCGGCACGAAGGATTGCAGACCTGGCAGTGCTTGCAATCTCAGCACAGGGAGGCTAACGCAGTGGCTCCCTGGGGCAAGTTAGCTAAGCTGGACCCCTGCCTCGGTTAAATAAAGTGGAGTGAGCCAGGAAGATGTTTGACCTCAACTTCCACCTGAACACATAAGCACACACACACACAGAAATACTCTCAACGAGAGTGTATTCTCTCTCTCTCTCTCTCTCTCTCACACACACACACACACCACATGCATGTGCAAGGAAGTAACCTCTCATTCTATAGTCTTGACACATAACGGACAATATTCTCGGGGCATTCTTTTCATGCTCCTACCAGTGGGAAGGTGGAAGTGAGCCGTCTAACAAAGGGGTCTTTCCTTGAAATGCCGCTGGCAGGCCCTGGGCACCCCTCACCCCTCCCGGACCACCTTGCTCAGCAGCTAGCCTTAAGCCTGACAGCATCCTTTCTCCTGTTCAGGTTTGGGAAGTTGCTCCTCCTGCTCCCGTCTTTGAGGTTCATCACTGCTGAGCGCATCGAGCGCCTCTTCTTCCGAAAGACCATAGGGAACACGCCGATGGAGAAGCTCCTCTGTGATATGTTCAAAAACTAGTGGGCGGGCGGGCCGGCCAAGTGTGTGCAGGCACCTGGGCGACACTCTTTTGGAGCTAAGTATTTCCTGCCTTTCTCATCCAGCAATGCCACCTGCAAGTATTTGTACCTGGCAGAAATTTCTCCCAAAATACTTTATTGGAATAATCATAGCAGTCTTATTTGGAACACCCCTAGCTCTGTTTGGACAACAGAATGCATGGATGTGTTGTGTTATATTTATAAGAAAAACAACTTGCGGGGGAACCAACAGTGGGTCCACGTGACAACATGGGGACATTTCATAGGCTAGAAGTTTAACAACAGCCAGGCACGAGTAACTTTTATACAGGGCTCAAGACCAGGGAGGGAGAGGGAAGGAAGGAAGATGGGAAAGAGAAAATAAAGGAAATGAGAAAAAGAGATGCAGATAAGACTGGAAGTGTGGTAAGAGTCAGAAGTCGCCTCTGGGTGAGGCCGGAAGAGGGGGAAAAAGCCTCCTGCGCTAGGGACGCGCTTTGTTTTGATCTGGATGATAAACTGACTGTCATTAAAACTCATAGAGCACCTAAAATCCGTGCACTTTGCCGTATTGTTTGACCCCAGTTAAAATAAAACCGGAAAACTGTGTCCCAAGCTTGCTTCTTGTAGATGCGAGACAGATGAGGACAAGGTCTTTTAAGTTTTGTCCAGCTCCATTCCAAGCCAGAGTCTGGATGCCGCGTATCCAGGTTCTGGGCACTATTACCCACGGGATCCAAATAATACCTCCTTCGTATCTGAAGGAGACCCTGCAGGCTCTTCCTCCTGGATTGGGTACAAGCCACACCCAAACACCAATTTTCACAGAGAGATCCTTTATTCAAGTTAAAATGGAAAATGACTGCTTTTTGACTCAGGCAGAAACCAGCAGCAACTGACCCTGCAGGTGTGATTTTTAAGGAGACAGATGACGAGGGAGAAGGAGACAGGGACAAGGGAAATGGGGTAGGTGTGTTTGTCCTGGAGGGACAAAGGACTGCCTCTGGATAGAGAGGAGACATGCATGGCACACTGGCAAAAGGCAGTATATAAAGGTAAAGGGGGAGACCCTGTGTTAGGATGAGGTATTTAATTTTAATGGGACGTGTTAATTAGGTGAGCCAAAGGGGATTTGTGTGTGTGTGTGTGTGAACTCCTCATTATCATTCCTTAACCCCTCATGGAAAGACCTGGTTCAGACACACCCTCTTTTACAAAGACAGACCCAAGCAAGTTAGTGAGACCTGGAAAATAATTACGAAAGTTAACATATAAAAGTTAACTGTGGTCCAGCCAAGAGTACTTGCTTAAAATGACAGATGAAGCCCTAGCTTCAGTTCCCACCACCACCCAGACACAGGATTTACATACGTCAGGCAACGTGTACAACAGGCAGTGAGCTGGGTACCCAGGTTGGGTTGTCTCATCCTCACATAACTCCAAGGAGGGCCAGCTGTCACAGTTTCTAAATTAAAAAAAAAAAAAAAAGGCTTCGTGAACTCCCCCCCCCCCCTGCTGTACCGCTCGCTTATCACCGGCTACTTAATTTCGATGTTGCCTCCTCTCTTCTCCCCTCCTCTCTGGAATCGGCTAGAGCATTCTGTCGCATTTCCTGTCTTCAGAGCAGAAATGCAAGGGGCTGGAAGAAAAACAGTATGTGAGCAGGCCATAAGAAGCTAGGGGTTGGTTCCCTGGCCCTTTGACCCTCTGCTCTGGAACCGGTGAAAGGTGGGTGGGGCCAAAGATGGGCTGGACCAAGAGAGCAAAGATTTGGACCAACACTATTGGGTGGAAGACCTCCGCACCAGAGGAGGCCAACTATCTGAGATTCCATCCTCTAAAGTGTCAGCCTGGGGCCAGCAGGGTGGTTCAGTGGGGAAATGATAATTGTCACCAAGCTTGACCTCAGTTTGATCTCTGGTGGACGGAGAAAATCCACAGACTACCACATGCTCCCTGTTTACCACCCCCACTCCCACCCCAAATAAATAGAAAGTTAAAAGCATCAGTCTGGCCTGTTATTGGGTTTCCTGATGTCAGCGTTGCGGTTGCACTCTCTAATGTCACATCGGGAGTTTATGCCTAGCCTCTTAAGGCCGGGGCAAAGATGCCTGATAAAAACACGCACGTGGTTGCAATGAGCCTCATCAGCCCAAACCGTTCAGTTTCCAAGCAGACCTTTGGAAACACACTAAGAGGACAAAGGTGGCCCTGCTGAAGTTCTCTGGCAAAGAGCTCTGGGTTTTTCCAGGAGGAAGTGTTGGAGAATTCAAGGGGCTACCTTAGCTGCGTCATCTGCCCTCAGCTTGGACTCAAAGCTGGCCGCTCCTCTGAGGGCTTTCCCTTGTAGGTGTTTTGGTTTGGATCTTAAATGCTTCACGGGGTGTGTCAAGCGTGGGCACCAGCCTATGGCACTGTTGGGAGCCGGTGCAACCTTTAAAAGGCGGGTCCTGTTTGGAAGGGAGTTGGGACTCTGGCCCCTGCTCTAACCCGTGGTCCTCCAAACACCTGACCTGCTGCCTCTTCCTCTACCAACTGAAAGCAAGGAGATAATCGACCATGGATGAAACTGTGAGTCAAATTCCGTCTTTCTTTTTCAAAAAAAAAAAAAAATCCTTTTAAAGTGTGTGTGCATCGTTCACTGGTGCAGGTGTCTGCAGAGCCTAGAGGTTTTAGATCCCAGGGAGCTGGAATTCCAGGCAGTTGTGAGCCGCCCAAAATGGGTGCTAAGAGCTTATCGGTATCCCAACACGCTAACATACCGCCAATGGGCACACGTGGACGGCAATGGCTTTCTTTAGAGTCATTTCTGGAAGACATTTGGTTTGGTTTTCGCCGCCAGTACCAGAAGCATGCTCAGCTGTAAAGGACCATAGAAGTTTCTTGGGCTTACTCAGGTCTGCTCTTTTCTTGAGAAACTGCCTTTTTCCGGTTCATACAATGCGTCTCCTCCATTCCCAAGTCAGGTATTTCAAGCATGAAGGGCTGGGAAAGACTTCAAAACGACTAGAAAAACCAAAAGTAGTAACTAGAACCAGAGAGTGGAAGCTAGGCCTGCAACGTGCTGTCTGCTGCGCCTCGGTGACTTTGCCACTAGACCGCAAGCTCAGTATGGGGTGGAGGGTGGGGGCGGGGGACAGTATGGGGCGGGAGGGGGGCTTCGCTGTATCCACTGTTCCGCTGCAAGCACTAGGGTGCTGGGGGCGGGTGATCCGAGTTTCCTTAAGAAATAACCACAGGAGCCTGAGGCCAGCCTTGGAGTCCTGGATACCCCCCAAGATTCTCCAGGTACTACTGTGCGGAACTGACTTTCATGGTGGTTCCTGGTTCGTAGAGACCCTACTGCCGAGCAACCTCAGCAAAGAGTAATTAAAAGGAGAACCCGCCACCTGTGATCTGCCTAGACCTTTCTCACATCTTTCTGCTTGCAGGGCCTTGGAATTAGAAAGGGATTTTGTGGACTCAGTTATCTCAGGGACAAGTCTGAAAAATATGATTTCTTGGTTTTATTTGGTCAATTATAGACATTTTAAGAAACACTCACTCCTCTTATTCTAGTGTAGAGAGAAGAAAGGCCATCTCAGAATTTTGAAGGCTGAATGTATTTGGCATTGAAGGGAAATTTACTAATTTTTTTTTTTTCTGTTTCACCTTGAACCTGACTTCTCATTCAGGATCTAAGCACCTACCTAGTCCAAGGCACCCAACCCAGGAAATCCTTCTCCTGGGAAGCTGACACCCATTGAGTGATGATCTTAATTCTGGCAGCTGTGAGAGCTGGGGAAGGTAGAGCCAGCTGAAAGGGCCAGAGGACAATCTGTCCTTAACAGGGAGAGTGGGGTTCGTAGTTAGCAGGAGACTAATAAAAGTCCTAAAGGAAAACTGACACTCAGAGAGGGGGCAAATGACCCCCCCACGCACCTTGTCATAAATAAGGGGGGCAGAAACACAACTCAGGACTGACTTGTTCCCATTGTGAAGTGTTACTTTGCCTTTCCGGGAAACTAAAAGCAGCCCAGTCAGTTCTGCTATGTTGTAAGATGCCCTTCCGGAGGACCTGAGTTCAATTCCCAGCACCACATGCCAACTCAGTTCCGACACCAATGCACATGAAATTAAATAAATAAATAAAAAGATGGACACGTGATGGGAAAATGCTCACTTTGCATTAAATAAGCGCGCACTGCCGGCACAGTTAGCGTCGGTGCTGCCAGTTTCACACAAACCATAGTTACTTGGGAAGAAGGAACGTCTGTTGAGGAATTGCCACCATTAGATGTGCTTGTGCGCCTGTCTGTGCGGGTGTTTGGGTGTTTGCTCATGGCTGTAGGACGGCCAGCCCAGCCTTGTGCGCCTGTCTGTGCAGGTGTTTGCTCATGGCTGTAGGACGGCCAGCCCAGCCTTGTGCGCCTGTCTGTGCGGGTGTTTGCTCATGGCTGTAGGACGGCCAGCCCAGCCTTGTGCGCCTGTCTGTGCGGGTGTTTGCTCATGGCTGTAGGACGGCCAGCCCAGCCTTGTGCACCTGTCTGTGCGGGTGTTTGCTCATGGCTGTAGGATGGCCAGCCCAGCCTTGTGGGTGGTGCTGCCCCCAGCAGGTGGGCCTGGACTGGATAAGACCCTGAGTGAGCTGCTAAACCAGGTCCACCTGGTTTCTGCTTCCCTCCTGTCTTGAGCTCCTGCCTCGACTTTCCTCAGTGACAAAGGAGCCTGCAAACTGCAAGCCGAAGCCAACCCTTTCCTCCCTGGCGTTGCTTTTGGCCACAGCAACAGAAACCAAGCTATAAACCAGACAGTTGTCTTCTCTGCCCCACCTGTCTTCACCCTCGCCTTCCTCTGCCGTTTTTATGGCCCTGTGTAATCATGCACACACTTCCAGTGGGACCTTTTCAGCTCATTTTAGAAAAGATAACATTCATGTTTATCTTTGTGCACCTGGTTTATTGTGCTTCACTCTGTCCACCTGGACCATCCTTTTTACTGCAATTGGCGAGATTTCAGTTCTTTTTGTTTTGTTTTGTTTTTTGGAGGGGTGTTGTTTGCTGTTGTTTTGCTTTGTTTTTTGAGACAGGGTTTCTCTGTGTAACAGTCCAGGCTGTACTGGAACTCACTTTGTAGACCAGGCTGGCCTTGTACTCACAGAGATCCGCCTGCCTCTCTGCCTCCTAGTGCTGAGATTAAAGGCATGTGCCACCACTGCCCGGGCAGTTTGCTGTCCTTCCAAATAAAATGCCATCGTGCATGTATATCATATGTATTATTCACTTAACTGTGGTTAGCACTTAGACTGTTCGTATCGCTTGGGTATTATAAGCATGAGCACGTAGGACCTCTCTGGAAAGCTTTGGAATTGACATACATTGAGATCCATGCAACATGTTCTAATCTAGCAGTGTGTAAGCAAGCAAGATATTCTTTTACTGGCAGTTGTGGTTACAAAGAAAGGACCAATCGATTTATTACCTATCTTGAAAGGCAATCTTATAAGGAATCTTAAAGGAAAGAAGTCACAAATCTAAACTTTTATATATGAAAAAGAATCAGTTATACTTTAGATCTTTAGGGTGCAGGTCCCACTGCAGGTGGGGGCCACAGCAGGTGACAGAATACGCCATGTTGACAGTTTGGGTGTGGAGTTTATTTGAGATAAAGGGAGTGGGAAGGGAAGAGAGAACGAAAGAGACAAAGAAACGGACAGGGGGAGAGGGAGAGAGACAGAGACCTGCTTGCCTTGGTGTGTGTGTGTGTGTGTATGTGTGAGAGAGAGAAACAGAGACAGAGAGACAGAGACAGAGAGACAGAGACAGAGAGACAGAGAGACAGAGACAGAGAGACAGAGAGACAGAGAGACAGAGACAAAGAGAGACAGAGACAGAGAGAGAGACAGGGAGAGAGAGACAGGGAGAGAGAGACAGGGAGAAAGGGAGACAGGGAGAGAGGGAGAGACAGGGAGAGAGGGAGAGAGGGAGAGACAGGGAGAGAGGGAGAGGGAGAGACAGGGAGAGAGGGAGAGGGAGAGACAGGGAGAGGGAGAGACAGGGAGACAGGGAGAGACAGGGAGACAGGGAGAGACAGGGAGATGGAGACGGAGGGGGAGGGAGATGGAGACGGAGGGGGAGGGAGACGGAGACGGAGAGGGAGGGAGACAGAGACAGAGAGGGAGGGAGGGAGACAGAGACAGAGAGGGAGGGAGGGAGACAGAGACAGAGAGGGAGGGAAGGAGACAGAGACAGAGAGGGAGGGAGGGAGACAGAGACAGAGAGGGAGGGAGACAGAGACAGAGAGGGAGGGAGACAGAGACAGAGACAGAGAGGGAGGGAGACAGAGACAGAGAGGGAGGGAGACAGAGACAGAGGGAGGGAGACAGAGACAGAGGGAGGGAGACCGAGACAGAGGGAGGGAGACCGAGACAGAGGGAGGGAGACCAAGACAGGGAGACAGGAAGAGACAGAGAGAGACAGGAGGGGGGGAGAGAGAGACAGGGGGGAAGAGAGAGATAGAGAGAGACACAGAGAGACACAGAGAGAGGCAGAGAGAGATCGGGAGGGGGTGGAGCTTGTCTTTTAAAGTGATCTTTGCACCTGCATACAGTCAGGGAACTGCTTGCCATAGTAGAGGGGTGCCAGGTTCCCAAGGGGCAGGGCCAAGGTGTGCCTGGATACTAACAATGCCAGATATCAGAGAAAGATGGCAACGGCAGAGCGGCAAACATGTGAAGGCACAGCAGAAGCAAAAGACATCCTGGAGTCTGTGGTCTCGGCCTTGCCTAGCCAAGATTCACCCATCAGGGCTGTTCCTCCGGGTCAGCCAACACCTCAAACTTCAGCTGCCACCCACTGCTCCTCTGACAAGGCCACCAGTACAAGCCCTCCAACACTAAACCGCATCCCTGGCTGTGGGTGGCTGCTGCTCTGCTCCCTGCCAGGCAGAGCCTTTGAGGTTTGTCAGGCTTAGCTCCATTCCCTGTGCTTTGGAGTCCTGTTGAGAAAAAACCTCGCCTGTGCCAGTGTGTCTCTGCCATAGCCTCTCATTCATCTTACATTTTCAGTTCAGATAAAGCGTTTGGTGCATCCCGATGAGCTGTTAATACAGAGCGAGGAACCTGGGCCGAGTTTCAGTCTTCTGTATGAGGATATCCAGGGTCCCCAGCACCATTTATTTTTTCTCCAATAAAATATGAGAACAAATTGACAGAACTTGTGTGCTTGGGTCTGGCGTGGAATTCTGTCCTGTTGGTCAAGGTGTTTAAATGTCCACACCATGCTGTCTGAGTGATTGTGGCTCAGTAAAAATGTCTTGAAATTAAGTAATTAGGATGCTTCCAACTTTTTACTCAAGATTGCTTTGGCCAAGTGGGGTACTTTCTGCTTCCATATGAATTTTGTGATTTTTTTTCTGCTCTGTGAAAAATGCCACTGATACACTGACAGGAATTCTGTTGACTCTATACGTCACTTTGTATAACGTGTAATTTAAGAATGCTAATTCTGTAAATCCCTGATTCTAAGGGAATCTTCTAATGGTTTCTTCAGTTTCTTTCACCAGCGTTGTAGTTCTCATTGTAAAAGTCTATTTCCTTAGCTAAATTTATCCCTGGAGTTTTGTTTGTTTGTGTGGTTTTCTGTGAATAAAATTGATTTCATAATTTCTTTCTCAGCAAATTTATTATTTATACATAGAAAAGCACTGATTTTATAATATATATAAAATATTAGAAATGAGGAATTCAGTAATTATATATATTTTATGATATATATATATATCATATATATATATCCTGCTAGCTTACTGAATTCCTCATTTCTAATCCTCCTTCGGGGATCTTGTATTTTTCAATGTATAGAGACGTTCATCTGCGAGTGGACAATTTACCTCTTTCCTATCTGCATGCCGTTTCCTTCTTTCTCTTGCTGAATAGCTCTGGTCAAAATGTCTAATACTGTACCGAATAAGATCTGTGAGAGACAGCCTTGTCTTAGAGACAATACTCCATTTCTCCCCATGTATGATGTTGGCTATGGATTTATTTATTCTACAAAGCCATTGGTATGTTGAGTTCTGATCCTCTATACTTAATTTTTCGGGTCTTTTTGTTTGTTTTGTTTTTTGAGAAAAGGTTTTTCTGTGTAGCCCTGACTGTCCTGGAACCCATTTCTGTAGTTCAGGCTGACCTCAGATTCCGAGATCTGCCTGCTTCTGCCTCCTGAGTGCTGGGATTAAAGGCGTGTGTCACCACCGCCAGTTTGGACCTCACTATGTAGCTAGGGCTGCTCTCTCTCAAACCTTGATCTTCCTGCTTCTGCCTTACGGGATGTGTCACTCTATTCCTCTTTGTTGTAGGGATTGTTCTGTTGCGTTGTTGAATTTGATTCTCTTATTTTCTGAGGGCTTCTGCATCTATGTCCATCAGGAATACTGATCCTCTAGTTTATTTTTACCTCCCCACTCTTTCCCCGCTCCTTCCTTCTCGCCATTGTCGGGTTTTGGTAAGAGTACTGCTGGCTGACTGGATAGAACCAGTATGCAAGGATCTCCTCCCAAACCACGGGACAGTGGGACATCATGAGGGCCAATGTTAGTTCTTCTCTAAGAGCTCAACAAGGTTTAGCAGCAAAGCCTTTCAACTCTGTAATTTTCTTTCTTGGAAAATATTTTAATGTTGTTTTACCATCTTTAGTTATTGGTCTGTTCAAATTCAGAACCTCTTGGTTCAATTTTGATAGGTAATATATGTCCAGATATGTTGAGAGAGGCTGCTTGTTCATTTCCCGGATGCCCAGATTCCCAAAATAATCACACAGAAATCTGTATTAATTATATCACTGCTTGGTCTATTAGCTTATGCATACTTCTAGGTAACTCTTACATCTTAACCCATTTGCATTATTTTGTATTTTACCATGTACAAGGCTCATGGCCTACTGGCAAGGTTTACGGGAGCAGCTCATGTCTTTCTCCTCTGGCAGCTACGTGGTGTCTCTCTGACTCCGCCTACTCTCTCTCTATTTATCTCTTTCAGCCTGGCTTTACCCTGCTAAGCCATTGGCCGAAAGCAGCTTCTTTATTAACCACTGACAATAAAACATTCATAGCATACAGAGGGGAATCCCACATCACAGATATTTGTCCATTTCTTACAGACTTTCCAGTTCTATGGCATATCAACTTTTCAAAACAGTTTTTATTAATCATCCTTTGTATGTATGTGGCATTCCCTGAAATGCCTTTTTCATCTCTTAATTTCATCTCCAGTCTTCTCTTTTCCTCTCTTGATTAGTTAAGCTGAAAGTTTTTCAATTCTGTTTATCTTTTCAACAGAATAACTTTTGACTTCCTTGTCTTTAGTATTCTCTTTTTAGACTGTATTTTATTTCCACTCTGATTTGTTTGGTTTTGCTTTTTTGTTATTTTTTTTTTTTTTGAGACAGTGTCTCTCTGTGTAGCCATGGCTGTCCTGGAACTAGCTTTGTAGAGCAGGTTGGCTTGGACTTACAGAGATCCACCTGCCTGTTTCCCAATCCTGGGACTAAAGGTGGTCCTCTATGTCCAGGTCTACTCTGCTCTTTATTGCCTTTCTTCTACAAATTTGGAGGTTGTCTTATTTCGTTAAGTCTTTGTATCATTAGATTGTTCAAAAATCTTTTTCCCCCATTCTTTTTATTTTTAGTATTTTATTTATTCTTAGACAATATCATACACACACACACACATACAGTGTATCTTGATCATATATAACCCCCTATTTCACCTCAACACATTGTCCTTTCACCTTCATATCCTTTTTTAAAAAACATAATTTCTTTATTGATTCTTTCGGAGTTTCACTAACTCTGCTCACCTCCCAGTTTCCCTCATATATTCCCCTAGCCCCTGCAGTGCCCCCTCAAAGAAAATTTTAAAAAATCAAAACAAAACAAAGCAAGCAAACAAAGAAAAACAAGAACAAAACAAACTCCAAAAATCCCCTTTCTTTTTCGGCTTTCCTGCCTCTCCAACCCCTCTTCGTTCATCCTGGTGGCATTGGGAGTGGTGTACTCTTTTGTCCAATCAGCTTTACTAGTAAATGTTCATTGTAACCTGACACTGGTGTGGTTCAAGACCTCTGGTTTCTGTCACACCATCATCACTGGAGCCTTACCAAAACTCCTCTGGGATATCCCATGGCTGCCTGGAGTCATGGAGGTCCTGTGTGTACCCTGATGACATCAGAGAGGCATGCTGAACTGGACCTGCCCTTCACTGGCTCTGTTTCTCACAGTGTACTGCTGTACACTGCAGCAGGAGAGCTGGTCTGACCCTCACTGGGGAGCTGGCCCTACTCCTCACCACCGGTGAGGGAGAACAGACCCTGATAGTGTGGGTATAGGGGAGCTGACTCCAGCCCCCTTGCCTAAGGCAGGTGGCCCCAGTGGCCTGGACTGACCATCTCAGCTACCATTCAAGTACACAGCACAGCCAGACCTTGGGTTGACCTACCCTAACATTTACCCGATGTAGGACCTGCTGGGGCTCCTGGAGAGACTGGTCCTACGCAGTGATTCCCCCACTCTTTATAAAGGGGGGAATTAACTATTATATACTTTCTGCTTCGAGCGCTCTTTGCGCTGCACACCACAAGCTTTGGCGTGCTGTGCTTCCATTTTTATGTGTTTTCAGAAGTTGGATTTTTTTTCTAACTTCCTCAGTGACATATTGCGGTTTGGCCTCCATGAACTCAACATAATTTCTAAAAGCTTCTCTTGTTGACAATGGTAGTGCCAGTCTATTATGGTCAGAAAAGATATTTCAATTTTTGTGATTTGTCAAGATTTGCCCTGTGGCCTTTAACATTTGGCATATTCAAAAGAAAGTGTTGTGCACTGAGAATGTGTATTCTGCCAGTCACTATGTGAACATCCTACAAATGTCTGTGCCGTCCATCTCAAACGTTTCTTGCTTTTCTTGCCTTGTCTGTGTGGATGAGAGTGGAGTCCTGAAATTCTTCACTACCTCTAGTGCTTGTTTTTTAATCTTAGGTGCTCCAACATCAAGGATAAATATTTGCAATCATTTACTTTTTATTATTTATTTTATATTATATTTTTGTGTATGTATGGGCATACGCGTGTGCCGCAGTACATGTGCGGAGGTCAACCGACAGCCTGCAGGAGTTGATTCTCTCCTTCACCATGTGGGTCCTGGGGACTGAGCTCAGGTCATCAGGTTTGCCAATCCACTTGACGATCCCGTGTCTCTGTGTGTTATATGTGTGTATAGTATATGTGTGTGTGTGCACAGATGCTATGCACCTGTACAAGTGTGATGATCAGAGGAGGACTTGAGGTGTCTTCTGTTATTCTCTGTCTTGTTCTTTGAGTCTCTTCAACCTGGAGCTTGCGTTCTTTAGCTAGGCTGGTAGCAGCAAATCCCAGCCATTCTCCTTTCTCTACCTCTTGCAATGGTGGGATTACAAACATGCCTGGGACCATGTTGGCTTTTACAGGGGTCCTGTGGATCTGACTTCTGGTCTTCTTGCTTGTACAGCAAGTGCTCTTAACTGCGGAGCCATCTCTCCAGCCCAGAAACAATGTCTTTTTGATGAACCGATCCTTTGGTTGTTATTTAGTGACTTTTTAAAAAAATCGCTTTTGCTATCCTTCCCCACTTAGTCTAGTTTCTTAGCTAAAAGTGCAGCGACCACTGTTTACTTTAGGATCCCATTTGCTTGGAATATTATTTCCCAGCCTTTCATTTCCAAGCTCTTACGTGCCTATACTGGTGAACTGAGTCTCTTACACATACCATATTTTTGATTCTTATTTTGTTTTTCATATAGGATCTTGCATGGTCTGGTATCCACTACACAGCTTAGGTTGACCTCAAAGTCATGGTGATTCTTTGCCTCAACCAAATGAAAGCTGGGATTAGAGGTGTGTATCATAACATCTGGCTTTTAAAAAATTCATCCAGTCAGAATATAGGTTTGATTAGATAATTTAGTCCACTTATATTAAGGTTATTATTAAAATGTGGGAACTTATGCTTATCTTGATTTTTCTACTTATTGTCAAGGACCGGCCTTGACAAAATCACGAGTTACTAGGGTAGTGTTATGTCCACATCTGCGAAGTCCCCGCAAAAGTCAACAAGGAGACTGAGTCCTGTATGTAAAAACAAAAAGCCTTTAATTTATGCAAGTTTACAAACTCAGTCTCTCCGCATGTCCAATGTATTGGAATAAATGGAGAGTCCCAAGCGCAGTTAGAATTGGATTTTTATAGTAATAAAGGTGGGGGTGATGGGTTTCTGAGGTTTAGGACCCCTGACTGGCTGACATTTGTCTCAAGGTGTCCTGGTGAGTGTATTCTGGCAGGTGATCCTGTCTACAGCAGTTGGAATGTTAGGCATTTCCTTTGGATGATCTGTTTTTGGGTGGTGCTAGGAAATCTCAGTTTGTGGTTCTTTCTGCAGCCAGGTATTACTTTGGGGTAAACTCCTGAGACTCAGGCTCTTATTAAATTTATCGATGGCCAAGTTCTACTCTGGCAGGTGACAATGGTTAGAAGTAAAGAACTTCCTTTGGGTGACCTGCCCATACTTAGCTTATCATGGCTGGCTCCCCACATTTTCCCCTTCACAAGCACGGATGACAGGACCCAAGATTGTCCCTGGTTTTAAGGAGGCATGGAACTACGTAAATTAATAAATCTTTTAATTGACAACTCTGGCCCTGTATATTAACAGGAACTCTATGTAGTTATCTCGTACCCCATGCCAGGGGGTTTTTCCTTGTCCCGACCTTTTAACCTATAGGGGGCATGGGACCACGTGTTCCTTTCAGCAACTACTTCAAGCTGACATTGGGGCATTGTTATCCAGGCCCAAACAGGTTGAAAGGCTAGCCAAAGGTGTGTGGGTGTGTGGGGGGACATTTAGGCAATGGGGCACTCATCAGACTTTGTTGAAGGAGCAGGGAGTGTTCCTATCAGCTGAACTGGTCCACATCAGCTTTTATGAAGTCCAGGACTTGCCACCATTTAGAGCAGGTTGTAGTCAGCAACTGATGCTTAGATGCATCTGCCAGTCAAGTGGAAGCCTATTGAGATAAGTTTAAACTAGAAACAGATGTTTTAAAATATATTTACTTTAAAAAAAAACCCATATTGTTGAAAAAGAGTAGATAACGGGCATCTGAATAGACTCATACCTTTGAGTCCTAGCAAAAGCTACAGATTTTGGTTAGAAGCATGTACATTTTTCTGCTGTCCAGAGAACCATGTATGGTAGCTTTAGAATGGGCTAACAAGTTGGCTATAGCTTTATGAAAGAATTTGGATAACTTTTGCTATTAAACTGACATTATAATTGTCCTCGCTATTAATACTATCAGAGATTTCAGAAGGATAAAGTATATATGAGTACAGACCAATTAGTTTTTGAAATTTATTAAAAATAACAGGAACCAGAGTCCATATACAGTTAGTCATACCCAAGTCCCCATAGCACTGGAGGCAGAAATATCCAGAACAGCAGTCTTACTGTCTAAGCCAGGCTCATAAGGTTCCTTTTTCTGTAGAAGAGGAACATGGAAAAGACTGACCTTATTTTGTCTAGGCAAAAGTGATGCAGTCAGTTTTTCAAGGTCCTGCTGTTTGTCCACAGTTTGGACTGGGTCCTGGCAGCCGGTGTTGCACTGGGACATCTTGTGAAGTGGTCAGCAATGTCGTAATCCAGATGGAGACCTCATGGTGTCTCATAATCTTTTTTGGAGATCTTGGGTTACTGCCAGGATCTCCGAGTCTCTGTCTAATATAATAAGCTTTAAAATCATTATTTTAAAAGCCATATTCTGCAGATCTCTGATGTATAAAAGCTGCCTAGGTATGTCTGATTAGATAAATTTTGGTCTGGTCCAATCTGCTTTAGTTGAGACTGATCTGGTTCAGTCTGTTCTGGTTGAGACCGGTTTGGTCTGTTTGAGACCGGTTTGGTCTGGTTTAGACCCATCTGATTCTGTCTGTTCCAGTCAAGAAAAGTACAAGGCCTGTAAGCCCCCCTACTGTAAATAGGAAGATTTACAATAGAGCTCACAGTACTGCAGAGAATCATTTGATATTACCTCTGTGTAAAGTTGCCAGTCAGCTAAATACTTTTACTCCGGTTGGGATTGTGATAATTATTGTAGCCAATGTAAAGCAGGCTCATGTGTCCACGCCTAATCCTACAGTGAATATATGATGGGCTCATACAATAAAACCTAGGAAGCCAATTGACATCATGGCTCATACTATGCCTGTATAAGCAAATGGTTCTTTTTTACCTGACTAATAAGTGACGATGTGTGAGATAATACGGAAGCTAGGGAGAATGAGGAGATACACTTCTTGGTGGCCAAAGAATTAGAACAGGTATAAAGGATTGGATCACCACCACCAGCTGGGTCAAAGAAGGTAGTATTTAGATTTCGGTCTGTGAGAAGTATGGTGAAACCTGCAGCTAACACTGGACGGGATAGAAGGAGAAGGATGGCAGTGATTAGGACATATCAGACAAATGAGGGGGTTTGGTATTGTTATGGCTGGTGGTTTTATGTTAATAATTGTTGTGATGAAGTTAACTGCTCCTAGAATTGAAGACACACCTGCTAGAAGTCATAGTGATTCTTGTGTGTATAGTAAGGATTGAATTGAGAGCGATCTGTTTATCAGGAGTACGGCTAGGATGATTGCTATTGTTACTTTGCACGAGCTTGTCTGTGCTACCGCTCGTAGTGCCCCAAATATAGAGTATTTGGGGTTGGGTGCTCATCCTGATCATAGAATGGAGTAGACTGATAGGCCTGATGTGACTAAAATAAATAGGACTCCTAGGTTTAGGTTGACTAGGGGGTGAGGCATAGGTAGTGGAATTCATAGGTTTAGAGCTAATGAGAGGGGTAAAATAGGCGCAATAATAAATAGGGTTGTGGAAGTAGCTAGGGGGCGTAGGGGTTCTTTAATAAATAATTTTATTGCATCTGTGAATGGTTGGAGAATTCTGTAGGGTCCAACAATGTTTGGTCCTTTTCATAATTGTATGTAGCCTAGGATTTTTCATTCCACTAAAGTAAGAAATGCCATGGCAATTAATACTGGAATTAGGAGGGTTAAGATGTTAATGAAATACACTATTAGGGAGAGGATTTGAATCTCTGGGGACAGGCTTTAAAACTTAGGCAATTTCCTGACTCTGCCACCCTAATCATACCCTTGTTTAAGGGTTATAGTTACACAAACTTACTAAATTGAGATAATTTCATATATTCGTTTTGGGCGCTATTGTTAAGGAAGCCCCATTTCTCTTGTCCTTTCATACTGGGAGAAATAGTTAATAGATAGAAACCAACCTGGATTATTCCGGTCTGAACTCAGATCATGTAGGACTTTAGTTGTTGAACAAACAAACCATTAATAGCTGCTACACCACTGGGATGTCCTGATCCAACATCGAGGTCATAAACCCTAATTGTCTATATGGACTCTCAAATAGGATTGCGCTGTTTATCCCTAGGGTAACTGGGTCCATTGATCAAAAGTTTGGGGGTCAATTAGATTTTGATGACTTTGACTTGTGGGTCAAAGTTAAAAAGTCATTCAGAGTTTGGTTTGTTCTCCGAGGTTACCCCAACCGAAATTCCTAGCTAATGTCTTGTTATTTGGTTCAGTAGGGAGGTTTGTTAAAAAGTTAAGCTAGTAAATTGAAGCTCCATAGGATCTTCCCGTCTTATGTCATTCCCACCTCTTCACGGGAAGGTCAATCCACTGATTGGAAGTAAGAGACAGTTGAATCCTCATATAGCCATTCATTCCAGTCCTCAATGAAGGAACAGGTGATTATGCTACCTTTGCACGGTCAGGATACCGTGGCCGTTTCACGTTAGTAGTCACTAGGCAGGTGGTGCCTCTAATACCTTTTATGCTAGAGATGATGTTTTTGGCAAACAGGAGGGATTCGTGTTTGCCGAGTTCCTTTTACTTCTTTTAATCTTTCCTTATGGCACGCCTGTGTTGGATTAACGTTTTACATACAGGTGAGTTTTTTTAGTAGTATTTACACCTGGGGTTGTTAACTAACAATGGTTATCCGGGTTGTTATAGGCTTGTGCAGTGTTCTTGTTACTCATGTTAACAGTATTTCATCTATATAATTATAGATTAGCCCAATTAGTATTTATAGGAAGTCATTATGATTTGTGGAATTTAGATGTTGTAGTGTTGAGCTTTAACGCTTGCTTTATTGGTGGCTGTTTACAACAGAATGTCATAGTTTATGACAGAATGGTGCATGTAAGGTAACGCAGATATGTCTAATAAGCATTAATTAAATAGTTGTAGATCAAAGTCATGGTTGAATTAATTGTACATTGATAAAGAATTTAATGTCTTATATAATTAATAGTTAGTACATGCTTGTATGCTTGGGGAATATAATTTAATGCATGATATGCATAAATGTATTAATGTTCTATATAAATTTATGTACAAGAAGAAGTTTAAAAGGAATGTCAGCTTTGGGTGTTGACGGTGGGGGAGGAGTCCTTCCTCCTTGATGTCCTGAGAAAAAGGCTTTTTCATTTCTGGTTTATAAGGCCAGTGTAATGTTTATACTATCAGGACATTTAATCTAGGTCGAGAATGTTTTCAATTATGCCTGCAATAGGAATGAAGATTACAATGATGGCGAAATAACCGATTGAGGCTATTTGTCCGATAATGATGAATGGGTGTTCAACTGGTTGGCCTCCCATTCATGTGAGGATAAGGAGGTCAGCTACTAAAATTCAAATACATTGTTTGTGTGATTGGGAAGGTTAGTCCTCATTGTTTTGCAGTGTGGAGAAAGAGTATAAGGGCGAGAATAAGGATTGATAGGATTAGAGCTAGTATGCCGCCCAGTTTGTTGGGGATGGATTGGAGGATAGCGTAAGCGAAAAGAAAATATCTGATTTAACGTGTGGTAGGGTGTTAAGTGGATTTGCTAGGGTATAATTATCTGGGTCTCTGGGAATATCTGGCAAAAATAAAACCAAAATTATGAGAGCTATTAATAGAAGAAGGATGCTGAGAAAGTCTTTTGACTGTGTAATAAGGGTGAAATGGAATTTTGTCTGCATCCGAATTTAGGCCTGATGGGTTGGTTATTGGAGCCAGTTTCGTGGAGGAATAAGAGATGAACGAATACAAGGGCTGTGATGATGCAAGGTAAGATAAAGTGGAATGTGAAGAATCATGTTAGAGTGGCTTTATCGCTTTATCTACTGAGAACCCACCTCAGAGTCATTCTACTAGGGTTGTTCCGATGTAAGGGATGGATGGCTGATAGGAGATTTGTGATTATTGTAGCCCCTCCAAATGATATGTCCTCATGGGAGTACATAGCCTACGAATGCTACGTACTATTGTTGCTATTACGGCAAATAGAAGTACAATTCCTGTGTTTCATGTTTCAATTATATTGTAAGAGTCGTAATAGACTCCTCATTCTACGTGGAGGAAATGGCAGATGAAGAATATAGAGGCTCCATTTGCATGTAGAGAGCGGATTAGTCAGTCATAGTTAACATCTCGGCAGATGTGAGTGACTGATGAAAATGTTGGTGTGTCTGATGTGTAGTGTAGAGCTAGGAATAATCCTGTGAGGATTTGAATGATTAAGCATAAGCCCAGGAGAGAGCTGAAATTTCATCATGATAAGATGTTTGATGGGGCTGGAAGATCAATGAATGACTGGTTAGTAATTTTGATTAATGGGTGTCTTTTTTGGATGATTGTCATTAAGTGTTTCTATAGTTGAATAACAACGATGATTTTCATGTCATTGGTCATAGTTAAAGTCAATGTAGAAATTATGATGGAATCTATATTTTAAGTCTATTGATTTCACTAGGTTGTTTAGGCACTTATTTGAAGCCTTCTATTTATGGTGGATTATGTTTGTTAGTGGGTGTCCAGGTTGTTTAGTGGTATTAGGTTTTGGTGGGTCTTTTTTAGGGTTAATGGTGTTTTTGATTTATTTAGGGGGGATGTTGGTTGTATTTGGTTACATTACTGCTATGTCTGCAGAGGAGTATCCTGAGACATGGGTCTCTAGTTGATTGGTATCGGAAGTTTTATTGATAAATGTTTTTATGGAGATAGGTATATTATTTGTGACTAATTATTATGAGGGGTTGGATATAGTGTTGGAGTTCAATAGTTTAGGTGGGTGAATGGTTTATGATGGTGATGGGCTAGGATTAATGGGTGAGGGGGGTGTTGGGGTGGCTGCTTTGTGTAGTTGCTCTGCATGGTTGATAGTGGTTTCTGGTTGAACTTTATTTATTGGTATATTTATTATTGCTGAGATTACTCGAGGTAATTAAATGCTTAGTAAGATCAGGAGTGTAATTAGGAATGAAAGGAAATATAGTTTAATTATTCCTTTTTGGTTACTGAGGGTTTCAGAGTGTAGGTATGGAAGGTGGAGGTGATTTGGGGGATAGCTTTTTCTAGTCAGATTAGATCTAGTAGGGTTAGGGCTGTTTGTAAAGCTTATGTTAAGTGTTTTGATAGGGAGAATTCGATATATAATTGTTGGGAAATATCCTATGGAGGTTGAAAATTGGTTAGTAGGTGAAGGCTTGGTTGATGAAAGGCTATTTGTTAAGTTATTAAGTTTTAATGTGATGGCAAATCCTGCAATGGTTGTTAGTATCATGGTATAGTTATGACTTGGATGGTTGTGGGTGGGATATTGTATGAGCTGAAGAAGCCTGCTATACTTCCTAGGGCTAGGTGTTTGATTGGGTTAATTAATAATGGGTCATTTTCATTAATAAAAATTGAAGAAGGGAATTGGGGTTTAGTTTTTAAAACAAAGTAGATGATTTGTATGCTGTAGACAGCTGTTATTGAGGTGGCTACTAGTGTTACTAAGAGGGCTCAGGTGTTGGTGTAGCAGGTGTTGGCGTCAATAATTAGGTCTTTTGAGTAGAAGCCTGTGAGGAAAGGCCTTCCTGTGAGGGCTAGGCTGCCAATGGTTAAGCACGAAGATGTAAATGGTATGGCTTTTACTAGGTTACCTATTTTTCGAATGTCTTGTTCATCATTTAGACTGTGGATGATGGATCTGGAGCACATAAATAATATAGCTTTAAAAATGCATGTGCGCAGATATTTAAAAAGGTTGGTTAATACCTAGTATAACTATTATTAACCCTAGTTAGTTTGATATAGAGAATGTTACAATCTTTTCTGATGTCGTTTTGGGTTAATGCACAGATTGCTGTAAATAAAGTGGTGACTGCACCTAAGCACAGTATAGCTGTTAAGATTGTGCTGTTGTTGGAGGTGAGAGGGTGGAATCACATTATTAGGAAAATACCTGCTACAACTATAGTGCTTGAGTGAAGGAGTGTGGATACAGGAGTTGGGCCTTCTATGGCTGATGGGAGTCATGGGTATAGTCTGAATGGTGCTGACTTACCTGTGGCTGCGATTAGGAGACCTATTAGGGGGACAATATTCGGGTTGTCTATTATCAAAATAGAAGTTCGCAGGAGTTAGAGTTTATACAGAATCAGGCTATTGCTAGGATGAAGCCAATGTCACCACTATGATTATAGAGGATAGCTTGTAGGGCTGCTGTGTTTGCGTCAGCTTGACCACATCATCAGCCAATTAGTAGGAAAGATAGAATACCTACACCTTCTCAGCCAATGAAACGTTGGAATAGATTATTGGCTGAAGTTAGGATAACTATGGTAATTAGGAATAGGAGTAAATATTTGAAAAATCGATTTAGGTGCAGGTCTGAGTGTATATATCATGTGGAGAATTCTATGATTGATCATGTGACAATTAGGGCTACTGGTAGAAAAATAGTTGAAAAGAAGTCAAATTTGAAGCTTAGGGACGAGTTTATAGGGCCGATAGTAATTCAATGTCAGTTGGTGATTATTAACTCCGTGTCAGAGTTGAAGAATGAGGCTAGTGGAATAAGGCTAATAAAGAATGCATATTTGATGCATAGGGTTACATAGTTGGGAAGGTTGATGTGTTTTACTATATTGGTAAATGAAGATTATAGGGAAAACCAGTAGCATGAGAATAAGTAAAATTGAGGATGTAATTGTGTTTATTATTTTCATTTGGAGTTGCACCAAGTTTTTGGTTCCTTTTTTTTTTAATATTTGCCAATAACACAAGTTTTTGGTTCCTAAGACCAACGGATTACTTCTATCCTATAAAAGTAAGAAAGTCATATGTTTAAATACCGAGGCATGAGTTAACAGCTCTTGCATGCTTTATTGGTAAATAAGAAACTTTATATCCTATCTCCAGATTCACAGTCTGGTATTTTTTAAACTATATTTACATAATGTTCTATCATTAGTTTAGGGTTAATTGTAAGCAGAATAAGGGGTAAAATATGAAGGGTTGTTAGTGTTAGCTCTCATGTTTGTGAGGGTTAGAGGTTATTTATATGGCTGGTTAGTTTGCCTTGTTGTGCGGTGATGATTATGTACATGGAGTATAAGGAGGTAATTAAGATGTTAGTTCCTAGTAGGATAAGACCGGTCTCTATTCTGGTAGAATCTGGTCAAGACCAGTCTGGTCTGGTCATGTCTAGCTTGCTCCAGGCAAGACTGGTCTGGTCTTGTAGAATTCAGTCTTGTAGAATCCAATAATCTTGGTTGTCAATTATTTTATTTCAGAACATGGAAAGTGGCATTCCATTTCCTCATACCCTATAGTGTTGCTGCTGGAAAAATCTACTATAAGTTTTGTGAGGTTTCACTACGATATGTCTTGGTACTTGTCTCTTACAGACTTTAAAATCCTTATCCTTTTGACAGTTATATATTATGGTGAAGATCTTTTCTGGCCATGTCTGTAAGCCTCTTTCACATGGGTTGCACAGTGAAAAGGCAGTTCAAAATATTCCAGAATATCAGGAGCTGAAGGCTCCAATACCCTCAGAAAACTCAAAGCTATGGTATCAAGAGTTGGGTAAGAATTCCAGAGAGCAAAAGCTAACTGTAAAGTACGGTGGAGGTACTGAAGGTAGAGAAGCTGACTATGGAAGAGCAGGCTTTAATGTGGGAGCTGAGTCCACAAAAATAGTACATCCCCCTTGCTAGAGAGTTTGAAGAGAGCTGAGGACTCAAGAGTCAAGGGTTCCAACACACACAGCTTGAGAGCTAGAACTCCAACCATTAGGTGTTGCTTCTCTTAAGCCCAGGAGAGTAAGTTTCTGCCTTGAGCAGCCAAAGCTGTGAGCTTCCAGCTTTGAAGGCGTAGACCAGTAAGTTCTCAGAGAGCTAAGTGTCTAGACTTAGAAGCCTAGCTGTGAGCCTCTAGAACTCAGGCCTGTCACCACTAAAGAGACTGCCTGCCTGGCCAAGTTCAGATACAGCAATATGCTCCCGTGCTGGAAATCAATTAACTCATGACACTATAGGCAACACCCTCCCTGTCGTAATATGCACCTAGAGTGCAGACTACCCAGCATGTTCAACTAAATTATTGGGCAAAGTTTGGATTACAAGGCAGCTAGTTGATGAGCTTGATGAGAACTACAATACAATGTCTATGACTTCTCAGAGATGGGAACACATAGGGTTTTCTGACCCCTGGAGCCATCCAGAATCAAACGTTCTCTTAAGTAGTTCTTGGTGACAGCACTAAGGGTTCACAGGGAGATGATATAAAAATTGTTTTCAAAGTGAGGATGCTGTATAGACTTTAGATTACTTATCTAATTAGACAGCAAGCCAGTGTGGATTGTGAAATCTTCTACAGCTGGATTGTCAGCATCCACACCGACTGTGTTAGCTGAGCCTACTTTTTCACATGCATCTCTATAGAAGGGCAGCTTTCCTTCCCCATTATGGGGTTAGAGTTGCAGGTGCCAGGATATTTTGTTTCTCTTGCCATGACTTTGTCCCAGAATTCTGAGTCTCACAAGGTTCTGATATTTTCAGTTTAGTTTTTTTCCCTGCTTTTCAAGACAAGGTTTCTTTGTGTAACAGTCCTGGCTGTTATGGAACTCACTCTGTAGACCAGGCTGTCCTTGAACTCACAAGTGCTGCACCACCACTGCCTGGCTGGTTCTGATTTTAACTATTGTTCACCTCAAAATGCAGCTATACATTTTTCTTCACAGAAAGTGAGCGTTAGGTGCCTTTAATCTTCCATCTTAGTATTCCCTCTCAACTGTCTTGACAGTCAGCAGACCAGTACCTTGGCTTTGTTCCTCCTTTGAATTCAGCTGAGTTCTAACAAAAGTCATTTCTGCACTTATCAATTCGGAACTGGGTCCTTTCTTTTAACTTTATCAGTATAAGAAATCAGTGTTGTTCCTCTGGGTTATGAATCTGATTGGGAGCCAGAAAACAAACCACACATATTCCATTTCTGGAAGCTTTGTTCTTTAATGAGCCATGGAGTGATTTGTTCAGCAAGCTGCTTTTGTGTGGCCATACAGTGCATATTCTGAGTGACACATACTGTACTTCATACAAATGTCTTGCCCCCTCAAAAAAAAAAAAAAGAAAAAGAAAAAGAAAACTACAAAGTGCTGCTGATTGCATCAGGAATGTAATCAGTTCTGTGAATGAGATAAGTCATTCTAATAGAATTGTTAAATAGTAAACTAGCATATTTCACAGAATATGTCCTTTTATAATATACAGTATTTAAAAATTTACACTCACCATACTTATAAATTACTTTAAATCCATTAAAATAATATAATACTAATCTGTAGTCCACACCTTTCCCATAGCAAATACAAATACTTTGTTCAAGAGGTGCAACTCTTCTATGACCTAAGAGGGCTGATAAAGAGGCATTAAGAATGGACGGGTGCAAGGCAACAGGCCCATTAGTAGAGCTTTTTTGAAGTTTAAACCAAGAGATTAATAAGATCTAATACACTGGAGATTACCTAGTCAACACCAAATCAAGTATGGGAATGTTCCAGAGAAACGTGGCCTAAGGACACAGAAAGTTGGGTCTCCTACAAATGACTAAAAATTTTACTAAGGCCAGCATGGTGTTGGGACACAGTGCTGGGAAGTTATCACAAGTGTGTGGGTGCATATAACACACCATTCAATACAGAAGAATGCAGGTCCATTCCCCACCAAGACTTAAGAGTGGGGGAGAAAACCAGCTGGACAACTTCTTTCTATAGTTACAACTCTCTCAGCTTCACATACCTCCTGAGAATCCTTTCTTCTCTCTAGCTTATCAGTTACAGATGAAAACATAGAGCTCACAGGCAGAGATGGGACAATACAACCTCCATGGATCACATTATGTCAGCATACTGCTCTGGTCCTATCTTTGACTGTACAACACAGAATATCTTCACACCCTATGCAAGGTTAAGAGTCACAGCAGATTTCCAAAGCCTGAGAGTTGGCCCCAGTGACCTGTGCCCTAAACTCACATCTTTTTGTCCCTCCTAGCAATACTCAGAGAAAGAGGGTCATATCTCCCTTTATGTTTCAACAGCCCAGAGTGGCCATATATATCTAAATGGCAGGAAGTACAAACTATGTGCAAACTAAGCATGTTGCCTCCCTGAATTCTGCCTGCATTTGCTGTAATATCTTCAATCTGTGATGCAGAATGGATTTGTTTCTGCTACATTTTCTATGATACACAGGTACAAACATATATTAATGAGTGGGTAGAAAAGAAAATGTTGATGTTATTGAGGGCTAGACATATGTGATGTGACTAGAATGCTCTGAAGTTGGGAACACGGGCTCCACATGTAAGCCACTCTGCTGCTGCCATGGAGATTCTTTTGATGCATTCTGAGTGAAGAAAAGCAGCAAGGCAGAAGCAACAGAGAACTGTGAACATGATGCAGACTGTATCATGAGTGACTGAAATACATTGTCACTTTGTGGTGATTCAGAGGCCCTGATAAGAACTGATGGGAATAGAACATTTGGTTCTGACAGTATTGAGTTATGGCTTTCATCTCTATCAGACCAATAATGCCTGCTGACCCACAAGAACAACAGCATTCTTTTCCTCAAAGAGGGCCTACTCTTGCCGAGACATTCTTATGATTGTGTGGATTTCCCCCACCGCATCCTGGCAGCTTGTTAAATGATTAGAAATTTACAAATCTAGCAACTGAAAAAAAGTTTTTATTTAACTTTATTCAAATCAGGATTTAGGTCCCTGAGAAAAATTATAAAGTCTTTTAATATCGATTACTTAGTTCCTACAAAGTGACCTATGTAGACAGTTTTTTCTCAGCCCCAAATTTACCTTATAGAAAAACAAGACAAAAAACTGAAAACTTAGGTGGGAGAAGGTATGTCAAGTGTTAAGTTTCCCCAGACCTCATTCCTCTGAAACAAGGGAAACTGTTCAACAGCTTAAAAAAAAAATTAAGTAACATTTTGACCAAAGTGGAGAGCAACAGTTAACACCCAGCAGTAGCTGCTCTCCCCAGTGCTAAAACAGACTGTGCAAGGCCCAAAATAGTTACCCCGCCTTGACACAGCCATGCTGGGTTCCTTTAGAACAATATCCAACATTCTTCTTGTTAATGTTTGTGGGATATAAAACTTAACATTTACTGATTGATCATCATCACTGGGGAGAGTTTCAAAGCTTCCTTCATGTGTTTCGATGCTAAACTATATATACCAGGGAGAGGGAAGACTACCGCTACCATGCGTTGCTGCGCATATGATGCTACAAGTCTCATCTCTAGAGCTGGCCAATGACCACTGAAGCAGGGGCATGAGGTTCAGTGTTGTGCAAGAGGAGAGACCCTGCCTTAACAAAAGACTTTTATTCCCATGACTTCAAACCAAAGAAAATGAAGAAAACCGAAATTCAGGTTATAGGTGGTAAAGGCTCTTTTTGTAACAGTGCATGTGGTAGTTAAGACAAAATGTATTTAGTTACTTTAAAAATAAACATTTTCACATACTTAAGAAAGGGCATCATGTTTCATTTCACATACATTATAAATAGCAAAAAGATTTCTACTCCCACAACTGCTAGTACATGATGTTTCAGAAATTATAACTTAGGTACATGGAGACCACCAGTGATGAAGAAGATGCCCTTACTTTTCCCTCAACCCAGGGGTGAGTGGTTCTCACCACCTGTCCAATGGCCTCTCATCTGTAGGAAGAAACTCCATGGGAAAAAGGGGGAAGCACAAAGTTAAAAAGAACTAGGCATACTATACATGTGTATTTACAGTAAACTTCAGAAACAAGTATATTAACAAAAATAGCTTCAAGTAGTCCTTGATTTCTTTTTCATCTAATACTGATGGTCTGAGGAAAAAAAAAGAAGATACAAGTTAAATAGATCATATTAAAACTTTCTAAATTTCTTTTGGCAGCTTTCTATAACACTCATGCAATGTTGTTTGTGAGTACTTGTAGAAAAATGATTACATAGTCACATTATTTGTCTGACTCTATGGTGGTATTCCACCAGCAAGTGAATAGGCTCGGATACAGTCTTCAGTTTAGTCTATACAACAACAACAAAAAAGCCTGGATCAATCAGGATGAAGCCTTCACATTTAGGGATTACCTAAATGTGTCTGTGACATAGAAAACAAACAAAAGACTAGAGGACTCTGATCTGATAATAAGGTCTATCATGACAGTATAGCTACCAGAACTTTATCCCATGCAACATAGCTGGCAGGAACTAACCAGGAGTTAAACCAGTATGATTATTACTATGATATCAACATCAACAAAACACAAAGCATGGTCTCTTCACCGTATGACTAGACAACTGAGACATGCTCTGATGGCTTAATGGAAATCATAGTTTATGTTTTTAAAATATAACATGGAGTATTTTTAAATTAAATTTAAAATAGAGGGCTTGGGCTTTCTGCTTATAAATCCTTGGGGAAAATATATTCTAGCACAGCTCCTAACTACCCCAATACAAACTATCCCAAATTCAAAAGCTTTTGTTTTCATGGTTAAGAGAGGTTTGTATATTTTCTTCAAATGCTAGAAATGAGAGTATTCCTCAGGATCACAACCGCCTCCTAGTCAACAAGTATCTGTTGGGAAGGGAAGAGTAGGTGCGGAAGAGGCGACAACTGTTGACCAAAATCCCCCAGGTCCTAGGTGGCTTTTGTTTAGTGGAATCTCAAATCAAAGACAGCAGCCAAGGCACAGCTGGCCCATCCCTAGCAATCTTCAAAGAGGCCACTTTTGCAGGAAGCCCAGCGATCCAGCACACAAACTGTTGGAACAAGAGGCAGGATCTGGACTGACTGTTATGGACAAAGTGACCAGAAGAGGCCCCAGAGATGAGATGTGTTTACCACTCTAGCCACATAGGGACACATCTGTCATTCAGACCATAAACTCATTATTTCCAAAAGGTGGTAGCTGCTGTGCTGAGCTGCAGTCTGGGTCCACAGTTTTCTTTCGGCCAGATGCGACTGTCCCCTCTGGGGTCTCTTTGGTTTTCTGAGGTGAATTTTTCACATTCTTTAGTTTCTGTTTGCCCTTTTCAGGGTTGAAGGTTCCTCTGCTGATGAACTGAGGCCTGTCTTCCAGGGATTTGGCTTGGCCTAGTGGTCCTTCCGTACCCAGGGCCTCACAAGCTGAGGAAGCTCGGTAAAATGGAGACTTGGAATAAATCTGAAATCGCTTTCTAGTGCCATGAGATGATGTAGTGTTAGATAAACAGGAAGAGACGCAGGAGTTGACTGAGTCCACAGAGTCTGGCTGCTTTCTTAACTGCTTTCGCAACTTGCTTGAAGGCTCAGACTTGGCAGCTGCTCTCAGGGAGCTAAGGGCTAAGCTTCTCTCTAATGGAGATACAGAAGACAAAGTTGTATGTGACAATGTCTCTTAAACATCAGATAATGAACAGAAGTCAGTGCTCACAAGTAAAAATGAATGTGTCACAGCTGTGAGGCTCGAGATGATCTACTTTGCAGAAATGACAAAAAGTTCTTGAGTTGGGCCTGGTGGTGCACACCTTTAATCCCAGAGCTTGGAAGGCAAAGGCAGATGGATTTCTGTGAGTTCCAGGCCAGCCAAGAACAACAGAGTGAGAACTTGTTCACAAACAAATAGATAAACAAATCCTCTCCATCCAGTTTCACAAATACTTTCCACTAAGTTCCAGGGAAGTCTGGTATGTCTGAGTATAAGGCTAGCAGAGACCTAGAACAGTCACCATCATTTCAAAGCCTCTGTCTCCCCTAATCAAACAACTAATCAAATACCTCCTTCGGTGTGACAGTTTTACCACATAGCAGGGGACAGCACTCATTCTTGGGAAATGACCATGAGATAAATATGCACTGTGATTACTGGCTTTCCCCAACCCTCCACGGTGGTAAGTTACCAAAATTAAGTTACTAACTGCATTATAATGACCATTTGTGAGTCTAATGAACAATTATGAGGAAGCATCACAAAGACCTGTGATTCCAAGCTGTCGTATTTTCAGGTGAAATCAGTGGATTTGTAAAACAAACTACTTAGTTTGGGAACTTGTTTTGTTTTTGTTTTTTGGGTTTTTTTTTTTTTTTTTTGTAAGATAGGGTTTATCCATAATAGCTCTGTCTGCCCTGGACCAGGCTGGCCTGGCCTTGAATTCAAGAAATCCACCTGCCTCTGCCTCCTGGATTAAAGATGTGTGCTACCATACCTAGCTTGGGGATTGTTTTTTTTTTTAACCATTAAATTTTTTTTGTAAATTTATATATTTTTATGTGTGTGGATACTTGGCATGTGCACCAAGTGCCTGGTATCCTCAGAGGCCAGAAAAGGGCATCAGATCTCCTGGGACTGGAGTTACAAGCTGTAACCACCATGTGGGTGCTGGGAATTGAACCCAGTTCCTCTGAACCTGAATGTTCCTAACCACTGAGTCATTCTTCCAGCCCAGCTTGAGAATTTTTATTCCTTCTTTACAAAACAAATTATGTCTCTAGTATAACATATTCATTTATCAGCTTTCTCAAAAATGGTACCTTCAGAATCCATGTTCAAATTTTCTGAGCTATCAGCAGTCCCAATAGAAGCCTCAGACTCAAGGGTTTCGTCATCAGAGGCACGAGGTTCCAATACGAGCATCTCAAAAGTTAGTTCTTCCCTATGAGATACAATCAACAAACCCATTAACATGATAGAGGGAGCAGAAGAAAGATGACAGAAAGACTTTCATTAAAGCAAAGAAGTTAAATGACAAAGACATTTCTTACTGTGATGAAGAGTATTTATTTATATGCAAAGCAAGAGGTGGATGAAAGCACAAGATCACAGCAAATCTATGAGTAATGGTGGGGCTAGGGGTGGATGGGCTGATGTAGGTTGTTGTAACTGACACATTCTGAGATGAACTTTGGACTGAAAACTAGGAGTTGAAGATTCTAAATTCATTCATGATATATCAGTAAGACCTGTTCTCTCTCTGGACCTCAGCTTCTTCATCCAGAAAACACAGCTGGTCGATCCCTAGTAATAAGCCAGCTCTGAACCTAATTCTTTCTCTTTAAATCAAGTCTTCTCTTGTCAGACCCTTCTTAGCCTTACTTCTACTTTAAGATAGCCTGAAATCCACAGATCATCTCTCTTTTTTTATTAAAAAATTTTAATTTCATTTTCATACCAACCCCAGTTTTCCCTCCCTCTCCTTCTCCTGTCCCCTTCTTCCCCCTTACCATTCCCCATCCACTCTTCAGAGGGGGTAAGGCCTTCTTTGGGAAATCAACAAGACACACAAACTATCCTTTTAAGCATAGCCTTGCCAGTAGCTCATTACTTTCATGTGAAGTCACAGGTTTGAGATGTATGCTTATCCCTCTGTACTTTATTTTTTATTTTTCCTAACTATTTCCTATTCACTCCTCTATAATTCTAATACTATGTTCACCAGGGCTGAGGTAGGTCATCTTTTTAACCCCGGGATTGTAGCTAATGCCTCACTTTTTCCACAGCTGAACCTTAGCTGCTTTTCAGTTGCCCTAAATTCCAGAATCAATCCTGACATTAAAGTTTCCTGATTCTTCATGAACCAAGTTCTCAGACCTAAGAGGTAAGCCATAGGGACTCAAGGAAACCTTTAGAATTTCTGAGTAATCTATGTCAATCATAACTAGTACATAGTACCTTCAGAGAGAACCATGGGATGCTAATCCCTAAGGGGTAATGTTAACCCAGTCCTCACAGAGTGATGGAGGTAATATTATTTCTTAACCTTTCTCTTTGAAATCACAACAGGTTTCTCTCCCTACTACTCCAGAACCCAGTACAGATGCTATCTAGTTGTTGGGCCCATGGTCATAGTGATTTTTAAATAATAACACTTATTATTCCTTTATGTAACTCCAACTAATGCTTACGCTTGGAGAGAACTTTGTCTTAGCCAAGGACTCTTGCTCTTCTTTTGTGAAGCACATTTGGTTCTGCAGGCTGGTCCCTGACTTGTCAAGATGTGATGCCTTGTCTTGGCTCTCCATTGTTCATGCCTTTAAAATATGGACTAAGAAAGCATACACTGTGGATGTTCCCTCCTATTCCTACTGCATCAAGATTCCTACCTCATGAATTTCCACACTTACCCTGAGTATAGGCAACAAGAATCTGACAACTCCATGTCCTTTGGACCACCTGACATAGTGCTTGGCACAGAAGATAATGAATAAGGAAAAATAAAGGGGGAAGGAATCACAAAAGACAACTGATATCTCCTTTCCTCTGGACACTTACTTCTCTTTCTGTAAATTCTCAATTTGCTCAGTCAGCACTTTTTCCTCCTGCTGCATTGCTGCTTGCTGCTGTTCTGTGATGTCAGTCTCCATGGCTGTTTCACTAGTCATGGTCTCTTCAGGGACATCAGACATGGAAGGCAATCGGACTATAACAGGAGAGGATGGACTTGCATAATTTCCACGTTGTATACGCCCCTTTCCCTGCAGAGAAAATTCATTTTAGAAGGTAAACTAACTATGTCAGTTTTATATTGATCACTTTGGATAACAAATGTCCTTCCATCACATCATGAGAATGATAGGTCTGAACAGGCATAGGATATTTAAATAAGATATCATAAATCAACAAATTAAGTTAAAAGAATTCTATCAAGAACATTGAAACGTGAACACACATTTCCAGCCCTGGGTGTTAAGAATTGCCATGTCTTCTTTTACTCTAAGCTGTGCACTAAATAGCTTCAAGCCAATTAAAACTTGAAACTAAGTTATGTGGTGACAGGAGCCATATTTCATGTGCTCCAGAGCCATACCACACTAACACTGAAGATACATGTTGTTTTCAACATTATAAAAAGTTTTGGCAGCTTTAACCTTATAAGGACAATTTCTCTGGAAAGAAAAAATGTTTTTTACATGTCCTGAAACTCATGCTTAAAGAGACTGGATAGCTAAGTGGCATAAAAAAGGCCCAGCATTTCCTAGTGATCTGCAGGTTCAGAAGAGATGGTGGAGTCTGAGCAGAACTGTGAACATCTAGAGTTGGCAGCTACAGTACAGTTCAGCAACAGTCTAGAGCTACATTAACCTGTATACATGTTTACAAATCTTTTTTTTTTTTTTTTTTTATAGTAAATTTTATTAAATTATAAAAGTTTCCAATTCCGCCCCCCCTCCCAACACCCTCCCACTCCCCCCACTCCCCCCCTCCTTCCCCTCCGTCCCCCAGGGCAGTCAGGGTTTCCTGCCCTGTGGGAAGCTCCAGCTCCCTCCCCCTCCCTCCAGGTCCAGGAAGGCTAGCATCCAAACAGACTGGATCCCCAAAATCCAGCATATGCAGAGGAAACAGGTCCCAGTGTCATAGTCAATGGCTTTTCAGAAAGACCCCGGGCCAGCCACAGTCAGAGAATCCGGCCAAATTCCGAGAATCTGTCTAGATCACGTCCTCGTTCAGTCCCAGTCCGGCTGGCCCTGGTAAACTCTCATCAGATCCGTTCCCTTGTATCAGTGGGTGATAGCATCCCTCGCAGTACTGATTTCGTTTTTCATGTTCCTCCTCCTTCCGCTCCCCCTCCGGACCTCGGGGGGCTCAATCCGGTCCTCCAATGTGGGCCTCCGACTGCATAGCCGTCCTTCGCCAGAGGAAGGATCTCTCTGGGAAGAACGGCTCAGCAGGGCAACAGGGCTAGCTGGTCTTCCCAGGACTCAGGAGACAAAGGGCCCGCAGCAGTGGGGGGAGGGGAGGGGTCCCTTGGAACACCGAAGACCCTGCCGCAGAAGCTGAGGGGGGAAGGGCTGTCCTCCCTTCCCGGAGAGGCAGGCAGGCTGCCCAGGCTAGCACCCACTCACCTCTCTGGGAAGAACGCATGTTTACAAATCTTTATCAGAAAAAAACTCATTATTATTAACGAAGTAGCTACAGCTGTTTTGTTCAACAGTGGGAGAGATGGCTTAAAACTCTAATAAAATCACACACTCCATGACCCTCCAGTGAAAATGCCTGCCAACTCCTGAAGTACAGAATAAAATAGTATGAGTTGTTGCCCCATAAAACCTCCAAGGTTTGCATTCTAGACAGAAGGGTAAACTGAAATTATCACAGTACTTACATATGTGACAGCCTAGCTTCAAGTCATCTGAATGATCTATATATAAATTTGATACAAAAATTTTAAACTTAAAAGACTGGATGAAAATCATGAACCTGCTAGTGCCCAAGGATCTCACAAAAAAAAAATAAATTACTTTTTGTAGGTATTCATTGCTATCCCAGGCCTCAAAATACTTTCTACAAATCATTTTTTAAATCAAAAGTAGTCAGAAATAAGAGAAGATAAGACAATGGAAATGAAAACTATAGTAAAATAAATAAACAGAAGACAAAAGCTCTAAAGGACTACCAGCCAAACTTAAAAATAACCTGTTCAAGTAGGTGGTAAAACATAACTGAATTAAGTAGAATGGAAGTTAGGTCATAAGAAAAATCTAGAATCAAGTCAGGAGAAACCAACACAAAAGGATAATTTTATAGAAGATGGTAAAAGAGAGAGGAAAAAGATCCACCATATGTTTAAGTATTAAGTGGATATGAGGTGAAGAGATAATAGATATTGATACTTAGTCAATAGGACATTAAAAAATCAATTAATGATGTTAAGTGACTGATTTAAATGACTGATCTGAAGTCCATATATGTCTTCAAGTGAGAACCAAAATATCAAGGTATTTAGAAACATTACTAAAAACCCAAGTCAAGAAAAAAAAAATCTTAGAAGCAGTCAGAAAAACAAAAATTACTTGCAAATAACAATAATTAGGTTCTAAGCTCCACAGAAACAATGGAAGAAAAAAAATAAGCCAAATACAAAAAGCGCACGCACACACACACGCACACACACACACACACACACACACACACACACACACACAGAGAGAGAGAGAGAGAGAGAGAGAGAGAGAGAGAGAGAGAGAGAGAATGGTAAAAATATTTTTAGGCTATGAAAGGAACAAGTTACCACCAATCTAGAACTGAACAAAAATCTTCAGGAATAAAGTAGAGAAAGAGAAGACAAAATTTGATCCAGGCTAAGCTAAAGGAAGTTTATTTATTTATTTATTTATTTATTTTTTGGTGCCTGTCCTAGAACTAGCTCTTGTAGACCAGGCTGGCCTCAAACTCACAGAGGTTCTCCTGTCTCTGCCTTCTGAGTGCTGGAGTGCTGGGTTTAAGGAGTACATGACCTGCAGCTTCTCATTATTTTTTCTTTTAAACTTTTTTTTTTGTTTGTTTGAGGCATTTATCACTCTGTAAACTTGGCCTGGAACTCATGTATTCTAGGGTAACTTCAAACTCAAAGCCTCCCAAGTGAGCCACCACACTAAATTGCTTTCAACCTTTTTGAGTATTTTATATGTAGTCCTTAAATATCATGTTTCTGATAATTTTTCAATTTTAATAGGAACATTTGATCTATGTACATTTAATGCTGTTGATGCTGTATTTGGATTCTTTAAAAATTATGTATCTAAGTATTTTGCCTGCATATATATCTCTGTACCACCCATGCCTGGTATCTGAGGAGACTAGAAGAGGGTGTCTGATGCCTGGAACTGGAGTTACAACGTTTGTAAGCCACCATGTGGATGCTGGAACTGAACCCAGGTCTTCTGTGAGAGCAACCAGTGTTCTTAACCACTAAGCTGTATCTCCAGCCTCTATATTTATATTTTAAATCTGTTTTATTGTGCAGATTTTGTTTGTTTTGCCTGACACGTTTCCTTTTCCTTTCTGGCCTCCTTTGTTTTTTATTGCCTCCCCCTTACTTGATATTGTTCCATTCATTTTTTCATTCTTCTAAGAGGTTTTACCCTCCTTTGACCTAAAGATCACATCATTTAACTGTACCCTTTCAATGTTCATTAATTGGTACTTTTGATCTTTTTCCTAGATAATGTCCAAGGATTTTAATGTGTCGTTGTCTGTAAACTTTACTTTTAGCCATTATTTAGCATGTCACTTCTTAAATTTGTTCTGTCCTGTGACTCTAATGTGCACAAGTAGGTACAGCCTTCAGATACCTTGTTTTCCCAACATGCCAAATATGCTTTTCTGTTTTTCTATACTTGGATTGTTTATCTTTTTTCTAATTCTTTCTGAATTCTGCCTATAATCCTTTGATCAGTTATTTCTGTTGCAAGCATTCCATTTTATGATTTGATTTTTTTTTTTAACTCTCTTAAAAGTGGCTTTCTGAGCCGTTGGTAGTAACACATGCCTTTAATCTCAGCACTTAGGGGCAGATGAATCTCTTGAGTTCAAGGCCAGCCTGGTTCAGAGTGAGTCCAGGACAGCCACATCTTCACAGGGAAATGCTGTCTCAACAACAAATAAAGTTGTCTTTCAAGCTAGGCATGGTTGCACATGTAAGCAATCCCAGCACTTAGGAGTTAGAGGTAGGATGATCAGCAGTTGAAGCCCAGTCTTGCTTTCATAATATTCTTAACTTTCATAACAAGTCTCTGACTCAAAATATAAATTATCTTGATGGACAAAGGTTAATTTTAGTGTAATTTAGTTTTATTAATACTTTGAAGGTATGTTTAAGAATTTTCATTATTTACTAAGGTTGTAATCAATATCTTCTCAAAGCTTCATTTTTTTTTATTGAGTTCTACATTTTTCTGTTCCCCTCCCTGCCTTTCCCCTTCCCTCACCAACCCTCCCGCAAGGCCTCCATGGCTCCCAGTTTAATCAGGAGTTCTTGTCTTTTTCTACTTCCCATGTAGATTAGATCCTATGAAAGTCTCTCTTAGTGCCCTCATTGTCGTAGCTTCATTGTTTTTTCTGTATTTCTTGTTTTTAGGTACCTCATTTTATGTAGATGAGGAATGGGCATGTTACCCGTGTGTATGAAGGACAAAGTAAGTCCATTCTCTCTTGTACCAAATGGACTTGGGAAGTCTATTCTCTCTTTGTACCTTGTTTTGAAATAGGGTTTCCTGTTTCTAGCTTCCCAAAAATTCTGTCTCTGCCTCTTACCTCATCATAGGAATGCTGGGATTCTAGATGCAAGCCATTGCATCTGGCTTCTTAATGTGGGTTTGGGGAATCAAACTCAAGTTGTCAACCTTGTGTAGCAAGTGCTTTTACTGACTGAGTCACCCCACTGACCCATTTACTTTAGCTTTCTAATGAACTGGTTTAAAAACTCATTCTGTCTTCTTCAGTTTTGGCTATTTGTGACTCATATTATCATATAGAGTATGAACTCACCTGTACAAAACCCCTGGGATTTTTTTTTTTATTTTTGAGATGATCCTACATGTGTAAATTGCTTTTCAGAGATTTACTGTTTTATTAGTATTTATTTTCCCACCAGTGAACATGATTTTTCCATGTATATCATAAGTTCTTTTATGTGTTTTATTATTTTATGTTGAGAGCTTACTTATTTTTAACTGTATTTATTAATGTGTAACACTTTCAAATATACTATCAATTTTGAGATTTTTTTATTTTCTTTTTGTTGTTTGTTAAATAAAATGTCAAATTTACTTTGGTGCTTACCTTATATTTAGTGACTTTGCTGAAGTCACCTAATAATTGTTTTGAGCATTCCTTTGATTTTGCTAGTTGTATCATTTTTGAATGATCATTTTATCTGTTCTTTGATAGTCTTTACACTTCCTCTTTGTTTTTCTAAAGGAACTAGAACCTTCAGTATAGTGTTGAATGAATCAGTGGTAGTGATCATTTTTTTTTGTTTTTTGTTTTTTTTGTTTTTTGAGACAGGGTTTCTCTGTAGCTTTGGAGCCTGTCCTGGAACTAGCTCTTGTAGACCAGGCTGGCCTCGAACTCACAGAGATTCGCTTGCCTCTGCCTCCCGAGTGCTGAGATTATGGCTTATGAAAGAATTTGCTATAAGGTTCATAATGAAAAAAGGATGCAGGAAGGAATAACAAGACGTAACAGATGGACACAAGCTCAATATTGTCAATCATTGTAAGCCCACATAGCTAAAGAATGATGATGAAATATGATTCTGACTATGTAGGAAGACACCTCCCTCATGGGGAGTTATATTTTCTGATGATTCAAAGAAAGTACATGTAACTGGGGTTTGTTTGTGGGTTGAATACATCAAGAGGAAGAACTGTGCAATATCCAGACAGAACTAGATATAAATAGCTAGAAGCACCTATCTTAGAATCCTAACAGACAATTTACCCCAAACACTAAAGGATCACCGTTGTCATTCATTGAGCCACAAAAACAGGAACTGAATTCTCAGACTGTGTCTGAGGGATCTTCTTTCCTAGAAAAGAAAGGTTCTTTATCCAAGTTTTTTCTAGAAGACCACCAGTCTTGCTTGGTAGTCTTGCATAAAGTCCACACTTTGTATGATATCGAGATAGGAGTTTCTGTGGTAGTAGTTATTGAGGCTGATTCAAAAGTTGTATCCCAACACCTGTAACTATGGTTCATCCCATAAGAATTACTAAATACTTTAAATATAGTCACTGTATGTTTGCATATGTCGTTAGACTTTCTGTGTAGTGCAGTAAGCCAGTCAGAGTATTGTGGTACAAGAGTCTCTCTCTCCTCTCCCTCTCTCCCAGTTCTCTCTCAGTTGAGAATTTAACTTAGGGCCTCAAGCATGATTGAGACAAATACTCTACCACCAAGCTATATCCTCAGCCTTGGTACAGTGGTTCTGAATATAGCTCACAGGTTCCCATTTGGGATATTGAGGCATTCCCAAAGGATGTACAATCTGAACATTGCTTTTATAATAGTGCTAAGAAGCTATTTGGTCTTTCCATTTACTGACATTTACTCTAATTAGATAAAACCAACAGTGGGTAAAAACACACTGCTGACACCTCCACATGACTAAGGAAATGGTACAAAACTGTACTACTGGTCTTCATATTCTTTAATAATATGTATGCACTGCTAAAAAATAGTTTCACATGCCATCAGTTAAGTAATATAATTATTAACCATTAACAGTTAAATTCATTTTTTATTTATGTATGATAAAATGACAGGCACATAAAAAGCACTTCCCCCTGCAATATGCTGAGGGTTGTCCTAGTAAACAGTATTTGTACAACTACCTACTATCAAGGTTTATGTTGGGGTTTAAGCCCCGCTAAACCTCTCAGAAGGGTCACTATAGCAGGTGAAAACCTGACTAATAAGGTCTGAGGGTAAACAAAATAAATTAGCTCACATAAGTCTTTTTTAATCATGTCCCATTTATTCTTTCTATGCTCTCTCTAATGCCCTCTTGATGTTCCCCTTTCGATGTTTCTCCTCAATGTTCCTCTTTTGATGTTCCTTGCTGTCCTTCCCATTCCACAAGGTTTCCAGTTTATATACCCATACAGACATAGTAAACAATTTTCTGGTAAATAAAAATGATACCAAGCATGCATTTCTTAGGATTAACAGAATGGATAACAGAGAGGTTTTTTTCCTGTATATTTTAGGGGTAAAGATACAGTTTCCTAGACTAAGACCTTGTGTCAAATGAAAGGTAAAGGTAAGTACAGAATATTAATAGCTTGCTAGGGCAAAGCAAAGGCCAGCAGGCTATACTCTCCTGAGTTGGTTGTTAGAGAATTCAGGCTCACCCAGACCTGTTTATCAGTAAAAGCAGACATACTATCTCTCCTGCTCAGGGCTCCTTTCTTGTCAATAAGTCCTGTCAATACAGATAATTGTGAGGGACTAGATTTATGTAGATTTGACTAAGAGAACAAAGGTTTGGCTGAGCGAATGCTTTCATACCAGTGCCCCATTAAAATGTGGGGTAATGGGAAAAGGTCATACAGTTGCCAGTACAGGAGGAAGTTATCACAATGAATGATTTATACACTGCTGGGATATTTTCGGATGAATTCCATTATAAAAGGGAGAAGAGCCATGGCTTTACAAGATGTCTACAGAATTGACAGTGACTATCCAAAAGACAAGTGTTCCCGAAGCTCTACAAATCAGGTTCTCCACCAGATCATACTTGTGGATCTGTCTATAGATCTGTCAAGTGTACTTTTACTGTACAATGCTTGTGACTCACAGCAACCTGCTTAGCAAGCTGAATGACTTAGCTGCTTTTATCTTCAAATACTGGGCTAACTGACAAAGAATGACTATTCACATAGGAGTATATTGTACAGACTTTGACCCTACTTGAAAGGAACCTATTATTTTCAAAGTGGCAATTTTTTTGTCACTGATAACACTTTAAGCTTTCTAAGCAAATAGGAGAATTTTGGAAAACTTATAACTGCCCTGAAAGTTTGACAGCTTCTAACACCATGTCAATGCCATCACTAAAAACTTAGGCAAAAGATGAAGTCCCGTCTTAAACCAGCGGTTCTCAACCTGTGAGTCACTACCTTGACAAACTTCTATCTCCAAAAATATTTACATTATGATTTATAACAGTAGCAAAATTACAGTTATGAAGTAGCAACAAAAATAATTTTATGACTGGGGGGGGGGTCACCACAACATGAGGATTAAAGGGTCACAGCATTAGGAAGGTTGAGGATCACTGACTTAAACGGCAGTGGCAATATATACAGAGATGACAGGTCTCACCTGACTATTAGGAGAGTAAATCTGGAGCTCCCACTCATCTTTAGTTAGACTACTGTCAGAACAGAGTGTAAAACAGTAAGACAGAACTGCCACACAACACTAGAACAGTATGCAGAATTCTGTTTACTCCAAAATTCTTCCTCTAGATAAAGGCTGAGTCTGCCCTGCAAAGGAAGTTTACCCTACAACTCCCCAGATAAAGGTATATGTAAAGAAGTGAGAAGAATACAGGATACCAAGTCTATGACTGAAATTTTAATGTAAAAAATGCACCTGAAAGAAAGTAATAGTGACATGCTATTAGGGCTATATTCTGAGGAAAAGGGAAGCTTGATATAGTAGAATTGACAGTTCTACAGTTTCTCATTACTAGTGAATGAGACCTGTACTTACAGATCAATAAGATAATGCTTCCCAGTAATATGGGTATACAGAGATGGGTATTTTGGAATTAGTTTCCACACAGCTTGGTATTTAAGCTTTCTACCCTTCCATTTCTCCTTTGCATAAACAGTGTTAATAAAGAGAGGCAGCAACAACATAATCTTGTCTGGCAAACACTTAAGTAGATAAGAGCTGTATTTCTACATCTTGGAAGATACCATTAGAATCACAGTTATGAATAGATACATAAGCATTACTCATGACAGATACTGAAAATCAGACAGGTATTTTAAATAATAAAGTGAATTTGCTAGGAATATAGCTCATACAGCAGAACGAATCTGAGAACCTCAGTTATCTTCAATCCCCATGTTTTAAAGATTTAACCAAAACAGAAACAGGAGGACTATCTGACAAGGAAAAACAGTATATTTCAAATGAACACTGTACACCTGCATATGCAGATAAAGCAAAGGACGTAAAGAAAGAGATTAAGAAAAAGGCATGTGAAGGCTGGTCACAAAGTGGGTCCTGAACTGGGTTTGAACATGTAAGGCAGACAGGCACGAATGACCGACAGCAGAACATTTCCTGGATGAGTGAGACACGATGATGTGAAGTGACTACGACACATTGCAATATTAATACATACCGAGACTGAACTGCGGGTAATGCTCATAAATCTAACTGCAATTAGTACAGGTTTCTGGATTAGGAAGGACATGAAAAGGAAAGCAGAAGGTTAGAATGTACATGTCATTGCCCCATTAAAAGAGAAGGCTAAACCTTTCAGTGGAATGATATTTCCATTCTCTGCAGTACTGGGGAGGAGGGATGCACAACTTTTCCACGTGCTTTGAAATACAGTTTTGTAGTAACGAAGCTCTTTCCTTCCTTCTTAGGTCTAATAAGTTAGGTCTCTGAATACTGAGCTAAAATTATTAATACAAAAAAGGTTTTTCTGTTTGTTTGCAGTGCCAAGGATCAACTTTGTCTTAAAGACAATCATCAACTCATGTAAAGCCTCAGGCTAAAATTTTGATTTTAGATAGGATTTCTATTTGTAATGTCTTGTGGGGAGATTTAGGTCGTATCCTATGAAGACTGTGCTATCTAGTTTTATGTCAACTTGATACAAGCTAGAGTCATTTTCAAAGACAGAACCTCTGTTGAGAAAAATGCCTTCATCAGACTGGTCTGTGGGCAAGCCTGTGGTACATTTTCTGGATTGAAGATTATATGGGAGGGTCAAGCTCGCTGTGGTCAGCATCACTACTGCACAGGCAGTCCTGGGTAATATATATAAGCAAGCAAGCAGAGCAAGCCATAAGGGGCTAGCCTGTAAGCACCCCTCTTCCATAGTCTCTCCCTTCAGGCTTCTCACCTAATGAATGATGGACTACAAACTCTAAACTAAAATAACACCTCCCTCTCTAAGCTGCTTATGGTCACAGTGTTTTATGATAGTAACGGGAATCCTAAGACAAGTTTCATTTAATGTCTGAAAACGCTTGTTTTCAGAATTCTTCTACTAACCATACCCTCTGTTGAACATTTGTTCTGTGCAAGGAAGCTGAAATAGGAAGGAAGAAGCAGAGTTATTCCAACGCCAATCTAAATACAAACTATAATGACATGGAAGAAGCATTGTGGGAGCCCTAAAAAAAAATATGAAAACCAGGAAGCTGCTGTTTTGAGAGATTTGCTGAGAATCTGAAATAAGTGCCTGCTGCTACAATGTTTACAACTGAAAGGAGGAGTAATAAGTAGGCAAAAGTTAAACTTTACGGCATCAGTTGTTTTATCAGAACATCAGATCCTACTGTTTTAATTAATGATAACTGGAGTTATCTATATAATGCTGGTCGCTGGTTACAACAGAAGACACTAAATACAAAAGTCAGCAAATGAAGGAAATAAATTATCACTTATTAGCACATCTCAAAACCCAACAACAAATCCCTAAATAAATCTTTATCTGATCACAGAAGACTCATAAATAGAATTCTGCTTCTGTAGGAATCAAGCACGCTAGTTCATATTCAATTCTAAATGACTAAGCTCTCTACAGTCAGGAATCTTGAAAGGACCACCAAAAATTTTATGGCTGAGAGTAGGAAAAGATAGTGGAAGAATGTAGAGAAAGTTAGGGTAAAGTTAAGTGTTTATGGCATGAACAGGTAAAGTAAGCAGGAAGATAATAAGCCACCAACTTTTTGTCCAAAATATTTAAAATATTCTGCAGATTTAATTACATATATTCTGCACATTATAGCTAAAATAACCTAAAGATCATCAGCTATTCCTAGCAACAGTGTTTCCTCTGAAAAGTTCCTTCTGTGCATAATTCATGTTACAAATACTTACTCAAAAAACACAGAAAACCCCTTCCCAAAACATGGTTCCATGTTTTGCATCTTACCATTGATCGACGAATCAGTGATAGTCTGGTCTTTGCTTTATTTTCAGCAAATTCCAGGCTACTTATATCTTTGAGACGAGCCTTATATTTATTCATCTGTTCTACAACAATCAGCTCCACACAGCTGAAACAGGAAGAAAGAAAAAAATGATTACAAGCAGAAGTAAATCAAACGAAGTGTGGTATCCAGAGATTACTTTTGACTGTCCTAGACAGCTGAAGGATAAAGGAAGCATCCTTTATTTTATGAGCTCAGAGAAAAGATTCAGAATGGTGGTTGATAATTGCATTTTAGAAACCAACTGAAAATAGTTACAAATTCTAACACCCAGGCTATAATCCCAGATCAATTAATAAATCAGACAACTTTGGGGATGGGACTCAAGCCCTTGAATTTTTCCAAAATTCCCACTGCAGTCAGAAAAAGAGGAGGGGGGCTTAGAAAAAAAGGTCAGGGTGAAATGTGGGAATTCTGAAGTACTATAACCAAAGAGATTCAGAGTCGTAAGATCATGATTAGACTACATGCTTTATTACAAGGAGATATAAACTACAAATAACTTGACAAAAGAGAAATGCATTTAAAAACTGTAAATAACCCGAAATTGAAGCAAGCCTTAGAATACCCAAGAATCTGCTTTACAGGCCCTGGAACTTATGAAATCATTCACTGTATCTGATATTTGGATTAAAAAAAAAAACTACACCAACTAAAATCCTGTAGAGGTGAGTGTGGCTGGCCTTACGTGGTAGTCTTACTGATATCTTGAACACTTTGTAGTGGGTCAGTAGTGTCAGGGCAACGGAGAATGCAAGGTGCAAACACAATGGCCAGAGCATTAGCAGACATTCGGTTAGTGTCTTCCTGTAGCGCAATCCTAAGGAATAAAGCAAAACCAACACCAGTGAAAAGGTGATAAAAGTAAAATAATAATGGGAAAATATGGAAAAGAATACAGTATGCCATCAACCCCATAGTTTGGTGTGGATACACATCTAAATTTAAGGAAGACATTCTAGGCTTCCCCAGAGTCATCCCTTTACCTGAAGAATGGACTTTACTACTCTTTAAAACAGTCTGGTTCATAGATCAACATTACAGCATATCAAGGGAAGTTTGTGACCTGCTGCTTAAGTCCAACATCATGAACATGTCTGCAGAATTCAGAGTTGAAGTTGTGGTGTTTTTTTTTAATTTTAAAAATAAGATTTATTTATTTTTATTTTATGTGCATTGGTGTTTTGCCTCATGTATGTCTGTGTGACAGTGTCAGATACCCTGGAATTGGAGTTACAGATAGTTGTGAGCTGTCATATGGGTCCTGGAAATTGAACCCAGGCTCTCTGGAGGAGCAGTCAATGCTCTTAACCCCTGAGACATCTCTCGAACAACTAGAGTAGAAGTTTTAACACATTCCCAAACATCTCACACATCTGACCAGAGAGTTATAATCCCAACCTCTCCTAATATTTACATACAGAGAAAAGACCTACTCCTGAATCCTCTAGTCAGTTAATTCCTAAGTATAATCTGAACCAACTCCCAGAAAATTTATGTTCACAGACATAAACTCTTTTCTAGTTCAGGTGTCAAAATGGCTAAGTTACTTGGTGCTACCGTGAGGTGGGAGCAGCTACATGACCAACAGTCACTCGACTTAGCAAATTTCTGCTTGAAAAAGCCCTAATCCCATATTTAAGGTACAAAAGGTAGAAAGGTAGAAAGGTGTTTCATTCAGGAGTGGGGGGTGTTGTTTTATAAACACTGTAAGGACCAAACCGAGGGCTTTGTGCACGCTAAATGAGCATTCTACTTCTGAACTACATTCCCAGGAAAGGCACTGACTTTATACATTCTCGTTCTTCAACTGAATGGAATCCTGACCTCCTCCCCCGAAAAAAAGCCAGGCACAGTGGTGTATAATCCCAGCACTTGTAAGGCAGAGGCAGGAAGATCTCTGAGTTCAAAGCCACCCTGATCTACATAGTGAGTCCCAAGATAGCCAAAGATACATAATGAATCCCTGTCTTGGGAGGGGAAAAAAGGAAAAAAAATCCTAAAGAAAGTGTTAAGTTACCTAACTAGATGAAAGATAAGGCGTTCCAGTGTATTGAGATGAGTTCGTGAGAGCTGATCAATTACAGAGTACACTCCACGGATTGTCTCCTTTCTTTCCTGAAGGCCTAAAAAATGGTAAGAATAGCAAGTTACACTGAATATTCCTGTTACATGCTTTATCTTCCTCCTGGATGGACACGCTACAGCAGACAATGATGATTTCAGCTTGAGGAAGCAGAAGTAGTTCTCAGCTACTGGCTCCTTGTATTTGAATTCCCACAGTTTAGTTTGCCCTTCAGCAGCCCTTGATGACAGCAAGTATTCTAGTATTTCAGTCATTATGTGACAGACTGGTTTCTCATTAAAATTAACTATTCTATGTCTTCAGGCTCTAAATACCTCTAGGCAGACCTTTACAAATATATGACACATTTAAAGCACAGAGCCCATCTGGTATAAAACAGCTAGCTTCAGACACAGTTCTTGCTTAGATTCACAACAGAATGTTAGCCCACTCTAAAATCTCCTACTTGCTATTTTACTGTTTTTATAACCCATATCTTTCAGTTACTTTTTGAGAAGCAACAAAGTGACTTACTCAGAAACTTTTAGAAAATCTACAAAAAAAAAAAAATCAACAGATGAGTAGGTAACAGTACACTGGCAGTTTTGTACACTGCCACAAGCTTAATTTAGGACCCTTAAAGGCAACACTTCTATAGAAGGACTTAATAATGAATACAACAGATGGTGTTGCTTTATCAAGTCTAGGTCTGTCCTTTAAACCCATGAAGCTTGTGCTTACCCATAGCTCGAAGAAATTCCTCATAGAGTTCAAAGGTCATGAGTGGATTGGGCAAATCACGAAGCCATTGTTTGAATACGCTTGCAATAACATGTATGTTATAGTCATCTAGGTTTACACTTTCAGCATCTATTAGGGACAATGGATAGATAACAAAGCATGCAAAAAGATTCAAACAGTTCAAAGTAAATCTATTAAAAGAAGGCTTCATGTTTCCTAACTAAACTACTGTATATCTTCCACAATCTAATTCTATGCTTGGAATTGTCACTTCTGACCGTGAAAGAATAATGTTTGTGCTTGTTGTGAACACAAATGTAAAAGATTATGTTTTGATGGAAGAAGAATCAAACTATTTTAGAAGTTTCTAGGGGCTTACTTCCAATTTTTGTACTTGTTTTGGAGTGGCTCATATGTCTCACTCTTGAGCACCCATGCTTTACAAGTCTAAGGAGAAAGCCCTAAAAGACATTTTCTAAAAGCAAGGCTGACATTCTTAGAGACTAGGAGGCAGGGAAATGTGATGGAAACACCTTCATCCTGTTTTGCTTAGGGTTACTGATTAGACTATTAGAATACAGAATGAATGATTTACATTTGTTCTGTTGTACAGGTCAAGAGCCAAACCTGACAAATGCCCATAAACTAGAGTAGATCAAGTTCTGACAGTCAGAACTTACTACCTGAGTTTTATCAGGCATTTCCGGTTGTTTTCTTACTAATTCATTTCTTACTGATTAGTTCCTTTAAAAAAAAAAAAAAGCCCACTATGGTTCTTAGTCACATAAATGCAACTTTTGCATCTAAATTTGGTTCAAAAATGACAAAAAGTGTTAACTTGAGAATGAAACCAAAGACAAGCCCTTCCATACACTCTGGGATTAAGCTTTACACTAATAAGTGCTCAACTCACAAGCAGTTTAAATAAAGTCCTCAATATAAACAGGAATAGGAAAATCTACTGCAAACAACAGCATGACAAGATCTCCTGAGTAAATTGGTAGTGTGGGGGTTATGGGAGAGGGTAGAAGGGGAGGGGGCTGAACGGAGGGAGTGGAAAAAAATGTATAACTCAATTAAAACAGTAAAAAAAATATCATCTGTAGTCAGACAGTGAAGACTAATAGGCAGTACTTTAAATTACAGATTCAGAAAACACTGGATTAAATTTCAACACGGTCACTTGTTGGTGATAAGTAGTTAAGATAAAGTGGGGGGGGGGGCTGGAGAGATGGCTCAGAGGTTAAGAGCATTGCCTGCTCTTCCAAAGGTCCTGATTTCAATTCCCAGCAACCACATGGTGGCTCACAACCATCTGTAATGGGGTCTGGTGCCCTCTTCTGGCCTACAGACAGAATATACACAGAATATTGTATACATAAAAAATAACTAAATATTAAAAAAAAAGATAAAGGTGGGGACCAGGCTGATAGGTCAGTTTATCTTATCTGTAAATGAAGATAAATGACGTCCCTAAATTCACAAGACTGTTTCAAAAACTCTTTGTTGCCTTGAATTCAACATTCCATTAATTTCTCTGAACCTACATTTTCCTCTTCATAAATTAAGAATGTCAAGATCTAATTAGTGTGTCATATAGGTTGAGATCTTTTTCAAGTACCTAACAATACCTAGTACAATTAATACTGTCAATACATGCTTGATGAATTAACTGAATACAGTCAAAGATTCAAAAAAGACAAATAAGTACCACAGAAAAGGTTCTGGCCCTACATTTAGAGAAGCAATATGTAATAAAAACTGAAACAACTTTAAAATAAAAGTATTACATCTTAATTGGGGGGCACACTATCTTACCTGTATCTAGACCTTGTCGAAGCTCCTTGATTTTATTAGTTGAACCAGACTTTCGGTAAATACCTTCAGTATAAAGCCCATGCATTTCAATGTAGTTTATGAGCTTCTCAACCACTAAAGGAACAGCTCGGTCTTCACTAGTCAAACGGGACAGTTCAACCCCAAATTGCCGAGATGACAGCTCTGGATCATACTAAATGGAAGATAAATTTTGTTTCTAAATGCATTCAAATACTACAGAACATGGTTAGACAATCTTTAGGAAATTACTTTTTATTTTCCTAGTGTTATGCAGATAACCCCTGGAGTTTGGAGGAAAGGGAATTGGGGTTTAAAAACTACAAATTGATGAGATATGACTTTCAGTCATCTCCACTGGGAATCCACAAAAGAAAACAAAGACTAGAGACAGTAGCAATGGGCTGCTACTTCTTCTCATCAAAAATCAATTTCAAGCTAGGCGGTGGTGGCGCACACCTCTAATCCCAGCACTCAGGAGGCAGGTGGATCTCTGTGAGTTCGAGGTCAGCCTGGTCTACAAGAACTGGTTCCAGGAAAGCTAGGGCTATACAGAGTTTACCCTATCTGGGGGGGAAAAAAATTAATTCCAGCAAAATATGAGGTTAGTTGTGGGAGAAGGGGGTTCAATTTTGTATGCAAAAACTAAACAAACAAAAAAAACCCCAACTTAAAACATTTGCCATGTACTTTGGGAAATCCACAGAATTTAAAAAAAAAATTGTTAATTTCTAAAATACCAAACTATTTCAAAGACAAAATTTTATAAAAATCTTATTCACAACTATTTCCTAAGCAAAGGAATGCAGAGTCTGACCCATGATTAGTGTGAGTGCTCCTTCACTGACTTCAGTGGCATATATAATACCATACATGATAAACTAGTTGAAGTATCTGCAACAGAACACCTTATGGAGAAAACTTAGCAATTCATACACAAAATGCCAACTCCCAGATCTCTAAGACAGAAACCATTTCTACAAATCTTTCTTTCCTCCTCCTTTATCTGTCCCATCATCACATTCACCTTCGTCCAATCAGTAAGCAAGCTTTTAGTCTGTCCCTTTACTCCCCAGGTGAGTCTCATTACCATCTTTCAACCTGTGTAACTGCTCAATTGAACTACTCTAACAGTATCAGTTTTCTCCTCCTTTAACATTCCATCCATGTATTCTGACTTTCTATCCTCAGACATTTTCAGTGGCTAGCTAATATAGATAAAAGTGAAGTGCATGCATTGTTAGAACTGAAACTCAAGGCTTTACTTAGAACTGATCCTGCTTTCTCTTTCTAGTCTTAATAGATATATTTGTCATTATGTTCTGGATAGCAGGCAAACAAAAGTAAGAGAGAACATTTCCCCTAAAACTATACTAATACATTCTATTAACATGTACCAAAAAAAGGTAATATTCACTGGGTAGTTACAGAAACACAGGAGTCTGAAAGGGAAAGACTGGGCTGGGCTTATAGCTCAGTTGGCAGATTACTGGCCTAACTTGCAAGAGGCTCTATGTTTGATCCCCAGTAATTGAGAAGGAGAGGCAGGAGAATCAGAAGTTTCAAGACATCCTAGGCTACACAGAGTTCCAGGCCAGTCTGAGCTACATGAGACCTGCATCACAAAAACCAAACCCAAAACAAAACCAACCAAAATAAACAACAAAAAATAGCAATAAAGGATCTCAAAAAGATCTGATGCTTCACACTGATGTTGAGAAGCAGGTGGTACCTGAGAAACCAAGAGAGGACTAGGAAACGTGGAGTCACAGAGTCTGTGATGCTATACCATCTGGTATGGTGAAACTAAAAATGAACAAAAAGCTAGGAAGAGACTAGAAAGTGCATTTGGACTTTATTCTGATAGCTAAGAGACACTACTGGAGAATTTCAAAGAGCCAAGAGTTAATTTTCTCTTATTGTGCATGCATACATTTTGTGTATAAGCACTTAATTCTCAGAGAATCAATTCCATATTTTATTTGAAGGATGTTAAATCAGTATAAAATAACATCTCTAATACTATTTCAAGATCTGAGGCAAAATATTTAGAAAGTTTAAGGGATGCATATTAAATGTTCGTATTGCCACCATATCAACTTATCTAAACATCTACTAAGTTACTAAGTAAATATGGCTTGGAACCACCTAGTATAGAGCATATAACAATTAGAGAAAAAATGAAATAATGTTCCATGCAATGATATAAGCAAATAAATAAACATTAACAAAAAGTTTTGCTATTAATATGATGCATGTATAATACACTTATCATCTTTTAATATGTTAAGGCTCTCCCTTCAGTATCAAAGTTAATAGTTGAAAACTGTGAACTAAAACTAGATAAGCTTTAATGAATGTTTAAATATTAAAGCTATATATTTGATACTTAAGTAGCTATTGGAATCTATTTTATTGACTATTAAGTAGTCTAATTCTTTGTGTCTAGTAGATTTGGAAAAAAAGATGCTCTCTTTCTTTGGAGAGGTTCTTCCTCTCTCGTAGGTGCTAAGAATAAGGAAATAGCACCATAATTTAATTAAGGACCAAGGTAAAGCTAATTGGTAAATTTTGTTAATCTCAGTCTATCAATGATTCACCCCATTCCTAGGGTGTATTTCTTGAAATAGTTCTCATTGAGAGTCTGGGGAACTGCTTTCTCTTTGATGAATAGTCCTAAAATTTTCTTTGCCCTCATTAGCAGTGTGAAACTCTGAAAAATCCTATCCTAATTAGATTCTTTGCCATTGAGACTAAATATCTTTTCAGTTAAAAATCATATCCTGAAACAAGATATTTCTAAATTTTAGTCTTATTTCTCTAATGAACAAATTACAGTGATTCAAATCTTGACAGTATGGGAACTATCCCCACTGCTAAAACCTCAACAACCTTCTCTGACTTTATTATGTAAGATCGCTAGACAGAATACTGTTTGGTTGTTGTTTTCTTGGTTACACCTTGGTTACATTTCTATTGCTGTGATAAAACACTAAGACCAAAGCAACTTAGGAGAAAAGAGTTCATTTTGCTTACATTTCCACATCATAGTCCAAGGAAGTCTGGGCAAGAACTCAATGTTGGAAGTAAAGAAGTGATGGAGGAACACTGCTTATTGGCTTACTCCTCTTATGGCTTGCTCAGTTTGCTTTCTTACAAAACTTAGGATACCACCTGTCCAGGGTAGGCTGGGCCTACCCACATCAGTCACTAATTAAGGATTTTTAAAAATGGCCTGGCATGGTGGTGCACACCTTTAATACCAGCACTCAAGAGGCAGAGGCAGGTGGATCTCTGAGTTTGAGGCCAGCCTGGTCTACAAGGTGAGTTCTAAGAGAGCCAGCAATACATAATAGGAAGACTCTGTCTCAAAAAAAAAAAAAAAAAAACAACCCAAAACTCAATAACAAAAAAGCTGTTTCCTTGATTCATGTTCAGTATTTTTTAGATTTCTGTATTCAAATACAAGTAAATACTTGAAAATACTAGCTCTCTTAGCACGCACTGTTTGTTGTTCATGGTTAAAATGTTAACGTGAACCTTAAAGATAATTCCTCAGAAGACTTTTGAATGTTTAGCTCAGTAGAACCTGTCTTTTCTCAAACTGTACCTTGTGAATCAACTTAGCAGTTCACATAAAGTCAAGGTAAAAGGTTTCAAAAAAATTAATTCAGCTGTATACACACATCTCCAGATATAGGTATACTAGATTATGACATAAAACATACATTGTATAGCTGGGCGGTGGTGGCGCACACCTTTAATTCAAGCACTCGCGAGGCAGAGGCAGGCGTATTTCTGTGAGTTCGAGGACAACCTGGTCTACAAGAGCTAGTTCCAGGACAGGCTCCAAAGCTGTAGAGGAACCCTGTCTCGAAAAACCAAAACAAACAAACCAAAAAACCATAATTTGTAATGTGATCTGGGGTCGTGAAGTTTGAAAACTACTGTATTATAAACCCAAAGAAGCTCTAACTTCTTCCCATGTGGCCAAAAACCTTGCAGATCCACTGTGTAGTCATGAGGGTGGGAATATCTTACCTTCTTGGAGCACTTGGCTGTGGTTTTCAGACAGCACTTCTTATGGCAAGCATACTTACACACTGGAAAACAGATTAAGGATGTAGCAATTTTAGTCTGCAAATCAATAGCAAGAACTTACCAAGTTCACAATTTATTTGAATACAGTTTGTTTCTTTGAAGCTGAATCTGCTCTAAGGTCATGAATACATTTTGTTTGACCTAACCTAACCTCTGTTAATGGACATGCAGTTGAAAACATCTAACATTTTCAGTCAGTGTCAATAAACAATTTCTCTAGAAATTGTTTCAATAGAACAATGAGCTTTCTATTTTTCTAGGGTGCCAGTCCTATTGCACTCATGTCCCCCCACCCCGACAACTCCAACAGGTTATTTATCTATCTTTATAGTTTGATTCACAAGGCAGTGCTCCAAAACCTGTTGAAACTCCAGAAATACCAATTAATAATCTTGATTACGCTCAAAGGCATTATTGTCAAAAATGCTTACTGAAATTAAATTGGCAGTATGTTTTAAAAAATAGGAAAGGACTTATTTATCATTCCTAAAGTACCAGAATAGAGCTCTAAAGAATAATATAAGCAGAGTATTGGCTATGGTAGGAAACATAAGATTAAAAAACAAAAGTTTAGAGCAAAAATAATGTCTAGGCTTGGGAGGCAAAAGTAAGATCTTTGTGAGTTTGAGGCCAGACAAAGCTACATAGATAAACACTCAAAGACAAAAAACACCACACAAAAACAATTTCTTAGAATAGCTTGATAACAATGTAGCCAGACAGCTGGTTGAGGAGGAGACACTTGATGGGGGGGGGGGGGAGAACAAGGTGACTTGTGTCATTCTGCTTATATCAGTTCTACTTGTAAACTAACAAAATATTCCTTCTTAAACTTCTAATTTTTTATGCTTTCAAACTAAAATCAAGT